>NW_027436004.1:0-1226000 GCF_964199755.1 Larus michahellis
CACCACCAGCGCCCACGTTGCGCCGCCGCGCCAGCCTGCGAAGCATTTTCCGGTAGGGCCGCGGCTCTGGCAACAGCTCCCACGGCCAAAGAGCCAGGAGGGAAAGCCGTGCCTCGTTGGAAAGCTCTTTGGCAGCCGCTCGCGTGGCCCCACAGCCCGTGGGGCTGCGGGGTTTCCGGCGGCCGTCAGCCTCGGCGCCACCGGCGCCCACGTGGTGCCGCCGCGCCAGCCTGCGAAGCATTTTCCGGTAGGGCCGCGTCTCTGGCGACAGCTCCCACGCCCAAAGAGCCAGGAGGGAAAGCCGTGCCTCGTTGGAAAGCTCTTTGGCAGTCGCTCGCGTGGCCCCACAGCCCGTGGGGCTGCGGGCTTTGCGGCGGCCGTCAACCTCGGCGCCATCGGCGCCCATGTCGGGCCGCCGCGCCAGCCTGCAAAGCATTTTCCAGTAGGGCCGCGGCTCTGGCGACAGCTCCCACGCCCGAAGAGCCAGGAGGGAAAGCCGTGCCTCGTTGGAAAGCTCTTTGGCAGCCGCTCGCGTGGCCCCACACCCCATGGGGCTGCGGGCTTTGCGGCGGCCGTCAGCCTCGGCTCCACCGGCGCCCACGTGGGGCCGCTGCGCCAGGCAGAGAAGCATTTTCCGGTAGGGCCGCGTCTCTGGCGACAGCTCCCACGCCCGAAGAGCCAGGAGGGAAAGCCATGCCTCGTTGGAATGTTCTTTGGCAGCCGCTCGTGTGGCCCCACAGCCCGTGGGGCTGCGGGGTTTCCGGCAGCCGTCAGCCTGGGCGCCACCGGCGCCCACATTGCGCCGCCGCGCCAGCCTGCAAAGCATTTTCCGGTAGGGCCGCGGCTCTGGCGACAGCTCCCACGCCCGAAGAGCCAGGAGGGAAAGCCGTGCCTCGTTGGAAAGCTCTTTGGCAGCCGCTCGCGTGGCCCCATAGCCTGTGGGGCTGCGGGCTTTGCGGCGGCTGTCAGCCTCGGCGCCACCGGCGCCCACGTGGCACGACCGCGCCAGCCTGCGAAGCATTTTCCGGTAGGGCCGCGTCTCTGGCGACAGCTCCCACGGCCGAAGAGCCAGGAGGGAAAGCCGTGCCTCGTTGGAAAGCTCTTTGGCAGTCGCTCGCGTGGCCCCACAGCCCATGGGGCTGCGGGCTTTGCGGCGGCCGTCAGCCTCAGCACCACCAGCGCCCACGTTGCGCCGCCGCGCCAGCCTGCGAAGCATTTTCCGGTAGGGCCGCGGCTCTGGCAACAGCTCCCACGGCCAAAGAGCCAGGAGGGAAAGCCGTGCCTCGTTGGAAAGCTCTTTGGCAGCCACTCGCGTGGCCCCACAGCCAATGGGGCTGCGGGCTTTGCGGCGGCCGTCAGCCTGGGCGACACCGGCGCCCAGGTGGGGCCGCCGCGCTAGCCTGCGAAGCATTTTCCGGTAGGGCTGCGGCTCTGGCGACAGCTCCCACGCCCGAAGAGCCAGGAGGGAAAGCCGTGCCTCGTTGGAAAGCTCTTTGGTAGCCACTCGCGTGGCCCCACAGCCCGTGGGGCTGCGGGCTTTGCGGCGGCCGTCAGCCTGGGCGACACCGGCGCCCACATGGCGCCGCCGCGCCAGCCTGCGAAGCATTTTCCGGTAGGGCCGCGGATATGGCCACAGCTCCCACGCCCGAAGAGCCAGGAGGGAAAGCCGTGCCTCGTTGGAAAGCTCTTTGGCAGTCGCTCGCGTGGCCCCACAGCCCGTGGGGCTGCGGGCTTTGCGGCAGCCGTCAGCCTCAGTGCCACCGGCGCCCACGTTGCGCCGCCGCGCCATCCAGAGAAGCATTTTCCGGTAGGGCCGCGGCTCTGGCGACAGCTCCCACGCCCGAAGAGCCAGGAGGGAAAGCCGTGCCTCATTGGAAAGCTCTTTGGCAGTCGCTCACGTGGCCCCACAGCCCGTGGGGCTGCGGGCTTTGCGGCGGCCGTCAGCCTGGGCGACACCGGCCCCCACGTCGGGCCACCGCGCTAGCCTGCAAAGCATTTTCCGGTAGGGCCGCGGCTCTGGCGACAGCTCCCATGGCCGAAGAGCCAGGAGGGAAAGCCGTGCCTCGTTGGAAAGCTCTTTGGCAGCCGCTCGCGTGGCCCCACAGCCCGTGGGGCTGCGGGCTTTCCGGCGGCCGTCAGCCTCGGCGCCACCGGCGCCCACATGGCACCGCCATGCCAGCCTGCGAAGCATTTTCCGGTAGGGCCGCGTCTCTGGCGACAGCTCCCACGCCCGAAGAGCCAGGAGGGAAAGCCGTGCCTCGTTGGAAAGCTCTTTGGCAGCCGCTCGCGTGGCCCCACAGCCTGTGGGGCTGCGGGCTTTGCGGCGGCCGTCAGCCTCAGCGCCACCGGCGCCCACTTTGCGCCGCTGCACAAGCCTGCGAAGCATTTTCCGGTAGGGCCGCGTCTCTGGCGACAGCTCCCACGGCCGAAGAGCCAGGAGGGAAAGCCGTGCCTCGTTGGAAAGCTCTTTGGCAGTCGCTCACGTGGCCCCACAGCCCGTGGGGCTGCGGGCTTTGCGGCGGCCGTCACCCTCGGCGACACCGGCGCCCACGTCGGGCCGCCGCGCCAGCCTGCGAAGCATTTTCCGGTAGGGCCGCGTCTCTAGCGACAGCTCCCACGGCCGAAGAGCCAGGAGGGAAAGCCATGCCTCGTTGGAATGTTCTTTGGCAGCCGCTCGTGTGGCCCCACAGCCCGTGGGGCTGCGGGGTTTCCGGCAGCCGTCAGCCTGGGCGCCACCGGCGCCCACGTCGGGCCGCCGCGCCAGCCTGCGAAGCATTTTCCGGTAGGGCCGCGTCTCTGGCGACAGCTCCCACGCCCGAAGAGCCAGGAGGGAAAGCCGTGCCTCGTTGGAAAGCTCTTTGGCAGCCGCTCGCGTGGCCCCACAGCCCGTGGGGCTGCAGGCTTTGCGGCGGCCGTCAGCCTGGGCGCCACCGGCGCCCACGTGGGGCCGCCGCGCCAGCCTGCAAAGCATTTTCCGGTAGGGCCGCGGCTCTGGCTACAGCTCCCACGCCCGAAGAGCCAGGAGGGAAAGCCGTGCCTCGTTGGAAAGCTCTTTGGAAGCCGCTCGCGTGGCCCCATAGCCTGTGGGGCTGCGGTCTTTCCGGCGGCTGTCAGCCTCGGCGCTACCGGCGCCCACGTGGCACGACCGCGCTAGCCTGCGAAGCATTTTCCGGTAGGGCCGCGTCTCTGGCGACAGCTCCCACGCCCGAAGAGCCAGGAGGGAAAGCCGTGCCTCGTTGGAAAGCTCTTTGGCAGCCGCTAGCGTGGCCCCACAGCCCGTGGGGCTGCGGGCTTTGCAGCGGCCGTCAGCCTGGGCGACACCGGCGCCCAGGTGGCGCCGCCGCGCCAGCCTGCGAAGCATTTTCCGGTAGGGCCGCAGCTCTGGCGACAGCTCCCACGCCCGAAGATCCAGGAGGGAAAGCCGTGCCTCATTGGAAAGCTCTTTGGCAGCCACTCGCGTGGCCCCACAGCCCGTGGGGCTGCGGGCTTTGCGGCGGCCGTCAGCCTCGGCGCCACCGGCGCCCACGTGGCGCGACCGCGCCAGCCTGCAAAGCATTTTCCGGTTGGGCCGCGTCTCTGGCGACAGCTCCCACGGCCGAAGAGCCAGGAGGGAAAGCCGTGCCTCATTGGAAAGCTCTTTGGCAGCCGCTCGCGTGGCCCCACAGCCCAAGGGGCTGCGGGCTTTGCGGCGGCCGTCAGCCTCGGCGCCACCGGCGCCCACGTCGGGCCGCCACGCCAGCCTGCGAAGCATTTTCCCGTAGGGCCGCGTCTCTGGCGACAGCTCCCACGCCCGAAGAGCCAGGAGGGAAAGCCGTGCCTCGTTGGAAAGCTCTTTGGCAGCCGCTCGCGTGGCCCCACAGCCCGTGGGGCTGCGGGCTTTGCGGCGGCCGTCAGCCTGGGCGACACCGGCGCCCAGGTGGGGCCGCCGCGCCAGCCTGCGAAGCATTTTCCGGTAGGGCTGCGGCTCTGGCGACAGCTCCCACGCCCGAAGAGCCAGGAGGGAAAGCCGTGCCTCGTTGGAAAGCTCTTTGGTAGCCACTCGCGTGGCCCCACAGCCCGTGGGGCTGCGGGCTTTGCGGCGGCCGTCAGCCTGGGCGACACCGGCGCCCACATGGCGCCGCCGCGCCAGCCTGCGAAGCATTTTCCGGTAGTGCCGCGGATATGGCCACAGCTCCCACGCCCGAAGAGCCAGGAGGGAAAGCCGTGCCTCGTTGGAAAGCTCTTTTGCAGTCGCTCGCGTGGCCCCACAGCCCGTGGGGCTGCGGGCTTTGCGGCAGCCGTCAGCCTCAGTGCCACCGGCGCCCACGTTGCGCCGCCGCGCCATCCAGAGAAGCATTTTCCGGTAGGGCCGCGGCTCTGGCGACAGCTCCCACGCCCGAAGAGCCAGGAGGGAAAGCCGTGCCTCATTGGAAAGCTCTTTGGGAGTCGCTCACATGGCCCCACAGCCCGTGGGGCTGCGGGCTTTGCGGCGGCCGTCAGCCTGGGCGACACCGGCCCCCACGTCGGGCCACCGCGCTAGCCTGCAAAGCATTTTCCAGTAGGGCCGCGGCTCTGGCGACAGCTCCCACGCCCGAAGAGCCAGGAGGGAAAGCCGTGCCTCATTGGAAAGCTCTTTGGCAGCCGCTCGCGTGGCCCCACAGCCTGTGGGGCTGCGGGCTTTGCGGCGGCCGTCAGCCTCAGCGCCACCGGCGCCCACTTTGCGCCGCTGCGCCAGCCTGCGAAGCATTTTCCGGTAGGGCCGCGTCTCTGGCGACAGCTCCCACGGCCGAAGAGCAAGGAGGGAAAGCCGTGCCTCGTTGGAAAGCTCTTTGGCAGTCGCTCACGTGGCCCCACAGCCTGTGGGGCTGCGGGCTTTCCGGCGGCTGTCAGCCTCAGCGCCACCCGCGCCCACGTTGCGCCGCCGCGCCAGCCTGCGAAGCATTTTCCGGTAGGGCCGCGGCTCTGGCGACAGCTCCCACGCCCGAAGAGCCAGGAGGGAAAGCCGTGCCTCGTTGGAAAGCTCCTTGGCAGCCGCTCGCGTGGCCCCACAGCCCGTGGAGCTGCGGGCTTTGCGGCGGCCGTCAGCCTCGGCGCCACCGGCGCCCACGTGGCGCCGCTGCACCAGGCAGAGAAGCATTTTCCGGTAGGGCTGCGGCTCTGGCGACAGCTCCCACGCCCGAAGAGCCAGGAGGGAAAGCCGTGCCTCGTTGGAAAGCTCTTTGGCAGCCACTCGCATGGCCCTAAAGCCTGTGGGGCTGCGGGCTTTGCGGCGGCCGTCAGCCTGGGCGCCACCGGCGCCCACGTCGGGCCGCCGCGCCAGCCTGCGAAGCATTTTCCGGTAGGGCCGCGGCTCTGGCGACAGCTCCCACGCCCGAAGAGCCAGGAGGGAAAGCCATGCCTCGTTGGAAAGCTCTTTGGCAGCCGCTCGCGTGGCCCCACAGCCCGTGGGGCTGCAGGCTTTGCGGCGGCCATCAGCCTCGGCGACACCGGCGCCCACGTGGGGCCGCCGCGCCAGCCTGCGAAGCATTTTCCGGTAGGGCCGCGGCTCTGGCGACAGCTCCCACGCCCGAAGAGCCAGGAGGGAAAGCCATGCCTCGTTGGAATGCTCTTTGGCAGCCGCTCGTGTGGCCCCACAGCCCGTGGGGCTGCGGGGTTTCCGGCAGCCGTCAGCCTGGGCGCCACCGGCGCCCACGTCGGGCCGCCGCGCCAGCCTGCGAAGCATTTTCCGGTAGGGCCGCGGCTCTGGCTACAGCTCCCACGCCCGAAGAGCCAGGAGGGAAAGCCGTGCCTCGTTGGAAAGCTCTTTGGCAGCCGCTCGCGTGGCCCCATAGCCTGTGGGGCTGCGGTCTTTCCGGCGGCTGTCAGCCTCGGCGACACCGGCGCCCACGTGGGGCCGCCGCGCCAGCCTGCGAAGCATTTTCCGGTAGGGCCGCGGCTCTGGCGACAGCTCCCACGCCCGAAGAGCCAGGAGGGAAAGCCATGCCTCGTTGGAATGCTCTTTGGCAGCCGCTCGTGTGGCCCCACAGCGCGTGGGGCTGTGGGGTTTCCGGCAGCCGTCAGCCTGGGCGCTACCGGCGCCCACGTCGGGCCGCTGCGCCAGGCAGAGAAGCATTTTCCGGTAGGGCCGCGGCTCTGGCGACAGCTCCCACGCCCGAAGAGCCAGGAGGGAAAGCCGTGCCTCGTTGGAAAGCTCTTTGGCAGCCACTCGCATGGCCCTAAAGCCTGTGGGGCTGCGGGCTTTGCGGCGGCCGTCAGCCTCGGCGCCACCGGTGCCCACGTGGCGCGACCGCGCCAGCCTGCAAAGCATTTTCCGGTAGGGCCGAGTCTCTGGCGACAGCTCCCACGCCCGAAGAGCCAGGAGGGAAAGCCGTGCCTCGTTGGAAAGCTCTTTGGCAGCCACTCGCGTGGCCCCACAGCCCGTGGGGCTGCGGGCTTTCCGGCGGCCGTCAGCCTCGGTGTCATAGGCGCCCACGTCGGGCCGCCGCGCCAGCCTGCGAAGCATTTTCCGGTAGGGCCGCGTCTCTGGCGACAGCTCCCATGCCCGAAGAGCCAGGAGGGAAAGCCGTGCCTCGTTGGAAAGCTCTTTGGGAGCCGCTCGCGTGGCCCCACAGCCCGTGGGGCTGCGGGCTTTGCGGCGGCCGTCACCTTCGGCGACACCGGCGCCCACGTGGTGCCGCCGCGCCAGCCTGCAAAGCATTTTCCGGTAGTGCCACGGCTCTGGCGACAGCTCCCACGCCCGAAGAGCCAGGAGGGAAAGCCGTGCCTCGTTGGAAAGCTCTTTGGCAGTCGCTCGCGTGGCCCCACAGCCCGTGGGGCTGCGGGCCTTGCGGCAGCCGTCAGCCTCAGTGCCACCGGCGCCCACGTTGCGCCGCCGCGCCAGCCTGCGAAGCATTTTCCGGTAGGGCCGCGTCTCTGGCGACAGCTCCCACGCCCGAAGAGCCAGGAGGGAAAGCCGTGCCTCATTGGAAAGCTCTTTGGCAGTCGCTCACGTGGCCCCACAGCCCGTGGGGCTGCGGGCTTTGCGGCGGCCGTCAGCCTGGGCGACACCGGCGCCCACGTCGGGCCACCGCGCTAGCCTGCGAAGCATTTTCCGGTAGGGCCGCGGCTCTGGCGACAGCTCCCACGCCCAAAGAGCCAGGAGGGAAAGCCATGCCTCGTTGGAAAGCTCTTTGGCAGCCACTCGCGTGGCCCCACAGCCCGTGGGGCTGCGGGCTTTCCGGCGGCCGTCAGCCTCGGCGACACCGGCGCCCACGTGGCACCGCCATGCCAGCCTGTGAAGCATTTTCCGGTAGGGCCGCGTCTCTGGCGACAGCTCCCATGCCCGAAGAGCCAGGAGGGAAAGCCGTGCCTCATTGGAAAGCTCTTTGGCAGCCGCTCGCGTGGCCCCACAGCCCGTGGGGCTGCGGGCTTTGCGGCGGCCGTCAGCCTCGGCGCCACCGGCGCTCACGTTGCGCCGCTGCGCCAGCCTGCGAAGCATTTTCCGGTAGGGCCGCGTCTCCGGCGACAGCTCCCACGCCCAAAGAGCCAGGAGGGAAAGCCATGCCTCGTTGGAATGTTCTTTGGCAGCCGCTCGTGTGGCCCCACAGCCCGTGGGGCTGCGGGCTTTGCGGCGGCCGTCACCCTCGGCGCCACCGGCGCCCACCTTGGGCCGCCGCGCCAGCCTGCGAAGCATTTTCCGGTAGGGCCGCGGCTCTGGCGACAGCTCCCACGCCCGAAGAGCCAGGAGGGAAAGCCGTGCCTCGTTGGAAAGCTCTTTGGCAGCCGCTCACGTGGCCCCACAGCCCGTGGGGCTGCGGGCTTTCCGGCGGCCATCAGCCTCGGCGCCACCGGCGCCCACGTGGCACGACCGTGCCAGCCTGCGAAGCATTTTCCGGTAGTGCCGCGGATATGGCCACAGCTCCCACGCCCGAAGAGCCAGGAGGGAAAGCCGTGCCTCGTTGGAAAGCTCTTTGGCAGCCGCTCGCGTGGCCCCACAGCCCATGGGGCTGCGGGCTTTGCGGCGGCCGTCAGCCTCAGCGCCACCGGTGCCCACGTTGCGCCGCCGCGCCAGCTTGCGAAGCATTTTCCGGTAGGGCCGCGTCTCTGGCGACAGCTCCCACGCCCAAAGAGCCAGGAGGGAAAGCCGTGCCTCGTTGGAAAGCTCCTTGGCAGCCGCTCGCGTGGCCCCACAGCCCGTGGGGCTGCGGGCTTTGCGGCGGCCGTCAGCCTCGGCGCCATCGGCGCCCACGTGGGGCCGCCGCGCCAGCCTGCGAAGCATTTTCCGGTAGGGCCGCGTCTCTGGCGACAGCTCCCACGCCCGAAGAGCCAGGAGGGAAAGCCGTGCCTCATTGGAAAGCTCTTTGGCAGCCGCTCGCGTGGCCCTAAAGCCTGTGGGGCTGCGGGCTTTGCGGCGGCCGTCAGCCTGGGCGACACCGGCGCCCAGGTGGGGCCGCCGCGCTAGACTGCGAAGCATTTTCCGGTAGGGCTGCGTCTCTAGCGACAGCTCCCACGCCCGAAGAGCCAGGAGGGAAAGCCGTGCCTCGTTGGAAAGCTCTTTGGCAGCCGCTCGCGTGGCCCCACAGCCCGTGGGGCTGCAGGCTTTGCGGCGGCCGTCAGCCTGGGCGCCACCGGGGCCCACGTCGGGCCGCCGCGCCAGCCTGCAAAGCATTTTCCGGTAGGGCCGCGGCTCTGGCTACAGCTCCCACGCCCGAAGAGCCAGGAGGGAAAGCCGTGCCTCGTTGGAAAGCTCTTTGGAAGCCGCTCGTGTGGCCCCATAGCCTGTGGGGCTGCGGTCTTTCCGGCGGCTGTCAGCCTCGGCGCTACCGGCGCCCACGTGGCACGACCGCGCCAGCCTGCGAAGCATTTTCCGGTAGGGCCGCGGCTCTGGCGACAGCTCCCATGGCCGAAGAGCCAGGAGGGAAAGCCGTGCCTCGTTGGAAAGCTCTTTGGCAGCCGCTCGCGTGGCCCCACAGCCCGTGGGGCTGCGGGCTTTGCAGCGGCCGTCAGCCTGGGCGACACCGGCGCCCAGGTGGCGCCGCCGCGCCAGCCTGCGAAGCATTTTCCGGTAGGGCCGCAGCTCTGGCGACAGCTCCCACGCCCGAAGATCCAGGAGGGAAAGCCGTGCCTCATTGGAAAGCTCTTTGGCAGCCACTCGCGTGGCCCCACAGCCCGTGGGGCTGCGCGCTTTGCGGCGGCCGTCAGCCTCAGCGCCACCAGCGCCCACGTTGCGCCGCCGCGCCAGCCTGCGAAGCATTTTCCGGTAGGGCCGCGGCTCTGGCCACAGCTCCCACGCCCGAAGAGCCAGGAGGGAAAGCCGTGCCTCGTTGGAAAGCTCCTTGGCAGCCGCTCGCGTGGCCCCACAGCCCGTGGGGCTGCGGGCTTTGCGGCGGCCGTCAGCCTCGGCGCCACCGGCGCCCACGTGGCGCCGCTGCACCAGGCTGCGAAGCATTTTCCGGTAGGGCTGCGGCTCTGGCGACAGCTCCCACGCCCGAAGAGCCAGGAGGGAAAGCCGTGCCTCGTTGGAAAGCTCTTTGGCAGCCACTCGCATGGCCCTAAAGCCTGTGGGGCTGCGGGCTTTGCGGCGGCCGTCAGCCTGGGCGCCACCGGCGCCCACGTCGGGCCGCCGCGCCAGCCTGCGAAGCATTTTCCGGTAGGGCCGCGGCTCTGGCGACAGCTCCCACGCCCGAAGAGCCAGGAGGGAAAGCCATGCCTCGTTGGAAAGCTCTTTGGCAGCCGCTCGCGTGGCCCCACAGCCCGTGGGGCTGCAGGCTTTGCGGCGGCCATCAGCCTCGGCGACACCGGCGCCCACGTGGCACGACCGCGCCAGCCTGCGAAGCATTTTCCGGTAGGGCCGCGGCTCTGGCGACAGCTCCCACGCCCGAAGAGCCAGGAGGGAAAGCCATGCCTCGTTGGAATGCTCTTTGGCAGCCGCTCGTGTGGCCCCACAGCCCGTGGGGCTGCGGGGTTTCCGGCAGCCGTCAGCCTGGGCGCCACCGGCGCCCACGTCGGGCCGCCGCGCCAGCCTGCGAAGCATTTTCCGGTAGGGCCGCGGCTCTGGCTACAGCTCCCACGCCCGAAGAGCCAGGAGGGAAAGCCGTGCCTCGTTGGAAAGCTCTTTGGCAGCCGCTCGCGTGGCCCCACAGCCCGTGGGGCTGCAGGCTTTGCGGCGGCCGTCAGCCTGGGCGCCACCGGGGCCCACGTCGGGCCGCCGCGCCAGCCTGCAAAGCATTTTCCGGTAGGGCCGCGGCTCTGGCTACAGCTCCCACGCCCGAAGAGCCAGGAGGGAAAGCCGTGCCTCGTTGGAAAGCTCTTTGGAAGCCGCTCGCGTGGCCCCATAGCCTGTGGGGCTGCGGTCTTTCCGGCGGCTGTCAGCCTCGGCGCTACCGGCGCCCACGTGGCACGACCGCGCCAGCCTGCGAAGCATTTTCCGGTAGGGCCGCGGCTCTGGCGACAGCTCCCATGGCCGAAGAGCCAGGAGGGAAAGCCGTGCCTCGTTGGAAAGCTCTTTGGCAGCCGCTCGCGTGGCCCCACAGCCCGTGGGGCTGCGGGCTTTGCAGCGGCCGTCAGCCTGGGCGACACCGGCGCCCAGGTGGCGCCGCCGCGCCAGCCTGCGAAGCATTTTCCGGTAGGGCCGCAGCTCTGGCGACAGCTCCCACGCCCGAAGAGCCAGGAGGGAAAGCCGTGCCTCGTTGGAAAGCTCCTTGGCAGCCACTCGCATGGCCCTAAAGCCTGTGGGGCTGCGGGCTTTGCGGCGGCCGTCAGCCTGGGCGCCACCGGCGCCCACGTCGGGCCGCCGCGCCAGCCTGCGAAGCATTTTCCGGTAGGGCCGCGGCTCTGGCGACAGCTCCCACGCCCGAAGAGCCAGGAGGGAAAGCCATGCCTCGTTGGAAAGCTCTTTGGCAGCCGCTCGCGTGGCCCCACAGCCCGTGGGGCTGCAGGCTTTGCGGCGGCCATCAGCCTCGGCGACACCGGCGCCCACGTGGGGCCGCCGCGCCAGCCTGCGAAGCATTTTCCGGTAGGGCCGCGGCTCTGGCGACAGCTCCCACGCCCGAAGAGCCAGGAGGGAAAGCCATGCCTCGTTGGAATGCTCTTTGGCAGCCGCTCGTGTGGCCCCACAGCCCGTGGGGCTGCGGGGTTTCCGGCAGCCGTCAGCCTGGGCGCCACCGGCGCCCACGTGGGGCCGCCGCGCCAGCCTGCGAAGCATTTTCCGGTAGGGCCGCGGCTCTGGCTACAGCTCCCACGCCCGAAGAGCCAGGAGGGAAAGCCGTGCCTCGTTGGAAAGCTCTTTGGCAGCCGCTCGCGTGGCCCCATAGCCTGTGGGGCTGCGGTCTTTCCGGCGGCTGTCAGCCTCGGCGCCACCGGCGCCCACGTGGCACGACCGCGCCAGCCTGCGAAGCATTTTCCGGTAGGGCCGCGGCTCTGGCGACAGCTCCCACGCCCGAAGAGCCAGGAGGGAAAGCCGTGCCTCGTTGGAAAGCTCCTTGGCAGCCGCTCGCGTGGCCCCACAGCCCGTGGGGCTGCGGGCTTTGCGGCGGCCGTCAGCCTCGGCGCCACCGGCGCCCACGTGGCGCCGCTGCACCAGGCAGAGAAGCATTTTCCGGTAGGGCTGCGGCTCTGGCGACAGCTCCCATGCCCGAAGAGCCAGGAGGGAAAGCCGTGCCTCGTTGGAAAGCTCTTTGGCAGCCACTCGCATGGCCCTAAAGCCTGTGGGGCTGCGGGCTTTGCGGCGGCCGTCAGCCTGGGCGCCACTGGCGCCCACGTCGGGCCGCCGCGCCAGCCTGCGAAGCATTTTCCGGTAGGGCCGCGGCTCTGGCGACAGCTCCCACGCCCGAAGAGCCAGGAGGGAAAGCCGTGCCTCGTTGGAAAGCTCTTTGGCAGCCGCTCGCGTGGCCCCACAGCCCGTGGGGCTGCAGGCTTTGCGGCGGCTATCAGCCTCGGCGACACCGGCGCCCACGTGGGGCCGCCGCGCCAGCCTGCGAAGCATTTTCCGGTAGGGCCGCGGCTCTGGCGACAGCTCCCACGCCCGAAGAGCCAGGAGGGAAAGCCATGCCTCGTTGGAATGCTCTTTGGCAGCCGCTCGTGTGGCCCCACAGCGCGTGGGGCTGTGGGGTTTCCGGCAGCCGTCAGCCTGGGCGCCACCGGCGCCCACTTCGGGCCGCTGCGCCAGGCAGAGAAGCATTTTCCGGTAGGGCCGCGGCTCTGGCGACAGCTCCCACGCCCGAAGAGCCAGGAGGGAAAGCCGTGCCTCGTTGGAAAGCTCTTTGGCAGCCACTCGCATGGTCCTAAAGCCTGTGGGGCTGCGGGCTTTGCGGCGGCCGTCAGCCTCGGCGCCACCGGTGCCCACGTGGCGCGACCGCGCCAGCCTGCAAAGCATTTTCCGGTAGGGCCGCGTCTCTGGCGACAGCTCCCACGCCCGAAGAGCCAGGAGGGAAAGCCGTGCCTCGTTGGAAAGCTCTTTGGCAGCCACTCGCGTGGCCCCACAGCCCGTGGGGCTGCGGGCTTTCCCGCGGCCGTCAGCCTCGGTGTCATAGGCGCCCACGTCGGGCCGCCGCGCCAGCCTGCGAAGCATTTTCCGGTAGGGCCGCGTCTCTGGCGACAGCTCCCATGCCCGAAGAGCCAGGAGGGAAAGCCGTGCCTCGTTAGAAAGCTCTTTGGGAGCCGCTCGCGTGGCCCCACAGCCCGTGGGGCTGCGGGCTTTGCGGCGGCCGTCACCTTCGGCGACACCGGCGCCCACGTGGTGCCGCCGCGCCAGCCTGCAAAGCATTTTCCGGTAGTGCCACGGCTCTGGCGACAGCTCCCACGCCCGAAGAGCCAGGAGGGAAAGCCGTGCCTCGTTGGAAAGCTCTTTGGCAGCCACTCGCGTGGCCCCACAGCCCGTGGGGCTGCGGGCTTTCCGGCGGCCGTCAGCCTCGGCGACACCGGCGCCCACGTGGCACCGCCATGCCAGCCTGTGAAGCATTTTCCGGTAGGGCCGCGTCTCTGGCGACAGCTCCCATGCCCGAAGAGCCAGGAGGGAAAGCCGTGCCTCATTGGAAAGCTCTTTGGCAGCCGCTCGCGTGGCCCCACAGCCCGTGGGGCTGCGGGCTTTGCGGCGGCCGTCAGCCTCGGCGCCACCGGCGCTCACGTTGCGCCGCTGCGCCAGCCTGCGAAGCATTTTCCGGTAGGGCCGCGTCTCCGGCGACAGCTCCCACGGCCGAAGAGCCAGGAGGGAAAGCCATGCCTCGTTGGAATGTTCTTTGGCAGCCGCTCGTGTGGCCCCACAGCCCGTGGGGCTGCGGGGTTTCCGGCAGCCGTCAGCCTGGGCGCCACAGGCGCCCACGTCGGGCCGCCGCGCCAGCCTGCGAAGCATTTTCCGGTAGGGCCGCGTCTCTGGCGACAGCTCCCACGCCCGAAGAGCCAGGAGGGAAAGCCGTGCCTCGTTGGAAAGCTCTTTGGCAGCCGCTCACGTGGCCCCACAGCCCATGGGGCTGTGGGCTTTGCGGCGGCCGTCAGACTCAGCGCCACCAGCACCCACGTGGCTCCGCCGCGCCAGCCTGCGAAGCATTTTCCGGTAGGGCCGCGTCTCTGGCGACAGCTCCCACGCCCGAAGAGCCAGGAGGGAAAGCCGTGCCTCGTTGGAAAGCTCCTTGGCAGCCGCTCGCGTGTCCCCACAGCCCGTGGGGCTGCGGGCTTTGCGGCGGCCGTCACCCTCGGCGCCACCGGCGCCCACCTTGGGCCGCCGCGCCAGCCTGCGAAGCATTTTCCGGTAGGGCCGCGTCTCTGGCGACAGCTCCCACGCCCGAAGAGCCAGGAGGGAAAGCCGTGCCTCGTTGGAAAGCTCTTTGGCAGCCGCTCACGTGGCCCCACAGCCCGTGGGGCTGCGGGCTTTCCGGCGGCCATCAGCCTCGGCGCCACCGGCGCCCACGTGGCACGACCGTGCCAGCCTGCAAAGCATTTTCCGGTAGTGCCGCGGATATGGCCACAGCTCCCACGCCCGAAGAGCCAGGAGGGAAAGCCGTGCCTCGTTGGAAAGCTCTTTGGCAGCCGCTCGCGTGGCCCCACAGCCCATGGGGCTGCGGGCTTTGCGGCGGCCGTCAGCCGCAGCGCCACCGGTGCCCACGTTGCGCCGCCGCGCCAGCTTGCGAAGCATTTTCCGGTAGGGCCGCGTCTCTGGCGACAGCTCCCACGCCCAAAGAGCCAGGAGGGAAAGCCGTGCCTCGTTGGAAAGCTCCTTGGCAGCCGCTCGCGTGGCCCCACAGCCCGTGGGGCTGCGGGCTTTGCGGCGGCCGTCAGCCTCGGCGCCATCGGCGCCCACGTGGGGCCGCCGCGCCAGCCTGCGAAGCATTTTCCGGTAGGGCCGCGTCTCTGGCGACAGCTCCCACGCCCGAAGAGCCAGGAGGGAAAGCCGTGCCTCATTGGAAACCTCTTTGGCAGCCGCTCGCGTGGCCCTAAGCCTGTGGGGCTGCGGGCTTTGCGGCGGCCGTCAGCCTGGGCGACACCGGCGCCCACGTCGGGCCGCCGCGCCAGCCTGCGAAGCATTTTCCGGTAGGGCCGCGGCTCTGGCGACAGCTCCCACGCCCGAAGAGCCAGGAGGGAAAGCCATGCCTCGTTGGAAAGCTCTTTGGCAGCCGCTCGCGTGGCCCCACAGCCCGTGGGGCTGCAGGCTTTGCGGCGGCCATCAGCCTCGGCGACACCGGCGCCCACGTGGGGCCGCCGCGCCAGCCTGCGAAGCATTTTCCGGTAGGGCCGCGGCTCTGGCGACAGCTCCCACGCCCGAAGAGCCAGGAGGGAAAGCCATGCCTCGTTGGAATGCTCTTTGGCAGCCGCTCGTGTGGCCCCACAGCCCGTGGGGCTGCGGGGTTTCCGGCAGCCGTCAGCCTGGGCGCCACCGGCGCCCACGTCGGGCCGCCGCGCCAGCCTGCGAAGCATTTTCCGGTAGGGCCGCGGCTCTGGCTACAGCTCCCACGCCCGAAGAGCCAGGAGGGAAAGCCGTGCCTCGTTGGAAAGCTCTTTGGCAGCCGCTCGCGTGGCCCCATAGCCTGTGGGGCTGCGGTCTTTCCGGCGGCTGTCAGCCTCGGCGCCACCGGCGCCCACGTGGCACGACCGCGCCAGCCTGCGAAGCATTTTCCGGTAGGGCCGCGGCTCTGGCGACAGCTCCCACGCCCGAAGAGCCAGGAGGGAAAGCCGTGCCTCGTTGGAAAGCTCCTTGGCAGCCGCTCGCGTGGCCCCACAGCCCGTGGGGCTGCGGGCTTTGCGGCGGCCGTCAGCCTCGGCGCCACCGGCGCCCACGTGGCGCCGCTGCACCAGGCAGAGAAGCATTTTCCGGTAGGGCTGCGGCTCTGGCGACAGCTCCCATGCCCGAAGAGCCAGGAGGGAAAGCCGTGCCTCGTTGGAAAGTTCTTTGGCAGCCACTCGCATGGCCCTAAAGCCTGTGGGGCTGCGGGCTTTGCGGCGGCCGTCAGCCTGGGCGCCACTGGCGCCCACGTCGGGCCGCCGCGCCAGCCTGCGAAGCATTTTCCGGTAGGGCCGCGGCTCTGGCGACAGCTCCCACGCCCGAAGAGCCAGGAGGGAAAGCCGTGCCTCGTTGGAAAGCTCTTTGGCAGCCGCTCGCGTGGCCCCACAGCCCGTGGGGCTGCAGGCTTTGCGGCGGCTATCAGCCTCGGCGACACCGGCGCCCACGTGGGGCCGCCGCGCCAGCCTGCGAAGCATTTTCCGGTAGGGCCGCGGCTCTGGCGACAGCTCCCACGCCCGAAGAGCCAGGAGGGAAAGCCATGCCTCGTTGGAATGCTCTTTGGCAGCCGCTCGTGTGGCCCCACAGCGCGTGGGGCTGTGGGGTTTCCGGCAGCCGTCAGCCTGGGCGCCACCGGCGCCCACGTCGGGCCGCTGCGCCAGGCAGAGAAGCATTTTCCGGTAGGGCCGCGGCTCTGGCGACAGCTCCCACGCCCGAAGAGCCAGGAGGGAAAGCCGTGCCTCGTTGGAAAGCTCTTTGGCAGCCACTCGCATGGCCCTAAAGCCTGTGGGGCTGCGGGCTTTGCGGCGGCCGTCAGCCTCGGCGCCACCGGTGCCCACGTGGCGCGACCGCGCCAGCCTGCAAAGCATTTTCCGGTAGGGCCGCGTCTCTGGCGACAGCTCCCACGCCCGAAGAGCCAGGAGGGAAAGCCGTGCCTCGTTGGAAAGCTCTTTGGCAGCCACTCGCGTGGCCCCACAGCCCGTGGGGCTGCGGGCTTTCCCGCGGCCGTCAGCCTCGGTGTCATAGGCGCCCACGTCGGGCCGCCGCGCCAGCCTGCGAAGCATTTTCCGGTAGGGCCGCGTCTCTGGCGACAGCTCCCATGCCCGAAGAGCCAGGAGGGAAAGCCGTGCCTCGTTGGAAAGCTCTTTGGGAGCCGCTCGCGTGGCCCCACAGCCCGTGGGGCTGCGGGCTTTGCGGCGGCCGTCACCTTCGGCGACACCGGCGCCCACGTGGTGCCGCCGCGCCAGCCTGCAAAGCATTTTCCGGTAGTGCCACGGCTCTGGCGACAGCTCCCACGCCCGAAGAGCCAGGAGGGAAAGCCGTGCCTCGTTGGAAAGCTCTTTGGCAGTCGCTCGCGTGGCCCCACAGCCCGTGGGGCTGCGGGCCTTGCGGCAGCCGTCAGCCTCAGTGCCACCGGCGCCCACGTTGCGCCGCCGCGCCAGCTTGCGAAGCATTTTCCGGTAGGGCCGCGTCTCTGGCGACAGCTCCCACGCCCGAAGAGCCAGGAGGGAAAGCCGTGCCTCATTGGAAAGCTCTTTGGCAGTCGCTCACGTGGCCCCACAGCCCGTGGGGCTGCGGGCTTTGCGGCGGCCGTCAGCCTGGGCGACACCGGCGCCCACGTCGGGCCACCGCGCTAGCCTGCGAAGCATTTTCCGGTAGGGCCGCGTCTCTGGCGACAGCTCCCACGCCCAAAGAGCCAGGAGGGAAAGCCATGCCTCGTTGGAAAGCTCTTTGGCAGCCACTCGCGTGGCCCCACAGCCCGTGGGGCTGCGGGCTTTCCGGCGGCCGTCAGCCTCGGCGACACCGGCGCCCACGTGGCACCGCCATGCCAGCCTGTGAAGCATTTTCCGGTAGGGCCGCGTCTCTGGCGACAGCTCCCATGCCCGAAGAGCCAGGAGGGAAAGCCGTGCCTCATTGGAAAGCTCTTTGGCAGCCGCTCGCGTGGCCCCACAGCCCGTGGGGCTGCGGGCTTTGCGGCGGCCGTCAGCCTCGGCGCCACCGGCGCTCACGTTGCGCCGCTGCGCCAGCCTGCGAAGCATTTTCCGGTAGGGCCGCGTCTCCGGCGACAGCTCCCACGGCCGAAGAGCCAGGAGGGAAAGCCATGCCTCGTTGGAATGTTCTTTGGCAGCCGCTCGTGTGGCCCCACAGCCCGTGGGGCTGCGGGGTTTCCGGCAGCCGTCAGCCTGGGCGCCACAGGCGCCCACGTCGGGCCGCCGCGCCAGCCTGCGAAGCATTTTCCGGTAGGGCCGCGTCTCTGGCGACAGCTCCCACGCCCGAAGAGCCAGGAGGGAAAGCCGTGCCTCGTTGGAAAGCTCCTTGGCAGCCGCTCGCGTGTCCCCACAGCCCGTGGGGCTGCGGGCTTTGCGGCGGCCGTCACCCTCGGCGCCACCGGCGCCCACCTTGGGCCGCCGCGCCAGCCTGCGAAGCATTTTCCGGTAGGGCCGCGGCTCTGGCGACAGCTCCCACGCCCGAAGAGCCAGGAGGGAAAGCCGTGCCTCGTTGGAAAGCTCTTTGGCAGCCGCTCACGTGGCCCCACAGCCCGTGGGGCTGCGGGCTTTCCGGCGGCCATCAGCCTCGGCGCCACCGGCGCCCACGTGGCACGACCGTGCCAGCCTGCGAAGCATTTTCCGGTAGTGCCGCGGATATGGCCACAGCTCCCACGCCCGAAGAGCCAGGAGGGAAAGCCGTGCCTCGTTGGAAAGCTCTTTGGCAGCCGCTCGCGTGGCCCCACAGCCCATGGGGCTGCGGGCTTTGCGGCGGCCGTCAGCCTCGGCGCCACCGGTGCCCACGTTGCGCCGCCGCGCCAGCTTGCGAAGCATTTTCCGGTAGGGCCGCGTCTCTGGCGACAGCTCCCACGCCCAAAGAGCCAGGAGGGAAAGCCGTGCCTCGTTGGAAAGCTCCTTGGCAGCCGCTCGCGTGGCCCCACAGCCCGTGGGGCTGCGGGCTTTGCGGCGGCCGTCAGCCTCGGCGCCATCGGCGCCCACGTGGGGCCGCCGCGCCAGCCTGCGAAGCATTTTCCGGTAGGGCCGCGTCTCTGGCGACAGCTCCCACGCCCGAAGAGCCAGGAGGGAAAGCCGTGCCTCATTGGAAAGCTCTTTGGCAGCCGCTCGTGTGGCCCTAAAGCCTGTGGGGCTGCGGGCTTTGCGGCGGCCGTCAGCCTGGGCGACACCGGCGCACAGGTGGGGCCGCCGCGCTAGACTGCGAAGCATTTTCCGGTAGGGCTGCGTCTCTAGCGACAGCTCCCACGCCCGAAGAGCCAGGAGGGAAAGCCGTGCCTCGTTGGAAAGCTCTTTGGCAGCCGCTCGCGTGGCCCCACAGCCCGTGGGGCTGCAGGCTTTGCGGCGGCCGTCAGCCTGGGCGCCACCGGGGCCCACGTCGGGCCGCCGCGCCAGCCTGCAAAGCATTTTCCGGTAGGGCCGCGGCTCTGGCTACAGCTCCCACGCCCGAAGAGCCAGGAGGGAAAGCCGTGCCTCGTTGGAAAGCTCTTTGGAAGCCGCTCGCGTGGCCCCATAGCCTGTGGGGCTGCGGTCTTTCCGGCGGCTGTCAGCCTCGGCGCTACCGGCGCCCACGTGGCACGACCGCGCCAGCCTGCGAAGCATTTTCCGGTAGGGCCGCGGCTCTGGCGACAGCTCCCATGGCCGAAGAGCCAGGAGGGAAAGCCGTGCCTCGTTGGAAAGCTCTTTGGCAGCCGCTCGCGTGGCCCCACAGCCCGTGGGGCTGCGGGCTTTGCAGCGGCCGTCAGCCTGGGCGACACCGGCGCCCAGGTGGCGCCGCCGCGCCAGCCTGCGAAGCATTTTCCGGTAGGGCCGCAGCTCTGGCGACAGCTCCCACGCCCGAAGATCCAGGAGGGAAAGCCGTGCCTCATTGGAAAGCTCTTTGGCAGCCACTCGCGTGGCCCCACAGCCCGTGGGGCTGCGGGCTTTGCGGCGGCCGTCAGCCTCGGCGCCACCGGCGCCCACGTGGCGCGACCGCGCCAGCCTGCAAAGCATTTTCCGGTTGGGCCGCGTCTCTGGCGACAGCTCCCACGGCCGAAGAGCCAGGAGGGAAAGCCGTGCCTCATTGGAAAGCTCTTTGGCAGCCGCTCGCGTGGCCCCACAGCCCAAGGGGCTGCGGGCTTTGCGGCGGCCGTCAGCCTCGGCGCCACCGGCGCCCACGTCGGGCCGCCACGCCAGCCTGCGAAGCATTTTCCCGTAGGGCCGCGTCTCTGGCAACAGCTCCCACGCCCGAAGAGCCAGGAGGGAAAGCCGTGCCTCGTTGGAAAGCTCTTTGGCAGCCACTCGCGTGGCCCCACAGGCCGTGGGGCTGCAGGCTTTGTGGCGGCCGTCAGCCTGGGCGACACAGGCGCAGAGGTGGGGCCGCCGCGCTAGCCTGCGAAGCATTTTCCGGTAGGGCCGCGGCTCTGGCGACAGCTCCCACGCCCGAAGAGCCAGGAGGGAAAGCCGTGCCTCGTTGGAAAGCTCTTTTGCAGTCGCTCGCGTGGCCCCACAGCCCGTGGGGCTGCGGGCTTTGCGGCAGCCGTCAGCCTCAGTGCCACCGGCGCCCACGTTGCGCCGCCGCGCCATCCAGAGAAGCATTTTCCGGTAGGGCCGCGGCTCTGGCGACAGCTCCCACGCCCGAAGAGCCAGGAGGGAAAGCCGTGCCTCATTGGAAAGCTCTTTGGCAGTCGCTCACATGGCCCCACAGCCCGTGGGGCTGCGGGCTTTGCGGCGGCCGTCAGCCTGGGCGACACCGGCCCCCACGTCGGGCCACCGCGCTAGCCTGCAAAGCATTTTCCGGTAGGGCCGCGGCTCTGGCGACAGCTCCCATGGCCGAAGAGCCAGGAGGGAAAGCCATGCCTCGTTGGAAAGCTCTTTGGCAGCCACTCGCGTGGCCCCACAGCCCGTGGGGCTGCGGGCTTTCCGGCGGCCGTCAGCCTCGGCGCCACCGGCGCCCACGTGGCTCCGCCATGCCAGCCTGCGAAGCATTTTCCGGTAGGGCCGCGTCTCTGGCGACAGCTCCCACGCCCGAAGAGCCAGGAGGGAAAGCCGTGCCTCGTTGGAAAGCTCTTTGGCAGCCGCTCGCGTGGCCCCACAGCCTGTGGGGCTGCGGGCTTTGCGGCGGCCGTCAGCCTCAGCGCCACCGGCGCCCACTTTGCGCCGCTGCACCAGCCTGCGAAGCATTTTCCGGTAGGGCCGCGGCTCTGGCGACAGCTCCCACGCCCGAAGAGCCAGGAGGGAAAGCCGTGCCTCGTTGGAAAGCTCCTTGGCAGCCGCTCGCGTGGCCCCACAGCCCGTGGGGCTGCGGGCTTTGCGGCGGCCGTCAGCCTCGGCGCCACCGGCGCCCACGTGGCGCCGCTGCACCAGGCAGAGAAGCATTTTCCGGTAGGGCTGCGGCTCTGGCGACAGCTCCCATGCCCGAAGAGCCAGGAGGGAAAGCCGTGCCTCGTTGGAAAGCTCTTTGGCAGCCACTCGCATGGCCCTAAAGCCTGTGGGGCTGCGGGCTTTGCGGCGGCCGTCAGCCTGGGCGCCACTGGCGCCCACGTCGGGCCGCCGCGCCAGCCTGCGAAGCATTTTCCGGTAGGGCCGCGGCTCTGGCGACAGCTCCCACGCCCGAAGAGCCAGGAGGGAAAGCCGTGCCTCGTTGGAAAGCTCTTTGGCAGCCGCTCGCGTGGCCCCACAGCCCGTGGGGCTGTGGGCTTTGCGGCGGCTATCAGCCTCGGCGCCACCGGCGCCCACGTCGGGCCGCCGCGCCAGCCTGCGAAGCATTTTCCGGTAGGGCCGCGGCTCTGGCGACAGCTCCCACGCCCGAAGAGCCAGGAGGGAAAGCCATGCCTCGTTGGAATGCTCTTTGGCAGCCGCTCGTGTGGCCCCACAGCCCGTGGGGCTGTGGGGTTTCCGGCAGCCGTCAGCCTGGGCGCCACCGGCGCCCACGTCGGGCCGCCGCGCCAGACTGCGAAGCATTTTCCGGTAGGGCCGCGGCTCTGGCTACAGCTCCCACGCCCGAAGAGCCAGGAGGGAAAGCCGTGCCTCGTTGGAAAGCTCTTTGGCAGCCGCTCGCGTGGCCCCATAGCCTGTGGGGCTGCGGTCTTTCCGGCGGCTGTCAGCCTCGGCGCCACCGGCGCCCACGTGGCACGACCGCGCCAGCCTGCGAAGCATTTTCCGGTAGGGCCGCGTCTCTGGCGACAGCTCCCACGGCCGAAGAGCCAGGAGGGAAAGCCGTGCCTCGTTGGAAAGCTCTTTGGCAGCCACTCACGTGGCCCCACAGCCCATGGGGCTGCGGGCTTTCCGGCGGCCGTCAGCCTCGGCGCCACCGGCGCCCACGTGGCGCCGCTGCGCCAGGCAGATAAGCATTTTCCGGTAGGGCCGCGGCTCTGGCGACAGCTCCCACGCCCGAAGAGCCAGGAGGGAAAGCCGTGCCTCGTTGGAAAGCTCTTTGGCAGCCACTCGCATGGCCCTAAAGCCTGTGGGGCTGCGGGCTTTGCGGCGGCCGTCAGCCTCGGCGCCACCGGTGCCCACGTGGCGCGACCGCGCCAGCCTGCAAAGCATTTTCCGGTAGGGCCGCGTCTCTGGCGACAGCTCCCACGCCCGAAGAGCCAGGAGGGAAAGCCGTGCCTCGTTGGAAAGCTCTTTGGCAGCCACTCGCGTGGCCCCACAGCCCGTGGGGCTGCGGGCTTTCCCGCGGCCGTCAGCCTCGGTGTCATAGGCGCCCACGTCGGGCCGCCGCGCCAGCCTGCGAAGCATTTTCCGGTAGGGCCGCGTCTCTGGCGACAGCTCCCATGCCCGAAGAGCCAGGAGGGATGCCGTGCCTCGTTGGAAAGCTCTTTGGGAGCCGCTCGCGTGGCCCCACAGCCCGTGGGGCTGCGGGCTTTGCGGCGGCCGTCACCTTCGGCGACACCGGCGCCCACGTGGTGCCGCCGCGCCAGCCTGCAAAGCATTTTCCGGTAGTGCCACGGCTCTGGCGACAGCTCCCACGCCCGAAGAGCCAGGAGGGAAAGCCGTGCCTCGTTGGAAAGCTCTTTGGCAGTCGCTCGCGTGGCCCCACAGCCCGTGGGGCTGCGGGCCTTGCGGCAGCCGTCAGCCTCAGTGCCACCGGCGCCCACGTTGCGCCGCCGCGCCAGCCTGCGAAGCATTTTCCGGTAGGGCCGCGTCTCTGGCGACAGCTCCCACGCCCGAAGAGCCAGGAGGGAAAGCCGTGCCTCATTGGAAAGCTCTTTGGCAGTCGCTCACGTGGCCCCACAGCCCGTGGGGCTGCGGGCTTTGCGGCGGCCGTCAGCCTGGGCGACACCGGCGCCCACGTCGGGCCACCGCGCTAGCCTGCGAAGCATTTTCCGGTAGGGCCGCGGCTCTGGCGACAGCTCCCACGCCCAAAGAGCCAGGAGGGAAAGCCATGCCTCGTTGGAAAGCTCTTTGGCAGCCACTCGCGTGGCCCCACAGCCCGTGGGGCTGCGGGCTTTCCGGCGGCCGTCAGCCTCGGCGACACCGGCGCCCACGTGGCACCGCCATGCCAGCCTGTGAAGCATTTTACGGTAGGGCCGCGTCTCTGGCGACAGCTCCCATGCCCGAAGAGCCAGGAGGGAAAGCCGTGCCTCATTGGAAAGCTCTTTGGCAGCCGCTCGCGTGGCCCCACAGCCCGTGGGGCTGCGGGGTTTGCGGCGGCCGTCAGCCTCGGCGCCACCGGCGCTCACGTTGCGCCGCTGCGCCAGCCTGCGAAGCATTTTCCGGTAGGGCCGCGTCTCCGGCGACAGCTCCCACGGCCGAAGAGCCAGGAGGGAAAGCCATGCCTCGTTGGAATGTTCTTTGGCAGCCGCTCGTGTGGCCCCACAGCCCGTGGGGCTGCGGGCTTTCCGGCGGCCATCAGCCTCGGCGCCACCGGCGCCCACGTGGCACGACCGTGCCAGCCTGCGAAGCATTTTCCGGTAGTGCCGCGGATATGGCCACAGCTCCCACGGCCGAAGAGCCAGGAGGGAAAGCCGTGCCTCGTTGGAAAGCTCTTTGGCAGCCGCTCGCGTGGCCCCACAGCCCATGGGGCTGCGGGCTTTGCGGCGGCCGTCAGCCTCAGCGCCACCGGTGCCCACGTTGCGCCGCCGCGCCAGCTTGCGAAGCATTTTCCGGTAGGGCCGCGTCTCTGGCGACAGCTCCCACGCCCAAAGAGCCAGGAGGGAAAGCCGTGCCTCGTTGGAAAGCTCCTTGGCAGCCGCTCGCGTGGCCCCACAGCCCGTGGGGCTGCGGGCTTTGCGGCGGCCGTCAACCTCGGCGCCATCGGCGCCCACGTCGGGCCGCCGCGCCAGCCTGCGAAGCATTTTCCGGTAGGGCCGCGTCTCTGGCGACAGCTCCCACGCCCGAAGAGCCAGGAGGGAAAGCCGTGCCTCATTGGAAAGCTCTTTGGCAGCCGCTCGCGTGGCCCCACAGCCAATGGGGCTGCGGGCTTTGCGGCGGCCGTCAGCCTCGGCTCCACCGGCGCCCACGTGGGGCCGCTGCGCCAGCCAGAGAAGCATTTTCCGGTAGGGCCGCGGCTCTGGCGACAGCTCCCACGCCCGAAGAGCCAGGAGGGAAAGCCGTGCCTCATTGGAAAGCTCTTTGGCAGTCGCTCGCGTGGCCCCACAGCCCGTGGGGCTGCGGGCTTTGCGGCGGCCGTCAGCCTGGGCGACACCGGCGCCCAGGTGGGGCCGCCGCGCTAGCCTGCAAAGCATTTTCCGGTAGGGCCGCGGCTCTGGCGACAGCTCCCACGCCCGAAGAGCCAGGAGGGAAAGCCGTGCCTCGTTGGAAAGCTCTTTGGCAGCCACTCGCGTGGCCCCACAGCCTGTGGGGCTGCGGGCTTTCCGGCGGACGTCAGCCTCGGCGCCACCGGCGCCCACGTGGCACCGCCAGGCCAGCCTGCTAAGCATTTTCCGGTAGGGCCGCGGCTCTGGCGACAGCTCCCACGCCCAAAGAGCCAGGAGGGAAAGCCGTGCCTCGTTGGAAAGCTCTTTGGCAGCCGCTCGCGTGGCCCCACAGCCCGTGGGGCTGCGGGCTTTGCGGCGGCCGTCACCCTCGGCGACACCGGCGCCCACGTCGGGCCGCCGCGCCAGCCTGCGAAGCATTTTCCGGTAGGGCCGCGTCTCTGGCGACAGCTCCCACGCCCGAAGAGCCAGGAGGGAAAGCCGTGCCTCGTTGGAAAGCTCTTTGGCAGCCACTCGCGTGGCCCCACAGCCCGTGGGGCTGCGGGCTTTGCGGCGGCTGTCAGCCTCGGCGCCACCGGTGCCCACGTGGCGCGACCGCGCCAGCCTGCAAAGCATTTTCCGGTAGGGCCGCGGCTCTGGCGACAGCTCCCACGCCCGAAGAGCCAGGAGGGAAAGCCGTGCCTCGTTGGAAAGCTCTTTGGCAGCCACTCGCGTGGCCCCACAGCCCGTGGGGCTGCGGGCTTTCCGGCGGCCGTCAGCCTCGACGACACCGGCACCCAGGTGGGGCCGCCGCGCCAGCCTGCAAAGAATTTTCCGGTAGGGCCGCGGCTCTGGCGACAGCTCCCACGCCCGAAGAGCCAGGAGGGAAAGCCGTGCCTCGTTGGAAAGCTCTTTGGCAGCCGCTCGCGTGGCCCCACAGCCCGTGGGGCTGCGGGCTTTGCGGCGGCCGTCAGCCTCAGTGCCACCGGCGCCCACGTTGCGCCGCCGCGCCAGGCTGCGAAGCATTTTCCGGTAGGGCCGTGGCTCTGGCGACAGCTCCCACGCCCGAAGAGCCAGGAGGGAAAGCCATGCCTCGTTGGAAAGCTCTTTGGCAGCCGCTCGCGTGGCCCCACAGCCCATGGGGCTGCGGGCTTTGCGGCGGCCGTCAGCCTCGGCGCCACCGGCGCCCACGTGGGGTCGCTGCGCCAGCCTGCAAAGCATTTTCCGGTAGGGCCGCGACTCTGGCGACAGCTCCCACGCCCGAAGAGCCAGGAGGGAAAGCCATGCCTCGTTGGAAAGCTCTTTGGCAGCCACTCACGTGGCCCCACAGCCCGTGGGGCTGCGGGCTTTCCCGCGGCCGTCAGCCTCGGTGTCATAGGCGCCCACGTCGGGCCGCCGCGCCAGCCTGCGAAGCATTTTCCTTTAGGGCCGCGTCTCTGGCGACAGCTCCCATGCCCGAAGAGCCAGGAGGGAAAGCCATGCCTCGTTGGAAAGCTCTTTGGCAGCCACTCGCATGGCCCTAAAGCCCGTGGGGCTGCGGGCTTTGCGGCGGCCGTCAGCCTCGGCGCCACCGGCGCCCACGTGGGGCCGCTGCGCCAGCCAGAGAAGCAGTTTCCGGTAGGGCCGCGGCTCTGGCGACAGCTCCCACGCCCGAAGAGCCAGGAGGGAAAGCCGTGCCTCGTTGGAAAGCTCTTTGGCAGCTGCTCGCGTGGCCCCACAGCCCGTGGGGCTGCGGGCTTTCCAGCGGCCGTCAGCCTGGGCGACTCCGGCGCCCATGTCAGGCTGCCGCGCCAGCCTGCGAAGCATTTTCCGGTAGGGCCGCGGCTCTGGCCACAGCTCCCACGCCTGAATAGCCAGGAGGGAAAGCCGTGCCTCGTTGGAAAGCTCTTTGGCAGCCGCTCGCGTGGCCCCACAGCCCGTGGGGCTGCGGGCTTTGCGGCGGCCGTCAGCCTCGGTGCCACCGGCGCCCACGTGGGGTCGCTGCGCCAGCCTGCAAAGCATTTTCCGGTAGGGCCGCGTCTCTGGCGACAGCTCCCACGGCCGAAGAGCCAGGAGGGAAAGCCGTGCCTCGTTGGAAAGCTCTTTGGCAGCCACTCGCGTGCCCCACAGCCCGTGGGGCTGCGGGCTTTGCGGCCGCTGTCAGCCTCAGTGCCACCGGCGCCCACGTGGCGCGACCGCGCCAGTCTGGAAAGCATTTTCCGGTAGGGCCGCGTCTCTGGCGACAGCTCCCACGCCTGAAGAGGCAGGAGGGAAAGCCGTGCCTCGTTGGAAAGCTCTTTGGCAGCCACTCTCGTGGCCCCACACCCCATGTTGCTGCGGGCTTTGCGGCGGCCGTCAGCCTGGGCGACACCGGCGCCCACGTCGGGCCGCCACGCCAGCCTGCGAAGCATTTTCCGGTAGGGCCGCGGCTCTGGCGACAGCTCCCACGGCCGAAGAGCCAGGAGGGAAAGCCGTGCCTCGTTGGAAAGCTCTTTGGCAGCCGCTCGCGTGGCCCCACAGCCCATGGGGCTGCGGGCTTTGCGGCGGCCGTCAGCCTCGGCGCCACCGGCGCCCACGTTGCGCCGCCGCGCCAGCCTGCGAAGCATTTTCCGGTAGGTCCGCGGCTCTGGTGACAGCTCCCACGCCCGAAGAGCCAGGAGGGAAAGCCGTGCCTCGTTGGAAATCTCCTTGGCAGCCGCTCGTGTGGCCCCACAGCCCGTGGGGCTGCGGGCTTTGCGGCGGCCGTCAGCCTCGGCGCCACCAGCGCCCACGTCTGGCCGCCGCGCCAGCCAGAGAAGCAGTTTCCGGTAGGGCCGCGGCTCTGGCGACAGCTCCCACACCCGAAGAGCCAGGAGGGAAAGCCGTGCCTCGTTGGAAAGCTCTTTGGCAGCCACTCACGTGGCCCCATAGCCTGTGGGGCTGCGGGCTTTCCGGCGGCTGTCAGCCTCGGAGCCACCGGCGCCCACGTGGCACGACCGCGCCAGCCTGCGAAGCATTTTCCGGTAGGGCCGCGGCTCTGGCGACAGCTCCCACGCCCGAAGAGCCAGGAGGGAAAGCCGTGCCTCCTTGGATAGCTCCTTGGCAGCCGCTCGCGTGGCCCCACAGCCCATGGGGGTGCGGGCTTTGCGGCAGCCGTCAGTCTGGGCGACACCGGCGCCCACGTCGGGCCGCAGCGCCAGCCTGCAAAGCATTTTCCGGTAGGGCCGCGGCTCTGGCGACAGCTCCCACGCCCGAAGAGCCAGGAGGGAAAGCCGTGCCTCGTTGGAAAGCTCTTTGGCAGCCGCTCGCGTGGCCCCACAGCCCGTGGGGCTGCGGGCTTTCCGGCGGCCGTCAGCCTTGGCGACACTGGCACCCAGGTGGGGCCGCCGCGCCAGCCTGCAAAGAATTTTCCCGTAGGGCCGCGGCTCTGGCGACAGCTCCCACACCCGAAGAGCCAGGAGGGAAAGCCGTGCCTCGTTGGAAAGCTCTTTGGCAGCCGCTCGCGTGGCCCCACAGCCCGTGGGGCTGCGGGCTTTACGGAGGCCGTCAGCCTCAGTGCCACCGGCGCCCACGTTGCGCCGCCGCGCCAGCCTGCAAAGCATTTTCCGGTAGGGCCGCGTCTCTGGCGACAGCTCCCACGGACGAAGAGCCAGGAGGGAAAGCCGTGCCTCGTTGGAAAGCTCTTTGGCAGCCGCTCGCGTGGCCCCACAGCCCGTGGGGCTGCGGGCTTTGCGGCGGCCGTCAACCTCGGCGCCACCAGTGCCCACGTGGGGCCGCTGCGCCAGCCTGCAAAGCATTTTCCGGTAGGGCCGCGGCTCTGGCGACAGCTCCCACGGCCGAAGAGCCAGGAGGGAAAGCCGTGCCTCGTTGGAAAGCTCTTTGGCAGCCACTCACGTGGCCCCACAGCCCGTGGGGCTGCGGGCTTTCCCGCGGCCGTCAGCCTCGGCGCCATCGGCGCCCACGTCTGGCCGCCGCGCCAGCCTGCGAAGCATTTTCCGGTAGGGCCGCGGCTCTGGCGACAGCTCCCACGGCCGAAGAGCCAGGAGGGAAAGCCGTGCCTCGTTGGAAAGCTCTTTGGGAGCCGCTCGCGTGGCCCCACAGCCCATGGGGCTGCGGGCTTTGCGGCGGCCGTCAGCCTGGGCGACACCGGCGCCCACGTCGGGCTGCCACACCAGCCTGCGAAGCATTTTCCGGTAGGGCCGCGGCTCTGGCGACAGCTCCCACGGCCGAAGAGCCAGGAGGGAAAGCCGTGCCTCGTTGGAAAGTTCTTTGGCAGCCGCTCGCGTGGGCCCACAGCCCATGGGGCTGCGGGCTTTGCGGCGGCCGTCAGCCTCAGTGCCACCGGCGCCCACGTTGCGCCGCCGCGCTAGCCTGCGAAGCATTTTCCGGTAGGGCCGCGGCTCTGGCGACAGCTCCCACGGCCGAAGAGCCAGGAGGGAAAGCTGTACCTCGTTGGAAATCTCCTTGGCAGCCGCTCGTGTGGCCCCACAGCCCGTGGGGCTGCGGGCTTTGCGGCGGCCGTCAGCCTCGGCGCCACCGGCGCCCACGTCGGGCCGCCG
The DNA here is from genome assembly GCF_964199755.1 of Larus michahellis. Lineage (NCBI taxonomy): Eukaryota > Metazoa > Chordata > Aves > Charadriiformes > Laridae > Larus > Larus michahellis. The sequence goes on from NW_027436004.1 coordinate 28,301, forward strand.
CGCCAGCCTGCGAAGCATTTTCCGGTAGGGCCGCGGCTCTGGCGACAGCTCCCACACCCGAAGAGCCAGGAGGGAAAGCCGTGCCTCGTTGGAAAGCTATTTGGCAGCCACTCACGTGGCCCCATAGCCTGTGGGGCTGCGGGCTTTCCGGCGGCTGTCAGCCTCGGCGCCACCGGCGCCCACGTGGCACGACCGCGCCAGCCTGCGAAGCATTTTCCGGTAGGGCCGCGGCTCTGGCGACAGCTCCCACGCCTGAAGAGCCTGGAGGGAAAGCCGTGCCTCGTTGGAAAGCTCTTTGGGAGCCGCTCGCGTGGCCCCACAGCCCGTGGGGCTGCGGGCTTTGCGGCGGCCGTCACCCTCGGCGCGACCGGCGCCCAAGTGGGGCCGCCGCGCCAACCTGCAAAACATTTTCCGGTAGGGCCGCGTCTCTGGCGACAGCTCCCACGGCCGAAGAGCCAGGAGGGAAAGCCGTGCCTCGTTGGAAAGCTCTTTGGCAGCCACTCACGTGGCCCCACAGCCCGTGGGGCTGCGGGCTTTCCCGCGGCCGTCAGCCTCGGTGCCATCGGCGCCCACGTCGGGTCGCCGCGCCAGCCTGCGAAGCATTTTCCGGTAGGGCCGCGGCTCTGGCGACAGCTCCCACGCCCGAAGAGCCAGGAGGGAAAGCCGTGCCTCGTTGGAAAGCTCTTTGGCAGACGCTCGCGTGGCCCCACAGCCCGTGGGGCTGCGGGCTTTGCGGCAGCCGTCAGCCTGGGCGACACCGGCGTCCAGTTGCGGCCGCCGCGCCAGCCTGCAAAGCATTTTCCGGTAGGGCCGCGTCTCTGGCAACAGCTCCCACGCCCGAAGAGGCAGGAGGGAAAGCCGTGCCTCATTGGAAAGCTCTTTGGCAGCTGCTCGCGTGGCCCCACAGCCCGTGGGGCTGCGGGCTTTGCGGCGGCTGTCAGCCTCAGTGCCACCGGCGCCCACGTGGCGCGACCGCGCCAGTCTGGAAAGCATTTTCCGGTAGGGCCGCGTCTCTGGCGACAGCTCCCACGCCTGAAGAGCCAGGAGGGAAAGCCGTGCCTCGTTGGAAAGCTCTTTGGCAGCCGCTCTCGTGGCCCCACACCCCATGGGGCTGCGGGCTTTGCGGCGGCCATCAGCCTGGGCGACACCGGCGCCCACGTCGGGCCGCCACGCCAGCCTGCGAAGCATTTTCCGGTAGGGCCGCGGCTCTGGCGACAGCTCCCACGCCCGAAGAGCCAGGAGGGAAAGCCGTGCCTCGTTGGAAAGTTCTTTGGCAGCCGCTCGCGTGGGCCCACAGCCCATGGGGCTGCGGGCTTTGCGGCGGCCGTCAGCCTGGGCGACACCGGCGCCCACGTCGGGCCGCTACGCCAGCCTGCGAAGCATTTTCCGGTAGGGCCGCGGCTCTGGCGACAGCTCCCACGGCCGAAGAGCCAGGAGGGAAAGCCGTGCCTCGTTGGAAAGTTCTTTGGCAGCCGCTCGCGTGGGCCCACAGCCCATGGTGCTGCGGGCTTTGCGGCGGCCGTCAGCCTCAGTGCCACCGGCGCCCACGTTGCGCCGCCGCGCCAGCCTGCGAAGCATTTTCCGGTAGGGCCGCGGCTCTGGCGACAGCTCCCACGCCCGAAGATCCAGGAGGGAAAGCCGTGCCTCGTTGGAAATCTCCTTGGCAGCCGCTCGTGTGGCCCCACAGCCCGTGGGGCTGCGGGCTTTGCGGCGGCCGTCAGCCTCGGCGCCACCGGCGCCCACGTCGGGCCGCCGCGCCAGCCTGCGAAGCATTTTCCGGTAGGGCCGCGGCTCTGGCGACAGCTCCCACGCCCGAAGAGCCAGGAGGGAAAGCCGTGCCTCGTTGGAAAGCTCTTTGGGAGCCACTGACGTGGCCCCATAGCCTGTGGGGCTGCGGGCTTTCCGGCGGCTGTCAGCCTCGGCGCCACCGGCGCCCACGTGGCACGACCGCGCCAGCCTGCGAAGCATTTTCCGGTAGGGCCGCGGCTCTGGCGACAGCTCCCACGCCCGAAGAGCCAGGAGGGAAAGCCGTGCCTCGTTGGAAAGCTCTTTGGGAGCCGCTCGCGTGGCCCCACAGCCCGTGGGGCTGCGGGCTTTGCGGCGGCCGTCACCCTCGGCGCGACCGGCGCCCAAGTGGGGCCGCCGCGCCAACCTGCAAAACATTTTCCGGTAGGGCCGCTTCTCTGGCGACAGCTCCCACACCCGAAGAGCCAGGAGGGAAAGCCGTGCCTCGTTGGAAAGCTCTTTGGCAGCCACTCACGTGGCCCCACAGCCCGTGGGGCTGCGGGCTTTCCCGCGGCCGTCAGCCTCGGTGCCATCGGCGCCCACGTCAGGCCGCCGCGCCAGCCTGCGAAGCATTTTCCGGTAGGGCCGCGTCTCTGGCGACAGCTCCCACGGCCGAAGAGCCAGGAGGGAAAGCCGTGCCTCGTTGGAAAGCTCTTTGGCAGACGCTCGCGTGGCCCCACAGCCTGTTGGGCTGCGGGCTTTGCGGCGGCCGTCAGCCTCGGCGACACCGGCACCCAGGTGGGGCCGCCCGCCAGCCTGCAAAGAATTTTCCGGTAGGGCCGCGGCTCTGGCGACAGCTCCCACGGCCGAAGAGCCAGGAGGGAAAGCCGTGCCTCGTTGGAAAGCTCTTTGGCAGCCGCTCGCGTGGCCCCACAGCCCGTGGGGCTGCGGGCTTTGCGGCGGCCGTCAGCCTCAGTGCCACCGGCGCCCACGTTGCGCCGCCGCGCCAGCCAGAGAAGCAGTTTCCGGTAGGGCCGCGTCTCTGGCGACAGCTCCCACGCCCGAAGAGCCAGGAGGGAAAGCCGTGCCTCGTTGGAAAGCTCTTTGGCAGCCGCTCGCGTGGCCCCACAGCCCATGGGGCTGCGGGCTTTGCGGTGGCCGTCAGCCTCGGCGCCACCAGTGCCCACGTGGGGCCGCTGCGCCAGCCTGCAAAGCATTTTCCGGTAGGGCCGCGGCTCTGGCGACAGCTCACACGGCCGAAGAGCCAGGAGGGAAAGCCGTGCCTCGTTGGAAAGCTCTTTGGCAGCCACTCACGTGGCCCCACAGCCCGTGGGGCTGCGGGCTTTGCGGCGGCCGTCAGCCTGGGCGCCACCGGGGCCCACGTCGGGCCGCCGCGCCAGCCTGCGAAGCATTTTCCGGTAGGGCCGCGGCTCTGGCGACAGCTCCCACACCCGAAGAGCCAGGAGGGAAAGCCGTGCCTCGTTGGAAAGCTCTTTGGCAGCCACTCACGTGGCCCCATAGCCTGTGGGGCTGCGGGCTTTCCGGCGGCTGTCAGCCTCGGCGCCACCGGCGCCCACGTGGCACGACCGCGCCAGCCTGCAAAGAATTTTCCGGTAGGGCCGCGGCTCTGGCGACAGCTCCCACACCCGAAGAGCCAGGAGGGAAAGCCGTGCCTCGTTGGAAAGCTCTTTGGCAGCCGCTCGCGTGGCCCCACAGCCCGTGGGGCTGCGGGCTTTGCGGCGGCCGTCAGCCTCAGTGCCACCGGCGCCCACGTGGGGCCGCTGCGCCAGCCTGCAAAGCATTTTCCAGTAGGGCCGCGGCTCTGGCGACAGCTCCCACGGCCGAAGAGCCAGGAGGGAAAGCCGTGCCTCGTTGGAAAGCTCTTTGGCAGCCGCTCGCGTGGCCCCACAGCCCATGGGGCTGCGGGCTTTGCGGCGGCCATCAGCCTCGGCGCCACCAGTGCCCACATTGAGCCGCTGCGCCAGCCTGCAAAGCATTTTCCGGTAGGGCCGCGTCTCTGGCGACAGCTCCCACGCCCGAAGAGCCAGGAGGGAAAGCCGTGCCTCGTTGGAAAGCTCTTTGGCAGCCACTCACGTGGCCCCACAGCCCGTGGGGCTGCGGGCTTTCCCGCGGCCGTCAGCCTCGGCGCCATCGGCGCCCACGTCGGGCCGCCGCGCCAGCCTGCGAAGCATTTTCCGGTAGGGCCGCGGCTCTGGCAACAGCTCCCATGCCCGAAGAGCCAGGAGGGAAAGCCGTGCCTCATTGGAAAGCTCTTTGGTAGCTGCTCGCGTGGCCCCACAGCCCGTGGGGCTGCGGGCTTTGCGGCGGCCGTCAGCCTCGGCGCCACCGGCGCCCACGTTGCGCCGCCGCGCCAGCCTGGAAAGCATTTTCCGGTAGGGCCGCGTCTCTGGCGACAGCTCCCACGCCTGAAGAGCCAGGAGGGAAAGCCGTGCCTCGTTGGAAAGCTCTTTGGCAGCCGCTCGCGTGGCCCCACACCCCATGGGGCTGCGGGCTTTGCGGCGGCCGTCAGCCTGGGCGACACCGGCGCCCACGTCGGGCCGCCACGCCAGCCTGCGAAGCATTTTCCGGTAGGGCCGCGGCTCTGGCGACAGCTCCCACGGCCGAAGAGCCAGGAGGGAAAGCCGTGCCTCGTTGGTAAGCTCTTTGGCAGCCGCTCGCGTGGCCCCACAGCCCATGGGGCTGCGGGCTTTGCGGCGGTCGTCAGCCTCGGCGCCACCGGCGCCCACGTTGCGCCGCCGCGCCAGCCTGCGAAGCATTTTCCGGTAGGGCCGCGGCTCTGGCGACAGCTCCCACGCCCGAAGAGCCAGGAGGGAAAGCCGTGCCTCGTTGGAAAGCTCTTTGGCAGCCTCTCGTGTGGCCCCACAGCCCGTGGGGCTGCGGGCTTTGCGGCGGCCGTCAGCCTCGGCGCCACCGGCGCCCACGTTGTTCCGCCGCGCCAGCCTGCGAAGCATTTTCCGGTAGGGCCGCGGCTCTTGCGACAGCTCCCACACCCGAAGAGCCAGGAGGGAAAGCCGTGCCTCGTTGGAAAGCTCTTTGGCAGCCACTCACGTGGCCCCATAGCCTGTGGGGCTGCGGGCTTTGCGGCGGCTGTCAGCCTCGGCGCCACAGGCGTCCAGTTGCGGCCGCCGCACCAGCCTGCAAAGAATTTTCCGGTAGGGCCGCGTCTCTGGCAACAGCTCCCACGCCCGAAGAGCCAGGAGGGAAAGCCGTGCCTCATTGGAAAGCTCTTTGGCAGCTGCTCGCGTGGCCCCACAGCCCATGGGGCTGCGGGCTTTGCGGCGGCTGTCAGCCTCGGTGCCACCGGCGCCCACGTGGCGCGACCGCGCCAGCCTGGAAAGCATTTTCCAGTAGGGCCGCGTCTCTGGCGACAGCTCCCACGCCTGAAGAGCCAGGAGGGAAAGCCGTGCCTCGTTGGAAAGCTCTTTGGCAGCCGCTCGCGTGGCCCCACACCCCATGGGGCTGTGGGCTTTGCGGCGGCCGTCAGCCTGGGCGACACCGGCGCCCACGTCGGGCCGCCACGCCAGCCTGCGAAGCATTTTCCGGTAGGGCCGCGGCTCTGGCGACAGCTCCCACGGCCGAAGAGCCAGGAGTGAAAGCCGTGCCTCGTTGGAAAGCTCTTTGGCAGCCGCTCGCGTGGGCCCACAGCCCATGGGGCTGCGGGCTTTGCGGCGACCGTTAGCCTCAGTGCCACCGACGCCCACGTTGCGCCGCCGCGCCAGCCTGCGAAGCATTTTCCGGTAGGGCCGCGGCTCTGGCGACAGCTCCCACGCCCGAAGAGCCAGGAGGGAAAGCTGTGCCTCGTTGGAAATCTCCTTGGCAGCCGCTCGTGTGGCCCCACAGCCCGTGGGGCTGCGGGCTTTGCGGCGGCCGTCAGCCTCGGCGCCACCGGCGCCCACGTCGGGCCGCCGCGCCACCCTCCGAAGCATTTTCCGGTAGGGCCGCGGCTCTGGCGACAGCTCCCACACCCGAAGAGCCAGGAGGGAAAGCCGTGCCTCGTTGGAAAGCTCTTTGGCAGCCACTCACGTGGCCCCATAGCCTGTGGGGCTGCGGGCTTTCCGGCGGCTGTCAGCCTCGGCGCCACCGACGCCCACGTGGCGCCGCCGCGCTAGCCTGCGAAGCATTTTCCGGTAGGGCCGCGTCTCTGGTGATAGCTCCCACGCCCGAAGAGCCAGGAGGGAAAGCCGTGCCTCGTTGGAAAGCTCTTTGGCAGCCGCTCGTGTGGCCCCACAGCCCGTGGGGCTGCGGGCTTTGCAGCAGCCGTCAGCCTCAGTGCCACCGGCGCCCACGTGGCGCCGCCGCGCCAGCCTGCGAAGCATTTTCCGGTAGGGCCACGGCTCTGGCGACAGCTCCCACGCCCAAAGAGCCAGGAGGGAAAGCCGTGCCTCGTTGGAAAGCTCTTTGGCTGCCGCTCGCGTGGCCCCACAGCCCGTGGGGCTGCGGGCTTTCCGCCGGACGTCAGCCTGGGCGACACCGGCGCCCACGTGGGGCCGCCGCGCTAGCCTGCGAAGCATTTTCCGGTAGGGCCGCGGCTCTGGCGACAGCTCCCACGCCTGAAGAGCCAGGAGGGAAAGCCGTGCCTCGTTGGAAATCTCCTTGGCAGCCGCTCGTGTGGCCCCACAGCCCGTGGGGCTGCGGGCTTTGCGGCGGCCGTCAGCCTCGGCGCCACCGGCGCCCACGTCGGGCCGCCGAGCCAGCATGCGAAGCATTTTCCGGTAGGGCCGCGTCTCTGGCGACAGCTCCCACACCCGAAGAGACAGGAGGGAAAGCCGTGCCTCGTTGGAAAGCTCTTTGGCAGCCACTCACGTTTCCCTAAAGCCTGTGGGGCTGCGGGCTTTGCGGCGGCCGTCAGCCTGGGCGACACCGGCGCCCAGGTGGGGCCACCCCGCTAGCCTGCGAAGCATTTTCCGGTAGGGCCGCGGCTCTGGCGACATCTCCCACGCCCGAAGAGCCAGGAGGGAAAGCCGTGCCTCGTTGGAAAGCTCTTTGGCAGCCGCTCGCGTGGCCCCACAGCCCGTGGGGCTGCGGGCTTTCCGGCGGCCGTCAGCCTCGGCGCCACCGGCGCCCACGTGGCGCCGCCGCGCCAGCCTGCGAAGCATTTTCCGGTAGGGCCGCGGCTCTGGCGACAGCTCCCACGGCCAAAGAGCCAGGAGGGAAAGCCGTGCCTCGTTGGAAAGCTCTTTGGCAGCCGCTCGCGTGGCCCCACACCCCATGGGGCTGTGGGCTTTGCGGCGGCCGTCAGCCTGGGCGACACCGGCGCCCACGTCGGGCCGCCACGCCAGCCTGCGAAGCTTTTTCCGGTAGGGCCGCGGCTCTGGCGACAGCTCCCACGGCCGAAGAGCCAGGAGGGAAAGCCGTGCCTCGTTGGAAAGCTCTTTGGCAGCCGCTCGCGTGGGCCCACAGCCCATGGGGCTGCGGGCTTTGCGGCGACCGTTAGCCTCAGTGCCACCGACGCCCACGTTGCGCCGCCGCGCCAGCCTGCGAAGCATTTTCCGGTAGGGCCGCGGCTCTGGCGACAGCTCCCACGCCCGAAGAGCCAGGAGGGAAAGCCGTGCCTCCTTGGAAAGCTCTTTGGCAGCCGCTCGCGTGGCCCCACACCCCATGGGGCTGCGGGCTTTGCGGCGGCCGTCAGCCTCGGCGCCACCGGCGCCCACGTCGGGCCGCCGCGCCAGCCTGCGAAGCATTTTCCGGTAGGGCCGCGGCTCTGGCGACAGCTCCCACGCCCGAAGAGCCAGGAGGGAAAGCCGTGCCTCGTTGGAAAGCTCTTTGGCAGCCGCTCGCGTGGCCCCACAGCCCGTGGGGCTGCGGGCTTTGCGGCGGCTGTCAGCCTCGGCGCCACCGGCGCCCACGTGGCTCTGCCGCGCCAGCCTGCGAAGCATTTTCCGGTAGGGCCGCTTCTCTGGCGACAGCTCCCACGGCCGAAGAGCCAGGAGGGAAAGCCGTGCCTCGTTGGAAAGCTCTTTGGCAGCCACTCACGTGGCCCCACACCCCATGGGGCTGCGGGCTTTGCGGCGGCCGTCAGCCTCAGTGCCACCGGCGCCCACGTAGGGCCGCTGCGCCAGCTAGAGAAGCATTTTCCGGTAGGGCCGCGGCTCTGGCGACAGCTCCCACGCCCGAAGAGCCAGGAGGGAAAGCCGTGCCTCATTGGAAAGCTCTTTGGCAGTCGCTCGCGTGGCCCCACAGCCCATGGGGCTGCGGGCTTTGCGGCGGCCGTCAGCCTCGACGCCACCGGCGCCCACGTCGGGCCGCCACGCCAGCCTGCGAAGCATTTTCCAGTAGGGCCGCGGCTCTGGCGACAGCTCCCACGGCCGAAGAGCCAGGAGGGAAAGCCGTGCCTCGTTGGAAAGGTGTTTGGCAGCCACTCGCAGGGCCCTAAAGCCTGTGGGGCTGTGGGCTTTGCGGCGGCCGTCAGCCTCGGCGCCACCGACGCCCACGTGGCGCCGCCGCGCTAGCCTGCGAAGCATTTTCCGGTAGGGCTGCGTCTCTGGTGATAGCTCCCACGCCCGAAGAGCCAGGAGGGAAAGCCGTGCCTCGTTGGAAAGCTCTTTGGCAGCCGCTCGCGTGGCCCCACAGCCCGTGGGGCTGCGGGCTTTGCAGCAGCCGTCAGCCTCAGTGCCACCGGCGCCCACGTGGCGCCGCGGCGCCAGCCTGCGAAGCATTTTCCGGTAGGGCCGCGGCTCTGGCGACAGCTCCCACGCCCGAAGAGCCAGGAGGGAAAGCCGTGCCTCGTTGGAAAGCTCTTTGGCAGCCGCTCGCGTGGCCCCACAGCCCGTGGGGCTGCGGGCTTTCCGGCGGCTGTCAGCCTCGGCGCCACCGGCGCCCACGTGGCTCTGCCGCGCTAGGCTGCGAAGCATTTTCCGGTAGGGCCGTGGCTCTGGCGACAGCTCCCACGCCCGAAGAGCCAGGAGGGAAAGCCGTGCCTCTTTGGAAAGCTCTTTGGCAGCCGCTCGCGTGGCCCCACAGCCCATGGGGCTGCGGGCTTTGCGGCGGCCATCAGCCTCGGCGCCATCGGCGCCCACGTCGGGCCGCCGCGCCAGCCTGCGAAGCATTTTCCGGTAGGGCCGCGGCTCTGGCAACAGCTCCCACGCCCGAAGAGCCAGGAGGGAAAGCCGTGCCTCGTTGGAAAGCTCTTTGGCAGCCGCTCGCGTGGCCCCACAGCCCATGGGGCTGCGGGCTTTGCGGCGGCCGTCAGCCTCGGCGCCACCGGCGCCCACGTGGGGCCGCTGCGCCAGCCTGCGAAGCATTTTCCGGTAGGGCCGCGGCTCTGGCGACAGCTCCCACGCCCGAAGAGCCAGGAGGGAAAGCCGTGCCTCGTTGGAAAGCTCTTTGGCAGCCGCTCGCATGGCCCCACAGGCCATGGGGCTGCGGGCTTTGCGGCAGCCATCAGCCTGGGCGACACCGGCGCCCAGGTGGGGCCGCCGCGCCAGCCTGCGAAGCATTTTCCGGTAGGGCCGCGGCTCTGGCGACAGCTCCCACGCCCGAAGAGCCAGGAGGGAAAGCCGTGCCTCGTTGGAAAGCTCTTTGGCAGCCGCTCGCGTGGGCCCACAGCCCATGGGGCTGCGGGCTTTGCGGCGGCCGTCAGCCTCAGTGCCACCGGTGCCCACTTTGCGCCGCTGCGCCAGTCTGCGAAGCATTTTCCGGTAGGGCCGCGGCTCTGGCGACAGCTCCCACGCCCGAAGAGCCAGGAGGGAAAGCCGTGCCTCGTTGGAAAGCTCTTTGGCAGTCGCTCGCGTGGCACCACAGCCCGTGGGGCTGCGGGCTTTGCGGCGGCCGTCAGCCTCAGTGCCACCGGCGCCCACGTGGCGCCGCCGCGCCAGCCTGCGAAGCATTTTCCGGTAGGGCCGCGGCTCTGGCGACAGCTCCCATGCCCGAAGAGCCAGGAGGGAAAGCCGTGCCTCGTTGGAAAGCTCTTTGGCAGCCGCTCGCGTGGCCCCACAGCCCGTGGGGCTGCGGGCTTTGCGGCGGCCGTCAGCCTCAGCGCAACCGGCGCCCACGTAGGGCCGCTGCGGCAGCCAGAGAAGCATTTTCCGGTAGGGCCGCGGCTCTGGCGACAGCTCCCACGCCCGAAGAGCCAGGAGGGAAAGCCGTGCCTCGTTGGAAAGCTCTTTGGCAGCCGCTCGCGTGGCCCCACAGCCCGTGGGGCTGCGGGCTTTCCGGCAGCCGTCAGCCTCGGCGCCACCGGCGCCAACGTGGCACCGCTGCACCAGCCTGCGAAGCATTTTCCGGTAGGGCCGCGGCTCTGGCGACAGCTCCCACGCCCGAAGAGCCAGGAGGGAAAGCCGTGCCTCGTTGGAAAGCTCTTTGGCAGCCGCTCGCGTGGCCCCACAGCCCGTGGGGCTGCGGGCTTTGCGGCGGCCGTCAGCCTCGGCGCCACTGGCGCCCACGTGGGGCCGCCGCGCCAGCCTGCAAAGAATTTTCCAGTAGGGCCGTGGCTCTGGCGACAGCTCCCACGCCCAAAGAGCCAGGAGGGAAAGCCGTGCCTCGTTGGAAAGCTCTTTGGCAGCCACTCACATGGCCCTAAAGCCTGTGGGGCTGCGGGCTTTGCGGCGGCCATTAGCCTCGGCGCCACCGGCGCCCACGTGGCGCCGCCGCGCCAGCCTGCGAAGCATTTTCCGGTAGGGCCGCGGCTCTGACAACAGCTCCCACGCCCGAAGAGCCAGGAGGGAAAGCCGTGCCTGCTTGGAAAGCTCTTTGGCAGCCGCTCGTGTGGCCCCAAAGCCCGTGGGGCTGCGGGCTTTGCGGCGGCTGTCAGCCTCGGCGCCACCGGCGCCCACGTGGCGCGACCGCGCCAGCCTGCAAAGCATTTTCCGGTAGGGCCGCGTCTCTGGCGACAGCTCCCACGCCCGAAGAGCCAGGAGGGAAAGCAGTGCCTCGTTGGAAAGCTCTTTGGCAGCCGCTCGCGTGGCCCCACAGCCCATGGGGCTGCGGGCTTTGCGGCGGCCGTCAGCCTCGGCGCCACCGGCGCCCAGCTGGGGCCGCCACGCCAGCCTGTGGACCATTTTCCGGTAGGGTCGCGGCTCTGGCGACAGCTCCCACGCCCGAAGAGCCAGGAGGGAAAGCCGTGCCTCGTTGGAAAGCTCTTTGGCAGCCGCTCGCGTGGCCCCACAGCCCGTGGGGCTGCGGGCTTTGCGGCGGCCGTCAGCCTCAGTGCCACCGGCGCCCACGTTGCGCCGCCGCGCCAGGCTGCGAAGCATTTTCCGGTAGGGCCGCGTCTCTGGCGACAGCTCCCACGCCCGAAGAGCCAGGAGGGAAAGCCGTGCCTCGTTGGAAAGCTCTTTGGCAGCCGCTCGCGTGGCCCCACAGCCCATGGGGCTGCGGGCTTTCCCGCGGCCGTCAGCCTCGGCGCCATCGGCGCCCACGTTGGCCGCCGCGCCAGCCTGCGAAGCATTTTCCGGTAGGGCCACGGCTCTGGCGACAGCTCCCACGGCCGAAGAGCCAGGAGGGAAAGCCATGCCTCGTTGGAATGCTCTTTGGCAGCCGCTCGTGTGGCCCCACAGCCCGTGGGGCTGCAGGGTTTCCAGCGGCCGTCAGCCTGGGCGCCACCGGCGCCCACGTCGGGCCGCCGCGCCAGGCAGAGAAGCATTTTCCGGTAGGGCCGCGGCTCTGGCGACAGCTCCCACGCCCGAAGAGCCAGGAGGGAAAGCCGTGCCTCGTTGGAAAGCTCTTTGGCAGCCGCTCGCGTGGCCCCATAGCCTGTGGGGCTGCGGGCTTTCCGGCGGCTGTCAGCCTCGGCGCCACCGGCGCCCACGTGGCACGACCGCGCCAGCCTGCGAAGCATTTTCCGGTAGGGCCGCGGCTCTGGCGACAGCTCCCACGCCCGAAGAGCCAGGAGGGAAAGCCGTGCCTCGTTGGAAAGCTCTTTGGCAGCCACTCTCATGGCCCTAAAGCCTGTGGGGCTGCGGGCTTTGCGGCGGCCGTCAGCGTGGGCGACACCGGCGCCCAGCTGGGGCCGCCGCGCTAGCCTGCGAAGCATTTTCCGGTAGGGCCGCGGCTCTGGCAACAGCTCCCACGCCCGAAGAGCCAGGAGGGAAAGCCATGCCTCATTGGAAAGCTCTTTGGCAGCCACTCGCGTGGCCCCACAGCCCGTGGGGCTGCGGGCTTTGCGGCGGCTGTCAGCCTCGGCGCCACCGGCGCCCACGTGGCGCGACCGCGCCAGCCTGCAAAGCATTTTCCGGTAGGGCCGCGGCTCTGGCGACAGCTCCCACGCCCGAAGAGCTAGGAGGGAAAGCCGTGCCTCGTTGGAAAGCTCTTTGGCAGCCGCTCGCGTGGCCCCACAGCCCATGGGGCTGCGGGCTTTGCGGCGGCCGTCAACCTCGGCGCCACCGGCGCCCACGTCGGGCCGCCACGCCAGCCTGCTTAGCATTTTCCGGTAGGGCCGCGTCTCTGGCGACAGCTCCCACGCCCGAAGAGCCAGGAGGGAAAGCCGTGCCTCGTTGGAAAGCTCTTTGGCAGCCACTCGCATGGCCCTAAAGCCTGTGGGGCTGTGGGCTTTGCGGCGGCCGTCAGCCTCGGCGCCACCGACGCCCACGTGGCGCCGCCGCGCTAGCCTGCGAAGCATTTTCCGGTAGGGCCGCGGCTCTGGCGACAGCTCCCACGCCCGAAGAGCCATGAGGGAAAGTCGAGCCTCGTTGGACAGCTCTTTGGCAGCCACTCGCGTGGCCCCACAGCCCGTTGGGCTGCGGGCTTTGCGGCGGCCGTCAGCCTCGACGACACCGGCACCCACGTGGGGCCGCCGCGCCAGCCTGCAAAGAATTTTCCGGTAGGGCCACGGCTCTGGCGACAGCTCCCACGACCGAAGAGCCAGGAGGGAAAGCCGTGCCTCGTTGGAAAGCTCTTTGGCTGCCGCTCGCGTGGCCCCACAGCCCGTGGGGCTGCGGGCTTTCCGCCGGACTTCAGCCTCAGTGCCACCGGCGCCCACGTTGCGCCGCCTCGCCTGGCTGCGAAGCATTTTCCGGTAGGGCCGCGTCTCTGGCGACAGCTCCCACGCCCGAAGAGCCAGGAGGGAAAGCCGTGCCTCGTTGGAAAGCTCTTTGGCAGCCGCTCGTGTGGCCCCACAGCCCATGGGGCTGCGGGCTTTGCGGCGGCCGTCAGCCTCAGTGCCACCGGCGCCCACGTTGCGCCGCCGCGCCAGCCTGCGAAGCATTTTCCGGTAGGGCCGCGGCTCTGGCGACAGCTCCCACGCCCGAAGAGCCAGGAGGGAAAGCCGTGCCTCGTTGGAAATCTCCTTGGCAGCCGCTCGTGTGGCCCCACAGCCCGTGGGGCTGCGGGCTTTGCGGCGGCCGTCAGCCTGGGCGGCACCGGCGCCCACGTCGGGCCGCCGCGCCAGCCTGCGAAGCATTTTCCGGTAGGGCCGCGGCTCTGGCGACAGCTCCTACACCCCAAGAGCCAGGAGGGAAAGCCGTGCCTCGTTGGAAAGCTCTTTGGCAGCCACTCACGTGGCCCCATAGCCTGTGGGGCTGCGGGCTTTCCGGCGGCTGTCAGCCTCGGCGCCACCGGCGCCCACGTGGCACGACCGCGCCAGCCTGCGAAGCATTTTCCGGTAGGGCCGCGGCTCTGGCGACATCTCCCACGCCCGAAGAGCCAGGAGGGAAAGCCGTGCCTCGTTGGAAAGCTCTTTGGCAGCCGCTCGCGTGGCCCCACAGCCCATGGGGCTGCGGGCTTTGCGGCGGCCGTCAGCCTCAGTGCCACCGGCGCCCACGTTGCGCCGCCGCACCAGCCTGCGAAGCATTTTCCGGTAGGACCGCGGCTCTGGCGACAGCTCCCACGCCCGAAGAGCCAGGAGGGAAAGCCGTGCCTCGTTGGAAATCTCCTTGGCAGCCGCTCGTGTGGCCCCACAGCCCGTGGGGCTGCGGGCTTTGCGGCGGACGTCAGCCTCGGCGACACCGGCGCCCACGTCGGGCCGCCGCGCCAGCCTGCGAAGCATTTTCCGGTAGGGCCGCGTCTCTGGCGACAGCTCCCACACCCGAAGAGCCAGGAGGGAAAGCCGTGCCTCGTTGGAAAGCTCTTTGGCAGCCACTCACGTGGCCCTAAAGCCTGTGGGGCTGCGGGCTTTGCGGCGGCCGTCAGCCTGGGCGCCACCGGCGCCCACGTGGCACGACCGCGCTAGCCTGCGAAGCATTTTCCGGTAGGGCCGCGGCTCTGGCGACATCTCCCACGCCCGAAGAGCCAGGAGGGAAAGCCGTGCCTCGTTGGAAAGCTCTTTGGCAGCCGCTCGCGTGGCCCCACAGCCCGTGGGGCTGCGGGCTTTCCGGCGGCCGTCAGCCTCGGTGCCACCGGCGCCCACGTGGCGCCGCCGCGCCAGCCTGCGAAGCATTTTCCGGTAGGGCCGCGGCTCTGGCGACAGCTCCCACGGCCAAAGAGCCAGGAGGGAAAGCCGTGCCTCGTTGGAAAGCTCTTTGGCAGCCACTCGCGTGGCCCCATAGCCCATGGGGCTGCGGGCTTTGCGGCGGCCGTCAGCCTCAGTGCCACCGGTGCCCACATTGCGCCGCTGCGCCAGTCTGCGAAGCATTTTCCGGTAGGGCCGCGTCTCTGGCGACAGCTCCCACGCCCGAAGAGCCAGGAGGGAAAGCCGTGCCTCGTTGGAAAGCTCTTTGGCAGCCACTCGCGTGGCCCCACAGCCCGTGGGGCTGTGGGCTTTCCGGCGGCCGTCAGCCTCGGCGCCACCGGCGCCCACGTGGCGCCGCCGCGCCAGCCTGCGAAGCATTTTCCGGTAGGGCCGCGGCTCTGGCGACAGCTCCCACGGCCAAAGAGCCAGGAGGGAAAGCCGTGCCTCGTTGGAAAGCTCTTTGGCAGCCACTCGCGTGGCCCCATAGCCCATGGGGCTGCGGGCTTTGCGGCGGCCGTCAGCCTCGGCGCCACCGGCGCCCACGTCAGGCCGCCACGCCAGCCTGCGAAGCATTTTCCGGTAGGCCCGCGACTCTGGCGACAGCTCCCACGCCCGAAGAGCCAGGAGGGAAAGCCGTGCCTCGTTGGAAAGCTCTTTGGCAGCCACTCGCATGGCCCTAAAGCCTGTGGGGCTGTGGGCTTTGCGGCGGCCGTCAGCCTCGGCGCCACCGACGCCCACGTGGCGCCGCCGCGCTAGCCTGCGAAGCATTTTCCAGTAGGGCCGCGTCTCTGGTGACAGCTCCCACACCCGAAGAGCCAGGAGGGAAAGCCGTGCCTCCTTGGAAAGCTCTTTGGCAGCCGCTCGCGTGGCCCCACAGGCCATGGGGCTGCGGGCTTTGCGGCAGCCGTCAGCCTCAGTGCCACCGGTGCCCACATTGCGCCGCTGCGCCAGTCTGCGAAGCATTTTCCGGTAGGGCCGCGTCTCTGGCGACAGCTCCCACGCCCGAAGAGCCAGGAGGGAAAGCCGTGCCTCGTTGGAAAGCTCTTTGGCAGCCACTCGCGTGGCCCCACAGGCCATGGGGCTGCGGGCTTTGCGGCGGCCGTCAGCCTCAGTGCCACCGGCGCCCACGTTGCGCCGCCGCGCCAGCCTGCGAAGCATTTTCCGGTAGGGCCGCGGCTCTGGCGACAGCTCCCACGCCCGAAGAGCCAGGAGGGAAAGCCGTGCCTCGTTGGAAATCTCCTTGGCAGCCGCTCGTGTGGCCCCACAGCCCGTGGGGCTGCGGGCTTTGCGGCGGACGTCAGCCTCGGCGACACCGGCGCCCACGTCGGGCCGCCGCGCCAGCCTGCGAAGCATTTTCCGGTAGGGCCGCGTCTCTGGCGACAGCTCCCACACCCGAAGAGCCAGGAGGGAAAGCCGTGCCTCGTTGGAAAGCTCTTTGGCAGCCACTCACGTGGCCCTAAAGCCTGTGGGGCTGCGGGCTTTGCGGCGGCCGTCAGCCTGGGCGCCACCGGCGCCCACGTGGCACGACCGCGCTAGCTTGCGAAGCATTTTCCGGTAGGGCCGCGGCTCTGGCGACATCTCCCACGCCCGAAGAGCCAGGAGGGAAAGCCGTGCCTCCTTGGAAAGCTCTTTGGCAGCCGCTCGCGTGGCCCCACAGCCCGTGGGGCTGCGGGCTTTCCGGCGGCCGTCAGCCTCGGCGCCACCGGCGCCCACGTGGCGCCGCCGCGCCAGCCTGCGAAGCATTTTCCGGTAGGGCCGCGGCTCTGGCGACAGCTCCCACGGCCAAAGAGCCAGGAGGGAAAGCCGTGCCTCGTTGGAAAGCTCTTTGGCAGCCACTCGCGTGGCCCCATAGCCCATGGGGCTGCGGGCTTTGCGGCGGCCGTCAGCCTCGGCGCCACCGGCGCCCACGTCGGGCCGCCGCGCCAGCCTGCGAAGCATTTTCCGGTAGGGCCGCATCTCTGGCGACAGCTCCCACGCCTGAAGAGCCAGGAGGGAAAGCCGTGCCTCGTTGGAAAGCTCTTTGGGAGCCGCGCGCGTGGCCCCACAGCCCGTGGGGCTGCGGGCTTTCCGGCGGCCGTCAGCCTGGGCGACACCGGCGCCCAGGTGGGGCCACCGCGCTAGCCTGCGAAGCATTTTCCGGTAGGGCCGCGGCTCTGGCGACATCTCCCACGCCCGAAGAGCCAGGAGGGAAAGCCGTGCCTCGTTGGAAAGCTCTTTGGCAGCCGCTCGCGTGGCCCCACAGCCCGTGGGGCTGCGGGCTTTCCGGCGGCCGTCAGCCTCGGCGCCACCGGCACCCACGTGGCGCCGCCGCGCCAGCCTGCGAAGCATTTTCCGGTAGGGCCGCGGCTCTGGCGACAGCTCCCACGGCCAAAGAGCCAGGAGGGAAAGCCGTGCCTCGTTGGAAAGCTCTTTGGCAGCCACTCGCGTGGCCCCATAGCCCATGGGGCTGCGGGCTTTGCGGCGGCCGTCAGCCTCGGCGCCACCGGCGCCCACGTCAGGCCGCCACGCCAGCCTGCGAAGCATTTTCCGGTAGGGCCGCGTCTCTGGTGACAGCTCCCACGCCCGAAGAGCCAGGAGGGAAAGCCGTGCCTCCTTGGAAAGCTCTTTGGCAGCCGCTCGCGTGGCCCCACAGGCCATGGGGCTGCGGGCTTTGCGGCAGCCGTCAGCCTCAGTGCCACCGGTGCCCACATTGCGCCGCTGCGCCAGTCTGCGAAGCATTTTCCGGTAGGGCCGCGTCTCTGGCGACAGCTCCCACGCCCGAAGAGCCAGGAGGGAAAGCCGTGCCTCGTTGGAAAGCTCTTTGGCAGCCACTCGCGTGGCCCCACAGCCCGTGGGGCTGTGGGCTTTCCGGCGGCCGTCAGCCTCGGCGCCACCGGCGCCCACGTGGCGCCGCCGCGCCAGCCTGCGAAGCATTTTCCGGTAGGGCCGCGGCTCTGGCGACAGCTCCCACGCCCGAAGAGCCAGGAGGGAAAGCCGTGCCTCGTTGGAAAGCTCTTTGGCAGCCACTCGCGTGGCCCTAAAGCCTGTGGGGCTGCGGGCTTTGCGGCGGCCGTCAGCCTCGGCGCCACCGGCGCCCACGTCAGGCCGCCACGCCAGCCTGCGAAGCATTTTCCGGTAGGCCCGCGACTCTGGCGACAGCTCCCACGCCCGAAGAGCCAGGAGGGAAAGCCGTGCCTCGTTGGAAAGCTCTTTGGCAGCCACTCGCATGGCCCTAAAGCCTGTGGGGCTGTGGGCTTTGCGGCGGCCGTCAGCCTCGGCGCCACCGACGCCCACGTGGCGCCGCCGCGCTAGCCTGCGAAGCATTTTCCAGTAGGGCCGCGTCTCTGGTGACAGCTCCCACACCCGAAGAGCCAGGAGGGAAAGCCGTGCCTCCTTGGAAAGCTCTTTGGCAGCCGCTCGCGTGGCCCCACAGGCCATGGGGCTGCGGGCTTTGCGGCAGCCGTCAGCCTCAGTGCCACCGGTGCCCACATTGCGCCGCTGCGCCAGTCTGCGAAGCATTTTCCGGTAGGGCCGCGTCTCTGGCGACAGCTCCCACGCCCGAAGAGCCAGGAGGGAAAGCCGTGCCTCGTTGGAAAGCTCTTTGGCAGCCACTCGCGTGGCCCCACAGCCCGTGGGGCTGCGGGCTTTGCGGCGGCCGTCAGCCTCGGCGCCACCGGCGCCCACGTGGCTCTGCCGCGCCAGCCTGAGAAGCATTTTCCGGTAGGGCCGCGGCTCTGGCGACAGCTCCCACGCCCGAAGAGCCAGGAGGGAAAGCCGTGCCTCGTTGGAAAGCTCTTTGGCAGCCGCTCGCGTGGCCCCACAGCCCGTGGGGCTGCGGGCTTTCCGGCGGCTGTCAGCCTCGGCGCCACCGGCGCCCACGTGGCTCTGCCGCGCCAGCCTGCGAAGCATTTTCCGGTAGGGCCGCGGCTCTGGCGACAGCTCCCATGCCCGAAGAGCCAGGAGGGAAAGCCGTGCCTCGTTGGAAAGCTCTTTGGCAGCCGCTCGCGTGGCCCCACAGCCCATGGTGCTGCGGGCTTTGCGGCGGCCGTCAGCCTCGGCGCCATCGGCGCCCATGTCGGGCCGCCGCGCCAGCCTGCGAAGCATTTTCCGGTAGGGCCGCGGCTCTGGCGACAGCTCCCACGGCCGAAGAGCCAGGAGGGAAAGCCGTGCCTCGTTGGAAAGCTCTTTGGCAGCCGCTCGCGTGGCCCCACAGCCCATGGGGCTGCGGGCTTTGCGGCGGCCGTCAGCCTCGGCGCCACCGGCGCCCACGTGGGGCCGCTGCGCCAGCCTGCGAAGCATTTTCCGGTAGGGCCGCGGCTCTGGCGACAGCTCCCACGCCCGAAGAGCCAGGAGTGAAAGCCGTGCCTCGTTGGAAAGCTCTTTGGCAGCCGCTCGCGTGGCCCCACAGCCCATGGGGCTGCGGGCTTTCCCGCGGCCGTCAGCCTCGGCGCCATCGGCGCCCACTTCGGGCCGCCGCGCCAGCCTGCGAAGCATTTTCCGGTAGGGCCGCGGCTCTGGCGACAGCTCCCACGCCCGAAGAGCCAGGAGGGAAAGCCGTGCCTCGTTGGAAAGCTCTTTGGCAGCCACTCGCGTGGCCCCACAGCCCATGGGGCTGCGGGCTTTGCGGCATCCATCAGCCTGGGCGACACCGGCGCCCAGGTGGGGCCGCCGCGCCAGCCTGCGAAGCATTTTCCGGTAGGGCCGCGGCTCTGGCGACAGCTCCCACGCCCGAAGAGCCAGGAGGGAAAGCCGTGCCTCGTTGGAAAGCTCTTTGGCAGCCGCTCGCGTGGCCCCACAGCCCATGGGGCTGCGGGCTTTGCGGCGGCCCTCAGCCTCAGTGCCACCGGTGCCCACTTTGCGCCGCTGCGCCAGTCTGCGAAGCATTTTCAGGTAGGGCCGCGGCTCTGGCGACAGCTCCCACGCCCGAAGAGCCAGGAGGGAAAGCCATGCCTCGTTGGAAATCTCCTTGGCAGCCGCTCGTGTGGCCCCACAGCCCGTGGGGCTGCGGGCTTTGCGGCGGCCGTCAGCCTCGGCGCCACCGGCGCCCACGTCGGGCCGCCGCGCCAGCCTGCGAAGCATTTTCCGGTAGGGCCGCGTCTCTGGCGACAGCTCCCACACCCGAAGAGCCAGGAGGGAAAGCCGTGCCTCGTTGGAAAGCTCTTTGGCAGCCACTCACGTGGCCCTAAAGCCTGCGGGGCTGCGGGCTTTGCGGCGGCCGTCAGCCTGGGCGACACCGGCGCCCAGGTGGGGCCACCGCGCTAGCCTGCGAAGCATTTTCCGGTAGGGCCGCGGCTCTGGCGACAGCTCCCACGCCCGAAGAGCCAGGAGGGAAAGCCGTGCCTCGTTGGAAAGCTCTTTGGCAGCCGCTCGCGTGGCCCCACAGCCCGTGGGGCTGCGGGCTTTCCGGCGGCCGTCAGCCTCGGCGCCACCGGCGCCCACGTGGCGCCGCCGCGCCAGCCTGCGAAGCATTTTCCGGTAGGGCCGCGGCTCTGGCGACAGCTCCCACGGCCAAAGAGCCAGGAGGGAAAGCCGTGCCTCGTTGGAAAGCTCTTTGGCAGCCACTCGCGTGGCCCCATAGCCCATGGGGCTGCGGGCTTTGCGGCGGCCGTCAGCCTCGGCGCCACCGGCGCCCACGTCAGGCCGCCACGCCAGCCTGCGAAGCATTTTCCGGTAGGGCCGCGTCTCTGGCGACAGCTCCCACGCCCGAAGAGCCAGGAGGGAAAGCCGTGCCTCGTTGGAAAGCTCTTTGGCAGCCACTCGCAAGGCCCTAAAGCCTGTGGGGCTGTGGGCTTTGCGGCGGCCGTCAGCCTCGGCGCCACCGACGCCCACGTGGCGCCGCCGCTCTAGCCTGCGAAGCATTTTCCAGTAGGGCCGCGTCTCTGGCGACAGCTCCCACGCCCGAAGAGCCAGGAGGGAAAGCCGTGCCTCCTTGGAAAGCTCTTTGGCAGCCGCTCGCGTGGCCCCACAGGCCATGGGGCTGCGGGCTTTCCGGCGGCCGTCAGCCTCGGCGCCACCGGCGCCCACGTGGGGCCGCTGCGCCAGACTGCAAAGCAATTTCCGGTAGGGCCGCGGCTCTGGCGACAGCTCCCACGCCCGAAGAGCCAGGAGGGAAAGCCGTGCCTCGTTGGAAAGCTCTTTGGCAGCCGCTCGCGTGGCCCCACAGCCCATGGGGCTGCGGGCTTTCCCGCGGCCGTCAGCCTCGGCGCCATCGGCGCCCACGTCGGGCCGCCGCGCCAGCCTGCGAAGCATTTTCCGGTAGGGCCGCGGCTCTGGTGACAGCTCCCACGGCCAAAGAGCCAGGAGGGAAAGCCGTGCCTCGTTGGAAAGCTCTTTGGCAGCCGCTCGTGTGGCCCCACAGCCCATGGGGCTGCGGGCTTTGCGGCGGCCGTCAGCCTCAGTGCCACCGGCGCCCACGTTGCGCCGCCGCGCCAGCCTGCGAAGCATTTTCCGGTAGGGCCGCGTCTCTGGCGACAGCTCCCACACCCGAAGAGCCAGGAGGGAAAGCCGTGCCTCGTTGGAAAGCTCTTTGGCAGCCACTCACGTGGCCCCATAGCCTGTGGGGCTGCGGGCTTTCCGGCGGCTGTCAGCCTCGGCGCCACCGGCGCCCACGTGGCACGACCTCGCCAGCCTGCGAAGCATTTTCCGGTAGGGCCGCGGCTCTGGCGACAGCTCCCACGCCCGAAGAGCCAGGAGGGAAAGCCGTGCCTCGTTGGAAAGCTCTTTGGCAGCCGCTCGCGTGGCCCCACAGCCCATGGGGCTGCGGGCTTTGCGGCGGCCGTCAGCCTCAGTGCCACCGGCGCCCACGTTGCGCCGCCGCGCCAGCCTGCGAAGCATTTTCCGGTAGGGCCGCGGCTCTGGCGACAGCTCCCACGCCCGAAGAGCCAGGAGGGAAAGCCGTGCCTCGTTGGAAATCTCCTTGGCAGCCGCTCGTGTGGCCCCACAGCCTGTGGGGCTGCAGGCTTTGCGGCGGCCGTCAGCCTGGGCGCCACCGGCGCCCACGTCGGGCCGCCGCGCCAGCCTGCGAAGCATTTTCCGGTAGGGCCGCGGCTCTGGCGACAGCTCCCATACCCCAAGAGCCAGGAGGGAAAGCCGTGCCTCGTTGGAAAGCTCTTTGGCAGCCACTCACGTGGCCCCATAGCCTGTGGGGCTGCGGGCTTTCCAGCGGCCGTCAGCCTCGGCGCCACCGGCGCCCACGTGGCACGACCGCGCCAGCCTGCGAAGCATTTTCCGGTAGGGCCGCGGCTCTGGCGACAGCTCCCACGCCCGAAGAGCCAGGAGGGAAAGCCGTGCCTCGTTGGAAAGCTCTTTGGCAGACGCTCGCGTGGCCCCACAGCCCATGGGGCTGCGGGCTTTGCGGCGGCCGTCAGCCTCAGTGCCACCGGCGCCCACGTTGCACCGCCGCGCCAGCCTGCGAAGCATTTTCCCGGTAGGGCCGCGGCTCTGGCGACAGCTCCCACGCCCAAAGAGCCAGGAGGGAAAGCCGTGCCTCGTTGGAAAGCTCCCTTGGCAGCCGCTCGTGTGGCCCCACAGCCCGTGGGGCTGCGGGCTTTGCGGCGGACGTCAGCCTCGGCGCCACCGGCGCCCACGTCGGGCCGCCACGCCAGCCTGCGAAGCATTTTCCGGTAGGGCCGCGTCTCTGGCGACAGCTCCCACACCCGAAGAGCCAGGAGGGAAAGCCGTGCCTCGTTGGAAAGCTCTTTGGGCAGCCACTCACGTGGCCCTAAAGCCTGTGGGTCTGCGGGCTTTGCGGCGGACGTCAGCCTGGGCGACACCGGCGCCCAGGTGGGGCCACTGCGCTAGCCTGCGAAGCATTTTCCGGTAGGGCCGCGGCTCTGGCGACAGCTCCCACGCCCGAAGAGCCAGGAGGGAAAGCCGTGCCTCGTTGGAAAGCTCTTTGGCAGCCGCTCGCGTGGCCCCACAGCCCGTGGGCTGCGGGCTTTCCGGCGGCCGTCAGCCTCGGCGCCACCGGCGCCCCACGTGGCGCCGCCCGCGCCAGCCTGCGAAGCATTTTCCGGTAGGGCCGCGGCTCTGGCGACAGCTCCCACGGCCAAAGAGCCAGGAGGGAAAGCCGTGCCTCCTTGGAAAGCTCCTTGGCAGCCACTCGCGTGGCCCCACAGCCCATGGGGCTGCGGGCTTTGCGGCGGCCGTCAGCCTCGGCGCCACCGGCGCCCACGTCAGGCCGCCACGCCAGCCTGCGAAGCATTTTCCGGTAGGGCCGCGTCTCTGGCGACAGCTCCCACGCCCGAAGAGCCACGAGGGAAAGCCGTGCCTCGTTGGAAAGCTCTTTGGCAGCCACTCGCATGGCCCTAAAGCCTGTGGGGCTGTGGGCTTTGCGGCGGCCGTCAGCCTCGGCGACACCGGCGCCCAGGTGGGGCCACCGCGCTAGCCTGCGAAGCATTTTCCGGTAGGGCCGCGGCTCTGGCGACATCTCCCCACGCCCGAAGAGCCAGGAGGGAAAGCCGTGCCTCGTTGGAAAGCTCTTTGGCAGCCGCTCGCGTGGCCCCACAGCCCGTGGGGCTGCGGGCTTTCCGGCGGCCGTCAGCCTCGGCGCCACCGGCACCCACGTGGCGCCGCCGCGCCAGCCTGCGAAGCATTTTCCGGTAGGGCCGCGGCTCTGGCGACAGCTCCCACGCCCGAAGAGCCAGGAGGGAAAGCCGTGCCTCGTTGGAAAGCTCTTTGGCAGCCGCTCGCGTGGCCCCACAGCCCATGGGGCTGCGGGCTTTGCGGCAGCCGTCAGCCTCAGTGCCACCGGTGCCCACATTGCGCCGCTGCGCCAGTCTGCGAAGCATTTTCCGGTAGGGCCGCGGCTCTGGCGACAGCTCCCACGCCCGAAGAGCCAGGAGGGAAAGCCGTGCCTCGTTGGAAAGCTCTTTGGCAGCCACTCGCGTGGCCCCACAGCCCGTGGGGCTGCGGGCTTTGCGGCGGCCGTCAGCCTCGGCGCCACCGGCGCCCACGTGGCTCTGCCGCGCCAGCCTGCGAAGCATTTTCCGGTAGGGCCGCGGCTCTGGCGACAGCTCCCACGCCCGAAGAGCCAGGAGGGAAAGCCGTGCCTCGTTGGAAAGCTCTTTGGCAGCCGCTTGCGTGGCCCCACAGCCCGTGGGGCTGCGGGCTTTGCGGCGGCTGTCAGCCTCGGCGCCACCGGCGCCCACGTGGCGAGACCGCGCCAGCCTGCGAAGCATTTTCCGGTAGGGCCGCGGCTCTGGCGACAGCTCCCACGCCCGAAGAGCCAGGAGGGAAAGCCGTGCCTCGTTGGAAAGCTCTTTGGCAGCCGCTCGCGTGGCCCCACAGCCCATGGGGCTGCGGGCTTTCCCGCGGCCGTCAGCCTCGGCGCCATCGGCGCCCAGGTGGGGCCGCCGCGCCAGCCTGCGAAGCATTTTCCGGTAGGGCCGCGGCTCTGGCGACAGCTCCCACGCCCGAAGAGCCAGGAGGGAAAGCCGTGCCTCGTTGGAAAGCTCTTTGGCAGCCGCTCGCGTGGCCCCACAGCCCATGGGGCTGCGGGCTTTGCGGCGGCCGTCAGCCTCGGCGCCACCGGCGCCCACGTGGGGCCGCTGCGCCAGCCTGCGAAGCATTTTCCGGTAGGGCCGCGGCTCTGGCGACAGCTCCCACGCCCGAAGAGCCAGGAGGGAAAGCCGTGCCTCGTTGGAAAGCTCTTTGGCAGCCGCTCGCGTGGCCCCACAGCCCATGGGGCTGCGGGCTTTCCCGCGGCCGTCAGCCTAGGCGCCATCGGCGCCCACGTCGGGCCGCCGCGCCAGCCTGCGAAGCATTTTCCGGTAGGGCCGCGGCTCTGGCGACAGCTCCCACGCCCGAAGAGCCAGGAGGGAAAGCCGTGCCTCGTTGGAAAGCTCTTTGGCAGCCACTCGCGTGGCCCCACAGCCCATGGGGCTGCGGGCTTTGCGGCAGCCATCAGCCTGGGCGACACCGGCGCCCAGGTGGGGCCGCCGCGCCAGCCTGCGAAGCATTTTCCGGTAGGGCCGCGGCTCTGGCGACAGCTCCCACGCCCGAAGAGCCAGGAGGGAAAGCCGTGCCTCGTTGGAAAGCTCTTTGGCAGCCGCTCGCGTGGCACCACAGCCCATGGGGCTGCGGGCTTTGCGGCGGACGTCAGCCTGGGCGACACCGGCGCCCAGGTGGGGCCACTGCGCTAGCCTGCGAAGCATTTTCCGGTAGGGCCGCGGCTCTGGCGACAGCTCCCACGCCCGAAGAGCCAGGAGGGAAAGCCGTGCCTCGTTGGAAAGCTCTTTGGCAGCCGCTCGCGTGGCCCCACAGCCCGTGGGGCTGCGGGCTTTCCGGCGGCCGTCAGCCTCGGCGCCACCGGCGCCCACGTGGCGCCGCCGCGCCAGCCTGCGAAGCATTTTCCGGTAGGGCCGCGGCTCTGGCGACAGCTCCCACGGCCAAAGAGCCAGGAGGGAAAGCCGTGCCTCCTTGGAAAGCTCTTTGGCAGCCACTCGCGTGGCCCCACAGCCCATGGGGCTGCGGGCTTTGCGGCGGCCGTCAGCCTCGGCGCCACCGGCGCCCACGTCAGGCCGCCACGCCAGCCTGCGAAGCATTTTCCGGTAGGGCCGCGTCTCTGGCGACAGCTCCCACGCCCGAAGAGCCACGAGGGAAAGCCGTGCCTCGTTGGAAAGCTCTTTGGCAGCCACTCGCATGGCCCTAAAGCCTGTGGGGCTGTGGGCTTTGCGGCGGCCGTCAGCCTCGGCGACACCGGCGCCCAGGTGGGGCCACCGCGCTAGCCTGCGAAGCATTTTCCGGTAGGGCCGCGGCTCTGGCGACATCTCCCACGCCCGAAGAGCCAGGAGGGAAAGCCGTGCCTCGTTGGAAAGCTCTTTGGCAGCCGCTCGCGTGGCCCCACAGCCCGTGGGGCTGCGGGCTTTCCGGCGGCCGTCAGCCTCGGCGCCACCGGCACCCACGTGGCGCCGCCGCGCCAGCCTGCGAAGCATTTTCCGGTAGGGCCGCGGCTCTGGCGACAGCTCCCACGCCCGAAGAGCCAGGAGGGAAAGCCGTGCCTCGTTGGAAAGCTCTTTGGCAGCCGCTCGCGTGGCCCCACAGCCCATGGGGCTGCGGGCTTTGCGGCAGCCGTCAGCCTCAGTGCCACCGGTGCCCACATTGCGCCGCTGCGCCAGTCTGCGAAGCATTTTCCGGTAGGGCCGCGGCTCTGGCGACAGCTCCCACGCCCGAAGAGCCAGGAGGGAAAGCCGTGCCTCGTTGGAAAGCTCTTTGGCAGCCACTCGCGTGGCCCCACAGCCCGTGGGGCTGCGGGCTTTGCGGCGGCCGTCAGCCTCGGCGCCACCGGCGCCCACGTGGCTCTGCCGCGCCAGCCTGCGAAGCATTTTCCGGTAGGGCCGCGGCTCTGGCGACAGCTCCCACGCCCGAAGAGCCAGGAGGGAAAGCCGTGCCTCGTTGGAAAGCTCTTTGGCAGCCGCTTGCGTGGCCCCACAGCCCGTGGGGCTGCGGGCTTTGCGGCGGCTGTCAGCCTCGGCGCCACCGGTGCCCACGTGGCGAGACCGCGCCAGCCTGCGAAGCATTTTCCGGTAGGGCCGCGGCTCTGGCGACAGCTCCCACGCCCGAAGAGCCAGGAGGGAAAGCCGTGCCTCGTTGGAAAGCTCTTTGGCAGCCGCTCGCGTGGCCCCACAGCCCATGGGGCTGCGGGCTTTCCCGCGGCCGTCAGCCTCGGCGCCATCGGCGCCCAGGTGGGGCCGCCGCGCCAGCCTGCGAAGCATTTTCCGGTAGGGCCGCGGCTCTGGCGACAGCTCCCACGCCCGAAGAGCCAGGAGGGAAAGCCGTGCCTCGTTGGAAAGCTCTTTGGCAGCCGCTCGCGTGGCCCCACAGCCCATGGGGCTGCGGGCTTTGCGGCGGCCGTCAGCCTCGGCGCCACCGGCGCCCACGTGGGGCCGCTGCGCCAGCCTGCGAAGCATTTTCCGGTAGGGCCGCGGCTCTGGCGACAGCTCCCACGCCCGAAGAGCCAGGAGGGAAAGCCGTGCCTCGTTGGAAAGCTCTTTGGCAGCCGCTCGCGTGGCCCCACAGCCCATGGGGCTGCGGGCTTTCCCGCGGCCGTCAGCCTCGGCGCCATCGGCGCCCACGTCGGGCCGCCGCGCCAGCCTGCGAAGCATTTTCCGGTAGGGCCGCGGCTCTGGCGACAGCTCCCACGCCCGAAGAGCCAGGAGGGAAAGCCGTGCCTCGTTGGAAAGCTCTTTGGCAGCCACTCGCGTGGCCCCACAGCCCATGGGGCTGCGGGCTTTGCGGCAGCCATCAGCCTGGGCGACACCGGCGCCCAGGTGGGGCCGCCGCGCCAGCCTGCGAAGCATTTTCCGGTAGGGCCGCGGCTCTGGCGACAGCTCCCACGCCCGAAGAGCCAGGAGGGAAAGCCGTGCCTCGTTGGAAAGCTCTTTGGCAGCCGCTCGCGTGGCACCACAGCCCATGGGGCTGCGGGCTTTGCGGCGGCCGTCAGCCTCAGTGCCACCGGCGCCCACGTTGCGCCGCCGCGCCAGCCTGCGAAGCATTTTCCGGTAGGGCCGCGGCTCTGGCGACAGCTCCCACGCCCGAAGAGCCAGGAGGGAAAGCCGTGCCTCGTTGGAAATCTCCTTGGCAGCCGCTCGTGTGGCCCCACAGCCCGTGGGGCTGCGGGCTTTGCGGCGGCCGTCAGCCTGGGCGCCACCGGCGCCCACGTCGGGCCGCCGCGCCAGCCTGCGAAGCATTTTCCGGTAGGGCCGCGGCTCTGGCGACAGCTCCCACACCCCAAGAGCCAGGAGGGAAAGCCGTGCCTCGTTGGAAAGCTCTTTGGCAGCCACTCACGTGGCCCCATAGCCTGTGGGGCTGCGGGCTTTCCGGCGGCTGTCAGCCTCGGCGCCACCGGCGCCCACGTGGCTCTGCCGCGCCAGCCTGCGAAGCATTTTCCGGTAGGGCCGCGGCTCTGGCGACAGCTCCCACGCCCGAAGAGCCAGGAGGGAAAGCCGTGCCTCGTTGGAAAGCTCTTTGGCAGCCGCTTGCGTGGCCCCACAGCCCGTGGGGCTGCGGGCTTTGCGGCGGCTGTCAGCCTCGGCGCCACCGGTGCCCACGTGGCGAGACCGCGCCAGCCTGCGAAGCATTTTCCGGT
The DNA here is from genome assembly GCF_964199755.1 of Larus michahellis. Classification (NCBI taxonomy): domain Eukaryota; kingdom Metazoa; phylum Chordata; class Aves; order Charadriiformes; family Laridae; genus Larus; species Larus michahellis. Next base: position 55,435 of record NW_027436004.1, read on the forward strand.
AGGGCCGCGGCTCTGGCGACAGCTCCCACGCCCGAAGAGCCAGGAGGGAAAGCCGTGCCTCGTTGGAAAGCTCTTTGGCAGCCGCTCGCGTGGCCCCACAGCCCATGGGGCTGCGGGCTTTCCCGCGGCCGTCAGCCTCGGCGCCATCGGCGCCCAGGTGGGGCCGCCGCGCCAGCCTGCGAAGCATTTTCCGGTAGGGCCGCGGCTCTGGCGACAGCTCCCACGCCCGAAGAGCCAGGAGGGAAAGCCGTGCCTCGTTGGAAAGCTCTTTGGCAGCCGCTCGCGTGGCCCCACAGCCCATGGGGCTGCGGGCTTTCCCGCGGCCGTCAGCCTCGGCGCCATCGGCGCCCACGTCGGGCCGCCGCGCCAGCCTGCGAAGCATTTTCCGGTAGGGCCGCGGCTCTGGCGACAGCTCCCACGCCCGAAGAGCCAGGAGGGAAAGCCGTGCCTCGTTGGAAAGCTCTTTGGCAGCCACTCGCGTGGCCCCACAGCCCATGGGGCTGCGGGCTTTGCGGCAGCCATCAGCCTGGGCGACACCGGCGCCCAGGTGGGGCCGCCGCGCCAGCCTGCGAAGCATTTTCCGGTAGGGCCGCGGCTCTGGCGACAGCTCCCACGCCCGAAGAGCCAGGAGGGAAAGCCGTGCCTCGTTGGAAAGCTCTTTGGCAGCCGCTCGCGTGGCACCACAGCCCATGGGGCTGCGGGCTTTGCGGCGGCCGTCAGCCTCAGTGCCACCGGCGCCCACGTTGCGCCGCCGCGCCAGCCTGCGAAGCATTTTCCGGTAGGGCCGCGGCTCTGGCGACAGCTCCCACGCCCGAAGAGCCAGGAGGGAAAGCCGTGCCTCGTTGGAAATCTCCTTGGCAGCCGCTCGTGTGGCCCCACAGCCCGTGGGGCTGCGGGCTTTGCGGCGGCCGTCAGCCTGGGCGCCACCGGCGCCCACGTCGGGCCGCCGCGCCAGCCTGCGAAGCATTTTCCGGTAGGGCCGCGGCTCTGGCGACAGCTCCCACACCCCAAGAGCCAGGAGGGAAAGCCGTGCCTCGTTGGAAAGCTCTTTGGCAGCCACTCACGTGGCCCCATAGCCTGTGGGGCTGCGGGCTTTCCGGCGGCTGTCAGCCTCGGCGCCACCGGCGCCCACGTGGCACGACCGCGCCAGCCTGCGAAGCATTTTCCGGTAGGGCCGCGGCTCTGGCGACAGCTCCCACGCCCGAAGAGCCAGGAGGGAAAGCCGTGCCTCGTTGGAAAGCTCTTTGGCAGCCGCTCGCGTGGCCCCACAGCCCATGGGGCTGCGGGCTTTGCGGCGGCCGTCAGCCTCAGTGCCACCGGCGCCCACGTTGCGCCGCCGCGCCAGCCTGCGAAGCATTTTCCGGTAGGGCCGCGGCTCTGGCGACAGCTCCCACGCCCGAAGAGCCAGGAGGGAAAGCCGTGCCTCGTTGGAAATCTCCTTGGCAGCCGCTCGTGTGGCCCCACAGCCCGTGGGGCTGCGGGCTTTGCGGCGGCCGTCAGCCTCAGCGCCACCGGCGCCCACGTCGGGCCGCCGCGCCAGCCTGCGAAGCATTTTCCGGTAGGGCCGCGTCTCTGGCGACAGCTCCCACACCCGAAGAGCCAGGAGGGAAAGCCGTGCCTCGTTGGAAAGCTCTTTGGCAGCCACTCACGTGGCCCTAAAGCCTGTGGGGCTGCGGGCTTTGCGGCGGCCGTCAGCCTGGGCGACACCGGCGCCCACGTGGGGCCACCGCGCTAGCCTGCGAAGCATTTTCCGGTAGGGCCGCGGCTCTGGCGACATCTCCCACGCCCGAAGAGCCAGGAGGGAAAGCCGTGCCTCGTTGGAAAGCTCTTTGGCAGCCGCTCGCGTGGCCCCACAGCCCGTGGGGCTGCGGGCTTTCCGGCGGCCGTCAGCCTCGGCGCCACCGGCGCCCACGTGGCGCCGCCGCGCCAGCCTGCGAAGCATTTTCCGGTAGGGCCGCGGCTCTGGCGACAGCTCCCACGGCCAAAGAGCCAGGAGGGAAAGCCGTGCCTCGTTGGAAAGCTCTTTGGCAGCCACTCGCGTGGCCCCACAGCCCATGGGGCTGCGGGCTTTGCGGCGGCTGTCAGCCTCGGCGCCACCGGCGCCCACGTCAGGCCGCCACGCCAGCCTGCGAAGCATTTTCCGGGTGGGCCGCGTCTCTGGCGACAGCTCCCACGCCCGAAGAGCCAGGAGGGAAAGCCGTGCCTCGTTGGAAAGCTCTTTGGCAGCCACTCGCATGGCCCTAAAGCCTGTGGGGCTGTGGGCTTTGCGGCGGCCGTCAGCCTCGGCGCCACCGACGCCCACGTGGCGCCGCCGCGCTAGCCTGCGAAGCATTTTCCAGTAGGGCCGCGTCTCTGGTGACAGCTCCCACGCCCGAAGAGCCAGGAGGGAAAGCCGTGCCTCGTTGGAAAGCTCTTTGGCAGCCGCTCGCGTGGCCCCACAGCCCATGGGGCTGCGGGCTTTGCGGCAGCCGTCAGCCTCAGTGCCACCGGTGCCCACATTGCGCCGCTGCGCCAGTCTGCGAAGCATTTTCCGGTAGGGCCGCGGCTCTGGCGACAGCTCCCACGCCCGAAGAGCCAGGAGGGAAAGCCGTGCCTCGTTGGAAAGCTCTTTGGCAGCCACTCGCGTGGCCCCACAGCCCATGGGGCTGCGGGCTTTGCGGCGGCCGTCAGCCTCGGCGCCACCGGCGCCCACGTGGCTCTGCCGCGCCAGCCTGCGAAGCATTTTCCGGTAGGGCCGCGGCTCTGGCGACAGCTCCCACGGCCGAAGAGCCAGGAGGGAAAGCCGTGCCTCGTTGGAAAGCTCTTTGGCAGCCGCTCGCGTGGCCCCACAGCCCATGGGGCTGCGGGCTTTCCCGCGGCCGTCAGCCTTGGCGCCATCGGCGCCCACGTCGGGCCGCCGCGCCAGGCTGCGAAGCATTTTCCGGTAGGGCCGCGGCTCTGGCGACAGCTCCCACGGCCGAAGAGCCAGGAGGGAAAGCCGTGCCTCGTTGGAAAGCTCTTTGGCAGCCGCTCGCGTGGCCCCACAGCCCATGGGGCTGCGGGCTTTGCGGCGGCCGTCAGCCTCGGCGCCACCGACGCCCACGTGGCGGCGCCGCGCTAGCCTGCCAAGCATTTTCCGGTAGGGCCGCGGCTCTGGTGACAGCTCCCACGCCCGAAGAGCCAGGAGGGAAAGCCGTGCCTCGTTGGAAAGCTCTTTGGCAGCCGCTCGCGTGGCCCCACAGCCCATGGGGCTGCGGGCTTTGCGGCAGCCGTCAGCCTCAGTGCCACCGGCGCCCACGTGGCGCCGCCGCGCCAGCCTGCGAAGCATTTTCCGGTAGGGCCGTGGCTCTGGCGACAGCTCCCACGCCCGAAGAGCCAGGAGGGAAAGCCGTGCCTCGTTGGAAAGCTCTTTGGCAGCCACTCGCGTGGCCCCACAGCCCATGGGGCTGCGGGCTTTGCGGCAGCCATCAGCCTGGGCGACACCGGCGCCCAGGTGGGGCCGCCGCGCCAGCCTGCGAAGCATTTTCCGGTAGGGCCGCGGCTCTGGCGACAGCTCCCACGCCCGAAGAGCCAGGAGGGAAAGCCGTGCCTCGTTGGAAAGCTCTTTGGCAGCCGCTCGCGTGGCCCCACAGCCCATGGGGCTGCGGGCTTTGCGGCGGCCATCAGCCTCAGTGCCACCGGTGCCCACTTTGCGCCGCTGCGCCTGTCTGCGAAGCATTTTCCGGTAGGGCCGCGGCTCTGGCGACAGCTCCCACGCCCGAAGAGCCAGGAGGGAAAGCCGTGCCTCGTTGGAAAGCTCTTTGGCAGTCGCTCGCGTGGCCCCACAGCCCGTGGGGCTGCGGGCTTTCCGGCGGCCGTCAGCCTCAGTGCCACCGGCACCCAGGTGGGGCCGCCGCGCCAGCCTGCAAAGCATTTTCCGGTAGGGCCGCGTCTCTGGCGACAGCTCCCACGCCCGAAGAGCCAGGAGGGAAAGCCGTGCCTCATTGGAAAGCTCTTTGGCAGTCGCTCGCGTGGCCCCAAAGCCCGTGGGGCAGCGGGCTTTGCGGCGGCCGTCAGCCTCGGCGCCACCGGCGCCCACGTGGTGCGAACGCGCCACCCTGCAAAGCATTTTCCGGTAGGACCGCGTCTCTAGCGACAGCTCCCACGCCCGAAGAGCCAGGAGGGAAAGCCGTGCCTCGTTGGAAAGCTCTTTGGCAGCCGCTCGCGTGGCCCCACAGCCTGTGGGGCTGCGGGCTTTCCGGCGGCCGTCAGCCTCGGCGTCACCGGCGCCCACGTTGCGCCGCCGCGCCAGCCTGCGAAGCATTTTCCGGTAGGGCCGCGTCTCTGGCGACAGCTCCCACGCCCGAAGAGCCAGGAGGGAAAGCCGTGCCTCGTTGGAAAGCTCTTTGGCAGCCGCTCGCGTGGCCCCACAGCCCGTGGGGCTGCGGGCTTTCCGGCAGCCGGCAGCCTCGTCGCCACCGGCGCCCACGTGGCACCGCTGCACCAGCCTGCAAAGCATTTTCCAGTAGGGCTGCGGCTCTGGCGACAGCTCCCACGCTCGAAGAGCCAGGAGGGAAAGACGTGCCTCGTTGGAAAGCTCTTTGGCAGCCACTCGCGTGGCCCAACAGCCCATGGGGCTGTGGGCTTTGCGGCGGCCGTCAGCCTCGGCGGCTCCGGCGCCCACGTGTCGCCGCCGCGCCAGCCTGCGAAGCATTTTCCGGTAGGGCCGCGGCTCTGGCGACAGCTCCCACGCCCGAAGAGCCAGGAGGGAAAGCCGTGCCTCGTTGGAAAGCTCTTTGGCAGCCACTCGTGTGGCCCCACAGCCCATGGGGCTGCGGGCTTTCCGGCGGCTGTCAGCCTCGGCGCCACCGGCGCCCACGTGGCACGACCGCGCCAGCCTGCGAAGCATTTTCCGGTAGGGCCGCGGCTCTGGCGACAGCTCCCACGCCCGAAGAGCCAGGAGGGAAAGCCGTGCCTCGTTGGAAAGCTCTTTGGCAGCCACTCGCATGGCCCTAAAGCCTGTGGGGCTGTGGGCTTTGCGGCGGCCGTCAGCCTCGGCGCCACCGACGCCCACGTGGCGGCGCCGCGCTAGCCTGCGAAGCATTTTCCGGTAGGGCCGCGTCTCTGGTGACAGCTCCCACGCCCGAAGAGCCAGGAGGGAAAGCCGTGCCTCGTTGGAAAGCTCTTTGGCAGCCGCTCGCGTGGCCCCACAGCCCGTGGGGCTGCGGGCTTTCCGGCGGCCGTCAGCCTGGGCGACACTGGAGCCCAGGAGGGGCCGCCGCGCTAGCCTGCGAAGCATTTTCCGGTAGGGCCGCGGCTCTGGCGACAGCTCCCATGCCTGAAGAGCCAGGAGGGAAAGCCGTGCCTCGTTGGAAAGCTCTTTGGCAGCCACTCGCGTGGCCCCACAGCCCGTGGGGCTGCGGGCTTTCCGGCGGCCGTCAGCCTGGGCGACAACGGCGCCCACGTGGCGACGCCGCGCCAGCCTGCGAAGCATTTTCCGGTAGGGCCGCGGCTCTAGCGACAGCTCCCACGCCCGAAGAGCCAGGAGGGAAAGCCGTGCCTCGTTGGAAAGCTCTTTGGCAGCCGCTCGTGTGGCCCCACAGCCCGTGGGGCTGCGGGCTTTGCGGCAGCCGTCAGCCTCGGCGCCACTGGCACCCACGTGGGGCCGCTGCGCCAGCCAGAGAAGCATTTTCCGGTAGGGCCGCGGCTCTGGCGACAGCTCCCACGGCCAAAGAGCCAGGAGGGAAAGCCGTGCCTCGTTGGAAAGCTCTTTGGCAGCCGCTCGCGTGGCCCCACAGCCCGTGGGGCTGCGGGCTTTGCGGCGGCCGTCAGCCTGGGCGACACTGCCGCCCACGTGGGGCCGACGCGCCAGCCTGCAAAGCATTTTCCGGTAGGGCCGCGGCTCTGGCAACAGCTCCCACGCCCGAAGAGCCAGGAGGGAAAGCCGTGCCTCGTTGGAAAGCTCTTTGGCAGCCGCTCGCGTGGCCCCACAGCCTGTGGGGCTGCGGGCTTTCCGGCGGCCGTCAGCCTCGGCGTCACCGGCGCCCACGTTGCGCCGCCGCGCCAGCCTGCGAAGCATTTTCCGGTAGGGCCGCGTCTCTGGCGACAGCTCCCACGCCCGAAGAGCCAGGAGGGAAAGCCGTGCCTCGTTGGAAAGCTCTTTGGCAGCCGCTCGCGTGGCCCCACAGCCCGTGGGGCTGCGGGCTTTCCGGCAGCCGGCAGCCTCGTCGCCACCGGCGCCCACGTGGCACCGCTGCACCAGCCTGCGAAGCATTTTCCAGTAGGGCTGCGGCTCTGGCGACAGCTCCCACGCTCGAAGAGCCAGGAGGGAAAGACGTGCCTCGTTGGAAAGCTCTTTGGCAGCCACTCGCGTGGCCCAACAGCCCATGGGGCTGTGGGCTTTGCGGCGGCCGTCAGCCTCGGCGGCTCCGGCGCCCACGTGTCGCCGCCGCGCCAGCCTGCGAAGCATTTTCCGGTAGGGCCGCGGCTCTGGCGACAGCTCCCACGCCCGAAGAGCCAGGAGGGAAAGCCGTGCCTCGTTGGAAAGCTCTTTGGCAGCCACTCGTGTGGCCCCACAGCCCATGGGGCTGCGGGCTTTCCGGCGGCTGTCAGCCTCGGCGCCACCGGCGCCCACGTGGCACGACCGCGCCAGCCTGCGAAGCATTTTCCGGTAGGGCCGCGGCTCTGGCGACAGCTCCCACGCCCGAAGAGCCAGGAGGGAAAGCCGTGCCTCGTTGGAAAGCTCTTTGGCAGCCACTCGCATGGCCCTAAAGCCTGTGGGGCTGTGGGCTTTGCGGCGGCCGTCAGCCTCGGCGCCACCGACGCCCACGTGGCGGCGCCGCGCTAGCCTGCGAAGCATTTTCCGGTAGGGCCGCGTCTCTGGTGACAGCTCCCACGCCCGAAGAGCCAGGAGGGAAAGCCGTGCCTCGTTGGAAAGCTCTTTGGCAGCCGCTCGCGTGGCCCCACAGCCCGTGGGGCTGCGGGCTTTCCGGCGGCCGTCAGCCTGGGCGACACTGGAGCCCAGGAGGGGCCGCCGCGCTAGCCTGCGAAGCATTTTCCGGTAGGGCCGCGGCTCTGGCGACAGCTCCCATGCCTGAAGAGCCAGGAGGGAAAGCCGTGCCTCGTTGGAAAGCTCTTTGGCAGCCACTCGCGTGGCCCCACAGCCCGTGGGGCTGCGGGCTTTCCGGCGGCCGTCAGCCTGGGCGACAACGGCGCCCACGTGGCGACGCCGCGCCAGCCTGCGAAGCATTTTCCGGTAGGGCCGCGGCTCTAGCGACAGCTCCCACGCCCGAAGAGCCAGGAGGGAAAGCCGTGCCTCGTTGGAAAGCTCTTTGGCAGCCGCTCGTGTGGCCCCACAGCCCGTGGGGCTGCGGGCTTTGCGGCAGCCGTCAGCCTCGGCGCCACTGGCACCCACGTGGGGCCGCTGCGCCCGCCAGAGAAGCATTTTCCGGTAGGGCCGCGGCTCTGGCGACAGCTCCCACGGCCAAAGAGCCAGGAGGGAAAGCCGTGCCTCGTTGGAAAGCTCTTTGGCAGCCGCTCGCGTGGCCCCACAGCCCGTGGGGCTGCGGGCTTTGCGGCGGCCGTCAGCCTGGGCGACACTGCCGCCCACGTGGGGCCGACGCGCCAGCCTGCAAAGCATTTTCCGGTAGGGCCGCGGCTCTGACAACAGCTCCCACGCCCGAAGAGCCAGGAGGGAAAGCCGTGCCTCGTTGGAAAGCTCTTTGGCAGCCGCTCGCGTGGCCCCACAGCCCATGGGGCTGCGGGCTTTGCGGCGGCCGTCAGCCTCGGCGCCACCGGCGCCCAGCTGGGGCCGCCACGCCAGCCTGCGAAGCATTTTCCGGTAGGGCCGCGGCTCTGGCGACAGCTCCCACGGCCGAAGAGCCAGGAGGGAAAGCCGTGCCTCGTTGGAAAGCTCTTTGGCAGCCGCTCGCGTGGCCCCACAGCCCGTGGGGCTGCGGGCTTTCCGGCGGCCGTCAGCCTGGGCGACACTGGAGCCCAGGAGGGGTCGCCGCGCTAGCCTGCGAAGCATTTTCCGGTAGGGCCGCGGCTCTGGCGACAGCTCCCATGCCTGAAGAGCCAGGAGGGAAAGCCGTGCCTCGTTGGAAAGCTCTTTGGCAGCCCCTCGCGTGGCCCCACAGCCCATGGGGCTGCGGGCTTTCCCGCGGCCGTCAGCCTCGGCGCCATCGGCGCCCACGTCGGGCCGCCGCGCCAGCCTGCGAAGCATTTTCCGGTAGGGCCGCGGCTCTGGCGACAGCTCCCACGGCCGAAGAGCCAGGAGGGAAAGCCGTGCCTCGTTGGAAAGCTCTTTGGCAGCCGCTCGCGTGGCCCCACAGCCCGTGGGGCTGTGGGCTTTCCGGCGGCCGTCAGCCTGGGCGACACCGGCGCCCAGGTGGGGCCACCGCGCTAGCCTGCAATGCATTTTCCGGTAGGGCCGCGGCTCTGGCCACAGCTCCCATGCCCGAAGAGCCAGGAGGGAAAGCCGTGCCTCGTTGGAAAGCTCTTTGGCAGCCGCTCGCGTGGCCCCACAGCCTGTTGGGCTGCGGGCTTTGCGGAGGCCGTCAGCCTCGGCGCCACTGGCGCCCACGTGGGGCCGCCGCGCCAGCCTGCAAAGAATTTTCCGGTGGGGCCGCGGCTCTGGCGACAGCTCCCACGCCCAAAGAGCCAGGAGGGAAAGCCGTGCCTCGTTGGAAAGCTCTTTGGCAGCCACTCACATGGCCCCACAGCCCATGGGGCTGCGGGCTTTGCGGCGGCCATTAGCCTCGGCGGCTCCGGCGCCCACGTGGCGCCGCCGCGCCAGCCTGCGAAGCATTTTCCGGTAGGGCCGCGGCTCTGGCAACAGCTCCCACGGCCGAAGAGCCAGGAGGGAAAGCCGTGCCTCATTGGAAAGCTCTTTGGCAGTCGCTCACGTGGCCCCACAGCCAATGGGGCTGCGGGCTTTGCGGCGGCCGTCAGCTTCGGCGCCACCGGCGCCCACGTGCGCCGCCGCGCCAGCCTGCGAAGCATTTTCCGGTAGGGCCGCGGCTCTGGCGACAGCTCCCACGCCCGAAGAGCCAGGAGGGAAAGCCATGCCTCGTTGGAATGCTCTTTGGCAGCCGCTCGTGTGGCCCCACAGCCCGTGGGGCTGCGGGCTTTCCGGCGGCCGTCAGCCTGGGCGCTTCCAGCGCCCACGTCGGGCCGCCGCGCCAGCCTGCGAAGCATTTTCTGGTAGGGCCGCGGCTCTGGCGACAGCTCCCACGCCCGAAGAGCCAGGAGGGAAAGCCGTGCCTCGTTGGAAAGCTCTTTGGCAGCCACTCGCGTGGCCCCACAGCCCATGGGGCTGCGGGCTTTCCGGCGGCTGTCAGCCTCGGCGCCACCGGCGCCCACGTGGCACGACCGCGCCAGCCTGCGAAGCATTTTCCGGTAGGGCCGCGGCTCTGGCGACAGCTCCCACGCCCGAAGATCCAGGAGGGAAAGCCGTGCCTCGTTGGAAAGCTCTTTGGCAGCCACTCGCATGGCCCTAAAGCCTGTGGGGCTGTGGGCTTTGCAGCGGCCGTCAGCCTCGGCGCCACCGACGCCCACGTGGCGGCGCCGCGCTAGCCTGCCAAGCATTTTCCGGTAGGGCCGCGTCTCTGGTGACAGCTCCCACGCCCGAAGAGCCAGGAGGGAAAGCCGTGCCTCGTTGGAAAGCTCTTTGGCAGCCGCTCGCGTGGCCCCACAGCCCATGGGGCTGCGGGCTTTGCGGCAGCCGTCAGCCTCAGTGCCACCGGCGCCCACGTGGCGCCGCCGCGCCAGCCTGCGAAGCATTTTGCGGTAGGGCCGCGGCTCTGGCGACAGCTCCCACGGCCAAAGAGCCAGGAGGGAAAGCCGTGCCTCGTTGGAAAGCTCTTTGGCAGCCGCTCGCGTGGCCCCACAGCCCGTGGGGCTGCGGGCTTTCCGGCGGCCGTCAGCCTGGGCGACACTGGACCCCAGGAGGGGCCGCCGCGCTAGCCTGCGAAGCATTTTCCGGTAGGGCCGCGGCTCTGGCGACAGCTCCCATGCCTGAAGAGCCAGGAGGGAAAGCCGTGCCTCGTTGGAAAGCTCTTTGGCAGCCACTCGCGTGGCCCCACAGCCCGTGGGGCTGCGGGCTTTCCGGCGGCCATCAGCCTGGGCGACAACGGCGCCCACGTGGCGCCGCCGCGCCAGCCTGCGAAGCATTTTGCGGTAGGGCCGCGGCTCTGGCGACAGCTCCCACGGCCAAAGAGCCAGGAGGGAAAGCCGTGCCTCGTTGGAAAGCTCTTTGGCAGCCGCTCGCGTGGCCCCACAGCCCGTGGGGCTGCGGGCTTTGCGGCGGCCGTCAGCCTGGGCGACACCGCCGCCCACGTGGGGCCGACGCGCCAGCCTGCAAAGCATTTTCCGGTAGGGCCGCGGCTCTGACAACAGCTCCCACGCCCGAAGAGCCAGGAGGGAAAGCCGTGCCTCGTTGGAAAGTTCTTTGGCAGCCACTCGTGTGGCCCCACAGCCCGTGGGGCTGTGGGCTTTGCGGCGGCCGTCAGCCTCGGCGCCACCGACGCCCACGTGGCGGCGCCGCGCTAGCCTGCAAAGCATTTTCCGGTAGGGCCGCGTCTCTGGTGACAGCTCCCACGCCCGAAGAGCCAGGAGGGAAAGCCGTGCCTCGTTGGAAAGCTCTTTGGCAGCCGCTCGCGTGGCCCCACAGCCCATGGGGCTGCGGGCTTTGCGGCAGCCGTCAGCCTCAGTGCCACCGGCGCCCACGTGGCGCCGCCGCGCCAGCCTGCGAAGCATTTTCCGGTAGGGCCGTGGCTCTGGCGACAGCTCCCACGCCCGAAGAGCCAGGAGGGAAAGCCGTGCCTCGTTGGAAAGCTCTTTGGCAGCCGCTCGCGTGGCCCCACAGCCCGTGGGGCTGCGGGCTTTCCGGCGGCCGTCAGCCTGGGCGACACTGGAGCCCAGGAGGGGCCGCCGCGCTAGCCTGCGAAGCATTTTCCGGTAGGGCCGCGTCTCTGGCGACAGCTCCCATGCCTGAAGAGCCAGGAGGGAAAGCCGTGCCTCGTTGGAAAGCTCTTTGGCAGCCACTCGCGTGGCCCCACAGCCCGTGGGGCTGCGGGCTTTCCGGCGGCCGTCAGCCTGGGCGACAACGGCGCCCACGTGGCGCCGCCGCGCCAGCCTGCGAAGCATTTTCCGGTAGGGCCGCGGCTCTAGCGACAGCTCCCACGCCCGAAGAGCCAGGAGGGAAAGCCGTGCCTCGTTGGAAAGCTCTTTGGCAGCCGCTCGTGTGGCCCCACAGCCCGTGGGGCTGCGGGCTTTGCGGCAGCCGTCAGCCTCGGCGCCACTGGCACCCACGTGGGGCCGCTGCGCCAGCCTGCGAAGCATTTTGCGGTAGGGCCGCGGCTCTGGCGACAGCTCCCACGCCCGAAGAGCCAGGAGGGAAAGCCGTGCCTCGTTGGAAAGCTCTTTGGCAGCCGCTCGCGTGGCCCCACAGCCCGTGGGGCTGCGGGCTTTCCGGCGGCCGTCAGCCTGGGCGACACTGGAGCCCAGGAGGGGCCGCCGCGCTAGCCTGCAAAGCATTTTCCGGTAGGGCCGCGGCTCTGGCGACAGCTCCCATGCCTGAAGAGCCAGGAGGGAAAGCCGTGCCTCGTTGGAAAGCTCTTTGGCAGCCACTCGCGTGGCCCCACAGCCCGTGGGGCTGCGGGCTTTCCGGCGGCCGTCAGCCTGGGCGACAACGGCGCCCACGTGGCGCCGCCGCGCCAGCCTGCGAAGCATTTTCCGGTAGGGCCGCGGCTCTAGCGACAGCTCCCACGCCCGAAGAGCCAGGAGGGAAAGCCGTGCCTCGTTGGAAAGCTCTTTGGCAGCCGCTCGTGTGGCCCCACAGCCCGTGGGGCTGCGGGCTTTGCGGCAGCCGTCAGCCTCGGCGCCACTGGAACCCACGTGGGGCCGCTGCGCCAGCCTGCGAAGCATTTTGCGGTAGGGCCGCGGCTCTGACAACAGCTCCCACGCCCGAAGAGCCAGGAGGGAAAGCCATGCCTCGTTGGAAAGCTCTTTGGCAGCCACTCGTGTGGCCCCACAGCCCGTGGGGCTGCGGGCTTTGCGGCGGCTGTCAGCCTCGGCGCCACCGGCGCCCACGTGGCGCGACCGCGCCAGCCTGCAAAGCATTTTCCGGTAGGGCCGCGTCTCTGGCGACAGCTCCCACGCCCGAAGAGCCAGGAGGGAAAGCCGTGCCTCGTTGGAAAGCTCTTTGGCAGCCGCTCGTGTGGCCCCACAGCCCATGGGGCTGCGGGCTTTGCGGCGGCCGTCAGCCTCGGCGCCATCGGCGCCCAGCTGGGGCCGCCACGCCAGCCTGCAAAGCATTTTCCGGTAGGGCCGCGGCTCTGGCGACAGCTCCCACGCCCGAAGAGCCAGGAGGGAAAGCCGTGCCTCGTTGGAAAGCTCTTTGGCAGCCGCTCGCGTGGCCCCACAGCCCGTGGGGCTGCGGGCTTTCCGGCGGCCGTCAGCCTGGGCGACACTGGAGCCCAGGAGGGGCCGCCGCGCTAGCCTGCGAAGCATTTTCCGGTAGGGCCGCGGCTCTGGCGACAGCTCCCATGCCTGAAGAGCCAGGAGGGAAAGCCGTGCCTCGTTGGAAAGCTCTTTGGCAGCCACTCGCGTGGCCCCACAGCCCGTGGGGCTGCGGGCTTTCCGGCGGCCGTCAGCCTGGGCGACACCGGCGCCCACGTGGCGCCGCCGCGCCAGCCTGCGAAGCATTTTCCGGTAGGGCCGCGTCTCTAGCGACAGCTCCCACGCCCGAAGAGCCAGGAGGGAAAGCCGTGCCTTGTTGGAAAGCTCTTTGGCAGCCGCTCGCGTGGCCCCACAGCCCGTGGGGCTGCGGGCTTTGCGGCGGCCGTCAGCCTGGGCGACACCGCCGCCCACGTGGGGCCACCGCGCCAGCCTGCAAAGCATTTTCCGGTAGGGCCGCGGCTCTGACAACAGCTCCCACGCCCGAAGAGCCAGGAGGGAAAGCCGTGCCTCGTTGGAAAGCTCTTTGGCAGCCACTCGTGTGGCCCCACAGCCCATGGGGCTGCGGGCTTTGCGGCGGCTGTCAGCCTCGGCGCCACCGGCGCCCACGTGGCGCGACCGCGCCAGCCTGCAAAGCATTTTCCGGTAGGGCCGCGTCTCTGGCGACAGCTCCCACGGCCGAAGAGCCAGGAGGGAAAGCCGTGCCTCGTTGGAAAGCTCTTTGGCAGCCGCTCGCGTGGCCCCACAGCCCATGGGGCTGCGGGCTTTGCGGCGGCCGTCAGCCTCGGCGCCACCGGCGCCCAGCTGGGGCCGCCACGCCAGCCTGCGAAGCATTTTCCGGTAGGGCCGCGGCTCTGGCGACAGCTCCCACGCCCGAAGAGCCAGGAGGGAAAGCCGTGCCTCGTTGGAAAGCTCTTTGGCAGCCGCTCGCGTGGCCCCACAGCCCGTGGGGCTGCGGACTTTGCGGCGGCCGTCAGCCTCAGTGCCACCGGCGCCCACGTTGCGCCGCCGCGCCAGGCTGCGAAGCATTTTCCGGTAGGGCCGCGTCTCTGGCGACAGCTCCCACGGCCGAAGAGCCAGGAGGGAAAGCCGTGCCTCGTTGGAAAGCTCTTTGGCAGCCGCTCGCGTGGCCCCACAGCCCATGGGGCTGCGGGCTTTCCGGCGGCCGTCAGCCTCGGCGCCATCGGCGCCCACGTCGGGCCGCCGCGCCAGCCTGCGAAGCATTTTCCGGTAGGGCCGCGGCTCTGGCGACAGCTCCCACGCCCGAAGAGCCAGGAGGGAAAGCCGTGCCTCGTTGGAAAGCTCTTTGGCAGCCGCTCGTGTGGCCCCACAGCCCGTGGGGCTGCGAGCTTTCCGGAGGCCGTCAGCCTGGGCGCCACCGGCGCCCACGTCGGTCCGCCACGCCAGCCTGCGAAGCATTTTCTGGTAGGGCCGCGTCTCTGGCGACAGCTCCCACGGCCGAAGAGCCAGGAGGGAAAGCCGTGCCTCGTTGGAAAGCTCTTTGGCAGCCACTCGCGTGGCCCCACAGCCCGTGGGGCTGCGGGCTTTGCGGCGGCCGTCAGCCTGGGCGACACCGGCGCCCAGGTGGGGCCGCCGCACTAGCCTGCGAAGCATTTTCCGGTAGGGCCGCGGCTCTGGCGACAGCTCCCACGGCCGAAGAGCCAGGAGGGAAAGCCGTGCCTCGTTGGAAAGCTCTTTGGCAGCCGCTCGTGTGGCCCCACAGCCCGTGGGGCTGCGGGCTTTCCGGCGGCCGTCAGCCTCGGCACCACCGGCGCCCACGTGGGGCCGCTGCGCCAGTCTGCAAAGCATTTTCCGGTAGGGCCGCGTCTCTGGCGACAGCTCCCACGGCCGAAGAGCCAGGAGGGAAAGCCGTGCCTCGTTGGAAAGCTCTTTGGGAGCCGCTCGCGTGGCCCCACAGCCCGTTGGGCTGCGGGCTTTGCGGAGGCCGTCAGCCTCGGCGCCACTGGCGCCCACGTGGGGCCGCCGCGCCAGCCTGCAAAGAATTTTCCGGTAGGGCCGCGGCTCTGGCGACAGCTCCCACGCCCAAAGAGCCAGGAGGGAAAGCCATGCCTCGTTGGAAAGCTCTTTGGCAGCCGCTCGCGTGGCCCCACAGCCCGTGGGGCTGCGGGCTTTCCGGCGGCCGTCAGCCTCGGCGCCATCGGCGCCCACGTCGGGCCGCCGCGCCAGCCTGCGAAGCATTTTCCGGTAGGGCCGCGGCTCTGGCGACAGCTCCCACGGCCAAAGAGCCAGGAGGGAAAGCCGTGCCTCGTTGGAAAGCTCTTTGGCAGCCGCTCGTGTGGCCCCACAGCCCGTGGGGCTGCGGGCTTTGCGGCGGCCGTCAGCCTGGGCGACACCGCCGCCCACGTGGGGCCGCCGCGCCAGCCTGCGAAGCATTTTCCGGTAGGGCCGCGGCTCTGACAACAGCTCCCACGCCCGAAGAGCCAGGAGGGAAAGCCGTGCCTCGTTGGAAAGCTCTTTGGCAGCCACTCGTGTGGCCCCACAGCCCATGGGGCTGCGGGCTTTGCGGCGGCTGTCAGCCTCGGCGCCACCGGCGCCCACGTGGCGCGACCGCGCCAGCCTGCAAAGCATTTTCCGGTAGGGCCGCGTCTCTGGCGACAGCTCCCACGGCCGAAGAGCCAGGAGGGAAAGCCGTGCCTCGTTGGAAAGCTCTTTGGCAGCCGCTCGCGTGGCCCCACAGCCCATGGGGCTGCGGGCTTTGCGGCGGCCGTCAGCCTCGGCGCCACCGGCGCCCAGCTGGGGCCGCCACGCCAGCCTGCGAAGCATTTTCCGGTAGGGCCGCGGCTCTGGCGACAGCTCCCACGCCCGAAGAGCCAGGAGGGAAAGCCGTGCCTCGTTGGAAAGCTCTTTGGCAGCCGCTCGCGTGGCCCCACAGCCCGTGGGGCTGCGGACTTTGCGGCGGCCGTCAGCCTCAGTGCCACCGGCGCCCACGTTGCGCCGCCGCGCCAGGCTGCGAAGCATTTTCCGGTAGGGCCGCGTCTCTGGCGACAGCTCCCACGGCCGAAGAGCCAGGAGGGAAAGCCGTGCCTCGTTGGAAAGCTCTTTGGCAGCCGCTCGCGTGGCCCCACAGCCCATGGGGCTGCGGGCTTTCCCGCGGCCGTCAGCCTCGGCGCCATCGGCGCCCACGTCGGGCCGCCGCGCCAGCCTGCGAAGCATTTTCCGGTAGGGCCGCGGCTCTGGCGACAGCTCCCACGCCCGAAGAGCCAGGAGGGAAAGCCGTGCCTCGTTGGAAAGCTCTTTGGCAGCCGCTCGTGTGGCCCCACAGCCCGTGGGGCTGCGAGCTTTCCGGAGGCCGTCAGCCTGGGCGCCACCGGCGCCCACGTCGGTCCGCCACGCCAGCCTGCGAAGCATTTTCTGGTAGGGCCGCGTCTCTGGCGACAGCTCCCACGGCCGAAGAGCCAGGAGGGAAAGCCGTGCCTCGTTGGAAAGCTCTTTGGCAGCCACTCGCGTGGCCCCACAGCCCGTGGGGCTGCGGGCTTTGCGGCGGCCGTCAGCCTGGGCGACACCGGCGCCCAGGTGGGGCCGCCGCACTAGCCTGCGAAGCATTTTCCGGTAGGGCCGCGGCTCTGGCGACAGCTCCCACGGCCGAAGAGCCAGGAGGGAAAGCCGTGCCTCGTTGGAAAGCTCTTTGGCAGCCGCTCGTGTGGCCCCACAGCCCGTGGGGCTGCGGGCTTTCCGGCGGCCGTCAGCCTCGGCACCACCGGCGCCCACGTGGGGCCGCTGCGCCAGTCTGCAAAGCATTTTCCGGTAGGGCCGCGTCTCTGGCGACAGCTCCCACGCCCGAAGAGCCAGGAGGGAAAGCCGTGCCTCGTTGGAAAGCTCCTTGGGAGCCGCTCGCGTGGCCCCACAGCCCGTTGGGCTGCGGGCTTTGCGGAGGCCGTCAGCCTCGGCGCCACTGGCGCCCACGTGGGGCCGCCGCGCCAGCCTGCAAAGAATTTTCCGGTAGGGCCGCGGCTCTGGCGACAGCTCCCACGCCCAAAGAGCCAGGAGGGAAAGCCATGCCTCGTTGGAAAGCTCTTTGGCAGCCGCTCGCGTGGCCCCACAGCCCGTGGGGCTGCGGGCTTTCCGGCGGCCGTCAGCCTCGGCGCCATCGGCGCCCACGTCGGGCCGCCGCGCCAGCCTGCGAAGCATTTTCCGGTAGGGCCGCGGCTCTGGCGACAGCTCCCACGGCCAAAGAGCCAGGAGGGAAAGCCGTGCCTCGTTGGAAAGCTCTTTGGCAGCCGCTCGTGTGGCCCCACAGCCCGTGGGGCTGCGGGCTTTGCGGCGGCCGTCAGCCTGGGCGACACCGCCGCCCACGTGGGGCCGCCGCGCCAGCCTGCGAAGCATTTTCCGGTAGGGCCGCGGCTCTGACAACAGCTCCCACGCCCGAAGAGCCAGGAGGGAAAGCCGTGCCTCGTTGGAAAGCTCTTTGGCAGCCACTCGTGTGGCCCCACAGCCCGTGGGGCTGCGGGCTTTGCGGCGGCTGTCAGCCTCGGCACCACCGGCGCCCACGTGGCGCGACCGCGCCAGCCTGCAAAGCATTTTCCGGTAGGGCCGCGTCTCTGGCGACAGCTCCCACGCCCGAAGAGCCAGGAGGGAAAGCCATGCCTCGTTGGAAAGCTCTTTGGCAGCCGCTCGCGTGGCCCCACAGCCCGTGGGGCTGCGGGCTTTGCGGCGGCCGTCAGCCTGGGCGACACCGCCGCCCACGTGGGGCCGCCGCGCCAGCCTGCAAAGCATTTTCCGGTAGGGCCGCGGCTCTGACAACAGCTCCCACGCCCGAAGAGCCAGGAGGGAAAGCCGTGCCTCGTTGGAAAGCTCTTTGGCAGCCACTCGCGTGGCCCCACAGCCCGTGGGGCTGCGGGCTTTGCGGCGGCTGTCAGCCTCGGCGCCACCGGCGCCCACGTGGCGCGACCGCGCCAGCCTGCAAAGCATTTTCCGGTAGGGCCGCGTCTCTGGCGACAGCTCCCACGCCCGAAGAGCCAGGAGGGAAAGCCGTGCCTCGTTGGAAAGCTCTTTGGCAGCCGCTCGCGTGGCCCCACAGCCCATGGGGCTGCGGGCTTTGCGGCGGCCGTCAGCCTCGGCGCCACCGGCGCCCAGCTGGGGCCGCCACGCCAGCCTGCGAAGCATTTTCCGGTAGGGCCGCGGCTCTGGCGACAGCTCCCATGCCTGAAGAGCCAGGAGGGAAAGCCGTGCCTCGTTGGAAAGCTCTTTGGCAGCCACTCGCGTGGCCCCACAGCCCGTGGGGCTGCGGGCTTTCCGGCGGCCGTCAGCCTGGGCGACACCGGCGCCCAGGTGGGACCGCTGCGCCAGCCTGCGAAGCATTTTCCGGTAGGGCCGCGTCTCTAGCGACAGCTCCCACGCCCGAAGAGCCAGGAGGGAAAGCCGTGCCTCGTTGGAAAGCTCTTTGGCAGCCGCTCGCGAGGCCCCACAGCCCGTGGGGCTGCGGGCTTTGCGGCGGCCGTCAGCCTGGGCGACACCGCCGCCCACGTGGGGCCGCCGCGCCAGCCTGCAAAGCATTTTCCGGTAGGGCCGCGGCTCTGACAACAGCTCCCACGCCCGAAGAGCCAGGAGGGAAAGCCATGCCTCGTTGGAAAGCTCTTTGGCAGCCACTCGTGTGGCCCCACAGCCCGTGGGGCTGCGGGCTTTGCGGCAGCTGTCAGCCTCGGCGCCACCGGCGCCCACGTCGGGCCGCCGCGCCAGCCTGCAAAGCATTTTCCGGTAGGGCCGCGTCTCTGGCGACAGCTCCCACGCCCGAAGAGCCAGGAGGGAAAGCCGTGCCTCGTTGGAAAGCTCTTTGGCAGCCGCTCGCGTGGCCCCACAGCCCATGGGGCTGCGGGCTTTGCGGCGGCCGTCAGCCTCGGCGCCACCGGCGCCCAGCTGGGGCCGCCACGCCAGCCTGCGAAGCATTTTCCGGTAGGGCCGCGGCTCTGGCGACAGCTCCCACGCCCGAAGAGCCAGGAGGGAAAGCCGTGCCTCGTTGGAAAGCTCTTTGGCAGCCGCTCGCGTGGCCCCACAGCCCGTGGGGCTGCGGGCTTTCCGGCGGCCGTCAGCCTGGGCGACACTGGAGCCCAGGAGGGGCCGCCGCGCTAGCCTGCGAAGCATTTTCCGGTAGGGCCGCGGCTCTGGCGACAGCTCCCATGCCTGAAGAGCCAGGAGGGAAAGCCGTGCCTCGTTGGAAAGCTCTTTGGCAGCCACTCGCGTGGCCCCACAGCCCGTGGGGCTGCGGGCTTTCCGGCGGCCGTCAGCCTGGGCGACACCGGCGCCCACGTGGCGCCGCCGCGCCAGCCTGCGAAGCATTTTCCGGTAGGGCCGCGTCTCTGGCGACAGCTCCCACGGCCGAAGAGCCAGGAGGGAAAGCCGTGCCTCGTTGGAAAGCTCTTTGGCAGCCGCTCGCGTGGCCCCACAGCCCATGGGGCTGCGGGCTTTGCGGCGGCCGTCAGCCTCGGCGCCACCGGCGCCCAGCTGGGGCCGCCACGCCAGCCTGCGAAGCATTTTCCGGTAGGGCCGCGGCTCTGGCCACAGCTCCCACGCCCGAAGAGCCAGGAGGGAAAGCCGTGCCTCGTTGGAAAGCCCTTTGGCAGCCGCTCGTGTGGCCCCACAGCCCGTGGGGCTGCGGACTTTGCGGCGGCCGTCAGCCTCAGTGCCACCGGCGCCCACGTTGCGCCGCCGCGCCAGGCTGCGAAGCATTTTCCGGTAGGGCCGCGTCTCTGGCGACAGCTCCCACGCCCGAAGAGCCAGGAGGGAAAGCCATGCCTCGTTGGAAAGCTCTTTGGCAGCCGCTCGCGTGGCCCCACAGCCCATGGGGCTGCGGGCTTTGCGGCGGCCGTCAGCCTCGGCGCCATCGGCGCCCACGTCGGGCCGCCGCGCCAGCCTGCGAAGCATTTTCCGGTAGGGCCGCGGCTCTGGCGACAGCTCCCACGACCGAAGAGCCAGGAGGGAAAGCCGTGCCTCGTTGGAAAGCTCTTTGGCAGCCGCTCGTGTGGCCCCACAGCCCGTGGGGCTGCGGGCTTTCCGGAGGCCGTCAGCCTGGGCGCCACCGGCGCCCACGTCGGTCCGCCACGCCAGGCTGCGAAGCATTTTCCGGTAGGGCCGCGTCTCTGGCGACAGCTCCCACGGCCGAAGAGCCAGGAGGGAAAGCCGTGCCTCGTTGGAAAGCTCTTTGGCAGCCACTCGCGTGGCCCCACAGCCCGTGGGGCTGCGGGCTTTGCGGCGGCCGTCAGCCTGGGCGACACCGGCGCCCAGGTGGGGCCGCCGCACTAGCCTGCGAAGCATTTTGCCGTAGGGCCGTGGCTCTGGCGACAGCTCCCACGGCCGAAGAGCCAGGAGGGAAAGCTTTCCTCGTTGGAAAGCTCTTTGGCAGCCGCTCGTGTGGCCCCACAGCCTGTGGGGCTGCGGGCTTTCCGGCGGCCGTCAGCCTCGGCACCACCGGCGCCCACGTGGGGCCGCTGCGCCAGTCTGCAAAGCATTTTCCGGTAGGGCCGCGTCTCTGGCGACAGCTCCCACGGCCGAAGAGCCAGGAGGGAAAGCCGTGCCTCGTTGGAAAGCTCTTTGGGAGCCGCTCGCGTGGCCCCACAGCCCGTTGGGCTGCGGGCTTTGCGGAGGCCGTCAGCCTCGGCGCCACTGGCGCCCACGTGGGGCCGCCGCGCCAGCCTGCAAAGAATTTTCCGGTAGGGCCGCGGCTCTGGCGACATCTCCCACGCCCAAAGAGCCAGGAGGGAAAGCCATGCCTCGTTGGAAAGCTCTTTGGCAGCCGCTCGCGTGGCCCCACAGCCCGTGGGGCTGCGGGCTTTCCGGCGGCCGTCAGCCTCGGCGCCATCGGCGCCCACGTCGGGCCGCCGCGCCAGCCTGCGAAGCATTTTCCGGTAGGGCCGCGGCTCTGGCGACAGCTCCCACGGCCAAAGAGCCAGGAGGGAAAGCCGTGCCTCGTTGGAAAGCTCTTTGGCAGCCGCTCGTGTGGCCCCACAGCCCGTGGGGCTGCGGGCTTTGCGGCGGCCGTCAGCCTGGGCGACACCGCCGCCCACGTGGGGCCGCCGCGCCAGCCTGCAAAGCATTTTCCGGTAGGGCCGCGGCTCTGACAACAGCTCCCACGCCCGAAGAGCCAGGAGGGAAAGCCGTGCCTCGTTGGAAAGCTCTTTGGCAGCCACTCGCGTGGCCCCACAGCCCGTGGGGCTGCGGGCTTTGCGGCAGCTGTCAGCCTCGGCGCCACCGGCGCCCACGTGGCGCGACCGCGCCAGCCTGCAAAGCATTTTCCGGTAGGGCCGCGTCTCTGGCGACAGCTCCCACGCCCGAAGAGCCAGGAGGGAAAGCCGTGCCTCGTTGGAAAGCTCTTTGGCAGCTGCTCGCGTGGCCCCACAGCCCATGGGGCTGCGGGCTTTGCGGCGGCCGTCAGCCTCGGCGCCACCGACGCCCAGCTGGGGCCGCCACGCCAGCCTGCGAAGCATTTTCCGGTAGGGCCGCGGCTCTGGCGACAGCTCCCACGCCCGAAGAGCCAGGAGGGAAAGCCGTGCCTCGTTGGAAAGCTCTTTGGCAGCCGCTCGCGTGGCCCCACAGCCCGTGGGGCTGCGGGCTTTCCGGCGGCCGTCAGCCTGGGCGACACTGGAGCCCAGGAGGGGCCGCCGAGCTAGCCTGCGAAGCATTTTCCGGTAGGGCCGCGGCTCTGGCGACAGCTCCCATGCCTGAAGAGCCAGGAGGGAAAGCCATGCCTCGTTGGAAAGCTCTTTGGCAGCCACTCGCGTGGCACCACAGCCCGTGGGGCTGCGGGCTTTCCGGCGGCCGTCAGCCTGGGCGACAACGGCGCCCACGTGGCGCCGCCGCGCCAGCCTGCGAAGCATTTTCCGGTAGGGCCGCGGCTCTAGCGACAGCTCCCACGCCCGAAGAGCCAGGAGGGAAAGCCGTGCCTCGTTGGAAAGCTCTTTGGCAGCCGCTCGTGTGGCCCCACAGCCCGTGGGGCTGCGGGCTTTGCGGCAGCCGTCAGCCTCGGCGCCACTGGCACCCACGTGGGGCCGCTGCGCCAGCCTGCGAAGCATTTTGCGGTAGGGCCGCGGCTCTGGCGACAGCTCCCACGGCCAAAGAGCCAGGAGGGAAAGCCGTGCCTCGTTGGAAAGCTCTTTGGCAGTCGCTCGCGTGGCCCCACAGCCCGTGGGGCTGCGGGCTTTGCGGCGGCCGTCAGCCTGGGCGACACCGCCGCCCACGTGGGGCCGACGCGCCAGCCTGCAAAGCATTTTCCGGTAGGGCCGCGGCTCTGACAACAGCTCCCACGCCCGAAGAGCCAGGAGGGAAAGCCGTGCCTCGTTGGAAAGCTCTTTGGCAGCCACTCGTGTGGCCCCACAGCCCGTGGGGCTGCGGGCTTTGCGGCGGCTGTCAGCCTCGGCGCCACCGGCGCCCACGTGGCGCGACCGCGCCAGCCTGCAAAGCATTTTCCGGTAGGGCCGTGTCTCTGGCGACAGCTCCCACGCCCGAAGAGCCAGGAGGGAAAGCCGTGCCTCGTTGGAAAGCTCTTTGGCAGCCGCTCGCGTGGCCCCACAGCCCATGGGGCTGCGGGCTTTGCGGCGGCCGTCAGCCTCGGCGCCACCGGCGCCCAGCTGGGGCCGCCACGCCAGCCTGCGAAGCATTTTCCGGTAGGGCCGCGGCTCTGGCGACAGCTCCCACGGCCGAAGAGCCAGGAGGGAAAGCCGTGCCTCGTTGGAAAGCTCTTTGGCAGCCGCTCGCGTGGCCCCACAGCCCGTGGGGCTGCGGGCTTTCCGGCGGCCGTCAGCCTGGGCGACACTGGAGCCCAGGAGGGGCCGCCGCGCTAGCCTGCGAAGCATTTTCCGGTAGGGCCGCGGCTCTGGCGACAGCTCCCATGCCTGAAGAGCCAGGAGGGAAAGCCGTGCCTCGTTGGAAAGCTCTTTGGCAGCCACTCGCGTGGCCCCACAGCCCGTGGGGCTGCGGACTTTGCGGCGGCCGTCAGCCTCAGTGCCACCGGCGCCCACGTTGCGCCGCCGCGCCAGGCTGCGAAGCATTTTCCGGTAGGGCCGCGTCTCTGGCGACAGCTCCCACGCCCGAAGAGCCAGGAGGGAAAGCCGTGCCTCGTTGGAAAGCTCTTTGGCAGCCGCTCGCGTGGCCCCACAGCCCATGGGGCTGCGGGCTTTCCCGCGGCCGTCAGCCTCGGCGCCATCGGCGCCCACGTCGGGCCGCCGCGCCAGCCTGCGAAGCATTTTCCGGTAGGGCCGCGGCTCTGGCGACAGCTCCCACGCCCGAAGAGCCAGGAGGGAAAGCCGTGCCTCGTTGGAAAGCTCTTTGGCAGCCGCTCGTGTGGCCCCACAGCCCGTGGGGCTGCGGGCTTTCCGGAGGCCGTCAGCCTGGGCGCCACCGGCGCCCACGTCGGTCCGCCACGCCAGGCTGCGAAGCATTTTCCGGTAGGGCCGCGTCTCTGGCGACAGCTCCCACGGCCGAAGAGCCAGGAGGGAAAGCCGTGCCTCGTTGGAAAGCTCTTTGGCAGCCGCTCGCGTGGCCCCACAGCCCGTGGGGCTGCGGGCTTTGCGGCGGCCGTCAGCCTGGGCGACACCGGCGCCCAGGTGGGGCCGCCGCACTAGCCTGCGAAGCATTTTGCCGTAGGGCCGCGGCTCTGGCGACAGCTCCCACGGCCGAAGAGCCAGGAGGGAAAGCTTTCCTCGTTGGAAAGCTCTTTGGCAGCCGCTCGTGTGGCCCCACAGCCTGTGGGGCTGCGGGCTTTCCGGCGGCCGTCAGCCTCGGCACCACCGGCGCCCACGTGGGGCCGCTGCGCCAGTCTGCAAAGCATTTTCCGGTAGGGCCGCGTCTCTGGCGACAGCTCCCACGGCCGAAGAGCCAGGAGGGAAAGCCGTGCCTCGTTGGAAAGCTCTTTGGGAGCCGCTCGCGTGGCCCCACAGCCCGTTGGGCTGCGGGCTTTGCGGAGGCCGTCAGCCTCGGCGCCACTGGCGCCCACGTGGGGCCGCCGCGCCAGCCTGCAAAGAATTTTCCGGTAGGGCCGCGGCTCTGGCGACATCTCCCACGCCCAAAGAGCCAGGAGGGAAAGCCATGCCTCGTTGGAAAGCTCTTTGGCAGCCGCTCGCGTGGCCCCACAGCCCGTGGGGCTGCGGGCTTTCCGGCGGCCGTCAGCCTCGGCGCCATCGGCGCCCACGTCGGGCCGCCGCGCCAGCCTGCGAAGCATTTTCCGGTAGGGCTGCGGCTCTGGCGACAGCTCCCACGGCCAAAGAGCCAGGAGGGAAAGCCGTGCCTCGTTGGAAAGCTCTTTGGCAGCCGCTCGTGTGGCCCCACAGCCCGTGGGGCTGCGGGCTTTGCGGCGGCCGTCAGCCTGGGCGACACTGCCGCCCACGTGGGGCCGCCGCGCCAGCCTGCAAAGCATTTTCCGGTAGGGCCGCGGCTCTGACAACAGCTCCCACGCCCGAAGAGCCAGGAGGGAAAGCCGTGCCTCGTTGGAAAGCTCTTTGGCAGCCACTCGCGTGGCCCCACAGCCCGTGGGGCTGCGGGCTTTGCGGCGGCTGTCAGCCTCGGCGCCACCGGCGCCCACGTGGCGCGACCGCGCCAGCCTGCAAAGCATTTTCCGGTAGGGCCGCGTCTCTGGCGACAGCTCCCACGCCCGAAGAGCCAGGAGGGAAAGCCGTGCCTCGTTGGAAAGCTCTTTGGCAGCCGCTCGCGTGGCCCCACAGCCCGTGGGGCTGCGGGCTTTCCGGCGGCCGTCAGCCTGGGTGACACCGGCGCCCACGTCGGGCCGCCGCGCCAGCCTGCGAAGCATTTTCCGGTAGAGCCGCGGCTCTGGCGACAGCTCCCACGGCCAAAGAGCCAGGAGGGAAAGCCGTGCCTCGTTGGAAAGCTCTTTGGCCGCCGCTCGCGTGGCCCCACAGCCCGTGGGGGTGCGGGCTTTGCGGCGGCCGTCAGCCTGGGCCACACCGGCCCCCAGTTGGGGCGCCGCGAAAGCCTGCGAAGCATTTTCCGGTAGGGCCGCGTCTCTGGCAACAGCTCCCACGCCCGAAGAGCCAGGAGGGAAAGCCGTGCCTCGTTGGAAAGCTCTTTGGCAGCCGCTCGCGTGGCCCCACAGCCCATGGGGCTGCGGGCTTTCCGGCGGCCGTCAGCCTCGGCGTCACCGGCGCCCACGTTGCGCCGCCGCGCCAGCCTGCGAAGCATTTTCCGGTAGGGCCGCGTCTCTGGCGACAGCTCCCACGCCCGAAGAGCCAGGAGGGAAAGCCGTGCCTTGTTGGAAAGCTCTTTGGCAGCCGCTCGTGTGGCCCCACAGCCCGTGGGGCTGCGGGCTTTCCGGAGGCCGTCAGCCTGGGCGCCACCGGCGCCCACGTCGGTCCGCCACGCCAGCCTGCGAAGCATTTTCCGGTAGGGCTGCGTCTCTGGCGACAGCTCCCACGCCCGAAGAGCCAGGAGGGAAAGCCGTGCCTCGTTGGAAAGCTCTTTGGCAGCCGCTCGCGTGGCCCCACAGCCCATGGGGCTGTGGGCTTTGCGGCGGCCGTCAGCCTGGGCGACACCGGCGCCCAGGTAGGGCCGCCCGCCAGCCTGCAAAGAATTTTCCGGTAGGGCCGCGGCTCTGGCGACAGCTCCCACGCCCGAAGAGCCAGGAGGGAAAGCCGTGCCTCGTTGGAAAGCTCTTTGGCAGCTGCTCGCGTGGCCCCACAGCCCATGGTGCTGCGGGCTTTGGAGCGGCCGTCAGCCTCATCGCCACCGGCGCCCACGTCGGGCCGCTGCGCCAGCCTGCGAAGCATTTTCCGGTAGGGCCGCGGCTCTGGCGACAGCTCCCACGCCCGAAGAGCCAGGAGGGAAAGCCGTGCCTCGTTGGAAAGCTCTTTGGCAGCCGCTCGCGTGGCCCCACAGCCCATGGGGCTGCGGGCTTTGCGGCGGCCGTCAGCCTCGGCGCCACCGGCGCCCAGCTGGGGCCGCCACGCCAGCCTGCGAAGCATTTTCCGGTAGGGCCGCGGCTCTGGCGACAGCTCCCACGGCCGAAGAGCCAGGAGGGAAAGCCGTGCCTCGTTGGAAAGCTCTTTGGCAGCCGCTCGCGTGGCCCCACAGCCCGTGGGGCTGCGGGCTTTCCGGCGGCCGTCAGCCTGGGCGACACTGGAGCCCAGGAGGGGCCGCCGCGCTAGCCTGCGAAGCATTTTCCGGTAGGGCCGCGGCTCTGGCGACAGCTCCCATGCCTGAAGAGCCAGGAGGGAAAGCCGTGCCTCGTTGGAAAGCTCTTTGGCAGCCACTCGCGTGGCCCCACAGCCCGTGGGGCTGCGGACTTTGCGGCGGCCGTCAGCCTCAGTGCCACCGGCGCCCACGTTGCGCCGCCGCGCCAGGCTGCGAAGCATTTTCCGGTAGGGCCGCGTCTCTGGCGACAGCTCCCACGCCCGAAGAGCCAGGAGGGAAAGCCGTGCCTCGTTGGAAAGCTCTTTGGCAGCCGCTCGCGTGGCCCCACAGCCCATGGGGCTGCGGGCTTTCCCGCGGCCGTCAGCCTCGGCGCCATCGGCGCCCACGTCGGGCCGCCGCGCCAGCCTGCGAAGCATTTTCCGGTAGGGCCGCGGCTCTGGCGACAGCTCCCACGCCCGAAGAGCCAGGAGGGAAAGCCGTGCCTCGTTGGAAAGCTCTTTGGCAGCCGCTCGTGTGGCCCCACAGCCCGTGGGGCTGCGGGCTTTCCGGAGGCCGTCAGCCTGGGCGCCACCGGCGCCCACGTCGGTCCGCCACGCCAGGCTGCGAAGCATTTTCCGGTAGGGCCGCGTCTCTGGCGACAGCTCCCACGGCCGAAGAGCCAGGAGGGAAAGCCGTGCCTCGTTGGAAAGCTCTTTGGCAGCCGCTCGCGTGGCCCCACAGCCCGTGGGGCTGCGGGCTTTGCGGCGGCCGTCAGCCTGGGCGACACCGGCGCCCAGGTGGGGCCGCCGCACTAGCCTGCGAAGCATTTTGCCGTAGGGCCGCGGCTCTGGCGACAGCTCCCACGGCCGAAGAGCCAGGAGGGAAAGCTTTCCTCGTTGGAAAGCTCTTTGGCAGCCGCTCGTGTGGCCCCACAGCCTGTGGGGCTGCGGGCTTTCCGGCGGCCGTCAGCCTCGGCACCACCGGCGCCCACGTGGGGCCGCTGCGCCAGTCTGCAAAGCATTTTCCGGTAGGGCCGCGTCTCTGGCGACAGCTCCCACGCCCGAAGAGCCAGGAGGGAAAGCCGTGCCTCGTTGGAAAGCTCTTTGGCAGCCGCTCGCGTGGCCCCACAGCCCGTGGGGCTGCGGGCTTTCCGGCGGCCGTCAGCCTGGGTGACACCGGCGCCCACGTCGGGCCGCCGCGCCAGCCTGCGAAGCATTTTCCGGTAGAGCCGCGGCTCTGGCGACAGCTCCCACGGCCAAAGAGCCAGGAGGGAAAGCCGTGCCTCGTTGGAAAGCTCTTTGGCCGCCGCTCGCGTGGCCCCACAGCCCGTGGGGGTGCGGGCTTTGCGGCGGCCGTCAGCCTGGGCCACACCGGCCCCCAGTTGGGGCGCCGCGAAAGCCTGCGAAGCATTTTCCGGTAGGGCCGCGTCTCTGGCAACAGCTCCCACGCCCGAAGAGCCAGGAGGGAAAGCCGTGCCTCGTTGGAAAGCTCTTTGGCAGCCGCTCGCGTGGCCCCACAGCCCATGGGGCTGCGGGCTTTCCGGCGGCCGTCAGCCTCGGCGTCACCGGCGCCCACGTTGCGCCGCCGCGCCAGCCTGCGAAGCATTTTCCGGTAGGGCCGCGTCTCTGGCGACAGCTCCCACGCCCGAAGAGCCAGGAGGGAAAGCCGTGCCTCGTTGGAAAGCTCTTTGGCAGCCGCTCGTGTGGCCCCACAGCCCGTGGGGCTGCGGGCTTTCCGGAGGCCGTCAGCCTGGGCGCCACCGGCGCCCACGTCGGTCCGCCACGCCAGCCTGCGAAGCATTTTCCGGTAGGGCTGCGTCTCTGGCGACAGCTCCCACGCCCGAAGAGCCAGGAGGGAAAGCCGTGCCTCGTTGGAAAGCTCTTTGGCAGCCGCTCGCGTGGCCCCACAGCCCATGGGGCTGTGGGCTTTGCGGCGGCCGTCAGCCTGGGCGACACCGGCGCCCAGGTAGGGCCGCCCGCCAGCCTGCAAAGAATTTTCCGGTAGGGCCGCGGCTCTGGCGACAGCTCCCACGCCCGAAGAGCCAGGAGGGAAAGCCGTGCCTCGTTGGAAAGCTCTTTGGCAGCTGCTCGCGTGGCCCCACAGCCCATGGTGCTGCGGGCTTTGGAGCGGCCGTCAGCCTCATCGCCACCGGCGCCCACGTCGGGCCGCTGCGCCAGCCTGCGAAGCATTTTCCGGTAGGGCCGCGGCTCTGGCGACAGCTCCCACGCCCGAAGAGCCAGGAGGGAAAGCCGTGCCTCGTTGGAAAGCTCTTTGGCAGCCGCTCACGTGGCCCCACAGCCCGTGGGGCTGCGGGCTTTGCGGCAGCCGTCAGCCTCGACGACACCGGCACCCAGGTGGGGCCGCCGCGCCAGCCTGTGGACCATTTTCCGGTAGGGTCGCGGCTCTGGCGACAGCTCCCACGCCCGAAGAGCCAGGAGGGAAAGCCGTGCCTCGTTGGAAAGCTCTTTGGCAGCCGCTCGTGTGGCCCCACAGCCCGTGGGGCTGCGGGCTTTGCGGCGGCCGTCAGCCTCAGTGCCACCGGCGTCCACGTTGCGCCGCCGCGCCAGGCTGCGAAGCATTTTCCGGTAGGGCCGCGTCTCTGGCGACAGCTCCCACGGCCGAAGAGCCAGGAGGGAAAGCCGTGCCTCGTTGGAAAGCTCTTTGGCAGCCGCTCGCGTGGCCCCACAGCCCATGGGGCTGCGGGCTTTCCCGCGGCCGTCAGCCTCGGCGCCATCGGCGCCCACGTCGGGCCGCCGCGCCAGCCTGCGAAGCATTTTCCGGTAGGGCCGCGTCTCTGGCGACAGCTCCCACGCCCGAAGAGCCAGGAGGGAAAGCCGTGCCTCGTTGGAAAGCTCTTTGGCAGCCGCTCGCGTGGCCCCACAGCCCGTGGGGCTGTGGGCTTTCCGGCGGCCGTCAGCCTGGGCGACACCGGCGCCCAGGTGGGGCCACCGCGCTAGCCTGCAATGCATTTTCCGGTAGGTTCGCGGCTCTGGCGACAGCTCCCACGCCCGAAGAGCCAGGAGGGAAAGACGTGCCTCGTTGGAAAGCTCTTTGGCAGCCGCTCACGTGGCCCCACAGCCCGTGGGGCTGCGGGCTTTGCGGCAGCCGTCAGCCTCGACGACACCGGCGCCCACATGGGGCCGCCGCGCCAGCCTGTGGACCATTTTCCGGTAGGGTCGCGGCTCTGGCAACAGCTCCCACGGCCGAAGAGCCAGGAGGGAAAGCCGTGCCTCGTTGGAAAGCTCTTTGGCAGCCGCTCGTGTGGCCCCACAGCCCGTGGGGCTGCGGGCTTTGCGGCGGCCGTCAGCCTCAGTGCCACCGGCGCCCACGTTGCGCCGCCGCGCCAGGCTGCGAAGCATTTTCCGGTAGGGCCGCGTCTCTGGCGACAGCTCCCACGGCCGAAGAGCCAGGAGGGAAAGCCGTGCCTCGTTGGAAAGCTCTTTGGCAGCCGCTCGCGTGGCCCCACAGCCCATGGGGCTGCGGGCTTTCCCGCGGCCGTCAGCCTCGGCGCCATCGGCGCCCACGTCGGGCCGCCGCGCCAGCCTGCGAAGCATTTTCCGGTAGGGCCGCGGCTCTGGCGACAGCTCCCACGGCCGAAGAGCCAGGAGGGAAAGCCGTGCCTCGTTGGAAAGCTCTTTGGCAGCCGCTCGTGTGGCCCCACAGCCCGTGGGGCTGCCGGCTTTCCGGCGGCCGTCAGCCTGGGTGCCACCGGCGCCCACGTCGGGCTGCCGCGCCAGACTGCGAAGCATTTTCCGGTAGGGCCGCATCTCTGGCGACAGCTCCCACGGCCAAAGAGCCACGAGGGAAAGCCGTGCCTCGTTGGAAAGCTCTTTGGCCGCCGCTCGCGTGGCCCCACAGCCCGTGGGGCTGCGGGCTTTGCGGCGGCCGTCAGCCTGGGCCACACCGGCCCCCAGTTGGGGCGCCGCGCCAGCCTGCGAAGCATTTTCCGGTAGGGCCGCGTCTCTGGCAACAGCTCCCACGCCCGAAGAGCCAGGAGGGAAAGCCGTGCCTCGTTGGAAAGCTCTTTGGCAGCCGCTCGCATGGCCCCACAGCCCGTTGGGCTGCGGGCTTTGCGGCGGCCGTCAGCCTCGGCGACACCGGCGCCCAGGTGGGGCCGCCGCGCCAGCCTGCAAAGCATTTTCCGGTAGGGCCGCGTCTCTGGCGACAGCTCCCACGCCCGAAGAGCCAGGAGGGAAAGCCGTGCCTCATTGGAAAGCTCTTTGGCAGCCGCTCGCGTGGCCCCACAGCCCATGGGGCTGCGGGCTTTCCGGCGGCCGTCAGCCTCGGCGTCACCGGCGCCCACGTTGCGCCGCCGCGCCAGCCTGCGAAGCATTTTCCGGTAGGGCCGCGTCTCTGGCGACAGCTCCCACGGCCGAAGAGCCAGGAGGGAAAGCCGTGCCTCGTTGGAAAGCTCTTTGGCAGGCACTCGCGTGGCCCCACAGCCCGTGGGGCTGCGGGCTTTCCGGCAGCCGGCAGCCTTGGCGACACCGGCGCCCACGTGGCACCGCTGCACCAGCCTGCGAAGCATTTTCCGGTAGGGCCGCGTCTCTGGCGACAGCTCCCACGCCCGAAGAGCCAGGAGGGAAAGCCGTGCCTCGTTGGAAAGCTCTTTGGCAGCCGCTCGCGTGGCCCCACAGCCCATGGGGCTGCGGGCTTTGCGGCGGCCGTCAGCCTGGGCGACACCGGCGCCCAGGTAGGGCCGCCCGCCAGCCTGCAAAGAATTTTCCGGTAGGGCCGCGTCTCTGGCGACAGCTCCCACGCCCGAAGAGCCAGGAGGGAAAGCCGTGCCTCGTTGGAAAGCTCTTTGGCAGCTGCTCGCGTGGCCCCACAGCCCATGGTGCTGCGGGCTTTGGAGCGGCCGTCAGCCTCATCGCCACCAGCGCCCACGTCGGGCCGCTGCGCCAGCCTGCGAAGCATTTTCCGGTAGGGCCGCGTCTCTGGCGACAGCTCCCACGGCCGAAGAGCCAGGAGGGAAAGCCGTGCCTCGTTGGAAAGCTCTTTGGCAGCCGCTCACGTGGCCCCACAGCCCGTGGGGCTGCGGGCTTTGCGGCAGCCGTCAGCCTCGACGACACCGGCACCCAGGTGGGGCCGCCGCGCCAGCCTGTGGACCATTTTCCGGTAGGGTCGCGGCTCTGGCGACAGCTCCCACGCCCGAAGAGCCAGGAGGGAAAGCCGTGCCTCGTTGGAAAGCTCTTTGGCAGCCGCTCGTGTGGCCCCACAGCCCGTGGGGCTGCGGGCTTTGCGGCGGCCGTCAGCCTCAGTGCCACCGGCGCCCACGTTGCGCCGCCGCGCCAGCCTGCGAAGCATTTTCCGGTAGGGCCGCGTCTCTGGCGACAGCTCCCACGGCCGAAGAGCCAGGAGGGAAAGCCGTGCCTCGTTGGAAAGCTCTTTGGCAGCCGCTCGCGTGGCCCCACAGCCCATGGGGCTGCGGGCTTTCCCGCGGCCGTCAGCCTCGGCGCCATCGGCGCCCACGTCGGGCCGCCGCGCCAGCCTGCGAAGCATTTTCCGGTAGGGCCGCGGCTCTGGCGTTAGCTCCCACGGCCGAAGAGCCAGGAGGGAAAGCCGTGCCTCGTTGGAAAGCTCTTTGGCAGACGCTCGTGTGGCCCCACAGCCCGTGGGGCTGCGGGCTTTGCGGCGGCCGTCAGCCTCAGTGCCACCGGCGCCCACGTGGCGCCGCCGCGCCAGGCTGCGAAGCATTTTCCGGTAGGGCCGCGGCTCTGGCGACAGCTCCCACGGCCGAAGAGCCAGGAGGGAAAGCCGTGCCTCGTTGGAAAGCTCTTTGGCAGCCGCTCGCGTGGCCCCACAGCCCATGGGGCTGCGGGCTTTCCCGCGGCCGTCAGCCTCGGCGCCATCGGCGCCCACGTCGGGCCGCAGCGCCAGCCTGCGAAGCATTTTCCGGTAGGGCCGCGGCTCTGGCGACAGCTCCCACGGCCGAAGAGCCAGGAGGGAAAGCCGTGCCTCGTTGGAAAGCTCTTTGGCAGCCACTCGCGTGGCCCCACAGCCCGTGGGGCTGCGGGCTTTCCGGCGGCCGTCAGCCTGGGTGACACCGGCGCCCACGTCGGGCCGCCGCGCCAGCCTGCGAAGCATTTTCCGGTAGAGCCGCGGCTCTGGCGACAGCTCCCACGGCCAAAGAGCCAGGAGGGAAAGCCGTGCCTCGTTGGAAAGCTCTTTGGCCGCCGCTCGCGTGGCCCCACAGCCCGTGGGGGTGCGGGCTTTGCGGCGGCCGTCAGCCTGGGCCACACCGGCCCCCAGTTGGGGCGCCGCGCCAGCCTGCGAAGCATTTTCCGGTAGGGCCGCGTCTCTGGCGACAGCTCCCACGCCCGAAGAGCCAGGAGGGAAAGACGTGCCTCGTTGGAAAGCTCTTTGGCAGCCACTCGCGTGGCCCAACAGCCCATGGGGCTGTGGGCTTTGCGGCGGCCGTCAGCCTCGGCGCCACCGGCGCCCACGTGGGGCCGCTGCGCCAGGCAGAGAAGCATTTTCCGGTAGGGCCGCGGCTCTGGCGACAGCTCCCACGGCTGAAGAGCCAGGAGGGAAAGCCGTGCCTCGTTGGAAAGCCCTTTGGCAGCCGCTCGCGTGGCCCCACAGCCCGTGGGGCTGCGGGCTTTGCGGCGGCCGTCAGCCTCGGCGCCACCGGCGCCCACGTGGCGCCGCCGCGCCAGCCTGCGAAGCATTTTCCGGTAGGGCCGCGGCTCTGGCGACAGCTCCCACGCCCGAAGAGCCAGGAGGGAAAGCCGTGCCTCGTTGGAAAGCTCTTTGGCAGCCGCTCGCGTGGCCCCACAGCCCGTGGGGCTGCGGGCTTTGCGGCGTCCGTCAGCCTCGGCGCCACCGGTGCCCACATTGCGCCGCTGCGCCAGCCTGCGAAGCATTTTCCAGTAGGGCCGCGGCTCTGGCGACAGCTCCCACGCCCGAAGAGCCAGGAGGGAAAGCCGTGCCTCGTTGGAAAGCTCTTTGGCAGCCGCTCGCGTGGCCCCACAGCCTGTGGGGCTGCGGGCTTTGCGGCGGCCATCAGCCTGGGTGACACCGGTGCCCACGTCGGGCCGCCGCGCCAGCCTGCAAAGCATTTTCCGGTAGGGCTGCGGCTCTGGCGACAGCTCCCACGCCCGAAGAGCCAGGAGGGAAAGCCGTGCCTTGTTGGAAAGCTCTTTGGCAGCCACTCGCATGGCCCTAAAGCCTGTGGGGCTGCGGGCTTTGCGGCGGCCGTCAGCCTCGGCGCCACCGGCGCCCACGTGGCGCCGCCGCGCCAGCCTGCGAAGCATTTTCCGGTAGGGCCGCGTCTCTGGTGACAGCTCCCACGCCCGAAGAGCCAGGAGGGAAAGCCGTGCCTCGTTGGAAAGCTCTTTGGCAGCCGCTCACGTGGCCCCACAGCCCATGGGACTGCGGGCTTTCCGGCGGCCGTCAGCCTGGGCGACACCGGCGCCCACGTGGGGCCGCCGCGCCAGCCTGCGAAGCATTTTCCGGTAGGGCCACGGCTCTGGCGACAGCTCCCACGACCGAAGAGCCAGGAGGGAAAGCCGTGCCTCGTTGGAAAGCTCTTTGGCAGCCGCTCGCGTGGCCCCACAGCCCGTGGGGCTGCGGGCTTTGCGGCGTCCGTCAGCCTCGGCGCCACCGGTGCCCACATTGCGCCGCTGCGCCAGCCTGCGAAGCATTTTCCAGTAGGGCCGCGGCTCTGGCGACAGCTCCCACGCCCGAAGAGCCAGGAGGGAAAGCCGTGCCTCGTTGGAAAGCTCTTTGGCAGCCGCTCGCGTGGCCCCACAGCCTGTGGGGCTGCGGGCTTTGCGGCGGCCATCAGCCTGGGTGACACCGGTGCCCACGTCGGGCCGCCGCGCCAGCCTGCAAAGCATTTTCCGGTAGGGCTGCGGCTCTGGCGACAGCTCCCACGCCCGAAGAGCCAGGAGGGAAAGCCGTGCCTTGTTGGAAAGCTCTTTGGCAGCCACTCGCATGGCCCTAAAGCCTGTGGGGCTGCGGGCTTTGCGGCGGCCGTCAGCCTCGGCGCCACCGGCGCCCACGTGGCGCCGCCGCGCCAGCCTGCGAAGCATTTTCCGGTAGGGCCGCGTCTCTGGTGACAGCTCCCACGCCCGAAGAGCCAGGAGGGAAAGCCGTGCCTCGTTGGAAAGCTCTTTGGCAGCCGCTCACGTGGCCCCACAGCCCATGGGACTGCGGGCTTTCCGGCGGCCGTCAGCCTGGGCGACACCGGCGCCCACGTGGGGCCGCCGCGCCAGCCTGCGAAGCATTTTCCGGTAGGGCCACGGCTCTGGCGACAGCTCCCACGACCGAAGAGCCAGGAGGGAAAGCCGTGCCTCGTTGGAAAGCTCTTTGGCAGCCGCTTGCAGGGCCCAACTGCCCGTGGCGCTGCGGGCTTTGCAACGGCCATCAGCCTCGGCGCCACCAGCGCCCACATTGCGTCGCCGCACCACAGTGCGAAGCATTTTCCGGTAGGGCCGCGGCTCTGGCGACAGCTCCCACGCCCGAAGAGCCAGGAGGGAAAGCCGTGCCTCGTTGGAAAGCTCTTTGGCAGCCGCTCGCGTGGCCCAACTGCCCGTGGGGCTGCGGGCTTTGCGGCAGCCGTCAGCCTCGGCGCCACCGGCGCACACATTGCGCCGCCGCACCAACCTGCGAAGCATTTTGCGGTAGGGCCGCGGCTCTGGCGACAGCTCCCACGCCCGAAGAGCCAGGAGGGAAAGCCGTGCCTCGTTGGAAAGCTCTTTGGCAGCGGCTCACGTGGCCCCACAGCCCGTGGGGCTGCGGGCTTTGCGGCGGCCGTCAGCCTGGGCGACACGGGCGCCCACGTCGGGCCGACGCGCCAGCCTGCAAAGCATTTTCCTGTAGGGCCGCGTCTCTGGCGACAGCTCCCACGGCCGAAGAGCCAGGAGGGAAAGCCGTGCCTCGTTGGAAAGCTCTTTGGCAGCCACTCGCATGGCCCTAAAGCCTGTGGGGCTGTGGGCTTTCCGGCGGCCGTCAGCCTCGGTGCCACCGGCGCACACGTGGCGCCGCCGCGCCAGCCTGCGAAGCATTTTCCGGTAGGGCCGCGTCTCTGGCGACAGCTCCCACGCCCGAAGAGCCAGGAGGGAAAGCCGTGCCTCCTTGGAAAGCTCTTTGGCAGCCACTCGCATGGCCCTAAAGCCTGTGGGGCTGCGGGCTTTGCGGCAGCCGTCAGCCTCAGTGCCACCGGCGACCACGTGGGGCCGTCGCGCCACCCTGCGAAGCATTTTCCGGTAGGGCCGCGGCTCTGGCAACAGCTCCCACGCCCGAAGAGCCAGGAGGGAAAGCCGTGCCTTGATGGAAAGCTCTTGGGCAGCCGCTCGCGTGGCCCCACAGCCCATGGGGCTGCGGGCTTTGCGGCGGCCGTCAGCCTCGGCGCCACCGGCGCCCACGTGGCGCCGCCGCGCCAGCCTGCAAAGCATTTTCCAGTAGGGCCGCGTCTCTGGCGACAGCTCCCACGCCCGAAGAGCCAGGAGGGAAAGCCGTGCCTCATTGGAAAGCTCTTTGGCAGCCGCTTGCGTGGCCCAACTGCCCGTGGGGCTGCGGGCTTTGCGGCGGCCGTCAGCCTGGGCGCCACCGGCGCCCACGTGGCGCCGCCGCGCCAGCCTGCGAAGCATTTTCCGGTAGGGCTGCAGCTCTGTCGACAGCTCCCACGCCCGAAGAGCCAGGAGGGAAAGCCGTGCCTCGTTGGAAAGCTCTTTGGCAGCCGCTCGCGTGGCCCCACAGCCCATGCGGCTGTGGGCTTTGCGGCAGCCGTCAGCCTCAGCGCCACCGGCGCCCACGTTGTGCCGCCGTGCCAGCCTGCAAAGCTTTTTCCGGTAGGGTCGCGGCTCTGGCGACATCTGCCACGCCCGAAGAGCCAGGAGGGAAAGCCGTGCCTCGTTGGACAGCTCTTTGGCAGCCGCTTGCGTGGCCCAACTGCCCGTGGGGCTGCGGGCTTTGCGGCGGCCGTCAGCCTCGGCGCCACCGGCGCCCACATTGCGCCGCCGCGCCAACCTGCGAAGCATTTTCCGGTAGGTCCGCGGCTCTGGCGACAGCTCCCACGGCCGAAGAGCCAGGAGGGAAAGCCGTGCCTCGTTGGAAAGCTCTTTGGCAGCCGCTCACGTGGCCCCACAGCCCGTGGGGCTGCCGGCTTTGCGGCGGCCGTCAGCCTCGGCACCATCGGCGTCCGTGTCGGGCCGCCGCGCCAGCCTACAAAGCATTTTCCGGTAGGGCCGCGGCTCTGGCGACAGCTCCCATGCCCGAAGAGCCAGGAGGGAAAGCTGTGCCTCGTTGGAAAGCTCTTTGGCAGCCGCTCACGTGGCCCCACAGCCCGTGGGGCTGCGGGCTTTGCGGCGGCCGTCAGCCTCGGCGCCACCGGCGCCCACGTTGCGCCGCCGCGCCAGCCTGCGAAGCATTTTCCGGTAGGGCCGCGTCTCTGGCGACAGCTCCCACGCCCGAAGAGCCAGGAGGGAAAGCCGTGCCTCGTTGGAAAGCTCTTTGGCAGCCACTCACGTGGCCCCACAGCCCGTGGGGCTGCGGGCTTTCCGGCGGCCGTCAGCCTGGGCGCCATCGGCGTCGGCGTCAGGCCGCCGCGCCAGCCTGCAAAGCATTTTCCGGTAGGGCCGCGTCTCTGGCGACAGCTCCCACGCCCGAAGAGCCAGGAGGGAAAGCCGTGCCTTGATGAAAAACTCTTTGGCAGCCGCTCACGTGGCCCCACAGCCAATGGGGCTGCGTGCTTTGCGGCGGCCGTCAGCCTGGGCGACACCGGCGCCCACGTTGCGCCGCTGCGCCAGCCTGCGAAGCATTTTCCGGTAGGGCCGCAGCTGTGGCGACAGCTCCCACGCCCGAAGAGCCAGGAGGGAAAGCCATCCCTCGTTGGAAAGCTCTTTGGAAGCCACTCGCATGGCCCTAAAGCCTGTGGGGCTGCGGGCTTTGTGGCGGCCGTCAGCCTCGGCGCCACCGCCGCCCATGTTGCGCCGCCGCGCCAGCCTGCGAAGCATTTTCCGGTAGGGCCGCATCTCTGGCAACAGCTCCCACGCCCGAAGAGCCAGGAGGGAAAGCCGTGCCTCGTTGGAAAGCTCTTTGGCAGCCACTCGCATGGCCCTAAAGCCTGTGGGGCTGTGGGCTTTCCGGCGGCCGTCAGCCTCGGCGCCACCGGCGCCCACGTGGCGCCGCCGTGCCAGCCTGCGAAGCATTTTCCGGTAGGGCCGCGGTCCTGGCAACAGCTCCCACAGCCGAAGAGCCAGGAGGGAAAGCCGTGCCTTGATGGAAAGCTCTTTGGCAGCCGCTCGCATGGCCCCACAGCCAATGGGGCTGCGGGCTTTGCGGCGGCCGTCAGCCTCGGCGCCACCGGCGCCCACGTGGTGCCGCTGCACCAGCCTGCAAAGCATTTTCCAGTAGGGCCGCGGCTCTGGCGACAGCTCCCACGCCCGAAGAGCCAGGAGGGAAAGCCATGCCTCGTTGGAAAGCTCTTTGGCAGCCGCTCGCGTGGCCCCACAGCCTGTGGGGCTGCGGGCTTTGCGGCAGCCGTCAGCCTCAGTGCCACCGGCGCCCGCTGGCGCCGCCGCGCCAGCCTGCGAAGCATTTTGCATTAGGGCCGCGGCTCTGGCGACAGCTCCCACGCCCGAAGAGCCAGGAGGGAAAGCCGTGCCTCATTGGAAAGCTCTTTGGCAGTTGCTCGCGTGGCCCCACAGCCCGTGGGGCTGCGGGCTTTCCGGCGGCCGTCAGCCTGGGCGACACCGGCGCCCACGTCGGGCCGCCGCGCCAGCCTGCGAAGCATTTTCCGGTAGGGCCGCGGCTCTGGCAACAGCTCCCACGCCCGAAGAGCCAGGAGGGAAAGCCGTGCCTTGATGAAAAACTCTTTGGCAGCCACTCGCATGGCCCTAAAGCCTGTGGGGCTGCGGGCTTTGCGGCGGCCGTCAGCCTCGGCGCCACCGGCGCCCACGTGGCGCCGCCGCGCCAGCCTGCGAAGCATTTTCCGGTAGGGCCGCGTCTCTGGCGACAGCTCCCACGCCCGAAGAGCCAGGAGGGAAAGCCGTGCCTTGATGGAAAAACTCTTTGGCAGCCACTCGCGTGGCCCCACAGCCTGTGGGGCTGCGGGCTTTCCGGCGGCCGTCAGCCTGGGCGACATCGGCGCCCACATTGGGCCGCCGCGCCAGCCTGCGAAGCATTTTCCGGTAGGGCCGCGGCTCTGGCGACAGCTCCCACGCCCGAAGAGCCAGGAGGGAAAGCCGTGCCTCGTTGGAAAGCTCTTTGGCAGTCGCTCGCGTGGCCCCACAGCCCATGGGGCTGCGGGCTTTGCGGCAGCCGTCAGCCTCAGTGCCACCGGCGCCCACGTGGCGCCGCCGCGCCAGCCTGCAAAGCATTTTCCGGTAGGGCCGTGGCTCTGGCAACAGCTCCCATGCCCGAAGAGCCAGGAGGGAAAGCCGTGCCTTGATGGAAAAACTCTTTGGCAGCCACTCGCGTGGCCCCACAGCCTGTGGGGCTGCGGGCTTTCCGGCGGCCGTCAGCCTGGGCGACATCGGCGCCCACGTTGGGCCGCCGCGCCAGCCTGCGAAGCATTTTCCGGTAGGGCCGCGGCTCTGGCCACAGCTCCCACGCCCGAAGAGCCAGGAGGGAAAGCCATGCCTCGTTGGAAAGCTCTTTGGCAGCCACTCGCATGGCCCTAAAGCCTGTGGGGCTGCGGGCTTTCCGGCGGCCGTCAGCCTCGGCGCCACCGGCGGCCACGTGGCGCCGCCGCGCCAGCCTGCGAAGCATTTTCCGGTAGGGCCGCGGCTCTGGCGAAAGCTCCCACGCCCGAAGAGCCAGGAGGGAAAGCCGTGCCTCGTTGGAAAGCTCTTTGGCAGCCGCTCGCGTGGCCCCACAGCCTGTGAGGCTGCGGGCTTTGCGGCAGCCGTCAGCCTCAGTGCCACCGGCGCCCACGTGGCGCCGCCGCGCCAGCCTGCGAAGCATTTTCCGGTAGGGCCGCGGCTCTGGCGACAGCTCCCACGCCCGAAGAGCCAGGAGGGAAAGCCGTGCCTCGTTGGAAAGCTCTTTGGCAGTCGCTCGCGTGGCCCCACAGCCCGTGGGGCTGCGGGCTTTCCGGCGGCCGTCAGCCTCGGCGACATCAGCGCCCACGTTGGGCCGGCGCGCCAGCCTGCAAAGCATTTTCCGGTAGGGCCGCGGCTCTGGCGACAGCTCCCATGGCCGAAGAGCCAGGAGGGAAAGCCATGCCTCGTTGGAAAGCTCTTTGGCAGCCACTCGCGTGGCCCCACAGCCTGTGGGGCTGCGGGCTTTGCGGCAGCCGTCAGCCTCAGTGCCACCGGCGCCCACCTGGCGCCGCCGCGCCAGCCTGCGAAGCATTTTCCGGTAGGGCCGCGTCTCTGGCGACAGCTCCCACGGCCGACGAGCCAGGAGGGAAAGCCATGCCTCGTTGGAAAGCTCTTTGGCAGCCGCTCGCGTGGCCCCACAGCCCGTGGGGCTGCGGGCTTTGCGGCGGCCGTCAGCCTGGGCGACATCGGCGCCCATGTCGGGCCGCCGCGCCAGCCTGCGAAGCATTTTCCGGTAGGGCCGCGTCTCTGGCGACAGCTCCCACGCCCGAAGAGCCAGGAGGGAAAGCCGTGCCTCGTTGGAAAGCTCTTTGGCAGCCGCTCGCGTGGCCCCACAGCCCGTGGGGCTGCGGGCTTTCCGGCGGCCGTCAGCCTCGGCGCCATCGGCGCACATGTCGGGCCGCCGCGCCAGCCTGCGAAGCATTTTGCGGTAGGGCCGCGTCTCTGGCGACAGCTCCCACGCCCGAAGAGCCAGGAGGGAAAGCCGTGCCTCGTTGGAAAGCTCTTTGGCAGCCGCTCGCGTGGCCCCACAGCCTGTGGGGTGCGGGCTTTGTGGCGGCCGTCAGCCTCGGTGCCACCGGCGCCCACGTGGGGCTGCCGCGCCAGCCTGCGAAGCATTTTGCGGTAGGGCCGCGGCTCTGGCGACAGCTCCCACGCCCGAAGAGCCAGGAGGGAAAGCCGTGCCTCATTGGAAAGCTCTTTGGCAGTCGCTCGCGTGGCCCCACAGCCCGTGGGGCTGCGGGCTTTCCGGCGGCCGTCAGTCTGGGCGACACCGGCGCCCTCGTCGGGCCGACGCGCCAGCCTGCAAAGCATTTTCCGGTAGGGCCGCGGCTCTGGCGACAGCTCCCACGACCGAAGAGCCAGGAGGGAAAGCCATGCCTCGTTGGAAAGCTCTTTGGCAGCCACTCGCATGGCCCTAAAGCCTGTGGGGCTGCGGGCTTTCCGGCGGCCGTCAGCCTCGGCGCCACCGGCGGCCACGTGGCGCCGCCGCGCCAGCCTGCGAAGCATTTTCCGGTAGGGCCGCGGCTCTGGCGACAGCTCCCACGCCCGAAGAGCCAGGAGGGAAAGCCGTGCCTCGTTGGAAAGCTCTTTGGCAGCCGCTCGCGTGGCCCCACAGCCCATGGGGCTGCGGGCTTTGCGGCGGCCGTCAGCCTCAGCGCCACCGGCGCCCACGTTGCGCCGCCGCGCCAGCCTGCGAAGCATTTTCCGGTAGGGCTGCGGCTCTGGCGACAGCTCCCACGGCCGAAGAGCCAGGAGGGAAAGCCATGCCTCGTTGGAAAGCTCTTTGGCAGCCGCTCGCGTGGCCACACAGCCCGTGGGGCTGCGGGCTTTGCGTTGGCCATCAGCCTCGGCGCCACCAGCGCCCACGTTGCTCCGCGGCGCCAGCCTGCGAAGCATTTTCCGGTAGGGCCGCGGCTCTGGCGACAGCTCCCACGCCCGAAGAGCCAGGAGGGAAAGCCGTGCCTCGTTGGAAAGCTCTTTGGAAGCCACTCGCGTGGCCCCACAGCCCATGGGGCTGCGGGCTTTGCGGCAGCCGTCAGCCTCAGTGCCAGCGTCGCCCACGTGGCACCGCCGCGCCAGCCTGCGAAGCATTTTCCGGTAGGGCCGCGGCTCTGGCAACAGCTCCTACGCCCGAAGAGCCAGGAGGGAAAGCCGTGCCTTGATGGAAAGCTCTTTGGCAGCCGCTCGCGTGGCCCCACAGCCAATGGGGCTGCGGGCTTTGCGGCGGCCATCAGCCTCGGCGCCACCGGCGCCCACGTTGCGCCGCCGCGCCAGCCTGCGAAGCATTTTCCGGTAGGGCCGCGTCTCTGGCGACAGCTCCCACGCCCGAAGAGCCAGGAGGGAAAGCCGTGCCTCGTTGGAAAGCTCTTTGGCAGTCGCTCGCGTGGCCCCACAGCCCGTGGGGCTGCGGGCTTTGCGGCGGCCATCAGCCTCGGCGCCACCGGCGCCCACGTTGCTCCGCGGCGCCAGCCTGCGAAGCATTTTCCGGTAGGGCCGCGGCTCTGGCGACAGCTCCCACGCCCGAAGAGCCAGGAGGGAAAGCCGTGCCTCATTGGAAAGCTCTTTGGCAGCCGCTCGCGTGGCCCAACAGCCCGTGGGGCTGCGGGCTTTCCGGCGGCCGTCAGCCTCGGCGCCACCGGCGCCCACGTGGAGCCACTGCACCAGCCTGCGAAGCATTTTCCGGTAGGGCCGCGGCTCTGGCGACAGCTCCCACGCCCGAAGAGCTAGGAGGGAAAGCCGTGCCTCGTTGGAAAGCTCTTTGGCAGCCACTCGCATGGCCCTAAAGCCTGTGGGGCTGCGGGCTTTCCGGCGGCCGTCAGCCTTGGCGCCACTGGCGCCCACGTGGCGCCGCCGCGCCAGCCTGCGAAGCATTTTCCGGTAGGGCCGCGGCTCTGGCGACAGCTCCCACGCCCGAAGAGCCAGGAGGGAAAGCCATGCCTCATTGGAAAGCTCTTTGGCAGCCGCTCGCGTGGCCCCGTAGCCCATGGGGCTGCGGGCTTTGCGGCAGCCGTCAGCCTCAGTGCCACCGGCGCCCACGTGGCGCCGCCGCGCCAGCCTGCGAAGCATTTTCCGGTAGGGCCGCGGCTCTGGCAACAGCTCCCACGCCCGAAGAGCCAGGAGGGAAAGCCGTGCCTTGATGAAAAACTCTTTGGCAGCCTCTCGCGTAGCCCCACAGCCAATGGGGCTGCGGGCTTTGCGGCGGCCGTCAGCCTGGGCGCCACCGGCGCCCACGTTGCGCCGCTGCGTCAGCCTGCGAAGCATTTTCCGGTAGGGCCGCGGCTCTGGCGACAGCTCCCACGGCCGAAAGAGCCAGGAGGGAAAGCCATGCCTCGTTGGAAAGCTCTTTGGCAGCCGCTCGCGTGGCCCCACAGCCCATGGGGCTGCGGGCTTTGCGGCGGCCGTCAGCCTCGGCGCCATCGGCGCCCATGTCGGGCAGCCGCGCCAGCCTGCGAAGCATTTTCCGGTAGGGCCGCGGCTCTGGCGACAGCTCCCACGGCCGAAGAGCCAGGAGGGAAAGCCGTGCCTTGATGGAAAGCTCTTTGGCAGCCGCTCGCGTGGCCCCACAGCCCGTGGGGCTGCGGGCTTTGCGGCGGCCGTCAGCCTGGGCGCCATCGGCGCCCATGTCGGGCCGCCGCGCCAGCCTGCGAAGCATTTTCCGGTAGTGCCGCGGCTCTGGCGACAGCTCCCACGCCCGAAGAGCCAGGAGGGAAAGCCGTGCCTCGTTGGAAAGCTCTTTGGCAGCCGCTCGCGTGGCCCCACAGCCCGTGGGGCTGCGCGCTTTGCTGCAGCCATCAGCCTCGGCGCCACTGGCACCCACGTTGCGCCGCTGCGCCAGCCTGCGAAGCATTTTCCAGTAGGGCCGCGGCTCTGGCGACAGCTCCCACGCCCGAAGAGCCAGGAGGGAAAGCCGTGCCTCGTTGGAAAGCTCTTTGGCAGCCGCTTGCGTGGCCCCACAGCCCGTGGGGCTGCGGGCTTTGCGGCGGCCATCAGCCTCGGCGCCTCCGGCGCCCACGTTGCGCCGCGGCGCCAGCCTGCGAAGCGTTTTCCGGTAGGGCCGTGTCTCTGGCGACAGCTCCCACGCCCGAAGAGCCAGGAGGGAAAGCCGTGCCTCGTTGGAAAGCTCTTTGGCAGTCACTCGCGTGGCCCCACAGCCCGTGGGGCTGCGGGCTTTGCGGCGGCCGTCAGCCTCGGCGCCACCGGCGCCCACGTGGGGCTGCCGCGCCAGCCTGCGAAGCATTTTGCGGTAGGGCCGCGGCTCTGGCGACAGCTCCCACGCCCGAAGAGCCAGGAGGGAAAGCCGTGCCTCATTGGAAAGCTCTTTGGCAGTCGCTCGCGTGGCCCCACAGCCCGTGGGGCTGCGGGCTTTCCGGCGGCCGTCAGTCTGGGCGACACCGGCGCCCTCGTCGGGCCGACGCGCCAGCCTGCAAAGCATTTTCCGGTAGGGCCGCGGCTCTGGCGACAGCTCCCACGACCGAAGAGCCAGGAGGGAAAGCCATGCCTCGTTGGAAAGCTCTTTGTCAGCCACTCGCATGGCCCTAAAGCCTGTGGGGCTGCGGGCTTTCCGGCGGCCGTCAGCCTCGGCGCCACCGGCGGCCACGTGGCGCCGCTGCGCCAGCCTGCGAAGCATTTTCCGGTAGGGCCGCGGCTCTGGCGACAGCTCCCACGCCCGAAGAGCCAGGAGGGAAAGCCGTGCCTCGTTGGAAAGCTCTTTGGCAGCCGCTCGCGTGGCCCCACAGCCCATGGGGCTGCGGGCTTTGCGGCGGCCGTCAGCCTCAGCGCCACCGGCGCCCACGTTGCGCCGCCGCGCCAGCCTGCGAAGCATTTTCCGGTAGGGCTGCGGCTCTGGCGACAGCTCCCACGGCCGAAGAGCCAGGAGGGAAAGCCATGCCTCGTTGGAAAGCTCTTTGGCAGCCGCTCGCGTGGCCACACAGCCCGTGGGGCTGCGGGCTTTGCGTTGGCCATCAGCCTCGGCGCCACCAGCGCCCACGTTGCTCCGCGGCGCCAGCCTGCGAAGCATTTTCCGGTAGGGCCGCGGCTCTGGCGACAGCTCCCACGCCCGAAGAGCCAGGAGGGAAAGCCGTGCCTCATTGGAAAGCTCTTTGGCAGCTGCTCGCGTGGCCCCACAGCCCGTGGGGCTGCGGGGTTTCCGGCGGCCGTCAGTCTGGGCGACACCGGCGCCCACGTCGGGCCGCCGCGCCAGCCTGCAAAGCATTTTCCTGTAGGTCCGCGGCTCTGGCGACAGCTCCCACGCCCGAAGAGCCTGGAGGGAAAGCCGTGCCTCGTTGGAAAGCTCTTTGGCAGCCACTCGCATGGCCCTAAATCCTGTGGGGCTGCGGGCTTTGCGGCGGCCGTCAGCCTCGGCACCACCGGCGCCCACGTGGCGCCGCCGCGCCA
The DNA here is from genome assembly GCF_964199755.1 of Larus michahellis. Lineage (NCBI taxonomy): Eukaryota > Metazoa > Chordata > Aves > Charadriiformes > Laridae > Larus > Larus michahellis. Next base: position 99,084 of record NW_027436004.1, read on the forward strand.
GCCTGCGAAGCATTTTCCGGTAGGGCCGCGTCTCTGGCAACAGCTCCCACGCCCGAAGAGCCAGGAGGGAAAGCCGTGCCTTGATGAAAAACTCTTTGGCAGCCGCTCGCGTGGCCCCACAGCCAATGGGGCTGCGGGCTTTGCGGCGGCCGTCAGCCTCGGCGCCATCGGCGCCCATGTCGGGCCGCCGCGCCAGCCTGCGAAGCATTTTCCGGTAGGGCCGCGGCTCTGGCGACAGCTCCCACGGCCGAAGAGCCAGGAGGGAAAGCCGTGCCTCGTTGGAAAGCTCTTTGGCAGCCGCTCGCGTGGCCCCACAGCCCGTGGGGCTGCGGGCTTTGCTGCAGCCATCAGCCTCGGCGCCACTGGCACCCACGTTGGGCCGCTGCGCCAGCCTGCAAAGCATTTTCCGGTAGGGCCGCGGCTCTGGCGACAGCTCCCACGCCCGAAGAGCCAGGAGGGAAAGCCGTGCCTCGTTGGAAAGCTCTTTGGAAGCCACTCGCGTGGCCCCACAGCCCATGGGGCTGCGGGCTTTGCGGCAGCCGTCAGCCTCAGTGCCAGCGTCGCCCACGTGGCACCGCCGCGCCAGCCTGCGAAGCATTTTCCGGTAGGGCCGCGGCTCTGGCAACAGCTCCTACGCCCGAAGAGCCAGGAGGGAAAGCCGTGCCTTGATGGAAAGCTCTTTGGCAGCCGCTCGCGTGGCCCCACAGCCAATGGGGCTGCGGGCTTTGCGGCGGCCATCAGCCTCGGCGCCACCGGCGCCCACGTTGCGCCGCCGCGCCAGCCTGCGAAGCATTTTCCGGTAGGGCCGCGTCTCTGGCGACAGCTCCCACGCCCGAAGAGCCAGGAGGGAAAGCCGTGCCTCGTTGGAAAGCTCTTTGGCAGTCGCTCGCGTGGCCCCACAGCCCGTGGGGCTGCGGGCTTTGCGGCGGCCATCAGCCTCGGCGCCACCGGCGCCCACGTTGCTCCGCGGCGCCAGCCTGCGAAGCATTTTCCGGTAGGGCCGCGGCTCTGGCGACAGCTCCCACGCCCGAAGAGCCAGGAGGGAAAGCCGTGCCTCATTGGAAAGCTCTTTGGCAGCCGCTCGCGTGGCCCAACAGCCCGTGGGGCTGCGGGCTTTCCGGCGGCCGTCAGCCTCGGCGCCACCGGCGCCCACGTGGAGCCACTGCACCAGCCTGCGAAGCATTTTCCGGTAGGGCCGCGGCTCTGGCGACAGCTCCCACGCCCGAAGAGCTAGGAGGGAAAGCCGTGCCTCGTTGGAAAGCTCTTTGGCAGCCACTCGCATGGCCCTAAAGCCTGTGGGGCTGCGGGCTTTCCGGCGGCCGTCAGCCTTGGCGCCACTGGCGCCCACGTGGCGCCGCCGCGCCAGCCTGCGAAGCATTTTCCGGTAGTGCCGCGGCTCTGGCGACAGCTCCCACGCCCGAAGAGCCAGGAGGGAAAGCCATGCCTCATTGGAAAGCTCTTTGGCAGCCGCTCGCGTGGCCCCGTAGCCCATGGGGCTGCGGGCTTTGCGGCAGCCGTCAGCCTCAGTGCCACCGGCGCCCACGTGGCGCCGCTGCGCCAGCCTGCGAAGCATTTTCCGGTAGGGCCGCGGCTCTGGCAACAGCTCCCACGCCCGAAGAGCCAGGAGGGAAAGCCGTGCCTTGATGAAAAACTCTTTGGCAGCCTCTCGCGTAGCCCCACAGCCAATGGGGCTGCGGGCTTTGCGGCGGCCGTCAGCCTGGGCGCCACCGGCGCCCACGTTGCGCCGCTGCGTCAGCCTGCGAAGCATTTTCCGGTAGGGCCGCGGCTCTGGCGACAGCTCCCACGGCCGAAAGAGCCAGGAGGGAAAGCCATGCCTCGTTGGAAAGCTCTTTGGCAGCCGCTCGCGTGGCCCCACAGCCCATGGGGCTGCGGGCTTTGCGGCGGCCGTCAGCCTCGGCGCCATCGGCGCCCATGTCGGGCAGCCGCGCCAGCCTGCGAAGCATTTTCCGGTAGGGCCGCGGCTCTGGCGACAGCTCCCACGGCCGAAGAGCCAGGAGGGAAAGCCGTGCCTTGATGGAAAGCTCTTTGGCAGCCGCTCGCGTGGCCCCACAGCCCGTGGGGCTGCGGGCTTTGCGGCGGCCGTCAGCCTCGGCGCCATCGGCGCCCATGTCGGGCCGCCGCGCCAGCCTGCGAAGCATTTTCCGGTAGTGCCGCGGCTCTGGCGACAGCTCCCACGCCCGAAGAGCCAGGAGGGAAAGCCGTGCCTCGTTGGAAAGCTCTTTGGCAGCCGCTCGCGTGGCCCCACAGCCCGTGGGGCTGCGCGCTTTGCTGCAGCCATCAGCCTCGGCGCCACTGGCACCCACGTTGCGCCGCTGCGCCAGCCTGCGAAGCATTTTCCAGTAGGGCCGCGGCTCTGGCGACAGCTCCCACGCCCGAAGAGCCAGGAGGGAAAGCCGTGCCTCGTTGGAAAGCTCTTTGGCAGCCGCTCGCGTGGCCCCACAGCCCGTGGGGCTGCGGGCTTTGCGGCGGCCATCAGCCTCGGCGCCTCCGGCGCCCACGTTGCGCCGCGGCGCCAGCCTGCGAAGCGTTTTCCGGTAGGGCCGTGTCTCTGGCGACAGCTCCCACGCCCGAAGAGCCAGGAGGGAAAGCCGTGCCTCGTTGGAAAGCTCTTTGGCAGTCACTCGCGTGGCCCCACAGCCCGTGGGGCTGCGGGCTTTGCGGCGGCCGTCAGCCTCGGCGCCACCGGCGCCCACGTTGCACCGCGGCGCCAGACTGCGAAGCATTTTCCGGTAGGGCCGCGGCTCTGGCGACAGCTCCCACGCCCGAAGAGCCAGGAGGGAAAGCCGTGCCTCATTGGAAAGCTCTTTGGCAGTCGCTCGCGTGGCCCCACAGCCCGTGGGGCTGCGGGCTTTGCGGCGGCCTTCAGCCTCGGCGACATCGGCGCCGACGTCGGGCCGCCGCGCCAGCCTGCAAAGCATTTTCCAGTAGGGCCGCGGCTCTGGCGACCGCTCCCACGCCCGAAGAGCCAGGAGGTAAAGCCATGCCTCGTTGGAAAGCTCTTTGGCAGCCACTCGCATGGCCCTAAAGCCTGTGGGGCTGCGGGCTTTGCGGCGGCCGTCAGCCTCGGCGCCACCGGCGCCCACGTGGCGCCGCCGCGCCAGCCTGCAAAGCATTTTCCGGTAGGGCCGCGTCTCTGGCGACAGCTCCCACGCCCGAAGAGCCAGGAGGGAAAGCCGTGCGTCATTGGAAAGATCTTTGAAGCCACTCACGTGGCCCCAGAGCCCATGGGGCTGCGGGCTTTCCGGCGGCGGTCAGCCTGGGTGAAACCGGCACCCACGTCGCGACAATGCGCCAGCCTGCGAAGCATTTTCCGGTAGGGCCGCTTCTCTGGCGACAGCTCCCACGCCCGAAGAGCCAGGAGGGAAAGCCTTGCCTCGTTGGAAAGCTCTTTGGCAGCCGCTCGCGTGGCCCCACAGCCCATGGGGCTGCGGGCTTTGCGGCGGCCGTCAGCCTCGGCGCCACCGGCGCCCACGTTGCGCCGCGGCGCCAGCCTTCGAAGCATTTTCCGGTAGGGCCGCGGCTCTGGCGACAGCTCCCACGCCCGAAGAGCCAGGAGGGAAAGCCGTGCCTCGTTGGAAAGCTCTTTGGCAGTCGCTCGCGTGGCCCCACAGCCCGTGGGGCTGCGGGCTTTGCGGCGGCTGTCAGCCTCGGCGCCATCGGCGCCCATGTCGGGCCGCCGCGGCAGCCTGCGAAGCATTTTCCGGTAGTGCCGCGGCTCTGGCGACAGCTCCCACGCCCGAAGAGCCAGGAGGGAAAGCCGTGCCTCGTTGGAAAGCTCTTTGGCAGCCGCTCGCGTGGCCCCACAGCCCGTGGGGCTGCGCGCTTTGCTGCAGCCATCAGCCTCGGCGCCACTGGCACCCACGTTGCGCCGCTGCGCCAGCCTGCGAAGCATTTTTCAGTAGGGCCGCGGCTCTGGCGACAGCTCCCACGCCCGAAGAGCCAGGAGGGAAAGCCGTGCCTCGTTGGAAAGCTCTTTGGCAGCCGCTCGCGTGGCCCCACAGCCCGTGGGGCTGCGGGGTTTGCGGCGGCCATCAGCCTCGGCGCCTCCGGCGCCCACGTTGCGCCGCGGCGCCAGCCTGCGAAGCGTTTTCCGGTAGGGCCGCGGCTCTGGCGACAGCTCCCACGCCCGAAGAGCCAGGAGGGAAAGCCGTGCCTCGTTGGAAAGCTCTTTGGCAGTCACTCGCGTGGCCCCACAGCCCGTGGGGCTGCGGGCTTTGCGGCGGCCATCAGCCTCGGCGCCACCGGCGCCCACGTTGCACCGCGGCGCCAGACTGCGAAGCATTTTCCGGTAGGGCCGCGGCTCTGGCGACAGCGCCCACGCCCGAAGAGCCAGGAGGGAAAGCCGTGCCTCATTGGAAAGCTCTTTGGCAGTCGCTCGCGTGGCCCCACAGCCCGTGGGGCTGCGGGCTTTGCGGCGGCCTTCAGCCTCGGCGACATCGGCGCCGACGTCGGGCCGCCGCGCCAGCCTGCAAAGCATTTTCCAGTAGGGCCGCGGCTCTGGCGACCGCTCCCACGCCCGAAGAGCCAGGAGGTAAAGCCATGCCTCGTTGGAAAGCTCTTTGGCAGCCACTCGCATGGCCCTAAAGCCTGTGGGGCTGCGGGCTTTGCGGCGGCCGTCAGCCTCGGCGCCACCGGCGCCCACGTGGCGCCGCCGCGCCAGCCTGCAAAGCATTTTCCGGTAGGGCCGCGTCTCTGGCGACAGCTCCCACGCCCGAAGAGCCAGGAGGGAAAGCCGTGCGTCATTGGAAAGATCTTTGAAGCCACTCACGTGGCCCCAGAGCCCATGGGGCTGCGGGCTTTCCGGCGGCGGTCAGCCTGGGTGAAACCGGCACCCACGTCGCGACAATGCGCCAGCCTGCGAAGCATTTTCCGGTAGGGCCGCTTCTCTGGCGACAGCTCCCACGCCCGAAGAGCCAGGAGGGAAAGCCTTGCCTCGTTGGAAAGCTCTTTGGCAGCCGCTCGCGTGGCCCCACAGCCCATGGGGCTGCGGGCTTTGCGGCGGCCGTCAGCCTCGGCGCCACCGGCGCCCACGTTGCGCCGCGGCGCCAGCCTTCGAAGCATTTTCCGGTAGGGCCGCGGCTCTGGCGACAGCTCCCACGCCCGAAGAGCCAGGAGGGAAAGCCGTGCCTCGTTGGAAAGCTCTTTGGCAGTCGCTCGCGTGGCCCCACAGCCCGTGGGGCTGCGGGCTTTGCGGCGGCCGTCAGTCTTGGCGACACCGGCGCCCACGTTGGGCCGCCGCGCCATCCTGCAAAGCATTTTCCGGTAGGGCCGCGGCTCTGACGACAGCTCCCACGGCCGAAGAGCCAGGAGGTAAAGCCATGCCTCGTTGGAAAGCTCTTTGGCAGCCACTCGCATGGCCCTAAAGCCTGTGGGGCTGTGGCTTTCCGGCGGCCGTCAGCCTCGGCGCCACCGGTGCCCACGTGGCGCCGCCGCGCCAGCCTGCGAAGCATTTTCCGGTAGGGCCGCGGCTCTGGCGACAGCTCCCACACCCGAAGACCCAGGAGGGAAAACCGTGCCTCGTTGGAAAGCTCTTTGGCAGTCGCTCGCGTGGCCCCACAGCCCGTGGGGCTGCGGGCTTTCCGGCGGTCGTCAGCCTCGGCGCCACCGGCGCCCACGTGGCGCTGCCGTGCCAGCCTGCAAAGCATTTTCCGGTAGGGCCGCGGCTCTGGCGACAGCTCCCACGCCCGAAGAGCCAGGAGGGAAAGCCGTGCCTCGTTGGAAAGCTCTTTGGCAGCCGCTCGCGTGGCCCCACAGCCCATGGGGCTGCGGGCTTTGCGGCAGCCGTCAGCCTCAGTGCCACTGGCGCCCACGTGGCGCCGCCAGGCCAGCCTGCGAAGCATTTTCCGGTAGGGCCGCGGCTCTGGCAACAGCTCCCACGCCCGAAGAGCCAGGAGGGAAAGCCGTGCCTTGATGGAAAGCTCTTTGGCAGCCGCTGGCGTGGCCCCACAGCCAATGGGGCTGCGGGCTTTGCAGCGGCCGTCAGCCTCGGCGCCATCGGCGCCCATGTCGGGCCGCCGCGCCAGCCTGCGAAGCATTTTCCAGTAGGGCCGCGGCTCTGGCGACAGCTCCCACGCCCGAAGATCCAGGAGGGAAAGCCGTGCCTCGTTGGAAAGCTCTTTGGCAGCCGCTCGCGTGGCCCCACAGCCCGTGGGGCTGCGGGCTTTGTGGCGGCCATCAGCCTCGGCGCCACCGGCGCCCACGTGGCGCCGCTGCGCCGGACTGCGAAGCATTTTCCGGTAGGGCCGCGTCTCTGGCGACAGCTCCCACGCCCGAAGAGCCAGGAGGGAAAGCCGTGCCTCATTGGAAAATTCTTTGGCAGTCGCTCGCGTGGCCCCACAGCCCATGGGGCTGCGGGCTTTGCGGCGGCCGTCAGACTGGGCGACATCGTCGCCCACGCGGGGCCGCCGCGCCAGCCTGCGAAGCATTTTCCGGTAGGGCCGCGGCTCTGGCGACAGCTCCCACGCCCGAAGAGCCAGGAGGGAAAGCCGTGCCTCGTTGGAAAGCTCTTTGGCAGCCGCTCGCGTGGCCCCACAGCCCGTGGGGCTGCGGGCTTTCCGGCGGTATCAGCCTCGGCGCCACCGGCGCCCACGTGGCGCTGCCGTGCCAGCCTGCGAAGCATTTTCCGGTAGGGCCGCGGCTCTGGCGACAGCTCCCACGCCCGAAGAGCCAGGAGGGAAAGCCGTGCCTCGTTGGAAAGCTCTTTGGCAGCCGCTTGCGTGGCCCCACAGCCCGTGGGGCTGCGGGCTTTGCGGCGGCCGTTAGCCTGGGCGCCACCGGCGCCCACGTGGGGCCGCTGCGCCAGCCAGAGAAGCATTTTCCGGTAGGGCCGCGGCTCTGGTGACAGCTCCCATGCCCGAAGAGCCAGGAGGGAAAGCCGTGCCTCGTTGGAAAGCTCTTTGGCAGTCACTCGCGTGGCCCCACAGCCCGTGGGGCTGCGGGCTTTGCAGTGGCCATCAGCCTCGGCGCCACCGGCGCCCACGTTGCGCCGCGGCGCCAGCCTGCGAAGCATTTTCCGGTAGGGCCGCGTCTCTGGCAACAGCTCCCACGCCCGAAGAGCCAGGAGGGAAAGCCGTGCCTCATTGGAAAGCTCTTTGAAGCCACTCACATGGCCCCAGAGCCCATGGGGCTGCGGGCTTTCCGGCGGCCGTCAGCCTGGGCGACACCGGCACCCACGTCGGGACACCGCGCCAGCCTGCGAAGCATTTTTCGGTAGGGCCGCGTCTCTGGCGACAGCTCCCATGCCCGAAGAGCCAGGAGGGAAAGCCGTGCCTCGTTGGAAAGCTCTTTGGCAGTCGCTCGCGTGGCCCCACAGCCCATGGGGCTGCGGGCTTTGCGGCGGCCGTCAGCCTAGGCGACATCGGCGCCCACATCGGGCCGCCGCGCCAGTCTGCAAAGCATTTTCCGGTAGGGCCGCGGCTCTGACGACAGCTCCCACGGCCGAAGAGCCAGGAGGTAAAGCCATGCCTCGTTGGAAAGCTCTTTGGCAGCCACTCGCATGGCCCTAAAGCCTGTGGGGCTGCGGGCTTTCCGGCGGCCGTCAGCCTCGGCGCCACCGGCGCCCACGTCGGGCCGTCGCGCCAGCCTGCGAAGCATTTTCCGGTAGGGCCGCGTCTCTGGCGACAGCTCCCACACCCGAAGAGCCAGGAGGGAAAGCCGTGCCTCGTTGGAAAGCTCTTTGGCAGTCGCTCGCGTGGCCCCACAGCCCGTGGGGCTGCGGGCTTTCCGGCGGTCGTCAGCCTCGGCGCCACCGGCGTCCACGTGGCGCTGCCGTGCCAGCCTTCAAAGCATTTTCCGGTAGGGCCGCGGCTCTGGCGACAGCTCCCACGCCCGAAGAGCCAGGAGGGAAAGCCGTGCCTTGATGGAAAGCTCTTTGGTAGCCGCTGGCGTGGCCCCACAGCCAATGGGGCTGCGGGCTTTGCGGCGGCCGTCAGCCTCGGCGCCATCGGCGCCCATGTCGGGGCGCCGCGCCAGCCTGCAAAGCATTTTCCGGTAGGGCCGCGGCTCTGGCGACAGCTCCCACGGCCGAAGAGCCACGAGGTAAAGCCATGCCTCGTTGGAAAGCTCTTTGGCAGCCACTCGCATGGCCCTAAAGCCTGTGGGGCTGCGGGCTTTCCGGCGGCCGTCAGCCTCGGCGCCACCGGCGCCCACGTGGCGCCGCCGCGCCAGCCTGCGAAGCATTTTCCGGTAGGGCCGCGGCTCTGGCGACAGCTCCCACGCCCGAAGAGCCAGGAGGGAAAGCCGTGCCTCGTTGGAAAGCTCTTTGGCAGCCGCTTGCGTGGCCCCACAGCCCGTGGGGCTGCGGCCTTTGCGGCGGCCGTCAGCCTGGGCGCCACCGGCGCCCACGTGGGGCCTCTGCGCCAGCCAGAGAAGCATTTTCCGGTAGGGCCGCGGCTCTGGCGACAGCTCCCACGCCCAAAGAGCCAGGAGGGAAAGCCGTGCCTCGTTGGAAAGCTCTTTGGCAGTCACTCGTTTGGCCCCACAGCCCGTGGGGCTGCGGGCTTTGCGGCAGCCATCAGCATCGGCGCCACCGGCGCCCACGTTGCGCCGCGGCGCCAGCCTGCGAAGCATTTTCCGGTAGGGCCGCGGCTCTGGCGACAGCTCCCACGCCCGAAGAGCCAGGAGGGAAAGCCGTGCCTCATTGGAAAGCTCTTTGGCAGTCGCTCGCGTGGCCCCACAGCCCGTGGGGCTGCGGGCTTTCCGGCGGTCGTCAGCCTCGGCGCCACCGGCGCCCACGTGGCGCCGCAGCGCCAGCCTGCGAAGCATTTTCCGGTAGGGCCGCGGCTCTGGCAACAGCTCCCACGCCCAAAGAGCCAGGAGGGAAAGCCGTGCCTTGATGGAAAGCTCTTTGGCAGCCACTCGCGTGGCCCCACAGCCAATGGGGCTGCGGGCTTTGCAGCGGCCGTCAACCTCGGCGCCACCGGTGCCCACGTTGCGCCGCGGCGCCAGCCTGCGAAGCATTTTCCGGTAGGGCCGCGGCTCTGGCGACAGCTCCCACGCCCGAAGAGCCAGGAGGGAAAGCCGTGCCTCATTGGAAAGCTCTTTGGCAGTCGTTCGCGTGGCCCCACAGCCCGTGGGGCTGCGGGCTTTCCGGCGGTCGTCAGCCTCGGCGCCACCGGCGCCCACGTGGCGCTGCCGTGCCAGCCTGCAAAGTATTTTCCAGTAGGGCCGCGTCTCTGGCAACAGCTCCCACGGCCGAAGAGCCAGGAGGGAAAGCCGTGCCTCATTGGAAAGCTCTTTGAAGCCACTCACGTGGCCCCAGAGCCCATGGGGCTGCGGGCTTTCCGGCGGCCGTCAGCCTGGGCGACACCGGCACCCACGTCGGGACACCGCGCCAGCCTGCGAAGCATTTTTCGGTAGGGCCGCGTCTCTGGCGACAGCTCCCACGCCCGAAGAGCCAGGAGGGAAAGCCGTGCCTCGTTGGAAAGCTCTTTGGCAGTCGCTCGCGTGGCCCCACAGCCCGTGGGGCTGCGGGCTTTGCGGCGGCCGTCAGTCTGGGCGACACCGGCGCCCACGTTGGGCCGCCGCGCCATCCTGCAAAGCATTTTCCGGTAGGGCCGCGGCTCTGACGACAGCTCCCACGGCCGAAGAGCCAGGAGGTAAAGCCATGCCTCGTTGGAAAGCTCTTTGGCAGCCACTCGCATGGCCCTAAAGCCTGTGGGGCTGTGGCTTTCCGGCGGCCGTCAGCCTCGGCGCCACCGGTGCCCACGTGGCGCCGCCGCGCCAGCCTGCGAAGCATTTTCCGGTAGGGCCGCGGCTCTGGCGACAGCTCCCACACCCGAAGAGCCAGGAGGGAAAACCGTGCCTCGTTGGAAAGCTCTTTGGCAGTCGCTCGCGTGGCCCCACAGCCCGTGGGGCTGCGGGCTTTCCGGCGGTCGTCAGCCTCGGCGCCACCGGCGCCCACGTGGCGCTGCCGTGCCAGCCTGCAAAGCATTTTCCGGTAGGGCCGCGGCTCTGGCGACAGCTCCCACGCCCGAAGAGCCAGGAGGGAAAGCCGTGCCTCCTTGGAAAGCTCTTTGGCAGCCGCTCGCGTGGCCCCACAGCCCATGGGGCTGCGGGCTTTGCGGCAGCCGTCAGCCTCAGTGCCACTGGCGCCCACGTGGCGCCGCCACGCCAGCCTGCGAAGCATTTTCCGGTAGGGCCGCGGCTCTGGCAACAGCTCCCACGCCCGAAGAGCCAGGAGGGAAAGCCGTGCCTTGATGGAAAGCTCTTTGGCAGCCGCTGGCGTGGCCCCACAGCCAATGGGGCTGCGGGCTTTGCAGCGGCCGTCAGCCTCGGCGCCATCGGCGCCCATGTCGGGCCGCCGCGCCAGCCTGCGAAGCATTTTCCAGTAGGGCCGCGACTCTGGCGACAGCTCCCACGCCCGAAGATCCAGGAGGGAAAGCCGTGCCTCGTTGGAAAGCTCTTTGGCAGCCGCTCGCGTGGCCCCACAGCCCGTGGGGCTGCGGGCTTTGTGGCGGCCATCAGCCTCGGCGCCACCGGCGCCCACGTGGCGCCGCCGCGCCGTACTGCGAAGCATTTTCCGGTAGGGCCGCGTCTCTGGCGACAGCTCCCACGGCCGAAGAGCCAGGAGGGAAAGCCGTGCCTCATTGGAAAATTCTTTGGCAGTCGCTCGCGTGGCCCCACAGCCCATGGGGCTGCGGGCTTTGCGGCGGCCGTCAGACTGGGCGACATCGTCGCCCACGCGGGGCCGCCGCGCCAGCCTGCGAAGCATTTTCCGGTAGGGCCGCGGCTCTGGCGACAGCTCCCACGCCCGAAGAGCCAGGAGGGAAAGCCGTGCCTCGTTGGAAAGCTCTTTGGCAGCCGCTCGCGTGGCCCCACAGCCCGTGGGGCTGCGGGCTTTCCGGCGGTCGTCAGCCTCGGCGCCACCGGCGCCCACGTGGCGCTGCCGTGCCAGCCTGCGAAGCATTTTCCGGTAGGGCCGCGGCTCTGGCGACAGCTCCCACGCCCGAAGAGCCAGGAGGGAAAGCCGTGCCTCGTTGGAAAGCTCTTTGGCAGCCGCTTGCGTGGCCCCACAGCCCGTGGGGCTGCGGGCTTTGCGGCGGCCGTTAGCCTGGGCGCCACCGGCGCCCACGTGGGGCCGCTGCGCCAGCCAGAGAAGCATTTTCCGGTAGGGCCGCGGCTCTGGTGACAGCTCCCACGCCCGAAGAGCCAGGAGGGAAAGCCGTGCCTCGTTGGAAAGCTCTTTGGCAGTCGCTCGCGTGGCCCCACAGCCCGTGGGGCTGCGGGCTTTGCAGCGGCCATCAGCCTCGGCGCCACCGGCGCCCACGTTGCGCCGCGGCGCCAGCCTGCGAAGCATTTTCCGGTAGGGCCGCGGCTCTGGCGACAGCTCCCACGCCCGAAGAGCCAGGAGGGAAAGCCGTGCCTCATTGGAAAGCTCTTTGGCAGTCGCTCGCGTGGCCCCACAGCCCGTGGGGCTGCGGGCTTTGCAGCGGCCGTCAGCCTCGGCGACATCGGCGCCACATCGGACCGCCGCGCCAGCCTGCAAAGCATTTTCCGGTAGGGCCGCGGCTCTGGCGACAGCTCCCACGCCCGAAGAGCCAGGAGGGAAAGCCGTGCCTCGTTGGAACGCTCTTTGGCAGCCGCTCGCGTGGCCCCACAGCCCGTGGGGCTGCGGGCTTTCCGGCGGTATCACCCTCGGCGCCACCGGCGCCCACGTGGCGCTGCCGTGCCAGCCTGCGAAGCATTTTCCGGTAGGGCCGCGTCTCTGGCGACAGCTCCCACGCCCGAAGAGCCAGGAGGGAAAGCCGTGCCTCGTTGGAAAGCTCTTTGGCAGCCGCTTGCGTGGCCCCACAGCCCGTGGGGCTGCGGGCTTTGCGGCGGCCGTTAGCCTGGGCGCCACCGGCGCCCACGTGGGGCCGCTGCGCCAGCCAGAGAAGCATTTTCCGGTAGGTCCGCGGCTCTGGTGACAGCTCCCACGCCCGAAGAGCCAGGACGGAAAGCCGTGCCTCGTTGGAAAGCTCTTTGGCAGTCACTCGCGTGGCCCCACAGCCCGTGGGGCTGCGGGCTTTGCAGCGGCCATCAGCCTCGGCGCCACCGGCGCCCACGTTGCGCCGCGGCGCCAGCCTGCGAAGCATTTTCCGGTAGGGCCGCGGCTCTGGCGACAGCTCCCACTCCCGAAGAGCCAGGAGGGAAAGCCGTGCCTCATTGGAAAGCTCTTTGGCAGTCGCTCGCGTGGCCCCACAGCCCGTGGGGCTGCGGGCTTTCCGGCGGTCGTCAGCCTCGGCGCCACCGGCGCCCACGTGGCGCTGCCGTGCCAGCCTGCAAAGCATTTTCCGGTAGGGCCGCTTCTCTGGCAACAGCTCCCACGCCCGAAGAGCCAGGAGGGAAAGCCGTGCCTCATTGGAAAGCTCTTTGAAGCCACTCACGTGGCCCCAGAGCCCATGGGGCTGCGGGCTTTCCGGCGGCCGTCAGCCTGGGCGACACCGGCACCCACGTCGGGACACCGCGCCAGCCTGCAAAGCATTTTTCGGTAGGGCCGCGTCTCTGGCGACAGCTCCCACGCCCGAAGAGCCAGGAGGGAAAGCCGTGCCTCGTTGGAAAGCTCTTTGGCAGTCGCTCGCGTGGCCCCACAGCCCGTGGGGCTGCGGGCTTTGCGGCGGCCGTCAGCCTAGGCGACATCGGCGCCCACATCGGGCCGCCGCGCCAGTCTGCAAAGCATTTTCCGGTAGGGCCGCGGCTCTGACGACAGCTCCCACGCCCGAAGAGCCAGGAGGTAAAGCCATGCCTCGTTGGAAAGCTCTTTGGCAGCCACTCGCATGGCCCTAAAGCCTGTGGGGCTGCGGGCTTTCCGGCGGCCGTCAGCCTCGGCGCCACCGGCGCCCACGTCGGGCCGTCGCGCCAGCCTGCGAAGCATTTTCCGGTAGGGCCGCGTCTCTGGCGACAGCTCCCACACCCGAAGAGCCAGGAGGGAAAGCCGTGCCTCGTTGGAAAGCTCTTTGGCAGTCGCTCGCGTGGCCCCACAGCCCGTGGGGCTGCGGGCTTTCCGGCGGTCGTCAGCCTCGGCGCCACCGGCGTCCACGTGGCGCTGCCGTGCCAGCCTTCAAAGCATTTTCCGGTAGGGCCGCGGCTCTGGCGACAGCTCCCACTCCCGAAGAGCCAGGAGGGAAAGCCGTGCCTCGTTGGAAAGCTCTTTGGCAGCCGCTCGCGTGGCCCCACAGCCCATGGGGCTGCGGGCTTTGCGGCAGCCGTCAGCCTCAGTGCCACTGGCGTCCACGTGGCGCCGCCGCGCCAGCCTGCGAAGCATTTTCCGGTAGGGCCGCGGCTCTGGCAACAGCTCCCACGCCCGAAGAGCCAGGAGGGAAAGCCGTGCCTCGTTGGAAAGCTCTTTGGCAGCCGCTCGCGTGGCCCCACAGCCCGTGGGGCTGCGGCCTTTGCGGCGGCCGTCAGCCTGGGCGCCACCGGCGCCCACGTGGGGCCTCTGCGCCAGCCAGAGAAGCATTTTCCGGTAGGGCCGCGGCTCTGGCGACAGCTCCCACGCCCAAAGAGCCAGGAGGGAAAGCCGTGCCTCGTTGGAAAGCTCTTTGGCAGTCACTCGTTTGGCCCCACAGCCCGTGGGGCTGCGGGCTTTGCGGCAGCCATCAGCATCGGCGCCACCGGCGCCCACGTTGCGCCGCGGCGCCAGCCTGCGAAGCATTTTCCGGTAGGGCCGCGGCTCTGGCGACAGCTCCCACGCCCGAAGAGCCAGGAGGGAAAGCCGTGCCTCATTGGAAAGCTCTTTGGCAGTCGCTCGCGTGGCCCCACAGCCCGTGGGGCTGCGGGCTTTCCGGCGGTCGTCAGCCTCGGCGCCACCGGCGCCCACGTGGCGCCGCAGCGCCAGCCTGCGAAGCATTTTCCGGTAGGGCCGCGGCTCTGGCAACAGCTCCCACGCCCAAAGAGCCAGGAGGGAAAGCCGTGCCTTGATGGAAAGCTCTTTGGCAGCCACTCGCGTGGCCCCACAGCCAATGGGGCTGCGGGCTTTGCGGCGGCCGTCAGCCTCGGCGCCACCGGTGCCCACGTTGCGCCGCGGCGCCAGCCTGCGAAGCATTTTCCGGTAGGGCCGCGGCTCTGGCGACAGCTCCCACGCCCGAAGAGCCAGGAGGGAAAGCCGTGCCTCATTGGAAAGCTCTTTGGCAGTCGTTCGCGTGGCCCCACAGCCCGTGGGGCTGCGGGCTTTCCGGCGGTCGTCAGCCTCGGCGCCACCGGCGCCCACGTGGCGCTGCCGTGCCAGCCTGCAAAGCATTTTCCGGTAGGGCCGCGTCTCTGGCAACAGCTCCCACGGCCGAAGAGCCAGGAGGGAAAGCCGTGCCTCATTGGAAAGCTCTTTGAAGCCACTCACGTGGCCCCAGAGCCCATGGGGCTGCGGGCTTTCCGGCGGCCGTCAGCCTGGGCGACACCGGCACCCACGTCGGGACACCGCGCCAGCCTGCGAAGCATTTTCCGGTAGGGCCGCGGCTCTGGCGACAGCTCCCACGCCCAAAGAGCCAGGAGGGAAAGCCGTGCCTCGTTGGAAAGCTCTTTGGCAGTCACTCACGTGGCCCCACAGCCCGTGGGGCTACGGGCTTTGCTGCAGCCATCAGCCTCGGCGCCACTGGCACCCACGTTGGGCCGCTGCGCCAGCCTGCGAAGCATTTTCCAGTAGGGCCGCGGCTCTGGCGACAGCTCCCACGCCCGAAGAGCCAGGAGGGAAAGCCGTGCCTCGTTGGAAAGCTCTTTGGCAGCCGCTCGCGTGGCCCCACAGCCCGTGGGGCTGCGGGCTTTGCGGCGGCCATCAGCCTCGGCGCCACCGGCGCCCACGTTGCGCCGCGGCGCCAGACTGCGAAGCATTTTCCGGTAGGGCCGCGGCTCTGGCGACAGCTCCCACGCCCGAAGAGCCAGGAGGGAAAGCCGTGCCTCATTGGAAAGCTCTTTGGCAGTCGCTCGCGTGGCCCCACAGCCCGTGGGGCTGCGGGCTTTGCGGCGGCCGTCAGCCTGGGCGACATCGGCGACCACGTCGGGCCGCCGCGCCAGCCTGCAAAGCATTTTCCGGTAGGGCCGCGGCTCTGGCGACAGCTCCCACGGCCGAAGAGCCACGAGGTAAAGCCATGCCTCGTTGGAAAGCTCTTTGGCAGCCACTCGCATGGCCCTAAAGCCTGTGGGGCTGCGGGCTTTGCGGCGGCCGTCAGCCTCGGCGCCACCGGCGCCCACGTGGCGCCGCCGCGCCAGCCTGCGAAGCATTTTCCAGTAGGGCCGCGGCTCTGGCGACAGCTCCCACGCCCGAAGAGCCAGGAGGGAAAGCCGTGCCTCGTTGGAAAGCACTTTGGCAGCCGCTCGCGTGGCCCCACAGCCCGTGGGGCTGCGGGCTTTGCGGCGGCCATCAGCCTCGGCGCCACCGGCGCCCACGTTGCGCCGCGGCGCCAGACTGCGAAGCTTTTTCCGGTAGGGCCGCGGCTCTGGCGACAGCTCCCACGCCCAAAGAGCCAGGAGGGAAAGCCGTGCCTCTTTGGAAAGCTCTTTGGCAGTCGCTCGCGTGGCCCCACAGCCCGTGGGGCTGCGGGCTTTGCGGCGGCCGTCAGCCTGGGCGACATCGGCGCCCACGTCGGACCGCCGCGCCAGCCTGCAAAGCATTTCCCGGTAGGGCCGCGGCTCTGGCGACAGCTCCCACGGCCGAAGAGCCACGAGGTAAAGCCATGCCTCGTTGGAAAGCTCTTTGGCAGCCACTCGCATGGACCTAAAGCCTGTGGGGCTGCGGGCTTTCCGGCGGCCGTCAGCCTCGGCGACACCGGCGCCCACGTGGCGCCACCGCGCCAGCCTGCGAAGCATTTTCCGGTAGGGCCGCGTCTCTGGCGACAGCTCCCACGCCCAAAGAGCCAGGAGGGAAAGCCGTGCCTTGTTGCAAAGCTCTTTGGCAGCCGCTCGCGTGGCCCCACAGCCCGTGGGGCTGCGGGCTTTCCGGCGGTCGTCAGCCTCGGCGCCACCGGCGCCCACGTGGGGCCGCCGCGCCAGCCTGCGAAGCATTTTCCGGTAGGGCCGCGGCTCTGTGGACAGCTCCCACGCCCGAAGAGCCAGGAGGGAAAGCCGTGCCTCATTGGAAACCTCTTTGGCAGTCGCTCGCGTGGCCCAACAGCCCGTGGGGCTGCGGGCTTTGCGGCGGCCGTCAGCCTGGGCGACATCGGCGACCACGTCGGGCCGCCGCCCCAGCCTGCAAAGCATTTTCCGGTAGGGCCGCGGCTCTGGCGACAGCTCCCACGGCCGAAGAGCCACGAGGTAAAGCCATGCCTCGTTGGAAAGCTCTTTGGCAGCCACTCGCATGGCCCTAAAGCCTGTGGGGCTGCGGGCTTTCCGGCGGCCGTCAGCCTCGGCGCCACCGGCGCCCACGTGGCACGACCGCGCCAGCCTGCGAAGCATTTTCCAGTAGGGCCGCGGCTCTGGCGACAGCTCCCACGCCCGAAGAGCCAGGAGGGAAAGCCGTGCCTCGTTGGAAAGCTCTTTGGCAGCCGCTCGCGTGGCCCCACAGCCCGTGGGACTGCGGCCTTTGCGGCGGCCGTCAGCCTCGGCGCCACCGGCGCCCACGTGGGGCCGCTGCGCCAGCCAGAGAAGCATTTTCCGGTAGGGCCACGGCTCTGGCGACAGCTCCCACGCCCGAAGAGCCAGGAGGGAAAGCCATGCCTCATTGGAAAGCTCTTTGGCAGCCGCTCACGTGGCCCCACAGCCCGTGGGGCTGCAGGCTTTGCGGCGGCCGTCAGCCTCGGCGCCATCGGCGCCCATTTCGGGCCGCCGCACCAGCCTGCGAAGCATTTTCCGGTAGGGCCGCGGCTCTGGCGACAGCTCCCACGCCCAAAGAGCCAGGAGGGAAAGCCGTGCCTCGTTGCAAAGCACTTTGGCAGCCGCTCGCGTGGCCCCACAGCCCGTGGGGCTGCGGGCTTTCCGGCGGTCGTCAGCCTCGGCGCCACCGGCGCCCACGTGGCGCCGCCGCGCCAGCCTGCAAACCATTTTCCAGTAGGGCCGCGGCTCTGGCGACAGCTCCCACACCCGAAGAGCTAGGAGGGAAAGCCGTGCCTCATTGGAAAGCTCTTTGGCAGCCGCTCGCGTGGCCCCACAGCCCATGGGGCTGCGGGCTTTGCGGCAGCCGTCAGCCTCAGTGCCACCGGCGCCCACGTTGCGCCGCTGCGCCAGCCTGCAAAGCATTTTCCGGTAGGGCCGCGGCTCTGGCGACAGCTCCCACGCCCGAAGAGCCAGGAGGGAAAGCCATGCCTCGTTGGAAAGCTCTTTGGCAGCCGCTCGCGTGGCCCCACAGCCCGTGGGGCTGCGGGCTTTGCGGCGGCCGTCAGCCTCGGCGCCATCGGCGCCCATGTCGGGCCGCCGCGCCAGCCTGCGAAGCATTTTCCGGTAGGGCCGCGGCTCTGGCGACAGCTCCCACGCCCGAAAAGCCAGGAGGGAAAGCCGTGCCTCGTTGGAAAGCTCTTTGGCAGCCGCTCGCGTGGCCCCACAGCCCGTGGGGCTACGGGCTTTGCTGCAGCCATCAGCCTCGGCGCCACTGGCACCCACGTTGGGCCGCTGCGCCAGCCTGCGAAGCATTTTCCAGTAGGGCCGCGGCTCTGGCGACAGCTCCCACGCCCGAAGAGCCAGGAGGGAAAGCCGTGCCTCGTTGGAAAGCTCTTTGGCAGCCGCTCACGTGGCCCCACAGCCCGTGGGGCTGCGGGCTTTGCGGCGGCCATCAGCCTCGGCACCACCGGCGCCCACGTTGCGCCGCGGCGCCAAACTGCGAAGCATTTTCCGGTAGGGCCGCGTCTCTGGCGACAGCTCCCACGCCCGAAGAGCCAGGAGGGAAAGCCGTGCCTCGTTGGAAAGCTCTTTGGCAGTCGCTCGCGTGGCCCCACAGCCCGTGGGGCTGCGGGCTTTCCGGCGGCCGTCAGCCTGGGCGACATCAGCGCCCACGTCGGGCCGCCGCGCCAGCCTGCAAAGCATTTTCCGGTAGGGCCGCGGCTCTGGCGACAGCTCCCACGCCCGAAGAGCCAGGAGGGAAAGCCGTGCCTCGTTGGAAAGCTCTTTGGCAGCCACTCACGTGGCCCCACAGCCCGTGGGGCTGCGGGCTTTGCGGCGGCCGTCAGCCTGGGCGACATCGGCGCCCACGTCGGGCCGCCGCGCCAGCCTGCAAAGCATTTTCCGGTAGGGCCGCAGCTCTGGCGACAGCTCCCACGCCCGAAGAGCCAGGAGGTAAAGCCATGCCTCGTTGGAAAGCTCTTTGGCAGCCACTCGCATGGCCCTAAAGCCTGTGGGGCTGCGGGCTTTCCGGCAGCCTTCAGCCTGGGTGCCACCGGCGCCCACGTCCGCCGCCGCGCCAGCCTGCGAAGCATTTTCCGGTAGGGCCGCGTCTCTGGCAACAGCTCCCACGCCCGAAGAGCCAGGAGGGAAAGCCGTGCCTCATTGGAAAGCTCTTTGGCAGCCACTCGCGTGGCCCCACAGCCTATGGGGCTGCGGGCTTTGCGGCGGCCATCAGCCTCAGTGCCACCGGCGCCCACGTTGCGCCGCCGCGCCAGCCTGCAAAGCATTTTCCAGTAGGGCCGCGTCTCTGGCGACAGCTCCCACGCCCGAAGAGCCAGGAGGGAAAGCCGTGCCTCGTTGGAAAGCTCTTTGGCAGCCGCTCGCGTGGCCCCACAGCCCGTGGGGCTGCGGGCTTTCCGGCGGTCGTCAGCCTCGGCGCCACCGGCGCCCACGTGGCGCTGCCGTGCCAGCCTGCAAAGCATTTTCCGGTAGGGCCGCGGCTCTGGCGACAGCTCCCACGCCCGAAGAGCCAGGAGGGAAAGCCGTGCCTCGTTGGAAAGCTCTTTGGCAGCCGCTCGCGTGGACCCACAGCCCATGGGGCTGCGGGCTTTGCGGCAGCCGTCAGCCTCAGTGCCACTGGCGCCCATGTGGCGCCGCCGCGCCTGCCTGCGAAGCATTTTCCGGTAGGGCCGCGGCTCTGGCAACAGCTCCCACGGCCGAAGAGCCAGGAGGGAAAGCCGTGCCTTGATGGAAAGCTCTTTGGCAGCCGCTGGCGTGGCCCCACAGCCCGTGGGGCTGCGGGCTTTGCGGCGGCCGTCAGCCTGGGCGACATCGGCGCCCACGTCGGGCCGCCGCGCCACCCTGCAAAGCATTTTCCGGTAGGGCCGCAGCTCTGGCGACAGCTCCCACGCCCGAAGAGCCAGGAGGTAAAGACATGCCTCGTTGGAAAGCTCTTTGGCAGCCACTCGCATGGCCCTAAAGCCTGTGGGGCTGCGGGCTTTCCGGCGGCCGTCAGCCTCAGCGCCACCGGCGCCCACGTCCGCCGCCACGCCAGCCTGCGAAGCATTTTCCGGTAGGGCCGCGGCTCTGGCGACAGTTCCCACGCCCGAAGAGCCAGGAGGGAAAGCCATGCCTCGTTGGAAAGCTCTTTGGCAGCCGCTCGCGTGGCCCCACAGCCCGTGGGGCTGCGGGCTTTGCGGCGGCCGTCAGCCTCGGCGCTATCGGCGCCCATGTCGGGCCGCCGCGCCAGCCTGCGAAGCATTTTCCGGTAGGGCCGCGGCTCTGGCGACAGCTCCCACGCCCGAAGAGCCAGGAGGGAAAGCCGTGCCTCGTTGGAAAGCTCTTTGGCAGCCGCTCGCGTGGCCCCACAGCCCATGGGGCTGCGGGCTTTGCGGCGGCCATCAGCCTGGGCGACACCGGAGCCCAGGTGATGCCGCCGCGCCAGCCTGCGAAGAATTTTCCGGTAGGGCCGCGTCTCTGGCAACAGCTCCCACGCACTAAGAGCCAGGAGGGAAAGCCGTGCCTCATTGGAAAACTCTTTGGCAGCCGCTCGCGTGGCCCCACAGCCCGTGGGGCTGCGGGCTTTCCGGCGGTCGTCAGCCTCGGCGCCACCGGCGCCCACGTGGCGCTGCCGTGCCAGCCTGCGAAGCATTTTCCGGTAGGGCCGCGGCTCTGGCGACAGCTCCCACGCCCGAAGAGCCAGGAGGGAAAGCCGTGCCTCGTTGGAAAGCTCTTTGGCAGCCGCTCGCGTGGCCCCACAGCCCGTGGGGCTGCAGGCTTTGCGGCGGCCGTTAGCCTGGGCGCCACCGGCGCCCACGTGGGGCCGCTGCGCCAGCCAGAGAAGCATTTTCCGGTAGGGCCGCTTCTCTGGCGACAGCTCCCACGGCCGAAGAGCCAGGAGGGAAAGCCGTGCCTCGTTGGAAAGCTCTTTGGCAGCCGCTCGCGTGGCCCCACAGCCCGTGGGGCTGCGGGCTTTGCGGCGGCCGTCAGCCTCAGCGCCACCGGCGCCCACGTGGGGCCGCCGCGCCAGCCTGCAAAGCATTTTCCGGTAGGGCCGCGTCTCTGGCGACAGCTCCCACGCCCGAAGAGCCAGGAGGGAAAGCCGTGCCTCGTTGGAAAGCTCTTTGGCAGTCACTCGCGTGGCCCCACAGCCCGTGGGGCTGCGGGCTTTGCGGCGGCCATCAGCCTCGGCGCCACCGGCGCCCACGTTGCGCCGCGGCGCCAGCCTGCGAAGCATTTTCCGGTAGGGCCGCGGCTCTGGCGACAGCTCCCATGCCCGAAGAGCCAGGAGGGAAAGCCGTGCCTCATTGGAAAGCTCTTTGGCAGTCGCTCGCGTGGCCCCACAGCCCGTGGGGCTGCGGGCTTTGCGGCGGCCGTCAGCCTGGGCGACATCGGCGCCCACGTCGGGCCGCCGCGCCAGCCTGCAAAGCATTTTCCGGTAGGGCCGCGGCTCTGGCGACAGCTCCCACGCCCGAAGAGCCAGGAGGTAAAGCCATGCCTCGTTGGAAAGCTCTTTGGCAGCCACTCGCATGGACCTAAAGCCTGTGGGGCTGCGGGCTTTCCGGCGGCCGTCAGCCTGGGCGACACCGGCGCCCACGTGGCGCCACCGCGCCAGCCTGCGAAGCATTTTCCAGTAGGGCCGCGTCTCTGGCGACAGCTCCCACGCCCAAAGAGCCAGGAGGGAAAGCCGTGCCTCGTTGGAAAGCTCTTTGGCAGCCGCTCGCGTGGCCCCACAGCCCGTGGGGCTGCGGGCTTTCCGGCGGTCGTCAGCCTCGGCGCCACCGGCGCCCACGTGGCGCCGCCGCGCCAGCCTGCGAAGCATTTTCCGGTAGGGCCGCGGCTCTGGCAACAGCTCCCACGCCCAAAGAGCCAGGAGGGAAAGCCGTGCCTTGATGGAAAGCTCTTTGGCAGCCGCTCGCGTGGCCCCACAGCCAATGGGGCTGCGGGCTTTGCGGCGGCCGTCAGCCTCGGCGCCACTGGCGCCCACGTGGCGCCGCTGCACCAGCCTGCGAAGCATTTTCCGGTAGGGCCGCGGCTCTGGCGACAGCTCCCACGCCCGAAGAGCCAGGAGGGAAAGCCGTGCCTCGTTGGAAAGCTCTTTGGCAGTCGCTCGCGTGGCCCCACAGCCCGTGGGGCTGCGGGCTTTCTGGCGGCCGTCAGCCTGGGCGACATCGGCGCCCACGTCGGGCCGCCGCGCCAGCCTGCAAAGCATTTTCCGGTAGGGCCGCGGCTCTGGCGACAGCTCCCACGCCCGAAGAGCCAGGAGGGAAAGCCGTGCCTCGTTGGAAAGCTCTTTGGCAGCCACTCGCATGGACCTAAAGCCTGTGGGGCTGCGGGCTTTCCGGCGGCCGTCAGCCTGGGCGACACCGGCGCCCACGTGGCGCCACCGCGCCAGCCTGCGAAGCATTTTCCAGTAGGGCCGCGTCTCTGGCGACAGCTCCCACGCCCAAAGAGCCAGGAGGGAAAGCCGTGCCTCGTTGGAAAGCTCTTTGGCAGCCGCTCGCGTGGCCCCACAGCCCGTGGGGCTGCGGGCTTTCCGGTGGTCGTCAGCCTCGGCGCCACCGGCGCCCACGTGGCGCCGCCGCGCCAGCCTGCGAAGCATTTTCCGGTAGGGCCGCGGCTCTGGCAACAGCTCCCACGGCCAAAGAGCCAGGAGGGAAAGCCGTGCCTTGATGGAAAGCTCTTTGGCAGCCGCTCGCGTGGCCCCACAGCCAATGGGGCTGCGGGCTTTGCGGCGGCCGTCAGCCTCGGCGCCACTGGCGCCCACGTGGCGCCGCTGCACCAGCCTGCGAAGCATTTTCCGGTACGGCCGCGGCTCTGGCGACAGCTCCCACGCCCGAAGAGCCAGGAGGGAAAGCCGTGCCTCGTTGGAAAGCTCTTTGGCAGTCGCTCGCGTGGCCCCACAGCCCGTGGGGCTGCGGGCTTTCTGGCGGCCGTCAGCCTGGGCGACATCGGCGCCCACGTCGGGCCGCCGCGCCAGCCTGCAAAGCATTTTCCGGTAGGGCCGCGGCTCTGGCGACAGCTCCCACGCCCGAAGAGCCAGGAGGGAAAGCCGTGCCTCGTTGGAAAGCTCTTTGGCAGCCACTCACGTGGCCCCACAGCCCGTGGGGCTGCGGGCTTTGCGGCGGCCGTCAGCCTGGGCGACATCGGCGCCCACGTCGGTCCGCCGCGCCAGCCTGCAAAGCATTTTCCGGTAGGGCCGCAGCTCTGGCGACAGCTCCCACGCCCGAAGAGCCAGGAGGTAAAGACATGCCTCGTTGGAAAGCTCTTTGGCAGCCACTCGCATGGCCCTAAAGCCTGTGGGGCTGCGGGCTTTCCGGCGGCCGTCAGCCTGGGCGCCACCGGCGCCCACGTCCGCCGCCACGCCAGCCTGCGAAGCATTTTCCGGTAGGGCCGCGTCTCTGGCGACAGCTCCCACGCCCGAAGAGCCAGGAGGGAAAGCCGTGCCTCGTTGGAAAGCTCTTTGGCAGCCGCTTGCGTGGCCCCACAGCCCGTGGGGCTGCGGGCTTTGCGGCGGCCATCAGCCTCGGCGCCACCGGCGCCCACGTTGCGCCGCGGCGCCAGACTACGAAGCATTTTCCGGTAGGGCCGCGGCTCTGGCGACAGCTCCCACGCCCGAAGAGCCAGGAGGGAAAGCCGTGCCTCGTTGGAAAGCTCTTTGGCAGCCGCTCGCGTGGCCCCACAGCCCGTGGGGCTGCGGGCTTTGCGGCGGCCATCAGCCTCGGCGCCACCGGCGCCCACGTTGCGCCGCGGCGCCAGCCTGCGAAGCATTTTCCGGTAGGGCCGCGGCTCTGGCGACAGCTCCCATGCCCGAAGAGCCAGGAGGGAAAGCCGTGCCTCATTGGAAAGCTCTTTGGCAGTCGCTCGCATGGCCCCACAGCCCGTGGGGCTGCGGGCTTTGCGGCGGCCGTCAGCCTGGGCGACATCGGCGCCCACGTCGGGTCGCCGCGCCAGCCTGCAAAGCATTTTCCGGTAGGGCCGCGTCTCTGGCGACAGCTCCCACGCCCGAAGAGCCAGGAGGTAAAGCCATGCCTCGTTGGAAAGCTCTTTGGCAGCCACTCGCATGGACCTAAAGCCTGTGGGGCTGCGGGCTTTCCGGCGGCCGTCAGCCTGGGCGACACCGGCGCCCACGTGGCGCCACCGCGCCAGCCTGCGAAGCATTTTCCAGTAGGGCCGCGTCTCTGGCAACAGCTCCCACGCCCAAAGAGCCAGGAGGGAAAGCCGTGCCTTGATGGAAAGCTCTTTGGCAGCCGCTCGCGTGGCCCCACAGCCAATGGGGCTGCGGGCTTTGCGGCGGCCGTCAGCCTCGGCGCCACTGGCGCCCACGTGGCGCCGCTGCACCAGCCTGCGAAGCATTTTCCGGTACGGCCGCGGCTCTGGCGACAGCTCCCACGCCCGAAGAGCCAGGAGGGAAAGCCGTGCCTCGTTGGAAAGCTCTTTGGCAGTCGCTCGCGTGGCCCCACAGCCCTTGGGGCTGCGGGCTTTCTGGCGGCCGTCAGCCTGGGCGACATCGGCGCCCACGTCGGGCCGCCGCGCCAGCCTGCAAAGCATTTTCCGGTAGGGCCGCGGCTCTGGCGACAGCTCCCACGCCCGAAGAGCCAGGAGGGAAAGCCGTGCCTCGTTGGAAAGCTCTTTGGCAGCCACTCACGTGGCCCCACAGCCCGTGGGGCTGCGGGCTTTGCGGCGGCCGTCAGCCTGGGCGACATCGGCGCCCACGTCGGTCCGCCGCGCCAGCCTGCAAAGCATTTTCCGGTAGGGCCGCAGCTCTGGCGACAGCTCCCACGCCCGAAGAGCCAGGAGGTAAAGACATGCCTCGTTGGAAAGCTCTTTGGCAGCCACTCGCATGGCCCTAAAGCCTGTGGGGCTGCGGGCTTTCCGGCGGCCGTCAGCCTCAGCGCCACCGGCGCCCACGTCCGCCGCCGCGCCAGCCTGCGAAGCATTTTCCGGTAGGGCCGCGTCTCTGGCGACAGCTCCCACGCCCGAAGAGCCAGGAGGGAAAGCCGTGCCTCGTTGGAAAGCTCTTTGGCAGCCGCT
The DNA here is from genome assembly GCF_964199755.1 of Larus michahellis. Lineage (NCBI taxonomy): Eukaryota > Metazoa > Chordata > Aves > Charadriiformes > Laridae > Larus > Larus michahellis. Next base: position 123,357 of record NW_027436004.1, read on the forward strand.
CGCGTGGCCCCACAGCCCGTGGGGCTGCGGGCTTTGCGGCGGCCATCAGCCTCGGCGCCACCGGCGCCCACGTTGCGCCGCGGCGCCAGACTACGAAGCATTTTCCGGTAGGGCCGCGGCTCTGGCGACAGCTCCCACGCCCGAAGAGCCAGGAGGGAAAGCCGTGCCTCGTTGGAAAGCTCTTTGGCAGCCGCTCGCGTGGCCCCACAGCCCGTGGGGCTGCGGGCTTTGCGGCGGCCGTCAGCCTGGGCGACATCGGCGACCACGTCGGGCCGCTACGCCAGCCTGCAAAGCATTTTCCGGTAGGGCCGCGGCTCTGGCGACAGCTCCCACGGCCGAAGAGCCACGAGGTAAAGCCATGCCTCGTTGGAAAGCTCTTTGGCAGCCACTCGCATGGCCCTAAAGCCTGTGGGGCTGCGGGCTTTCCGGCGGCCGTCAGCCTCGGCGCCTCCGGCGCCCACGTGGCGCCGCCGCGCCAGCCTGCGAAGCATTTTCCAGTAGGGCCGCGGCTCTGGCGACAGCTCCCACGCCCGAAGAGCCAGGAGGGAAAGCCGTGCCTTGTTGGAAAGCTCTTTGGCAGCCGCTCGCGTGGCCCCACAGCCCGTGGGGCTGCGGCCTTTGCGGCGGCCGTCAGCCTGGGCGCCACCGGCGCCCACGTGGCGCCGCTGCGCCAGCCTGCGAAGCATTTTCCGGTAGGGCCGCGGCTCTGGCGACAGCTCCCACGCCCGAAGAGCCAGGAGGGAAAGCCGTGCCTCGTTGGAAAGCTCTTTGGCAGTCACTCGCGTGGCCCCACAGCCCGTGGGGCTGCAGGCTTTGCGGCAGCCATCAGCCTCGGCGCCACCGGCGCCCACGTTGCGCCGCGGCGCCAGCCTGCGAAGCATTTTCCGGTAGGGCCGCGGCTCTGGCGACAGCTCCCACGCCCGAAGAGCCAGGAGGGAAAGCCGTGCCTCATTGGAAAGATCTTTGGCAGTCGCTCGCGTGGCCCCACAGCCCGTGGGGCTGCGGGCTTTCCGGCGGTCGTCAGCCTCAGTGCCACCGGCGCCCACGTGGCGCCGCAGCGCCAGCCTGCGAAGCATTTTCCGGTAGGGCCGCGGCTCTGGCAACAGCTCCCACGCCCAAAGAGACTGGAGGGAAAGCCGTGCCTTGATGAAAAGCTCTTTGGCAGCCACTCGCGTGGCCCCACAGAAAATGGGGCTGCGGGCTTTGCGGCGGCCGTCAGCCTCGGCGCCACTGGCGCCCACGTGGCGCCGCTGCACCAGCCTGCAAACCATTTTCCAGTAGGGCCGCGGCTCTGGCGACAGCTCCCACGCCCGAAGAGCCAGGAGGGAAAGCCATGCCTCGTTGGAAAGCTCTTTGGCAGCCGCTCACGTGGCCCCACAGCCCGTGGGGCTGCGGGCTTTGCGGCGGCCGTCAGCCTCGGCGCCATCGGCGCCCATGTCGGGCCGCCGCGCCAGCCTGCGAAGCATTTTCCGGTAGGGCCGCGGCTCTGGCGACAGCTCCCACGCCCAAAGAGCCAGGAGGGAAAGCCGTGCCTCGTTGGAAAGCTCTTTGGCAGTCACTCACGTGGCCCCACAGCCCGTGGGGCTACGGGCTTTGCTGCAGCCATCAGCCTCGGCGCCACTGGCACCCACGTTGGGCCGCTGCGCCAGCCTGCGAAGCATTTTCCAGTAGGGCCGCGGCTCTGGCGACAGCTCCCACGCCCGAAGAGCCAGGAGGGAAAGCCGTGCCTCGTTGGAAAGCTCTTTGGCAGCCGCTCGCGTGGCCCCACAGCCCGTGGGGCTGCGGGCTTTCCGGCGGTCGTCAGCCTCGGCGCCACCGGCGCCCACGTTGCGCCGCGGCGCCAGACTGCGAAGCATTTTCCGGTAGGGCCACGGCTCTGGCGACAGCTCCCACGCCCGAAGAGCCAGGAGGGAAAGCCGTGCCTCATTGGAAAGCTCTTTGGCAGTCGCTCGCGTGGCCCCACAGCCCGTGGGGCTGCGGGCTTTCTGGCGGCCGTCAGCCTGGGCGACATCGGCGCCCACGTCGGGCCGCCGCGCCAGCCTGCAAAGCATTTTCCGGTAGGGCCGCGGCTCTGGCGACAGCTCCCACACCCGAAGAGCCAGGAGGTAAAGCCATGCCTCGTTGGAAAGCTCTTTGGCAGCCACTCGCATGGCCCTAAAGCCTGTGGGGCTGCGGGCTTTCCGGCGGCCGTCAGCCTCAGCGCCACCGGCGCCCACGTGGCGCCGCCGCGCCAGCCTGTGAAGCATTTTCCGGTAGGGCCGCGTCTCTGGCGACAGCTCCCACGCCCGAAGAGCCAGGAGGGAAAGCCGTGCCTCGTTGGAAAGCTCTTTGGCAGCCCCTCGCGTGGCCCCACAGCCCGTGGGGCTGCGGGCTTTGCGGCGGCCGTCAGCCTGGGCGACACCGGCGCCCAGGTGGGGCCGCCGCGCCAGCCTGCGAAGCATTTTCCGGTAGGGCCGCGGCTCTGGCGACAGCTCCCACGCCCGAAGAGCCAGGAGGGAAAGCCGTGCCTCGTTGGAAAGCTCTTTGAAGCCACTCACGTGGCCCCACAGCCCGTGGGGCTGCGGGCTTTGCGGCGGCCGTCAGCCTGGGCGACACCGGCACCCACGTCGGTACACCGCGCCACCCTGCGAAGCATTTTCCGGTAGGGCCGCTTCTCTGGCGACAGCTCCCACGCCCGAAGAGCCAGGAGGGAAAGCCGTGCCTCGTTGGAAAGCTCTTTGGCAGCCGCTCGCGTGGCCCCACAGCCCGTGGGGCTGCGGGCTTTGCGGCGGCCGTCAGCCTCAGCGCCACCGGCGCCCACGTGGGGCCGCCGCGCCAGCCTGCAAAGCATTTTCCGGTAGGGCCGCGTCTCTGGCGACAGCTCCCACGCCCGAAGAGCCAGGAGGGAAAGCCGTGCCTCGTTGGTAAGCTCTTTGGCAGTCACTCGCGTGTCCCCACAGCCCGTGGGGCTGCGGGCTTTGCGGCGGCCATCAGCCTCGGCGCCACCGGCGCCCACGTTGCGCCGCGGCGCCAGCCTGCGAAGCATTTTCCGGTAGGGCCGCGGCTCTGGCGACAGCTCCCATGCCCGAAGAGCCAGGAGGGAAAGCCGTGCCTCATTGGAAAGCTCTTTGGCAGTCGCTCGCGTGGCCCCACAGCCCGTGGGGCTGCGGGCTTTGCGGCGGCCGTCAGCCTGGGCGACATCGGCGCCCACGTGGGGCCGCCGCGCCAGCCTGCAAAGCATTTTCCGGTAGGGCCGCGGCTCTGGCGACAGCTCCCACGCCCGAAGAGCCAGGAGGTAAAGCCATGCCTCGTTGGAAAGCTCTTTGGCAGCCACTCGCATGGACCTAAAGCCTGTGGGGCTGCGGGCTTTCCGGCGGCCGTCAGCCTCGGCGACACCGGCGCCCACGTGGCGCCACCGCGCCAGCCTGCGAAGCATTTTCCAGTAGGGCCGCGTCTCTGGCGACAGCTCCCACGCCCAAAGAGCCAGGAGGGAAAGCCGTGCCTCGTTGGAAAGCTCTTTGGCAGCCGCTCGCGTGGCCCCACAGCCCGTGGGGCTGCGGGCTTTCCGGCGGTCGTCAGCCTCGGCGCCACCGGCGCCCACGTGGCGCCGCCGCGCCAGCCTGCGAAGCATTTTCCGGTAGGGCCGCGGCTCTGGGAACAGCTCCCACGCCCAAAGAGCCAGGAGGGAAAGCCGTGCCTTGATGGAAAGCTCTTTGGCAGCCGCTCGCGTGGCCCCACAGCCAATGGGGCTGCGGGCTTTGCGGCAGCCGTCAGCCTCGGCGCCACTGGCGCCCACGTGGCACCGCTGCACCAGCCTGCGAAGCATTTTCCGGTAGGGCCGCGGCTCTGGCGACAGCTCCCACGCCCGAAGAGCCAGGAGGGAAAGCCGTGCCTCGTTGGAAAGCTCTTTGGCAGTCGCTCGCGTGGCCCCACAGCCCGTGGGGCTGCGGGCTTTCTGGCGGCCGTCAGCCTGGGCGACATCGGCGCCCACGTCGGGCCGCCGCGCCAGCCTGCAAAGCATTTTCCGGTAGGGCCGCGGCTCTGGCGACAGCTCCCACGCCCGAAGAGCCAGGAGGGAAAGCCGTGCCTCGTTGGAAAGCTCTTTGAAGCCACTCACGTGGCCCCACAGCCCGTGGGGCTGCGGGCTTTGCGGCGGCCGTCAGCCTGGGCGACACCGGCACCCACGTCGGTACACCGCGCCACCCTGCGAAGCATTTTCCGGTAGGGCCGCTTCTCTGGCGACAGCTCCCACGCCCGAAGAGCCAGGAGGGAAAGCCGTGCCTCGTTGGAAAGCTCTTTGGCAGCCGCTCGCGTGGCCCCACAGCCCATGGGGCTGCGGGCTTTGCGGCGGCCGTCAGCCTCAGCGCCACCGGCGCCCACGTGGGGCCGCCGCGCCAGCCTGCAAAGCATTTTCCGGTAGGGCCGCGTCTCTGGCGACAGCTCCCACGCCCGAAGAGCCAGGAGGGAAAGCCGTGCCTCGTTGGAAAGCTCTTTGGCAGTCACTCGCGTGTCCCCACAGCCCGTGGGGCTGCGGGCTTTGCGGCGGCCATCAGCCTCGGCGCCACCGGCGCCCACGTTGCGCCGCGGCGCCAGCCTGCGAAGCATTTTCCGGTAGGGCCGCGGCTCTGGCGACAGCTCCCATGCCCGAAGAGCCAGGAGGGAAAGCCGTGCCTCGTTGGAAAGCTCTTTGGCAGCCACTCGCATGGACCTAAAGCCTGTGGGGCTGCGGGCTTTCCGGCGGCCGTCAGCCTCGGCGACACCGGCGCCCACGTGGCGCCACCGCGCCAGCCTGCGAAGCATTTTCCAGTAGGGCCGCGTCTCTGGCGACAGCTCCCACGCCCAAAGAGCCAGGAGGGAAAGCCGTGCCTCGTTGGAAAGCTCTTTGGCAGCCGCTCGCGTGGCCCCACAGCCCGTGGGGCTGCGGGTTTTCCGGCGGTCGTCAGCCTCGGCGCCACCGGCGCCCACGTGGCGCCGCCGCGCCAGCCTGCGAAGCATTTTCCGGTTGGGCCGCGGCTCTGGCAACAGCTCCCACGCCCAAAGAGCCAGGAGGGAAAGCCGTGCCTTGATGGAAAGCTCTTTGGCAGCCGCTCGCGTGGCCCCACAGCCAATGGGGCTGCGGGCTTTGCGGCGGCCGTCAGCCTCGGCGCCACTGGCGCCCACGTGGCGCCGCTGCACCAGCCTGCGAAGCATTTTCCGGTAGGGCCGCGGCTCTGGCGACAGCTCCCACGCCCGAAGAGCCAGGAGGGAAAGCCGTGCCTCGTTGGAAAGCTCTTTGGCAGTCACTCGCGTGGCCCCACAGCCCGTGGGGCTGCGGGCTTTGCGGCGGCCGTCAGCCTGGGCGACATCGGCGCCCACGTCGGGCCGCCGCGCCAGCCTGCAAAGCATTTTCCGGTAGGGCCGCAGCTCTGGCGACAGCTCCCACGCCCGAAGAGCCAGGAGGTAAAGACATGCCTCGTTGGAAAGCTCTTTGGCAGCCACTCGCATGGCCCTAAAGCCTGTGGGGCTGCGGGCTTTCCGGCGGCCGTCAGCCTGGGCGCCACCGGCGCCCACGTCCGCCGCCACGCCAGCCTGCGAAGCATTTTCCGGTAGGGCCGCGTCTCTGGCGACAGCTCCCACGCCCGAAGAGCCAGGAGGGAAAGCCGTGCCTCGTTGGAAAGCTCTTTGGCAGCCGCTTGCGTGGCCCCACAGCCCGTGGGGCAGCGGGCTTTGCGGCGGCCATCAGCCTCGGCGCCACCGGCGCCCACGTTGCGCCGCGGCGCCAGACTACGAAGCATTTTCCGGTAGGGCCGCGGCTCTGGCGACAGCTCCCACGCCCGAAGAGCCAGGAGGGAAAGCCGTGCCTCGTTGGAAAGCTCTTTGGCAGCCGCTCGCGTGGCCCCACAGCCCGTGGGGCTGCGGGCTTTGCGGCGGCCATCAGCCTCGGCGCCACCGGCGCCCACGTTGCGCCGCGGCGCCAGCCTGCGAAGCATTTTCCTGTAGGGCCGCGGCTCTGGCGACAGCTCCCATGCCCGAAGAGCCAGGAGGGAAAGCCGTGCCTCATTGGAAAGCTCTTTGGCAGTCGCTCGCGTGGCCCCACAGCCCGTGGGGCTGCGGGCTTTGCGGCGGCCGTCAGCCTGGGCGACATCGGCGCCCACGTCGGGTCGCCGCGCCAGCCTGCAAAGCATTTTCCGGTAGGGCCGCGTCTCTGGCGACAGCTCCCACGCCCGAAGAGCCAGGAGGTAAAGCCATGCCTCGTTGGAAAGCTCTTTGGCAGCCACTCGCATGGACCTAAAGCCTGTGGGGCTGCGGGCTTTCCGGCGGCCGTCAGCCTGGGCGACACCGGCGCCCACGTGGCGCCACCGCGCCAGCCTGCGAAGCATTTTCCAGTAGGGCCGCGTCTCTGGCAACAGCTCCCACGCCCAAAGAGCCAGGAGGGAAAGCCGTGCCTTGATGGAAAGCTCTTTGGCAGCCGCTCGCGTGGCCCCACAGCCAATGGGGCTGCGGGCTTTGCGGCGGCCGTCAGCCTCGGCGCCACTGGCGCCCACGTGGCGCCGCTGCACCAGCCTGCGAAGCATTTTCCGGTACGGCCGCGGCTCTGGCGACAGCTCCCACGCCCGAAGAGCCAGGAGGGAAAGCCGTGCCTCGTTGGAAAGCTCTTTGGCAGTCGCTCGCGTGGCCCCACAGCCCTTGGGGCTGCGGGCTTTCTGGCGGCCGTCAGCCTGGGCGACATCGGCGCCCACGTCGGGCCGCCGCGCCAGCCTGCAAAGCATTTTCCGGTAGGGCCGCGGCTCTGGCGACAGCTCCCACGCCCGAAGAGCCAGGAGGGAAAGCCGTGCCTCGTTGGAAAGCTCTTTGGCAGCCACTCACGTGGCCCCACAGCCCGTGGGGCTGCGGGCTTTGCGGCGGCCGTCAGCCTGGGCGACATCGGCGCCCACGTCGGTCCGCCGCGCCAGCCTGCAAAGCATTTTCCGGTAGGGCCGCAGCTCTGGCGACAGCTCCCACGCCCGAAGAGCCAGGAGGTAAAGACATGCCTCGTTGGAAAGCTCTTTGGCAGCCACTCGCATGGCCCTAAAGCCTGTGGGGCTGCGGGCTTTCCGGCGGCCGTCAGCCTCAGCGCCACCGGCGCCCACGTCCGCCGCCGCGCCAGCCTGCGAAGCATTTTCCGGTAGGGCCGCGTCTCTGGCGACAGCTCCCACGCCCGAAGAGCCAGGAGGGAAAGCCGTGCCTCGTTGGAAAGCTCTTTGGCAGCCGCTCGCGTGGCCCCACAGCCCGTGGGGCTGCGGGCTTTGCGGCGGCCATCAGCCTCGGCGCCACCGGCGCCCACGTTGCGCCGCGGCGCCAGACTACGAAGCATTTTCCGGTAGGGCCGCGGCTCTGGCGACAGCTCCCACGCCCGAAGAGCCAGGAGGGAAAGCCGTGCCTCGTTGGAAAGCTCTTTGGCAGCCGCTCGCGTGGCCCCACAGCCCGTGGGGCTGCGGGCTTTGCGGCGGCCGTCAGCCTGGGCGACATCGGCGACCACGTCGGGCCGCTACGCCAGCCTGCAAAGCATTTTCCGGTAGGGCCGCGGCTCTGGCGACAGCTCCCACGGCCGAAGAGCCACGAGGTAAAGCCATGCCTCGTTGGAAAGCTCTTTGGCAGCCACTCGCATGGCCCTAAAGCCTGTGGGGCTGCGGGCTTTCCGGCGGCCGTCAGCCTCGGCGCCTCCGGCGGCCACGTGGCGCCGCCGCGCCAGCCTGCGAAGCATTTTCCAGTAGGGCCGCGGCTCTGGCGACAGCTCCCACGGCCGAAGAGCCAGGAGGGAAAGCCGTGCCTTGTTGGAAAGCTCTTTGGCAGCCGCTCGCGTGGCCCCACAGCCCGTGGGGCTGCGGCCTTTGCGGCGGCCGTCAGCCTGGGCGCCACCGGCGCCCACGTGGCGCCGCTGCGCCAGCCTGCGAAGCATTTTCCGGTAGGGCCGCGGCTCTGGCGACAGCTCCCACGCCCGAAGAGCCAGGAGGGAAAGCCGTGCCTCGTTGGAAAGCTCTTTGGCAGTCACTCGCGTGGCCCCACAGCCCGTGGGGCTGCAGGCTTTGCGGCAGCCATCAGCCTCGGCGCCACCGGCGCCCACGTTGCGCCGCGGCGCCAGCCTGCGAAGCATTTTCCGGTAGGGCCGCGGCTCTGGCGACAGCTCCCACGCCCGAAGAGCCAGGAGGGAAAGCCGTGCCTCATTGGAAAGATCTTTGGCAGTCGCTCGCGTGGCCCCACAGCCCGTGGGGCTGCGGGCTTTCCGGCGGTCGTCAGCCTCAGTGCCACCGGCGCCCACGTGGCGCCGCAGCGCCAGCCTGCGAAGCATTTTCCGGTAGGGCCGCGGCTCTGGCAACAGCTCCCACGCCCAAAGAGACTGGAGGGAAAGCCGTGCCTTGATGAAAAGCTCTTTGGCAGCCACTCGCGTGGCCCCACAGAAAATGGGGCTGCGGGCTTTGCGGCGGCCGTCAGCCTCGGCGCCACTGGCGCCCACGTGGCGCCGCTGCACCAGCCTGCAAACCATTTTCCAGTAGGGCCGCGGCTCTGGCGACAGCTCCCACGCCCGAAGAGCCAGGAGGGAAAGCCATGCCTCGTTGGAAAGCTCTTTGGCAGCCGCTCACGTGGCCCCACAGCCCGTGGGGCTGCGGGCTTTGCGGCGGCCGTCAGCCTCGGCGCCATCGGCGCCCATGTCGGGCCGCCGCGCCAGCCTGCGAAGCATTTTCCGGTAGGGCCGCGGCTCTGGCGACAGCTCCCACGCCCAAAGAGCCAGGAGGGAAAGCCGTGCCTCGTTGGAAAGCTCTTTGGCAGTCACTCACGTGGCCCCACAGCCCGTGGGGCTACGGGCTTTGCTGCAGCCATCAGCCTCGGCGCCACTGGCACCCACGTTGGGCCGCTGCGCCAGCCTGCGAAGCATTTTCCAGTAGGGCCGCGGCTCTGGCGACAGCTCCCACGCCCGAAGAGCCAGGAGGGAAAGCCGTGCCTCGTTGGAAAGCTCTTTGGCAGCCGCTCGCGTGGCCCCACAGCCCGTGGGGCTGCGGGCTTTCCGGCGGTCGTCAGCCTCGGCGCCACCGGCGCCCACGTTGCGCCGCGGCGCCAGACTGCGAAGCATTTTCCGGTAGGGCCACGGCTCTGGCGACAGCTCCCACGCCCGAAGAGCCAGGAGGGAAAGCCGTGCCTCATTGGAAAGCTCTTTGGCAGTCGCTCGCGTGGCCCCACAGCCCGTGGGGCTGCGGGCTTTCTGGCGGCCGTCAGCCTGGGCGACATCGGCGCCCACGTCGGGCCGCCGCGCCAGCCTGCAAAGCATTTTCCGGTAGGGCCGCGGCTCTGGCGACAGCTCCCACGGCCGAAGAGCCAGGAGGTAAAGCCATGCCTCGTTGGAAAGCTCTTTGGCAGCCACTCGCATGGCCCTAAAGCCTGTGGGGCTGCGGGCTTTCCGGCGGCCGTCAGCCTCAGCGCCACCGGCGCCCACGTGGCGCCGCCGCGCCAGCCTGTGAAGCATTTTCCGGTAGGGCCGCGTCTCTGGCGACAGCTCCCACGCCCGAAGAGCCAGGAGGGAAAGCCGTGCCTCGTTGGAAAGCTCTTTGGCAGCCCCTCGCGTGGCCCCACAGCCCGTGGGGCTGCGGGCTTTGCGGCGGCCGTCAGCCTGGGCGACACCGGCGCCCAGGTGGGGCCGCCGCGCCAGCCTGCGAAGCATTTTCCGGTAGGGCCGCGTCTCTGGCGACAGCTCCCACGCCCGAAGAGCCAGGAGGGAAAGCCGTGCCTCGTTGGAAAGCTCTTTGAAGCCACTCACGTGGCCCCACAGCCCGTGGGGCTGCGGGCTTTGCGGCGGCCGTCAGCCTGGGCGACACCGGCACCCACGTCGGTACACCGCGCCACCCTGCGAAGCATTTTCCGGTAGGGCCGCTTCTCTGGCGACAGCTCCCACGCCCGAAGAGCCAGGAGGGAAAGCCGTGCCTCGTTGGAAAGCTCTTTGGCAGCCGCTCGCGTGGCCCCACAGCCCGTGGGGCTGCGGGCTTTGCGGCGGCCGTCAGCCTCAGCGCCACCGGCGCCCACGTGGGGCCGCCGCGCCAGCCTGCAAAGCATTTTCCGGTAGGGCCGCGTCTCTGGCGACAGCTCCCACGCCCGAAGAGCCAGGAGGGAAAGCCGTGCCTCGTTGGTAAGCTCTTTGGCAGTCACTCGCGTGTCCCCACAGCCCGTGGGGCTGCGGGCTTTGCGGCGGCCATCAGCCTCGGCGCCACCGGCGCCCACGTTGCGCCGCGGCGCCAGCCTGCGAAGCATTTTCCGGTAGGGCCGCGGCTCTGGCGACAGCTCCCATGCCCGAAGAGCCAGGAGGGAAAGCCGTGCCTCATTGGAAAGCTCTTTGGCAGTCGCTCGCGTGGCCCCACAGCCCGTGGGGCTGCGGGCTTTGCGGCGGCCGTCAGCCTGGGCGACATCGGCGCCCACGTCGGGCCGCCGCGCCAGCCTGCAAAGCATTTTCCGGTAGGGCCGCGGCTCTGGCGACAGCTCCCACGCCCGAAGAGCCAGGAGGTAAAGCCATGCCTCGTTGGAAAGCTCTTTGGCAGCCACTCGCATGGACCTAAAGCCTGTGGGGCTGCGGGCTTTCCGGCGGCCGTCAGCCTCGGCGACACCGGCGCCCACGTGGCGCCACCGCGCCAGCCTGCGAAGCATTTTCCAGTAGGGCCGCGTCTCTGGCGACAGCTCCCACGCCCAAAGAGCCAGGAGGGAAAGCCGTGCCTCGTTGGAAAGCTCTTTGGCAGCCGCTCGCGTGGCCCCACAGCCCGTGGGGCTGCGGGCTTTCCGGCGGTCGTCAGCCTCGGCGCCACCGGCGCCCACGTGGCGCCGCCGCGCCAGCCTGCGAAGCATTTTCCGGTAGGGCCGCGGCTCTGGGAACAGCTCCCACGCCCAAAGAGCCAGGAGGGAAAGCCGTGCCTTGATGGAAAGCTCTTTGGCAGCCGCTCGCGTGGCCCCACAGCCAATGGGGCTGCGGGCTTTGCGGCAGCCGTCAGCCTCGGCGCCACTGGCGCCCACGTGGCACCGCTGCACCAGCCTGCGAAGCATTTTCCGGTAGGGCCGCGGCTCTGGCGACAGCTCCCACGCCCGAAGAGCCAGGAGGGAAAGCCGTGCCTCGTTGGAAAGCTCTTTGGCAGTCGCTCGCGTGGCCCCACAGCCCGTGGGGCTGCGGGCTTTCTGGCGGCCGTCAGCCTGGGCGACATCGGCGCCCACGTCGGGCCGCCGCGCCAGCCTGCAAAGCATTTTCCGGTAGGGCCGCGGCTCTGGCGACAGCTCCCACGCCCGAAGAGCCAGGAGGGAAAGCCGTGCCTCGTTGGAAAGCTCTTTGAAGCCACTCACGTGGCCCCACAGCCCGTGGGGCTGCGGGCTTTGCGGCGGCCGTCAGCCTGGGCGACACCGGCACCCACGTCGGTACACCGCGCCACCCTGCGAAGCATTTTCCGGTAGGGCCGCTTCTCTGGCGACAGCTCCCACGCCCGAAGAGCCAGGAGGGAAAGCCGTGCCTCGTTGGAAAGCTCTTTGGCAGCCGCTCGCGTGGCCCCACAGCCCATGGGGCTGCGGGCTTTGCGGCGGCCGTCAGCCTCAGCGCCACCGGCGCCCACGTGGGGCCGCCGCGCCAGCCTGCAAAGCATTTTCCGGTAGGGCCGCGTCTCTGGCGACAGCTCCCACGCCCGAAGAGCCAGGAGGGAAAGCCGTGCCTCGTTGGAAAGCTCTTTGGCAGTCACTCGCGTGTCCCCACAGCCCGTGGGGCTGCGGGCTTTGCGGCGGCCATCAGCCTCGGCGCCACCGGCGCCCACGTTGCGCCGCGGCGCCAGCCTGCGAAGCATTTTCCGGTAGGGCTGCGGCTCTGGCGACAGCTCCCATGCCCGAAGAGCCAGGAGGGAAAGCCGTGCCTCGTTGGAAAGCTCTTTGGCAGCCACTCGCATGGACCTAAAGCCTGTGGGGCTGCGGGCTTTCCGGCGGCCGTCAGCCTCGGCGACATCGGCGCCCACGTCGGGCCGCCGCGCCAGCCTGCAAAGCATTTTCCGGTAGGGCCGCGGCTCTGGCGACAGCTCCCACGCCCGAAGAGCCAGGAGGGAAAGCCGTGCCTCGTTGGAAAGCTCTTTGGCAGCCACTCACGTGGCCCCACAGCCCGTGGGGCTGCGGGCTTTGCGGCGGCCGTCAGCCTGGGCGACATCGGCGCCCACGTCGGTCCGCCGCGCCAGCCTGCAAAGCATTTTCCAGTAGGGCCGCAGCTCTGGCGACAGCTCCCACGCCCGAAGAGCCAGGAGGTAAAGCCATGCCTCGTTGGAAAGCTCTTTGGCAGCCACTCGCATGGCCCTAAAGCCTGTGGGGCTGCGGGCTTTCCGGCGGCCGTCAGCCTGGGCGCCACCGGCGCCCACGTCCGTCGCCGCGCCAGCCTGCGAAGCATTTTCCGGTAGGGCCGCGTCTCTGGCGACAGCTCCCACGCCCGAAGAGCCAGGAGGTAAAGCCGTGCCTCGTTGGAAAGCTCTTTGGCAGTCGCTCGCGTGGCCCCATAGCCAATGGGGCTGCGGGCTTTGCGGCAGCCGTCAGCCTCAGTGCCACCGGCGCCCACGTTGCGCCGCTGCGTCAGCCTGCGAAGCATTTTCCGGTAGGGCCGCGGCTCTGGCGACAGCTCCCACGCCCGAAGAGCCAGGAGGGAAAGCCATGCCTCGTTGGAAAGCTCTTTGGCAGCCGCTCGCGTGGCCCCACAGCCCGTGGGGCTGCGGGCTTTGCGGCGGCCGTCAGCCTCGGCGCTATCGGCGCCCACGTGGGGCCGCCGCGCCAGCCTGCGAAGCATTTTCCGGTAGGGCCGCGTCTCTGGCGACAGCTCCCACGCCCGAAGAGCCAGGAGGGAAAGCCGTGCCTCGTTGGAAAGCTCTTTGGCAGCCGCTCGCGTGGCCCCACAGCCCATGGGGCTGCGGGCTTTGCGGCGGCCGTCAGCCTCGGCGCTATCGGCGCCCACGTGGGGCCGCCGCGCCAGCCTGCGAAGCATTTTCCGGTAGGGCCGCGTCTCTGGCGACAGCTCCCACGCCCGAAGAGCCAGGAGGGAAAGCCGTGCCTCGTTGGAAAGCTCTTTGGCAGCCGCTCGCGTGGCCCCACAGCCCGTGGGGCTGCGGGCTTTGCGGCGGCCATCAGCCTCGGCGCCACCGGCGCCCACGTTGCGCCGCGGCGCCAGCCTGCGAAGCATTTTCCGGTAGGGCCGCGGCTCTGGCGACAGCTCCCATGCCCGAAGAGCCAGGAGGGAAAGCCGTGCCTCATTGGAAAGCTCTTTGGCAGTCGCTCGCGTGGCCCCACAGCCCGTGGGGCTGCGGGCTTTGCGGCGGCCGTCAGCCTGGGCGACATCGGTGCCCACGTCGGGCCGCCGCGCCAGCCTGCAAAGCATTTTCCGGTAGGGCCGCGGCTCTGGCGACAGCTCCCACGCCCGAAGAGCCAGGAGGTAAAGCCATGCCTCGTTGGAAAGCTCTTTGGCAGCCACTCGCATGGACCTAAAGCCTGTGGGGCTGCGGGCTTTCCGGCGGCCGTCAGCCTCGGCGACACCGGCGCCCACGTGGCGCCACCGCGCCAGCCTGCGAAGCATTTTCCAGTAGGGCCGCGTCTCTGGCGACAGCTCCCACGCCCAAAGAGCCAGGAGGGAAAGCCGTGCCTCGTTGGAAAGCTCTTTGGCAGCCGCTCGCGTGGCCCCACAGCCCGTGGGGCTGCGGGCTTTCCGGCGGTCGTCAGCCTCGGCGCCACCGGCGCCCACGTGGCGCCGCCGCGCCAGCCTGCGAAGCATTTTCCGGTAGGGCCGCGGCTCTGGGAACAGCTCCCACGCCCAAAGAGCCAGGAGGGAAAGTCGTGCCTTGATGGAAAGCTCTTTGGCAGCCGCTCGCGTGGCCCCACAGCCAATGGGGCTGCGGGCTTTGCGGCAGCCGTCAGCCTCGGCGCCACTGGCGCCCACGTGGCACCGCTGCACCAGCCTGCGAAGCATTTTCCGGTAGGGCCGCGGCTCTGGCGACAGCTCCCACGCCCGAAGAGCCAGGAGGGAAAGCCGTGCCTCGTTGGAAAGCTCTTTGGCAGTCGCTCGCGTGGCCCCACAGCCCGTGGGGCTGCGGGCTTTCTGGCGGCCGTCAGCCTGGGCGACATCGGCGCCCACGTCGGGCCGCCGCGCCAGCCTGCAAAGCATTTTCCGGTAGGGCCGCGGCTCTGGCGACAGCTCCCACGCCCGAAGAGCCAGGAGGGAAAGCCGTGCCTCGTTGGAAAGCTCTTTGAAGCCACTCACGTGGCCCCACAGCCCGTGGGGCTGCGGGCTTTGCGGCGGCCGTCAGCCTGGGCGACACCGGCACCCACGTCGGTACACCGCGCCACCCTGCGAAGCATTTTCCGGTAGGGCCGCTTCTCTGGCGACAGCTCCCACGCCCGAAGAGCCAGGAGGGAAAGCCGTGCCTCGTTGGAAAGCTCTTTGGCAGCCGCTCGCGTGGCCCCACAGCCCGTGGGGCTGCGGGTTTTCCGGCGGTCGTCAGCCTCGGCGCCACCGGCGCCCACGTGGCGCCGCCGCGCCAGCCTGCGAAGCATTTTCCGGTTGGGCCGCGGCTCTGGCAACAGCTCCCACGCCCAAAGAGCCAGGAGGGAAAGCCGTGCCTTGATGGAAAGCTCTTTGGCAGCCGCTCGCGTGGCCCCACAGCCAATGGGGCTGCGGGCTTTGCGGCGGCCGTCAGCCTCGGCGCCACTGGCGCCCACGTGGCGCCGCTGCACCAGCCTGCGAAGCATTTTCCGGTAGGGCCGCGGCTCTGGCGACAGCTCCCACGCCCGAAGAGCCAGGAGGGAAAGCCGTGCCTCGTTGGAAAGCTCTTTGGCAGTCGCTCGCGTGGCCCCACAGCCCGTGGGGCTGCGGGCTTTCTGGCGGCCGTCAGCCTGGGCGACATCGGCGCCCACGTCGGGCCGCCGCGCCAGCCTGCAAAGCATTTTCCGGTAGGGCCGCGGCTCTGGCGACAGCTCCCACGCCCGAAGAGCCAGGAGGGAAAGCCGTGCCTCGTTGGAAAGCTCTTTGGCAGCCACTCACGTGGCCCCACAGCCCGTGGGGCTGCGGGCTTTGCGGCGGCCGTCAGCCTGGGCGACATCGGCGCCCACGTCGGTCCGCCGCGCCAGCCTGCAAAGCATTTTCCAGTAGGGCCGCAGCTCTGGCGACAGCTCCCACGCCCGAAGAGCCAGGAGGTAAAGCCATGCCTCGTTGGAAAGCTCTTTGGCAGCCACTCGCATGGCCCTAAAGCCTGTGGGGCTGCGGGCTTTCCGGCGGCCGTCAGCCTGGGCGCCACCGGCGCCCACGTCCGTCGCCGCGCCAGCCTGCGAAGCATTTTCCGGTAGGGCCGCGTCTCTGGCGACAGCTCCCACGCCCGAAGAGCCAGGAGGTAAAGCCGTGCCTCGTTGGAAAGCTCTTTGGCAGTCGCTCGCGTGGCCCCATAGCCAATGGGGCTGCGGGCTTTGCGGCAGCCGTCAGCCTCAGTGCCACCGGCGCCCACGTTGCGCCGCTGCGTCAGCCTGCGAAGCATTTTCCGGTAGGGCCGCGGCTCTGGCGACAGCTCCCACGCCCGAAGAGCCAGGAGGGAAAGCCATGCCTCGTTGGAAAGCTCTTTGGCAGCCGCTCGCGTGGCCCCACAGCCCGTGGGGCTGCGGGCTTTGCGGCGGCCGTCAGCCTCGGCGCTATCGGCGCCCACGTGGGGCCGCCGCGCCAGCCTGCGAAGCATTTTCCGGTAGGGCCGCGGCTCTGGCGACAGCTCCCACGCCCGAAGAGCCAGGAGGGAAAGCCGTGCCTCGTTGGAAAGCTCTTTGGCAGCCGCTCGCGTGGCCCCACAGCCCGTGGGGCTGCGGGCTTTCCGGCGGCCGTCAGCCTCGGCGCCACCGGCGCCCACGTGGCGCCGCCACGCCAGCCTGCAAAGCATTTTCCGGTAGGGCCGCGGCTCTGGCGACAGCTCCCACGGCCGAAGAGCCAGGAGGTAAAGCCATGCCTCGTTGGAAAGCTCTTTGGCAGCCACTCGCATGGCCCTAAAGCCTGTGGGGCTGCGGGCTTTCCGGCGGCCGTCAGCCTCAGCGCCACCGGCGCCCACGTGGCGCCGCCGCGCCAGCCTGTGAAGCATTTTCCGGTAGGGCCGCGTCTCTGGCGACAGCTCCCACGCCCGAAGAGCCAGGAGGGAAAGCCGTGCCTCGTTGGAAAGCTCTTTGAAGCCACTCATGTGGCCCCACAGCCCGTGGGGCTGCGGGCTTTGCGGCGGCCGTCAGCCTGGGCGACACCGGCACCCACGTCGGTACACCGCGCCACCCTGCGAAGCATTTTCCGGTAGGGCCGCTTCTCTGGCGACAGCTCCCACGCCCGAAGAGCCAGGAGGGAAAGCCGTGCCTCGTTGGAAAGCTCTTTGGCAGCCGCTCGCGTGGCCCCACAGCCCGTGGGGCTGCGGGCTTTGCGGCGGCCGTCAGCCTCAGCGCCACCGGCGCCCACGTGGGCCCGCCGCGCCAGCCTGCAAAGCATTTTCCGGTAGGGCCGCGTCTCTGGCGACAGCTCCCACGCCCGAAGAGCCAGGAGGGAAAGCCGTGCCTCGTTGGAAAGCTCTTTGGCAGTCACTCGCGTGGCCCCACAGCCCGTGGGGCTGCGGGCTTTCCGGCGGCCGTCAGCCTGGGCGACACCGGCGCCCACGTGGCGCCACCGCGCCAGCCTGCGAAGCATTTTCCAGTAGGGCCGCGTCTCTGGCGACAGCTCCCACGCCCAAAGAGCCAGGAGGGAAAGCCGTGCCTCGTTGGAAAGCTCTTTGGCAGCCGCTCGCGTGGCCCCACAGCCCGTGGGGCTGCGGGCTTTCCGGCGGTCGTCAGCCTCGGCGCCACCGGCGCCCACGTGGCGCCGCTGCACCAGCCTGCGAAGCATTTTCCGGTAGGGCCGCGGCTCTGGCAACAGCTCCCACGCCCAAAGAGCCAGGAGGGAAAGCCGTGCCTTGATGGAAAGCTCTTTGGCAGCCGCTCGCGTGGCCCCACAGCCAATGGGGCTGCGGGCTTTGCGGCGGCCGTCAGCCTCGGCGCCACTGGCGCCCACGTGGCGCCGCTGCACCAGCCTGCGAAGCATTTTCCGGTAGGGCCGCGGCTCTGGCGACAACTCCCACGCCCGAAGAGCCAGGAGGGAAAGCCGTGCCTCGTTGGAAAGCTCTTTGGCAGTCGCTCGCGTGGCCCCACAGCCCGTGGGGCTGCGGGCTTTCTGGCGGCCGTCAGCCTGGGCGACATCGGCGCCCACGTCGGGCCGCCGCGCCAGCCTGCAAAGCATTTTCCGGTAGGGCCGCGGCTCTGGCGACAGCTCCCACGCCCGAAGAGCCAGGAGGGAAAGCCGTGCCTCGTTGGAAAGCTCTTTGAAGCCACTCACGTGGCCCCACAGCCCGTGGGGCTGCGGGCTTTGCGGCGGCCGTCAGCCTGGGCGACACCGGCACCCACGTCGGTACACCGCGCCAGCCTGCGAAGCATTTTCCGGTAGGGCCGCTTCTCTGGTGACAGCTCCCACGCCCGAAGAGCCAGGAGGGAAAGCCGTGCCTCGTTGGAAAGCTCTTTGGCAGCCACTCGCGTGGCCCCACAGCCCGTGGGGCTGCGGGCTTTCCGGCGGCCGTCAGCCTCAGCGCCACCGGCGCCCACGTGGGGCCGCCGCGCCAGCCTGCAAAGCATTTTCCGGTAGGGCCGCGTCTCTGGCGACAGCTCCCACGCCCGAAGAGCCAGGAGGGAAAGCCGTGCCTTGATGGAAAGCTCTTTGGCAGTCACTCGCGTGTCCCCACAGCCCGTGGGGCTGCGGGCTTTGCGGCGGCCATCAGCCTCGGCGCCACCGGCGCCCACGTTGCGCCTCGGCGCCAGCCTGCGAAGCATTTTCCGGTAGGGCCGCGGCTCTGGCGACAGCTCCCATGCCCGAAGAGCCAGGAGGGAAAGCCGTGCCTCATTGGAAAGCTCTTTGGCAGTCGCTCGCGTGGCCCCACAGCCCGTGGGGCTGCGGGCTTTGCGGCGGCCGTCAGCCTGGGCGACATCGGCGCCCACGTCGGGCCGCCGCGCCAGCCTGCAAAGCATTTTCCGGTAGGGCCGCGTCTCTGGCGACAGCTCCCACGCCCGAAGAGCCAGGAGGGAAAGCCGTGCCTCGTTGGAAAGCTCTTTGGCAGCCACTCGCGTGGCCCCACAGCCCGTGGGGCTGCGGGCTTTCCGGCGGCCGTCAGCCTCGGCGACACCGGCGCCCACGTGGCGCCACCGCGCCAGCCTGCGAAGCATTTTCCAGTAGGGCCGCGTCTCTGGCGACAGCTCCCACGCCCAAAGAGCCAGGAGGGAAAGCCGTGCCTCGTTGGAAAGCTCTTTGGCAGCCGCTCGCGTGGCCCCACAGCCCGTGGGGCTGCGGGCTTTCCGGCGGTCGTCAGCCTCGGCGCCACCGGCGCCCACGTGGCTCTGCCGCGCCAGCCTGCGAAGCATTTTCCGGTAGGGCCGCGGCTCTGGCAACAGCTCCCACGCCCAAAGAGCCAGGAGGGAAAGCCGTGCCTTGATGGAAAGCTCTTTGGCAGCCGCTCGCGTGGCCCCACAGCCAATGGGGCTGCGGGCTTTGCGGCGGCCGTCAGCCTCGGCGCCACTGGCGCCCACGTGGCGCCGCTGCACCAGCCTGCGAAGCATTTTCCGGTACGGCCGCGGCTCTGGCGACAGCTCCCACGCCCGAAGAGCCAGGAGGGAAAGCCGTGCCTCGTTGGAAAGCTCTTTGGCAGTCGCTCGCGTGGCCCCACAGCCCGTGGGGCTGCGGGCTTTCTGGCGGCCGTCAGCCTGGGCGACATCGGCGCCCACGTCGGGCCGCCGCGCCAGCCTGCAAAGCATTTTCCGGTAGGGCCGCGTCTCTGGCGACAGCTCCCACGCCCGAAGAGCCAGGAGGGAAAGCCGTGCCTCGTTGGAAAGCTCTTTGGCAGCCACTCACGTGGCCCCACAGCCCGTGGGGCTGCGGGCTTTGCGGCGGCCGTCAGCCTGGGCGACATCTGCGCCCACGTCGGTCCGCCGCGCCAGCCTGCAAAGCATTTTCCGGTAGGGCCGCAGCTCTGGCGACAGCTCCCACGCCCGAAGAGCCAGGAGGGAAAGCCGTGCCTCGTTGGAAAGCTCTTTGGCAGCCACTCGCGTGGCCCCACAGCCCGTGGGGCTGCGGGCTTTCCGGCGGCCGTCAGCCTGGGCGCCACCGGCGCCCACGTCCGCCGCCGCGCCAGCCTGCGAAGCATTTTCCGGTAGGGCCGCGTCTCTGGCGACAGCTCCCACGCCCGAAGAGCCAGGAGGGAAAGCCGTGCCTCGTTGGAAAGCTCTTTGGCAGCCGCTCGCGTGGCCCCACAGCCCGTGGGGCTGCGGGCTTTGCGGCGGCCATCAGCCTCGGCGCCACCGGCGCCCACGTTGCGCCGCGGCGCCAGACTACGAAGCATTTTCCGGTAGGGCCGCGGCTCTGGCGACAGCTCCCACGCCCGAAGAGCCAGGAGGGAAAGCCGTGCCTCATTGGAAAGCTCTTTGGCAGCCGCTCGCGTGGCCCAACAGCCCGTGGGGCTGCGGGCTTTGCGGCGGCCGTCAGCCTGGGCGACATCGGCGACCACGTCGGGCCGCTGCGCCAGCCTGCAAAGCATTTTCCGGTAGGGCCGCGGCTCTGGCGACAGCTCCCACGGCCGAAGAGCCACGAGGTAAAGCCATGCCTCGTTGGAAAGCTCTTTGGCAGCCACTCGCATGGCCCTAAAGCCTGTGGGGCTGCGGGCTTTCCGGCGGCCGTCAGCCTCGGCGCCTCCGGCGCCCACGTGGCGCCGCCGCGCCAGCCTGCGAAGCATTTTCCAGTAGGGCCGCGGCTCTGGCGACAGCTCCCACGCCCGAAGAGCCAGGAGGGAAAGCCGTGCCTTGTTGGAAAGCTCTTTGGCAGCCGCTCGCGTGGCCCCACAGCCCGTCGGGCTGCGGCCTTTGCGGCGGCCGTCAGCCTGGGCGCCACCGGCGCCCACGTGGGGCCGCTGCGCCAGCCTGCGAAGCATTTTCCGGTAGGGCCGCGGCTCTGGCGACAGCTCCCACGCCCGAAGAGCCAGGAGGGAAAGCCGTGCCTCATTGGAAAGCTCTTTGGCAGCCGCTCGCGTGGCCCAACAGCCCGTGGGGCTGCGGGCTTTGCGGCGGCCGTCAGCCTGGGCGACACCGGCACCCACGTCGGTACACCGCGCCACCCTGCGAAGCATTTTCCGGTAGGGCCGCTTCTCTGGCGACAGCTCCCACGCCCGAAGAGCCAGGAGGGAAAGCCGTGCCTCGTTGGAAAGCTCTTTGGCAGCCACTCGCGTGGCCCCACAGCCCGTGGGGCTGCGGGCTTTGCGGCGGCCGTCAGCCTCAGCGCCACCGGCGCCCACGTGGGGCCGCCGCGCCAGCTTGCAAAGCATTTTCCGGTAGGGCCGCGTCTCTGGCGACAGCTCCCACGCCCGAAGAGCCAGGAGGGAAAGCCGTGCCTTGATGGAAAGCTCTTTCGCAGTCACTCGCGTGTCCCCACAGCCCGTGGGGCTGCGGGCTTTGCGGCGGCCATCAGCCTCGGCGCCACCGGCGCCCACGTTGCGCCGCGGCGCCAGCCTGCGAAGCATTTTCCGGTAGGGCCGCGTCTCTGGCGACAGCTCCCACGCCCGAAGAGCCAGGAGGGAAAGCCGTGCCTCGTTGGAAAGCTCTTTGAAGCCACTCACGTGGCCCCACAGCCCGTGGGGCTGCGGGCTTTGCGGCGGCCGTCAGCCTGGGCGACACCGGCACCCACGTCGGTACACCGCGCCACCCTGCGAAGCATTTTCCGGTAGGGCCGCTTCTCTGGCGACAGCTCCCACGCCCGAAGAGCCAGGAGGGAAAGCCGTGCCTCGTTGGAAAGCTCTTTGGCAGCCGCTCGCGTGGCCCCACAGCCCGTGGGGCTGCGGGCTTTGCGGCGGCCATCAGCCTCAGCGCCACCGGCGCCCACGTGGGGCCGCCGCGCCAGCCTGCAAAGCATTTTCCGGTAGGGCCGCGTCTCTGGCGACAGCTCCCACGCCCGAAGAGCCAGGAGGGAAAGCCGTGCCTCGTTGGAAAGCTCTTTGGCAGTCACTCGCGTGGCCCCACAGCCCGTGGGGCTGCGGGCTTTGCGGCGGCCGTCAGCCTGGGCGACATCGGCGCCCACGTCGGGCCGCCGCGCCAGCCTGCAAAGCATTTTCCGGTAGGGCCGCGGCTCTGGCGACAGCTCCCACGCCCGAAGAGCCAGGAGGTAAAGCCATGCCTCGTTGGAAAGCTCTTTGGCAGCCACTCGCATGGACCTAAAGCCTGTGGGGCTGCGGGCTTTCCGGCGGCCGTCAGCCTGGGCGACACCGGCGCCCACGTGGCGCCACCGCGCCAGCCTGCGAAGCATTTTCCAGTAGGGCCGCGTCTCTGGCGACAGCTCCCACGCCCAAAGAGCCAGGAGGGAAAGCCGTGCCTCGTTGGAAAGCTCTTTGGCAGCCGCTCGCGTGGCCCCACAGCCCGTGGGGCTGCGGGCTTTCCGGCGGTCGTCAGCCTCGGCGCCACCGGCGCCCACGTGGCGCCGCCGCGCCAGCCTGCGAAGCATTTTCCGGTACGGCCGCGTCTCTGGCGACAGCTCCCACGCCCGAAGAGCCAGGAGGGAAAGCCGTGCCTCGTTGGAAAGCTCTTTGGCAGTCGCTCGCGTGGCCCCACAGCCCGTGGGGCTGCGGGCTTTCTGGCGGCCGTCAGCCTGGGCGACATCGGCGCCCACGTCGGGCCGCCGCGCCAGCCTGCAAAGCATTTTCCGGTAGGGCCGCGGCTCTGGCGACAGCTCCCACGCCCGAAGAGCCAGGAGGGAAAGCCGTGCCTCGTTGGAAAGCTCTTTGAAGCCACTCACGTGGCCCCACAGCCCGTGGGGCTGCGGGCTTTGCGGCGGCCGTCAGCCTGGGCGACACCGGCACCCACGTCGGTACACCGCGCCACCCTGCGAAGCATTTTCCGGTAGGGCCGCTTCTCTGGTGACAGCTCCCACGCCCGAAGAGCCAGGAGGGAAAGCCGTGCCTCGTTGGAAAGCTCTTTGGCAGCCACTCGCGTGGCCCCACAGCCCGTGGGGCTGCGGGCTTTGCGGCGGCCGTCAGCCTCAGCGCCACCGGCGCCCACGTGGGGCCGCCGCGCCAGCCTGCAAAGCATTTTCCGGTAGGGCCGCGTCTCTGGCGACAGCTCCCACGCCCGAAGAGCCAGGAGGGAAAGCCGTGCCTTGATGGAAAGCTCTTTGGCAGTCACTCGCGTGTCCCCACAGCCCGTGGGGCTGCGGGCTTTGCGGCGGCCATCAGCCTCGGCGCCACCGGCGCCCACGTGGCGCCTCGGCGCCAGCCTGCGAAGCATTTTCCGGTAGGGCCGCTTCTCTGGCGACAGCTCCCATGCCCGAAGAGCCAGGAGGGAAAGCCGTGCCTCATTGGAAAGCTCTTTGGCAGTCGCTCGCGTGGCCCCACAGCCCGTGGGGCTGCGGGCTTTGCGGCGGCCGTCAGCCTGGGCGACATCGGCGCCCACGTCGGGCCGCCGCGCCAGCCTGCAAAGCATTTTCCGGTAGGGCCGCGTCTCTGGCGACAGCTCCCACGCCCGAAGAGCCAGGAGGGAAAGCCGTGCCTCGTTGGAAAGCTCTTTGGCAGCAACTCGCGTGGCCCCACAGCCCGTGGGGCTGCGGGCTTTCCGGCGGCCGTCAGCCTCGGCGACACCGGCGCCCACGTGGCGCCACCGCGCCAGCCTGCGAAGCATTTTCCAGTAGGGCCGCGTCTCTGGCGACAGCTCCCACGCCCAAAGAGCCAGGAGGGAAAGCCGTGCCTCGTTGGAAAGCTCTTTGGCAGCCGCTCGCGTGGCCCCACAGCCCGTGGGGCTGCGGGCTTTCCGGCGGTCGTCAGCCTCGGCGCCACCGGCGCCCACGTGGCGCCGCCGCGCCAGCCTGCGAAGCATTTTCCGGTAGGGCCGCGGCTCTGGCAACAGCTCCCACGCCCAAAGAGCCAGGAGGGAAAGCCGTGCCTTGATGGAAAGCTCTTTGGCAGCCGCTCGCGTGGCCCCACAGCCAATGGGGCTGCGGGCTTTGCGGCGGCCGTCAGCCTCGGCGCCACTGGCGCCCACGTGGCGCCGCTGCACCAGCCTGCGAAGCATTTTCCGGTACGGCCGCGGCTCTGGCGACAGCTCCCACGCCCGAAGAGCCAGGAGGGAAAGCCGTGCCTCGTTGGAAAGCTCTTTGGCAGTCGCTCGCGTGGCCCCACAGCCCGTGGGGCTGCGGGCTTTCTGGCGGCCGTCAGCCTGGGCGACATCGGCGCCCACGTCGGGCCGCCGCGCCAGCCTGCAAAGCATTTTCCGGTAGGGCCGCGTCTCTGGCGACAGCTCCCACGCCCGAAGAGCCAGGAGGGAAAGCCGTGCCTCGTTGGAAAGCTCTTTGGCAGCCACTCACGTGGCCCCACAGCCCGTGGGGCTGCGGGCTTTGCGGCGGCCGTCAGCATGGGCGACATCGGCGCCCACGTCGGTCCGCCGCGCCAGCCTGCAAAGCATTTTCCGGTAGGGCCGCAGCTCTGGCGACAGCTCCCACGCCCGAAGAGCCAGGAGGGAAAGCCGTGCCTCGTTGGAAAGCTCTTTGGCAGCCACTCGCGTGGCCCCACAGCCCGTGGGGCTGCGGGCTTTCCGGCGGCCGTCAGCCTCGGCGCCACCGGCGCCCACGTCCGCCGCCGCGCCAGCCTGCGAAGCATTTTCCGGTAGGGCCGCGTCTCTGGCGACAGCTCCCACGCCCGAAGAGCCAGGAGGGAAAGCCGTGCCTCGTTGGAAAGCTCTTTGGCAGCCGCTCGCGTGGCCCCACAGCCCGTGGGGCTGCGGGCTTTGCGGCGGCCATCAGCCTCGGCGCCACCGGCGCCCACGTTGCGCCGCGGCGCCAGACTACGAAGCATTTTCCGGTAGGGCCGCGGCTCTGGCGACAGCTCCCACGCCCGAAGAGCCAGGAGGGAAAGCCGTGCCTCATTGGAAACCTCTTTGGCAGCCGCTCGCGTGGCCCAACAGCCCGTGGGGCTGCGGGCTTTGCGGCGGCCGTCAGCCTGGGCGACATCGGCGACCACGTCGGGCCGCTGCGCCAGCCTGCAAAGCATTTTCCGGTAGGGCCGCGGCTCTGGCGACAGCTCCCACGGCCGAAGAGCCACGAGGTAAAGCCATGCCTCGTTGGAAAGCTCTTTGGCAGCCACTCGCATGGCCCTAAAGCCTGTGGGGCTGCGGGCTTTCCGGCGGCCGTCAGCCTCGGCGCCTCCGGCGCCCACGTGGCGCCGCCGCGCCAGCCTGCGAAGCATTTTCCAGTAGGGCCGCGGCTCTGGCGACAGCTCCCACGCCCGAAGAGCCAGGAGGGAAAGCCGTGCCTTGTTGGAAAGCTCTTTGGCAGCCGCTCGCATGGCCCCACAGCCCGTCGGGCTGCGGCCTTTGCGGCGGCCGTCAGCCTGGGCGCCACCGGCGCCCACGTGGGGCCGCTGCGCCAGCCTGCGAAGCATTTTCCGGTAGGGCCGCGGCTCTGGCGACAGCTCCCACGCCCGAAGAGCCAGGAGGGAAAGCCGTGCCTCATTGGAAAGCTCTTTGGCAGCCGTTCGCGTGGCCCAACAGCCCGTGGGGCTGCGGGCTTTGCGGCGGCCGTCAGCCTGGGCGACACCGGCACCCACGTCGGTACACCGCGCCACCCTGCGAAGCATTTTCCGGTAGGGCCGCTTCTCTGGCGACAGCTCCCACGCCCGAAGAGCCAGGAGGGAAAGCCATGCCTCGTTGGAAAGCTCTTTGGCAGCCACTCGCGTGGCCCCACAGCCCGTGGGGCTGCGGGCTTTGCGGCGGCCGTCAGCCTCAGCGCCACCGGCGCCCACGTGGGGCCGCCGCGCCAGCTTGCAAAGCATTTTCCGGTAGGGCCGCCTCTCTGGCCACAGCTCCCACGCCCGAAGAGCCAGGAGGGAAAGCCGTGCCTTGATGGAAAGCTCTTTGGCAGTCACTCGCGTGTCCCCACAGCCCGTGGGGCTGCGGGCTTTGCGGCGGCCATCAGCCTCGGCGCCACCGGCGCCCACGTTGCGCCGCGGCGCCAGCCTGCGAAGCATTTTCCGGTAGGGCCGCGGCTCTGGCGACAGCTCCCATGCCCGAAGAGCCAGGAGGGAAAGCCGTGCCTCATTGGAAAGCTCTTTGGCAGTCGCTCGCGTGGCCCCACAGCCCGTGGGGCTGCGGGCTTTGCGGCGGCCGTCAGCCTGGGCGACATCGGCGCCCACGTCGGGCCGCCGCGCCAGCCTGCAAAGCATTTTCCGGTAGGGCCGCGTCTCTGGCGACAGCTCCCACGCCCGAAGAGCCAGGAGGTAAAGCCATGCCTCGTTGGAAAGCTCTTTGGCAGCCACTCGCATGGACCTAAAGCCTGTGGGGCTGCGGGCTTTCCGGCGGCCGTCAGCCTCGGCGACACTGGCGCCCACGTGGCGCCACCGCGCCAGCCTGCGAAGCATTTTCCAGTAGGGCCGCGTCTCTGGCGACAGCTCCCACGCCCAAAGAGCCAGGAGGGAAAGCCGTGCCTCGTTGGAAAGCTCTTTGGCAGCCGCTCGCGTGGCCCCACAGCCCGTGGGGCTGCGGGCTTTCCGGCGGTCGTCAGCCTCGGCGCCACCGGCGCCCACGTGGCGCCGCCGCGCCAGCCTGCGAAGCATTTTCCGGTAGGGCCGCGGCTCTGGCAACAGCTCCCACGCCCAAAGAGCCAGGAGGGAAAGCCGTGCCTTGATGGAAAGCTCTTTGGCAGCCGCTCGCGTGGCCCCACAGCCAATGGGGCTGCGGGCTTTGCGGCGGCCGTCAGCCTCGGCGCCACTGGCGCCCACGTGGCGCCGCTGCACCAGCCTGCGAAGCATTTTCCGGTAGGGCCGCGGCTCTGGCGACAGCTCCCACGCCCGAAGAGCCAGGAGGGAAAGCCGTGCCTCGTTGGAAAGCTCTTTGGCAGTCGCTCGCGTGGCCCCACAGCCCGTGGGGCTGCGGGCTTTCTGGCGGCCGTCAGCCTGGGCGACATCGGCGCCCACGTCGGGCCGCCGCGCCAGCCTGCAAAGCATTTTCCGGTAGGGCCGCGTCTCTGGCGACAGCTCCCACGCCCGAAGAGCCAGGAGGGAAAGCCGTGCCTCGTTGGAAAGCTCTTTGGCAGCCACTCACGTGGCCCCACAGCCCGTGGGGCTGCGGGCTTTGCGGCGGCCGTCAGCCTGGGCGACATCGGCGCCCACGTCGGTCCGCCGCGCCAGCCTGCGAAGCATTTTCCGGTAGGGCCGCAGCTCTGGCGACAGCTCCCACGCCCGAAGAGCCAGGAGGTAAAGCCATGCCTCGTTGGAAAGCTCTTTGGCAGCCACTCGCATGGCCCTAAAGCCTGTGGGGCTGCGGGCTTTCCGGCGGCCGTCAGCCTGGGCGCCACCGGCGCCCACGTCCGCCGCCGCGCCAGCCTGCGAAGCATTTTCCGGTAGGGCCGCGTCTCTGGCGACAGCTCCCACGCCCGAAGAGCCAGGAGGGAAAGCCGTGCCTCGTTGGAAAGCTCTTTGGCAGCCGCTCGCGTGGCCCCACAGCCCGTGGGGCTGCGGGCTTTGCGGCGGCCATCAGCCTCGGCGCCACCGGCGCCCACGTTGCGCCGCGGCGCCAGACTACGAAGCATTTTCCGGTAGGGCCGCGGCTCTGGCGACAGCTCCCACGCCCGAAGAGCCAGGAGGGAAAGCCGTGCCTCGTTGGAAAGCTCTTTGGCAGCCGCTCGCGTGGCCCAACAGCCCGTGGGGCTGCGGGCTTTGCGGCGGCCGTCAGCCTGGGCGACATCGGCGACCACGTCGGGCCGCTGCGCCAGCCTGCAAAGCATTTTCCGGTAGGGCCGCGGCTCTGGCCACAGCTCCCACGCCCGAAGAGCCAGGAGGGAAAGCCGTGCCTTGATGGAAAGCTCTTTGGCAGTCACTCGCGTGTCCCCACAGCCCGTGGGGCTGCGGGCTTTGCGGCGGCCATCAGCCTCGGCGCCACCGGCGCCCACGTTGCGCCGCGGCGCCAGCCTGCGAAGCATTTTCCGGTAGGGCCGCGGCTCTGGCGACAGCTCCCATGCCCGAAGAGCCAGGAGGGAAAGCCGTGCCTCATTGGAAAGCTCTTTGGCAGTCGCTCGCGTGGCCCCACAGCCCGTGGGGCTGCGGGCTTTGCGGCGGCCGTCAGCCTGGGCGACATCGGCGCCCACGTCGGGCCGCCGCGCCAGCCTGCAAAGCATTTTCCGGTAGGGCCGCGTCTCTGGCGACAGCTCCCACGCCCGAAGAGCCAGGAGGTAAAGCCATGCCTCGTTGGAAAGCTCTTTGGCAGCCACTCGCATGGACCTAAAGCCTGTGGGGCTGCGGGCTTTCCGGCGGCCGTCAGCCTCGGCGACACTGGCGCCCACGTGGCGCCACCGCGCCAGCCTGCGAAGCATTTTCCAGTAGGGCCGCGTCTCTGGCGACAGCTCCCACGCCCGAAGAGCCAGGAGGGAAAGCCGTGCCTCGTTGGAAAGCTCTTTGGCAGCCGCTCGCGTGGCCCCACAGCCCGTGGGGCTGCGGGCTTTGCGGCGGCCGTCAGCCTCGGCGCCACCGGCGCCCACGTTGCGCCGCGGCGCCAGACTACGAAGCATTTTCCGGTAGGGCCGCGGCTCTGGCGACAGCTCCCACGCCCGAAGAGCCAGGAGGGAAAGCCGTGCCTCGTTGGAAAGCTCTTTGGCAGTCGCTCGCGTGGCCCAACAGCCCGTGGGGCTGCGGGCTTTGCGGCGGCCGTCAGCCTGGGCGACATCGGCGACCACGTCGGGCCGCTGCGCCAGCCTGCAAAGCATTTTCCGGTAGGGCCGCGGCTCTGGCGACAGCTCCCACGCCCGAAGAGCCAGGAGGGAAAGCCGTGCCTCATTGGAAAGATCTTTGGCAGTCGCTCGCGTGGCCCCACAGCCCGTGGGGCTGCGGGCTTTCCGGCGGTCGTCAGCCTCAGTGCCACCGGCGCCCACGTGGCGCCGCAGCGCCAGCCTGCGAAGCATTTTCCGGTAGGGCCGCGGCTCTGGCAACAGCTCCCACGCCCAAAGAGACTGGAGGGAAAGCCGTGCCTTGATGGAAAGCTCTTTGGCAGCCACTCGCGTGGCCCCACAGAAAATGGGGCTACGGGCTTTGCTGCAGCCATCAGCCTCGGCGCCACTGGCACCCACGTTGGGCCGCTGCGCCAGCCTGCGAAGCATTTTCCAGTAGGGCCGCGGCTCTGGCGACAGCTCCCACGCCCGAAGAGCCAGGAGGGAAAGCCGTGCCTCGTTGGAAAGCTCTTTGGCAGCCGCTCGCGTGGCCCCACAGCCCGTGGGGCTGCGGGCTTTGCGGCGGCCATCAGCCTCGGCGCCACCGGCGCCCACGTTGCGCCGCGGCGCCAGACTGCGAAGCATTTTCCGGTAGGGCCACGGCTCTGGCGACAGCTCCCACGCCCGAAGAGCCAGGAGGGAAAGCCGTGCCTCATTGGAAAGCTCTTTGGCAGTCGCTCGCGTGGCCCCACAGCCCGTGGGGCTGCGGGCTTTCTGGCGGCCGTCAGCCTGGGCGACATCGGCGCCCACGTCGGGCCGCCGCGCCAGCCTGCAAAGCATTTTCCGGTAGGGCCGCGGCTCTGGCGACAGCTCCCACGGCCGAAGAGCCAGGAGGTAAAGCCATGCCTCGTTGGAAAGCTCTTTGGCAGCCACTCGCATGGCCCTAAAGCCTGTGGGGCTGCGGGCTTTCCGGCGGCCGTCAGCCTCAGCGCCACCGGCGCCCACGTGGCGCCGCCGCGCCAGCCTGTGAAGCATTTTCCGGTAGGGCCGCGTCTCTGGCGACAGCTCCCACGGCCGAAGAGCCAGGAGGGAAAGCCGTGCCTCGTTGGAAAGCTCTTTGGCAGTCGCTCGCGTGGCCCCACAGCCCGTGGGGCTGCGGGCTTTGCGGCGGCCGTCAGCCTGGGCGACACCGGCGCCCAGGTGGGGCCGCCGCGCCAGCCTGCGAAGCATTTTCCGGTAGGGCCGCGGCTCTGGCGACAGCTCCCACGCCCGAAGAGCCAGGAGGGAAAGCCGTGCCTCGTTGGAAAGCTCTTTGAAGCCACTCACGTGGCCCCACAGCCCGTGGGGCTGCGGGCTTTGCGGCGGCCGTCAGCCTGGGCGACACCGGCACCCACGTCGGTACACCGCGCCACCCTGCGAAGCATTTTCCGGTAGGGCCGCTTCTCTGGCGACAGCTCCCACGCCCGAAGAGCCAGGAGGGAAAGCCGTGCCTCGTTGGAAAGCTCTTTGGCAGCCGCTCGCGTGGCCCCACAGCCCGTGGGGCTGCGGGCTTTGCGGCGGCCGTCAGCCTCAGCGCCACCGGCGCCCACGTGGGGCCGCCGCGCCAGCCTGCAAAGCATTTTCCGGTAGGGCCGCGTCTCTGGCGACAGCTCCCACGCCCGAAGAGCCAGGAGGGAAAGCCGTGCCTCGTTGGAAAGCTCTTTGGCAGTCACTCGCGTGTCCCCACAGCCCGTGGGGCTGCGGGCTTTGCGGCGGCCATCAGCCTCGGCGCCACCGGCGCCCACGTTGCGCCGCGGCGCCAGCCTGCGAAGCATTTTCCGGTAGGGCCGCGGCTCTGGCGACAGCTCCCATGCCCGAAGAGCCAGGAGGGAAAGCCGTGCCTCATTGGAAAGCTCTTTGGCAGTTGCTCGCGTGGCCCCACAGCCCGTGGGGCTGCGGGCTTTGCGGCGGCCGTCAGCCTGGGCGACATCGGCGCCCACGTCGGGCCGCCGCGCCAGCCTGCAAAGCATTTTCCAGTAGGGCCGCGTCTCTGGCGACAGCTCCCACGCCCGAAGAGCCAGGAGGTAAAGCCATGCCTCGTTGGAAAGCTCTTTGGCAGCCACTCGCATGGACCTAAAGCCTGTGGGGCTGCGGGCTTTCCGGCGGCCGTCAGCCTCGGCGACACCGGCGCCCACGTGGCGCCACCGCGCCAGCCTGCGAAGCATTTTCCAGTAGGGCCGCGTCTCTGGCGACAGCTCCCACGCCCAAAGAGCCAGGAGGGAAAGCCATGCCTCGTTGGAAAGCTCTTTGGCAGCCGCTCGCGTGGCCCCACAGCCCGTGGGGCTGCGGGCTTTCCGGCGGTCGTCAGCCTCGGCGCCACCGGCGCCCACGTGGCGCCGCCGCGCCAGCCTGCGAAGCATTTTCCGGTAGGGCCGCGGCTCTGGGAACAGCTCCCACGCCCAAAGAGCCAGGAGGGAAAGCCGTGCCTTGATGGAAAGCTCTTTGGCAGCCGCTCGCATGGCCCCACAGCCAATGGGGCTGCGGGCTTTGCGGCAGCCGTCAGCCTCGGCGCCACTGGCGCCCACGTGGCGCCGCTGCACCAGCCTGCGAAGCATTTTCCGGTAGGGCCGCGGCTCTGGCGACAGCTCCCACGCCCGAAGAGCCAGGAGGGAAAGCCGTGCCTCGTTGGAAAGCTCTTTGGCAGCCACTCGCGTGGCCCCACAGCCCGTGGGGCTGCGGGCTTTGCGGCGGCCGTCAGCCTCAGCGCCACCGGCGCCCACGTGGGGCCGCCGCGCCAGCTTGCAAAGCATTTTCCGGTAGGGCCGCCTCTCTGGCCACAGCTCCCACGCCCGAAGAGCCAGGAGGGAAAGCCGTGCCTTGATGGAAAGCTCTTTGGCAGTCACTCGCGTGTCCCCACAGCCCGTGGGGCTGCGGGCTTTGCGGCGGCCATCAGCCTCGGCGCCACCGGCGCCCACGTTGCGCCGCGGCGCCAGCCTGCGAAGCATTTTCCGGTAGGGCCGCGGCTCTGGCGACAGCTCCCATGCCCGAAGAGCCAGGAGGGAAAGCCGTGCCTCATTGGAAAGCTCTTTGGCAGTCGCTCGCGTGGCCCCACAGCCCGTGGGGCTGCGGGCTTTGCGGCGGCCGTCAGCCTGGGCGACATCGGCGCCCACGTCGGGCCGCCGCGCCAGCCTGCGAAGCATTTTCCGGTAGGGCCGCGTCTCTGGCGACAGCTCCCACGCCCGAAGAGCCAGGAGGTAAAGCCATGCCTCGTTGGAAAGCTCTTTGGCAGCCACTCGCATGGACCTAAAGCCTGTGGGGCTGCGGGCTTTCCGGCGGCCGTCAGCCTCGGCGACACTGGCGCCCACGTGGCGCCACCGCGCCAGCCTGCGAAGCATTTTCCAGTAGGGCCGCGTCTCTGGCGACAGCTCCCACGCCCAAAGAGCCAGGAGGGAAAGCCGTGCCTCGTTGGAAAGCTCTTTGGCAGCCGCTCGCGTGGCCCCACAGCCCGTGGGGCTGCGGGCTTTCCGTCGGTCGTCAGCCTCGGCGCCACCGGCGCCCACGTGGCGCCGCCGCGCCAGCCTGCGAAGCATTTTCCGGTAGGGCCGCGGCTCTGGCAACAGCTCCCACGCCCAAAGAGCCAGGAGGGAAAGCCGTGCCTTGATGGAAAGCTCTTTGGCAGCCGCTCGCGTGGCCCCACAGCCAATGGGGCTGCGGGCTTTGCGGCGGCCGTCAGCCTCGGCGCCACTGGCGCCCACGTGGCGCCGCTGCACCAGCCTGCGAAGCATTTTCCGGTACGGCCGCGGCTCTGGCGACAGCTCCCACGCCCGAAGAGCCAGGAGGGAAAGCCGTGCCTCGTTGGAAAGCTCTTTGGCAGTCGCTCGCGTGGCCCCACAGCCCGTGGGGCTGCGGGCTTTCTGGCGGCCGTCAGCCTGGGCGACATCGGCGCCCACGTCGGGCCGCCGCGCCAGCCTGCAAAGCATTTTCCGGTAGGGCCGCGTCTCTGGCGACAGCTCCCACGCCCGAAGAGCCAGGAGGGAAAGCCGTGCCTCGTTGGAAAGCTCTTTGGCAGCCACTCACGTGGCCCCACAGCCCGTGGGGCTGCGGGCTTTGCGGCGGCCGTCAGCCTGGGCGACATCGGCGCCCACGTCGGTCCGCCGCGCCAGCCTGCGAAGCATTTTCCGGTAGGGCCGCAGCTCTGGCGACAGCTCCCACGCCCGAAGAGCCAGGAGGTAAAGCCATGCCTCGTTGGAAAGCTCTTTGGCAGCCACTCGCATGGCCCTAAAGCCTGTGGGGCTGCGGGCTTTCCGGCGGCCGTCAGCCTGGGCGCCACCGGCGCCCACGTCCGCCGCCGCGCCAGCCTGCGAAGCATTTTCCGGTAGGGCCGCGTCTCTGGCGACAGCTCCCACGCCCGAAGAGCCAGGAGGGAAAGCCGTGCCTCGTTGGAAAGCTCTTTGGCAGCCGCTCGCGTGGCCCCACAGCCCGTGGGGCTGCGGGCTTTGCGGCGGCCATCAGCCTCGGCGCCACCGGCGCCCACGTTGCGCCGCGTCGCCAGACTACGAAGCATTTTCCGGTAGGGCCGCGGCTCTGGCGACAGCTCCCACGCCCGAAGAGCCAGGAGGGAAAGCCGTGCCTCATTGGAAAGCTCTTTGGCAGCCGCTCGCGTGGCCCAACAGCCCGTGGGGCTGCGGGCTTTGCGGCGGCCGTCAGCCTGGGCGACATCGGCGACCACGTCGGGCCGCTGCGCCAGCCTGCAAAGCATTTTCCGGTAGGGCCGCGGCTCTGGCGACAGCTCCCACGGCCGAAGAGCCACGAGGTAAAGCCATGCCTCGTTGGAAAGCTCTTTGGCAGCCACTCGCATGGCCCTAAAGCCTGTGGGGCTGCGGGCTTTCCGGCGGCCGTCAGCCTCGGCGCCTCCGGCGCCCACGTGGCGCCGCCGCGCCAGCCTGCGAAGCATTTTCCAGTA
Organism: Larus michahellis; assembly: GCF_964199755.1. Lineage (NCBI taxonomy): Eukaryota > Metazoa > Chordata > Aves > Charadriiformes > Laridae > Larus > Larus michahellis. The sequence goes on from NW_027436004.1 coordinate 156,014, forward strand.
GGGCCGCGGCTCTGGCGACAGCTCCCACGCCCGAAGAGCCAGGAGGGAAAGCCGTGCCTTGTTGGAAAGCTCTTTGGCAGCCGCTCGCGTGGCCCCACAGCCCGTGGGGCTGCGGCCTTTGCGGCGGCCGTCAGCCTGGGCGCCACCGGCGCCCACGTGGGGCCGCTGCGCCAGCCTGCGAAGCATTTTCCGGTAGGGCCGCGGCTCTGGCGACAGCTCCCACGCCCGAAGAGCCAGGAGGGAAAGCCGTGCCTCGTTGGAAAGCTCTTTGGCAGTCACTGGCGTGGCCCCACAGCCCGTGGGGCTGCAGGCTTTGCGGCAGCCATAAGCCTCGGCGCCACCGGCGCCCACGTTGCGCCGCGGCGCCAGCCTGCGAAGCATTTTCCGGTAGGGCCGCGGCTCTGGCGACAGCTCCCACGCCCGAAGAGCCAGGAGGGAAAGCCGTGCCTCATTGGAAAGATCTTTGGCAGTCGCTCGCGTGGCCCCACAGCCCGTGGGGCTGCGGGCTTTCCGGCGGTCGTCAGCCTCAGTGCCACCGGCGCCCACGTGGCGCCGAAGCGCCAGCCTGCGAAGCATTTTCCGGTAGGGCCGCGGCTCTGGCAACAGCTCCCACGCCCAAAGAGACTGGAGGGAAAGCCGTGCCTTGATGGAAAGCTCTTTGGCAGCCACTCGCGTGGCCCCACAGAAAATGGGGCTACGGGCTTTGCTGCAGCCATCAGCCTCGGCGCCACTGGCACCCACGTTGGGCCGCTGCGCCAGCCTGCGAAGCATTTTCCAGTAGGGCCGCGGCTCTGGCGACAGCTCCCACGCCCGAAGAGCCAGGAGGGAAAGCCGTGCCTCGTTGGAAAGCTCTTTGGCAGCCGCTCGCGTGGCCCCACAGCCCGTGGGGCTGCGGGCTTTGCGGCGGCCATCAGCCTCGGCGCCACCGGCGCCCACGTTGCGCCGCGGCGCCAGACTGCGAAGCATTTTCCGGTAGGGCCACGGCTCTGGCGACAGCTCCCACGCCCGAAGAGCCAGGAGGGAAAGCCGTGCCTCATTGGAAAGCTCTTTGGCAGTCGCTCGCGTGGCCCCACAGCCCGTGGGGCTGCGGGCTTTCTGGCGGCCGTCAGCCTGGGCGACATCGGCGCCCACGTCGGGCCGCCGCGCCAGCCTGCAAAGCATTTTCCGGTAGGGCCGCGGCTCTGGCGACAGCTCCCACGGCCGAAGAGCCAGGAGGTAAAGCCATGCCTCGTTGGAAAGCTCTTTGGCAGCCACTCGCATGGCCCTAAAGCCTGTGGGGCTGCGGGCTTTCCGGCGGCCGTCAGCCTCAGCGCCACCGGCGCCCACGTGGCGCCGCCGCGCCAGCCTGTGAAGCATTTTCCGGTAGGGCCGCGTCTCTGGCGACAGCTCCCACGGCCGAAGAGCCAGGAGGGAAAGCCGTGCCTCGTTGGAAAGCTCTTTGGCAGTCGCTCGCGTGGCCCCACAGCCCGTGGGGCTGCGGGCTTTGCGGCGGCCGTCAGCCTGGGCGACACCGGCGCCCAGGTGGGGCCGCCGCGCCAGCCTGCGAAGCATTTTCCGGTAGGGCCGCGGCTCTGGCGACAGCTCCCACGCCCGAAGAGCCAGGAGGGAAAGCCGTGCCTCGTTGGAAAGCTCTTTGAAGCCACTCACGTGGCCCCACAGCCCGTGGGGCTGCGGGCTTTGCGGCGGCCGTCAGCCTGGGCGACACCGGCACCCACGTCGGTACACCGCGCCACCCTGCGAAGCATTTTCCGGTAGGGCCGCTTCTCTGGCGACAGCTCCCACGCCCGAAGAGCCAGGAGGGAAAGCCGTGCCTCATTGGAAAGCTCTTTGGCAGCCGCTCGCGTGGCCCCACAGCCCGTGGGGCTGCGGGCTTTGCGGCGGCCGTCAGCCTCAGCGCCACCGGCGCCCACGTGGGGCCGCCGCGCCAGCCTGCAAAGCATTTTCCGGTAGGGCCGCGTCTCTGGCGACAGCTCCCACGCCCGAAGAGCCAGGAGGGAAAGCCGTGCCTCGTTGGAAAGCTCTTTGGCAGTCACTCGCGTGTCCCCACAGCCCGTGGGGCTGCGGGCTTTGCGGCGGCCATCAGCCTCGGCGCCACCGGCGCCCACGTTGCGCCGCGGCGCCAGCCTGCGAAGCATTTTCCGGTAGGGCCGCGGCTCTGGCGACAGCTCCCATGCCCGAAGAGCCAGGAGGGAAAGCCGTCCCTCATTGGAAAGCTCTTTGGCAGTCGCTCGCGTGGCCCCACAGCCCGTGGGGCTGCGGGCTTTGCGGCGGCCGTCAGCCTGGGCGACATCGGCGCCCACGTCGGGCCGCCGCGCCAGCCTGCAAAGCATTTTCCAGTAGGGCCGCGTCTCTGGCGACAGCTCCCACGCCCGAAGAGCCAGGAGGTAAAGCCATGCCTCGTTGGAAAGCTCTTTGGCAGCCACTCGCATGGACCTAAAGCCTGTGGGGCTGCGGGCTTTCCGGCGGCCGTCAGCCTCGGCGACACCGGCGCCCACGTGGCGCCACCGCGCCAGCCTGCGAAGCATTTTCCAGTAGGGCCGCGTCTCTGGCGACAGCTCCCACGCCCAAAGAGCCAGGAGGGAAAGCCGTGCCTCGTTGGAAAGCTCTTTGGCAGCCGCTCGCGTGGCCCCACAGCCCGTGGGGCTGCGGGCTTTCCGGCGGTCGTCAGCCTCGGCGCCACCGGCGCCCACGTGGCGCCGCCGCGCCAGCCTGCGAAGCATTTTCCGGTAGGGCCGCGGCTCTGGGAACAGCTCCCACGCCCAAAGAGCCAGGAGGGAAAGCCGTGCCTTGATGGAAAGCTCTTTGGCAGCCGCTCGCATGGCCCCACAGCCAATGGGGCTGCGGGCTTTGCGGCAGCCGTCAGCCTCGGCGCCACTGGCGCCCACGTGGCGCCGCTGCACCAGCCTGCGAAGCATTTTCCGGTAGGGCCGCGGCTCTGGCGACAGCTCCCACGCCCGAAGAGCCAGGAGGGAAAGCCGTGCCTCGTTGGAAAGCTCTTTGGCAGTCGCTCGCGTGGCCCCACAGCCCGTGGGGCTGCGGGCTTTCTGGCGGCCGTCAGCCTGGGCGACATCGGCGCCCACGTCGGGCCGCCGCGCCAGCCTGCAAAGCATTTTCCGGTAGGGCCGCGGCTCTGGCGACAGCTCCCACGCCCGAAGAGCCAGGAGGGAAAGCCGTGCCTCGTTGGAAAGCTCTTTGAAGCCACTCACGTGGCCCCACAGCCCGTGGGGCTGCGGGTTTTGCGGCGGCCGTCAGCCTGGGCGACACCGGCACCCACGTCGGTACACCGCGCCACCCTGCGAAGCATTTTCCGGTAGGGCCGCTTCTCTGGCGACAGCTCCCACGCCCGAAGAGCCAGGAGGGAAAGCCGTGCCTCATTGGAAAGCTCTTTGGCAGCCGCTCGCGTGGCCCCACAGCCCGTGGGGCTGCGGGCTTTGCGGCGGCCGTCAGCCTCAGCGCCATCGGCGCCCATGTCGGGCCGCCGCGCCAGCCTGCGAAGCATTTTCCGGTAGGGCCGCGGCTCTGGCGACAGCTCCCACGCCCAAAGAGCCAGGAGGGAAAGCCGTGCCTCGTTGGAAAGCTCTTTGGCAGTCACTCACGTGGCCCCACAGCCCGTGGGGCTACGGGCTTTGCTGCAGCCATCAGCCTCGGCTCCACTGGCACCCACGTTGGGCCGCTGCGCCAGCCTGCGAAGCATTTTCCAGTAGGGCCGCGGCTCTGGCGACAGCTCCCACGCCCGAAGAGCCAGGAGGGAAAGCCGTGCCTCGTTGGAAAGCTCTTTGGCAGCCGCTCGCGTGGCCCCACAGCCCGTGGGGCTGCGGGCTTTGCGGCGGCCATCAGCCTCGGCGCCACCGGCGCCCACGTTGCGCCGCGGCGCCAGACTGCGAAGCATTTTCCGGTAGGGCCACGGCTCTGGCGACAGCTCCCACGCCCGAAGAGCCAGGAGGGAAAGCCGTGCCTCATTGGAAAGCTCTTTGGCAGTCGCTCGCGTGGCCCCACAGCCCGTGGGGCTGCGGGCTTTCTGGCGGCCGTCAGCCTGGGCGACATCGGCGCCCACGTCGGGCCGCCGCGCCAGCCTGCAAAGCATTTTCCGGTAGGGCCGCGGCTCTGGCGACAGCTCCCACGGCCGAAGAGCCAGGAGGTAAAGCCATGCCTCGTTGGAAAGCTCTTTGGCAGCCACTCGCATGGCCCTAAAGCCTGTGGGGCTGCGGGCTTTCCGGCGGCCGTCAGCCTCAGCGCCACCGGCGCCCACGTGGCGCCGCCGCGCCAGCCTGTGAAGCATTTTCCGGTAGGGCCGCGTCTCTGGCGACAGCTCCCACGGCCGAAGAGCCAGGAGGGAAAGCCGTGCCTCGTTGGAAAGCTCTTTGGCAGCCCCTCGCGTGGCCCCACAGCCCGTGGGGCTGCGGGCTTTGCGGCGGCCGTCAGCCTGGGCGACACCGGCGCCCAGGTGGGGCCGCCGCGCCAGCCTGCGAAGCATTTTCCGGTAGGGCCGCGGCTCTGGCGACAGCTCCCACGCCCGAAGAGCCAGGAGGGAAAGCCGTGCCTCGTTGGAAAGCTCTTTGAAGCCACTCACGTGGCCCCACAGCCCGTGGGGCTGCGGGCTTTGCGGCGGCCGTCAGCCTGGGCGACACCGGCACCCACGTCGGTACACCGCGCCACCCTGCGAAGCATTTTCCGGTAGGGCCGCTTCTCTGGCGACAGCTCCCACGCCCGAAGAGCCAGGAGGGAAAGCCGTGCCTCGTTGGAAAGCTCTTTGGCAGCCGCTCGCGTGGCCCCACAGCCCGTGGGGCTGCGGGCTTTGCGGCGGCCGTCAGCCTCAGTGCCACCGGCGCCCACGTTGCGCCGCCGCGCCAGCCTGCAAAGCATTTTCCGGTAGGGCCGCGTCTCTGGCGACAGCTCCCACGCCCGAAGAGCCAGGAGGGAAAGCCGTGCCTCGTTGGAAAGATCTTTGGCAGTCACTCGCGTGTCCCCACAGCCCGTGGGGCTGCGGGCTTTGCGGCGGCCATCAGCCTCGGCGCCACCGGCGCCCACGTTGCGCCGCGGCGCCAGCCTGCGAAGCATTTTCCGGTAGGGCCGCGGCTCTGGCGACAGCTCCCATGCCCGAAGAGCCAGGAGGGAAAGCCGTGCCTCATTGGAAAGCTCTTTGGCAGTCGCTCGCGTGGCCCCACAGCCCGTGGGGCTGCGGGCTTTGCGGCGGCCGTCAGCCTGGGCGACATCGGCGCCCACGTCGGGCCGCCGCGCCAGCCTGCAAAGCATTTTCCGGTAGGGCCGCGTCTCTGGCGACAGCTCCCACGCCCGAAGAGCCAGGAGGTAAAGCCATGCCTCGTTGGAAAGCTCTTTGGCAGCCACTCGCATGGACCTAAAGCCTGTGGGGCTGCGGGCTTTCCGGCGGCCGTCAGCCTCGGCGACACCGGCGCCCACGTGGCGCCACCGCGCCAGCCTGCGAAGCATTTTCCAGTAGGGCCGCGTCTCTGGCGACAGCTCCCACGCCCAAAGAGCCAGGAGGGAAAGCCGTGCCTCGTTGGAAAGCTCTTTGGCAGCCGCTCGCGTGGCCCCACAGCCCGTGGGGCTGCGGGCTTTCCGGCGGTCGTCAGCCTGGGCGCCACCGGTGCCCACGTGGCGCCGCCGCGCCAGCCTGCGAAGCATTTTCCGGTAGGGCCGCGGCTCTGGGAACAGCTCCCACGCCCAAAGAGCCAGGAGGGAAAGCCGTGCCTCATTGGAAAGCTCTTTGGCAGCCGCTCGCGTGGCCCAACAGCCCGTGGGGCTGCGGGCTTTGCGGCGGCCGTCAGCCTGGGCGACATCGGCGACCACGTCGGGCCGCTGCGCCAGCCTGCAAAGCATTTTCCGGTAGGGCCGCGGCTCTGGCGACAGCTCCCACGGCCGAAGAGCCACGAGGTAAAGCCATGCCTCGTTGGAAAGCTCTTTGGCAGCCACTCGCATGGCCCTAAAGCCTGTGGGGCTGCGGGCTTTCCGGCGGCCGTCAGCCTCGGCGCCTCCGGCGCCCACGTGGCGCCGCCGCGCCAGCCTGCGAAGCATTTTCCAGTAGGGCCGCGGCTCTGGCGACAGCTCCCACGCCCGAAGAGCCAGGAGGGAAAGCCGTGCCTTGTTGGAAAGCTCTTTGGCAGCCGCTCGCGTGGCCCCACAGCCCGTGGGGCTGCGGCCTTTGCGGCGGCCGTCAGCCTGGGCGCCACCGGCGCCCACGTGGGGCCGCTGCGCCAGCCTGCGAAGCATTTTCCGGTAGGGCCGCGGCTCTGGCGACAGCTCCCACGCCCGAAGAGCCAGGAGGGAAAGCCGTGCCTCGTTGGAAAGCTCTTTGGCAGTCACTGGCGTGGCCCCACAGCCCGTGGGGCTGCAGGCTTTGCGGCAGCCATAAGCCTCGGCGCCACCGGCGCCCACGTTGCGCCGCGGCGCCAGCCTGCGAAGCATTTTCCGGTAGGGCCGCGGCTCTGGCGACAGCTCCCACGCCCGAAGAGCCAGGAGGGAAAGCCGTGCCTCATTGGAAAGATCTTTGGCAGTCGCTCGCGTGGCCCCACAGCCCGTGGGGCTGCGGGCTTTCCGGCGGTCGTCAGCCTCAGTGCCACCGGCGCCCACGTGGCGCCGAAGCGCCAGCCTGCGAAGCATTTTCCGGTAGGGCCGCGGCTCTGGCAACAGCTCCCACGCCCAAAGAGACTGGAGGGAAAGCCGTGCCTTGATGGAAAGCTCTTTGGCAGCCACTCGCGTGGCCCCACAGAAAATGGGGCTACGGGCTTTGCTGCAGCCATCAGCCTCGGCGCCACTGGCACCCACGTTGGGCCGCTGCGCCAGCCTGCGAAGCATTTTCCAGTAGGGCCGCGGCTCTGGCGACAGCTCCCACGCCCGAAGAGCCAGGAGGGAAAGCCGTGCCTCGTTGGAAAGCTCTTTGGCAGCCGCTCGCGTGGCCCCACAGCCCGTGGGGCTGCGGGCTTTGCGGCGGCCATCAGCCTCGGCGCCACCGGCGCCCACGTTGCGCCGCGGCGCCAGACTGCGAAGCATTTTCCGGTAGGGCCACGGCTCTGGCGACAGCTCCCACGCCCGAAGAGCCAGGAGGGAAAGCCGTGCCTCATTGGAAAGCTCTTTGGCAGTCGCTCGCGTGGCCCCACAGCCCGTGGGGCTGCGGGCTTTCTGGCGGCCGTCAGCCTGGGCGACATCGGCGCCCACGTCGGGCCGCCGCGCCAGCCTGCAAAGCATTTTCCGGTAGGGCCGCGGCTCTGGCGACAGCTCCCACGGCCGAAGAGCCAGGAGGTAAAGCCATGCCTCGTTGGAAAGCTCTTTGGCAGCCACTCGCATGGCCCTAAAGCCTGTGGGGCTGCGGGCTTTCCGGCGGCCGTCAGCCTCAGCGCCACCGGCGCCCACGTGGCGCCGCCGCGCCAGCCTGTGAAGCATTTTCCGGTAGGGCCGCGTCTCTGGCGACAGCTCCCACGGCCGAAGAGCCAGGAGGGAAAGCCGTGCCTCGTTGGAAAGCTCTTTGGCAGTCGCTCGCGTGGCCCCACAGCCCGTGGGGCTGCGGGCTTTGCGGCGGCCGTCAGCCTGGGCGACACCGGCGCCCAGGTGGGGCCGCCGCGCCAGCCTGCGAAGCATTTTCCGGTAGGGCCGCGGCTCTGGCGACAGCTCCCACGCCCGAAGAGCCAGGAGGGAAAGCCGTGCCTCGTTGGAAAGCTCTTTGAAGCCACTCACGTGGCCCCACAGCCCGTGGGGCTGCGGGCTTTGCGGCGGCCGTCAGCCTGGGCGACACCGGCACCCACGTCGGTACACCGCGCCACCCTGCGAAGCATTTTCCGGTAGGGCCGCTTCTCTGGCGACAGCTCCCACGCCCGAAGAGCCAGGAGGGAAAGCCGTGCCTCATTGGAAAGCTCTTTGGCAGCCGCTCGCGTGGCCCCACAGCCCGTGGGGCTGCGGGCTTTGCGGCGGCCGTCAGCCTCAGCGCCACCGGCGCCCACGTGGGGCCGCCGCGCCAGCCTGCAAAGCATTTTCCGGTAGGGCCGCGTCTCTGGCGACAGCTCCCACGCCCGAAGAGCCAGGAGGGAAAGCCGTGCCTCGTTGGAAAGCTCTTTGGCAGTCACTCGCGTGTCCCCACAGCCCGTGGGGCTGCGGGCTTTGCGGCGGCCATCAGCCTCGGCGCCACCGGCGCCCACGTTGCGCCGCGGCGCCAGCCTGCGAAGCATTTTCCGGTAGGGCCGCGGCTCTGGCGACAGCTCCCATGCCCGAAGAGCCAGGAGGGAAAGCCGTCCCTCATTGGAAAGCTCTTTGGCAGTCGCTCGCGTGGCCCCACAGCCCGTGGGGCTGCGGGCTTTGCGGCGGCCGTCAGCCTGGGCGACATCGGCGCCCACGTCGGGCCGCCGCGCCAGCCTGCAAAGCATTTTCCAGTAGGGCCGCGTCTCTGGCGACAGCTCCCACGCCCGAAGAGCCAGGAGGTAAAGCCATGCCTCGTTGGAAAGCTCTTTGGCAGCCACTCGCATGGACCTAAAGCCTGTGGGGCTGCGGGCTTTCCGGCGGCCGTCAGCCTCGGCGACACCGGCGCCCACGTGGCGCCACCGCGCCAGCCTGCGAAGCATTTTCCAGTAGGGCCGCGTCTCTGGCGACAGCTCCCACGCCCAAAGAGCCAGGAGGGAAAGCCGTGCCTCGTTGGAAAGCTCTTTGGCAGCCGCTCGCGTGGCCCCACAGCCCGTGGGGCTGCGGGCTTTCCGGCGGTCGTCAGCCTCGGCGCCACCGGCGCCCACGTGGCGCCGCCGCGCCAGCCTGCGAAGCATTTTCCGGTAGGGCCGCGGCTCTGGGAACAGCTCACACGCCCAAAGAGCCAGGAGGGAAAGCCGTGCCTTGATGGAAAGCTCTTTGGCAGCCGCTCGCATGGCCCCACAGCCAATGGGGCTGCGGGCTTTGCGGCAGCCGTCAGCCTCGGCGCCACTGGCGCCCACGTGGCGCCGCTGCACCAGCCTGCGAAGCATTTTCCGGTAGGGCCGCGGCTCTGGCGACAGCTCCCACGCCCGAAGAGCCAGGAGGGAAAGCCGTGCCTCGTTGGAAAGCTCTTTGGCAGTCGCTCGCGTGGCCCCACAGCCCGTGGGGCTGCGGGCTTTCTGGCGGCCGTCAGCCTGGGCGACATCGGCGCCCACGTCGGGCCGCCGCGCCAGCCTGCAAAGCATTTTCCGGTAGGGCCGCGGCTCTGGCGACAGCTCCCACGCCCGAAGAGCCAGGAGGGAAAGCCGTGCCTCGTTGGAAAGCTCTTTGAAGCCACTCACGTGGCCCCACAGCCCGTGGGGCTGCGGGTTTTGCGGCGGCCGTCAGCCTGGGCGACACCGGCACCCACGTCGGTACACCGCGCCACCCTGCGAAGCATTTTCCGGTAGGGCCGCTTCTCTGGCGACAGCTCCCACGCCCGAAGAGCCAGGAGGGAAAGCCGTGCCTCATTGGAAAGCTCTTTGGCAGCCGCTCGCGTGGCCCCACAGCCCGTGGGGCTGCGGGCTTTGCGGCGGCCGTCAGCCTCAGCGCCATCGGCGCCCATGTCGGGCCGCCGCGCCAGCCTGCGAAGCATTTTCCGGTAGGGCCGCGGCTCTGGCGACAGCTCCCACGCCCAAAGAGCCAGGAGGGAAAGCCGTGCCTCGTTGGAAAGCTCTTTGGCAGTCACTCACGTGGCCCCACAGCCCGTGGGGCTACGGGCTTTGCTGCAGCCATCAGCCTCGGCTCCACTGGCACCCACGTTGGGCCGCTGCGCCAGCCTGCGAAGCATTTTCCAGTAGGGCCGCGGCTCTGGCGACAGCTCCCACGCCCGAAGAGCCAGGAGGGAAAGCCGTGCCTCGTTGGAAAGCTCTTTGGCAGCCGCTCGCGTGGCCCCACAGCCCGTGGGGCTGCGGGCTTTGCGGCGGCCATCAGCCTCGGCGCCACCGGCGCCCACGTTGCGCCGCGGCGCCAGACTGCGAAGCATTTTCCGGTAGGGCCACGGCTCTGGCGACAGCTCCCACGCCCGAAGAGCCAGGAGGGAAAGCCGTGCCTCATTGGAAAGCTCTTTGGCAGTCGCTCGCGTGGCCCCACAGCCCGTGGGGCTGCGGGCTTTCTGGCGGCCGTCAGCCTGGGCGACATCGGCGCCCACGTCGGGCCGCCGCGCCAGCCTGCAAAGCATTTTCCGGTAGGGCCGCGGCTCTGGCGACAGCTCCCACGGCCGAAGAGCCAGGAGGTAAAGCCATGCCTCGTTGGAAAGCTCTTTGGCAGCCACTCGCATGGCCCTAAAGCCTGTGGGGCTGCGGGCTTTCCGGCGGCCGTCAGCCTCAGCGCCACCGGCGCCCACGTGGCGCCGCCGCGCCAGCCTGTGAAGCATTTTCCGGTAGGGCCGCGTCTCTGGCGACAGCTCCCACGGCCGAAGAGCCAGGAGGGAAAGCCGTGCCTCGTTGGAAAGCTCTTTGGCAGCCCCTCGCGTGGCCCCACAGCCCGTGGGGCTGCGGGCTTTGCGGCGGCCGTCAGCCTGGGCGACACCGGCGCCCAGGTGGGGCCGCCGCGCCAGCCTGCGAAGCATTTTCCGGTAGGGCCGCGGCTCTGGCGACAGCTCCCACGCCCGAAGAGCCAGGAGGGAAAGCCGTGCCTCGTTGGAAAGCTCTTTGAAGCCACTCACGTGGCCCCACAGCCCGTGGGGCTGCGGGCTTTGCGGCGGCCGTCAGCCTGGGCGACACCGGCACCCACGTCGGTACACCGCGCCACCCTGCGAAGCATTTTCCGGTAGGGCCGCTTCTCTGGCGACAGCTCCCACGCCCGAAGAGCCAGGAGGGAAAGCCGTGCCTCGTTGGAAAGCTCTTTGGCAGCCGCTCGCGTGGCCCCACAGCCCGTGGGGCTGCGGGCTTTGCGGCGGCCGTCAGCCTCAGTGCCACCGGCGCCCACGTTGCGCCGCCGCGCCAGCCTGCAAAGCATTTTCCGGTAGGGCCGCGTCTCTGGCGACAGCTCCCACGCCCGAAGAGCCAGGAGGGAAAGCCGTGCCTCATTGGAAAGATCTTTGGCAGTCACTCGCGTGTCCCCACAGCCCGTGGGGCTGCGGGCTTTGCGGCGGCCATCAGCCTCGGCGCCACCGGCGCCCACGTTGCGCCGCGGCGCCAGCCTGCGAAGCATTTTCCGGTAGGGCCGCGGCTCTGGCGACAGCTCCCATGCCCGAAGAGCCAGGAGGGAAAGCCGTGCCTCATTGGAAAGCTCTTTGGCAGTCGCTCGCGTGGCCCCACAGCCCGTGGGGCTGCGGGCTTTGCGGCGGCCGTCAGCCTGGGCGACATCGGCGCCCACGTCGGGCCGCCGCGCCAGCCTGCAAAGCATTTTCCGGTAGGGCCGCGTCTCTGGCGACAGCTCCCACGCCCGAAGAGCCAGGAGGTAAAGCCATGCCTCGTTGGAAAGCTCTTTGGCAGCCACTCGCATGGACCTAAAGCCTGTGGGGCTGCGGGCTTTCCGGCGGCCGTCAGCCTCGGCGACACCGGCGCCCACGTGGCGCCACCGCGCCAGCCTGCGAAGCATTTTCCAGTAGGGCCGCGTCTCTGGCGACAGCTCCCACGCCCAAAGAGCCAGGAGGGAAAGCCGTGCCTCGTTGGAAAGCTCTTTGGCAGCCGCTCGCGTGGCCCCACAGCCCGTGGGGCTGCGGGCTTTCCGGCGGTCGTCAGCCTGGGCGCCACCGGTGCCCACGTGGCGCCGCCGCGCCAGCCTGCGAAGCATTTTCCGGTAGGGCCGCGGCTCTGGGAACAGCTCCCACGCCCAAAGAGCCAGGAGGGAAAGCCGTGCCTTGATGGAAAGCTCTTTGGCAGCCGCTCGCGTGGCCCCACAGCCAATGGGGCTGCGGGCTTTGCGGCAGCCGTCAGCCTCGGCGCCACTGGCGCCCACGTGGCGCCGCTGCACCAGCCTGCGAAGCATTTTCCGGTAGGGCCGCGGCTCTGGCGACAGCTCCCACGCCCGAAGAGCCAGGAGGGAAAGCCGTGCCTCGTTGGAAAGCTCTTTGGCAGTCGCTCGCGTGGCCCCACAGCCCGTGGGGCTGCGGGCTTTCTGGCAGCCGTCAGCCTGGGCGACATCGGCGCCCACGTCGGGCCGCCGCGCCAGCCTGCAAAGCATTTTCCGGTAGGGCCGCGGCTCTGGCGACAGCTCCCACGCCCGAAGAGCCAGGAGGGAAAGCCGTGCCTCGTTGGAAAGCTCTTTGAAGCCACTCACGTGGCCCCACAGCCCGTGGGGCTGCGGGCTTTGCGGCGGCCGTCAGCCTGGGCGACACCGGCACCCACGTCGGTACACCGCGCCACCCTGCGAAGCATTTTCCGGTAGGGCCGCTTCTCTGGCGACAGCTCCCACGCCCGAAGAGCCAGGAGGGAAAGCCGTGCCTCGTTGGAAAGCTCTTTGGCAGCCGCTCGCGTGGCCCCACAGCCCGTGGGGCTGCGGGCTTTGCGGCGGCCGTCAGCCTCAGCGCCACCGGCGCCCACGTGGGGCCGCCGCGCCAGCCTGCAAAGCATTTTCCGGTAGGGCCGCGTCTCTGGCGACAGCTCCCATGCCCGAAGAGCCAGGAGGGAAAGCCGTGCCTCGTTGGAAAGATCTTTGGCAGTCACTCGCGTGTCCCCACAGCCCGTGGGGCTGCGGGCTTTGCGGCGGCCATCAGCCTCGGCGCCACCGGCGCCCACGTTGCGCCGCGGCGCCAGCCTGCGAAGCATTTTCCGGTAGGGCCGCGGCTCTGGCGACAGCTCCCATGCCCGAAGAGCCAGGAGGGAAAGCCGTGCCTCATTGGAAAGCTCTTTGGCAGTCGCTCGCGTGGCCCCACAGCCCGTGGGGCTGCGGGCTTTGCGGCGGCCGTCAGCCTGGGCGACATCGGCGCCCACGTCGGGCCGCCGCGCCAGCCTGCAAAGCATTTTCCGGTAGGGCCGCGGCTCTGGCGACAGCTCCCACGCCCGAAGAGCCAGGAGGTAAAGCCATGCCTCGTTGGAAAGCTCTTTGGCAGCCACTCGCATGGACCTAAAGCCTGTGGGGCTGCGGGCTTTCCGGCGGCCGTCAGCCTCGGCGACACCGGCGCCCACGTGGCGCCACCGCGCCAGCCTGCGAAGCATTTTCCAGTAGGGCCGCGTCTCTGGCGACAGCTCCCACGCCCAAAGAGCCAGGAGGGAAAGCCGTGCCTCGTTGGAAAGCTCTTTGGCAGCCGCTCGCGTGGCCCCACAGCCCGTGGGGCTGCGGGCTTTCCGGCGGTCGTCAGCCTCGGCGCCACCGGCGCCCACGTGGCGCCGCCGCGCCAGCCTGCGAAGCATTTTCCGGTAGGGCCGCGTCTCTGGCAACAGCTCCCACGCCCAAAGAGCCAGGAGGGAAAGCCGTGCCTTGATGGAAAGCTCTTTGGCAGCCGCTCGCGTGGCCCCACAGCCAATGGGGCTGCGGGCTTTGCGGCGGCCGTCAGCCTCGGCGCCACTGGCGCCCACGTGGCGCCGCTGCACCAGCCTGCGAAGCATTTTCCGGTAGGGCCGCGGCTCTGGCGACAGCTCCCACGCCCGAAGAGCCAGGAGGGAAAGCCGTGCCTCGTTGGAAAGCTCTTTGGCAGTCGCTCGCGTGGCCCCACAGCCCGTGGGGCTGCGGGCTTTCTGGCGGCCGTCAGCCTGGGCGACATCGGCGCCCACGTCGGGCCGCCGCGCCAGCCTGCAAAGCATTTTCCGGTAGGGCCGCGGCTCTGGCGACAGCTCCCACGCCCGAAGAGCCAGGAGGGAAAGCCGTGCCTCGTTGGAAAGCTCTTTGGCAGCCACTCACGTGGCCCCACAGCCCGTGGGGCTGCGGGCTTTGCGGCGGCCGTCAGCCTGGGCGACATCGGCGCCCACGTCGGTCCGCCGCGCCAGCCTGCAAAGCATTTTCCGGTAGGGCCGCAGCTCTGGCGACAGCTCCCACGCCCGAAGAGCCAGGAGGTAAAGCCATGCCTCGTTGGAAAGCTCTTTGGCAGCCACTCGCATGGCCCTAAAGCCTGTGGGGCTGCGGGCTTTCCGGCGGCCGTCAGCCTGGGCGCCACCGGCGCCCACGTCCGTCGCCGCGCCAGCCTGCGAAGCATTTTCCGGTAGGGCCGCGTCTCTGGCGACAGCTCCCACGCCCGAAGAGCCAGGAGGTAAAGCCGTGCCTCGTTGGAAAGCTCTTTGGCAGTCGCTCGCGTGGCCCCATAGCCAATGGGGCTGCGGGCTTTGCGGCAGCCGTCAGCCTCAGTGCCACCGGCGCCCACGTTGCGCCGCTGCGCCAGCCTGCGAAGCATTTTCCGGTAGGGCCGCGGCTCTGGCGACAGCTCCCACGCCCGAAGAGCCAGGAGGGAAAGCCATGCCTCGTTGGAAAGCTCTTTGGCAGCCGCTCGCGTGGCCCCACAGCCCGTGGGGCTGCGGGCTTTGCGGCGGCCGTCAGCCTCGGCGCTATCGGCGCCCACGTGGGGCCGCCGCGCCAGCCTGCGAAGCATTTTCCGGTAGGGCCGCGTCTCTGGCGACAGCTCCCACGCCCGAAGAGCCAGGAGGGAAAGCCGTGCCTCGTTGGAAAGCTCTTTGGCAGCCGCTCGCGTGGCCCCACAGCCCGTGGGGCTGCGGGCTTTCCGGCGGCCGTCAGCCTCGGCGCCACCGGCGCCCACGTGGCGCCGCCACGCCAGCCTGCGAAGCATTTTCCGGTAGGGCCGCGTCTCTGGCGACAGCTCCCACGCCCGAAGAGCCAGGAGGGAAAGCCGTGCCTCGTTGGAAAGCTCTTTGGCAGCCGCTCGCGTGGCCCCACAGCCCGTGGGGCTGCGGGCTTTGCGGCGGCCGTCAGCCTGGGCGACACCAGAGCCCAGGTGATGCCGCCGCGCCAGCCTGCGAAGCATTTTCCGGTAGGGCCGCGTCTCTGGCAACAGCTCCCACGCCCGAAGAGCCAGGAGGGAAAGCCGTGACTCGTTGGAAAGCTCTTTGGCAGCCACTCGCGTGGCCCCACAGCCTATGGGGCTGCGGGCTTTGCGGCGGCCATCAGCCTCAGTGCCACCGGCGCCCACGTTGCGCCGCCGCGCCAGCCTGTGAAGCATTTTCCAGTAGGGCCGCGTCTCTGGCGACAGCTCCCACGCCCGAAGAGCCAGGAGGGAAAGCCGTGCCTCGTTGGAAAGCTCTTTGGCAGTCGCTCGCGTGGCCCCATAGCCAATGGGGCTGCGGGCTTTGCCGCAGCCGTCAGCCTCAGTGCCACCGGCGCCCACGTTGCGCCGCTCCGCCAGCCTGCGAAGCATTTTCCGGTAGGGCCGCGGCTCTGGTGACAGCTCCCACGCCCGAAGAGCCAGGAGGGAAAGCCGTGCCTCGTTGGAAAGCTCTTTGGCAGCCGCTCGCGTGGCCCCACAGCCCGTGGGGCTGCGGGCTTTGCGGCGGCCGTCAGCCTCGGCGCTATCGGCGCCCATGTCGGGCCGCCGCGCCAGCCTGCGAAGCATTTTCTGGTAGGGCCGCGGCTCTGGCGACAGCTCCCACGCCCGAAGAGCCAGGAGGGAAAGCCGTGCCTCGTTGGAAATCTCTTTGGCAATCGCTCGCGTGGCTCCACAGCCCGTGGGGCTGCGGGCTTTGCGGCGGCCGTCAGCCTGGGCGACATCGGCGCCCACGTTGCGCCGCCGCGCCAGCCTGCAAAGCATTTTCCGGTAGGGCCGCAGCTCTGGCGACAGCTCCCACGGCCGAAGAGCCAGGAGGTAAAGCCATGCCTCGTTGGAAAGCTCTTTGGCAGCCACTCGCATGGCCCTAAAACCTGTTGGGCTGCGGGCTTTGCAGCAGCCGTCAGCCTCGGCGCCACCGGCGCCCATGTGGCGCCGCCGCGCCAGCCTGCGAAGCATTTTCCGGTAGGGCCGCTTCTCTGGTGACAGCTCCCACGCCCGAAGAGCCAGGAGGGAAAGCCGTGCCTCGTTGGAAAGCTCTTTGGCAGTCGCTCGCGTGGCCCCACAGCCCGTGGGGCTGCGGGCTTTCTGGCGGTCGTCAGCCTCGGCGCCACCGGCGCCCACGTTGCGCCGCCGCGCCAGCCTGCGAAGCATTTCCGGTAGGGCTGCGGCTCTGGCGACAGCTCCCACGGCCGAAGAGCCAGGAGGGAAAGCCATGCCTCGTTGGAAAGCTCTTTGGCAGCCGCTCGCGTGGCCCCACAGCCCGTGGGGCTGCGGGCTTTGCGGCGGCCGTCAGCCTCGGCGCCACCGGCGCCCACGTGGGGCCGCGGCGCCAGCCTGCGAAGCATTTTGCGGTAGGGCCGCGGCTCTGGCGACAGCTCCCACGCCCGAAGAGCCAGGAGGGAAAGCCGTGCCTCGTTGGAAAGCTCTTTGGCAGCCGCTCGCGTGGCCCCACAGCCCGTGGGGCTGCGGGCTTTGCGGCGGCCGTCAGCCTGGGCGACATCGGCGCCGACGTGGCGCCGCCGCGCCAGCCTGCGAAGCATTTTCTGGTAGGGCCGCGTCTCTGGCGACAGCTCCCACGCCCAAAGAGCCAGGAGGGAAAGCCGTGCCTCGTTGGAAAGCTCTTTGGCAGCCGCTCGCGTGGCCCCACAGCCCGTGGGGCTGCGGGCTTTCCGGCGGCCGTCAGCCTGGGCGACACCGGCACCCACGTCGGGACACCGCGCCAGCCTGCGAAGCATTTTCCGGTAGGGCCGCGTCTCTGGCGACAGCTCCCACGCCCGAAGAGCCAGGAGGGAAAGCCGTGCCTCGTTGGAAAGCTCTTTGGCAGCCGCTCGCGTGGCCCCACAGCCCGTGGGGCTGAGGGCTTTGCGGCGGCCATCAGCCTCGGCGCAACCGGCGCCCACGTTGCGCCGCGTCGCATGCCTGCGAAGCATTTTCCGGTAGGGCCGCGTCTCTGGCGACAGCTCCCACGCCCGAAGAGCCAGGAGGGAAAGCCGTGCCTCGTTGGAAAGCTCTTTGGCAGTCGCTCGCGTGGCCCCACAGCCCGTGGGGCTGCGGGCTTTCCGGCGGTCGTCAGCCTCGGCGCCACCGGCGCCCACGTGGCGCTGCCGTGCCAGCCTGCGAAGCATTTTCCGGTAGGGCCGCGTCTCTGGCGACAGCTCCCACGCCCGAAGAGCCAGGAGGGAAAGCCGTGCCTCGTTGGAAAGCTCTTTGAAGCCACTCATGTGACCCCACAGCCCGTGGGGCTGCGGGCTTTCCGGCGGCCGTCAGCCTGGGTGACACCGCCACCCACGTCGGGACACCGCGCCAGCCTGCGAAGCATTTTCCGGTAGGGCCGCGGCTCTGGCGACAGCTCCCACGCCCGAAGAGCCAGGAGGGAAAGCCATGCCTCGTTGTAAAGCTCTTTGGCAGCCACTCGCATGGCCCTAAAGCCTGTGGGGCTGCGGGCTTTGCGGCGGCCGTCAGCCTCAGCGCCACCGGCGCCCACGTGGCGCCGCCGCGCCAGCCTGCAAAGCATTTTCCGGTAGGGCCGCGTCTCTGGCGACAGCTCCCACGCCCGAAGAGCCAGGAGGGAAAGCCGTGCCTCGTTGGAAAGCTCTTTGGCAGTCGCTCGCGTGGCCCCACAGCCCGTGGGGCTGCGGGCTTTCCGGCGGCCGTCAGCCTGGGCGACATCGGCGCCCACGTCGGGCCGCCGCGCCAGCCTGCAAAGCATTTTCCGGTAGGGCCGCGGCTCTGGCGACAGCTCCCACGCCCGAAGAGCCAGGAGGGAAAGCCATGCCTCGTTGGAAAGCTCTTTGGCAGCCGCTCGCGTGTCCCCACAGCCCGTGGGGCTGCGGGCTTGCAGCGGCCGTCAGCCTCGGCGCCACCGGCGCCCACGTGGCGCCGCCGCGCCAGCCTGCGAAGCATTTTCCGGTAGGGCCGCGTCTCTGGCCACATCTCCCACGCCCGAAGAGCCAGGAGGGAAAGCCGTGCCTCATTGGAAAGCTCTTTGGCAGCCGCTCGCGTGGCCCCACAGCCAGTGGGGCTGCGGGCTTTGCGGTGGCTGTCAGCCTGGGCGACACCGGCGCCCAGGTGGGGCCGCCGCGCCAGCCTGCAAAGCATTTTCCGGTAGGGCCGCGGCTCTGGCGAAAGCTCCCACGGCCGAAGAGCCAGGAGGGAAAGCCGTGCCTCGTTGGAAAGCTCTTTGGCAGTCGCTCGCGTGGCCCCACAGCCCGTGGGGCTGCGGGCTTTCCGGCGGCCGTCAGCCTGGGCGACATCGGCGCCCACGTCGGGCCGCCGCGCCAGCCTGCAAAGCATTTTCCGGTAGGGCCGCGGCTCTGGCCACAGCTCCCACGCCCGAAGAGCCAGGAGGGAAAGCCATGCCTCGTTGGAAAGCTCTTTGGCAGCCACTCGTATGGCCCTAAAGCCTGTGGGGCTGCGGGCTTTCCGGCGGCCGTCAGCCTCAGCGCCACCGGAGCCCACGTGGCGCCGCCGCGCCAGCCTGCGAAGCATTTTCCGGTAGGGCCGCGGCTCTGGCGACAGCTCCCACGCCCGAAGAGCCAGGAGGGAAAGCCGTGCCTCGTTGGAAAGCTCTTTGGCAGTCGCTCGCGTGGCCCCACAGCCCGTAGGGCTGCGTGCTTTCCGGCGGCTGTCAGCCTCGGTGCCACCGGCGCCCACGTGGCGCGACCACGCCAACCTGCGAAGCATTTTCCGGTAGGGCCGCGTCTCTGGCGACAGCTCCCACGCCCGAAGAGCCAGGAGGGAAAGCCGTGCCTCGTTGGAAAGCTCTTTGGCAGTCGCTCGCGTGGCCCCACAGCCCGTGGGGCTGCGGGCTTTCCGGCGGTCGTCAGCCTCGGCGCCACCGGCGCCCACGTGGCGCTGCCGTGCCAGCCTGCGAAGCATTTTCCGGTAGGGCCGCGTCTCTGGCGACAGCTCCCACGCCCGAAGAGCCAGGAGGGAAAGCCGTGCCTCGTTGGAAAGCTCTTTGAAGCCACTCATGTGACCCCACAGCCCGTAGGGCTGCGGGCTTTCCGGCGGCCGTCAGCCTGGGTGACACCGCCACCCACGTCGGGACACCGCGCCAGCCTGCGAAGCATTTTCCGGTAGGGCCGCGGCTCTGGCGACAGCTCCCACGCCCGAAGAGCCAGGAGGGAAAGCCATGCCTCGTTGGAAAGCTCTTTGGCAGCCACTCGCATGGCCCTAAAGCCTGTGGGGCTGCGGGCTTTGCGGCGGCCGTCAGCCTCAGCGCCACCGGCGCCCACGTGGCGCCGCCGCGCCAGCCTGCGAAGCATTTTCCGGTAGGGCCGCGTCTCTGGCGACAGCTCCCACGCCCGAAGAGCCAGGAGGGAAAGCCGTGCCTCGTTGGAAAGCTCTTTGGCAGTCGCTCGCGTGGCCCCACAGCCCGTGGGGCTGCGGGCTTTCCGGCGGCCGTCAGCCTGGGCGACATCGGCGCCCACGTCGGGCCGCCGCGCCAGCCTGCAAAGCATTTTCCGGTAGGGCCGCGGCTCTGGCGACAGCTCCCACGCCCGAAGAGCCAGGAGGGAAAGCCATGCCTCGTTGGAAAGCTCTTTGGCAGCCGCTCGCGTGGCCCCACAGCCCGTGGGGCTGCGGGCTTGCAGCGGCCGTCAGCCTCGGCGCCACCGGCGCCCACGTGGCGCCGCCGCAATAGCCTGCGAAGCATTTTCCGGTAGGGCCTCATCTCTGGCCACATCTCCCACGCCCGAAGAGCCAGGAGGGAAAGCCGTGCCTCATTGGAAAGCTCTTTGGCAGCCGCTCGCGTGGCCCCACAGCCAGTGGGGCTGCGGGCTTTGCGGTGGCTGTCAGCCTGGGCGACACCGGCGCCCAGGTGGGGCCGCCGCGCCAGCCTGCGAAGCATTTTCCGGTAGGGCCGCGTCTCTGGCGACAGCTCCCACGCCCGAAGAGCCAGGAGGGAAAGCCGTGCCTCGTTGGAAAGCTCTTTGGCAGTCGCTCGCGTGGCCCCACAGCCCGTGGGGCTGCGGGCTTTCCGGCGGCCGTCAGCCTGGGCGACATCGGCGCCCACGTCGGGCCGCCGCGCCAGCCTGCAAAGCATTTTCCGGTAGGGCCGCGGCTCTGGCGACAGCTCCCACGCCCGAAGAGCCAGGAGGGAAAGCCATGCCTCGTTGGAAAGCTCTTTGGCAGCCACTCGCATGGCCCTAAAGCCTGTGGGGCTGCGGGCTTTCCGGCGGCCGTCAGCCTCAGCGCCACCGGCGCCCACGTGGCGCCGCCGCGCCAGCCTGCGAAGCATTTTCCGGTAGGGCCGCGGCTCTGGCGACAGCTCCCACGCCCGAAGAGCCAGGAGGGAAAGCCGTGCCTCGTTGGAAAGCTCTTTGGCAGTCGCTCGCGTGGCCCCACAGCCCGTAGGGCTGCGGGCTTTCCGGCGGCTGTCAGCCTCGGTGCCACCGGCGCCCACGTGGCGCGACCACGCCAACCTGCGAAGCATTTTCCGGTAGGGCCACGTCTCTGGCGACAGCTCCCACGCCCGAAGGGCCAGGAGGGAAAGCCGTGCCTCGTTGGAAAGCTCTTTGGCAGTCGCTCGCGTGGCCCCACAGCCCGTGGGGCTGCGGGCTTTCCGGCGGTCGTCAGCCTCGGCGCCACCGGCGCCCACGTGGCGCTGCCGTGCCAGCCTGCGAAGCATTTTCCGGTAGGGCCGCGTCTCTGGCGACAGCTCCCACGGCCGAAGAGCCAGGAGGGAAAGCCGTGCCTCGTTGGAAAGCTCTTTGAAGCCACTCATGTGACCCCACAGCCCGTGGGGCTGCGGGCTTTCCGGCGGCCGTCAGCCTGGGTGACACCGCCACCCACGTCGGGACACCGCGCCAGCCTGCGAAGCATTTTCCGGTAGGGCCGCGGCTCTGGCGACAGCTCCCACGCCCAAAGAGCCAGGAGGGAAAGCCATGCCTCGTTGGAAAGCTCTTTGGCAGCCACTCGCATGGCCCTAAAGCCTGTGGGGCTGCGGGCTTTGCGGCGGCCGTCAGCCTCAGCGCCAGTGGCGCCCACGTGGCGCCGCTGCGCCAGCCTGCGAAGCATTTTCCGGTAGGGCCGCGTCTCTGGCCACATCTCCCACGCCCGAAGAGCCAGGAGGGAAAGCCGTGCCTCATTGGAAAGCTCTTTGGCAGCCGCTCGCGTGGCCCCACAGCCAGTGGGGCTGCGGGCTTTGCGGTGGCTGTCAGCCTGGGCGACACCGGCGCCCAGGTGGGGCCGCCGCGCCAGCCTGCGAAGCATTTTCCGGTAGGGCCGCGGCTCTGGCGACAGCTCCCACGGCCGAAGAGCCAGGAGGGAAAGCCGTGCCTCGTTGGAAAGCTCTTTGGCAGTCGCTCGCGTGGCCCCACAGCCCGTGGGGCTGCGGGCTTTCCGGCGGCCGTCAGCCTGGGCGACATCGGCGCCCACGTCGGGCCGCCGCGCCAGCCTGCAAAGCATTTTCCGGTAGGGCCGCGGCTCTGGCCACAGCTCCCACGCCCGAAGAGCCAGGAGGGAAAGCCATGCCTCGTTGGAAAGCTCTTTGGCAGCCACTCGCATGGCCCTAAAGCCTGTGGGGCTGCGGGCTTTGCGGCGGCCGTCAGCCTCAGCGCCACCGGCGCCCACGTGGCGCCGCCGCGCCAGCCTGCGAAGCATTTTCCGGTAGGGCCGCGGCTCTGGCGACAGCTCCCACGCCCAAAGAGCCAGGAGGGAAAGCCGTGCCTCGTTGGAAAGCTCTTTGGCAGTCGCTCGCGTGGCCCCACAGCCCGTAGGGCTGCGTGCTTTCCGGCGGCTGTCAGCCTCGGTGCCACCGGCGCCCACGTGGCACGACCACGCCAACCTGCGAAGCATTTTCCGGTAGGGCCACGGCTCTGGCGACAGCTCCCACGGCCAAAGAGCCAGGAGGGAAAGCCGTGCCTCATTGGAATGCTCTTTGGCAGTCGCTCGCGTGGCCCCACAGCCCGTGGGGCTGCGGGCTTTCCGGCGGCCGTCAGCCTGGGCGACATCGGCGCCCACGTCGGGCTGCCGCGCCAGCCTGCGAAGCATTTTCCGGTAGGGCCGCGTCTCTGGCGACAGCTCCCACGGCCGAAGAGCCAGGAGGGAAAGCCGTGCCTCGTTGCAAAGCTCTTTGGCAGCCACTCGCATGGCCCTAAAGCCTGTGGGGCTGCGGGCTTTGCGGCGGCCGTCAGCCTCGGCGCCACCGGTGCCCACGTGGGGCCGCTGCGCCAGCCTGCAAAGCATTTTCCAGTAGGGCCGCGGCTCTGGCGACAGCTCCCACGCCCGAAGAGCCAGGAGGGAAAGCCGTGCCTCGTTGGAAAGCTCTTTGGCAGTCGCTCGCGTGGCCCCACAGCCCATGGGGCTGCGGGCTTTGCGGCGGCCGTCAGCCTCGGCGCCACCGGCGCCCACATTGCGCCGCTGCGCCAGCCTGCAAAGCATTTTCCGGTAGGGCCGCGTCTCTGGCGACAGCTCCCACGCCCGAAGAGCCAGGAGGGAAAGCCATGCCTCGTTGGAAAGCTCTTTGGCAGCCACTCACGTGGCCCCACAGCCCGTGGGGCTGCGGGCTTTCCCGCGGCCATCAGCCTCGGCGCCATCGGCGCCCACGTCGGGCCACCGCGCCAGCCTGCGAAGCATTTTCCGGTAGGGCCGCGGCTCTGGCGACAGCTCCCACGCCCGAAGAGCCAGGAGGGAAAACCGTGCCTCGTTGGAAAGCTCTTTGGCAGCCGCTCGCGTGGCCCCACAGCCCGTGGGGCTGCGGGCTTGCAGCGGCCGTCAGCCTGGGCGCCACCGGCGCCCACGTGGCGCCGCCGCGCCAGCCTGCGAAGCATTTTCCGGTAGGGCCGCGTCTCTGGCGACAGCTCCCACGCCCGAAGAGCCAGGAGGGAAAGCCGTGCCTCGTTGGAAAGCTCTTTGGCAGCCACTCACGTGGCCCCATAGCCTGTGGGGCTGCGGGCTTTCCGGCGGCTGTCAGCCTCGGCGCCACCGGCGCCCACGTGGGGCCGCTGCGCCACGCAGAGAAGCATTTTCCGGTAGGGCCGCGGCTCTGGCGACAGCTCCCACGCCCGAAGAGCCAGGAGGGAAAGCCGTGCCTCGTTGGAAAGCTCTTTGGCAGCCGCTCGCAGGGCCCCACAGCCCGTGGGGCTGCGGGCTTTGCGGCGGCCGTCAGCCTGGGCGCCACCGGCGCCCAGGTGGGGCCGCCGCGCCAGCCTGCGAAGCATTTTCCGGTAGGGCCGCGTCTCTGGCAACAGCTCCCACGCCGAAGAGCCAGGAGGGAAAGCCGTGCCTCATTGGAAAGCTCTTTGGCAGCCACTCGCGTGGCCCCACAGCCCGTGGGGCTGCGGGCTTTGCGGCGGCCGTCAGCCTCGGCGCCACCGGCGCCCACGTGGCGCGACCGCGCCAGCCTGCAAAGCATTTTCCGGTAGGGCCGCGTCTCTGGCGACAGCTCCCACGCCCGAAGAGCCAGGAGGGAAAGCCGTGCCTCGTTGGAAAGCTCTTTGGCAGCCACTCACGTGGCCCCACAGCCCGTGGGGCTGCGGGCTTTCCCGCGGCCATCAGCCTCGGCGCCATCGGCGCCCACGTCGGGCCACCGCGCCAGCCTGCGAAGCATTTTCCGGTAGGGCCGCGTCTCTGGCGACAGCTCCCACGCCCGAAGAGCCAGGAGGGAAAGCCGTGCCTCGTTGGAAAGCTCTTTGGCAGTCGCTCGCGTGGCCCCACAGCCCGTGGGGCTGCGGGCTTGCAGCGGCCGTCAGCCTCGGCGCCACCGGCGCCCACGTGGCGCCGCCGCGCCAGCCTGCGAAGCATTTTCCGGTAGGGCCGCGTCTCTGGCGACAGCTCCCACGCCCGAAGAGCCAGGAGGGAAAGCCGTGCCTCGTTGGAAAGCTCTTTGGCAGCCACTCACGTGGCCCCATAGCCTGTGGGGCTGCGGGCTTTCCGGCGGCTGTCAGCCTCGGCGCCACCGGCGCCCACGTGGCGCCGCCGCGCCAGCCTGCAAAGCATTTTTCGGTAGGGCCGCGTCTCTGGCCACATCTCCCACGCCCGAAGAGCCAGGAGGGAAAGCCGTGCCTCATTGGAAAGCTCTTTGGCAGCCGCTCGCGTGGCCCCACAGCCAGTGGGGCTGCGGGCTTTGCGGTGGCTGTCAGCCTGGGCGACACCGGCGCCCAGGTGGGGCCGCCGCGCCAGCCTGCGAAGCATTTTCCGGTAGGGCCGCGGCTCTGGCGACAGCTCCCACGCCCGAAGAGCCAGGAGGGAAAGCCGTGCCTCGTTGGAAAGCTCTTTGGCAGTCGCTCGCGTGGCCCCACAGCCCGTGGGGCTGCGGGCTTTCCGGCGGCCGTCAGCCTGGGCGACATCGGCGCCCACGTCGGGCCGCCGCGCCAGCCTGCAAAGCATTTTCCGGTAGGGCCGCGGCTCTCTCCACAGCTCCCACACCCGAAGAGCCAGGAGGGAAAGCCATGCCTCGTTGGAAAGCTCTTTGGCAGCCACTCGCATGGCCCTAAAGCCTGTGGGGCTGCGGGCTTTGCGGCGGGCGTCAGCCTCAGCGCCACCGGCGCCCACGTGGCGCCGCCGCGCCAGCCTGCAAAGCATTTTCCGGTAGGGCCGCGGCTCTGGCGACAGCTCCCACGCCCAAAGAGCCAGGAGGGAAAGCCGTGCCTCGTTGGAAAGCTCTTTGGCAGTCGCTCGCGTGGCCCCACAGCCCGTAGGGCTGCGTGCTTTCCGGCGGCTGTCAGCCTCGGTGCCAGCGGCGCCCACGTGGCACGACCACGCCAACCTGCGAAGCATTTTCCGGTAGGGCCACGGCTCTGGCGACAGCTCCCACGGCCAAAGAGCCAGGAGGGAAAGCCGTGCCTCATTGGAATGCTCTTTGGCAGTCGCTCGCGTGGCCCCACAGCCCGTGGGGCTGCGGGCTTTCCGGCGGCCGTCAGCCTGGGCGACATCGGCGCCCACGTCGGGCTGCCGCGCCAGCCTGCAAAGCATTTTCCGGTAGGGCCGCGTCTCTGGCGACAGCTCCCACGCCCGAAGAGCCAGGAGGGAAAGCCGTGCCTCGTTGCAAAGCTCTTTGGCAGCCACTCGCATGGCCCTAAAGCCTGTGGGGCTGCGGGCTTTGCGGCGGCCGTCAGCCTTGGCGCCACCGGTGCCCACGTGGGGCCGCTGCGCCAGCCTGCAAAGCATTTTCCAGTAGGGCCGCGGCTCTGGCGACAGCTCCCACGCCCGAAGAGCCAGGAGGGAAAGCCGTGCCTCGTTGGAAAGCTCTTTGGCAGCCGCTCGCGTGGCCCCACAGCCCGTGGGGCTGCGGGCTTTGCGGCGGCCGTCAGCCTCGGCGCCACCGGCGCCCACATTGCGCCGCTGCGCCAGCCTGCAAAGCATTTTCCGGTAGGGCCGCGGCTCTGGCGACAGCTCCCACGCCCGAAGAGCCAGGAGGGAAAGCCCTGCCTCGTTGGAAAGCTCTTTGGCAGCCACTCACGTGGCCCCACAGCCCGTGGGGCTGCGGGCTTTCCCGCGGCCATCAGCCTCGGCGCCATCGGCGCCCACGTCGGGCCACCGCGCCAGCCTGCGAAGCATTTTCCGGTAGGGCCGCGTCTCTGGCGACAGCTCCCACGCCCGAAGAGCCAGGAGGGAAAGCCGTGCCTCGTTGGAAAGCTCTTTGGCAGCCACTCACGTGGCCCCACAGCCCGTGGGGCTGCGGGCTTTCCCGCGGCCATCAGCCTCGGCGCCATCGGCGCCCACGTCGGGCCACCGCGCCAGCCTGCGAAGCATTTTCCGGTAGGGCCGCGTCTCTGGCGACAGCTCCCACGCCCGAAGAGCCGGGAGGGAAAGCCGTGCCTCGTTGGAAAGCTCTTTGGCAGCCACTCACGTGGCCCCACAGCCCGTGGGGCTGCGGGCTTTCCCGCGGCCATCAGCCTCGGCGCCATCGGCGCCCACGTCGGGCCACCGCGCCAGCCTGCGAAGCATTTTCCGGTAGGGCCGCGTCTCTGGCGACAGCTCCCACGGCCGAAGAGCCAGGAGGGAAAGCCGTGCCTCGTTGGAAAGCTCTTTGGCAGTCGCTCGCGTGGCCCCACAGCCCGTGGGGCTGCGGGCTTGCAGCGGCCGTCAGCCTCGGCGCCACCGGCGCCCACGTGGGGCCGCTGCGCCAGCCTGCAAAGCATTTTCCAGTAGGGCCGCGGCTCTGGCGACAGCTCCCACGCCCGAAGAGCCAGGAGGGAAAGCCGTGCCTCGTTGGAAAGCTCTTTGGCAGCCGCTCGCGTGGCCCCACAGCCCATGGGGCTGCGGGCTTTGCGGCGGCCGTCAGCCTCGGCGCCACCGGCGCCCACATTGCGCCGCTGCGCCAGCCTGCAAAGCATTTTCCGGTAGGGCCGCGGCTCTGGCGACAGCTCCCACGCCCGAAGAGCCAGGAGGGAAAGCCATGCCTCGTTGGAAAGCTCTTTGGCAGCCACTCACGTGGCCCCACAGCCCGTGGGGCTGCGGGCTTTCCCGCGGCCATCAGCCTCGGCGCCATCGGCGCCCACGTCGGGCCACCGCGCCAGCCTGCGAAGCATTTTCCCGTAGGGCCGCGGCTCTGGCGACAGCTCCCACGCCCGAAGAGCCAGGAGGGAAAGCCGTGCCTCGTTGGAAAGCTCTTTGGCAGCCGCTCGCGTGGCCCCACAGCCCGTGGGGCTGCGGGCTTGCAGCGGCCGTCAGCCTGGGCGCCACCGGCGCCCACGTGGCGCCGCCGCGCCAGCCTGCGAAGCATTTTCCGGTAGGGCCGCGTCTCTGGCGACAGCTCCCACGCCCGAAGAGCCAGGAGGGAAAGCCGTGCCTCGTTGGAAAGCTCTTTGGCAGCCACTCACGTGGCCCCATAGCCTGTGGGGCTGCGGGCTTTCCGGCGGCTGTCAGCCGCGGCGCCACCGGCGCCCACGTGGGGCCGCTGCGCCACGCAGAGAAGCATTTTCCGGTAGGGCCGCGGCTCTGGCGACAGCTCCCACGCCCGAAGAGCCAGGAGGGAAAGCCATGCCTCGTTGGAAAGCTCTTTGGCAGCCGCTCGCAGGGCCCCACAGCCCGTGGGGCTGCGGGCTTTGCGGCGGCCGTCAGCCTCGGCGCCACCGGCGCCCACGTGGCGCGACCGCGCCAGCCTGCAAAGCATTTTCCGGTAGGGCCGCGTCTCTGGCGACAGCTCCCACGCCCGAAGAGCCAGGAGGGAAAGCCGTGCCTCGTTGGAAAGCTCTTTGGCAGCCACTCACGTGGCCCCACAGCCCGTGGGGCTGCGGGCTTTCCCGCGGCCATCAGCCTCGGCGCCATCGGCGCCCACGTCGGGCCACCGCGCCAGCCTGCGAAGCATTTTCCGGTAGGGCCGCGTCTCTGGCGACAGCTCCCACGCCCGAAGAGCCAGGAGGGAAAGCCGTGCCTCGTTGGAAAGCTCTTTGGCAGCCACTCACGTGGCCCCACAGCCCGTGGGGCTGCGGGCTTTCCCGCGGCCATCAGCCTCGGCGCCATCGGCGCCCACGTCGGGCCACCGCGCCAGCCTGCGAAGCATTTTCCGGTAGGGCCGCGTCTCTGGCGACAGCTCCCACGGCCGAAGAGCCAGGAGGGAAAGCCGTGCCTCGTTGGAAAGCTCTTTGGCAGTCGCTCGCGTGGCCCCACAGCCCGTGGGGCTGCGGGCTTGCAGCGGCCGTCAGCCTCGGCGCCACCGGCGCCCACGTGGGGCCGCTGCGCCAGCCTGCAAAGCATTTTCCAGTAGGGCCGCGGCTCTGGCGACAGCTCCCACGCCCGAAGAGCCAGGAGGGAAAGCCGTGCCTCGTTGGAAAGCTCTTTGGCAGCCGCTCGCGTGGCCCCACAGCCCATGGGGCTGCGGGCTTTGCGGCGGCCGTCAGCCTCGGCGCCACCGGCGCCCACATTGCGCCGCTGCGCCAGCCTGCAAAGCATTTTCCGGTAGGGCCGCGGCTCTGGCGACAGCTCCCACGCCCGAAGAGCCAGGAGGGAAAGCCATGCCTCGTTGGAAAGCTCTTTGGCAGCCACTCACGTGGCCCCACAGCCCGTGGGGCTGCGGGCTTTCCCGCGGCCATCAGCCTCGGCGCCATCGGCGCCCACGTCGGGCCACCGCGCCAGCCTGCGAAGCATTTTCCGGTAGGGCCGCGGCTCTGGCGACAGCTCCCACGCCCGAAGAGCCAGGAGGGAAAGCCGTGCCTCGTTGGAAAGCTCTTTGGCAGCCGCTCGCGTGGCCCCACAGCCCGTGGGGCTGCGGGCTTGCAGCGGCCGTCAGCCTGGGCGCCACCGGCGCCCACGTGGCGCCGCCGCGCCAGCCTGCGAAACATTTTCCGGTAGGGCCGCGTCTCTGGCGACAGCTCCCACGCCCGAAGAGCCAGGAGGGAAAGCCGTGCCTCGTTGGAAAGCTCTTTGGCAGCCACTCACGTGGCCCCATAGCCTGTGGGGCTGCGGGCTTTCCGGCGGCTGTCAGCCTCGGCGCCACCGGCGCCCACGTGGGGCCGCTGCGCCACGCAGAGAAGCATTTTCCGGTAGGGCCGCGGCTCTGGCGACAGCTCCCACGCCCGAAGAGCCAGGAGGGAAAGCCATGCCTCGTTGGAAAGCTCTTTGGCAGCCGCTCGCAGGGCCCCACAGCCCGTGGGGCTGCGGGCTTTGCGGCGGCCGTCAGCCTGGGCGCCACCGGCGCCCAGGTGGGGCCGCCGCGCCAGCCTGCGAAGCATTTTCCGGTAGGGCCGCGTCTCTGGCAACAGCTCCCACGCCCGAAGAGCCAGGAGGGAAAGCCGTGCCTCATTGGAAAGCTCTTTGGCAGCCACTCGCGTGGCCCCACAGCCCGTGGGGCTGCGGGCTTTGCGGCGGCCGTCAGCCTCGGCGCCACCGGCGCCCACGTGGCGCGACCGCGCCAGCCTGCAAAGCATTTTCCGGTAGGGCCGCGTCTCTGGCGACAGCTCCCACGCCCGAAGAGCCAGGAGGGAAAGCCGTGCCTCGTTGGAAAGCTCTTTGGCAGCCACTCACGTGGCCCCATAGCCTGTGGGGCTGCGGGCTTTCCGGCGGCTGTCAGCCTCGGCGCCACCGGCGCCCACGTGGGGCCGCTGCGCCACGCAGAGAAGCATTTTCCGGTAGGGCCGCGGCTCTGGCGACAGCTCCCACGCCCGAAGAGCCAGGAGGGAAAGCCATGCCTCGTTGGAAAGCTCTTTGGCAGCCGCTCGCGTGGCCCCACAGCCCGTGGGGCTGCGGGCTTTGCGGCGGCCGTCCGCCTGGGCGCCACCGGCGCCCAGGTGGGGCCGCCGCGCCAGCCTGCGAAGCATTTTCCGGTAGGGCCGCGGCTCTGGCAACAGCTCCCAGGCCCGAAGAGCCAGGAGGGAAAGCCGTGCCTCATTGGAAAGCTCTTTGGCAGCCACTCGCGTGGCCCCACAGCCCGTGGGGCTGCGGGCTTTGCGGCGGCCGTCAGCCTCGGCGACACCGGCGCCCACGTGGCGCGACCGCGCCAGCCTGCAAAGCATTTTCCGGTAGGGCCGCGTCTCTGGCGACAGCTCCCACGCCCGAAGAGCCAGGAGGGAAAGCCGTGCCTCGTTGGAAAGCTCTTTGGCAGCCACTCGCATGGCCCTAAAGCCTGTGGGGCTGTGGGATTTGCGGCGGCCGTCAGCCTCGGCGCCTCCGACGCCCACATGGCGCCGCCGCGCTAGCCTGCCAAGCATTTTCCGGTAGGGCCGCGTCTCTGGCAACAGCTCCCACGGCCAAAGAGCCAGGAGGGAAAGCCGTGCCTCGTTGGAAAGCTCTTTGGCAGCTGCTCGCGTGGCACCACAGCCCATGGAGCTGCGGGCTTTGCGGCGGCCGTCAGCCTCAGCGCCACCGGCGCCCACGTTGAGCCGCCGCGCCAGCCTGCGAAGCATTTTCCGGTAGGGCCGCGTCTCTGGCGACAGCTCCCACGCCCGAAGAGCCAGGAGGGAAAGCCATGCCTCGTTGGAAAGCACTTTGGCAGCCGCTCGCGGGGCCCCACAGCCCGTGGGGCTGCGGGCTTTGCGGCGGCCGTCAGCCTCAGCGCCACCGGCGCCCAGGTGGGGCCGCCGCGCCAGCCTGCGAAGCATTTTCCGGTAGGGCCGCGTCTCTGACAACAGCTCCCACGCCCGAAGAGCCAGGAGGGAAAGCCGTGCCTCGTTGGAAAGCTCTTTGGCAGCCACTCGCGTGGCCCCACAGCCTGTGGGGCTGCGGGCTTTGCGGCGGCTGTCAGCCTCGGCGCCACCGGCGCCCACGTGGCGCGACCGCGCCAGCATGCAAAGCATTTTCCGGTAGGGCCCCATCTCTGGCGACAGCTCCCACGCCCGAAGAGCCAGGAGGGAAAGCCGTGCCTCGTTGGAAAGCTCTTTGGCAGCCACTCACGTGGCCCCACAGCCCGTGGGGCTGCGGGCTTTCCGACGACCGTCAGCCTCGGCGACACCGGCGCCCACGTCGGGCCGCTGCGCCAGGCAGAGAAGCATTTTCCGGTAGGGCTGCGTCTCTGGCGACAGCTCCCACGCCCGAAGAGCCAGGAGGGAAAGCCGTGCCTCGTTGGAAAGCTCTTTGGCAGCCGCTCGCGTGGCCCCACAGCCAGTGGGGCTGCGGGCTTTGCGGTGGCTGTCAGCCTGGGCGACACCGGCGCCCAGGTGGGGCCGCCGCGCCAGCCTGCGAAGCATTTTCCGGTAGGGCCGCGGCTCTGGCGACAGCTCCCACGCCCGAAGAGCCAGGAGGGAAAGCCGTGCCTCGTTGGAAAGCTCTTTGGCAGTCGCTCGCGTGGCCCCACAGCCCGTGGGGCTGCGGGCTTTCCGGCGGCCGTCAGCCTGGGCGACATCGGCGCCCACGTCGGGCCGCCGCGCCAGCCTGCAAAGCATTTTCCGGTAGGGCCGCGGCTCTGGCCACAGCTCCCACACCCGAAGAGCCAGGAGGGAAAGCCATGCCTCGTTGGAAAGCTCTTTGGCAGCCACTCGCATGGCCCTAAAGCCTGTGGGGCTGCGGGCTTTGCGGCGGGCGTCAGCCTCAGCGCCACCGGCGCCCACGTGGCGCCGCCGCGCCAGCCTGCAAAGCATTTTCCGGTAGGGCCGCGGCTCTGGCGACAGCTCCCACGCCCGAAGAGCCAGGAGGGAAAGCCGTGCCTCGTTGGAAAGCTCTTTGGCAGTCGCTCGCGTGGCCCCACAGCCCGTAGGGCTGCGTGCTTTCCGGCGGCTGTCAGCCTCGGTGCCAGCGGCGCCCACGTGGCACGACCACGCCAACCTGCGAAGCATTTTCCGGTAGGGCCACGGCTCTGGCGACAGCTCCCACGGCCAAAGAGCCAGGAGGGAAAGCCG
This sequence comes from Larus michahellis, assembly GCF_964199755.1. NCBI lineage: Eukaryota > Metazoa > Chordata > Aves > Charadriiformes > Laridae > Larus > Larus michahellis. The sequence goes on from NW_027436004.1 coordinate 187,052, forward strand.
TGCCTCATTGGAATGCTCTTTGGCAGTCGCTCGCGTGGCCCCACAGCCCGTGGGGCTGCGGGCTTTCCGGCGGCCGTCAGCCTGGGCGACATCGGCGCCCACGTCGGGCTGCCGCGCCAGCCTGCAAAGCATTTTCCGGTAGGGCCGCGTCTCTGGCGACAGCTCCCACGCCCGAAGAGCCAGGAGGGAAAGCCGTGCCTCGTTGCAAAGCTCTTTGGCAGCCACTCGCATGGCCCTAAAGCCTGTGGGGCTGCGGGCTTTGCGGCGGCCGTCAGCCTCGGCGCCACCGGTGCCCACGTGGGGCCGCTGCGCCAGCCTGCAAAGCATTTTCCAGTAGGGCCGCGGCTCTGGCGACAGCTCCCACGCCCGAAGAGCCAGGAGGGAAAGCCGTGCCTCGTTGGAAAGCTCTTTGGCAGCCGCTCGCGTGGCCCCACAGCCCATGGGGCTGCGGGCTTTGCGGCGGCCGTCAGCCTCGGCACCACCGGCGCCCACATTGCGCCGCTGCGCCAGCCTGCAAAGCATTTTCCGGTAGGGCCGCGGCTCTGGCGACAGCTCCCACGCCCGAAGAGCCAGGAGGGAAAGCCATGCCTCGTTGGAAAGCTCTTTGGCAGCCACTCACGTGGCCCCACAGCCCGTGGGGCTGCGGGCTTTCCCGCGGCCATCAGCCTCGGCGCCATCGGCGCCCACGTCGGGCCACCGCGCCAGCCTGCGAAGGATTTTCCGGTAGGGCCGCGGCTCTGGCGACAGCTCCCACGCCCGAAGAGCCAGGAGGGAAAGCCGTGCCTCGTTGGAAAGCTCTTTGGCAGCCGCTCGCGTGGCCCCACAGCCCGTGGGGCTGCGGGCTTGCAGCGGCCATCAGCCTGGGCGCCACCGGCGCCCACGTGGCGCCGCCGCGCCAGCCTGCGAAGCATTTTCCGGTAGGGCCGCGTCTCTGGCGACAGCTCCCACGCCCGAAGAGCCAGGAGGGAAAGCCGTGCCTCGTTGGAAAGCTCTTTGGCAGCCACTCACGTGGCCCCATAGCCTGTGGGGCTGCGGGCTTTCCGGCGGCTGTCAGCCTCGGCGCCACCGGCGCCCACGTGGGGCCGCTGCGCCACGCAGAGAAGCATTTTCCGGTAGGGCCGCGGCTCTGGCGACAGCTCCCACGCCTGAAGAGCCAGGAGGGAAAGCCATGCCTCGTTGGAAAGCTCTTTGGCAGTCGCTCGCAGGGCCCCACAGCCCGTGGGGCTGCGGGCTTTGCGGCGGCCGTCAGCCTCGGCGCCACCGGCGCCCACGTGGCGCGACCGCGCCAGCCTGCAAAGCATTTTCCGGTAGGGCCGCGTCTCTGGCGACAGCTCCCACGCCCGAAGAGCCAGGAGGGAAAGCCGTGCCTCGTTGGAAAGCTCTTTGGCAGCCACTCACGTGGCCCCACAGCCCGTGGGGCTGCGGGCTTTCCCGCGGCCATCAGCCTCGGCGCCATCGGCGCCCACGTCGGGCCACCGCGCCAGCCTGCGAAGCATTTTCCGGTAGGGCCGCGTCTCTGGCGACAGCTCCCACGGCCGAAGAGCCAGGAGGGAAAGCCGTGCCTCGTTGGAAAGCTCTTTGGCAGCCACTCACGTGGCCCCACAGCCCGTGGGGCTGCGGGCTTTCCGACGACCGTCAGCCTGGGCGACACCGGCGCCCACGTCGGGCCACCGCGCCAGCCTGCGAAGCATTTTCCGGTAGGGCCGCGTCTCTGGCGACAGCTCCCACGGCCGAAGAGCCAGGAGGGAAAGCCGTGCCTCGTTGGAAAGCTCTTTGGCAGCCGCTCGCGTGGCCCCACAGCCCGTGGGGCTGCGGGCTTGCAGCGGCCGTCAGCCTCGGCGCCACCGGCGCCCACGTGGCGCCGCCGCGCCAGCCTGCAAAGCATTTTCCGGTAGGGCCGCGTCTCTGGCGACAGCTCCCACGCCCGAAGAGCCAGGAGGGAAAGCCGTGCCTCGTTGGAAAGCTCTTTGGCAGCCACTCACGTGGCCCCATAGCCTGTGGGGCTGCGGGCTTTCCGGCGGCTGTCAGCCTCGGCGCCACCGGCGCCCACGTGGGGCCGCTGCGCCACGCAGAGAAGCATTTTCCGGTAGGGCCGCGGCTCTGGAGACAGCTCCCACGGCCGAAGAGCCAGGAGGGAAAGCCATGCCTCGTTGGAAAGCTCTTTGGCAGCCGCTCGCGTGGCCCCACAGCCCGTGGGGCTGCGGGCTTTGCGGCGGCCGTCAGCCTGGGCGCCACCGGCGCCCAGGTGGGGCCGCCGCGCCAGCCTGCGAAGCATTTTCCGGTAGGGCCGCGTCTCTGGCAACAGCTCCCAGGCCCGAAGAGCCAGGAGGGAAAGCCGTGCCTCATTGGAAAGCTCTTTGGCAGCCACTCGCGTGGCCCCACAGCCCGTGGGGCTGCGGGCTTTGCGGCGGCCGTCAGCCTCGGCGCCACCGGCGCCCACGTGGCGCGACCGCGCCAGCCTGCAAAGCATTTTCCGGTAGGGCCGCGTCTCTGGCGACAGCTCCCACGCCCGAAGAGCCAGGAGGGAAAGCCGTGCCTCGTTGGAAAGCTCTTTGGCAGCCACTCACGTGGCCCCACAGCCCGTGGGGCTGCGGGCTTTCCCGCGGCCATCAGCCTCGGCGCCATCGGCGCCCACGTGGGGCCACCGCGCCAGCCTGCGAAGCATTTTCCGGTAGGGCCGCGTCTCTGGCGACAGCTCCCACGCCCGAAGAGCCAGGAGGGAAAGCCGTGCCTCGTTGGAAAGCTCTTTGGCAGCCACTCACGTGGCCCCATAGCCTGTGGGGCTGCGGGCTTTCCGGCGGCTGTCAGCCTCGGCGCCACCGGCGCCCACGTGGGGCCGCTGCGCCACGCAGAGAAGCATTTTCCGGTAGGGCCGCGGCTCTGGCGACAGCTCCCACGCCCGAAGAGCCAGGAGGGAAAGCCATGCCTCGTTGGAAAGCTCTTTGGCAGCCGCTCGCGTGGCCCCACAGCCCGTGGGGCTGCGGGCTTTGCGGCGGCCGTCCGCCTGGGCGCCACCGGCGCCCAGGTGGGGCCGCCGCGCCAGCCTGCGAAGCATTTTCCGGTAGGGCCGCGGCTCTGGCAACAGCTCCCACGCCCGAAGAGCCAGGAGGGAAAGCCGTGCCTCATTGGAAAGCTCTTTGGCAGCCACTCGCGTGGCCCCACAGCCCGTGGGGCTGCGGGCTTTGCGGCGGCCGTCAGCCTCGGCGACACCGGCGCCCACGTGGCGCGACCGCGCCAGCCTGCAAAGCATTTTCCGGTAGGGCCGCGTCTCTGGCGACAGCTCCCACGCCCGAAGAGCCAGGAGGGAAAGCCGTGCCTCGTTGGAAAGCTCTTTGGCAGCCACTCGCATGGCCCTAAAGCCTGTGGGGCTGTGGGATTTGCGGCGGCCGTCAGCCTCGGCGCCTCCGACGCCCACATGGCGCCGCCGCGCTAGCCTGCCAAGCATTTTCCGGTAGGGCCGCGGCTCTGGCAACAGCTCCCACGGCCAAAGAGCCAGGAGGGAAAGCCGTGCCTCGTTGGAAAGCTCTTTGGCAGCTGCTCGCGTGGCACCACAGCCCATGGAGCTGCGGGCTTTGCGGCGGCCGTCAGCCTCAGCGCCACCGGCGCCCACGTTGAGCCGCCGCGCCAGCCTGCGAAGCATTTTCCGGTAGGGCCGCGTCTCTGGCGACAGCTCCCACGCCCGAAGAGCCAGGAGGGAAAGCCATGCCTCGTTGGAAAGCACTTTGGCAGCCGCTCGCGGGGCCCCACAGCCCGTGGGGCTGCGGGCTTTGCGGCGGCCGTCAGCCTCAGCGCCACCGGCGCCCAGGTGGGGCCGCCGCGCCAGCCTGCGAAGCATTTTCCGGTAGGGCCGCGTCTCTGACAACAGCTCCCACGCCCGAAGAGCCAGGAGGGAAAGCCGTGCCTCGTTGGAAAGCTCTTTGGCAGCCACTCGCGTGGCCCCACAGCCTGTGGGGCTGCGGGCTTTGCGGCGGCTGTCAGCCTCGGCGCCACCGGCGCCCACGTGGCGCGACCGCGCCAGCCTGCAAAGCATTTTCCGGTAGGGCCCCATCTCTGGCGACAGCTCCCACGCCCGAAGAGCCAGGAGGGAAAGCCGTGCCTCGTTGGAAAGCTCTTTGGCAGCCACTCACGTGGCCCCACAGCCCGTGGGGCTGCGGGCTTTCCGACGACCGTCAGCCTGTGCGACACCGGCGCCCACGTCGGGCCGCTGCGCCAGGCAGAGAAGCATTTTCCGGTAGGGCTGCGTCTCTGGCGACAGCTCCCACGCCCGAAGAGCCAGGAGGGAAAGCCGTGCCTCGTTGGAAAGCTCTTTGGCAGCCGCTCGCGTGGCACCACAGCCCATGGAGCTGCGGGCTTTTCGGCGGCCGTCAGCCTCAGCGCCACCGGCGCCCACGTTGAGCCGCCGCGCCAGCCTGCGAAGCATTTTCCGGTAGGGCCGCGGCTCTGGCGACAGCTCCCACGCCCGAAGAGCCAGGAGGGAAAGCCGTGCCTCCTTGGAAAGCTCTTTGGCAACCTCTCGCGTGGCCCTACAGCCTGTGGGGCTGCGGGCTTTCCAGCGGCCGTCAGCCTGGGCGCCACCGGTGCCCAGGTGGGGCCGCTGCGCCAGCCTGCGAAGCATTTTCCGGTAGGGCCGCGTCTCTGGCGACAGCTCCCACGCCCGAAGAGCCAGGAGGGAAAGCCGTGCCTCATTGGAAAGCTCTTTGGCAGTCGCTCGCGTGGCCCCACAGCCCGTGGGGCTGCGGGCTTTCCGGCGGCCGTCAGCCTGGGCGACACCGGCGCCCACTTCGGGCCGACGCGCCAGCCTGCAAAGCATTTTCCGGTAGGGCCGCGGCTCTGGCAACAGCTCCCACGGCCGAAGAGCCAGGAGGGAATGCCATGCCTCGTTGGAAAGCTCTTTGGCAGCCACTCGCATGGCCCTAAAGCCTGTGGGGCTGCGGGCTTTGCGGCGGCCGTCAGCCTCGGGGCCACCGGTGCCCATGTGGGGCCGCTGCGCCAGCCTGCAAAGCATTTTCCGGTAGGGCCGCGTCTCTGGCGACAGCTCCCACGCCCGAAGAGCCAGGAGGGAAAGCCGTGCCTCCTTGGAAAGCTCTTTGGCAGCCGCTCGCGTGGCCCCACAGCCCATGGGGCTGCGGGCTTTGCGGCGGCCGTCAGCCTCGGCGCCACCGGCGCCCACATTGCGCCGCTGCGCCAGCCTGCAAAGCATTTTCCGGTAGGGCCGCGTCTCTGGCGACAGCTCCCACGCCCGAAGAGCCAGGAGGGAAAGCCGTGCCTCGTTGGAAAGCTCTTTGGCAGTCGCTCGCGTGGCCCCACAGCCCGTGGGGCTGCGGGCTTGCAGCGGCCGTCAGCCCCGGGGCCACCGGCGCCCACGTGGCGCCGCCGCGCCAGCCTGCGAAGCATTTTCCAGTAGGGCCGCGGCTCTGGCGACAGCTCCCACGCCCGAAGAGCCAGGAGGGAAAGCCGTGCCTCGTTGGAAAGCTCTTTGGCAGCCACTCGCATGGCCCCACAGCCCGTGGGGCTGCGGGCTTTGCGGCAGCCGTCAGCCTGGGCGCCACCGGCGCCCAGGTGGGGCCGCCGCGCCAGCCTGCGAAGCATTTTCCGGTAGGGCCGCGGCTCTGGCGACAGCTCCCACGCCCGAAGAGCCAGGAGGGAAAGCCGTGCCTCGTTGGAAAGCTCTTTGGCAGCCGCTCACGTGGCCCCACAGCCCATGGGGCTGCGGGCTTTCCGGCGGCCGTCAGCATGGGCGACACAGGCGCCCACGTGGCACCGCTGCGCCAGCCTGCGAAGCATTTTCCGGTAGGGCCTCGTCTCTGGCGACAGCTCCCACGCCCGAAGAGCCAGGAGGGAAAGCCGTGCCTCGTTGGAAAGCTCTTTGGCAGCCACTCACGTGGCCCCATAGCCTGTGGGGCTGCGGGCTTTGCGGCGGCCGTCAGCCTCGGCGCCACCGGCGCCCACGTGGGGCCGCTGCGCCACGCAGAGAAGCATTTTCCGGTAGGGCCGCGTCTCTGGCGACAGCTCCCACGCCCGAAGAGCCAGGAGGGAAAGCCGTGCCTCGTTGGAAAGCTCTTTGGCAGCCGCTTGTGTGGCCCCACAGCCTGTGGGGCTGCGGGCTTTGCGGCGGCCGTCAGCCTGGGCGCCACCGGCGCCCAGGTGGGGCCGCCGCGCCAGCCTGCAAAGCATTTTCCGGTAGGGCCGCGTCTCTGGCGACAGCTCCCACGCCCGAAGAGCCAGGAGGGAAAGCCGTGCCTCGTTGGAAAGCTCTTTGGCAGCCACTCACGTGGCCCCACAGCCCGTGGGGCTGCGGGCTTTCCCGCGGCCATCAGCCTCGGCGCCATCGGCGCCCACGTCGGGCCACCGCGCCAGCCTGCGAAGCATTTTCCGGTAGGGCCGCGTCTCTGGCGACAGCTCCCACGGCCGAAGAGCCAGGAGGGAAAGCCGTGCCTCGTTGGAAAGCTCTTTGGCAGCCGCTCGCGTGGCCCCACAGCCCGTGGGGCTGCGGGCTTGCAGCGGCCGTCAGCCTCGGCGCCACCGGCGCCCACGTGGCGCCGCCGCGCCAGCCTGCGAAGCATTTTCCGGTAGGGCCGCGTCTCTGGCGACAGCTCCCACGCCCGAAGAGCCAGGAGGGAAAGCCGTGCCTCGTTGGAAAGCTCTTTGGCAGCCACTCACGTGGCCCCATAGCCTGTGGGGCTGCGGGCTTTCCGGCGGCTGTCAGCCTCGGCGCCACCGGCGCCCACGTGGGGCCGTTGCGCCACGCAGAGAAGCATTTTCCGGTAGGGCCGCGGCTCTGGAGACAGCTCCCACGGCCGAAGAGCCAGGAGGGAAAGCCATGCCTCGTTGGAAAGCTCTTTGGCAGCCGCTCGCGTGGCCCCACAGCCCGTGGGGCTGCGGGCTTTGCGGCGGCCGTCAGCCTGGGCGCCACCGGCGCCCAGGTGGGGCCGCCGAGCCAGCCTGCGAAGCATTTTCCGGTAGGGCCGCGTCTCTGGCAACAGCTCCCAGGCCCGAAGAGCCAGGAGGGAAAGCCGTGCCTCATTGGAAAGCTCTTTGGCAGCCACTCGCGTGGCCCCACAGCCCGTGGGGCTGCGGGCTTTGCGGCGGCCGTCAGCCTCGGCGCCACCGGCGCCCACGTGGCGCGACCGCGCCAGCCTGCAAAGCATTTTCCGGTAGGGCCGCGTCTCTGGCGACAGCTCCCACGCCCGAAGAGCCAGGAGGGAAAGCCGTGCCTCGTTGGAAAGCTCTTTGGCAGCCACTCGCATGGCCCTAAAGCCTGTGGGGCTGTGGGATTTGCGGCGGCCGTCAGCCTCGGCGCCACCGACGCCCACATGGCGCCGCCGCGCTAGCCTGCCAAGCATTTTCCGGTAGGGCCGCGTCTCTGGCAACAGCTCCCACGGCCAAAGAGCCAGGAGGGAAAGCCGTGCCTCGTTGGAAAGCTCTTTGGCAGCCGCTCGCGGGGCCCCACAGCCAATGGGGCTGCGGGCTTTGCGGCGGCCGTCAGCCTCAGCGCCACCGGCGCCCAGGTGGGGCTGCCGCGCCAGCCTGCGAAGCATTTTCCGGTAGGGCCGCGTCTCTGGCAACAGCTCCCACGCCCGAAGAGCCAGGAGGGAAAGCCGTGCCTCGTTGGAAAGCTCTTTGGCAGCCACTCGCGTGGCCCCACAGCCCGTGGGGCTGCGGGCTTTGCGGCGGCTGTCAGCCTCGGCGCCACCGGCGCCCACGTGGCGCGACCGCGCCAGCCTGCAAAGCATTTTCCGGTAGGGCCCCGTCTCTGGCGACAGCTCCCACGCCCGAAGAGCCAGGAGGGAAAGCCGTGCCTCGTTGGAAAGCTCTTTGGCAGCCACTCACGTGGCCCCACAGCCCGTGGGGCTGCGGGCTTTCCGACGACCGTCAGCCTGGGCGACACCGGCGCCCACGTCGGGCCACCGCGCCAGCCTGCGAAGCATTTTCCGGTAGGGCCGCGTCTCTGGCGACAGCTCCCACGCCCGAAGAGCCAGGAGGGAAAGCCGTGCCTCGTTGGAAAGCTCTTTGGCAGCTGCTCGCGTGGCACCACAGCCCATGGAGCTGCGGGCTTTGCGGCGGCCGTCAGCCTCAGCGCCACCGGCGCCCACGTTGAGCCGCCGCGCCAGCCTGCGAAGCATTTTCCGGTAGGGCCGCGTCTCTGGCGACAGCTCCCACGCCCGAAGAGCCAGGAGGGAAAGCCATGCCTCGTTGGAAAGCACTTTGGCAGCCGCTCGCGGGGCCCCACAGCCCGTGGGGCTGCGGGCTTTGCGGCGGCCGTCAGCCTCAGCGCCACCGGCGCCCAGGTGGGGCCGCCGCGCCAGCCTGCGAAGCATTTTCCGGTAGGGCCGCGTCTCTGACAACAGCTCCCACGCCCGAAGAGCCAGGAGGGAAAGCCGTGCCTCGTTGGAAAGCTCTTTGGCAGCCACTCGCGTGGCCCCACAGCCCATGGGGCTGCGGGCTTTGCGGCGGCTGTCAGCCTCGGCGCCACCGGCGCCCACGTGGCGCGACCGCGCCAGCCTGCAAAGCATTTTCCGGTAGGGCCCCATCTCTGGCGACAGCTCCCACGCCCGAAGAGCCAGGAGGGAAAGACGTGCCTCGTTGGAAAGCTCTTTGGCAGCCACTCACGTGGCCCCACAGCCCGTGGGGCTGCGGGCTTTCCGACGACCGTCAGCCTGGGCGACACCGGCGCCCACGTCGGGCCACCGCGCCAGCCTGCGAAGCATTTTCCGGTAGGGCTGCGTCTCTGGCGACAGCTCCCACGCCCGAAGAGCCAGGAGGGAAAGCCATGCCTCGTTGGAAAGCTCTTTGGCAGCCGCTCGCGTGGCCCCAAAGCCCATGGAGCTGCGGGCTTTGCGGCGGCCGTCAGCCTCAGCGCCACCGGCGCCCACGTTGAGCCGCCGCGCCAGCCTGCGAAGCATTTTCCGGTAGGGCCGCGGCTCTGGCGACAGCTCCCACGCCCAAAGAGCCAGGAGGGAAAGCCGTGCCTCGTTGGAAAGCTCTTTGGCAGCCGCTCGCGTGGCCCCACAGCCAGTGGGGCTGCGGGCTTTGCGGCGGCCGTCAGCCTGGGCGACACCGGCGCCCACTTCGGGCCGACGCGCCAGCCTGCAAAGCATTTTCCGGTAGGGCCGCGGCTCTGGCAACAGCTCCCACGGCCGAAGAGCCAGGAGGGAATGCCATGCCTCGTTGGAAAGCTCTTTGGCAGCCACTCGCATGGCCCTAAAGCCTGTGGGGCTGCGGGCTTTGCGGCGGCCATCAGCCTCGGGGCCACCGGTGCCCATGTGGGGCCGCTGCGCCAGCCTGCAAAGCATTTTCCGGTAGGGCCGCGTCTCTGGCGACAGCTCCCACGCCCGAAGAGCCAGGAGGGAAAGCCGTGCCTCGTTGGAAAGCTCTTTGGCAGCCGCTCGCGTGGCCCCACAGCCCATGGGGCTGCGGGCTTTGCGGCGGCCGTCAGCCTCGGGGCCACCGGCGCCCACATTGCGCCGCTGCGCCAGCCTGCAAAGCATTTTCCGGTAGGGCCGCGTCTCTGGCGACAGCTCCCACGCCCGAAGAGCCAGGAGGGAAAGCCGTGCCTCGTTGGAAAGCTCTTTGGCAGTCGCTCGCGTGGCCCCACAGCCCGTGGGGCTGCGGGCTTTGCGGCAGCCGTCAGCCTGGGCGACACCGGCGCCCAGGTGGGGCCGCTGCGCCACGCAGAGAAGCATTTTCCGGTAGGGCCGCGGCTCTGGCGACAGCTCCCACGCCCGAAGAGCCAGGAGGGAAAGCCGTGCCTCGTTGGAAAGCTCTTTGGCAGCCGCTCGTGTGGCCCCACAGCCCGTGGGGCTGCGGGCTTTCCGGCGGCCGTCAGCCTGGGCGCCACCGGCGCCCACGTCGGGCCGCTGCGCCAGCCTGCGAAGCAATTTCCGGTAGGGCCGCGTCTCTGGCGACAGCTCCCACGCCCAAAGAGCCAGGAGGGAAAGCCGTGCCTCGTTGGAAAGCTCTTTGGCAGCCGCTCGCGTGGCCCCACAGCCCGTGGGGCTGCGGGCTTTGCGGCGGTCGTCAGCCTCAGCGCCACCGGCGCCCACGTTGCGCCGCCGCGCCAGCCTGCGAAGCATTTTCCGGTAGGGCCGCGTCTCTGGCGACAGCTCCCACGCCCGAAGAGCCAGGAGGGAAAGCCGTGCCTCGTTGGAAAGCTCTTTGGCAGCCACTCGCATGGCCCTAAAGCCTGTGGGGCTGTGGGCTTTGCGGCGGCCGTCAGCCTCGGCGCCACCGACGCCCACGTGGCGCTGCCGCGCTAGCCTGCCAAGCATTTTCCGGTAGGGCCGCGTCTCTGGTGACAGCTCCCACGCCCGAAGATCCAGGAGGGAAAGCCGTGCCTCATTGGAAAGCTCTTTGGCAGCCGCTCGCGTGGCCCCACAGCCCATGGGGCTGCGGGCTTTGCGGCAGCCGTCAACCTCAGTGCCACCGGCGCCCACGTGGCGCCGCCACGCCAGCCTGCGAAGCATTTTCCGGTAGGGCCACGGCTCTGGCGACAGCTCCCACGGCCGAAGAGTCAGGAGGGAAAGCCGTGCCTCGTTGGAAAGCTCTTTGGCAGCCGCTCGCGTGGCCCCACAGCCCGTGGGGCTGCGGGCTTTGCGGCGGCCGTCAGCCTCGGCGCCACCGGCGCCCACGTCGGGCCGCCACGCCAGCCTGCGAAGCATTTTCCGGTAGGGCCGCGTCTCTGGCGACAGCTCCCACGCCCGAAGAGCCAGGAGGGAAAGCCGTGCCTCGTTGGAAAGCTCTGTGGCAGCCGCTCGCGTGGCCCCACAGCCCATGGGGCTGCGGGCTTTGCGGCGGCTGTCAGCCTCGGCGCCACCGGCGCCCACGTGGCGCGACCGCGCCAGCCTGCAAAGCATTTTCCGGTAGGGCCCCATCTCTGGCGACAGCTCCCACGCCCGAAGAGCCAGGAGGGAAAGACGTGCCTCGTTGGAAAGCTCTTTGGCAGCCACTCACGTGGCCCCACAGCCCGTGGGGCTGCGGGCTTTCCGACGACCGTCAGCCTGGGCGACACCGGCGCCCACGTCGGGCCACCGCGCCAGCCTGCGAAGCATTTTCCGGTAGGGCTGCGTCTCTGGCGACAGCTCCCACGCCCGAAGAGCCAGGAGGGAAAGCCATGCCTCGTTGGAAAGCTCTTTGGCAGCCGCTCGCGTGGCCCCAAAGCCCATGGAGCTGCGGGCTTTGCGGCGGCCGTCAGCCTCAGCGCCACCGGCGCCCACGTTGAGCCGCCGCGCCAGCCTGCGAAGCATTTTCCGGTAGGGCCGCGGCTCTGGCGACAGCTCCCACGCCCAAAGAGCCAGGAGGGAAAGCCGTGCCTCGTTGGAAAGCTCTTTGGCAGCCGCTCGCGTGGCCCCACAGCCAGTGGGGCTGCGGGCTTTGCGGCGGCCGTCAGCCTGGGCGCCACCGGTGCCCAGGTGGGGCCGCTGCGCCAGCCTGCGAAGCATTTTCCGGTAGGGCCGCGGCTCTGGCGACAGCTCCCACGCCCGAAGAGCCAGGAGGGAAAGCCGTGCCTCATTGGAAAGCTCTTTGGCAGTCGCTCGCGTGGCCCCACAGCCCGTGGGGCTGCGGGCTTTCCGGCGGCCGTCAGCCTGGGCGACACCGGCGCCCACTTCGGGCCGACGCGCCAGCCTGCAAAGCATTTTCCGGTAGGGCCGCGGCTCTGGCAACAGCTCCCACGGCCGAAGAGCCAGGAGGGAATGCCATGCCTCGTTGGAAAGCTCTTTGGCAGCCACTCGCATGGCCCTAAAGCCTGTGGGGCTGCGGGCTTTGCGGCGGCCATCAGCCTCGGGGCCACCGGTGCCCATGTGGGGCCGCTGCGCCAGCCTGCAAAGCATTTTCCGGTAGGGCCGCGTCTCTGGCGACAGCTCCCACGCCCGAAGAGCCAGGAGGGAAAGCCGTGCCTCGTTGGAAAGCTCTTTGGCAGCCGCTCGCGTGGCCCCACAGCCCATGGGGCTGCGGGCTTTGCGGCGGCCGTCAGCCTCGGGGCCACCGGCGCCCACATTGCGCCGCTGCGCCAGCCTGCAAAGCATTTTCCGGTAGGGCCGCGTCTCTGGCGACAGCTCCCACGCCCGAAGAGCCAGGAGGGAAAGCCGTGCCTCGTTGGAAAGCTCTTTGGCAGTCGCTCGCGTGGCCCCACAGCCCGTGGGGCTGCGGGCTTTGCGGCAGCCGTCAGCCTGGGCGACACCGGCGCCCAGGTGGGGCCGCTGCGCCACGCAGAGAAGCATTTTCCGGTAGGGCCGCGGCTCTGGCGACAGCTCCCACGCCCGAAGAGCCAGGAGGGAAAGCCGTGCCTCGTTGGAAAGCTCTTTGGCAGCCGCTCGTGTGGCCCCACAGCCCGTGGGGCTGCGGGCTTTCCGGCGGCCGTCAGCCTGGGCGCCACCGGCGCCCACGTCGGGCCGCTGCGCCAGCCTGCGAAGCAATTTCCGGTAGGGCCGCGTCTCTGGCGACAGCTCCCACGCCCAAAGAGCCAGGAGGGAAAGCCGTGCCTCGTTGGAAAGCTCTTTGGCAGCCGCTCGCGTGGCCCCACAGCCCGTGGGGCTGCGGGCTTTGCGGCGGTCGTCAGCCTCAGCGCCACCGGCGCCCACGTTGCGCCGCCGCGCCAGCCTGCGAAGCATTTTCCGGTAGGGCCGCGTCTCTGGCGACAGCTCCCACGCCCGAAGAGCCAGGAGGGAAAGCCGTGCCTCGTTGGAAAGCTCTTTGGCAGCCACTCGCATGGCCCTAAAGCCTGTGGGGCTGTGGGCTTTGCGGCGGCCGTCAGCCTCGGCGCCACCGACGCCCACGTGGCGCTGCCGCGCTAGCCTGCCAAGCATTTTCCGGTAGGGCCGCGTCTCTGGTGACAGCTCCCACGCCCGAAGATCCAGGAGGGAAAGCCGTGCCTCATTGGAAAGCTCTTTGGCAGCCGCTCGCGTGGCCCCACAGCCCATGGGGCTGCGGGCTTTGCGGCAGCCGTCAACCTCAGTGCCACCGGCGCCCACGTGGCGCCGCCACGCCAGCCTGCGAAGCATTTTCCGGTAGGGCCACGGCTCTGGCGACAGCTCCCACGGCCGAAGAGTCAGGAGGGAAAGCCGTGCCTCGTTGGAAAGCTCTTTGGCAGCCGCTCGCGTGGCCCCACAGCCCGTGGGGCTGCGGGCTTTGCGGCGGCCGTCAGCCTCGGCGCCACCGGCGCCCACGTCGGGCCGCCACGCCAGCCTGCGAAGCATTTTCCGGTAGGGCCGCGTCTCTGGCGACAGCTCCCACGCCCGAAGAGCCAGGAGGGAAAGCCGTGCCTCGTTGGAAAGCTCTGTGGCAGCCGCTCGCGTGGCCCCACAGCCCATGGGGCTGCGGGCTTTCCGGCGGCTGTCAGCCTCGGCGCCACCGGCGCCCACGTGGCACGACCGCGCCAGCCTGCGAAGCATTTTCCCGTAGGGCCGCGGCTCTGGCGACAGCTCCCACGCCCGAAGAGCCAGGAGGGAAAGCCGTGCCTCGTTGGAAAGCTCTTTGGTAGCCGCTCGCGTGGCCCCACAGCCCATGGGGCTGCGGGCTTTGCGGCGGCCGTCAGCCTCAGCGCCACCAGCGCCCACGTTGCGCCGCCGCGCCAGCCTGCGAAGCATTTTCCGGTAGGGCCGCGGCTCTGGCCACAGCTCCCACGGCCGAAGAGCCAGGAGGGAAAGCCGTGCCTCGTTGGAAAGCTCCTTGGCAGCCGCTCGCGTGGCCCCACAGCCCGTGGGGCTGCGGGCTTTGCGGCGGCCGTCAGCCTCGGCGCCACCGGCGCCCACGTGGGGCCGCTGCGCCAGCCTGCGAAGCATTTTCCGGTAGGGCCGCGGCTCTGGCGACAGCTCCCATGCCCGAAGAGCCAGGAGGGAAAGCCGTGCCTCGTTGGAAAGCTCCTTGGCAGCCGCTCGCGTGGCCCCACAGCCCATGGGGCTGCGGGCTTTGCGGCGGCCGTCAGCCTCGGCGCCACCGGCACCCACGTGGCGCCGCTGCGCCAGGCAGAGAAGCATTTTCCGGTAGGGCCGCGGCTCTGGCGACAGCTCCCACGCCCGAAGAGCCAGGAGGGAAAGCCGTGCCTCGTTGGAAAGCTCTTTGGCAGCCACTCGCATGGCCCTAAAGCCTGTGGGGCTGCGGGCTTTGCGGCGGCCGTCAGCCTGGGCGCCACCGGCGCCCACGTGGCGCCGCCGCGCCAGCCTGCGAAGCATTTTCCGGTAGGGCCGCGGCTCTGGCGACAGCTCCCACGCCCGAAGAGCCAGGAGGGAAAGCCGTGCCTCGTTGGAAAGCTCTTTGGCAGCCGCTCGCATGGCTCCATAGCCCGTGGCGCTGCGGGCTTTGCGGCAGCCGTCAACCTCGGCGCCACTGGCACCCACGTTGCGCCGCCGCGCCAGCCAGAGAAGCATTTTCCGGTAGGGCCGCGGCTGTGGCGACAGCTCCCACGGCCAAAGAGCCAGGAGGGAAAGCCGTGCCTCGTTGCAAAGCTCTTTGGCAGCCGCTCGCGTGGCCCCACAGCCCGTGGGGCTGCGGGCTTTGCGGCGGCCGTCAGCCTGGGCGACACCTGCGCCCAGGTGGCGCCGCCGCGCCAGCCTGCGAAGCATTTTCCGGTAGGGCCGCAGCTCTGGCGACAGCTCCCACGCCCGAAGAGCCAGGAGGGAAAGCCGTGCCTCGTTGGAAAGCTCTTTGGCAGCCGCTCGCGTGGCCCCACAGCCCGTGGGGCTGCGGGCTTTGCGGCGGCCGTCAGCCTCAGCGCCACCGGCGCCCACGTTGCGCCGCTGCGCCAGCCTGCGAACCATTTTCCGGTAGGGCCGGAGCTCTGGCGACAGCTCCCACGGCCGAAGAGCCAGGAGGGAAAGCCGTGCCTCGTTGGAAAGCTCTTTGGCAGTCGCTCGCGTGGCCCCACAGCCCGTGGGGCTGCGGGCTTTGCGGCGGCCGTCAACCTGGGCGACACCGGCGCCCACGTCGGGCCGCCGCGCCAGCCTGCGAAGCATTTTCCGGTAGGGCCGCGTCTCTGGCGACAGCTCCCACGGCCGAAGAGCCAGGAGGGAAAGCCATACCTCGTTGGAATGTTCTTTGGCAGCCGCTCGCGTGGCCCCATAGCCTGTGGGGCTGCGGGCTTTCCGGCGGCTGTCAGCCTCGGGGCCACCGGCGCCCACGTGGCACGACCGCAACAGCCTGCGAAGCATTTTCCGGTAGGGCCGCGTCTCTGGCGACAGCTCCCACGCCCGAAGAGCCAGGAGGGAAAGCCGTGCCTCGTTGGAAAGCTCTTTGGCAGCCGCTCGCGTGGCCCCACAGCCCATGGGGCTGCGGGCTTTGCGGCGGCCGTCAGCCTCAGCGCCACCAGCGCCCACGTTGCGCCGCCGCGCCAGCCTGCGAAGCATTTTCCGGTAGGGCCGTGGCTCTGGCGACAGCTCCCACGCCCGAAGAGCCAGGAGGGAAAGCCGTGCCTCGTTGGAAAGCTCTTTGGCAGCCGCTCGCGTGGCCCCACAGCCCATGGGGCTGCGGGCTTTGCGGCGGCCGTCAGCCTCAGCGCCACCGGTGCCCACGTTGCGCCGCCGCGTCAGCCTGCGAAGCATTTTCCGGTAGGGCCGCGGCTCTAGCGACAGCTCCCACGCCCGAAGAGCCAGGAGGGAAAGCCGTGCCTCGTTGGAAAGCTCCTTGGCAGCCGCTCGCGTGGCCCCACAGCCCGTGGGGCTGCGGGCTTTGCGGCGGCCGTCAGCCTGGGCGCCACCGGCGCCCACGTCGGGCCACCGCGCCAGCCTGCGAAGCATTTTCCGGTAGGGCCGCGGCTCTGGCGACAGCTCCCACGCCCGAAGAGCCAGGAGGGAAAGCCGTGCCTCATTGGAAAGCTCTTTGGCAGTCGCTCGCGTGGCCCCACAGCCCGTGGGGCTGCGGGCTTTGCGGCGGCCGTCAACCTCAGTGCCACCGGCGCCCACGTGGCGCCGCCACGCCAGCCTGCGAAGCATTTTCCGGTAGGGCCACGGCTCTGGCGACAGCTCCCACGGCCGAAGAGTCAGGAGGGAAAGCCGTGCCTCGTTGGAAAGCTCTTTGGCAGCCGCTCGCGTGGCCCCACAGCCCGTGGGGCTGCGGGCTTTGTGGCGGCCGTCAGCCTCGGCGCCACCGGCGCCCACGTCGGGCCGCCACGCCAGCCTGCGAAGCATTTTCCGGTAGGGCCGCGTCTCTGGCGACAGCTCCCACGCCCGAAGAGCCAGGAGGGAAAGCCGTGCCTCGTTGGAAAGCTCTGTGGCAGCCGCTCGCGTGGCCCCACAGCCCATGGGGCTGCGGGCTTTCCGGCGGCTGTCAGCCTCGGCGCCACCGGCGCCCACGTGGCACGACCGCGCCAGCCTGCGAAGCATTTTGCGGTAGGGCCGCGGCTCTGGCGACAGCTCCCACGCCCGAAGAGCCAGGAGGGAAAGCCGTGCCTCGTTGGAAAGCTCTTTGGTAGCCGCTCGCGTGGCCCCACAGCCCATGGGGCTGCGGGCTTTGCGGCGGCCGTCAGCCTCAGCGCCACCAGCGCCCACGTTGCGCCGCCGCGCCAGCCTGCGAAGCATTTTCCGGTAGGGCCGCGGCTCTGGCCACAGCTCCCACGGCCGAAGAGCCAGGAGGGAAAGCCGTGCCTCGTTGGAAAGCTCCTTGGCAGCCGCTCGCGTGGCCCCACAGCCCGTGGGGCTGCGGGCTTTGCGGCGGCCGTCAGCCTCGGCGCCACCGGCGCCCACGTGGGGCCGCTGCGCCAGCCTGCGAAGCATTTTCCGGTAGGGCCGCGGCTCTGGCGACAGCTCCCATGCCCGAAGAGCCAGGAGGGAAAGCCGTGCCTCGTTGGAAAGCTCCTTGGCAGCCGCTCGCGTGGCCCCACAGCCCATGGGGCTGCGGGCTTTGCGGCGGCCGTCAGCCTCGGCGCCACCGGCACCCACGTGGCGCCGCTGCGCCAGGCAGAGAAGCATTTTCCGGTAGGGCCGCGGCTCTGGCGACAGCTCCCACGGCCGAAGAGCCAGGAGGGAAAGCCGTGCCTCGTTGGAAAGCTCTTTGGCAGTCGCTCGCGTGGCCCCACAGCCCATGGGGCTGCGGGCTTTGTGGCGGCCGTCAGCCTCAGCACCACCAGCGCCCACGTTGCGCCGCCGCGCCAGCCTGCGAAGCATTTTCCGGTAGGGCCGCGGCTCTGGCAACAGCTCCCACGGCCAAAGAGCCAGGAGGGAAAGCCGTGCCTCGTTGGAAAGCTCTTTGGCAGCCGCTCGCGTGGCCCCACAGCCAATGGGGCTGCGGGCTTTGCGGCGGCCGTCAGCCTGGGCGACACCGGCGCCCAGGTGGGGCCGCCGCGCTAGCCTGCGAAGCATTTTCCGGTAGGGCTGCGGCTCTGGCGACAGCTCCCACGCCCGAAGAGCCAGGAGGGAAAGCCGTGCCTCGTTGGAAAGCTCTTTGGTAGCCACTCGCGTGGCCCCACAGCCCGTGGGGCTGCGGGCTTTGCGGCGGCCGTCAGCCTGGGCGACACCGGCGCCCACATGGCGCCGCCGCGCCAGCCTGCGAAGCATTTTCCGGTAGGGCCGCGGATATGGCCACAGCTCCCACGCCCGAAGAGCCAGGAGGGAAAGCCGTGCCTCGTTGGAAAGCTCTTTGGCAGTCGCTCGCGTGGCCCCACAGCCCGTGGGGCTGCGTGCTTTGCGGCAGCCGTCAGCCTCAGTGCCACCGGCGCCCACGTTGCGCCGCCGCGCCATCCAGAGAAGCATTTTCCGGTAGGGCCGCGGCTCTGGCGACAGCTCCCACGCCCGAAGAGCCAGGAGGGAAAGCCGTGCCTCATTGGAAAGCTCTTTGGCAGTCGCTCACGTGGCCCCACAGCCCGTGGGGCTGCGGGCTTTGCGGCGGCCGTCAGCCTGGGCGACACCGGCCCCCACGTCGGGCCACCGCGCTAGCCTGCAAAGCATTTTCCGGTAGGGCCGCGGCTCTGGCGACAGCTCCCATGGCCGAAGAGCCAGGAGGGAAAGCCGTGCCTCGTTGGAAAGCTCTTTGGCAGCCGCTCGCGTGGCCCCACAGCCCGTGGGGCTGCGGGCTTTCCGGCGGCCGTCAGCCTCGGCGCCACCGGCGCCCACATGGCACCGCCATGCCAGCCTGCGAAGCATTTTCCGGTAGGGCCGCGTCTCTAGCGACAGCTCCCACGGCCGAAGAGCCAGGAGGGAAAGCCGTGCCTCGTTGGCAAGCTCTTTGGCAGCCGCTCGCGTGGCCCCATAGCCTGTGGGGCTGCGGGCTTTCCGTCGGCTGTCAGCCTCAGCGCCACCAGCGCCCACGTTGCGCCGCCGCGCCAGCCTGCGAAGCATTTTCCGGTAGGGCCGCGTCTCTGGCGACAGCTCCCACGCCCGAAGAGCCAGGAGGGAAAGCCGTGCCTCGTTGGAAAGCTCTTTGGCAGCCACTCGCATGGCCCTAAAGCCTGTGGGGCTGCGGGCTTTGCGGCGGCCGTCAGCCTGGGCGACACCGGCGCCCAGGTGGGGCCGCCGCGCTAGACTGCGAAGCATTTTCCGGTAGGGCTGCGTCTCTAGCGACAGCTCCCACGCCCGAAGAGCCAGGAGGGAAAGCCGTGCCTCGTTGGAAAGCTCTTTGGCAGCCGCTCGCGTGGCCCCACAGCCCGTGGGGCTGCAGGCTTTGCGGCGGCCGTCAGCCTGGGCGCCACCGGCGCCCACGTCGGGCCGCCGCGCCAGCCTGCAAAGCATTTTCCGGTAGGGCCGCGGCTCTGGCTACAGCTCCCACGCCCGAAGAGCCAGGAGGGAAAGCCGTGCCTCGTTGGAAAGCTCTTTGGAAGCCGCTCGCGTGGCCCCATAGCCTGTGGGGCTGCGGTCTTTCCGGCGGCTGTCAGCCTCGGCGCTACCGGCGCCCACGTGGCACGACCGCGCTAGCCTGCGAAGCATTTTCCGGTAGGGCCGCGTCTCTGGCGACAGCTCCCACGCCCGAAGAGCCAGGAGGGAAAGCCGTGCCTCGTTGGAAAGCTCTTTGGCAGCCGCTCGCGTGGCCCCACAGCCCGTGGGGCTGCGGGCTTTGCAGCGGCCGTCAGCCTGGGCGACACCGGCGCCCAGGTGGCGCCGCCGCGCCAGCCTGCGAAGCATTTTCCGGTAGGGCCGCAGCTCTGGCGACAGCTCCCACGCCCGAAGATCCAGGAGGGAAAGCCGTGCCTCATTGGAAAGCTCTTTGGCAGCCACTCGCGTGGCCCCACAGCCCGTGGGGCTGCGGGCTTTGCGGCGGCCGTCAGCCTCGCCGCCACCGGCGCCCACGTGGCGCGACCGCGCCAGCCTGCAAAGCATTTTCCGGTTGGGCCGCGTCTCTGGCGACAGCTCCCACGGCCGAAGAGCCAGGAGGGAAAGCCGTGCCTCATTGGAAAGCTCTTTGGCAGCCGCTCGCGTGGCCCCACAGCCCAAGGGGCTGCGGGCTTTGCGGCGGCCGTCAGCCTCGGCGCCACCGGCGCCCACGTCGGGCCGCCACGCCAGCCTGCGAAGCATTTTCCCGTAGGGCCGCGTCTCTGGCGACAGCTCCCACGCCCGAAGAGCCAGGAGGGAAAGCCGTGCCTCGTTGGAAAGCTCTTTGGCAGCCGCTCGCGTGGCCCCACAGCCCGTGGGGCTGCGGGCTTTGCGGCGGCCGTCAGCCTGGGCGACACCGGCGCCCAGGTGGGGCCGCCGCGCCAGCCTGCGAAGCATTTTCCGGTAGGGCTGCGGCTCTGGCGACAGCTCCCACGCCCGAAGAGCCAGGAGGGAAAGCCGTGCCTCGTTGGAAAGCTCTTTGGTAGCCACTCGCGTGGCCCCACAGCCCGTGGGGCTGCGGGCTTTGCGGCGGCCGTCAGCCTGGGCGACACCGGCGCCCACATGGCGCCGCCGCGCCAGCCTGCGAAGCATTTTCCGGTAGTGCCGCGGATATGGCCACAGCTCCCACGCCCGAAGAGCCAGGAGGGAAAGCCGTGCCTCGTTGGAAAGCTCTTTTGCAGTCGCTCGCGTGGCCCCACAGCCCGTGGGGCTGCGGGCTTTGCGGCAGCCGTCAGCCTCAGTGCCACCGGCGCCCACGTTGCGCCGCCGCGCCATCCAGAGAAGCATTTTCCGGTAGGGCCGCGGCTCTGGCGACAGCTCCCACGCCCGAAGAGCCAGGAGGGAAAGCCGTGCCTCATTGGAAAGCTCTTTGGCAGTCGCTCACATGGCCCCACAGCCCGTGGGGCTGCGGGCTTTGCGGCGGCCGTCAGCCTGGGCGACACCGGCCCCCACGTCGGGCCACTGCGCTAGCCTGCAAAGCATTTTCCAGTAGGGCCGCGGCTCTGGCGACAGCTCCCACGCCCGAAGAGCCAGGAGGGAAAGCCGTGCCTCATTGGAAAGCTCTTTGGCAGCCGCTCGCGTGGCCCCACAGCCTGTGGGGCTGCGGGCTTTGCGGCGGCCGTCAGCCTCAGCGCCACCGGCGCCCACTTTGCGCCGCTGCACCAGCCTGCGAAGCATTTTCCGGTAGGGCCGCGTCTCTGGCGACAGCTCCCACGGCCGAAGAGCCAGGAGGGAAAGCCGTGCCTCGTTGGAAAGCTCTTTGGCAGTCGCTCACGTGGCCCCACAGCCTGTGGGGCTGCGGGCTTTCCGGCGGCTGTCAGCCTCAGCGCCACCAGCGCCCACGTTGCGCCGCCGCGCCAGCCTGCGAAGCATTTTCCGGTAGGGCCGCGGCTCTGGCGACAGCTCCCACGCCCGAAGAGCCAGGAGGGAAAGCCGTGCCTCGTTGGAAAGCTCTTTGGCAGCCGCTCGCGTGGCCCCACAGCCCGTGGAGCTGCGGGCTTTGCGGCGGCCGTCAGCCTCGGCGCCACCGGCGCCCACGTGGCGCCGCTGCACCAGGCAGAGAAGCATTTTCCGGTAGGGCTGCGGCTCTGGCGACAGCTCCCACGCCCGAAGAGCCAGGAGGGAAAGCCGTGCCTCGTTGGAAAGCTCTTTGGCAGCCGCTCGCGTGGCCCCACAGCCCGTGGGGCTGCAGGCTTTGCGGCGGCCATCAGCCTCGGCGACACCGGCGCCCACGTGGGGCCGCCGCGCCAGCCTGCGAAGCATTTTCCGGTAGGGCCGCGGCTCTGGCGACAGCTCCCACGCCCGAAGAGCCAGGAGGGAAAGCCATGCCTCGTTGGAATGCTCTTTGGCAGCCGCTCGTGTGGCCCCACAGCCCGTGGGGCTGCGGGGTTTCCGGCAGCCGTCAGCCTGGGCGCCACCGGCGCCCACGTCGGGCCGCCGCGCCAGCCTGCGAAGCATTTTCCGGTAGGGCCGCGGCTCTGGCTACAGCTCCCACGCCCGAAGAGCCAGGAGGGAAAGCCGTGCCTCGTTGGAAAGCTCTTTGGCAGCCGCTCGCGTGGCCCCATAGCCTGTGGGGCTGCGGTCTTTCCGGCGGCTGTCAGCCTCGGCGACACCGGCGCCCACGTGGGGCCGCCGCGCCAGCCTGCGAAGCATTTTCAGGTAGGGCCGCGGCTCTGGCGACAGCTCCCACGCCCGAAGAGCCAGGAGGGAAAGCCATGCCTCGTTGGAATGCTCTTTGGCAGCCGCTCGTGTGGCCCCACAGCGCGTGGGGCTGTGGGGTTTCCGGCAGCCGTCAGCCTGGGCGCCACCGGCGCCCACGTCGGGCCGCTGCGCCAGGCAGAGAAGCATTTTCCGGTAGGGCCGCGGCTCTGGCGACAGCTCCCACGCCCGAAGAGCCAGGAGGGAAAGCCGTGCCTCGTTGGAAAGCTCTTTGGCAGCCACTCGCATGGCCCTAAAGCCTGTGGGGCTGCGGGCTTTGCGGCGGCCGTCAGCCTCGGCGCCACCGGTGCCCACGTGGCGCGACCGCGCCAGCCTGCAAAGCATTTTCCGGTAGGGCCGCGTCTCTGGCGACAGCTCCCACGCCCGAAGAGCCAGGAGGGAAAGCCGTGCCTCGTTGGAAAGCTCTTTGGCAGCCACTCGCGTGGCCCCACAGCCCGTGGGGCTGCGGGCTTTCCGGCGGCCGTCAGCCTCGGTGTCATAGGCGCCCACGTCGGGCCGCCGCGCCAGCCTGCGAAGCATTTTCCGGTAGGGCCGCGTCTCTGGCGACAGCTCCCATGCCCGAAGAGCCAGGAGGGAAAGCCGTGCCTCGTTGGAAAGCTCTTTGGGAGCCGCTCGCGTGGCCCCACAGCCCGTGGGGCTGCGGGCTTTGCGGCGGCCGTCACCTTCGGCGACACCGGCGCCCACGTGGTGCCGCCGCGCCAGCCTGCAAAGCATTTTCCGGTAGTGCCACGGCTCTGGCGACAGCTCCCACGCCTGAAGAGCCAGGAGGGAAAGCCGTGCCTCGTTGGAAAGCTCTTTGGCAGTCGCTCGCGTGGCCCCACAGCCCGTGGGGCTGCGGGCCTTGCGGCAGCCGTCAGCCTCAGTGCCACCGGCGCCCACGTTGCGCCGCCGCGCCAGCCTGCGAAGCATTTTCCGGTAGGGCCGCGTCTCTGGCGACAGCTCCCACGCCCGAAGAGCCAGGAGGGAAAGCCGTGCCTCATTGGAAAGCTCTTTGGCAGTCGCTCACGTGGCCCCACAGCCCGTGGGGCTGCGGGCTTTGCGGCGGCCGTCAGCCTGGGCGACACCGGCGCCCACGTCGGGCCACCGCGCTAGCCTGCGAAGCATTTTCCGGTAGGGCCGCGGCTCTGGCGACAGCTCCCACGCCCAAAGAGCCAGGAGGGAAAGCCATGCCTCGTTGGAAAGCTCTTTGGCAGCCACTCGCGTGGCCCCACAGCCCGTGGGGCTGCGGGCTTTCCGGCGGCCGTCAGCCTCGGCGACACCGGCGCCCACGTGGCACCGCCATGCCAGCCTGTGAAGCATTTTCCGGTAGGGCCGCGTCTCTGGCGACAGCTCCCATGCCCGAAGAGCCAGGAGGGAAAGCCGTGCCTCATTGGAAAGCTCTTTGGCAGCCGCTCGCGTGGCCCCACAGCCCGTGGGGCTGCGGGCTTTGCGGCGGCCGTCAGCCTCGGCGCCACCGGCGCTCACGTTGCGCCGCTGCGCCAGCCTGCGAAGCATTTTCCGGTAGGGCCGCGTCTCCGGCGACAGCTCCCACGGCCGAAGAGCCAGGAGGGAAAGCCATGCCTCGTTGGAATGTTCTTTGGCAGCCGCTCGTGTGGCCCCACAGCCCGTGGGGCTGCGGGGTTTCCGGCAGCCGTCAGCCTGGGCGCCACAGGCGCCCACGTCGGGCCGCCGCGCCAGCCTGCGAAGCATTTTCCGGTAGGGCCGCGTCTCTGGCGACAGCTCCCACGCCCGAAGAGCCAGGAGGGAAAGCCGTGCCTCGTTGGAAAGCTCTTTGGCAGCCGCTCACGTGGCCCCACAGCCCATGGGGCTGTGGGCTTTGCGGCGGCCGTCAGACTCAGCGCCACCAGCACCCACGTGGCTCCGCCGCGCCAGCCTGCGAAGCATTTTCCGGTAGGGCCGCGTCTCTGGCGACAGCTCCCACGCCCGAAGAGCCAGGAGGGAAAGCCGTGCCTCGTTGGAAAGCTCCTTGGCAGCCGCTCGCGTGTCCCCACAGCCCGTGGGGCTGCGGGCTTTGCGGCGGCCGTCACCCTCGGCGCCACCGGCGCCCACCTTGGGCCGCCGCGCCAGCCTGCGAAGCATTTTCCGGTAGGGCCGCGGCTCTGGCGACAGCTCCCACGCCCGAAGAGCCAGGAGGGAAAGCCGTGCCTCGTTGGAAAGCTCTTTGGCAGCCGCTCACGTGGCCCCACAGCCCGTGGGGCTGCGGGCTTTCCGGCGGCCATCAGCCTCGGCGCCACCGGCGCCCACGTGGCACGACCGTGCCAGCCTGCGAAGCATTTTCCGGTAGTGCCGCGGATATGGCCACAGCTCCCACGCCCGAAGAGCCAGGAGGGAAAGCCGTGCCTCGTTGGAAAGCTCTTTGGCAGCCGCTCGCGTGGCCCCACAGCCCATGGGGCTGCGGGCTTTGCGGCGGCCGTCAGCCTCAGCGCCACCGGTGCCCACGTTGCGCCGCCGCGCCAGCTTGCGAAGCATTTTCCGGTAGGGCCGCGTCTCTGGCGACAGCTCCCACGCCCAAAGAGCCAGGAGGGAAAGCCGTGCCTCGTTGGAAAGCTCCTTGGCAGCCGCTCGCGTGGCCCCACAGCCCGTGGGGCTGCGGCCTTTGCGGCGGCCGTCAGCCTCGGCGCCATCGGCGCCCACGTGGGGCCGCCGCGCCAGCCTGCGAAGCATTTTCCGGTAGGGCCGCGTCTCTGGCGACAGCTCCCACGCCCGAAGAGCCAGGAGGGAAAGCCGTGCCTCATTGGAAAGCTCTTTGGCAGCCGCTCGCGTGGCCCTAAAGCCTGTGGGGCTGCGGGCTTTGCGGCGGCCGTCAGCCTGGGCGACACCGGCGCCCAGGTGGGGCCGCCGCGCTAGACTGCGAAGCATTTTCCGGTAGGGCCGCGGCTCTGGCTACAGCTCCCACGCCCGAAGAGCCAGGAGGGAAAGCCGTGCCTCGTTGGAAAGCTCTTTGGAAGCCGCTCGCGTGGCCCCATAGCCTGTGGGGCTGCGGTCTTTCCGGCGGCTGTCAGCCTCGGCGCTACCGGCGCCCACGTGGCACGACCGCGCCAGCCTGCGAAGCATTTTCCGGTAGGGCCGCGGCTCTGGCGACAGCTCCCATGGCCGAAGAGCCAGGAGGGAAAGCCGTGCCTCGTTGGAAAGCTCTTTGGCAGCCGCTCGCGTGGCCCCACAGCCCGTGGGGCTGCGGGCTTTGCAGCGGCCGTCAGCCTGGGCGACACCGGCGCCCAGGTGGCGCCGCCGCGCCAGCCTGCGAAGCATTTTCCGGTAGGGCCGCAGCTCTGGCGACAGCTCCCACGCCCGAAGATCCAGGAGGGAAAGCCGTGCCTCATTGGAAAGCTCTTTGGCAGCCACTCGCGTGGCCCCACAGCCCGTGGGGCTGCGGGCTTTGCGGCGGCCGTCAGCCTCAGCGCCACCAGCGCCCACGTTGCGCCGCCGCGCCAGCCTGCGAAGCATTTTCCGGTAGGGCCGCGGCTCTGGCCACAGCTCCCACGCCCGAAGAGCCAGGAGGGAAAGCCGTGCCTCGTTGGAAAGCTCCTTGGCAGCCGCTCGCGTGGCCCCACAGCCCGTGGGGCTGCGGGCTTTGCGGCGGCCGTCAGCCTCGGCGCCACCGGCGCCCACGTGGCGCCGCTGCACCAGGCTGCGAAGCATTTTCCGGTAGGGCTGCGGCTCTGGCGACAGCTCCCACGCCCGAAGAGCCAGGAGGGAAAGCCGTGCCTCGTTGGAAAGCTCTTTGGCAGCCACTCGCATGGCCCTAAAGCCTGTGGGGCTGCGGGCTTTGCGGCGGCCGTCAGCCTGGGCGCCACCGGCGCCCACGTCGGGCCGCCGCGCCAGCCTGCGAAGCATTTTCCGGTAGGGCCGCGGCTCTGGCGACAGCTCCCACGCCCGAAGAGCCAGGAGGGAAAGCCATGCCTCGTTGGAAAGCTCTTTGGCAGCCGCTCGCGTGGCCCCACAGCCCGTGGGGCTGCAGGCTTTGCGGCGGCCATCAGCCTCGGCGACACCGGCGCCCACGTGGGGCCGCCGCGCCAGCCTGCGAAGCATTTTCCGGTAGGGCCGCGGCTCTGGCGACAGCTCCCACGCCCGAAGAGCCAGGAGGGAAAGCCATGCCTCGTTGGAATGCTCTTTGGCAGCCGCTCGTGTGGCCCCACAGCCCGTGGGGCTGCGGGGTTTCCGGCAGCCGTCAGCCTGGGCGCCACCGGCGCCCACGTCGGGCCGCCGCGCCAGCCTGCGAAGCATTTTCCGGTAGGGCCGCGGCTCTGGCTACAGCTCCCACGCCCGAAGAGCCAGGAGGGAAAGCCGTGCCTCGTTGGAAAGCTCTTTGGCAGCCGCTCGCGTGGCCCCATAGCCTGTGGGGCTGCGGTCTTTCCGGCGGCTGTCAGCCTCGGCGCCACCGGCGCCCACGTGGCACGACCGCGCCAGCCTGCGAAGCATTTTCCGGTAGGGCCGCGGCTCTGGCGACAGCTCCCACGCCCGAAGAGCCAGGAGGGAAAGCCGTGCCTCGTTGGAAAGCTCCTTGGCAGCCGCTCGCGTGGCCCCACAGCCCGTGGGGCTGCGGGCTTTGCGGCGGCCGTCAGCCTCGGCGCCACCGGCGCCCACGTGGCGCCGCTGCACCAGGCAGAGAAGCATTTTCCGGTAGGGCTGCGGCTCTGGCGACAGCTCCCATGCCCGAAGAGCCAGGAGGGAAAGCCGTGCCTCGTTGGAAAGCTCTTTGGCAGCCACTCGCATGGCCCTAAAGCCTGTGGGGCTGCGGGCTTTGCGGCGGCCGTCAGCCTGGGCGCCACTGGCGCCCACGTCGGGCCGCCGCGCCAGCCTGCGAAGCATTTTCCGGTAGGGCCGCGGCTCTGGCGACAGCTCCCACGCCCGAAGAGCCAGGAGGGAAAGCCGTGCCTCGTTGGAAAGCTCTTTGGCAGCCGCTCGCGTGGCCCCACAGCCCGTGGGGCTGCAGGCTTTGCGGCGGCTATCAGCCTCGGCGACACCGGCGCCCACGTGGGGCCGCCGCGCCAGCCTGCGAAGCATTTTCCGGTAGGGCCGCGGCTCTGGCGACAGCTCCCACGCCCGAAGAGCCAGGAGGGAAAGCCATGCCTCGTTGGAATGCTCTTTGGCAGCCGCTCGTGTGGCCCCACAGCGCGTGGGGCTGTGGGGTTTCCGGCAGCCGTCAGCCTGGGCGCCACCGGCGCCCACTTCGGGCCGCTGCGCCAGGCAGAGAAGCATTTTCCGGTAGGGCCGCGGCTCTGGCGACAGCTCCCACGCCCGAAGAGCCAGGAGGGAAAGCCGTGCCTCGTTGGAAAGCTCTTTGGCAGCCACTCGCATGGCCCTAAAGCCTGTGGGGCTGCGGGCTTTGCGGCGGCCGTCAGCCTCGGCGCCACCGGTGCCCACGTGGCGCGACCGCGCCAGCCTGCAAAGCATTTTCCGGTAGGGCCGCGTCTCTGGCGACAGCTCCCACGCCCGAAGAGCCAGGAGGGAAAGCCGTGCCTCGTTGGAAAGCTCTTTGGCAGCCACTCGCGTGGCCCCACAGCCCGTGGGGCTGCGGGCTTTCCCGCGGCCGTCAGCCTCGGTGTCATAGGCGCCCACGTCGGGCCGCCGCGCCAGCCTGCGAAGCATTTTCCGGTAGGGCCGCGTCTCTGGCGACAGCTCCCATGCCCGAAGAGCCAGGAGGGAAAGCCGTGCCTCGTTGGAAAGCTCTTTGGGAGCCGCTCGCGTGGCCCCACAGCCCGTGGGGCTGCGGGCTTTGCGGCGGCCGTCACCTTCGGCGACACCGGCGCCCACGTGGTGCCGCCGCGCCAGCCTGCAAAGCATTTTCCGGTAGTGCCACGGCTCTGGCGACAGCTCCCACGCCCGAAGAGCCAGGAGGGAAAGCCGTGCCTCGTTGGAAAGCTCTTTGGCAGTCGCTCGCGTGGCCCCACAGCCCGTGGGGCTGCGGGCCTTGCGGCAGCCGTCAGCCTCAGTGCCACCGGCGCCCACGTTGCGCCGCCGCGCCAGCCTGCGAAGCATTTTCCGGTAGGGCCGCGTCTCTGGCGACAGCTCCCACGCCCGAAGAGCCAGGAGGGAAAGCCGTGCCTCATTGGAAAGCTCTTTGGCAGTCGCTCACGTGGCCCCACAGCCCGTGGGGCTGCGGGCTTTGCGGCGGCCGTCAGCCTGGGCGACACCGGCGCCCACGTCGGGCCACCGCGCTAGCCTGCGAAGCATTTTCCGGTAGGGCCGCGGCTCTGGCGACAGCTCCCACGCCCAAAGAGCCAGGAGGGAAAGCCATGCCTCGTTGGAAAGCTCTTTGGCAGCCACTCGCGTGGCCCCACAGCCCGTGGGGCTGCGGGCTTTCCGGCGGCCGTCAGCCTCGGCGACACCGGCGCCCACGTGGCACCGCCATGCCAGCCTGTGAAGCATTTTCCGGTAGGGCCGCGTCTCTGGCGACAGCTCCCATGCCCGAAGAGCCAGGAGGGAAAGCCGTGCCTCATTGGAAAGCTCTTTGGCAGCCGCTCGCGTGGCCCCACAGCCCGTGGGGCTGCGGGCTTTGCGGCGGCCGTCAGCCTCGGCGCCACCGGCGCTCACGTTGCGCCGCTGCGCCAGCCTGCGAAGCATTTTCCGGTAGGGCCGCGTCTCCGGCGACAGCTCCCACGGCCGAAGAGCCAGGAGGGAAAGCCATGCCTCGTTGGAATGTTCTTTGGCAGCCGCTCGTGTGGCCCCACAGCCCGTGGGGCTGCGGGGTTTCCGGCAGCCGTCAGCCTGGGCGCCACAGGCGCCCACGTCGGGCCGCCGCGCCAGCCTGCGAAGCATTTTCCGGTAGGGCCGCGTCTCTGGCGACAGCTCCCACGCCCGAAGAGCCAGGAGGGAAAGCCGTGCCTCGTTGGAAAGCTCTTTGGCAGCCGCTCACGTGGCCCCACAGCCCATGGGGCTGTGGGCTTTGCGGCGGCCGTCAGACTCAGCGCCACCAGCACCCACGTGGCTCCGCCGCGCCAGCCTGCGAAGCATTTTCCGGTAGGGCCGCGTCTCTGGCGACAGCTCCCACGCCAGAAGAGCCAGGAGGGAAAGCCGTGCCTCGTTGGAAAGCTCCTTGGCAGCCGCTCGCGTGTCCCCACAGCCCGTGGGGCTGCGGGCTTTGCGGCGGCCGTCACCCTCGGCGCCACCGGCGCCCACCTTGGGCCGCCGCGCCAGCCTGCGAAGCATTTTCCGGTAGGGCCGCGGCTCTGGCGACAGCTCCCACGCCCGAAGAGCCAGGAGGGAAAGCCGTGCCTCGTTGGAAAGCTCTTTGGCAGCCACTCACGTGGCCCCACAGCCCGTGGGGCTGCGGGCTTTCCGGCGGCCATCAGCCTCGGCGCCACCGGCGCCCACGTGGCACGACCGTGCCAGCCTGCGAAGCATTTTCCGGTAGTGCCGCGGATATGGCCACAGCTCCCACGCCCGAAGAGCCAGGAGGGAAAGCCGTGCCTCGTTGGAAAGCTCTTTGGCAGCCGCTCGCGTGGCCCCACAGCCCATGGGGCTGCGGGCTTTGCGGCGGCCGTCAGCCTCAGCGCCACCGGTGCCCACGTTGCGCCGCCGCGCCAGCTTGCGAAGCATTTTCCGGTAGGGCCGCGTCTCTGGCGACAGCTCCCACGCCCAAAGAGCCAGGAGGGAAAGCCGTGCCTCGTTGGAAAGCTCCTTGGCAGCCGCTCGCGTGGCCCCACAGCCCGTGGGGCTGCGGGCTTTGCGGCGGCCGTCAGCCTCGGCGCCATCGGCGCCCACGTGGTGCCGCCGCGCCAGCCTGCGAAGCATTTTCCGGTAGGGCCGCGTCTCTGGCGACAGCTCCCACGCCCGAAGAGCCAGGAGGGAAAGCCGTGCCTCATTGGAAAGCTCTTTGGCAGCCGCTCGCGTGGCCCTAAAGCCTGTGGGGCTGCGGGCTTTGCGGCGGCCGTCAGCCTGGGCGACACCGGCGCCCACGTCGGGCCGCCGCGCCAGCCTGCGAAGCATTTTCCGGTAGGGCCGCGGCTCTGGCGACAGCTCCCACGCCCGAAGAGCCAGGAGGGAAAGCCATGCCTCGTTGGAAAGCTCTTTGGCAGCCGCTCGCGTGGCCCCACAGCCCGTGGGGCTGCAGGCTTTGCGGCGGCCATCAGCCTCGGCGACACCGGCGCCCACGTGGGGCCGCCGCGCCAGCCTGCGAAGCATTTTCCGGTAGGGCCGCGGCTCTGGCGACAGCTCCCACGCCCGAAGAGCCAGGAGGGAAAGCCATGCCTCGTTGGAATGCTCTTTGGCAGCCGCTCGTGTGGCCCCACAGCCCGTGGGGCTGCGGGGTTTCCGGCAGCCGTCAGCCTGGGCGCCACCGGCGCCCACGTCGGGCCGCCGCGCCAGCCTGCGAAGCATTTTCCGGTAGGGCCGCGGCTCTGGCGACAGCTCCCACGCCCGAAGAGCCAGGAGGGAAAGCCGTGCCTCGTTGGAAAGCTCTTTGGCAGCCGCTCGCGTGGCCCCATAGCCTGTGGGGCTGCGGTCTTTCCGGCGGCTGTCAGCCTCGGCGCCACCGGCGCCCACGTGGCACGACCGCGCCAGCCTGCGAAGCATTTTCCGGTAGGGCCGCGGCTCTGGCGACAGCTCCCACGCCCGAAGAGCCAGGAGGGAAAGCCGTGCCTCGTTGGAAAGCTCCTTGGCAGCCGCTCGCGTGGCCCCACAGCCCGTGGGGCTGCGGGCTTTGCGGCGGCCGTCAGCCTCGGCGCCACCGGCGCCCACGTGGCGCCGCTGCACCAGGCAGAGAAGCATTTTCCGGTAGGGCTGCGGCTCTGGCGACAGCTCCCATGCCCGAAGAGCCAGGAGGGAAAGCCGTGCCTCGTTGGAAAGCTCTTTGGCAGCCACTCGCATGGCCCTAAAGCCTGTGGGGCTGCGGGCTTTGCGGCGGCCGTCAGCCTGGGCGCCACTGGCGCCCACGTCGGGCCGCCGCGCCAGCCTGCGAAGCATTTTCCGGTAGGGCCGCGGCTCTGGCGACAGCTCCCACGCCCGAAGAGCCAGGAGGGAAAGCCGTGCCTCGTTGGAAAGCTCTTTGGCAGCCGCTCGCGTGGCCCCACAGCCCGTGGGGCTGCAGGCTTTGCGGCGGCTATCAGCCTCGGCGACACCGGCGCCCACGTGGGGCCGCCGCGCCAGCCTGCGAAGCATTTTCCGGTAGGGCCGCGGCTCTGGCGACAGCTCCCACGCCCGAAGAGCCAGGAGGGAAAGCCATGCCTCGTTGGAATGCTCTTTGGCAGCCGCTCGTGTGGCCCCACAGCGCGTGGGGCTGTGGGGTTTCCGGCAGCCGTCAGCCTGGGCGCCACCGGAGCCCACGTCGGGCCGCTGCGCCAGGCAGAGAAGCATTTTCCGGTAGGGCCGCGGCTCTGGCGACAGCTCCCACGCCCGAAGAGCCAGGAGGGAAAGCCGTGCCTCGTTGGAAAGCTCTTTGGCAGCCACTCGCATGGCCCTAAAGCCTGTGGGGCTGCGGGCTTTGCGGCGGCCGTCAGCCTCGGCGCCACCGGTGCCCACGTGGCGCGACCGCGCCAGCCTGCAAAGCATTTTCCGGTAGGGCCGCGTCTCTGGCGACAGCTCCCACGCCCGAAGAGCCAGGAGGGAAAGCCGTGCCTCGTTGGAAAGCTCTTTGGCAGCCACTCGCGTGGCCCCACAGCCCGTGGGGCTGCGGGCTTTCCAGCGGCCGTCAGCCTCGGTGTCATAGGCGCCCACGTCGGGCCGCCGCGCCAGCCTGCGAAGCATTTTCCGGTAGGGCCGCGTCTCTGGCGACAGCTCCCATGCCCGAAGAGCCAGGAGGGAAAGCCGTGCCTCGTTGGAAAGCTCTTTGGGAGCCGCTCGCGTGGCCCCACAGCCCGTGGGGCTGCGGGCTTTGCGGCGGCCGTCACCTTCGGCGACACCGGCGCCCACGTGGTGCCGCCGCGCCAGCCTGCAAAGCATTTTCCGGTAGTGCCACGGCTCTGGCGACAGCTCCCACGCCCGAAGAGCCAGGAGGGAAAGCCGTGCCTCGTTGGAAAGCTCTTTGGCAGTCGCTCGCGTGGCCCCACAGCCCGTGGGGCTGCGGGCCTTGCGGCAGCCGTCAGCCTCAGTGCCACCGGCGCCCACGTTGCGCCGCCGCGCCAGCCTGCGAAGCATTTTCCGGTAGGGCCGCGTCTCTGGCGACAGCTCCCACGCCCGAAGAGCCAGGAGGGAAAGCCGTGCCTCATTGGAAAGCTCTTTGGCAGTCGCTCACGTGGCCCCACAGCCCGTGGGGCTGCGGGCTTTGCGGCGGCCGTCAGCCTGGGCGACACCGGCGCCCACGTCGGGCCACCGCGCTAGCCTGCGAAGCATTTTCCGGTAGGGCCGCGTCTCTGGCGACAGCTCCCACGCCCAAAGAGCCAGGAGGGAAAGCCATGCCTCGTTGGAAAGCTCTTTGGCAGCCACTCGCGTGGCCCCACAGCCCGTGGGG
Source organism: Larus michahellis (assembly GCF_964199755.1). Classification (NCBI taxonomy): domain Eukaryota; kingdom Metazoa; phylum Chordata; class Aves; order Charadriiformes; family Laridae; genus Larus; species Larus michahellis. Next base: position 218,888 of record NW_027436004.1, read on the forward strand.
CTGCGGGCTTTCCGGCGGCCGTCAGCCTCGGCGACACCGGCGCCCACGTGGCACCGCCATGCCAGCCTGTGAAGCATTTTCCGGTAGGGCCGCGTCTCTGGCGACAGCTCCCATGCCCGAAGAGCCAGGAGGGAAAGCCGTGCCTCATTGGAAAGCTCTTTGGCAGCCGCTCGCGTGGCCCCACAGCCCGTGGGGCTGCGGGCTTTGCGGCGGCCGTCAGCCTCGGCGCCACTGGCGCTCACGTTGCGCCGCTGCGCCAGCCTGCGAAGCATTTTCCGGTAGGGCCGCGTCTCCGGCGACAGCTCCCACGGCCGAAGAGCCAGGAGGGAAAGCCATGCCTCGTTGGAATGTTCTTTGGCAGCCGCTCGTGTGGCCCCACAGCCCGTGGGGCTGCGGGGTTTCCGGCAGCCGTCAGCCTGGGCGCCACAGGCGCCCACGTCGGGCCGCCGCGCCAGCCTGCGAAGCATTTTCCGGTAGGGCCGCGTCTCTGGCGACAGCTCCCACGCCCGAAGAGCCAGGAGGGAAAGCCGTGCCTCGTTGGAAAGCTCCTTGGCAGCCGCTCGCGTGTCCCCACAGCCCGTGGGGCTGCGGGCTTTGCGGCGGCCGTCACCCTCGGCGCCACCGGCGCCCACCTTGGGCCGCCGCGCCAGCCTGCGAAGCATTTTCCGGTAGGGCCGCGGCTCTGGCGACAGCTCCCACGCCCGAAGAGCCAGGAGGGAAAGCCGTGCCTCGTTGGAAAGCTCTTTGGCAGCCGCTCACGTGGCCCCACAGCCCGTGGGGCTGCGGGCTTTCCGGCGGCCATCAGCCTCGGCGCCACCGGCGCCCACGTGGCACGACCGTGCCAGCCTGCGAAGCATTTTCCGGTAGTGCCGCGGATATGGCCACAGCTCCCACGCCCGAAGAGCCAGGAGGGAAAGCCGTGCCTCGTTGGAAAGCTCTTTGGCAGCCGCTCGCGTGGCCCCACAGCCCATGGGGCTGCGGGCTTTGCGGCGGCCGTCAGCCTCAGCGCCACCGGTGCCCACGTTGCGCCGCCGCGCCAGCTTGCGAAGCATTTTCCGGTAGGGCCGCGTCTCTGGCGACAGCTCCCACGCCCAAAGAGCCAGGAGGGAAAGCCGTGCCTCGTTGGAAAGCTCCTTGGCAGCCGCTCGCGTGGCCCCACAGCCCGTGGGGCTGCGGGCTTTGCGGCGGCCGTCAGCCTCGGCGCCATCGGCGCCCACGTGGGGCCGCCGCGCCAGCCTGCGAAGCATTTTCCGGTAGGGCCGCGTCTCTGGCGACAGCTCCCACGCCCGAAGAGCCAGGAGGGAAAGCCGTGCCTCATTGGAAAGCTCTTTGGCAGCCGCTCGTGTGGCCCTAAAGCCTGTGGGGCTGCGGGCTTTGCGGCGGCCGTCAGCCTGGGCGACACCGGCGCCCAGGTGGGGCCGCCGCGCTAGACTGCGAAGCATTTTCCGGTAGGGCTGCGTCTCTAGCGACAGCTCCCACGCCCGAAGAGCCAGGAGGGAAAGCCGTGCCTCGTTGGAAAGCTCTTTGGCAGCCGCTCGCGTGGCCCCACAGCCCGTGGGGCTGCAGGCTTTGCGGCGGCCGTCAGCCTGGGCGCCACCGGGGCCCACGTCGGGCCGCCGCACCAGCCTGCAAAGCATTTTCCGGTAGGGCCGCGGCTCTGGCTACAGCTCCCACGCCCGAAGAGCCAGGAGGGAAAGCCGTGCCTCGTTGGAAAGCTCTTTGGAAGCCGCTCGCGTGGCCCCATAGCCTGTGGGGCTGCGGTCTTTCCGGCGGCTGTCAGCCTCGGCGCTACCGGCGCCCACGTGGCACGACCGCGCCAGCCTGCGAAGCATTTTCCGGTAGGGCCGCGGCTCTGGCGACAGCTCCCATGGCCGAAGAGCCAGGAGGGAAAGCCGTGCCTCGTTGGAAAGCTCTTTGGCAGCCGCTCGCGTGGCCCCACAGCCCGTGGGGCTGCGGGCTTTGCAGCGGCCGTCAGCCTGGGCGACACCGGCGCCCAGGTGGCGCCGCCGCGCCAGCCTGCGAAGCATTTTCCGGTAGGGCCGCAGCTCTGGCGACAGCTCCCACGCCCGAAGATCCAGGAGGGAAAGCCGTGCCTCATTGGAAAGCTCTTTGGCAGCCACTCGCGTGGCCCCACAGCCCGTGGGGCTGCGGGCTTTGCGGCGGCCGTCAGCCTCGGCGCCACCGGCGCCCACGTGGCGCGACCGCGCCAGCCTGCAAAGCATTTTCCGGTTGGGCCGCGTCTCTGGCGACAGCTCCCACGGCCGAAGAGCCAGGAGGGAAAGCCGTGCCTCATTGGAAAGCTCTTTGGCAGCCGCTCGCGTGGCCCCACAGCCCAAGGGGCTGCGGGCTTTGCGGCGGCCGTCAGCCTCGGCGCCACCGGCGCCCACGTCGGGCCGCCACGCCAGCCTGCGAAGCATTTTCCCGTAGGGCCGCGTCTCTGGCAACAGCTCCCACGCCCGAAGAGCCAGGAGGGAAAGCCGTGCCTCGTTGGAAAGCTCTTTGGCAGCCGCTCGCGTGGCCCCACAGCCCGTGGGGCTGCAGGCTTTGTGGCGGCCGTCAGCCTGGGCGACACAGGCGCCCAGGTGGGGCCGCCGCGCTAGCCTGCGAAGCATTTTCCGGTAGGGCCGCGGCTCTGGCGACAGCTCCCACGCCCGAAGAGCCAGGAGGGAAAGCCGTGCCTCGTTGGAAAGCTCTTTTGCAGTCGCTCGCGTGGCCCCACAGCCCGTGGGGCTGCGGGCTTTGCGGCAGCCGTCAGCCTCAGTGCCACCGGCGCCCACGTTGCGCCGCCGCGCCATCCAGAGAAGCATTTTCCGGTAGGGCCGCGGCTCTGGCGACAGCTCCCACGCCCGAAGAGCCAGGAGGGAAAGCCGTGCCTCATTGGAAAGCTCTTTGGCAGTCGCTCACATGGCCCCACAGCCCGTGGGGCTGCGGGCTTTGCGGCGGCCGTCAGCCTGGGCGACACCGGCCCCCACGTCGGGCCACCGCGCTAGCCTGCAAAGCATTTTCCGGTAGGGCCGCGGCTCTGGCGACAGCTCCCATGGCCGAAGAGCCAGGAGGGAAAGCCATGCCTCGTTGGAAAGCTCTTTGGCAGCCACTCGCGTGGCCCCACAGCCCGTGGGGCTGCGGGCTTTCCGGCGGCCGTCAGCCTCGGCGCCACCGGCGCCCACGTGGCTCCGCCATGCCAGCCTGCGAAGCATTTTCCGGTAGGGCCGCGTCTCTGGCGACAGCTCCCACGCCCGAAGAGCCAGGAGGGAAAGCCGTGCCTCGTTGGAAAGCTCTTTGGCAGCCGCTCGCGTGGCCCCACAGCCTGTGGGGCTGCGGGCTTTGCGGCGGCCGTCAGCCTCAGCGCCACCGGCGCCCACTTTGCGCCGCTGCACCAGCCTGCGAAGCATTTTCCGGTAGGGCCGCGGCTCTGGCGACAGCTCCCACGCCCGAAGAGCCAGGAGGGAAAGCCGTGCCTCGTTGGAAAGCTCCTTGGCAGCCGCTCGCGTGGCCCCACAGCCCGTGGGGCTGCGGGCTTTGCGGCGGCCGTCAGCCTCGGCGCCACCGGCGCCCACGTGGCGCCGCTGCACCAGGCAGAGAAGCATTTTCCGGTAGGGCTGCGGCTCTGGCGACAGCTCCCATGCCCGAAGAGCCAGGAGGGAAAGCCGTGCCTCGTTGGAAAGCTCTTTGGCAGCCACTCGCATGGCCCTAAAGCCTGTGGGGCTGCGGGCTTTGCGGCGGCCGTCAGCCTGGGCGCCACTGGCGCCCACGTCGGGCCGCCGCGCCAGCCTGCGAAGCATTTTCCGGTAGGGCCGCGGCTCTGGCGACAGCTCCCACGCCCGAAGAGCCAGGAGGGAAAGCCGTGCCTCGTTGGAAAGCTCTTTGGCAGCCGCTCGCGTGGCCCCACAGCCCGTGGGGCTGCAGGCTTTGCGGCGGCTATCAGCCTCGGCGACACCGGCGCCCACGTGGGGCCGCCGCGCCAGCCTGCGAAGCATTTTCCGGTAGGGCCGCGGCTCTGGCGACAGCTCCCACGCCCGAAGAGCCAGGAGGGAAAGCCATGCCTCGTTGGAATGCTCTTTGGCAGCCGCTCGTGTGGCCCCACAGCCCGTGGGGCTGTGGGGTTTCCGGCAGCCGTCAGCCTGGGCGCCACCGGCGCCCACGTCGGGCCGCCGCGCCAGACTGCGAAGCATTTTCCGGTAGGGCCGCGGCTCTGGCTACAGCTCCCACGCCCGAAGAGCCAGGAGGGAAAGCCGTGCCTCGTTGGAAAGCTCTTTGGCAGCCGCTCGCGTGGCCCCATAGCCTGTGGGGCTGCGGTCTTTCCGGCGGCTGTCAGCCTCGGCGCCACCGGCGCCCACGTGGCACGACCGCGCCAGCCTGCGAAGCATTTTCCGGTAGGGCCGCGGCTCTGGCGACAGCTCCCACGCCCGAAGAGCCAGGAGGGAAAGCCGTGCCTCGTTGGAAAGCTCTTTGGCAGCCGCTCACGTGGCCCCACAGCCCGTGGGGCTGCGGGCTTTCCGGCGGCCATCAGCCTCGGCGCCACCGGCGCCCACGTGGCACGACCGTGCCAGCCTGCGAAGCATTTTCCGGTAGTGCCGCGGATATGGCCACAGCTCCCACGCCCGAAGAGCCAGGAGGGAAAGCCGTGCCTCGTTGGAAAGCTCTTTGGCAGCCGCTCGCGTGGCCCCACAGCCCATGGGGCTGCGGGCTTTGCGGCGGCCGTCAGCCTCAGCGCCACCGGTGCCCACGTTGCGCCGCCGCGCCAGCTTGCGAAGCATTTTCCGGTAGGGCCGCGTCTCTGGCGACAGCTCCCACGCCCAAAGAGCCAGGAGGGAAAGCCGTGCCTCGTTGGAAAGCTCCTTGGCAGCCGCTCGCGTGGCCCCACAGCCCGTGGGGCTGCGGGCTTTGCGGCGGCCGTCAACCTCGGCGCCATCGGCGCCCACGTGGCACGACCGCGCCAGCCTGCGAAGCATTTTCCGGTAGGGCCGCGTCTCTGGCGACAGCTCCCACGCCCGAAGAGCCAGGAGGGAAAGCCGTGCCTCATTGGAAAGCTCTTTGGCAGCCGCTCGCGTGGCCCCACAGCCAATGGGGCTGCGGGCTTTGCGGCGGCCGTCAGCCTGGGCGCCACCGGCGCCCACGTGGGGCCGCTGCGCCAGCCAGAGAAGCATTTTCCGGTAGGGCCGCGGCTCTGGCGACAGCTCCCACGCCCGAAGAGCCAGGAGGGAAAGCCGTGCCTCATTGGAAAGCTCTTTGGCAGTCGCTCGCGTGGCCCCACAGCCCGTGGGGCTGCGGGCTTTGCGGCGGCCGTCAGCCTGGGCGACACCGGCGCCCAGGTGGGGCCGCCGCGCTAGCCTGCAAAGCATTTTCCGGTAGGGCCGCGGCTCTGGCGACAGCTCCCACGCCCGAAGAGCCAGGAGGGAAAGCCGTGCCTCGTTGGAAAGCTCTTTGGCAGCCACTCGCGTGGCCCCACAGCCCGTGGGGCTGCGGGCTTTCCGGCGGACGTCAGCCTCGGCGCCACCGGCGCCCACGTGGCACCGCCAGGCCAGCCTGCTAAGCATTTTCCGGTAGGGCCGCGGCTCTGGCGACAGCTCCCACGCCCGAAGAGCCAGGAGGGAAAGCCGTGCCTCGTTGGAAAGCTCTTTGGCAGCCGCTCGCGTGGCCCCACAGCCCGTGGGGCTGCGGGCTTTGCGGCGGCCGTCACCCTCGGCGACACCGGCGCCCACGTCGGGCCGCCGCGCCAGCCTGCGAAGCATTTTCCGGTAGGGCCGCGTCTCTGGCGACAGCTCCCACGCCCGAAGAGCCAGGAGGGAAAGCCGTGCCTCGTTGGAAAGCTCTTTGGCAGCCACTCGCGTGGCCCCACAGCCCGTGGGGCTGCGGGCTTTGCGGCGGCTGTCAGCCTCGGCGCCACCGGTGCCCACGTGGCGCGACCGCGCCAGCCTGCAAAGCATTTTCCGGTAGGGCCGCGGCTCTGGCGACAGCTCCCACGCCCGAAGAGCCAGGAGGGAAAGCCGTGCCTCGTTGGAAAGCTCTTTGGCAGCCACTCGCGTGGCCCCACAGCCCATGGGGCTGCGGGCTTTCCGGCGGCCGTCAGCCTCGACGACACCGGCACCCAGGTGGGGCCGCCGCGCCAGCCTGCAAAGAATTTTCCGGTAGGGCCGCGGCTCTGGCGACAGCTCCCACGCCCGAAGAGCCAGGAGGGAAAGCCGTGCCTCGTTGGAAAGCTCTTTGGCAGCCGCTCGCGTGGCCCCACAGCCCGTGGGGCTGCGGGCTTTGCGGCGGCCGTCAGCCTCAGTGCCACCGGCGCCCACGTTGCGCCGCCGCACCAGGCTGCGAAGCATTTTCCGGTAGGGCCGTGGCTCTGGCGACAGCTCCCACGCCCGAAGAGCCAGGAGGGAAAGCCATGCCTCGTTGGAAAGCTCTTTGGCAGCCGCTCGCGTGGCCCCACAGCCCATGGGGCTGCGGGCTTTGCGGCGGCCGTCAGCCTCGGCGCCACCGGCGCCCACGTGGGGTCGCTGCGCCAGCCTGCAAAGCATTTTCCGGTAGGGCCGCGACTCTGGCGACAGCTCCCACGCCCGAAGAGCCAGGAGGGAAAGCCATGCCTCGTTGGAAAGCTCTTTGGCAGCCACTCACGTGGCCCCACAGCCCGTGGGGCTGCGGGCTTTCCCGCGGCCGTCAGCCTCGGTGTCATAGGCGCCCACGTCGGGCCGCCGCGCCAGCCTGCGAAGCATTTTCCGTTAGGGCCGCGTCTCTGGCGACAGCTCCCATGCCCGAAGAGCCAGGAGGGAAAGCCATGCCTCGTTGGAAAGCTCTTTGGCAGCCACTCGCATGGCCCTAAAGCCCGTGGGGCTGCGGGCTTTGCGGCGGCCGTCAGCCTCGGCGCCACCGGCGCCCACGTGGGGCCGCTGCGCCAGCCAGAGAAGCAGTTTCCGGTAGGGCCGCGGCTCTGGCGACAGCTCCCACGCCCGAAGAGCCAGGAGGGAAAGCCGTGCCTCGTTGGAAAGCTCTTTGGCAGCTGCTCGTGTGGCCCCACAGCCCGTGGGGCTGCGGGCTTTCCAGCGGCCGTCAGCCTGGGCGACTCCGGCGCCCATGTCAGGCTGCCGCGCCAGCCTGCGAAGCATTTTCCGGTAGGGCCGCGGCTCTGGCCACAGCTCCCACGCCTGAATAGCCAGGAGGGAAAGCCGTGCCTCGTTGGAAAGCTCTTTGGGAGCCGCTCGCGTGGCCCCACAGCCCGTGGGGCTGCGGGCTTTGCGGCGGCCGTCAGCCTCGGCGCCACCGGCGCCCACGTGGGGCCGCCGCGCCAGCCTGCAAAGCATTTTCCGGTAGGGCCGCGTCTCTGGCGACAGCTCCCACGCCCGAAGAGCCAGGAGGGAAAGCCGTGCCTCGTTGGAAAGCTCCTTGGCAGCCGCTCGCGTGGCCCCACAGCCCGTGGGGCTGCGGGCTTTGCGGCGGCCGTCAGCCTCGGCGCCATCGGCGCCCACGTGGGGCCGCCGCGCCAGCCTGCGAAGCATTTTCCGGTAGGGCCGCGGCTCTGGCGACAGCTCCCACGCCCGAAGAGCCAGGAGGGAAAGCCATGCCTCGTTGGAAAGCTCTTTTGCAGCCGCTCGCGTGGCCCCACAGCCCGTGGGGCTGCGGGCTTTGTGGCAGCCGTCACCCTCGGCGACACCGGCGCCCACGTCGGGCCGCTGCGCCAGCCTGCGAAGCATTTTCCGGTAGGGTCGCGTCTCTGGCGACAGCTCCCACGCCCGAAGAGCCAGGAGGGAAAGCCGTGCCTCGTTGGAAAGCTCTTTGGCAGCCACTCGCGTGGCCCCACAGCCCGTGGGGCTGCGGGCTTTGCGGCGGCTGTCAGCCTCGGCGCCACCGGTGCCCACGTGGCGCGACCGCGCCAGCCTGCAAAGAATTTTCCGGTAGGGCCGCGGCTCTGGCGACAGCTCCCACGGCCAAAGAGCCAGGAGGGAAAGCCGTGCCTCGTTGGAAAGCTCTTTGGCAGCCGCTCGCGTGGCCCCACAGCCCGTGGGGCTGCGGGCTTTGCGGCGGCTGTCAGCCTCAGCGCCACCGGCGCCCACGTTGCGCCGCTGCGCCAGGCTGCGAAGCATTTTCCGGTAGGGCCGCGGCTCTGGCGACAGCTCCCACGCCCGAAGAGCCAGGAGGGAAAGCCATGCCTCGTTGGAAAGCTCTTTGGCAGCCGCTCGCGTGGCCCCACAGCCCATGGGGCTGCGGGCTTTGCGGCGGCCGTCAGCCTCGGTGCCACCGGCGCCCACGTGGGGTCGCTGCGCCAGCCTGCAAAGCATTTTCCGGTAGGGCCGCGTCTCTGGCGACAGCTCCCACGCCCGAAGAGCCAGGAGGGAAAGCCATGCCTCGTTGGAAAGCTCTTTGGCAGCCACTCACGTGGCCCCACAGCCCGTGGGGCTGCGGGCTTTCCCGCGGCCGTCAGCCTCGGTGTCATAGGCGCCCACGTTGCGCCGCCGCGCCAGCCTGCGAAGCATTTTCCGGTAGGGCCGCGTCTCTGGCGACAGCTCCCACGGCCGAAGAGCCAGGAGGGAAAGCCGTGCCTCGTTGGAAAGCTCTTTGGCAGCCACTCGCGTGGCCCCACAGCCCGTGGGGCTGCGGGCTTTTAGGCGGCCGTCAGCCTCAGTGCCACCAGCGCCCACGTTGCGCCGCCGCGCCAGCCTGCAAAGCATTTTCCGGTAGGGCCGCGGCTCTGGCGACAGCTCCCACGCCCGAAGAGCCAGGAGGGAAAGCCGTGCCTCGTTGGAAAGCTCCTTGGCAGCCGCTCGCGTGGCCCCGCAGCCCGTGGGGCTGCGGGCTTTGCGGCGGCCGTCAGCCTCGGCGCCACCGGCGCCCACGTGGCGCCGCTGCGCCAGGCAGAGAAGTATTTTCCGGTAGGGCCGCGGCTCTGGCGACAGCTCCCACGCCCAAAGAGCCAGGAGGGAAAGCCGTGCCTCGTTGGAAAGCTCTTTGGCAGCCACTCGCATGGCCCAAAATCCTGTGGGGCTGCGGGCTTTGCGGCGGCCTTCAGCCTGGGCGACACCGGCGCCCAGGTGGGGCCGCCGCGCCAGCCTGCGAAGCATTTTCCGGTAGGGCCGCGGCTCTGGCGACAGCTCCCACGCCCAAAGAGCCAGGAGGGAAAGCCGTGCCTCGTTGGAAAGATCTTTGGCAGCCACTCGCGTGGCCCCACAGCCCGTGGGGCTGCGGGCTTTGCGGCGGCTGTCAGCCTCGGCGCCACCGGTGCCCACGTGGCGCGACCTCGCCAGCCTGCAAAGCATTTTCCGGTAGGGCCGCGGCTCTGGCGACAGCTCCCACGCCCGAAGAGCCAGGAGGGAAAGCCGTGCCTTGTGGGAAAGCTCTTTGGCAGCCGCTCGCGTGGCCCCACAGCCCGTGGGGCTGCGGGCTTTGCGGCGGCCGTCAGCCTCAGTGCCACCGGCGCCCACGTTGCGCCGCCGCGCCAGGCTGCGAAGCATTTTCCGGTAGGGCCGCGTCTCTGGCGACAGCTCCCACGCCCGAAGAGCCAGGAGGGAAAGCCATGCCTCGTTGGAAAGCTCTTTGGCAGCCGCTCGCGTGGCCCCATAGCCTGTGGGGCTGCGGGCTTTGCGGCGGCTGTCAGCCTCGGCGCCACCGGCGCCCACGTGGCACGACCGCGCCAGCCTGCGAAGCATTTTCCGGTAGGGCCGCGGCTCTGGCGACAGCTCCCACGCCCGAAGAGCCAGGAGGGAAAGCCGTGCCTCGTTGGAAAGCTCTTTGGGAGCCGCTCGCGTGGCCCCACAGCACGTGGGGCTGCGGGCTTTGCGGCGGCCGTCAGCCTGGGCTCCACCGGCGCCCACGTGGGGCCGCCGCGCCAGCCTGCAAAGCATTTTCCGGTAGGGCCGCGGCTCTGGCGACAGCTCCCACGCCCGAAGAGCCAGGAGGGAAAGCCGTGCCTCCTTGGAAAGCTCCTTGGCAGCCGCTCGCGTGGCCCCACAGCCCATGGGGGTGCGGGCTTTGCGGCAGCCGTAAGTCTGGGCGACACAGGCGCCCAGCTGGGGCCGCCACGCGAGCCTGCGAAGCATTTTCCGGTAGGGCCGCGGCTCTGGCGACAGCTCCCACGCCCGAAGAGCCAGGAGGGAAAGCCGTGCCTCGTTGGAAAGCTCTTTGGCAGCCGCTCGCGTGGCCCCACAGCCCATGGGGCTGCGGGCTTTTAGGCGGCCGTCAGCCTCAGTGCCACCAGCGCACACGTTGCGCCGCCGCGCTAGCCTGCGAAGCATTATCCGGTAGGGCCGCGGCTCTGGCGACAGCTCCCACGCCCGAAGAGCCAGGAGGGAAAGCCGTGCCTCGTTGGAAAGCTCCTTGGCAGCCGCTCGCGTGGCCCCGCAGCCCGTGGGGCTGCGGGCTTTGCGGCGGCCGTCAGCCTCGGCGCCACCGGCGCCCACGTTGCGCCGCTGCGCCAGGCATAGAAGCATTTTCCGGTAGGGCCGTGGCTCTGGCGACAGCTCCCACGCCCGAAGAGCCAGGAGGGAAAGCCGTGCCTCGTTGGAAAGCTCTTTGGCAGCCACTCGCATGGCCCTAAGGCCTGTGGGGCTGCGGGCTTTGCGGCGGCCTTCAGCCTGGGCGACACCGGCGCCCAGGTGGGGCCGCCGCGCCAGCCTGCGAAGCAATTTCCGGTAGGACCGCGGCTCTGGCGACAGCTCCCACGCCCAAAGAGCCAGGAGGGAAAGCCGTGCCTCGTTGGAAAGATCTTTGGCAGCCACTCGCATGGCCCTAAAGCCTGTGGGGCTGCGGGCTTTGCGGCGGCCATCAGCCTCGGCGCCACCGGCGCCCACGTGGCGCCGCCGCGCCAGCCTGCGAAGCATTTTCCGGTAGGGCCGCGGCTCTGGCGACAGCTCCCACGCCCGAAGAGCCAGGAGGGAAAGCCGTGCCTCGTTGGAAAGCTCTTTGGGAGCCGCTCGCGTGGCCCCACAGCCCATGGGGCTGCGGGCTTTGCGGCGGCCGTCAGCCTCGGCGCCACCGGCACCCACGTGGGGCCGCTGCGCCAGGCAGAGAAGCATTTTCCGGTAGGGCCGCGGCTCTGGCGACAGCTCCCACGCCCGAAGAGCCAGGAGGGAAAGCCGTGCCTCGTTGGAAAGCTCTTTGGCAGCTGCTTGCGTGGCCCCACAGCCCATGGGGCTGCGGGCTTTGCGGCGGCCGTCAGCCTCGGCGCCACCAGTGCCCACGTGGGGCCGCTGCGCCAGCCTGCAAAGCATTTTCCGGTAGGGCCGCGTCTCTGGCGACAGCTCCCACGCCCAAAGAGCCAGGAGGGAAAGCCGTGCCTCGTTGGAAAGCTCTTTGGCAGCCGCTCGCGTGCCCCACAGCCCGTGGGGCTTCGGGCTTTCCGGCGGCCGTCAGCCTCGGCGAAACCGGCACCCAGGTGGGGCCGCCGCGCCAGCCTGCAAAGAATTTTCCGGTAGGGCCGCGGCTCTGGCGACAGCTCCCACGCCCGAAGAGCCAGGAGGGAAAGCCGTGCCTCGTTGGAAAGCTCTTTGGCAGCCACTCACTTGGCCCCACAGCCCGTGGGGCTGCGGGCTTTCCGGCGGTCGTCAGCCTCGGCGCCATCGGCGCCCACGTCGGGCCGCCGCGCCAGCCTGCAAAGAATTTTCCGGTAGGGCCGCGGCTCTGGCGACAGCTCCCACGCCCGAAGAGCCAGGAGGGAAAGCCGTGCCTCGTTGGAAAGCTCTTTGGCAGCCACTCACTTGGCCCCACAGCCCGTGGGGCTGCGGGCTTTGCGGCGGCCGTCAGCCTCGGCGCCACCAGTGCCCACGTGGGGCCGCTGCGCCAGCCTGCAAAGCATTTTCCGGTAGGGCCGCGTCTCTGGCGACAGCTCCCACGCCCAAAGAGCCAGGAGGGAAAGCCATGCCTCGTTGGAAAGCTCTTTGGCAGCCACTCACGTGGCCCCACAGCCCGTGGGGCTGCGGGCTTTCCCGCGGCCGTCAGCCTGGGCGACACGGGCGCCCACGTCGGGCCGCCGCGCCAGCCTGCAAAGAATTTTCCGGTAGTGCCGCGGCTCTGGCGACAGCTCCCACGCCCGAAGAGCCAGGAGGGAAAGCCGTGCCTCGTTGGAAAGCTCTTTGGCAGCCACTCACTTGGCCCCACAGCCCGTGGGGCTGCGGGCTTTCCGGCGGTCGTCAGCCTCGGCGCCATCGGCGCCCACGTCGGGCCGCCGCGCAGGCCTGCGAAGCATTTTCCGGTAGGGCCGCGGCTCTGGCGACAGCTCCCACGCCCGAAGAGCCAGGAGGGAAAGCCGTGCCTCGTTGGAAAGCTCTTTGGCAGCCGCTCGCGTGCCCCACAGCCCGTGGGGCTTCGGGCTTTCCGGCGGCCGTCAGCCTTGGCGACACCGGCACCCAGGTGGGGCCGCCGCGCCAGCCTGCAAAGAATTTTCCGGTAGGGCCGCGTCTCTGGCGACAGCTCCCATGCCCGAAGAGCCAGGAGGGAAAGCCATGCCTCGTTGGAAAGCTCTTTGGCAGCCACTCGCATGGCCCTAAAGCCTGTCGGGCTGCGGGCTTTGCGGCGGCCGTCAGCCTGGGCGACACGGGCGCCCACGTCGGGCCGCCGCGCCAGCCTGCAAAGAATTTTCCGGTAGTGCCGCGGCTCTGGCGACAGCTCCCACGCCCGAAGAGCCAGGAGGGAAAGCCGTGCCTCGTTGGAAAGCTCTTTGGCAGCCGCTCACTTGGCCCCACAGCCCGTGGGGCTGCGGGCTTTGCGGCGGCCGTCAGCCTCGGCGCCACCAGTGCCCACGTGGGGCCGCTGCGCCAGCCTGCAAAGCATTTTCCGGTAGGGCCGCGTCTCTGGCAACAGCTCCCACGCCCGAAGAGCCAGGAGGGAAAGCCGTGCCTCGTTGGAAAGCTCTTTGGCAGCCACTCGCGTGCCCCACAGCCCGTGGGGCTGCGGGCTTTGCGGCCGCTGTCAGCCTCAGTGCCACCGGCGCCCACGTGGCGCGACCGCGCCAGTCTGGAAAGCATTTTCCGGTAGGGCCGCGTCTCTGGCGACAGCTCCCACGCCTGAAGAGGCAGGAGGGAAAGCCGTGCCTCGTTGGAAAGCTCTTTGGCAGCCACTCTCGTGGCCCCACACCCCATGTTGCTGCGGGCTTTGCGGCGGCCGTCAGCCTGGGCGACACCGGCGCCCACGTCGGGCCGCCACGCCAGCCTGCGAAGCATTTTCCGGTAGGGCCGCGGCTCTGGCGACAGCTCCCACGCCCGAAGAGCCAGGAGGGAAAGCCGTGCCTCGTTGGAAAGCTCTTTGGCAGCCGCTCGCGTGGCCCCACAGCCCATGGGGCTGCGGGCTTTGCGGCGGCCGTCAGCCTCGGCGCCACCGGCGCCCACGTTGCGCCGCCGCGCCAGCCTGCGAAGCATTTTCCGGTAGGTCCGCGGCTCTGGTGACAGCTCCCACGCCCGAAGAGCCAGGAGGGAAAGCCGTGCCTCGTTGGAAATCTCCTTGGCAGCCGCTCGTGTGGCCCCACAGCCCGTGGGGCTGCGGGCTTTGCGGCGGCCGTCAGCCTCGGCGCCACCAGCGCCCACGTCTGGCCGCCGCGCCAGCCAGAGAAGCAGTTTCCGGTAGGGCCGCGGCTCTGGCGACAGCTCCCACACCCGAAGAGCCAGGAGGGAAAGCCGTGCCTCGTTGGAAAGCTCTTTGGCAGCCACTCACGTGGCCCCATAGCCTGTGGGGCTGCGGGCTTTCCGGCGGCTGTCAGCCTCGGAGCCACCGGCGCCCACGTGGCACGACCGCGCCAGCCTGCGAAGCATTTTCCGGTAGGGCCGCGGCTCTGGCGACAGCTCCCACGCCCGAAGAGCCAGGAGGGAAAGCCGTGCCTCCTTGGAAAGCTCCTTGGCAGCCGCTCGCGTGGCCCCACAGCCCATGGGGGTGCGGGCTTTGCGGCAGCCGTCAGTCTGGGCGACACCGGCGCCCACGTCGGGCCGCAGCGCCAGCCTGCAAAGCATTTTCCGGTAGGGCCGCGGCTCTGGCGACAGCTCCCACGCCCGAAGAGCCAGGAGGGAAAGCCGTGCCTCGTTGGAAAGCTCTTTGGCAGCCGCTCGCGTGGCCCCACAGCCCGTGGGGCTGCGGGCTTTCCGGCGGCCGTCAGCCTTGGCGACACTGGCACCCAGGTGGGGCCGCCGCGCCAGCCTGCAAAGAATTTTCCCGTAGGGCCGCGGCTCTGGCGACAGCTCCCACACCCGAAGAGCCAGGAGGGAAAGCCGTGCCTCGTTGGAAAGCTCTTTGGCAGCCGCTCGCGTGGCCCCACAGCCCGTGGGGCTGCGGGCTTTACGGCGGCCGTCAGCCTCAGTGCCACCGGCGCCCACGTTGCGCCGCCGCGCCAGCCTGCAAAGCATTTTCCGGTAGGGCCGCGTCTCTGGCGACAGCTCCCACGCCCGAAGAGCCAGGAGGGAAAGCCGTGCCTCGTTGGAAAGCTCTTTGGCAGCCGCTCGCGTGGCCCCACAGCCCGTGGGGCTGCGGGCTTTGCGGCGGCCGTCAACCTCGGCGCCACCAGTGCCCACGTGGGGCCGCTGCGCCAGCCTGCAAAGCATTTTCCCGTAGGGCCGCGGCTCTGGCGACAGCTCCCACGGCCGAAGAGCCAGGAGGGAAAGCCATGCCTCGTTGGAAAGCTCTTTGGCAGCCACTCACGTGGCCCCACAGCCCGTGGGGCTGCGGGCTTTCCCGCGGCCGTCAGCCTCGGCGCCATCGGCGCCCACGTCTGGCCGCCGCGCCAGCCTGCGAAGCATTTTCCGGTAGGGCCGCGGCTCTGGCGACAGCTCCCACGGCCGAAGAGCCAGGAGGGAAAGCCGTGCCTCGTTGGAAAGCTCTTTGGCAGCCGCTCGCGTGGCCCCACAGCCCATGGGGCTGCGGGCTTTGCGGCGGCCGTCAGCCTGGGCGACACCGGCGCCCACGTCGGGCCGCCACGCCAGCCTGCGAAGCATTTTCCGGTAGGGCCGCGGCTCTGGCGACAGCTCCCACGGCCGAAGAGCCAGGAGGGAAAGCCGTGCCTCGTTGGAAAGTTCTTTGGCAGCCGCTCGCGTGGGCCCACAGCCCATGGGGCTGCGGGCTTTGCGGCGGCCGTCAGCCTCAGTGCCACCGGCGCCCACGTTGCGCCGCCGCGCTAGCCTGCGAAGCATTTTCCGGTAGGTCCGCGGCTCTGGCGACAGCTCCCACGGCCGAAGAGCCAGGAGGGAAAGCCGTACCTCGTTGGAAATCTCCTTGGCAGCCGCTCGTGTGGCCCCACAGCCCGTGGGGCTGCGGGCTTTGCGGCGGCCGTCAGCCTCGGCGCCACCGGCGCCCACGTCGGGCCGCCGCGCCAGCCTGCGAAGCATTTTCCGGTAGGGCCGCGGCTCTGGCGACAGCTCCCACACCCGAAGAGCCAGGAGGGAAAGCCGTGCCTCGTTGGAAAGCTATTTGGCAGCCACTCACGTGGCCCCATAGCCTGTGGGGCTGCGGGCTTTCCGGCGGCTGTCAGCCTCGGCGCCACCGGCGCCCACGTGGCACGACCGCGCCAGCCTGCGAAGCATTTTCCGGTAGGGCCGCGGCTCTGGCGACAGCTCCCACGCCTGAAGAGCCAGGAGGGAAAGCCGTGCCTCGTTGGAAAGCTCTTTGGCAGCCACTCACGTGGCCCCATAGCCTGTGGGGCTGCGGGCTTTGCGGCGGCTGTCAGCCTCGGCGCCACAGGCGTCCAGTTGCGGCCGCCGCACCAGCCTGCAAAGAATTTTCCGGTAGGGCCGCGTCTCTGGCAACAGCTCCCACGCCCGAAGAGCCAGGAGGGAAAGCCGTGCCTCATTGGAAAGCTCTTTGGCAGCTGCTCGCGTGGCCCCACAGCCCATGGGGCTGCGGGCTTTGCGGCGGCTGTCAGCCTCGGTGCCACCGGCGCCCACGTGGCGCGACCGCGCCAGCCTGGAAAGCATTTTCCAGTAGGGCCGCGTCTCTGGCGACAGCTCCCACGCCTGAAGAGCCAGGAGGGAAAGCCGTGCCTCGTTGGAAAGCTCTTTGGCAGCCGCTCGCGTGGCCCCACACCCCATGGGGCTGTGGGCTTTGCGGCGGCCGTCAGCCTGGGCGACACCGGCGCCCACGTCGGGCCGCCACGCCAGCCTGCGAAGCATTTTCCGGTAGGGCCGCGGCTCTGGCGACAGCTCCCACGGCCGAAGAGCCAGGAGTGAAAGCCGTGCCTCGTTGGAAAGCTCTTTGGCAGCCGCTCGCGTGGGCCCACAGCCCATGGGGCTGCGGGCTTTGCGGCGACCGTTAGCCTCAGTGCCACCGACGCCCACGTTGCGCCGCCGCGCCAGCCTGCGAAGCATTTTCCGGTAGGGCCGCGGCTCTGGCGACAGCTCCCACGCCCGAAGAGCCAGGAGGGAAAGCTGTGCCTCGTTGGAAATCTCCTTGGCAGCCGCTCGTGTGGCCCGACAGCCCGTGGGGCTGCGGGCTTTGCGGCGGCCGTCAGCCTCGGCGCCACCGGCGCCCACGTCGGGCCGCCGCGCCACCCTCCGAAGCATTTTCCGGTAGGGCCGCGGCTCTGGCGACAGCTCCCACACCCGAAGAGCCAGGAGGGAAAGCCGTGCCTCGTTGGAAAGCTCTTTGGCAGCCACTCACGTGGCCCCATAGCCTGTGGGGCTGCGGGCTTTCCGGCGGCTGTCAGCCTCGGCGCCACCGACGCCCACGTGGCGCCGCCGTGCTAGCCTGCGAAGCATTTTCCGGTAGGGCCGCGTCTCTGGTGATAGCTCCCACGCCCGAAGAGCCAGGAGGGAAAGCCGTGCCTCGTTGGAAAGCTCTTTGGCAGCCGCTCGCGTGGCCCCACAGCCCGTGGGGCTGCGGGCTTTGCAGCAGCCGTCAGCCTCAGTGCCACCGGCGCCCACGTGGCGCCGCCGCGCCAGCCTGCGAAGCATTTTCCGGTAGGGCCACGGCTCTGGCGACAGCTCCCACGCCCAAAGAGCCAGGAGGGAAAGCCGTGCCTCGTTGGAAAGCTCTTTGGCTGCCGCTCGCGTGGCCCCACAGCCCGTGGGGCTGCGGGCTTTCCGCCGGACGTCAGCCTGGGCGACACCGGCGCCCACGTGGGGCCGCCGCGCTAGCCTGCGAAGCATTTTCCGGTAGGGCCGCGGCTCTGGCGACAGCTCCCACGCCTGAAGAGCCAGGAGGGAAAGCCGTGCCTCGTTGGAAATCTCCTTGGCAGCCGCTCGTGTGGCCCCACAGCCCGTGGGGCTGCGGGCTTTGCGGCGGCCGTCAGCCTCGGCGCCACCGGCGCCCACGTCGGGCCGCCGAGCCAGCATGCGAAGCATTTTCCGGTAGGGCCGCATCTCTGGCGACAGCTCCCACACCCGAAGAGACAGGAGGGAAAGCCGTGCCTCGTTGGAAAGCTCTTTGGCAGCCACTCACGTTTCCCTAAAGCCTGTGGGGCTGCGGGCTTTGCGGCGGCCGTCAGCCTGGGCGACACCGGCGCCCAGGTGGGGCCACCCCGCTAGCCTGCGAAGCATTTTCCGGTAGGGCCGCGGCTCTGGCGACATCTCCCACGCCCGAAGAGCCAGGAGGGAAAGCCGTGCCTCGTTGGAAAGCTCTTTGGCAGCCGCTCGCGTGGCCCCACAGCCCGTGGGGCTGCGGGCTTTCCGGCGGCCGTCAGCCTCGGCGCCACCGGCGCCCACGTGGCGCCGCCGCGCCAGCCTGCGAAGCATTTCCCGGTAGGGCCGCGGCTCTGGCGACAGCTCCCACGGCCAAAGAGCCAGGAGGGAAAGCCGTGCCTCGTTGGAAAGCTCTTTGGCAGCCGCTCGCGTGGCCCCACACCCCATGGGGCTGTGGGCTTTGCGGCGGCCGTCAGCCTGGGCGACACCGGCGCCCACGTCGGGCCGCCACGCCAGCCTGCGAAGCTTTTTCCGGTAGGGCCGCGGCTCTGGCGACAGCTCCCACGGCCGAAGAGCCAGGAGGGAAAGCCGTGCCTCGTTGGAAAGCTCTTTGGCAGCCGCTCGCGTGGGCCCACAGCCCATGGGGCTGCGGGCTTTGCGGCGACCGTTAGCCTCAGTGCCACCGACGCCCACGTTGCGCCGCCGCGCCAGCCTGCGAAGCATTTTCCGGTAGGGCCGCGGCTCTGGCGACAGCTCCCACGCCCGAAGAGCCAGGAGGGAAAGCCGTGCCTCCTTGGAAAGCTCTTTGGCAGCCGCTCGCGTGGCCCCACACCCCATGGGGCTGCGGGCTTTGCGGCGGCCGTCAGCCTCGGCGCCACCGGCGCCCACGTCGGGCCGCCGCGCCAGCCTGCGAAGCATTTTCCGGTAGGGCCGCGGCTCTGGCGACAGCTCCCACGCCCGAAGAGCCAGGAGGGAAAGCCGTGCCTCGTTGGAAAGCTCTTTGGCAGCCGCTCGCGTGGCCCCACAGCCCGTGGGGCTGCGGGCTTTCCGGCGGCTGTCAGCCTCGGCGCCACCGGCGCCCACGTGGCTCTGCCGCGCCAGCCTGCGAAGCATTTTCCGGTAGGGCCGCGTCTCTGGCGACAGCTCCCACGGCCGAAGAGCCAGGAGGGAAAGCCGTGCCTCGTTGGAAAGCTCTTTGGCAGCCACTCGCGTGGCCCCACACCCCATGGGGCTGCGGGCTTTGCGGCGGCCGTCAGCCTCAGTGCCACCGGCGCCCACGTAGGGCCGCTGCGCCAGCCAGAGAAGCATTTTCCGGTAGGGCCGCGGCTCTGGCGACAGCTCCCACGCCCGAAGAGCCAGGAGGGAAAGCCGTGCCTCATTGGAAAGCTCTTTGGCAGTCGCTCGCGTGGCCCCACAGCCCATGGGGCTGCGGGCTTTGCGGCGGCCGTCAGCCTCGATGCCACCGGCGCCCACGTCGGGCCGCCACGCCAGCCTGCGAAGCATTTTCCAGTAGGGCCGCGGCTCTGGCGACAGCTCCCACGGCCGAAGAGCCAGGAGGGAAAGCCGTGCCTCGTTGGAAAGGTGTTTGGCAGCCACTCGCAGGGCCCTAAAGCCTGTGGGGCTGTGGGCTTTGCGGCGGCCGTCAGCCTCGGCGCCACCGACGCCCACGTGGCGCCGCCGCGCTACCCTGCGAAGCATTTTCCGGTAGGGCTGCGTCTCTGGTGATAGCTCCCACGCCCGAAGAGCCAGGAGGGAAAGCCGTGCCTCGTTGGAAAGCTCTTTGGCAGCCGCTCGCGTGGCCCCACAGCCCGTGGGGCTGCGGGCTTTGCAGCAGCCGTCAGCCTCAGTGCCACCGGCGCCCACGTGGCGCCGCGGCGCCAGCCTGCGAAGCATTTTCCGGTAGGGCCGCGGCTCTGGCGACAGCTCCCACGCCCGAAGAGCCAGGAGGGAAAGCCGTGCCTCGTTGGAAAGCTCTTTGGCAGCCGCTCGCGTGGCCCCACAGCCCGTGGGGCTGCGGGCTTTCCGGCGGCTGTCAGCCTCGGCGCCACCGGCGCCCACGTGGCTCTGCCGCGCTAGGCTGCGAAGCATTTTCCGGTAGGGCCGTGGCTCTGGCGACAGCTCCCACGCCCGAAGAGCCAGGAGGGAAAGCCGTGCCTCTTTGGAAAGCTCTTTGGCAGCCGCTCGCGTGGCCCCACAGCCCATGGGGCTGCGGGCTTTGCGGCGGCCGTCAGCCTCAGTGCCACCGGTGCCCACTTTGCGCCGCTGCGCCAGTCTGCGAAGCATTTTCCGGTAGGGCCGCGGCTCTGGCGACAGCTCCCACGCCCGAAGAGCCAGGAGGGAAAGCCGTGCCTCGTTGGAAAGCTCTTTGGCAGTCGCTCGCGTGGCACCACAGCCCGTGGGGCTGCGGGCTTTGCGGCGGCCGTCAGCCTCAGTGCCACCGGCGCCCACGTGGCGCCGCCGCGCCAGCCTGCGAAGCATTTTCCGGTAGGGCCGCGGCTCTGGCGACAGCTCCCATGCCCGAAGAGCCAGGAGGGAAAGCCGTGCCTCGTTGGAAAGCTCTTTGGCAGCCGCTCGCGTGGCCCCACAGCCCGTGGGGCTGCGGGCTTTGCGGCGGCCGTCAGCCTCAGCGCAACCGGCGCCCACGTAGGGCCGCCACGCCAGCCTGCGAAGCATTTTCCGGTAGGCCCGCGACTCTGGCGACAGCTCCCACGCCCGAAGAGCCAGGAGGGAAAGCCGTGCCTCGTTGGAAAGCTCTTTGGCAGCCACTCGCATGGCCCTAAAGCCTGTGGGGCTGTGGGCTTTGCAGCGGCCGTCAGCCTCGGCGCCACCGGCGCCCACGTGGCGCCGCCGCGCTAGCCTGCGAAGCATTTTCCAGTAGGGCCGCGTCTCTGGTGACAGCTCCCACACCCGAAGAGCCAGGAGGGAAAGCCGTGCCTCCTTGGAAAGCTCTTTGGCAGCCGCTCGCGTGGCCCCACAGCCCATGGGGCTGCGGGCTTTGCGGCAGCCGTCAGCCTCAGTGCCACCGGTGCCCACATTGCGCCGCTGCGCCAGTCTGCGAAGCATTTTCCGGTAGGGCCGCGTCTCTGGCGACAGCTCCCACGCCCGAAGAGCCAGGAGGGAAAGCCGTGCCTCGTTGGAAAGCTCTTTGGCAGCCACTCGCGTGGCCCCACAGCCCGTGGGGCTGCGGGCTTTGCGGCGGCCGTCAGCCTCGGCGCCACCGGCGCCCACGTGGCTCTGCCGCGCCAGCCTGCGAAGCATTTTCCGGTAGGGCCGCGGCTCTGGCGACAGCTCCCACGCCCGAAGAGCCAGGAGGGAAAGCCGTGCCTCGTTGGAAAGCTCTTTGGCAGCCGCTCGCGTGGCCCCACAGCCCGTGGGGCTGCGGGCTTTCCGGCGGCTGTCAGCCTCGGCGCCACCGGCGCCCACGTGGCTCTGCCGCGCCAGCCTGCGAAGCATTTTCCGGTAGGGCCGCGGCTCTGGCGACAGCTCCCACGGCCGAAGAGCCAGGAGGGAAAGCCGTGCCTCGTTGGAAAGCTCTTTGGCAGCCGCTCGCGTGGCCCCACAGCCCATGGGGCTGCGGGCTTTGCGGCGGCCGTCAGCCTCGGCGCCACCGGCGCCCACGTGGGGCCGCTGCGCCAGCCTGCGAAGCATTTTCCGGTAGGGCCGCGGCTCTGGCGACAGCTCCCACGCCCGAAGAGCCAGGAGTGAAAGCCGTGCCTCGTTGGAAAGCTCTTTGGCAGCCGCTCGCGTGGCCCCACAGCCCATGGGGCTGCGGGCTTTCCCGCGGCCGTCAGCCTCGGCGCCATCGGCGCCCACTTCGGGCCGCCGCGCCAGCCTGCGAAGCATTTTCCGGTAGGGCCGCGGCTCTGGCGACAGCTCCCACGCCCGAAGAGCCAGGAGGGAAAGCCGTGCCTCGTTGGAAAGCTCTTTGGCAGCCACTCGCGTGGCCCCACAGCCCATGGGGCTGCGGGCTTTGCGGCATCCATCAGCCTGGGCGACACCGGCGCCCAGGTGGGGCCGCCGCGCCAGCCTGCGAAGCATTTTCCGGTAGGGCCGCGGCTCTGGCGACAGCTCCCACGCCCGAAGAGCCAGGAGGGAAAGCCGTGCCTCGTTGGAAAGCTCTTTGGCAGCCGCTCGCGTGGCCCCACAGCCCATGGGGCTGCGGGCTTTGCGGCGACCCTCAGCCTCAGTGCCACCGGTGCCCACTTTGCGCCGCTGCGCCAGTCTGCGAAGCATTTTCAGGTAGGGCCGCGGCTCTGGCGACAGCTCCCACGCCCGAAGAGCCAGGAGGGAAAGCCATGCCTCGTTGGAAATCTCCTTGGCAGCCGCTCGTGTGGCCCCACAGCCCGTGGGGCTGCGGGCTTTGCGGCGGCCGTCAGCCTCGGCGCCACCGGCGCCCACGTCGGGCCGCCGCGCCAGCCTGCGAAGCATTTTCCGGTAGGGCCGCGTCTCTGGCGACAGCTCCCACACCCGAAGAGCCAGGAGGGAAAGCCGTGCCTCGTTGGAAAGCTCTTTGGCAGCCACTCACGTGGCCCTAAAGCCTGCGGGGCTGCGGGCTTTGCGGCGGCCGTCAGCCTGGGCGACACCGGCGCCCAGGTGGGGCCACCGCGCTAGCCTGCGAAGCATTTTCCGGTAGGGCCGCGGCTCTGGCGACAGCTCCCACGCCCGAAGAGCCAGGAGGGAAAGCCGTGCCTCGTTGGAAAGCTCTTTGGCAGCCGCTCGCGTGGCCCCACAGCCCGTGGGGCTGCGGGCTTTCCGGCGGCCGTCAGCCTCGGCGCCACCGGCGCCCACGTGGCGCCGCCGCGCCAGCCTGCGAAGCATTTTCCGGTAGGGCCGCGGCTCTGGCGACAGCTCCCACGGCCAAAGAGCCAGGAGGGAAAGCCGTGCCTCGTTGGAAAGCTCTTTGGCAGCCACTCGCGTGGCCCCATAGCCCATGGGGCTGCGGGCTTTGCGGCGGCCGTCAGCCTCGGCGCCACCGGCGCCCACGTCAGGCCGCCACGCCAGCCTGCGAAGCATTTTCCGGTAGGGCCGCGGCTCTGGCGACAGCTCCCACGCCCGAAGAGCCAGGAGGGAAAGCCGTGCCTCGTTGGAAAGCTCTTTGGCAGCCACTCGCATGGCCCTAAAGCCTGTGGGGCTGTGGGCTTTGCGGCGGCCGTCAGCCTCGGCGCCACCGACGCCCACGTGGCGCCGCCGCTCTAGCCTGCGAAGCATTTTCCAGTAGGGCCGCGTCTCTGGTGACAGCTCCCACGCCCGAAGAGCCAGGAGGGAAAGCCGTGCCTCCTTGGAAAGCTCTTTGGCAGCCGCTCGCGTGGCCCCACAGGCCATGGGGCTGCGGGCTTTGCGGCAGCCGTCAGCCTCAGTGCCACCGGTGCCCACATTGCGCCGCTGCGCCAGTATGCGAAGCATTTTCCGGTAGGGCCGCGTCTCTGGCGACAGCTCCCACGCCCGAAGAGCCAGGAGGGAAAGCCGTGCCTCGTTGGAAAGCTCTTTGGCAGCCACTCGCGTGGCCCCACAGCCCGTGGGGCTGCAGGCTTTGCGGCGGACGTCAGCCTCTGCGCCACCGGCGCCCACGTGGCTCTGCCGCGCCAGCCTGCGAAGCATTTTCCGGTAGGGCCGCGGCTCTGGCGACAGCTCCCACGCCCGAAGAGCCAGGAGGGAAAGCCGTGCCTCGTTGGAAAGCTCTTTGGCAGCCGCTCGCGTGGCCCCACAGCCCGTGGGGCTGCGGGCTTTCCGGCGGCTGTCAGCCTCGGCGCCACCGGCGCCCACGTGGCTCTGCCGCGCCAGCCTGCGAAGCATTTTCCGGTAGGGCCGCGGCTCTGGCGACAGCTCCCATGCCCGAAGAGCCAGGAGGGAAAGCCGTGCCTCGTTGGAAAGCTCTTTGGCAGCCGCTCGCGTGGCCCCACAGCCCATGGGGCTGCGGGCTTTCCCGCGGCCATCAGCCTCGGCGCCATCGGCGCCCACGTCGGGCCGCCGCGCCAGCCTGCGAAGCATTTTCCGGTAGGGCCGCGGCTCTGGCGACAGCTCCCACGCCCGAAGAGCCAGGAGGGAAAGCCGTGCCTCGTTGGAAAGCTCTTTGGCAGCCGCTCGCGTGGCCCCACAGCCCATGGGGCTGCGGAATTTGCGGCGGCCGTCAGCCTCGGCGCCACCGGCGCCCACGTGGGGCCGCTGCGCCAGCCTGCAAAGCATTTTCCGGTAGGGCCGCGGCTCTGGCGACAGCTCCCACGCCCGAAGAGCCAGGAGGGAAAGCCGTGCCTCGTTGGAAAGCTCTTTGGCAGCCGCTCGCGTGGCCCCACAGCCCATGGGGCTGCGGGCTTTCTGGCGGCCGTCAGCCTCGGCGCCATCGGCGCCCACTTCGGGCCGCCGCGCCAGCCTGCGAAGCATTTTCCGGTAGGGCCGCGTCTCTGGCGACAGCTCCCACGCCCGAAGAGCCAGCAGGGAAAGCCGTGCCTCGTTGGAAAGCTCTTTGGCAGCCACTCGCGTGGCCCCACAGCCCATGGGGCTGCGGGCTTTGCGGCATCCATCAGCCTGGGCGACACCGGCGCCCAGGTGGGGCCGCCGCGCCAGCCTGCGAAGCATTTTCCGGTAGGGCCGCGGCTCTGGCGACAGCTCCCACGCCCGAAGAGCCAGGAGGGAAAGCCGTGCCTCGTTGGAAAGCTCTTTGGCAGCCGCTCGCGTGGCCCCACAGCCCATGGGGCTGCGGGCTTTGCGGCGGCCCTCAGCCTCAGTGCCACCGGTGCCCACTTTGCGCCGCTGCGCCAGTCTGCGAAGCATTTTCAGGTAGGGCCGCGGCTCTGGCGACAGCTCCCACGCCCGAAGAGCCAGGAGGGAAAGCCATGCCTCGTTGGAAATCTCCTTGGCAGCCGCTCGTGTGGCCCCACAGCCCGTGGGGCTGCGGGCTTTGCGGCGGCCGTCAGCCTCGGCGCCACCGGCGCCCACGTCGGGCCGCCGCGCCAGCCTGCGAAGCATTTTCCGGTAGGGCCGCGTCTCTGGCGACAGCTCCCACACCCGAAGAGCCAGGAGGGAAAGCCGTGCCTCGTTGGAAAGCTCTTTGGCAGCCACTCACGTGGCCCTAAAGCCTGCGGGGCTGCGGGCTTTGCGGCGGCCGTCAGCCTGGGCGACACCGGCGCCCAGGTGGGGCCACCGCGCTAGCCTGCGAAGCATTTTCCGGTAGGGCCGCGGCTCTGGCGACAGCTCCCACGCCCGAAGAGCCAGGAGGGAAAGCCGTGCCTCGTTGGAAAGCTCTTTGGCAGCCGCTCGCGTGGCCCCACAGCCCGTGGGGCTGCGGGCTTTCCGGCGGCCGTCAGCCTCGGCGCCACCGGCGCCCACGTGGCGCCGCCGCGCCAGCCTGCGAAGCATTTTCCGGTAGGGCCGCGGCTCTGGCGACAGCTCCCACGGCCAAAGAGCCAGGAGGGAAAGCCGTGCCTCGTTGGAAAGCTCTTTGGCAGCCACTCGCGTGGCCCCATAGCCCATGGGGCTGCGGGCTTTGCGGCGGCCGTCAGCCTCGGCGCCACCGGCGCCCACGTCAGGCCGCCACGCCAGCCTGCGAAGCATTTTCCGGTAGGGCCGCGTCTCTGGCGACAGCTCCCACGCCCGAAGAGCCAGGAGGGAAAGCCGTGCCTCGTTGGAAAGCTCTTTGGCAGCCACTCGCATGGCCCTAAAGCCTGTGGGGCTGTGGGCTTTGCGGCGGCCGTCAGCCTCGGCGCCACCGACGCCCACGTGGCGCCGCCGCTCTAGCCTGCGAAGCATTTTCCAGTAGGGCCGCGTCTCTGGTGACAGCTCCCACGCCCGAAGAGCCAGGAGGGAAAGCCGTGCCTCCTTGGAAAGCTCTTTGGCAGCCGCTCGCGTGGCCCCACAGGCCATGGGGCTGCGGGCTTTGCGGCAGCCGTCAGCCTCAGTGCCACCGGTGCCCACATTGCGCCGCTGCGCCAGTATGCGAAGCATTTTCCGGTAGGGCCGCGTCTCTGGCGACAGCTCCCACGCCCGAAGAGCCAGGAGGGAAAGCCGTGCCTCGTTGGAAAGCTCTTTGGCAGCCACTCGCGTGGCCCCACAGCCCGTGGGGCTGCAGGCTTTGCGGCGGACGTCAGCCTCTGCGCCACCGGCGCCCACGTGGCTCTGCCGCGCCAGCCTGCGAAGCATTTTCCGGTAGGGCCGCGGCTCTGGCGACAGCTCCCACGCCCGAAGAGCCAGGAGGGAAAGCCGTGCCTCGTTGGAAAGCTCTTTGGCAGCCGCTCGCGTGGCCCCACAGCCCGTGGGGCTGCGGGCTTTCCGGCGGCTGTCAGCCTCGGCGCCACCGGCGCCCACGTGGCTCTGCCGCGCCAGCCTGCGAAGCATTTTCCGGTAGGGCCGCGGCTCTGGCGACAGCTCCCATGCCCGAAGAGCCAGGAGGGAAAGCCGTGCCTCGTTGGAAAGCTCTTTGGCAGCCGCTCGCGTGGCCCCACAGCCCATGGGGCTGCGGGCTTTCCCGCGGCCATCAGCCTCGGCGCCATCGGCGCCCACGTCGGGCCGCCGCGCCAGCCTGCGAAGCATTTTCCGGTAGGGCCGCGGCTCTGGCGACAGCTCCCACGCCCGAAGAGCCAGGAGGGAAAGCCGTGCCTCGTTGGAAAGCTCTTTGGCAGCCGCTCGCGTGGCCCCACAGCCCATGGGGCTGCGGAATTTGCGGCGGCCGTCAGCCTCGGCGCCACCGGCGCCCACGTGGGGCCGCTGCGCCAGCCTGCAAAGCATTTTCCGGTAGGGCCGCGGCTCTGGCGACAGCTCCCACGCCCGAAGAGCCAGGAGGGAAAGCCGTGCCTCGTTGGAAAGCTCTTTGGCAGCCGCTCGCGTGGCCCCACAGCCCATGGGGCTGCGGGCTTTCTGGCGGCCGTCAGCCTCGGCGCCATCGGCGCCCACTTCGGGCCGCCGCGCCAGCCTGCGAAGCATTTTCCGGTAGGGCCGCGTCTCTGGCGACAGCTCCCACGCCCGAAGAGCCAGCAGGGAAAGCCGTGCCTCGTTGGAAAGCTCTTTGGCAGCCACTCGCGTGGCCCCACAGCCCATGGGGCTGCGGGCTTTGCGGCATCCATCAGCCTGGGCGACACCGGCGCCCAGGTGGGGCCGCCGCGCCAGCCTGCGAAGCATTTTCCGGTAGGGCCGCGGCTCTGGCGACAGCTCCCACGCCCGAAGAGCCAGGAGGGAAAGCCGTGCCTCGTTGGAAAGCTCTTTGGCAGCCGCTCGCGTGGCCCCACAGCCCATGGGGCTGCGGGCTTTCCGCCGGACTTCAGCCTCAGTGCCACAGGCGCCCACGTTGCGCCGCCGCGCCTGGCTGCGAAGCATTTTCCGGTAGGGCCGCGTCTCTGGCGACAGCTCCCACGGCCAAAGAGCCAGGAGGGAAAGCCGTGCCTCGTTGGAAAGCTCTTTGGCAGCCGCTCGCGTGGCCCCACAGCCCATGGGGCTGCGGGCTTTCCGGCGGCCGTCAGCCTCGGCGCCACCGGCGCCCACGTGGGGCCGCTGCGCCAGACTGCAAAGAAATTTCCGGTAGGGCCGCGGCTCTGGCGACAGCTCCCACGCCCGAAGAGCCAGGAGGGAAAGCCGTGCCTCGTTGGAAAGCTCTTTGGCAGCCGCTCGCGTGGCCCCACAGCCCATGGGGCTGCGGGCTTTCCCGCGGCCGTCAGCCTCGGCGCCATCGGCGCCCACGTCGGGCCGCCGCGCCAGCCTGCGAAGCATTTTCCGGTAGGGCCGCGGCTCTGGTGACAGCTCCCACGGCCAAAGAGCCAGGAGGGAAAGCCGTGCCTCGTTGGAAAGCTCTTTGGCAGCCGCTCGTGTGGCCCCACAGCCCATGGGGCTGCGGGCTTTGCGGCGGCCGTCAGCCTCAGTGCCACCGGCGCCCACGTTGCGCCGCCGCGCCAGCCTGCGAAGCATTTTCCGGTAGGGCCGCGTCTCTGGCGACAGCTCCCACACCCGAAGAGCCAGGAGGGAAAGCCGTGCCTCGTTGGAAAGCTCTTTGGCAGCCACTCACGTGGCCCCATAGCCTGTGGGGCTGCGGGCTTTCCGGCGGCTGTCAGCCTCGGCGCCACCGGCGCCCACGTGGCACGACCTCGCCAGCCTGCGAAGCATTTTCCGGTAGGGCCGCGGCTCTGGCGACAGCTCCCACGCCCGAAGAGCCAGGAGGGAAAGCCGTGCCTCGTTGGAAAGCTCTTTGGCAGCCGCTCGCGTGGCCCCACAGCCCATGGGGCTGCGGGCTTTGCGGCGGCCGTCAGCCTCAGTGCCACCGGCGCCCACGTTGCGCCGCCGCGCCAGCCTGCGAAGCATTTTCCGGTAGGGCCGCGGCTCTGGCGACAGCTCCCACGCCCGAAGAGCCAGGAGGGAAAGCCGTGCCTCGTTGGAAATCTCCTTGGCAGCCGCTCGTGTGGCCCCACAGCCTGTGGGGCTGCGGGCTTTGCGGCGGCCGTCAGCCTGGGCGCCACCGGCGCCCACGTCGGGCCGCCGCGCCAGCCTGCGAAGCATTTTCCGGTAGGGCCGCGGCTCTGGCGACAGCTCCCATACCCCAAGAGCCAGGAGGGAAAGCCGTGCCTCGTTGGAAAGCTCTTTGGCAGCCACTCACGTGGCCCCATAGCCTGTGGGGCTGCGGGCTTTCCAGCGGCCGTCAGCCTCGGCGCCACCGGCGCCCACGTGGCACGACCGCGCCAGCCTGCGAAGCATTTTCCGGTAGGGCCGCGGCTCTGGCGACAGCTCCCACGCCCGAAGAGCCAGGAGGGAAAGCCGTGCCTCGTTGGAAAGCTCTTTGGCAGCCGCTCGCGTGGCCCCACAGCCCGTGGGGCTGCGGGCTTTGCGGCGGCCGTCAGCCTCAGTGCCACCGGCGCCCACGTTGCACCGCCGCGCCAGCCTGCGAAGCATTTTCCGGTAGGGCCGCGGCTCTGGCGACAGCTCCCACGCCCGAAGAGCCAGGAGGGAAAGCCGTGCCTCGTTGGAAAGCTCCTTGGCAGCCGCTCGTGTGGCCCCACAGCCCGTGGGGCTGCGGGCTTTGCGGCGGACGTCAGCCTCGGCGCCACCGGCGCCCACGTCGGGCCGCCACGCCAGCCTGCGAAGCATTTTCCGGTAGGGCCGCGTCTCTGGCGACAGCTCCCACACCCGAAGAGCCAGGAGGGAAAGCCGTGCCTCGTTGGAAAGCTCTTTGGCAGCCGCTCGCGTGGCCCCACAGCCCGTGGGGCTGCGGGCTTTCCGGCGGCCGTCAGCCTCGGCGCCACCGGCGCCCACGTGGCGCCGCCGCGCCAGCCTGCGAAGCATTTTCCGGTAGGGCCGCGGCTCTGGCGACAGCTCCCACGGCCAAAGAGCCAGGAGGGAAAGCCGTGCCTCCTTGGAAAGCTCTTTGGCAGCCACTCGCGTGGCCCCACAGCCCATGGGGCTGCGGGCTTTGCGGCGGCCGTCAGCCTCGGCGCCACCGGCGCCCACGTCAGGCCGCCACGCCAGCCTGCGAAGCATTTTCCGGTAGGGCCGCGTCTCTGGCGACAGCTCCCACGCCCGAAGAGCCACGAGGGAAAGCCGTGCCTCGTTGGAAAGCTCTTTGGCAGCCACTCGCATGGCCCTAAAGCCTGTGGGGCTGTGGGCTTTGCGGCGGCCGTCAGCCTCGGCGACACCGGCGCCCAGGTGGGGCCACCGCGCTAGCCTGCGAAGCATTTTCCGGTAGGGCCGCGGCTCTGGCGACATCTCCCACGCCCGAAGAGCCAGGAGGGAAAGCCGTGCCTCGTTGGAAAGCTCTTTGGCAGCCGCTCGCGTGGCCCCACAGCCCGTGGGGCTGCGGGCTTTCCGGCGGCCGTCAGCCTCGGCGCCACCGGCACCCACGTGGCGCCGCCGCGCCAGCCTGCGAAGCATTTTCCGGTAGGGCCGCGGCTCTGGCGACAGCTCCCACGCCCGAAGAGCCAGGAGGGAAAGCCGTGCCTCGTTGGAAAGCTCTTTGGCAGCCGCTCGCGTGGCCCCACAGCCCATGGGGCTGCGGGCTTTGCGGCAGCCGTCAGCCTCAGTGCCACCGGTGCCCACATTGCGCCGCTGCGCCAGTCTGCGAAGCAT
Organism: Larus michahellis; assembly: GCF_964199755.1. Classification (NCBI taxonomy): domain Eukaryota; kingdom Metazoa; phylum Chordata; class Aves; order Charadriiformes; family Laridae; genus Larus; species Larus michahellis. The sequence goes on from NW_027436004.1 coordinate 248,212, forward strand.
TTTCCGGTAGGGCCGCGGCTCTGGCGACAGCTCCCACGGCCGAAGAGCCAGGAGGGAAAGCCGTGCCTCGTTGGAAAGCTCTTTGGCAGCCACTCGCGTGGCCCCACAGCCCGTGGGGCTGCGGGCTTTGCGGCGGCCGTCAGCCTCGGCGCCACCGGCGCCCACGTGGCTCTGCCGCGCCAGCCTGCGAAGCATTTTCCGGTAGGGCCGCGGCTCTGGCGACAGCTCCCACGCCCGAAGAGCCAGGAGGGAAAGCCGTGCCTCGTTGGAAAGCTCTTTGGCAGCCGCTTGCGTGGCCCCACAGCCCGTGGGGCTGCGGGCTTTGCGGCGGCTGTCAGCCTCGGCGCCACCGGTGCCCACGTGGCGAGACCGCGCCAGCCTGCGAAGCATTTTCCGGTAGGGCCGCGGCTCTGGCGACAGCTCCCACGCCCGAAGAGCCAGGAGGGAAAGCCGTGCCTCGTTGGAAAGCTCTTTGGCAGCCGCTCGCGTGGCCCCACAGCCCATGGGGCTGCGGGCTTTCCCGCGGCCGTCAGCCTCGGCGCCATCGGCGCCCAGGTGGGGCCGCCGCGCCAGCCTGCGAAGCATTTTCCGGTAGGGCCGCGGCTCTGGCGACAGCTCCCACGCCCGAAGAGCCAGGAGGGAAAGCCGTGCCTCGTTGGAAAGCTCTTTGGCAGCCGCTCGCGTGGCCCCACAGCCCATGGGGCTGCGGGCTTTGCGGCGGCCGTCAGCCTCGGCGCCACCGGCGCCCACGTGGGGCCGCTGCGCCAGCCTGCGAAGCATTTTCCGGTAGGGCCGCGGCTCTGGCGACAGCTCCCACGCCCGAAGAGCCAGGAGGGAAAGCCGTGCCTCGTTGGAAAGCTCTTTGGCAGCCGCTCGCGTGGCCCCACAGCCCATGGGGCTGCGGGCTTTCCCGCGGCCGTCAGCCTCGGCGCCATCGGCGCCCACGTCGGGCCGCCGCGCCAGCCTGCGAAGCATTTTCCGGTAGGGCCGCGGCTCTGGCGACAGCTCCCACGCCCGAAGAGCCAGGAGGGAAAGCCGTGCCTCGTTGGAAAGCTCTTTGGCAGCCACTCGCGTGGCCCCACAGCCCATGGGGCTGCGGGCTTTGCGGCAGCCATCAGCCTGGGCGACACCGGCGCCCAGGTGGGGCCGCCGCGCCAGCCTGCGAAGCATTTTCCGGTAGGGCCGCGGCTCTGGCGACAGCTCCCACGCCCGAAGAGCCAGGAGGGAAAGCCGTGCCTCGTTGGAAAGCTCTTTGGCAGCCGCTCGCGTGGCACCACAGCCCATGGGGCTGCGGGCTTTGCGGCGGCCGTCAGCCTCAGTGCCACCGGCGCCCACGTTGCGCCGCCGCGCCAGCCTGCGAAGCATTTTCCGGTAGGGCCGCGGCTCTGGCGACAGCTCCCACGCCCGAAGAGCCAGGAGGGAAAGCCGTGCCTCGTTGGAAATCTCCTTGGCAGCCGCTCGTGTGGCCCCATAGCCTGTGGGGCTGCGGGCTTTCCGGCGGCTGTCAGCCTCGGCGCCACCGGCGCCCACGTGGCACGACCGCGCCAGCCTGCGAAGCATTTTCCGGTAGGGCCGCGGCTCTGGCGACAGCTCCCACACCCCAAGAGCCAGGAGGGAAAGCCGTGCCTCGTTGGAAAGCTCTTTGGCAGCCACTCACGTGGCCCCATAGCCTGTGGGGCTGCGGGCTTTCCGGCGGCTGTCAGCCTCGGCGCCACCGGCGCCCACGTGGCACGACCGCGCCAGCCTGCGAAGCATTTTCCGGTAGGGCCGCGGCTCTGGCGACAGCTCCCACGCCCGAAGAGCCAGGAGGGAAAGCCGTGCCTCGTTGGAAATCTCCTTGGCAGCCGCTCGTGTGGCCCCACAGCCCGTGGGGCTGCGGGCTTTGCGGCGGCCGTCAGCCTCAGCGCCACCGGCGCCCACGTCGGGCCGCCGCGCCAGCCTGCGAAGCATTTTCCGGTAGGGCCGCGTCTCTGGCGACAGCTCCCACACCCGAAGAGCCAGGAGGGAAAGCCGTGCCTCGTTGGAAAGCTCTTTGGCAGCCACTCACGTGGCCCTAAAGCCTGTGGGGCTGCGGGCTTTGCGGCGGCCGTCAGCCTGGGCGACACCGGCGCCCACGTGGGGCCACCGCGCTAGCCTGCGAAGCATTTTCCGGTAGGGCCGCGGCTCTGGCGACATCTCCCACGCCCGAAGAGCCAGGAGGGAAAGCCGTGCCTCGTTGGAAAGCTCTTTGGCAGCCGCTCGCGTGGCCCCACAGCCCGTGGGGCTGCGGGCTTTGCGGCGGCCGTCAGCCTCGGCGCCACCGGCGCCCACGTGGCGCCGCCGCGCCAGCCTGCGAAGCATTTTCCGGTAGGGCCGCGGCTCTGGCGACAGCTCCCACGGCCAAAGAGCCAGGAGGGAAAGCCGTGCCTCGTTGGAAAGCTCTTTGGCAGCCACTCGCGTGGCCCCACAGCCCATGGGGCTGCGGGCTTTGCGGCGGCTGTCAGCCTCGGCGCCACCGGCGCCCACGTCAGGCCGCCACGCCAGCCTGCGAAGCATTTTCCGGGTGGGCCGCGTCTCTGGCGACAGCTCCCACGCCCGAAGAGCCAGGAGGGAAAGCCGTGCCTCGTTGGAAAGCTCTTTGGCAGCCACTCGCATGGCCCTAAAGCCTGTGGGGCTGTGGGCTTTGCGGCGGCCGTCAGCCTCGGCGCCACCGACGCCCACGTGGCGCCGCCGCGCTAGCCTGCGAAGCATTTTCCAGTAGGGCCGCGTCTCTGGTGACAGCTCCCACGCCCGAAGAGCCAGGAGGGAAAGCCGTGCCTCGTTGGAAAGCTCTTTGGCAGCCGCTCGCGTGGCCCCACAGCCCATGGGGCTGCGGGCTTTGCGGCAGCCGTCAGCCTCAGTGCCACCGGTGCCCACATTGCGCCGCTGCGCCAGTCTGCGAAGCATTTTCCGGTAGGGCCGCGGCTCTGGCGACATCTCCCACGCCCGAAGAGCCAGGAGGGAAAGCCGTGCCTCGTTGGAAAGCTCTTTGGCAGCCACTCGCGTGGCCCCACAGCCCATGGGGCTGCGGGCTTTGCGGCGGCCGTCAGCCTCGGCGCCACCGGCGCCCACGTGGCTCTGCCGCGCCAGCCTGCGAAGCATTTTCCGGTAGGGCCGCGGCTCTGGCGACAGCTCCCACGGCCGAAGAGCCAGGAGGGAAAGCCGTGCCTCGTTGGAAAGCTCTTTGGCAGCCGCTCGCGTGGCCCCACAGCCCATGGGGCTGCGGGCTTTCCCGCGGCCGTCAGCCTTGGCGCCATCGGCGCCCACGTCGGGCCGCCGCGCCAGCCTGCGAAGCATTTTCCGGTAGGGCCGCGGCTCTGGCGACAGCTCCCACGCCCGAAGAGCCAGGAGGGAAAGCCGTGCCTCGTTGGAAAGCTCTTTGGCAGCCGCTCGCGTGGCCCCACAGCCCATGGGGCTGCGGGCTTTCCGGCGGCCGTCAGCCTCGGCGCCACCGGCGCCCACGTGGGGCCGCTGCCCCAGCCTGCGAAGCATTTTCCGGTAGGGCCGCGGCTCTGGCGACAGCTCCCACGCCCGAAGAGCCAGGAGGGAAAGCCGTGCCTCGTTGGAAAGCTCTTTGGCAGCCGCTCGCGTGGCCCCACAGCCCATGGGGCTGCGGGCTTTGCGGCGGCCGTCAGCCTCGGCGCCATCGGCGCCCACGTCGGGCCGCCGCGCCAGCCTGCGAAGCATTTTCCGGTAGGGCCGCGGCTCTGGCGACAGCTCCCACGCCCGAAGAGCCAGGAGGGAAAGCCGTGCCTCGTTGGAAAGCTCTTTGGCAGCCACTCGCGTGGCCCCACAGCCCATGGGGCTGCGGGCTTTGCGGCAGCCATCAGCCTGGGCGACACCGGCGCCCAGGTGGGGCCGCCGCGCCAGCCTGCGAAGCATTTTCCGGTAGGGTCGCGGCTCTGGCGACAGCTCCCACGCCCGAAGAGCCAGGAGGGAAAGCCGTGCCTCGTTGGAAAGCTCTTTGGCAGCCGCTCGCGTGGCCCCACAGCCCATGGGGCTGCGGGCTTTGCGGCGGCCATCAGCCTCAGTGCCACCGGTGCCCACTTTGCGCCGCTGCGCCTGTCTGCGAAGCATTTTCCGGTAGGGCCGCGGCTCTGGCGACAGCTCCCACGCCCGAAGAGCCAGGAGGGAAAGCCGTGCCTCGTTGGAAAGCTCTTTGGCAGCCGCTCGCGTGGCCCCACAGCCCATGGGGCTGCGGGCTTTCCCGCGGCCGTCAGCCTCGGCGCCATCGGCGCCCACGTCGGGCCGCCGCGCCAGCCTGCGAAGCATTTTCCGGTAGGGCCGCGGCTCTGGCGACATCTCCCACGCCCGAAGAGCCAGGAGGGAAAGCCGTGCCTCGTTGGAAAGCTCTTTGGCAGCCGCTCGTGTGGCCCCACAGCCCGTGGGGCTGCGGGCTTTCCGGCGGCCGTCAGCCTGGGCGACACCGGCGCCCACGTCGGGCCGCCGCGCCAGCCTGCGAAGCATTTTCCGGTAGGGCCGCGTCTCTGGCGACAGCTCCCACGGCCAAAGAGCCAGGAGGGAAAGCCGTGCCTCGTTGGAAAGCTCTTTGGCCGCCGCTCGCGTGGCCCCACAGCCCGTGGGGCTGCGGGCTTTGCGGCGGCCGTCAGCCTGGGTGACACCGGCCCCCAGTTGGGGCGCCGCGCCAGCCTGCGAAGCATTTTCCGGTAGGGCCGCGTCTCTGGCAACAGCTCCCACGCCCGAAGAGCCAGGAGGGAAAGCCGTGCCTCGTTGGAAAGCTCTTTGGCAGCCGCTCGCATGGCCCCAAAGCCCGTGGGGCAGCGGGCTTTGCGGCGGCCGTCAGCCTCGGCACCACCGGCGCCCACGTGGTGCGAACGCGCCACCCTGCAAAGCATTTTCCGGTAGGGCCGCGTCTCTAGCGACAGCTCCCACACCCGAAGAGCCAGGAGGGAAAGCCGTGCCTCGTTGGAAAGCTCTTTGGCAGCCGCTCGCGTGGCCCCACAGCCCATGGGGCTGCGGGCTTTCCGGCGGCCGTCAGCCTCGGCGTCACCGGCGCCCACGTTGCGCCGCCGCGCCAGCCTGCGAAGCATTTTCCGGTAGGGCCGCGTCTCTGGCGACAGCTCCCACGGCCGAAGAGCCAGGAGGGAAAGCCGTGCCTCGTTGGAAAGCTCTTTGGCAGCCGCTCGTGTGGCCCCACAGCCCGTGGGGCTGCGGGCTTTCCGGCAGCCGGCAGCCTCGGCGCCACCGGCGCCCACGTGGCACCGCTGCACCAGCCTGCGAAGCATTTTCCAGTAGGGCTGCGGCTCTGGCGACAGCTCCCACGCTCGAAGAGCCAGGAGGGAAAGACGTGCCTCGTTGGAAAGCTCTTTGGCAGCCACTCGCGTGGCCCAACAGCCCATGGGGCTGTGGGCTTTGCGGCGGCCGTCAGCCTCGGCGCCACCGGCGCCCACGTGGGGCCGCTGCGCCAGGCAGAGAAGCATTTTCCGGTAGGGCCGCGGCTCTGGCGACAGCTCCCACGGCTGAAGAGCCAGGAGGGAAAGCCGTGCCTCGTTGGAAAGCCCTTTGGCAGCCGCTCGCGTGGCCCCACAGCCCGTGGGGCTGTGGGCTTTCCGGCGGCCGTCAGCCTGGGCGCCACAGGCGCCCACGTGGCGCCGCCGCGCCAGCCTGCGAAGCATTTTCCGGTAGGGCCGCGGCTCTGGCGACAGCTCCCACGGCCGAAGAGCCAGGAGGGAAAGCCGTGCCTCATTGGAAAGCTCTTTGGCAGTCGCTCACGTGGCCCCACAGCCAATGGGGCTGCGGGCTTTGCGGCGGCCGTCAGCTTCGGCGCCACCGGCGCCCACGTGCGCCGCCGCGCCAGCCTGCGAAGCATTTTCCGGTAGGGCCGCGGCTCTGGCGACAGCTCCCACGCCCGAAGAGCCAGGAGGGAAAGCCATGCCTCGTTGGAATGCTCTTTGGCAGCCGCTCGTGTGGCCCCACAGCCCGTGGGGCTGCGGGCTTTCCGGCGGCCGTCAGCCTGGGCGCTTCCAGCGCCCACGTCGGGCCGCCGCGCCAGCCTGCGAAGCATTTTCTGGTAGGGCCGCGGCTCTGGCGACAGCTCCCACGCCCGAAGAGCCAGGAGGGAAAGCCGTGCCTCGTTGGAAAGCTCTTTGGCAGCCACTCGCGTGGCCCCACAGCCCATAGGGCTGCGGGCTTTCCGGCGGCTGTCAGCCTCGGCGCCACCGGCGCCCACGTGGCACGACCGCGCCAGCCTGCGAAGCATTTTCCGGTAGGGCCGCGGCTCTGGCGACAGCTCCCACGCCCGAAGATCCAGGAGGGAAAGCCGTGCCTCGTTGGAAAGCTCTTTGGCAGCCACTCGCATGGCCCTAAAGCCTGTGGGGCTGTGGGCTTTGCGGCGGCCGTCAGCCTCGGCGCCACCGACGCCCACGTGGCGGCGCCGCGCTAGCCTGCCAAGCATTTTCCGGTAGGGCCGCGTCTCTGGTGACAGCTCCCACGCCCGAAGAGCCAGGAGGGAAAGCCGTGCCTCGTTGGAAAGCTCTTTGGCAGCCGCTCGCGTGGCCCCACAGCCCATGGGGCTGCGGGCTTTGCGGCAGCCGTCAGCCTCAGTGCCACCGGCGCCCACGTGGCGCCGCCGCGCCAGCCTGCGAAGCATTTTCCGGTAGGGCCGTGGCTCTGGCGACAGCTCCCACGCCCGAAGAGCCAGGAGGGAAAGCCGTGCCTCGTTGGAAAGCTCTTTGGCAGCCACTCGCGTGGCCCCACAGCCCATGGGGCTGCGGGCTTTGCGGCAGCCATCAGCCTGGGCGACACCGGCGCCCAGGTGGGGCCGCTGCGCCAGCCTGCGAAGCATTTTCCGGTAGGGCCGCGGCTCTGGCGACAGCTCCCACGCCCGAAGAGCCAGGAGGGAAAGCCGTGCCTCGTTGGAAAGCTCTTTGGCAGCCGCTCGCGTGGCCCCACAGCCCATGGGGCTGCGGGCTTTGCGGCGGCCATCAGCCTCAGTGCCACCGGTGCCCACTTTGCGCCGCTGCGCCTGTCTGCGAAGCATTTTCCGGTAGGGCCGCGGCTCTGGCGACAGCTCCCACGGCCGAAGAGCCAGGAGGGAAAGCCGTGCCTCGTTGGAAAGCTCTTTGGCAGTCGCTCGCGTGGCCCCACAGCCCGTGGGGCTGCGGGCTTTCCGGCGGCCGTCAGCCTCAGTGCCACCGGCACCCAGGTGGGGCCGCCGCGCCAGCCTGCAAAGCATTTTCCGGTAGGGCCGCGTCTCTGGCGACAGCTCCCACGCCCGAAGAGCCAGGAGGGAAAGCCGTGCCTCATTGGAAAGCTCTTTGGCAGTCTCTCGCGTGGCCCCAAAGCCCGTGGGGCAGCGGGCTTTGCGGCGGCCGTCAGCCTCGGCGCCACCGGCGCCCACGTGGTGCGAACGCGCCACCCTGCAAAGCATTTTCCGGTAGGACCGCGTCTCTAGCGACAGCTCCCACGCCCGAAGAGCCAGGAGGGAAAGCCGTGCCTCGTTGGAAAGCTCTTTGGCAGCCGCTCGCGTGGCCCCACAGCCTGTGGGGCTGCGGGCTTTCCGGCGGCCGTCAGCCTCGGCGTCACCGGCGCCCACGTTGCGCCGCCGCGCCAGCCTGCGAAGCATTTTCCGGTAGGGCCGCGTCTCTGGCGACAGCTCCCACGCCCGAAGAGCCAGGAGGGAAAGCCGTGCCTCGTTGGAAAGCTCTTTGGCAGCCGCTCGCGTGGCCCCACAGCCCGTGGGGCTGCGGGCTTTCCGGCAGCCGGCAGCCTCGTCGCCACCGGCGCCCACGTGGCACCGCTGCACCAGCCTGCGAAGCATTTTCCAGTAGGGCTGCGGCTCTGGCGACAGCTCCCACGCTCGAAGAGCCAGGAGGGAAAGACGTGCCTCGTTGGAAAGCTCTTTGGCAGCCACTCGCGTGGCCCAACAGCCCATGGGGCTGTGGGCTTTGCGGCGGCCGTCAGCCTCGGCGGCTCCGGCGCCCACGTGTCGCCGCCGCGCCAGCCTGCGAAGCATTTTCCGGTAGGGCCGCGGCTCTGGCGACAGCTCCCACGCCCGAAGAGCCAGGAGGGAAAGCCGTGCCTCGTTGGAAAGCTCTTTGGCAGCCACTCGTGTGGCCCCACAGCCCATGGGGCTGCGGGCTTTCCGGCGGCTGTCAGCCTCGGCGCCACCGGCGCCCACGTGGCACGACCGCGCCAGCCTGCGAAGCATTTTCCGGTAGGGCCGCGGCTCTGGCGACAGCTCCCACGCCCGAAGAGCCAGGAGGGAAAGCCGTGCCTCGTTGGAAAGCTCTTTGGCAGCCACTCGCATGGCCCTAAAGCCTGTGGGGCTGTGGGCTTTGCGGCGGCCGTCAGCCTCGGCGCCACCGACGCCCACGTGGCGGCGCCGCGCTAGCCTGCGAAGCATTTTCCGGTAGGGCCGCGTCTCTGGTGACAGCTCCCACGCCCGAAGAGCCAGGAGGGAAAGCCGTGCCTCGTTGGAAAGCTCTTTGGCAGCCGCTCGCGTGGCCCCACAGCCCGTGGGGCTGCGGGCTTTCCGGCGGCCGTCAGCCTGGGCGACACTGGAGCCCAGGAGGGGCCGCCGCGCTAGCCTGCGAAGCATTTTCCGGTAGGGCCGCGGCTCTGGCGACAGCTCCCATGCCTGAAGAGCCAGGAGGGAAAGCCGTGCCTCGTTGGAAAGCTCTTTGGCAGCCACTCGCGTGGCCCCACAGCCCATGGGGCTGCGGGCTTTCCGGCGGCCGTCAGCCTGGGCGACAACGGCGCCCACGTGGCGACGCCGCGCCAGCCTGCGAAGCATTTTCCGGTAGGGCCGCGGCTCTAGCGACAGCTCCCACGCCCGAAGAGCCAGGAGGGAAAGCCGTGCCTCGTTGGAAAGCTCTTTGGCAGCCGCTCGTGTGGCCCCACAGCCCGTGGGGCTGCGGGCTTTGCGGCAGCCGTCAGCCTCGGCGCCACTGGCACCCACGTGGGGCCGCTGCGCCAGCCAGAGAAGCATTTTCCGGTAGGGCCGCGGCTCTGGCGACAGCTCCCACGGCCAAAGAGCCAGGAGGGAAAGCCGTGCCTCGTTGGAAAGCTCTTTGGCAGCCGCTCGCGTGGCCCCACAGCCCGTGGGGCTGCGGGCTTTGCGGCGGCCGTCAGCCTGGGCGACACTGCCGCCCACGTGGGGCCGACGCGCCAGCCTGCAAAGCATTTTCCGGTAGGGCCGCGGCTCTGACAACAGCTCCCACGCCCGAAGAGCCAGGAGGGAAAGCCGTGCCTCGTTGGAAAGCTCTTTGGCAGCCGCTCGCGTGGCCCCACAGCCCATGGGGCTGCGGGCTTTGCGGCGGCCGTCAGCCTCGGCGCCACCGGCGCCCAGCTGGGGCCGCCACGCCAGCCTGCGAAGCATTTTCCGGTAGGGCCGCGGCTCTGGCGACAGCTCCCACGGCCGAAGAGCCAGGAGGGAAAGCCGTGCCTCGTTGGAAAGCTCTTTGGCAGCCGCTCGCGTGGCCCCACAGCCCGTGGGGCTGCGGGCTTTGCGGCGGCCGTCAGCCTGGGCGACACTGGAGCCCAGGAGGGGCCGCCGCGCTAGCCTGCGAAGCATTTTCCGGTAGGGCCGCGGCTCTGGCGACAGCTCCCATGCCTGAAGAGCCAGGAGGGAAAGCCGTGCCTCGTTGGAAAGCTCTTTGGCAGCCCCTCGCGTGGCCCCACAGCCCATGGGGCTGCGGGCTTTCCCGCGGCCGTCAGCCTCGGCGCCATCGGCGCCCACGTCGGGCCGCCGCGCCAGCCTGCGAAGCATTTTCCGGTAGGGCCGCGGCTCTGGCGACAGCTCCCACGGCCGAAGAGCCAGGAGGGAAAGCCGTGCCTCGTTGGAAAGCTCTTTGGCAGCCGCTCGCGTGGCCCCACAGCCCGTGGGGCTGTGGGCTTTCCGGCGGCCGTCAGCCTGGGCGACACCGGCGCCCAGGTGGGGCCACCGCGCTAGCCTGCAATGCATTTTCCGGTAGGGCCGCGGCTCTGGCCACAGCTCCCATGCCCGAAGAGCCAGGAGGGAAAGCCGTGCCTCGTTGGAAAGCTCTTTGGCAGCCGCTCGCGTGGCCCCACAGCCTGTTGGGCTGCGGGCTTTGCGGAGGCCGTCAGCCTCGGCGCCACTGGCGCCCACGTGGGGCCGCCGCGCCAGCCTGCAAAGAATTTTCCGGTGGGGCCGCGGCTCTGGCGACAGCTCCCACGCCCAAAGAGCCAGGAGGGAAAGCCGTGCCTCGTTGGAAAGCTCTTTGGCAGCCACTCACATGGCCCCACAGCCCATGGGGCTGCGGGCTTTGCGGCGGCCATTAGCCTCGGCGGCTCCGGCGCCCACGTGGCGCCGCCGCGCCAGCCTGCGAAGCATTTTCCGGTAGGGCCGCGGCTCTGGCAACAGCTCCCACGGCCGAAGAGCCAGGAGGGAAAGCCGTGCCTCATTGGAAAGCTCTTTGGCAGTCGCTCACGTGGCCCCACAGCCAATGGGGCTGCGGGCTTTGCGGCGGCCGTCAGCTTCGGCGCCACCGGCGCCCACGTGCGCCGCCGCGCCAGCCTGCGAAGCATTTTCCGGTAGGGCCGCGGCTCTGGCGACAGCTCCCACGCCCGAAGAGCCAGGAGGGAAAGCCATGCCTCGTTGGAATGCTCTTTGGCAGCCGCTCGTGTGGCCCCACAGCCCGTGGGGCTGCGGGCTTTCCGGCGGCCGTCAGCCTGGGCGCTTCCAGCGCCCACGTCGGGCCGCCGCGCCAGCCTGCGAAGCATTTTCTGGTAGGGCCGCGGCTCTGGCGACAGCTCCCACGCCCGAAGAGCCAGGAGGGAAAGCCGTGCCTCGTTGGAAAGCTCTTTGGCAGCCACTCGCGTGGCCCCACAGCCCATGGGGCTGCGGGCTTTGCGGCGGCTGTCAGCCTCGGCGCCACCGGCGCCCACGTGGCACGACCGCGCGAGCCTGCGAAGCATTTTCCGGTAGGGCCGCGGCTCTGGCGACAGCTCCCACGCCCGAAGATCCAGGAGGGAAAGCCGTGCCTCGTTGGAAAGCTCTTTGGCAGCCACTCGCATGGCCCTAAAGCCTGTGGGGCTGTGGGCTTTGCAGCGGCCGTCAGCCTCGGCGCCACCGACGCCCACGTGGCGGCGCCGCGCTAGCCTGCCAAGCATTTTCCGGTAGGGCCGCGTCTCTGGTGACAGCTCCCACGCCCGAAGAGCCAGGAGGGAAAGCCGTGCCTCGTTGGAAAGCTCTTTGGCAGCCGCTCGCGTGGCCCCACAGCCCATGGGGCTGCGGGCTTTGCGGCAGCCGTCAGCCTCAGTGCCACCGGCGCCCACGTGGCGCCGCCGCGCCAGCCTGCGAAGCATTTTCCGGTAGGGCCGTGGCTCTGGCGACAGCTCCCACGCCCGAAGAGCCAGGAGGGAAAGCCGTGCCTCGTTGGAAAGCTCTTTGGCAGCCGCTCGCGTGGCCCCACAGCCCGTGGGGCTGCGGGCTTTCCGGCGGCCGTCAGCCTGGGCGACACTGGACCCCAGGAGGGGCCGCCGCGCTAGCCTGCGAAGCATTTTCCGGTAGGGCCGCGTCTCTGGCGACAGCTCCCATGCCTGAAGAGCCAGGAGGGAAAGCCGTGCCTCGTTGGAAAGCTCTTTGGCAGCCACTCGCGTGGCCCCACAGCCCGTGGGGCTGCGGGCTTTCCGGCGGCCGTCAGCCTGGGCGACAACGGCGCCCACGTGGCGCCGCCGCGCCAGCCTGCGAAGCATTTTCCGGTAGGGCCGCGGCTCTAGCGACAGCTCCCACGCCCGAAGAGCCAGGAGGGAAAGCCGTGCCTCGTTGGAAAGCTCTTTGGCAGCCGCTCGTGTGGCCCCACAGCCCGTGGGGCTGCGGGCTTTGCGGCAGCCGTCAGCCTCGGCGCCACTGGCACCCACGTGGGGCCGCTGCGCCAGCCTGCGAAGCATTTTCCGGTAGGGCCGCGGCTCTGGCGACAGCTCCCACGCCCGAAGAGCCAGGAGGGAAAGCCGTGCCTCGTTGGAAAGCTCTTTGGCAGCCGCTCGCGTGGCCCCACAGCCCGTGGGGCTGCGGGCTTTCTGGCGGCCGTCAGCCTGGGCGACACTGGAGCCCAGGAGGGGCCGCCGCGCTAGCCTGCGAAGCATTTTCCGGTAGGGCCGCGGCTCTGGCGACAGCTCCCACGGCCGAAGAGCCAGGAGGGAAAGCTTTCCTCGTTGGAAAGCTCTTTGGCAGCCGCTCGTGTGGCCCCACAGCCTGTGGGGCTGCGGGCTTTCCGGCGGCCGTCAGCCTCGGCACCACCGGCGCCCACGTGGGGCCGCTGCGCCAGTCTGCAAAGCATTTTCCGGTAGGGCCGCGTCTCTGGCGACAGCTCCCACGGCCGAAGAGCCAGGAGGGAAAGCCGTGCCTCGTTGGAAAGCTCTTTGGGAGCCGCTCGCGTGGCCCCACAGCCCGTTGGGCTGCGGGCTTTGCGGAGGCCGTCAGCCTCGGCGCCACTGGCGCCCACGTGGGGCCGCCGCGCCAGCCTGCAAAGAATTTTCCGGTAGGGCCGCGGCTCTGGCGACATCTCCCACGCCCAAAGAGCCAGGAGGGAAAGCCATGCCTCGTTGGAAAGCTCTTTGGCAGCCGCTCGCGTGGCCCCACAGCCCGTGGGGCTGCGGGCTTTCCGGCGGCCGTCAGCCTCGGCGCCATCGGCGCCCACGTCGGGCCGCCGCGCCAGCCTGCGAAGCATTTTCCGGTAGGGCCGCGGCTCTGGCGACAGCTCCCACGGCCAAAGAGCCAGGAGGGAAAGCCGTGCCTCGTTGGAAAGCTCTTTGGCAGCCGCTCGTGTGGCCCCACAGCCCGTGGGGCTGCGGGCTTTGCGGCGGCCGTCAGCCTGGGCGACACTGCCGCCCACGTGGGGCCGCCGCGCCAGCCTGCAAAGCATTTTCCGGTAGGGCCGCGGCTCTGACAACAGCTCCCACACCCGAAGAGCCAGGAGGGAAAGCCGTGCCTCGTTGGAAAGCTCTTTGGCAGCCACTCGCGTGGCCCCACAGCCCGTGGGGCTGCGGGCTTTGCGGCGGCTGTCAGCCTCGGCGCCACCGGCGCCCACGTGGCGCGACCGCGCCAGCCTGCAAAGCATTTTCCGGTAGGGCCGTGTCTCTGGCGACAGCTCCCACGCCCGAAGAGCCAGGAGGGAAAGCCGTGCCTCGTTGGAAAGCTCTTTGGCAGCCGCTCGCGTGGCCCCACAGCCCGTGGGGCTGCGGGCTTTCCGGCGGCCGTCAGCCTGGGTGACACCGGCGCCCACGTCGGGCCGCCGCGCCAGCCTGCGAAGCATTTTCCGGTAGAGCCGCGGCTCTGGCGACAGCTCCCACGGCCGAAGAGCCAGGAGGGAAAGCCGTGCCTCGTTGGAAAGCTCTTTGGCAGCCGCTCGCGTGGCCCCACAGCCCATGGGGCTGCGGGCTTTCCCGCGGCCGTCAGCCTCGGCGCCATCGGCGCCCACTTCGGGCCGCCGCGCCAGCCTGCGAAGCATTTTCCGGTAGGGCCGCGTCTCTGGCGACAGCTCCCACGCCCGAAGAGCCAGGAGGGAAAGCCGTGCCTCGTTGGAAAGCTCTTTGGCAGCCGCTCGCGTGGCCCCACAGCCCGTGGGGCTGTGGGCTTTCCGGCGGCCGTCAGCCTGGGCGACACCGGCGCCCAGGTGGGGCCACCGCGCTAGCCTGCAATGCATTTTCCGGTAGGTTCGCGGCTCTGGCGACAGCTCCCACGCCCGAAGAGCCAGGAGGGAAAGACGTGCCTCGTTGGAAAGCTCTTTGGCAGCCGCTCACGTGGCCCCACAGCCCGTGGGGCTGCGGGCTTTGCGGCAGCCGTCAGCCTCGACGACACCGGCGCCCACATGGGGCCGCCGCGCCAGCCTGTGGACCATTTTCCGGTAGGGTCGCGGCTCTGGCAACAGCTCCCACGGCCGAAGAGCCAGGAGGGAAAGCCGTGCCTCGTTGGAAAGCTCTTTGGCAGCCGCTCGTGTGGCCCCACAGCCCGTGGGGCTGCGGGCTTTGCGGCGGCCGTCAGCCTCAGTGCCACCGGCGCCCACGTTGCGCCGCCGCGCCAGGCTGCGAAGCATTTTCCGGTAGGGCCGCGTCTCTGGCGACAGCTCCCACGCCCGAAGAGCCAGGAGGGAAAGCCGTGCCTCGTTGGAAAGCTCTTTGGCAGCCGCTCGCGTGGCCCCACAGCCCATGGGGCTGCGGGCTTTCCCGCGGCCGTCAGCCTCGGCGCCATCGGCGCCCACGTCGGGCCGCCGCGCCAGCCTGCGAAGCATTTTCCGGTAGGGCCGCGGCTCTGGCGACAGCTCCCACGGCCGAAGAGCCAGGAGGGAAAGCCGTGCCTCGTTGGAAAGCTCTTTGGCAGCCGCTCGTGTGGCCCCACAGCCCGTGGGGCTGCCGGCTTTCCGGCGGCCGTCAGCCTGGGTGCCACCGGCGCCCACGTCGGGCTGCCGCGCCAGACTGCGAAGCATTTTCCGGTAGGGCCGCATCTCTGGCGACGGCTCCCACGGCCAAAGAGCCACGAGGGAAAGCCGTGCCTCGTTGGAAAGCTCTTTGGCCGCCGCTCGCGTGGCCCCACAGCCCGTGGGGCTGCGGGCTTTGCGGCGGCCGTCAGCCTGGGCCACACCGGCCCCCAGTTGGGGCGCCGCGCCAGCCTGCGAAGCATTTTCCGGTAGGGCCGCGTCTCTGGCAACAGCTCCCACGCCCGAAGAGCCAGGAGGGAAAGCCGTGCCTCGTTGGAAAGCTCTTTGGCAGCCGCTCGCATGGCCCCACAGCCCGTTGGGCTGCGGGCTTTGCGGCGGCCGTCAGCCTCGGCGACACCGGCGCCCAGGTGGGGCCGCCGCGCCAGCCTGCAAAGCATTTTCCGGTAGGGCCGCGTCTCTGGCGACAGCTCCCACGCCCGAAGAGCCAGGAGGGAAAGCCGTGCCTCATTGGAAAGCTCTTTGGCAGCCGCTCGCGTGGCCCCACAGCCCATGGGGCTGCGGGCTTTCCGGCGGCCGTCAGCCTCGGCGTCACCGGCGCCCACGTTGCGCCGCCGCGCCAGCCTGCGAAGCATTTTCCGGTAGGGCCGCGTCTCTGGCGACAGCTCCCACGGCCGAAGAGCCAGGAGGGAAAGCCGTGCCTCGTTGGAAAGCTCTTTGGCAGGCACTCGCGTGGCCCCACAGCCCGTGGGGCTGCGGGCTTTCCGGCAGCCGGCAGCCTTGGCGACACCGGCGCCCACGTGGCACCGCTGCACCAGCCTGCGAAGCATTTTCCAGTAGGGCTGCGGCTCTGGCGACAGCTCCCACGCTCGAAGAGCCAGGAGGGAAAGACGTGCCTCGTTGGAAAGCTCTTTGGCAGCCGCTCGCGTGGCCCAACAGCCCATGGGGCTGTGGGCTTTGCGGCGGCCGTCAGCCTCGGCGCCACCGGCGCCCACGTGGGGCCGCTGCGCCAGGCAGAGAAGCATTTTCCGGTAGGGCCGCGTCTCTGGCGACAGCTCCCACGCCCGAAGAGCCAGGAGGGAAAGCCGTGCCTCGTTGGAAAGCTCTTTGGCAGCCGCTCGCGTGGCCCCACAGCCCATGGGGCTGCGGGCTTTGCGGCGGCCGTCAGCCTCGGCGCCACCGGCGCCCAGCTGGGGCCGCCACGCCAGCCTGCGAAGCATTTTCCAGTAGGGCCGCGGCTCTGGCGACAGCTCCCACGCCCGAAGAGCCAGGAGGGAAAGCCGTGCCTCGTTGGAAAGCTCTTTGGCAGCCACTCGCGTGGCCCCACAGCCCATGGGGCTGCGGGCTTTCCGGCGGCCGTCAGCCTCGACGACACCGGCACCCAGGTGGGGCCGCCGCGCCAGCCTGTGGATCATTTTCCGGTAGGGTCGCGGCTCTGGCGACAGCTCCCACGCCCGAAGAGCCAGGAGGGAAAGCCGTGCCTCGTTGGAAAGCTCTTTGGCAGCCGCTCGTGTGGCCCCACAGCCCGTGGGGCTGCGGGCTTTCCAGCGGCCGTCAGCCTCAGTGCCACCGGCGCCCACGTTGCGCCGCCGCGCCAGGCTGTGAAGCATTTTCCGGTAGGGCTGCGTCTCTGGCGACAGCTCCCACGGCCGAAGAGCCAGGAGGGAAAGCCGTGCCTCGTTGGAAAGCTCTTTGGCAGCCGCTCGTGTGGCCCCACAGCCCGTGGGGCTGCGGGCTTTCCGGAGGCCGTCAGCCTGGGCGACACCGGCGCCCACGTCGGTCCGCCACGCCAGCCTGCGAAGCATTTTCCTGTAGGGCCGCGTCTCTGGCGACAGCTCCCACGCCCGAAGAGCCAGGAGGGAAAGCCGTGCCTCGTTGGAAAGCTCTTTGGCAGCCGCTCGCGTGGCCCCACAGCCCATGGGGCTGCGGGCTTTGCGGCGGCCGTCAGCCTGGGCGACACCGGCGCCCAGGTAGGGCCGCCCGCCAGCCTGCAAAGAATTTTCCGGTAGGGCCGCGTCTCTGGCGACAGCTCCCACGCCCGAAGAGCCAGGAGGGAAAGCCGTGCCTCGTTGGAAAGCTCTTTGGCAGCTGCTCGCGTGGCCCCACAGCCCATGGTGCTGCGGGCTTTGGAGCGGCCGTCAGCCTCATCGCCACCGGCGCCCACGTCGGGCCGCTGCGCCAGCCTGCGAAGCATTTTCCGGTAGGGCCGCGTCTCTGGCGACAGCTCCCACGGCCGAAGAGCCAGGAGGGAAAGCCGTGCCTCGTTGGAAAGCTCTTTGGCAGCCGCTCACGTGGCCCCACAGCCCGTGGGGCTGCGGGCTTTGCGGCAGCCGTCAGCCTCGACGACACCGGCACCCAGGTGGGGCCGCCGCGCCAGCCTGTGGACCATTTTCCGGTAGGGTCGCGGCTCTGGCGACAGCTCCCACGCCCGAAGAGCCAGGAGGGAAAGCCGTGCCTCGTTGGAAAGCTCTTTGGCAGCCGCTCGTGTGGCCCCACAGCCCGTGGGGCTGCGGGCTTTGCGGCGGCCGTCAGCCTCAGTGCCACCGGCGCCCACGTTGCGCCGCCGCGCCAGCCTGCGAAGCATTTTCCGGTAGGGCCGCGTCTCTGGCGACAGCTCCCACGGCCGAAGAGCCAGGAGGGAAAGCCGTGCCTCGTTGGAAAGCTCTTTGGCAGCCGCTCGCGTGGCCCCACAGCCCATGGGGCTGCGGGCTTTCCCGCGGCCGTCAGCCTCGGCGCCATCGGCGCCCACGTCGGGCCGCCGCGCCAGCCTGCGAAGCATTTTCCGGTAGGGCCGCGGCTCTGGCGTTAGCTCCCACGGCCGAAGAGCCAGGAGGGAAAGCCGTGCCTCGTTGGAAAGCTCTTTGGCAGCCGCTCGTGTGGCCCCACAGCCCGTGGGGCTGCGGGCTTTGCGGCGGCCGTCAGCCTCAGTGCCACCGGCGCCCACGTGGCGCCGCCGCGCCAGGCTGCGAAGCATTTTCCGGTAGGGCCGCGGCTCTGGCGACAGCTCCCACGGCCGAAGAGCCAGGAGGGAAAGCCGTGCCTCGTTGGAAAGCTCTTTGGCAGCCGCTCGCGTGGCCCCACAGCCCATGGGGCTGCGGGCTTTCCCGCGGCCGTCAGCCTCGGCGCCATCGGCGCCCACGTCGGGCCGCCGCGCCAGCCTGCGAAGCATTTTCCGGTAGGGCCGCGGCTCTGGCGACAGCTCCCACGGCCGAAGAGCCAGGAGGGAAAGCCGTGCCTCGTTGGAAAGCTCTTTGGCAGCCACTCGCGTGGCCCCACAGCCCGTGGGGCTGCGGGCTTTCCGGCGGCCGTCAGCCTGGGTGACACCGGCGCCCACGTCGGGCCGCCGCGCCAGCCTGCGAAGCATTTTCCGGTAGAGCCGCGGCTCTGGCGACAGCTCCCACGGCCAAAGAGCCAGGAGGGAAAGCCGTGCCTCGTTGGAAAGCTCTTTGGCCGCCGCTCGCGTGGCCCCACAGCCCGTGGGGGTGCGGGCTTTGCGGCGGCCGTCAGCCTGGGCCACACCGGCCCCCAGTTGGGGCGCCGCGCCAGCCTGCGAAGCATTTTCCGGTAGGGCCGCGTCTCTGGCGACAGCTCCCACGCCCGAAGAGCCAGGAGGGAAAGACGTGCCTCGTTGGAAAGCTCTTTGGCAGCCACTCGCGTGGCCCAACAGCCCATGGGGCTGTGGGCTTTGCGGCGGCCGTCAGCCTCGGCGCCACCGGCGCCCACGTGGGGCCGCTGCGCCAGGCAGAGAAGCATTTTCCGGTAGGGCCGCGGCTCTGGCGACAGCTCCCACGGCTGAAGAGCCAGGAGGGAAAGCCGTGCCTCGTTGGAAAGCCCTTTGGCAGCCGCTCGCGTGGCCCCACAGCCCGTGGGGCTGCGGGCTTTGCGGCGGCCGTCAGCCTCGGCGCCACCGGCGCCCACGTGGCGCCGCCGCGCCAGCCTGCGAAGCATTTTCCGGTAGGGCCGCGGCTCTGGCGACAGCTCCCACGCCCGAAGAGCCAGGAGGGAAAGCCGTGCCTCGTTGGAAAGCTCTTTGGCAGCTGCTCGCGTGGCCCCACAGCCGGTGGGGCTGCGGGCTTTCCGGCGGCCGTCAGCCTCGGCGACACCGGCGCCCACGTTGGGCCGCCGTGCTAGCCTGCGAAGCATTTTCCGGTAGGGCCGCGGCTCTGGCCACAGCTCCCACGGCCGAAGAGCCAGGAGGGAAAGCCGTGCCTCGTTGGAAAGCTCTTTGGCAGCCGCTCGCGTGGCCCCACAGCCCGTTGGGCTGCGGGCTTTGCGGAGGCCGTCAGCCTCGGCGGCTCCGGCGCCCACGTGGCGCCGCCGCGCCAGCCTGCGAAGCATTTTCCGGTAGGGCCGCGGCTCTGGCGACAGCTCCCACGGCCGAAGAGCCAGGAGGGAAAGCCGTGCCTCGTTGGAAAGCTCTTTGGCAGTCGCTCACGTGGCCCCACAGCCCGTGGGGCTGCGGGCTTTGCGGCGGCCGTCAGCTTCGGCTCCACCGGCGCCCACGTGGCGCCGCCGCGCCAGCCTGCGAAGCATTTTCTGGTAGGGCCGCGTCTCTGGCGACAGCTCCCACGGCCGAAGAGCCAGGAGGGAAAGCCGTGCCTCGTTGGAAAGCTCTTTGGCAGCCGCTCACGTGGCCCCACAGCCCGTGGGGCTGCGGGCTTTGCGGCAGCCGTCAGCCTCGACGACACCGGCACCCAGGTGGGGCCGCCGCGCCAGCCTGTGGACCATTTTCCGGTAGGGTCGCGGCTCTGGCGACAGCTCCCACGCCCGAAGAGCCAGGAGGGAAAGCCGTGCCTCGTTGGAAAGCTCTTTGGCAGCCGCTCGTGTGGCCCCACAGCCCGTGGGGCTGCGGGCTTTCCGGCGGCCGTCAGCCTGGGCGACACTGGAGCCCAGGAGGGGCCGCCGCGCTAGCCTGCGAAGCATTTTCCGGTAGGGCCGCGGCTCTGGCGACAGCTCCCATGCCGGAAGAGCCAGGAGGGAAAGCCGTGCCTCGTTGGAAAGCTCTTTGGCAGCCACTCGCGTGGCCCCACAGCCCGTGGGGCTGCGGGCTTTCCGGCGGCCGTCAGCCTGAGCGACACCGGCGCCCACGTGGCGCAGCCGCGCCAGCCTGCGAAGCATTTTCCGGTAGGGCCGCGTCTCTGGCGACAGCTCCCACGGCCGAAGAGCCAGGAGGGAAAGCCGTGCCTCGTTGGAAAGCTCTTTGGCAGCCGCTCGCGTGGCCCCACAGCCCATGGGGCTGCGGGCTTTGCGGCGGCCGTCAGCCTCGGCGCCACCGGCGCCCAGCTGGGGCCGCCACGCCAGCCTGCGAAGCATTTTCCGGTAGGGCCGCGGCTCTGGCGACAGCTCCCACGCCCGAAGAGCCAGGAGGGAAAGCCGTGCCTCGTTGGAAAGCTCTTTGGCAGCCGCTCACGTGGCCCCACAGCCCGTGGGGCTGCGGGCTTTGCGGCAGCCGTCAGCCTCGACGACACCGGCACCCAGGTGGGGCCGCCGCGCCAGCCTGTGGACCATTTTCCGGTAGGGTCGCGGCTCTGGCGACAGCTCCCACGCCCGAAGAGCCAGGAGGGAAAGCCGTGCCTCGTTGGAAAGCTCTTTGGCAGCCGCTCATGTGGCCCCACAGCCCGTGGGGCTGCGGACTTTGCGGCGGCCGTCAGCCTCAGTGCCACCGGCGCCCACGTTGCGCCGCCGCGCCAGGCTGCGAAGCATTTTCCGGTAGGGCCGCGTCTCTGGCGACAGCTCCCACGGCCGAAGAGCCAGGAGGGAAAGCCGTGCCTCGTTGGAAAGCTCTTTGGCAGCCGCTCGCGTGGCCCCACAGCCCATGGGGCTGCGGGCTTTCCCGCGGCCGTCAGCCTCGGCGCCATCGGCGCCCACGTCGGGCCGCCGCGCCAGCCTGCGAAGCATTTTCCGGTAGGGCCGCGGCTCTGGCGACAGCTCCCACGGCCGAAGAGCCAGGAGGGAAAGCCGTGCCTCGTTGGAAAGCTCTTTGGCAGCCGCTCACGTGGCCCCACAGCCCGTGGGGCTGCGGGCTTTCCGGAGGCCGTCAGCCTGGGCGCCAGCGGCGCCCACGTCGGTCCGCCACGCCAGCCTGCGAAGCATTTTCCGGTAGGGCCGCGTCTCTGGCGACAGCTCCCACGGCCGAAGAGCCAGGAGGGAAAGCCGTGCCTCGTTGGAAAGCTCTTTGGCAGCCACTCGCGTGGCCCCACAGCCCGTGGGGCTGCGCGCTTTGCGGCGGCCGTCAGCCTGGGCGACACCGGCGCCCAGGTGGGGCCGCCGCACTAGCCTGCGAAGCATTTTGCGGTAGGGCCGCGGCTCTGGCGACAGCTCCCACGGCCGAAGAGCCAGGAGGGAAAGCCGTGCCTCGTTGGAAAGCTCTTTGGCAGCCGCTCGTGTGGCCCCACAGCCCATGGGGCTGCGGGCTTTCCGGCGGCCTTCAGCCTCGGCACCACCGGCGCCCACGTGGGGCCGCTGCGCCAGTCTGCAAAGCATTTTCCGGTAGGGCCGCGTCTCTGGCGACAGCTCCCACGGCCGAAGAGCCAGGAGGGAAAGCCGTGCCTCCTTGGAAAGCTCTTTGGCAGCCGCTCGCGTGGCCCCACAGCCCGTTGGGCTGCGGTCTTTGCGGAGGCCGTCAGCCTCGGCGCCACTGGCGCCCACGTCGGGCCGCCGCGCCAGCCTGCAAAGAATTTTCCGGTAGGGCCGCGGCTCTGGCGACAGCTCCCACGCCCAAAGAGCCAGGAGGGAAAGCCGTGCCTCGTTGGAAAGCTCTTTGGCAGCCACTCACATGGCCCTAAAGCCTGTGGGGCTGCGGGCTTTGCGGCGGCCATTAGCCTCGGCGGCTCCGGCGCCCACGTGGCGCGGCCGCGCCAGCCTGCGAAGCATTTTCCGGTAGGGCCGCGGCTCTGGCGACAGCTCCCACGGCCGAAGAGCCAGGAGGGAAAGCCGTGCCTCGTTGGAAAGCTCTTTGGCAGTCGCTCACGTGGCCCCACAGCCAATGGGGCTGCGGGCTTTTAGGCGGCCGTCAGCTTCGGCGCCACCGGCGCCCACTTGGCGCCGCCGCGCCAGCCTGCGAAGCATTTTCCGGTAGGGCCGCGGCTCTGGCGACAGCTCCCACGCCCGAAGAGCCAGGAGGGAAAGCCGTGCCTCGTTGGAAAGCTCTTTGGCAGCCGCTCGTGTGGCCCCACAGCCCGTGGGGCTGCGGGCTTTCCGGCGGCCGTCAGCCTGGGCGCCTCCAGCGCCCACGTCGGGCCGCCGCGCCAGCCTGCGAAGCATTTTCCGGTAGGGCCGCGGCTCTGGCGACAGCTCCCACGCCCGAAGAGCCAGGAGGGAAAGACGTGCCTCGTTGGAAAGCTCTTTGGCAGCCACTCGCGTGGCCCCATAGCCTGTGGGGCTGCGGGCTTTCCGGCGGCTGTCAGCCTCGGCGCCACCGGCGCCCACGTGGCACGACCGCGCCAGCCTGCGAAGCATTTTCCGGTAGGGCCGCGGCTCTGGCGACAGCTCCCACGCCCGAAGAGCCAGGAGGGAAAGCCGTGCCTCGTTGGAAAGCTCTTTGGCAGCCACTCGCATGGCCCTAAAGCCTGTGGGGCTGTGGGCTTTGCGGCGGCCGTCAGCCTCTGCGCCACCGACGCCCACGTGGCGGCGCCGCGCTAGCCTGCCAAGCATTTTCCGGTAGGGCCGCGTCTCTGGTGACAGCTCCCACGCCCGAAGATCCAGGAGGGAAAGCCGTGCCTCGTTGGAAAGCTCTTTGGCAGCCGCTCGCGTGGCCCCACAGCCCATGGGGCTGCGGGCTTTGCGGCAGCCGTCAGCCTCAGTGCCACCGGCGCCCACGTGGCGCCGCCGCGCCAGCCTGCGAAGCATTTTCCGGTAGGGCCGTGGCTCTGGCGACAGCTCCCACGCCCGAAGAGCTAGGAGGGAAAGCCGTGCCTCGTTGGAAAGCTCTTTGGCAGCCGCTCGCGTGGCCCCACAGTCCGTGGGGCTGCAGGCTTTCCGGCGGCCGTCAGCCTGGGCGACACTGGAGCCCAGGAGGGGCCGCCGCGCTAGCCTGCGAAGCATTTTCAGGTAGGGCCGCGGCTCTGGCGACAGCTCCCACGGCCGAAGAGCCAGGAGGGAAAGCCGTGCCTCGTTGGAAAGCTCTTTGGCAGCCACTCGCGTGGCCCCACAGCCCGTGGGGCTGCGGGCTTTCCGGAGGCCGTCAGCCTGGGCGCCAGCGGCGCCCACGTCGGTCCGCCACGCCAGCCTGCGAAGCATTTTCCGGTAGGGCCGCGTCTCTGGCGACAGCTCCCACGGCCGAAGAGCCAGGAGGGAAAGCCGTGCCTCGTTGGAAAGCTCTTTGGCAGCCACTCGCGTGGCCCCACAGCCCGTGGGGCTGCGGGCTTTCTGGCGGCCGTCAGCCTGGGCGACACCGGCGCCCAGGTGGGGCCGCCGCACTAGCCTGCGAAGCATTTTGCGGTAGGGCCGCGGCTCTGGCGACAGCTCCCACGGCCGAAGAGCCAGGAGGGAAAGCCGTGCCTCGTTGGAAAGGTCTTTGGCAGCCGCTCGTGTGGCCCCACAGCCCGTGGGGCTGCGGGCTTTGCGGCGGCCGTCAGCCTCGGCACCACCGGCGCCCACGTGGGGCCGCTGCGCCAGTCTGCAAAGCATTTTCCGGTAGGGCCGCGGCTCTGGCGACAGCTCCCATGCCCGAAGAGCCAGGAGGGAAAGCCGTGCCTCGTTGGAAAGCTCTTTGGCAGCCGCTCGCGTGGCCCCACAGCCCGTTGGGCTGCGGGCTTTGCGGCGGCCGTCAGCCTCGGCGCCACTGGCGCCCACGTGGGGCCGCCGCGCCAGCCTGCAAAGAATTTTCCGGTAGGGCCGCGGCTCTGGCGACAGCTCCCACGCCCGAAGAGCCAGGAGGGAAAGCCGTGCCTCGTTGGAAAGCTCTTTGGCAGCCACTCACATGGCCCTAAAGCCTGTGGGGCTGCGGGCTTTGCGGCGGCCATTAGCCTCGGCGGCTCCGGCGCCCACGTGGCGCCGCCGCGCCAGCCTGCGAAGCATTTTCCGGTAGGGCCGCGGCTCTGGCGACAGCTCCCACGGCCGAAGAGCCAGGAGGGAAAGCCGTGCCTCGTTGGAAAGCTCTTTGGCAGTCGCTCACGTGGCCCCACAGCCAATGGGGCTGCGGGATTTGCGGCGGCCGTCAGCTTCGGTGCCACCGGCGCCCACGTGGCGCCGCCGCGCCAGCCTGCGAAGCATTTTCCGGTAGGGCCGCGGCTCTGGCGACAGCTCCCACGCCCGAAGAGCCAGGAGGGAAAGCCATGCCTCGTTGGAATGCTCTTTGGCAGCCGCTCGTGTGGCCCCACAGCCCGTGGGGCTGCGGGCTTTCCGGCGGCCGTCAGCCTGGGCGCCTCCAGCGCCCACGTCGGGCCGCCGCGCCAGCCTGCGAAGCATTTTCCGGTAGGGCCGCGGCTCTGGCGACAGCTCCCACGCCCGAAGAGCCAGGAGGGAAAGCCGTGCCTCGTTGGAAAGCTCTTTGGCAGCCACTCGCGTGGCCCCATAGCCTGTGGGGCTGCTGGCTTTCCGGCGGCTGTCAGCCTCGGCGCCACCGGCGCCCACGTGGCACGACCGCGCCAGCCTGCGAAGCATTTTCCGGTAGGGCCGTGGCTCTGGCGACAGCTCCCACGCCCGAAGATCCAGGAGGGAAAGCCGTGCCTCGTTGGAAAGCTCTTTGGCAGCCACTCGCATGGCCCTAAAGCCTGTGGGGCTGTGGGCTTTGCGGCGGCCGTCAGCCTCGGCGCCACCGACGCCCACGTGGCGGCGCCGCGCTAGCCTGCCAAGCATTTTCCGGTAGGGCCGCGTCTCTGGTGACAGCTCCCACGCCCGAAGAGCCAGGAGGGAAAGCTGTGCCTCGTTGGAAAGCTCTTTGGCAGCCGCTCGCGTGGCCCCACAGCCCGTGGGGCTGCGGGCTTTCCGGCGGCCGTCAGCCTGGGCGACACCGCCGCCCACGTGGGGCCGCCGCGCCAGCCTGCAAAGCATTTTCCGGTAGGGCCGCGGCTCTGACAACAGCTCCCACGCCCGAAGAGCCAGGAGGGAAAGCCGTGCCTCGTTGGAAAGCTCTTTGGCAGCCACTCGTGTGGCCCCACAGCCCGTGGGGCTGCGGGCTTTGCGGCGGCTGTCAGCCTCGGCGCCACCGGCGCCCACGTGGCACGACCGCGCCAGCCTGCAAAGCATTTTCCGGTAGGGCCGCGTCTCTGGCGACAGCTCCCACGCCAGAAGAGCCAGGAGGGAAAGCCGTGCCTCGTTGCAAAGCTCTTTGGCAGCCGCTCGCGTGGCCCCACAGCCTGTGGGGCTGCGGGCTTTGCGGCGGCCGTCAGCCTCGGCGCCACCGGCGCCCAGGTGGGGCCGCCACGCCAGCCTGCGAAGCATTTTCCGGTAGGGCCGCGGCTCTGGCGACAGCTCCCACGCCCGAAGAGCCAGGAGGGAAAGCCGTGCCTCGTTGGAAAGCTCTTTGGCAGCCACTCGCGTAG
Source organism: Larus michahellis (assembly GCF_964199755.1). Lineage (NCBI taxonomy): Eukaryota > Metazoa > Chordata > Aves > Charadriiformes > Laridae > Larus > Larus michahellis. The sequence continues at coordinate 273,071 of NW_027436004.1, forward strand.
CCCCACAGCCCGTTGGGCTGCGGGCTTTGCGGCGGCCGTCAGCCTCGACGACACCGGCACCCAGGTGGGGCCGACGCGCCAGCCTGTGGACCATTTTCCGGTAGGGTCGCGGCTCTGGCGACAGCTCCCACGCCCGAAGAGCCAGGAGGGAAAGCCGTGCCTCGTTGGAAAGCTCTTTGGCAGCCGCTCGTGTGGCCCCACAGCCCGTGGGGCTGCGGGCTTTGCGGCGGCCGTCAGCCTCAGTGCCACCGGCGCCCACGTGGCGCCGCCGCGCCAGCCTGCGAAGCATTTTCCGGTAGGGCCGCGGCTCTGGCGACAGCTCCCACGCCCGAAGAGCCAGGAGGGAAAGCCATGCCTCGTTGGAATGCTCTTTGGCAGCCGCTCGTGTGGCCCCACAGCCCGTGGGGCTGCGGGATTTCCGGCGGCCGTCAGCCTGGGCGCCTCCAGCGCCCACGTCGGGCCGCGGCGCCAGCCTGCGAAGCATTTTCCGGTAGGGCCGCGGCTCTGGCGACAGCTCCCACGGCCGAAGAGCCAGGAGGGAAAGACGTGCCTCGTTGGAAAGCTCTTTGGCAGCCACTCGCGTGGCCCCACAGCCTGTGGGGCTGCTGGCTTTCCGGCGGCTGTCAGCCTCGGCGCCACCGGCGCCCACGTGGCATGACCGCGCCAGCCTGCGAAGCATTTTCCGGTAGGGCCGTGGCTCTGGCGACAGCTCCCACGCCCGAAGATCCAGGAGGGAAAGCCGTGCCTCGTTGGAAAGCTCTTTGGCAGCCACTCGCATGGTCCTAAAGCCTGTGGGGCTGTGGGCTTTGCGGCGGCCGTCAGCCTCGGCGCCACCGACGCCCACGTGGCGGCGCCGCGCTAGCCTGCCAAGCATTTTCCGGTAGGGCCGCGTCTCTGGTGACAGCTCCCACGCCCGAAGAGCCAGGAGGGAAAGCCGTGCCTCGTTGGAAAGCTCTTTGGCAGCCGCTCGGGTGGCCCCACAGCCCATGGGGCTGCGGGCTTTGCGGCAGCCGTCAGCCTCAGTGCCACCGGCGCCCACGTGGCGCCGCCGCGCCAGCCTGCGAAGCATTTTCCGGTAGGGCCGTGGCTCTGGCGACAGCTCCCTTGCCCGAAGAGCCAGGAGGGAAAGCCGTGCCTCGTTGGAAAGCTCTTTGGCAGCCGCTCGCGTGGCCCCACAGCCCGTGGGGCTGCGGGCTTTCCGGCGGCCGTCAGCCTTGGCGACACCGGCGCTCAGGTGGGGCCGCCGTGCCAGACTGCGAGGCATTTTCCGGTAGGGCCGCGGCTCTGACAACAGCTCCCACGCCCGAAGAGCCAGGAGGGAAAGCCGTGCCTCGTTGGAAAGCTCTTTGGCAGCCACTCGTGTGGCCCCACAGCCCGTGGGGCTGCGGGCTTTGCGGCGGCTGTCAGCCTCGGCGCCACCGGCGCCCACGTGGCGCGACCGCGCCAGCCTGCAAAGCATTTTCCGGTAGGGCTGCAGCTCTGGCGACAGCTCCCACGCCCGAAGAGCCAGGAGGGAAAGCCGTGCCTCGTTGGAAAGCTCTTTGGCAGCCGCTCGCGTGGCCCCACAGCCCATGGGGCTGCGGGCTTTGCGGCGGCCGTCAGCCTCGGCGCCACCGGCGCCCAGGTGGGGCCGCCACGCCAGCCTGCGAAGCATTTTCCGGTAGGGCCGCGGCTCTGGCGACAGCTCCCACGCCCGAAGAGCCAGGAGGGAAAGCCGTGCCTCGTTGGAAAGCTCTTTGGCAGCCACTCGCGTGGCCCCACAGCCCGTGGGGCTGCGGGCTTTCCGGCGGCCGTCAGCCTGGGCGACACTGGAGCCCAGGAGGGGCCGCCACGCTAGACTGCGAAGCATTTTCCGGTAGGGCCGCGGCTCAGGCGACACCTCCCATGCCTGAAGAGCCAGGAGGGAAAACCGTGCCTCGTTGGAAAGCTCTTTGGCAGCCACTCGCGTGGCCCCACAGCCCGTGGGGCTGCGGGCTTTGCGGCGGCCGTCAGCCTGGGCGACACCGGCGCCCACGTGGCGCCGCCGCGCCAGCCTGCGAAGCATTTTCCGGTAGGGCCGCGTCTCTAGCGACAGCTCCCACGCCCGAAGAGCCAGGAGGGAAAGCCGTGCCTCGTTGGAAAGCTCTTTGGCAGCCGCTCGCGTGGCCCCACAGCCCGTGGGGCTGCGGGCTTTGCGGCGGCCGTCAGCCTGGGCGACACCGCCGCCCACGTGGGGCCGCTGCGCCAGCCTGCAAAGCATTTTCCGGTAGGGCCGCGCCTCTGACAACAGCTCCCACGCCCGAAGAGCCAGGAGGGAAAGCCGTGCCTCATTGGAACGCTCTTTGGCAGCCACTCGTGTGGCCCCACAGCCCGTGGGGCTGCGGGCTTTGCGGCGGCTGTCAGCCTCGGCGCCACCGGCGCCCACGTGGCGCGACCGCGCCAGCCTGCAAAGCATTTTCCGGTAGGGCCGCGTCTCTGGCGACAGCTCCCACGGCCGAAGAGCCAGGAGGGAAAGCCGTGCCTCGTTGGAAAGCTCTTTGGCAGCCGCTCGCGTGGCCCCACAGCCCGTGGGGCTGCGGGCTTTGCGGCGGCCGTCAGCCTCGGCGCCACCGGCGCCCAGCTGGGGCCGCCACGCCAGCCTGCAAAGCATTTTCCGGTAGGGCCACGGCTCTGGCGACAGCTCCCACGCCCGAAGAGCCAGGAGGGAAAGCCGTGCCTCGTTGGAAAGCTCTTTGGCAGCCACTCGCGTGGCCCCACAGCCCGTTGGGCTGCGGGCTTTCCGGCGGCCGTCAGCCTCGACGACACCGGCACCCAGGTGGGGCCGCCGCGCCAGCCTGTGGACCATTTTCCGGTAGGGTCGCGGCTCTGGCGACAGCTCCCACGCCCGAAGAGCCAGGAGGGAAAGCCGTGCCTCGTTGGAAAGCTCTTTGGCAGCCGCTCATGTGGCCCCACAGCCCGTGGGGCTGCGGGCTTTGCGGCGGCCGTCAGCCTCAGTGCCACCGGCGCCCACGTTGCGCCGCCGCGCCAGCCTGCGAAGCATTTTCCGGTAGGGCCGCGTCTCTGGCGACAGCTCCCACGGCCGAAGAGCCAGGAGGGAAAGCCGTGCCTCGTTGGAAAGCTCTTTGGCAGCCGCTCGCGTGGCCCCACAGCCCATGGGGCTGCGGGCTTTCCCGCGGCCGTCAGCCTCGGCGCCATCGGCGCCCACGTCGGGCCGCCGCGCCAGCCTGCGAAGCATTTTCCGGTAGGGCCGCGTCTCTGGCGACAGCTCCCACGCCCGAAGAGCCAGGAGGGAAAGCCGTGCCTCGTTGGAAAGCTCTTTGGCAGCCGCTCGCGTGGCCCCACAGCCCATGGGGCTCCGGGCTTTGCGGCGGCCGTCAGCCTGGGCGACACCGGCGCCCAGGTAGGGCCGCCCGCCAGCCTGCAAAGAATTTTCCGGTAGGGCCGCGGCTCTGGCGACAGCTCCCACGCCCGAAGAGCCAGGAGGGAAAGCCGTGCCTCATTGGAAAGCTCTTTGGCAGCGGCTCGCGTGGCCCCACAGCCCATGGGGCTGCGGGCTTTGGAGCGGCCGTCAGCCTCATCGCCACCGGCGCCCACGTTGGGCCGCTGCGCCAGCCTGCAAAGCATTTTCCGGTAGGGCCGCGGCTCTGGCGACAGCTCCCACGGCCGAAGAGCCAGGAGGGAAAGCCGTGCCTCGTTGGAAAGCTCTTTGGCAGCCCCTCGCGTGGGCCCACAGCCCGTGGGGCTGCGGGCTTTGCGGCGGCCGTCAGCCTGGGCGACACCGGCGCCCAGGTGGGGCCACCTCGCTAGCCTGCAATGCATTTTCCGGTAGGGTCGCGGCTCTGGCGACAGCTCCCACGCCCGAAGAGCCAGGAGGGAAAGCCGTGCCTCGTTGGAAAGATCTTTGGCAGCCGCTCGCGTGGCCCCACAGCCCGTGGGGCTGCGGGCTTTGCGGCAGCCGTCAGCCTGGGCGACACCGGCTCCCAGCTGGGGCCGCCGCGCCAGCCTGCGAAGCATTTTCCGGTAGGGAGGCGGCTCTGGCGACAGCTCCCACGCCTGAAGAGCCAGGAGGGAAAGCCGTGCCTCGTTGGAAAGCTCTTTGGCAGCCACTCACGTGGCCCCACAGCCCGTTGGGCTGCGGTCTTTCCGGCGGCCGTCAGCCTCGACGACACCGGCCCCCAGGTGGGGCCGCCGCGCCAGCCTGTGGACCATTTTCCGGTAGGGTCGCGGCTCTGGCGACAGCTCCCACGGCCGAAGAGCCAGGAGGGAAAGCCGTGCCTCGTTGGAAAGCTCTTTGGCAGCCGCTCGCGTGGCCCCACAGCCCATGGGGCTGCGGGCTTTGCGGCGGCCGTCAGCCTCGGCGCCATCGGCGCCCACGTCGGGCCGCCGCGCCAGCCTGCGAAGCATTTTCTGGTAGGGCCGCGGCTCTGGCGACAGCTCCCATGCCTGAAGAGCCAGGAGGGAAAGCCGTGCCTCGTTGGAAAGCTCTTTGGCAGCCGCTCGCGTGGCCCAACTGCCCGTGGGGCTGCGGGCTTTCAGGCAGCCGTCAGCCTCGGCGCCAACGGTGCCCACATTGCGCAGCCGCGCCAGCCTGCGAAGCATTTTCGGGTAGGGCCGCGGCTCTGGCGACAGCTCCCACGCCCGAAGAGCCAGGAGGGAAAGCCGTGCCTCGTTGGAAAGCTCTTTGGCAGCCGCTCGCGTGGCCCCACAGCCCGTGGGGCTGCGGGCTTTGCGGCGGCCGTCAGCCTCGGCGCCACAGGCGCCCACGTCGGGCCGCTGCGCCAGCCTGCAAAGCATTTTCCGGTAGGGCCGCGTCTCTGGCGACAGCTCCCACGCCCGAAGAGCCAGGAGGGAAAGCCGTGCCTCGTTGGAAAGCTCTTTGGCAGCCACTCGCGTGGCCCCACAGCCCATGGGGCTGCGGGCTTTGCGGCGGCCGTCAGCCTCGGCGCCTAAGGCGCCCTCGTGGGGTCGCTGCGCCAGCCTGCAAAGCATTTTCCGGTAGGGCCGCGGCTCTGGCGACAGCTCCCACGGCCGAAGAGCCAGGAGGGAAAGCCGTGCCTCGTTGGAAAGCTCTTTGGCAGCCGCTCGCGTGGCCCCACAGCCCATGGGGCTGCGGGCTTTCCCGCGGCCGTCAGCCTCGGCGCCATCGGCGCCCACGTCGGGCCGCCGCGCCAGCCTGCGAAGCATTTTCCGGTAGGGCCGCGGCTCTGGCGACAGCTCCCACGCCCGAAGAGCCAGGAGGGAAAGCCGTGCCTCGTTGGAAAGCTCTTTGGCAGCCGCTCGTGTGGCCCCACAGCCCGTGGGGCTGCGGGCTTTCCGGCGGCCGTCAGCCTGGGTGCCACCGGCGCCCACGTCGGGCCGCCGCGCCAGCCTGCGAAGCATTTTCCGGTAGGGCCGCGTCTCTGGCGACAGCTCCCACGGCCAAAGAGCCAGGAGGGAAAGCCGTGCCTCGTTGGAAAGCTCTTTGGCCGCCGCTCGCGTGGCCCCACAGCCCGTGGGGCTGCGGGCTTTCCGGCGGCCGTCAGCCTGGGCCACACCGGCGCACAGTTGGGGCGCCGCGCCAGCCTGCGAAGCATTTTCCGGTAGGGCCGCGTCTCTGGCGACAGCTCCCACGCCCGAAGAGCCAGGAGGGAAAGCCGTGCCTCGTTGGAAAGCTCTTTGGCAGCCGCTCGCATGGCCCCACAGCCCGTTGGGCTGCGGGCTTTGCGGCGGCCGTCAGCCTGGTCGACACCGGCGGCCAGGTGGGGCCGCCGCGCCAGCCTGCAAAGCATTTTCCGGTAGGGCCGCGGCTCTGGCGACAGCTCCCACGCCCGAAGAGCCAGGAGGGAAAGCCGTGCCTCATTGGAAAGCTCTTTGGCAGTCGCTCGCGTGGCCCCAAAGCCCGTGGGGTAGTGGGCTTTGCGGCGGCCGTCAGCCTCGGCGCCACCGGCGCCCACGTGGCGCGAACGCGCCACCCTGCAAAGGATTTTCCGGTAGGGCCGCGTCTCTAGCGACAGCTCCCACGCCCGAAGAGCCAGGAGGGAAAGCCATGCCTCGTTGGAAAGCTCTTTGGCAGCCGCTCGCGTGGCCCAACTGCCCGTGGGGCTGCGGGCTTTGAGGCAGCCGTCAGCCTCGGCGCCAACGGCGCCCACATTGCGCAGCCGCGCCAGCCTGCGAAGCATTTTCGGGTAGGGCCGCGGCTCTGGCGACAGCTCCCACGCCCGAAGAGCCAGGAGGGAAAGCCGTGCCTCGTTGGAAAGCTCTTTGGCAGCCGCTCGCGTGGCCCCACAGCCCGTGGGGCTGCGGGCTTTGCGGCGGCCGTCAGCCTCGGCGCCACAGGCGCCCACGTGGGGCCGCTTCGACAGCCTGCGAAGCATTTTCCGGTAGGGCCGCGGCTCTGGCGACAGCTCCCACGCCCGAAGAGCCAGGAGGGAAAGCCGTGCCTCGTTGGAAAGCTCTTTGGCAGCCGCTCGCGTGGCCCCACAGCCCGTGGGGCTGCGGGCTTTGCGGCGGCCGTCAGCCTCGGCTCCACCGGCGCCCACGTGGGGCCGCTGCGCCAGCCTGAGAAGCATTTTCCGGTAGGGCCGCGTCTCTGGCGACAGCTCCCACACCCGAAGAGCCAGGAGGGAAAGCCGTGCCTCGTTGGAAAGCTCTTTGGCAGCCGTTCGCGTGGCCCCACAGCCCGTGGGGCTGCGGGCTTTGCGGCGGCCGTCAGCCTGGGCGCCACCGGCGCCCACGTGGCGCCGCGGCGCCAGCCTGCGAAGCATTTTCCGGTAGGGCCGCGGCTCTGGCGACATCTCCCACGCCCAAAGAGTCAGGAGGGAAAGCCGTGCCTCGTTGGAAAGCTCTTTGGCAGCCGCTCGCGTGGCCCCACAGCCCGTGGGGCTGCGGGCTTTGCGGCGGCCGTCAGCCTCGGCGCCACCAGCGCCCACGTCGGGCCGCCGTGCCAGCCTGCGAAGCATTTTCCGGTAGGGCCGCGGCTCTGGCGACATCTCCCACGCCCGAAGAGCCAGGAGGTAAAGCCATGCCTCGTTGAAAAGCTCTTTGGCAGCCGCTCGCGTGGCCCCACTGCCCATGGGGCTGCGGGCTTTCCGGCAGCCGGCAGCCTGGGCGACACCGGCGCCCAGGTGGGGCCGCCGCGCCGGCCTGCGAAGCATTTTCCGGTAGGGCCGCGGCTCTGGCAACAGCTCCCACGGCCGAAGAGCCAGGAGGGAAAGCCGTGCCTTGATGGAAAGCTCTTTGGCAGCCACTCACGTGGCCCCACAGCCCGTGGGGCTGCGGGCTTTGCGGCGGCCGTCAGCCTCGGTGCCACCGGTGCCCACGTGGCGCCGCTGCGCCAGCCTGTGAAGCATTTTCCGGTAGGGCCGCGGCTCTGGCGACAGCTCCCACGCCCGAAGAGCCAGGAGGGAAAGCCGTGCCTCGTTGGAAAGCTCTTTGGCAGCCGCTCGCGTGGCCCCACAGCCCATGCGGCTGTGGGCTTTGCGGCGGCCGTCAGCCTCAGCGCCACCGGCGCCCACGTTGCGCCGCCGCGCCAGCCTGCAAAGCTTTTTCCGGTAGGGTCGCGGCTCTGGCGACATCTGCCACGCCCGAAGAGCCAGGAGGGAAAGCCGTGCCTCGTTGGAAAGCTCTTTGGCAGCCGCTCGCGTGGCCCAACTGTCCGTGGGGCTGCGGGCTTTGCGGCGGCCGTCAGCCTCGGCGCCACCGGCACCCACGTTGCGCCGCTGCGCCAGCCTGCGAAGCATTTTCCGGTAGGGCTGCGGCTCTGGCGACAGCTCCCACGCCCGAAGAGCCAGGAGGGAAAGCCGTGCCTCGTTGGAAAGCTCTTTGGCAGCCGCTCACGTGGCCCCACAGCCCATGCGGCTGCGTGCTTTGCGGCGGCCGTCAGCCTGGGCGCCACCGGCGCCAACGTGGCGCCACCGCGACAGCCTGCGAAGCATTTTCCGGTAGGGCCATGGTTCTGGCGACAGCTCCCACGCCCGAAGAGCCAGGAGGGAAAGCCGTGCCTCATTGGAAAGCTCTTTGGCAGCCGCTGACGTGGCCCCACAGCCCGTGGGGCTGCGGGCTTTGCGGCGGCCGTCAGCCTGGGCGACACCGGCGCCCACGTGGCGCTGCCGCTCCAGCCTGCGAAGCATTTTCCGGTAGGGCCGCGGCTCTGGCGACAGCTCCCACGGCCGAAGAGCCAGGAGGGAAAGCCGTGACTCCTTGGAAAGCTCTTTGGCAGCCGCTCGCGTGGCCCCACAGCCCGTGGGGCTGCGGGCTTTGCGGCGGCCGTCAGCCTCGGCGCCACCGGTGCCCACATTGTGCCGCTGCGCCAGCCTGCGAAGCATTTTCTGGTAGGGCCGCGGCTCTGGCCACAGCTCCCACGCCCGAAGAGCCAGGAGGGAAAGCCGTGACTCCTTGGAAAGCTCTTTGGCAGCCGCTCGCGTGGCCCCACAGCCCATGCGGCTGTGGGCTTTGCGGCGGCCGTCAGCCTCGGCGCCACCGGCGCCGATGTTGCGCCGCCGCGCCAGCCTGCGAAGCATTTTCCAGTAGGGCCGCGTCTCTGGCGACAGCTCCCACGCCCGAAGAGCCAGGAGGGAAAGCCGTGCCTCGTTGGAAAGCTCTTTGGCAGCCGCTCGCGTAGCCCCACAGTCTGTGGGGCTGCGGGCTTTGCGGCGGCCGTCAGCCTCGGCGCCACCAGCGCCCACGTTGCGCCGCCGCGCCAGCCTGCGAAGCATTTTCCGGTAGGGTCGCGGCTCTGGCGACAGCTCCCACGCCCGAAGAGCCAGGAGGGAAAGCCATGCCTCGTTGCAAAGCTCTTTGGCAGCCACTCACGTGGCCCCACAGCCCGTGGGGCTGCGGGCTTTGCGGCGGCCGTCAGCCTCGGCGCCACCGGCGCCCACGTGGTGCCGCCGTGCCAGCCTGCGAAGCATTTTCCGGTAGGGCTGCAGCTCTGGCGACAGCTCCCATGCCCGAAGAGCCAGGAGGGAAAGCCGTGCCTCGTTGCAAAGCTCTTTGGCAGCCGCTCGCGTGGCCCCACAGCCCATGCGGCTGTGGGCTTTGCGGCAGCCGTCAGCCTCAGCGCCACCGGCGCCCACGTTGCGCCGCCGCGCCAGCCTGCAAAGCTTTTTCCGGTAGGGCCGCGGCTCTGGCGAGAGCTCCCACGCCCGAAGAGCCAGGAGGGAAAGCCGTGCCTCGTTGGAAAGCTCTTTGGCAGCCACTCGCGTGGCCCAACTGCCCGTGGGGCTGCGGGCTTTGCGGCGGCCGTCAGCCTGGGTGACACCGGTGCCCACGTCGGGCCGCCGCGCCAGCCTGCAAAGCATTTTCCGGTATGGTCGCGGCTCTCGCGACAGCTCCCACGCCCGAAGAGCCAGGAGGGAAAGCCGTGCCTTGTTGGAAAGCTCTTTGGCAGCCACTCGCGTGGCCCCACAGCCCGTGGGGCTGCGGGCTTTCCGGCGGCCGTCAGCCTCGGCGCCACCGGCGCCCACGTTGCGCCGCCGCGCCAGCCTGCGAAGCATTTTCCGGTAGGGCCGCATCTCTGGCGACAGCTCCCACGCCCGAAGAGCCAGGAGGGAAAGCCGTGCCTCGTTGGAAAGCTCTTTGGCAGGCACTCGCGTGGTCCCACAGCCCGTGGGGCTGCGGGCTTTGCGGCGGCCGTCAGCCTGGGCAACACCGGCGCCCACGTGGCGCCGCGGCGCCAGCCTGCGAAGCATTTTCCGGTAGGGCCGCGGCTCTGGCGACATCTCCCACGCCCAAAGAGCCAGGAGGGAAAGCCGTGCCTCGTTGGAAAGCTCTTTGGCAGCCCCTCGCGTGGGCCCACAGCCCGTGGGGCTGCGGGCTTTGCGGCGGCCGTCAGCCTTGGCGACACCGGCGCTCAGGTGGGGCCGCCGCGCCAGACTGCGAGGCATTTTCCGGTAGGGCCGCAGCTCTGGCAACAGCTCCCACGCCCGAAGAGCCAGGAGGGAAAGCCGTGCCTCGTTGGAAAGCTCTTTGGCAGCCGCTCGCGTGGGCCCGCAGCTCGTGGGGCTGCGGGCTTTCCGGCGGCCGTCAGCCTCGGCGCCACCGGCGCCCACGTTGCGCCGCCGTGCCAGCCTGCGAAGCATTTTCCGGTAGGGCCGCGGCTCTGGTGACAGCTCCCACGCCCGAAGAGCCAGGAGGGAAAGCCATGCCTCGTTGGAAAGCTCTTTGGCAGCCACTCGCATGGCCCTAAAGCCCGTGGGGCTGCGGGCTTTCCGGCGGCCGTCAGCCTGGGCGACACCGGCGCCCAGTTGGGGCCGCCACGCCAGCCTGCGAAGCATTTTCCGGTAGGGCTGCGGCTCTGGCGACAGCTCCCACGCCCGAATAGCCAGGAGGGAAAGCCATGCCTCGTTGAAAAGCTCTTTGGCAGCCGCTCGCGTGGCCCCACAGCCCGTGGGGCTGCGGGCTTTGCGGCGGCCGTCAGCCTCGGCGCCACCGGCGCCCACGTTGCGCCGCTGTGCCAGCCTGCGAAGCATTTTCCGGTAGGGCCGCGGCTCTGGCGACAGCTCCCACGCCCGAAGAGCCACGAGGGAAAGCCGTGCCTCGTTGGAAAGCTCTTTGGCAGCCGCTCGCGTGGCCCCACAGCCCGTGGGGCTGCGGGCTTTGCGGCGGCCGTCAGCCTCGGCTCCACCGGCGCCCACGTGGGGCCGCTGCGCCAGCCTGAGAAGCATTTTCCGGTAGGGCCGCGTCTCTGGCGACAGCTCCCACGCCAGAAGAGCCAGGAGGGAAAGCCGTGCCTCGTTGGAAAGCTCTTTGGCAGCCACTCGCGTGGCCCCACAGCCCGTGGGGCTGCGGGCTTTGCGGCGGCCGTCAGCCTGGGCAACACCGGCGCCCACGTGGCGCCGCGACGCCAGCCTGCGAAGCATTTTGCGGTAGGGCCGCGGCTCTGGCGACATCTCCCACGCCCAAAGAGTCAGGAGGGAAAGCCGTGCCTCGTTGGAAAGCTCTTTGGCAGCCACTCGCGTGGCCCCACAGCCCGTGGGGCTGCGGGCTTTGCGGCGGCCGTCAGCCTCGGCGCCACCAGCGCCCACGTCGGGTCGCCGCGCCAGCCTGCGAAGCATTTTCCGGTAGGGCCGCGGCTCTGGCGACAGCTCCCACGCCCGAAGAGCCAGGAGGGAAAGCCGTGCCTCGTTGGAAAGCTCTTTGGCAGCCGCTCGCGTGGCCCCACAGCCCGTGGGGCTGCGGGCTTTGCGGCGGCCGTCAGCCTCGGCGCCACCGGCGCCCACGTGGCGCCGCCGCGCCAGCCTGCGAAGCATTTTCCGTTAAGGCTGCAGCTCTGGCGACAGCTCCCACGCCCGAAGAGCCAGGAGGGAAAGCCGTGCCTCCTTGGAAAGCACTTTGGCAGCCCCTCGCGTGGCCCCACAGCCCGTGGGGCTGCGGGCTTTGCGGCAGCCGTCAGCCTCGGCGCCACTGGCACCCACGTGGGGCCGCTGCGCCAGCCTGCGAAGCATTTTCCGGTAGGGCCGCGTCTCTGGCGACAGCTCCCACGCCCGAAGAGCCAGGAGGGAAAGCCATGCCTCGTTGGAAAGCTCTTTGGCAGCCCCTCGCGTGGCCCCACAGCCCGTGGGGCTGCGGGCTTTGCGGCAGCCGTCAGCCTCAGCGCCACTGGCACCTACGTGGGGCCGCTGCGCCAGCCTGCGAAGCATTTTGCGGTAGGGCCGCGGCTCTGGCGACAGCTCCCACGCCCGAAGAGCCAGGAGGGAAAGCCGTGACTCCTTGGAAAGCTCTTTGGCAGCCGCTCGCGTAGCCCCACAGCCCGTGGGGCTGCGGGCTTTGCGGCGGCCGTCAGCCTCGGCGCCACCGGTGCCCACATTGTGCCGCTGCGCCAGCCTGCGAAGCATTTTCTGGTAGGGCCGCGGCTCTGGCCACAGCTCCCACGCCCGAAGAGCCAGGAGGGAAAGCCGTGACTCCTTGGAAAGCTCTTTGGCAGCCGCTCGCGTGGCCCCACAGCCCGTGGGGCTGCGGGCTTTGCGGCGGCCGTCAGCCTCGGCGCCACCGGTGCCCACATTGTGCCGCTGCGCCAGCCTGCGAAGCATTTTCTGGTAGGGCCGCGGCTCTGGCCACAGCTCCCACGCCCGAAGAGCCAGGAGGGAAAGCCGTGACTCCTTGGAAAGCTCTTTGGCAGCCGCTCGCGTGGCCCCACAGCCCATGCGGCTGTGGGCTTTGCGGCGGCCGTCAGCCTCGGCGCCACCGGCGCCGATGTTGCGCCGCCGCGCCAGCCTGCGAAGCATTTTCCAGTAGGGCCGCGTCTCTGGCGACAGCTCCCACGCCCGAAGAGCCAGGAGGGAAAGCCGTGCCTCGTTGGAAAGCTCTTTGGCAGCCGCTCGCGTAGCCCCACAGTCTGTGGGGCTGCGGGCTTTGCGGCGGCCGTCAGCCTCGGCGCCACCAGCGCCCACGTTGCGCCGCCGCGCCAGCCTGCGAAGCATTTTCCGGTAGGGTCGCGGCTCTGGCGACAGCTCCCACGCCCGAAGAGCCAGGAGGGAAAGCCATGCCTCGTTGCAAAGCTCTTTGGCAGCCACTCACGTGGCCCCACAGCCCGTGGGGCTGCGGGCTTTGCGGCGGCCGTCAGCCTCGGCGCCACCGGCGCCCACGTGGTGCCGCCGTGCCAGCCTGCGAAGCATTTTCCGGTAGGGCTGCAGCTCTGGCGACAGCTCCCATGCCCGAAGAGCCAGGAGGGAAAGCCGTGCCTCGTTGCAAAGCTCTTTGGCAGCCGCTCGCGTGGCCCCACAGCCCATGCGGCTGTGGGCTTTGCGGCAGCCGTCAGCCTCAGCGCCACCGGCGCCCACGTTGCGCCGCCGCGCCAGCCTGCAAAGCTTTTTCCGGTAGGGCCGCGGCTCTGGCGAGAGCTCCCACGCCCGAAGAGCCAGGAGGGAAAGCCGTGCCTCGTTGGAAAGCTCTTTGGCAGCCACTCGCGTGGCCCAACTGCCCGTGGGGCTGCGGGCTTTGCGGCGGCCGTCAGCCTGGGTGACACCGGTGCCCACGTCGGGCCGCCGCGCCAGCCTGCAAAGCATTTTCCGGTATGGTCGCGGCTCTGGCGACAGCTCCCACGCCCGAAGAGCCAGGAGGGAAAGCCGTGCCTTGTTGGAAAGCTCTTTGGCAGCCACTCGCGTGGCCCCACAGCCCGTGGGGCTGCGGGCTTTCCGGCGGCCGTCAGCCTCGGCGCCACCGGCGCCCACGTTGCGCCGCCGCGCCAGCCTGCGAAGCATTTTCCGGTAGGGCCGCATCTCTGGCGACAGCTCCCACGCCCGAAGAGCCAGGAGGGAAAGCCGTGCCTCGTTGGAAAGCTCTTTGGCAGGCACTCGCGTGGTCCCACAGCCCGTGGGGCTGCGGGCTTTGCGGCGGCCGTCAGCCTGGGCAACACCGGCGCCCACGTGGCGCCGCGGCGCCAGCCTGCGAAGCATTTTCCGGTAGGGCCGCGGCTCTGGCGACATCTCCCACGCCCAAAGAGCCAGGAGGGAAAGCCGTGCCTCGTTGGAAAGCTCTTTGGCAGCCCCTCGCGTGGGCCCACAGCCCGTGGGGCTGCGGGCTTTGCGGCGGCCGTCAGCCTTGGCGACACCGGCGCTCAGGTGGGGCCGCCGCGCCAGACTGCGAGGCATTTTCCGGTAGGGCCGCAGCTCTGGCAACAGCTCCCACGCCCGAAGAGCCAGGAGGGAAAGCCGTGCCTCGTTGGAAAGCTCTTTGGCAGCCGCTCGCGTGGGCCCGCAGCTCGTGGGGCTGCGGGCTTTCCGGCGGCCGTCAGCCTCGGCGCCACCGGCGCCCACGTTGCGCCGCCGTGCCAGCCTGCGAAGCATTTTCCGGTAGGGCCGCGGCTCTGGTGACAGCTCCCACGCCCGAAGAGCCAGGAGGGAAAGCCATGCCTCGTTGGAAAGCTCTTTGGCAGCCACTCGCATGGCCCTAAAGCCCGTGGGGCTGCGGGCTTTCCGGCGGCCGTCAGCCTGGGCGACACCGGCGCCCAGTTGGGGCCGCCACGCCAGCCTGCGAAGCATTTTCCGGTAGGGCTGCGGCTCTGGCGACAGCTCCCACGCCCGAAGAGCCAGGAGGGAAAGCCATGCCTCGTTGAAAAGCTCTTTGGCAGCCGCTCGCGTGGCCCCACAGCCCGTGGGGCTGCGGGCTTTGCGGCGGCCGTCAGCCTCGGCGCCACCGGCGCCCACGTTGCGCCGCTGTGCCAGCCTGCGAAGCATTTTCCGGTAGGGCCGCGGCTCTGGCGACAGCTCCCACGCCCGAAGAGCCACGAGGGAAAGCCGTGCCTCGTTGGAAAGCTCTTTGGCAGCCGCTCGCGTGGCCCCACAGCCCGTGGGGCTGCGGGCTTTGCGGCGGCCGTCAGCCTCGGCTCCACCGGCGCCCACGTGGGGCCGCTGCGCCAGCCTGAGAAGCATTTTCCGGTAGGGCCGCGTCTCTGGCGACAGCTCCCACGCCAGAAGAGCCAGGAGGGAAAGCCGTGCCTCGTTGGAAAGCTCTTTGGCAGCCACTCGCGTGGCCCCACAGCCCGTGGGGCTGCGGGCTTTGCGGCGGCCGTCAGCCTGGGCAACACCGGCGCCCACGTGGCGCCGCGGCGCCAGCCTGCGAAGCATTTTGCGGTAGGGCCGCGGCTCTGGCGACATCTCCCACGCCCAAAGAGTCAGGAGGGAAAGCCGTGCCTCGTTGGAAAGCTCTTTGGCAGCCACTCGCGTGGCCCCACAGCCCGTGGGGCTGCGGGCTTTGCGGCGGCCGTCAGCCTCGGCGCCACCAGCGCCCACGTCGGGTCGCCGCGCCAGCCTGCGAAGCATTTTCCGGTAGGGCCGCGGCTCTGGCGACAGCTCCCACGCCCGAAGAGCCAGGAGGGAAAGCCGTGCCTCGTTGGAAAGCTCTTTGGCAGCCGCTCGCGTGGCCCCACAGCCCGTGGGGCTGCGGGCTTTGCGGCGGCCGTCAGCCTCGGCGCCACCGGCGCCCACGTGGCGCCGCCGCGCCAGCCTGCGAAGCATTTTCCGTTAAGGCTGCAGCTCTGGCGACAGCTCCCACGCCCGAAGAGCCAGGAGGGAAAGCCGTGCCTCCTTGGAAAGCACTTTGGCAGCCCCTCGCGTGGCCCCACAGCCCGTGGGGCTGCGGGCTTTGCGGCAGCCGTCAGCCTCGGCGCCACTGGCACCCACGTGGGGCCGCTGCGCGAGCCTGCGAAGCATTTTCCGGTAGGGCCGCGTCTCTGGCGACAGCTCCCACGCCCGAAGAGCCAGGAGGGAAAGCCATGCCTCGTTGGAAAGCTCTTTGGCAGCCCCTCGCGTGGCCCCACAGCCCGTGGGGCTGCGGGCTTTGCGGCAGCCGTCAGCCTCAGCGCCACTGGCACCCACGTGGGGCCGCTGCGCCAGCCTGCGAAGCATTTTGCGGTAGGGCCGCGGCTCTGGCGACAGCTCCCACGCCCGAAGAGCCAGGAGGGAAAGCCGTGACTCCTTGGAAAGCTCTTTGGCAGCCGCTCGCGTGGCCCCACAGCCCGTGGGGCTGCGGGCTTTGCGGCGGCCGTCAGCCTCGGCGCCACCGGTGCCCACATTGTGCCGCTGCGCCAGCCTGCGAAGCATTTTCTGGTAGGGCCGCGGCTCTGGCCACAGCTCCCACGCCCGAAGAGCCAGGAGGGAAAGCCGTGACTCCTTGGAAAGCTCTTTGGCAGCCGCTCGCGTGGCCCCACAGCCCATGCGGCTGTGGGCTTTGCGGCGGCCGTCAGCCTCGGCGCCACCGGCGCCGATGTTGCGCCGCCGCGCCAGCCTGCGAAGCATTTTCCAGTAGGGCCGCGTCTCTGGCGACAGCTCCCACGCCCGAAGAGCCAGGAGGGAAAGCCGTGCCTCGTTGGAAAGCTCTTTGGCAGCCGCTCGCGTAGCCCCACAGTCTGTGGGGCTGCGGGCTTTGCGGCGGCCGTCAGCCTCGGCGCCACCAGCGCCCACGTTGCGCCGCCGCGCCAGCCTGCGAAGCATTTTCCGGTAGGGTCGCGGCTCTGGCGACAGCTCCCACGCCCGAAGAGCCAGGAGGGAAAGCCATGCCTCGTTGCAAAGCTCTTTGGCAGCCGCTCGCGTGGCCCCACAGCCCGTGGGGCTGCGGGCTTTCCGGCGGCCGTCAGCCTCGGCGCCACCGGCGCCCACGTGGCGCCGCCGTGCCAGCCTGCGAAGCATTTTCCGGTAGGGCTGCAGCTCTGGCGACAGCTCCCATGCCCGAAGAGCCAGGAGGGAAAGCCGTGCCTCGTTGCAAAGCTCTTTGGCAGCCGCTCGCGTGGCCCCACAGCCCATGCGGCTGTGGGCTTTGCGGCAGCCGTCAGCCTCAGCGCCACCGGCGCCCACGTTGCGCCGCCGCGCCAGCCTGCAAAGCTTTTTCCGGTAGGGCCGCGGCTCTGGCGAGAGCTCCCACGCCCGAAGAGCCAGGAGGGAAAGCCGTGCCTCGTTGGAAAGCTCTTTGGCAGCCACTCGCGTGGCCCAACTGCCCGTGGGGCTGCGGGCTTTGCGGCGGCCGTCAGCCTGGGCGACACTGGTGCCCACGTCGGGCCGCCGCGCCAGACTGCAAAGCATTTTCCGGTATGGTCGCGGCTCTGGCGACAGCTCCCACGCCCGAAGAGCCAGGAGGGAAAGCCGTGCCTTGTTGGAAAGCTCTTTGGCAGCCACTCGCGTGGCCCCACAGCCCGTGGGGCTGCGGGCTTTCCGGCGGCCGTCAGCCTCGGCGCCACCGGCGCCCACGTTGCGCCGCCGCGCCAGCCTGCGAAGCATTTTCCGGTAGGGCCGCATCTCTGGCGACAGCTCCCACGCCCGAAGAGCCAGGAGGGAAAGCCGTGCCTCGTTGGAAAGCTCTTTGGCAGGCACTCGCGTGGTCCCACAGCCCGTGGGGCTGCGGGCTTTGCGGCGGCCGTCAGCCTGGGCAACACCGGCGCCCACGTGGCGCCGCGGCGCCAGCCTGCGAAGCATTTTCCGGTAGGGCCGCGGCTCTGGCGACATCTCCCACGCCCAAAGAGCCAGGAGGGAAAGCCGTGCCTCGTTGGAAAGCTCTTTGGCAGCCCCTCGCGTGGGCCCACAGCCCGTGGGGCTGCGGGCTTTGCGGCGGCCGTCAGCCTTGGCGACACCGGCGCTCAGGTGGGGCCGCCGCGCCAGACTGCGAGGCATTTTCCGGTAGGGCCGCAGCTCTGGCAACAGCTCCCACGCCCGAAGAGCCAGGAGGGAAAGCCGTGCCTCGTTGGAAAGCTCTTTGGCAGCCGCTCGCGTGGGCCCGCAGCTCGTGGGGCTGCAGGCTTTCCGGCGGCCGTCAGCCTCGGCGCCACCGGCGCCCACGTTGCGCCGCCGTGCCAGCCTGCGAAGCATTTTCCGGTAGGGCCGCGGCTCTGGTGACAGCTCCCACGCCCGAAGAGCCAGGAGGGAAAGCCATGCCTCGTTGGAAAGCTCTTTGGCAGCCACTCGCATGGCCCTAAAGCCAGTGGGGCTGCGGGCTTTCCGGCGGCCGTCAGCCTGGGCGACACCGGCGCCCAGTTGGGGCCGCCACGCCAGCCTGCGAAGCATTTTCCGGTAGGGCTGCGGCTCTGGCGACAGTTCCCACGCCCGAAGAGCCAGGAGGGAAAGCCATGCCTCGTTGAAAAGCTCTTTGGCAGCCGCTCGCGTGGCCCCACAGCCCGTGGGGCTGCGGGCTTTGCGGCGGCCGTCAGCCTCGGCGCCACCGGCGCCCACGTTGCGCCGCTGTGCCAGCCTGCGAAGCATTTTCCGGTAGGGCCGCGGCTCTGGCGACAGCTCCCACGGCCGAAGAGCCAGGAGGGAAAGCCGTGCCTCGTTGGAAAGCTCTTTGGCAGCCGCTCGCGTGGCCCCACAGCCCGTGGGGCTGCGGGCTTTGCGGCGGCCGTCAGCCTCGGCTCCACCGGCGCCCACGTGGGGCCGCTGCGCCAGCCTGAGAAGCATTTTCCGGTAGGGCCGCGTCTCTGGCGACAGCTCCCACGCCCGAAGAGCCAGGAGGGAAAGCCGTGCCTCGTTGGAAAGCTCTTTGGCAGCCGTTCGCGTGGCCCCACAGCCCGTGGGGCTGCGGGCTTTGCGGCGGCCGTCAGCCTGGGCAACACCGGCGCCCACGTGGCGCCGCGGCGCCAGCCTGCGAAGCATTTTCCGGTAGGGCCGCGGCTCTGGCGACATCTCCCACGCCCAAAGAGTCAGGAGGGAAAGCCGTGCCTCGTTGGAAACCTCTTTGGCAGCTACTCGCGTGGCCCCACAGCCCGTGGGGCTGCGGGCTTTGCGGCGGCCGTCAGCCTCGGCGCCACCAGCGCCCACGTCGGGTCGCCGCGCCAGCCTGCGAAGCATTTTCCGGTAGGGCCGCGGCTCTGGCGACAGCTCCCACGCCCGAAGAGCCAGGAGGGAAAGCCGTGCCTCGTTGGAAAGCTCTTTGGCAGCCGCTCGCGTGGCCCCACAGCCCGTGGGGCTGCGGGCTTTGCGGCGGCCGTCAGCCTGGGCGCCACCGGCGCCCATGTGGCGCCGCCGCGCCAGCCTGCGAAGCATTTTCCGTTAAGGCTGCAGCTCTGGCGACAGCTCCCACGCCCGAAGAGCCAGGAGGGAAAGCCGTGCCTCCTTGGAAAGCTCTTTGGCAGCCGCTCGCGTGGCCCCACAGCCCATGCGGCTGTGGGCTTTCCGGCAGCCGTCAGCCTCAGCGCCACCGGCGCCCACGTTGCGCCGCCGCGCCAGCCTGCAAAGCTTTTTCCGGTAGGGCCGCGGCTCTGGCGACATCTGCCACGCCCGAAGAGCCAGGAGGGAAAGCCGTGCCTCGTTGGACAGCTCTTTGGCAGCCGCTTGCGTGGCCCAACTGCCCGTGGGGCTGCGGGCTTTGCGGCAGCCGTCAGCCTCGGCGCCACCGGCGCCCACATTGCACCGCCGCGCCAACCTGCGAAGCATTTTCCGGTAGGGCCGCGGCTCTGGCCACAGCTCCCACGCCCGAAGAGCCAGGAGGGAAAGCCGTGCCTCGTTGGAAAGCTCTTTGGCAGCCGCTCGCGTGGCCCCACAGCCCGTGGGGCTGCGGGCTTTGCGGCGGCCGTCAGCCTGGGCGCCACCGGCGCTCACGTGGCGCCGCCGCGCCAGCCTGCGAACCATTTTCCGGTAGGGCTGCAGCTCTGGCGACAGCTCCCACGCCCGAAGAGCCAGGAGGGAAAGCCGTGCCTCATTGGAAAGCTCTTTGGCAGCCGCTCACGTGGCCCCACAGCCCGTGGGGCTGCGGGCTTTGCGGCGGCCGTCAGCCTCGGCGCCACCGGTGCCCACGTCGGGCCGCGGCGCCAGCCTGCGAAGCATTTTCCGGTAGGGCCGCGGCTCTGGCGACAGCTCCCACGCCCGAAGAGCCAGGAGGGAAAGCCGTGCCTCATTGGAAACCTCTTTGGCAGCCGCTCGCGTGGCCCCACAGCCCGTGGGGCTGTGGGCTTTGCGGCGGCCGTCAGCCTCGGCGCCACCGGCGCCCACGTGGCGCTGCCGCGCCAGCCTGCGAAGCATTTTCCGGTAGGGCCGCGGCTCTGGCGACAGCTCCCACGGCCGAAGAGCCAGGAGGGAAAGCCGTGCCTCGTTGGAAAGCTCTTTGGCAGCCGCTTGCGTGGCCCCACAGCCCGTGGCGCTGCGGGCTTTGCATCGGACGTCAGCCTCGGCGCCACCAGCGCCCACATTGCGCCGCCGCGCCACCCTGCGAAGCATTTTCCGGTAGGGCCGCGTCTCTGGCGACAGCTCCCACGCCCGAAGAGCCAGGAGGGAAAGCCGTGCCTCGTTGGAAAGCTCTTTGGCAGCCGCTCGCGTGGCCCCACAGCCCGTGGGGCTGCGGGCTTTGCGGCGGCCGTCAGCCTCGGCGCCACCGGCGCCCACGTTGCGCCGCTGCGCAGCCTGCGAAGCATTTTCTGGTAGGGCCGCGGCTCTGGCCACAGCTCCCACGCCCGAAGAGCCAGGAGGGAAAGCCGTGACTCCTTGGAAAGCTCTTTGGCAGCCGCTCGCGTGGCCCCACAGCCCATGCGGCTGTGGGCTTTGCGGCGGCCGTCAGCCTCGGCGCCACCGGCGCCGATGTTGCGCCGCCGCGCCAGCCTGCGAAGCATTTTCCAGTAGGGCCGCGTCTCTGGCGACAGCTCCCACGCCCGAAGAGCCAGGAGGGAAAGCCGTGCCTCGTTGGAAAGCTCTTTGGCAGCCACTCGCGTGGCCCCACAGCCCGTGGGGCTGCGGGCTTTGCGGCGGCCGTCAGCCTCGGCGCCACCGGCGCCCACGTGGCGCCGCCGTGCCAGCCTGCGAAGCATTTTCCGGTAGGGCTGCAGCTCTGGCGACAGCTCCCACGCCCGAAGAGCCAGGAGGGAAAGCCATGCCTCGTTGGAAAGCTCTTTGGCAGCCGCTCGCGTGGCCCCACAGCCCATGCGGCTGTGGGCTTTGCGGCAGCCGTCAGCCTCAGCGCCACCGGCGCCCACGTTGCGCCGCCGCGCCAGCCTGCAAAGCTTTTTCCGGTAGGGCCGCGGCTCTGGCGACAGCTCCCACGCCCGAAGAGCCAGGAGGGAAAGCCGTGCCTCGTTGGAAAGCTCTTTGGCAGCCGCTCGCGTGGCCCAACTGCCCGTGGGGCTGCGGGCTTTGCGGCGGCCGTCAGCCTGGGTGACACCAGTGCCCACGTCGGGCCGCCGCGCCAGCCTGCAAAGCATTTTCCGGTATGGTCGCGGCTCTGGCGACAGCTCCCACGCCCGAAGAGCCAGGAGGGAAAGCAGTGCCTTGTTGGAAAGCTCTTTGGCAGCCACTCGCGTGGCCCCACAGCCCGTGGGGCTGCGGGCTTTCCGGCGGCCGTCAGCCTCGGCGCCACCGGCGCCCACGTTGCGCCGCCGCGCCAGCCTGCGAAGCATTTTCCGGTAGGGCCGCATCTCTGGCGACAGCTCCCACGCCCGAAGAGCCAGGAGGGAAAGCCGTGCCTCGTTGGAAAGCTCTTTGGCAGGCACTCGCGTGGTCCCACAGCCCGTGGGGCTGCGGGCTTTGCGGCGGCCGTCAGCCTCGGCGCCACCGGCGCCCACGTGGCGCCGCCGCGCCAGCCTGCGAAGCATTTTCCGGTAGGGCCGCGGCTCTGGCGACAGCTCCCACGGCCGAAGAGCCAGGAGGGAAAGCCGTGCCTCGTTGGAAAGCTCTTTGGCAGCCGCTCGCGTGGCCCCACAGCCCGTGGGGCTGTGGGCTTTGCGGCGGCCGTCAGCCTCGGCGCCACCGGCGCCCACGTGGCGCCGCCGCGCCAGCCTGCGAAGCATTTTCCGGTAGGGCCGCGGCTCTGGCAACAGCTCCCACGGCCGAAGAGCCAGGAGGGAAAGCCGTGCCTCGTTGGAAAGCTCTTTGGCAGACAGTCGCGTGGCCCCACAGCCCGTGGGGCTGTGGGCTTTGCAGCGGCCGTCAGCCTCGGCGCCACCGGCGCCAACGTGGCGCCACCGCAACAGCCTGCGAAGCATTTTCCGGTAGGGCCACGGCTCTGGCGACAGCTCCCACGGCCGAAGAGCCAGGAGGGAAAGCCGTGCCTCGTTGGAAAGCTCTTTGGCAGCCGCTTGCGTGGCCCAACTGCCCGTGGCG
This sequence comes from Larus michahellis, assembly GCF_964199755.1. NCBI lineage: Eukaryota > Metazoa > Chordata > Aves > Charadriiformes > Laridae > Larus > Larus michahellis. The sequence continues at coordinate 294,535 of NW_027436004.1, forward strand.
CTGCGGGCTTTGCATCGGCCGTCAGCCTCGGCGCCACCAGCGCCCACATTGCGCCGCCGCGCCACCCTGCGAAGCATTTTCCGGTAGGGCCGCGGCTCTGGCGACAGCTCCCACGCCCGAAGAGCCAGGAGGGAAAGACGTGACTCCTTGGAAAGCTCTTTGGCAGCCGCTCGCGTGGCCCCACAGCCCGTGGGGCTGCGGGCTTTGCGGCGGCCGTCAGCCTCGGCACGACCGGCGCCCACGTTGCGCCGCCGCGCCAGCCTGCGAAGCATTTTCCGGTAGGGCCGCGTCTCTGGCGACAGCTCCCACGGCCGAAGAGCCAGGAGGGAAAGCCGTGCCTCGTTGGAAAGCTCTTTGGCAGCCGCTTGCGTGGCCCAACTGCCCGTGGGGCTGCGTGCTTTGCGGCGGCCGTCAGCCTGGGTGACACCGGTGCCCACGTCGGGCCACCGCGCCAGCCTGCAAAGCATTTTCCGGTATGGTCGCGGCTCTGGCGACAGCTCCCACGCCCGAAGAGCCAGGAGGGAAAGCCGTGCCTTGTTGGAAAGCTCCTTGGCAGCCACTCGCGTGGCCCCACAGCCCGTGGGGCTGCGGGCTTTCCGGCGGCCGTCAGCCTCGGCGCCACCGGCGCCCACGTGGCGCCGCCGCGCCAGCCTGCGAAGCATTTTCCGGTAGGGCCGCATCTCTGGCGACAGCTCCCACGCCCGAAGAGCCAGGAGGGAAAGCCGTGCCTCGTTGGAAAGCTCTTTGGCAGGCACTCGCGTGGTCCCACAGCCCGTGGGGCTGCGGGCTTTGCGGCGGCCGTCAGCCTCGGCGCCACCGGCGACCACGTGGCGCCGCCGCGCCAGCCTGCGAAGCATTTTCCGGTAGGGCCGCGTCTCTGGCGACAGCTCCCACGGCCGAAGAGCCAGGAGGGAAAGCCGTGCCTCGTTGGAAAGCTCTTTGGCAGCCGCTCGCGTGGCCCAACTGCCCGTGGGGCTGCGGGCTTTGCGGCAGCCGTCAGCCTCGGCGCCACCGGCGCCCACATTGCGCAGCCGCACCAACCTGCGAAGCATTTTCCGGTAGGGCCGCGGCTCTGGCCACAGCTCCCACGCCCGAAGAGCCAGGAGGGAAAGCCGTGACTCCTTGGAAAGCTCTTTGGCAGCCGCTCGCGTGGCCCCACAGCCCGTGGGGCTGCGGGCTTTGCGGCGGCCGTCAGCCTCGGCTCCACCGGCGCCCACGTGGCGCCGCGGCGCCAGCCTGCGAAGCATTTTCCGGTAGGGCCGCGGCTCTGGCGACATCTCCCACGCCCAAAGAGTCAGGAGGGAAAGCCGTGCCTCGTTGGAAAGCTCTTTGGCAGCCGTTCGCGTGGCCCCACAGCCCGTGGGGCTGCGGGCTTTGCGGCGGCCGTCAGCCTCGGCGCCACCAGCGCCCACGTCGGGTCGCCGCGCCAGCCTGCGAAGCATTTTCCGGTAGGGCCGCGGCTCTGGCGACAGCTCCCACGCCCGAAGAGCCAGGAGGGAAAGCCGTGCCTCGTTGCAAAGCTCTTTGGCAGCTACTCGCGTGGCCCCACAGCCCGTGGGGCTGCGGGCTTTGCGGCGGCCGTCAGCCTCGGCGCCACCAGCGCCCACGTCGGGTCGCCGCGCCAGCCTGCGAAGCATTTTCCGGTAGGGCCGCGGCTCTGGCGACAGCTCCCACGCCCGAAGAGCCAGGAGGGAAAGCCGTGCCTCGTTGCAAAGCTCTTTGGCAGCCGCTCGCGTGGCCCCACAGCCCGTGGGGCTGCGGGCTTTGCGGCGGCCGTCAGCCTGGGCGCCACCGGCGCCCATGTGGCGCCGCCGCGCCAGCCTGCGAAGCATTTTCCGTTAAGGCTGCAGCTCTGGCGACAGCTCCCACGCCCGAAGAGCCAGGAGGGAAAGCCGTGCCTCCTTGGAAAGCTCTTTGGCAGCCGCTCGCGTGGCCCCACAGCCCATGCGGCTGTGGGCTTTCCGGCAGCCGTCAGCCTCAGCGCCACCGGCGCCCACGTTGCGCCGCCGCGCCAGCCTGCAAAGCTTTTTCCGGTAGGGCCGCGGCTCTGGCGACATCTGCCACGCCCGAAGAGCCAGGAGGGAAAGCCGTGCCTCGTTGGACAGCTCTTTGGCAGCCGCTTGCGTGGCCCAACTGCCCGTGGGGCTGCGGGCTTTGCGGCAGCCGTCAGCCTCGGCGCCACCGGCGCCCACATTGCACCGCCGCACCAACCTGCGAAGCATTTTCCGGTAGGGCCGCGGCTCTGGCCACAGCTCCCACGCCCGAAGAGCCAGGAGGGAAAGCCGTGCCTCGTTGGAAAGCTCTTTGGCAGCCGCTCGCGTGGCCCCACAGCCCGTGGGGCTGCGGGCTTTGCGGCGGCCGTCAGCCTGGGCGCCACCGGCGCTCACGTGGCGCCGCCGCGCCAGCCTGCGAACCATTTTCCGGTAGGGCTGCAGCTCTGGCGACAGCTCCCACGCCCGAAGAGCCAGGAGGGAAAGCCGTGCCTCATTGGAAAGCTCTTTGGCAGCCGCTCACGTGGCCCCACAGCCCGTGGGGCTGCGGGCTTTGCGGCGGCCGTCAGCCTCGGCGCCACCGGTGCCCACGTCGGGCCGCGGCGCCAGCCTGCGAAGCATTTTCCGGTAGGGCCGCGGCTCTGGCGACAGCTCCCACGGCCGAAGAGCCAGGAGGGAAAGCCGTGCCTCGTTGGAAAGCTCTTTGGCAGCCGCTCGCGTGGCCCCCACAGCCCGTGGGGCTGTGGGCTTTGCGGCGGCCGTCAGCCTCGGCGCCACCGGCGCCCACGTGGCGCCGCCGCGCCAGCCTGCGAAGCATTTTCCGGTAGGGCCGCGGCTCTGGCAACAGCTCCCACGGCCGAAGAGCCAGGAGGGAAAGCCGTGCCTCGTTGGAAAGCTCTTTGGCAGCCGCTCGCGTGGCCCCACAGCCCGTGGGGCTGTGGGCTTTGCGGCGGCCGTCAGCCTCGGCGCCACCGGCGCCCACGTGGCGCCGCCGCGCCAGCCTGCGAAGCATTTTCCGGTAGGGCCGCGGCTCTGGCAACAGCTCCCACGGCCGAAGAGCCAGGAGGGAAAGCCGTGCCTCGTTGGAAAGCTCTTTGGCAGACAGTCGCGTGGCCCCACAGCCCGTGGGGCTGTGGGCTTTGCAGCGGCCGTCAGCCTCGGCGCCACCGGCGCCAACGTGGCGCCACCGCAACAGCCTGCGAAGCATTTTCCGGTAGGGCCACGGCTCTGGCGACAGCTCCCACGGCCGAAGAGCCAGGAGGGAAAGCCGTGCCTCGTTGGAAAGCTCTTTGGCAGCCGCTTGCGTGGCCCAACTGCCCGTGGCGCTGCGGGCTTTGCATCGGCCGTCAGCCTCGGCGCCACCAGCGCCCACATTGCGCCGCCGCGCCACCCTGCGAAGCATTTTCCGGTAGGGCCGCGGCTCTGGCGACAGCTCCCACGCCCGAAGAGCCAGGAGGGAAAGACGTGACTCCTTGGAAAGCTCTTTGGCAGCCGCTCGCATGGCCCCACAGCCCGTGGGGCTGCGGGCTTTGCGGCGGCCGTCAGCCTCGGCACGACCGGCGCCCACGTTGCGCCGCCGCGCCAGCCTGCGAAGCATTTTCCGGTAGGGCCGCGTCTCTGGCGACAGCTCCCACGGCCGAAGAGCCAGGAGGGAAAGCCGTGCCTCGTTGGAAAGCTCTTTGGCAGCCGCTTGCGTGGCCCAACTGCCCGTGGGGCTGCATGCTTTGCGGCGGCCGTCAGCCTGGGTGACACCGGTGCCCACGTCGGGCCACCGCGCCAGCCTGCAAAGCATTTTCCGGTATGGTCGCGGCTCTGGCGACAGCTCCCACGCCCGAAGAGCCAGGAGGGAAAGCCGTGCCTTGTTGGAAAGCTCCTTGGCAGCCACTCGCGTGGCCCCACAGCCCGTGGGGCTGCGGGCTTTCCGGCGGCCGTCAGCCTCGGCGCCACCGGCGCCCACGTGGCGCCGCCGCGCCAGCCTGCGAAGCATTTTCCGGTAGGGCCGCATCTCTGGCGACAGCTCCCACGCCCGAAGAGCCAGGAGGGAAAGCCGTGCCTCGTTGGAAAGCTCTTTGGCAGGCACTCGCGTGGTCCCACAGCCCGTGGGGCTGCGGGCTTTGCGGCGGCCGTCAGCCTCGGCGCCACCGGCGACCACGTGGCGCCGCCGCGCCAGCCTGCGAAGCATTTTCCGGTAGGGCCGCGTCTCTGGCGACAGCTCCCACGGCCGAAGAGCCAGGAGGGAAAGCCGTGCCTCGTTGGAAAGCTCTTTGGCAGCCGCTCGCGTGGCCCAACTGCCCGTGGGGCTGCGGGCTTTGCGGCAGCCGTCAGCCTCGGCGCCACCGGCGCCCACATTGCGCAGCCGCACCAACCTGCGAAGCATTTTCCGGTAGGGCCGCGGCTCTGGCCACAGCTCCCACGCCCGAAGAGCCAGGAGGGAAAGCCGTGACTCCTTGGAAAGCTCTTTGGCAGCCGCTCGCGTGGCCCCACAGCCCGTGGGGCTGCGGGCTTTGCGGCGGCCGTCAGCCTCGGCTCCACCGGCGCCCACGTGGGGCCGCTGCGCCAGCCTGAGAAGCATTTTCCGGTAGGGCCGCGTCTCTGGCGACAGCTCCCACGCCCGAAGAGCCAGGAGGGAAAGCCGTGCCTCGTTGGAAAGCTCTTTGGCAGCCGTTCGCGTGGCCCCACAGCCCGTGGGACTGCGGGCTTTGCGGCGGCCGTCAGCCTGGGCAACACCGGCGCCCACGTGGCGCCGCGGCGCCAGCCTGCGAAGCATTTTCCGGTAGGGCCGCGGCTCTGGCGACATCTCCCACGCCCAAAGAGTCAGGAGGGAAAGCCGTGCCTCGTTGGAAAGCTCTTTGGCAGCTACTCGCGTGGCCCCACAGCCCGTGGGGCTGCGGGCTTTGCGGCGGCCGTCAGCCTCGGCGCCACCAGCGCCCACGTCGGGTCGCCGCGCCAGCCTGCGAAGCATTTTGCGGTAGGGCCGCGGCTCTGGCGACAGCTCCCACGCCCAAAGAGCCAGGAGGGAAAGCCGTGCCTCGTTGCAAAGCTCTTTGGCAGCCGCTCGCGTGGCCCCACAGCCCGTGGGGCTGTGGGCTTTGCGGCGGCCGTCAGCCTGGGCGCCACCGGCGCCCATGTGGCGCCGCCGCGCCAGCCTGCGAAGCATTTTCCGTTAAGGCTGCAGCTCTGGCGACAGCTCCCACGCCCGAAGAGCCAGGAGGGAAAGCCGTGCCTCCTTGGAAAGCTCTTTGGCAGCCGCTCGCGTGGCCCCACAGCCCATGCGGCTGTGGGCTTTCCGGCAGCCGTCAGCCTCAGCGCCACCGGCGCCCACGTTGCGCCGCCGCGCCAGCCTGCAAAGCTTTTTCCGGTAGGGCCGCGGCTCTGGCGACATCTGCCACGCCCGAAGAGCCAGGAGGGAAAGCCGTGCCTCGTTGGACAGCTCTTTGGCAGCCGCTTGCGTGGCCCAACTGCCCGTGGGGCTGCGGGCTTTGCGGCAGCCGTCAGCCTCGGCGCCACCGGCGCCCACATTGCACCGCCGCGCCAACCTGCGAAGCATTTTCCGGTAGGGCCGCGGCTCTGGCCACAGCTCCCACGCCCGAAGAGCCAGGAGGGAAAGCCGTGCCTCGTTGGAAAGCTCTTTGGCAGCCGCTCGCGTGGCCCCACAGCCCGTGGGGCTGCGGGCTTTGCGGCGGCCGTCAGCCTGGGCGCCACCGGCGCTCACGTGGCGCCGCCGCGCCAGCCTGCGAACCATTTTCCGGTAGGGCTGCAGCTCTGGCGACAGCTCCCACGCCCGAAGAGCCAGGAGGGAAAGCCGTGCCTCATTGGAAAGCTCTTTGGCAGCCGCTCACGTGGCCCCACAGCCCGTGGGGCTGCGGGCTTTGCGGCGGCCGTCAGCCTCGGCGCCACCGGTGCCCACGTCGGGCCGCGGCGCCAGCCTGCGAAGCATTTTCCGGTAGGGCCGCGGCTCTGGCGACAGCTCCCACGCCCGAAGAGCCAGGAGGGAAAGCCGTGCCTCATTGGAAACCTCTTTGGCAGCCGCTCGCGTGGCCCCACAGCCCGTGGGGCTGTGGGCTTTGCGGCGGCCGTCAGCCTCGGCGCCACCGGCGCCCACGTGGCGCTGCCGCGCCAGCCTGCGAAGCATTTTCCGGTAGGGCCGCGGCTCTGGCAACAGCTCCCACGGCCGAAGAGCCAGGAGGGAAAGCCGTGCCTCGTTGGAAAGCTCTTTGGCAGCCGCTCGCGTGGCCCCACAGCCCGTGGGGCTGTGGGCTTTGCGGCGGCCGTCAGCCTCGGCGCCACCGGCGCCAACGTGGCGCCACCGCAACAGCCTGCGAAGCATTTTCCGGTAGGGCCACGGCTCTGGCGACATCTCCCACGGCCGAAGAGCCAGGAGGGAAAGCCGTGCCTCGTTGGAAAGCTCTTTGGCAGCCACTCGTGTGGCCCCACAGCCCGTGGCGCTGCGGGCTTTGCATCGGACGTCAGCCTCGGCGCCACCAGCGCCCACATTGCGCCGCCGCGCCACCCTGCGAAGCATTTTCCGGTAGGGCCGCGTCTCTGGCGACAGCTCCCACGCCCGAAGAGCCAGGAGGGAAAGCCGTGCCTCGTTGGAAAGCTCTTTGGCAGCCGCTCGCGTGGCCCCACAGCCCGTGGGGCTGCGGGCTTTGCGGCGGCCGTCAGCCTCGGCGCCACAGGCGCCCACGTTGCGCCGCCGCGCCAGCCTGCAAAGCATTTTCCGGTAGGGCCGCGTCTCTGGCGACAGCTCCCACGCCCGAAGAGCCAGGAGGGAAAGCCATGCCTCGTTGGAAAGCTCTTTGGCAGCCCCTCGCGTGGCCCCACAGCCCGTGGGGCTGCGGGCTTTGCGGCAGCCGTCAGCCTCGGCGCCACTGGCACCCACGTGGGGCCGCTGCGCCAGCCTGCGAAGCATTTTGCGGTAGGGCCGCGGCTCTGGCGACAGCTCCCACGCCCGAAGAGCCAGGAGGGAAAGCCGTGACTCCTTGGAAAGCTCTTTGGCAGCCGCTCGCGTGGCCCCACAGCCCGTGGGGCTGCGGGCTTTGCGGCGGCCGTCAGCCTCGGCGCCACCGGTGCCCACATTGTGCCGCTGCGCCAGCCTGCGAAGCATTTTCTGGTAGGGCCGCGGCTCTGGCCACAGCTCCCACGCCCGAAGAGCCAGGAGGGAAAGCCGTGACTCCTTGGAAAGCTCTTTGGCAGCCGCTCGCGTGGCCCCACAGCCCATGCGGCTGTGGGCTTTGCGGCGGCCGTCAGCCTCGGCGCCACCGGCGCCGATGTTGCGCCGCCGCGCCAGCCTGCGAAGCATTTTCCAGTAGGGCCGCGTCTCTGGCGACAGCTCCCACGCCCGAAGAGCCAGGAGGGAAAGCCGTGCCTCGTTGGAAAGCTCTTTGGCAGCCACTCGCGTGGCCCCACAGCCCGTGGGGCTGCGGGCTTTGCGGCGGCCGTCAGCCTCGGCGCCACCGGCGCCCACGTGGCGCCGCCGTGCCAGCCTGCGAAGCATTTTCCGGTAGGGCTGCAGCTCTGGCGACAGCTCCCATGCCCGAAGAGCCAGGAGGGAAAGCCGTGCCTCGTTGGAAAGCTCTTTGGCAGCCGCTCGCGTGGCCCCACAGCCCATGCGGCTGTGGGCTTTGCGGCAGCCGTCAGCCTCAGCGCCACCGGCGCCCACGTTGCGCCGCCGCGCCAGCCTGCAAAGCTTTTTCCGGTAGGGCCGCGGCTCTGGCGACAGCTCCCACGCCCGAAGAGCCAGGAGGGAAAGCCGTGCCTCGTTGGAAAGCTCTTTGGCAGCCGCTCGCGTGGCCCAACTGCCCGTGGGGCTGCGGGCTTTGCGGCGGCCGTCAGCCTGGGTGACACCAGTGCCCACGTCGGGCCGCCGCGCCAGCCTGCAAAGCATTTTCCGGTATGGTCGCGGCTCTGGCGACAGCTCCCACGCCCGAAGAGCCAGGAGGGAAAGCCGTGCCTTGTTGGAAAGCTCTTTGGCAGCCACTCGCGTGGCCCCACAGCCCGTGGGGCTGCGGGCTTTCCGGCGGCCGTCAGCCTCGGCGCCACCGGCGCCCACGTTGCGCCGCCGCGCCAGCCTGCGAAGCATTTTCCGGTAGGGCCGCATCTCTGGCGACAGCTCCCACGCCCGAAGAGCCAGGAGGGAAAGCCGTGCCTCGTTGGAAAGCTCTTTGGCAGGCACTCGCGTGGTCCCACAGCCCGTGGGGCTGTGGGCTTTGCGGCGGCCGTCAGCCTCGGCGCCACCGGCGCCCACGTGGCGCCGCCGCGCCAGCCTGCGAAGCATTTTCCGGTAGGGCCGCGGCTCTGGCGACAGCTCCCACGCCCGAAGAGCCAGGAGGGAAAGCCGTGCCTCGTTGGAAAGCTCTTTGGCAGCCGCTCGCGTGGCCCCACAGCCCGTGGGGCTGTGGGCTTTGCGGCGGCCGTCAGCCTCGGCGCCACCGGCGCCCACGTGGCGCCGCCGCGCCAGCCTGCGAAGCATTTTCCGGTAGGGCCGCGGCTCTGGCAACAGCTCCCACGGCCGAAGAGCCAGGAGGGAAAGCCGTGCCTCGTTGGAAAGCTCTTTGGCAGACAGTCGCGTGGCCCCACAGCCCGTGGGGCTGTGGGCTTTGCAGCGGCCGTCAGCCTCGGCGCCACCGGCGCCAACGTGGCGCCACCGCAACAGCCTGCGAAGCATTTTCCGGTAGGGCCACGGCTCTGGCGACAGCTCCCACGGCCGAAGAGCCAGGAGGGAAAGCCGTGCCTCGTTGGAAAGCTCTTTGGCAGCCGCTTGCGTGGCCCAACTGCCCGTGGCGCTGCGGGCTTTGCATCGGCCGTCAGCCTCGGCGCCACCAGCGCCCACATTGCGCCGCCGCGCCACCCTGCGAAGCATTTTCCGGTAGGGCCGCGGCTCTGGCGACAGCTCCCACGCCCGAAGAGCCAGGAGGGAAAGACGTGACTCCTTGGAAAGCTCTTTGGCAGCCGCTCGCGTGGCCCCACAGCCCGTGGGGCTGCGGGCTTTGCGGCGGCCGTCAGCCTCGGCACGACCGGCGCCCACGTTGCGCCGCCGCGCCAGCCTGCGAAGCATTTTCCGGTAGGGCCGCGTCTCTGGCGACAGCTCCCACGGCCGAAGAGCCAGGAGGGAAAGCCGTGCCTCGTTGGAAAGCTCTTTGGCAGCCGCTTGCGTGGCCCAACTGCCCGTGGGGCTGCGTGCTTTGCGGCGGCCGTCAGCCTGGGTGACACCGGTGCCCACGTCGGGGCACCGCGCCAGCCTGCAAAGCATTTTCCGGTATGGTCGCGGCTCTGGCGACAGCTCCCACGCCCGAAGAGCCAGGAGGGAAAGCCGTGCCTTGTTGGAAAGCTCCTTGGCAGCCACTCGCGTGACCCCACAGCCCGTGGGGCTGCGGGCTTTCCGGCGGCCGTCAGCCTCGGCGCCACCGGCGCCCACGTGGCGCCGCCGCGCCAGCCTGCGAAGCATTTTCCGGTAGGGCCGCATCTCTGGCGACAGCTCCCACGCCCGAAGAGCCAGGAGGGAAAGCCGTGCCTCGTTGGAAAGCTCTTTGGCAGGCACTCGCGTGGTCCCACAGCCCGTGGGGCTGCGGGCTTTGCGGCGGCCGTCAGCCTCGGCGCCACCGGCGACCACGTGGCGCCGCCGCGCCAGCCTGCGAAGCATTTTCCGGTAGGGCCGCGTCTCTGGCGACAGCTCCCACGGCCGAAGAGCCAGGAGGGAAAGCCGTGCCTCGTTGGAAAGCTCTTTGGCAGCCGCTCGCGTGGCCCAACTGCCCGTGGGGCTGCGGGCTTTGCGGCAGCCGTCAGCCTCGGCGCCACCGGCGCCCACATTGCGCAGCCGCACCAACCTGCGAAGCATTTTCCGGTAGGGCCGCGGCTCTGGCCACAGCTCCCACGCCCGAAGAGCCAGGAGGGAAAGCCGTGACTCCTTGGAAAGCTCTTTGGCAGCCGCTCGCGTGGCCCCACAGCCCGTGGGGCTGCGGGCTTTGCGGCGGCCGTCAGCATCGGCGCCACCGGTGCCCACATTGTGCCGCTGCGCCAGCCTGCGAAGCATTTTCTGGTAGGGCCGCGGCTCTGGCCACAGCTCCCACGGCCGAAGAGCCAGGAGGGAAAGCCGTGCCTTGTTGGAAAGCTCTTTGGCAGCCACTCGCGTGGCCCCACAGCCCGTGGGGCTGCGTGCTTTCCGGCGGCCGTCAGCCTCGGCGCCACCGGCGCCCACGTGGCGCCGCCGCGCGAGCCTACAAAGCATTTTCCGGTAGGGCCGCGGCTCTGGCGACAGCTCCCACGGCCGAAGAGCCAGGAGGGAAAGCCGTGCCTCGTTGGAAAGCTCTTTGGCAGCCGCTCGCGTGGCCCCACAGCCCGTGGGGCTGCGGGCTTTCCGGCGGCCGTCAGCCTCGGCGCCACCGGCGCCCACGTGGCTCTGCCGCGCCAGCCTGCGAAGCATTTTCCGGTAGGGCCGCGGCTCTGGCGACAGCTCCCACGGCCGAAGAGCCAGGAGGGAAAGCCGTGCCTCGTTGGAAAGCTCTTTGGCAGCCGCTCACGTGGCCCCACAGCCCATGGGGCTGTAGGCTTTGCGGCGGCCGTCAGCCTGGGCGCCACCGGCGCCCACCTGGCGCCGCCGTGCCAGCCTGCGAAGCATTTTCCGGTAGGGCCGCGGCTCTGGCGACAGCTCCCACGCCCGAAGAGCCAGGAGGGAAAGCCGTGCCTCGTTGGAAAGCTCTTTGGCAGCCGCTCGCATGGCCCCACAGCCCGTGGGGCTGCGGGCTTTGCGGCGGCCGTCAGCCTGGGCGCCACCGGCGCTCACGTGGCGCCGCCGCGCCAGCCTGCGAAGCATTTTCCGGTAGGGCTGCAGCTCTGGCGACAGCTCCCACGCCCGAAGAGCCAGGAGGGAAAGCCGTGCCTCATTGGGAAGCTCTTTGGCAGCCGCTCGCGTGGCCCCACAGCCCGTGGGGCTGTGGGCTTTGCGGCGGCCGTCAGCCTCGGCGCCACCGGCACCCACGTGGCACCGCCGCGCCAGCCTGCGAAGCATTTTCCGGTAGGGCCGCGTCTCTGGCGACAGCTCCCACGCCCGAAGAGCCAGGAGGGAAAGCCGTGCCTCGTTGGAAATCTCTTTGGCAGCCGCTCGCATGGCCCCACAGCCCGTGGGGCTGCGGGCTTTGCGGCGGCCGTCAGCCTCGGCGCCACCGGCGCCCACGTGGCGCCTCCGTGCCAGCCTGCGAAGCATTTTCCGGTAGGGCCACGGCTCTGGCGACAGCTCCCACGCCCGAAGAGCCAGGAGGGAAAGCCGTGCCTCGTTGGAAAGCTCTTTGGCAGCCGCTTGCGTGGCCCAACTGCCCGTGGCGCTGCGGGCTTTGCAACGGCCGTCAGCCTCGGCGTCACCAGCGCCCACATTGCGCCGCCGCGCCACCCTGCGAAGCATTTTCCGGTAGGGCCGCGGCTCTGGCGACAGCTCCCACGCCCGAAGAGCCAGGAGGGAAAGCCGTGCCTCGTTGGAAAGCTCTTTGGCAGCCGCTCGCGTGGCCCCACAGCCCGTGGGGCTGCGGGCTTTGCGGCGGCCGTCAGCCTCGGCGCCACCGGCGCCCACGTTGCGCCGCCGCGCCAGCCTGCGAAGCATTTTCCGGTAGGGCCGCGTCTCTGGCGACAGCTCCCACACCCGAAGAGCCAGGAGGGAAAGCCGTGCCTCGTTGGAAAGCTCTTTGGCAGCCACTCACGTGGCCCCACAGCCTGTGGGGCTGCGGGCTTTCCGGCGGCCGTCAACCTGGGCGCCATCGGCGTCCGCGTCAGGCCGCCGCGCCAGCCTGCAAAGCATTTTCCGGTAGGGCCGCGGCTCTGGCGACAGCTCCCACGCCCGAAGAGCCAGGAGGGAAAGCCATGCCTCGTTGGAAAGCTCTTTGGCAGCCCCTCGCGTGGCCCCACAGCCCATGGGGCTGCGGGCTTTGCGGCGGCCGTCAGCCTGGGTGACACCGGTGCCCACGTCGGGCCGCCGCGCCAGCCTGCAAAGCATTTTCCGGTAGGGCTGCGGCTCTGGCGACAGCTCCCACGCCCGAAGAGCCAGGAGGGAAAGCCGTGCCTTGTTGGAAAGCTCTTTGGCAGCCACTCGCATGGCCCTAAAGCCTTTGGGGCTGCGGGCTTTGCGGCGGCCGTCAGCCTCGGCGCCACCGGCGCCCACGTTGCGCCGCCGCGCCAGCCTGCGAAGCATTTTCCGGTAGGGTCGCGTCTCTGGCGACAGCTCCCACGCCCGAAGAGCCAGGAGGGAAAGCCGTGCCTCGTTGCAAAGCTCTTTGGCAGCTGCTCGCGTGGCCCCACAGCCCGTGGGGCTGCGGGCTTTGCGGCGGCCGTCAGCCTCGGCGCCACCGGCGCCCACGTGGCGCCGCCGTGCCAGCCTGCGAAGCATTTTCCGGTAGGGCTGCAGCTCTGGCGACAGCTCCCATGCCCGAAGAGCCAGGAGGGAAAGCCGTGCCTCATTGGAAAGCTCTTTGGCAGCCGCTCGCGTGGCCCCACAGCCCATGGGGCTGCGGGCTTTGCGGCGGCCGTCAGCCTGGGTGATACCGGCGCCCACGTGGCGCCGCCGCGCCAGCCTGCGAAGCATTTTCCGGTAGGGCCGCGTCTCTGGCGACAGCTCCTATGCCCGAAGAGCCAGGAGGGAAAGCCGTGCCTCGTTGGAAAGCTCTTTGGCAGCCGCTCGCGTGGCCCAACTGCCCGTTGGGCTGCGGGCCTGGCGGCAGCCGTCAGCCTCAGCGCCACCGGCGCCCACATTGCGCCGCCGCGCCAACCTGCGAAGCATTTTCCGGTAGGGCCGCGGCTCTGGCGACAGCTCCCACGCCCGAAGAGCCAGGAGGGAAAGCCGTGCCTCCTTGGAAAGCTCTTTGGCAGCCGCTCGCGTGGCCCCACAGCCCGTGGGGCTGTGGGCTTTGCGGCGGCCGTCAGCCTCGGCGCCACCGGCGCCCACGTTGGGCTGCCTCGCCAGCCTGCGAAGCATTTTCCGGTAGGGCCGCGTCTCTGGCGACAGCTCCCACGCCCGAAGAGCCAGGAGGGAAAGCCGTGCCTCATTGGAAACCTCTTTGGCAGCCGCTCGCACGGCCCCACAGCCCGTGGGGCTGTGGGCTTTGCGGCGGCCGTCAGCCTCGGCGCCACCGGCACCCACGTGGCGCCACCGCAACAGCCTGCGAAGCATTTTCCGGTAGGGCCACGGCTCTGGCGACAGCTCCCACGGCCGAAGAGCCAGGAGGGAAAGCCGTGCCTCGTTGGAAAGCTCTTTGGCAGCCGCTTGCGTGGCCCAACTGCCCGTGGCGCTGCGGGCTTTGCATCGGCCGTCAGCCTCGGCGCCACCAGCGCCCACATTGCGCCGCCGCGCCACCCTGCGAAGCATTTTCCGGTAGGGCCGCGGCTCTGGCGACAGCTCCCACGCCCGAAGAGCCAGGAGGGAAAGCCGTGCCTCGTTGGAAAGCTCTTTGGCAGCCGCTCGCGTGGCCCCACAGCCCGTGGGGCTGCGGGCTTTGCGGCGGCCGTCAGCCTCGGCGCCACCGGCGCCCACGTTGCGCCGCCGCGCCAGCCTGCAAAGCATTTTCCGGTAGGGCCGCGTCTCTGGCGACAGCTCCCACGCCCGAAGAGCCAGGAGGGAAAGCCGTGCCTCGTTGGAAAGCTCTTTGGCAGCCACTCACGTGGCCCCACAGCCCGTGGGGCTGCGGGCTTTGCGGCAGCCGTCAGCCTGGGCGCCATCGGCGTCCGCGTCAGGCCGCCGCGCCAGCCTGCAAAGCATTTTCCGGTAGGGCCGCGTCTCTGGCGACAGCTCCCACGCCCGAAGAGCCAGGAGGGAAAGCCATGCCTCGTTGGAAAGCTCTTTGGCAGCCCCTCGCGTGGCCCCACAGCCCGTGGGGCTGCGGGCTTTGCGGCGGCCGTCAGCCTCGGCGCCACCGGCGCCCACGTTGCGCCGCCGCGCCAGCCTGCAAAGCATTTTCCGGTAGGGCCGCGTCTCTGGCGACAGCTCCCACGCCCGAAGAGCCAGGAGGGAAAGCCGTGCCTCGTTGGAAAGCTCTTTGGCAGCCACTCACGTGGCCCCACAGCCCGTGGGGCTGCGGGCTTTGCGGCAGCCGTCAGCCTGGGCGCCATCGGCGTCCGCGTCAGGCCGCCGCGCCAGCCTGCAAAGCATTTTCCGGTAGGGCCGCGTCTCTGGCGACAGCTCCCACGCCCGAAGAGCCAGGAGGGAAAGCCATGCCTCGTTGGAAAGCTCTTTGGCAGCCCCTCGCGTGGCCCCACAGCCCGTGGGGCTGCGGGCTTTGCGGCAGCCGTCAGCCTCGGCGCCACTGGCACCCACGTGGGGCCGCTGCGCCAGCCTGCGAAGCATTTTGCGGTAGGGCCGCGGCTCTGGCGACAGCTCCCACGCCCGAAGAGCCAGGAGGGAAAGCCGTGACTCCTTGGGAAGCTCTTTGGCAGCCGCTCGCGTGGCCCCACAGCCCGTGGGGCTGCGGGCTTTGCGGCGGCCGTCAGCCTCGGCGCCACCGGTGCCCACATTGTGCCGCTGCGCCAGCCTGCGAAGCATTTTCTGGTAGGGCCGCAGCTCTGGCCACAGCTCCCACGCCCGAAGAGCCAGGAGGGAAAGCCGTGACTCCTGGAAAGCTCTTTGGCAGCCGCTCGCGTGGCCCCACATCCCATGCGGCTGTGGGCTTTGGGGCGGCCGTCAGCCTCGGCGCCACCGGCGCCGATGTTGCGCCGCCGCGCCAGCCTGCGAAGCATTTTCCAGTAGGGCCGCGTCTCTGGCGACAGCTCCCACGCCCGAAGAGCCAGGAGGGAAAGCCGTGCCTCGTTGGAAAGCTCTTTGGCAGCCGCTCGCGTAGCCCCACAGTCTGTGGGGCTGCGGGCTTTGCGGCGGCCGTCAGCCTCGGCGCCACCAGCGCCCACGTTGCGCCGCCGCGCCAGCCTGCGAAGCATTTTCCGGTAGGGTCGCGGCTCTGGCAACAGCTCCCACGCCCAAAGACCCAGGAGGGAAAGCCATGCCTCGTTGGAAAGCTCTTTGGCAGCCGCTCGCGTGGCCCCACAGCCCGTGGGGCTGCGGGCTTTGCGGCGGCCGTCAGCCTCGGCGCCACCGGCGCCCACGTGGCGCCGCCGCGCCAGCCTGCGAACCATTTTCCGGTAGGGCTGCAGCTCTGGCGACAGCTCCCACGCCCGAAGAGCCAGGAGGGAAAGCCGTGCCTCATTGGAAAGCTCTTTGGCAGCCGCTCACGTGGCCCCACAGCCCGTGGGGCTGCGGGCTTTGGGGCGGCCGTCAGCCTCGGCGCCACCGGTGCCCACGTCGGGCCGCGGCGCCAGCCTGCGAAGCATTTTCCAGTAGGGCCGCGGCTCTGGCGACAGCTCCCACGCCCGAAGAGCCAGGAGGGAAAGCCGTGACTCCTTGGAAAGCTCTTTGGCAGCCGCTCGCGTGGCCCCACAGCCCATGCGGCTGTGGGCTTTGCGGCGGCCGTCAGCCTCGGCGCCACCTGCGCCGATGTTGCGCCGCCGCGCCAGCCTGCGAAGCATTTTCCAGTAGGGCCGCGTCTCTGGCGACAGCTCCCACGCCCGAAGAGCCAGGAGGGAAAGCCGTGCCTCGTTGGAAAGCTCTTTGGCAGCCGCTCGCGTAGCCCCACAATCTGTGGGGCTGCGGGCTTTGCGGCGGCCGTCAGCCTCGGCGCCACCAGCGCCCACGTTGCGCCGCCGCGCCAGCCTGCGAAGCATTTTCCGGTAGGGTCGCGGCTCTGGCGACAGCTCCCACGCCGAAGAGCCAGGAGGGAAAGCCATGCCTCGTTGCAAAGCTCTTTGGCAGCCGCTCGCGTGGCCCCACAGCCTGTGGGGCTGCGGGCTTTGCGGCGGCCGTCAGCCTCGGCGCCACCGGCGCCCACGTGGCGCCGCCGTGCCAGCCTGCGAAGCATTTTCCGGTAGGGCTGCAGCTCTGGCGACAGCTCCCATGCCCGAAGAGCCAGGAGGGAAAGCCGTGCCTCGTTGCAAAGCTCTTTGGCAGCCGCTCGCGTGGCCCCACAGCCCATGCGGCTGTGGGCTTTGCGGCAGCCGTCAGCCTCAGCGCCACCGGCGCCCACGTTGCGCCGCCGCGCCAGCCTGCAAAGCTTTTTCCGGTAGGGCCGCGGCTCTGGCGAGAGCTCCCACGGCCGAAGAGCCAGGAGGGAAAGCCGTGCCTCGTTGGAAAGCTCTTTGGCAGCCGCTCGCGTGGCCCAACTGCCCGTGGGGCTGCGGGCTTTGCGGCGGCCGTCAGCCTGGGTGACACCGGTGCCCACGTCGGGCCGCCGCGCCAGCCTGCAAAGCATTTTCCGGTATGGTCGCGGCTCTGGCGACAGCTCCCACGCCCGAAGAGCCAGGAGGGAAAGCCGTGCCTCGTTGGAAAGCTCTTTGGCAGCCACTCGCGTGGCCCCACAGCCCGTGGGGCTGCGGGCTTTGCGGCGGCCGTCAGCCTCAGCGCCACCGGCGCCCACGTTGCGCCGCCGCGCCAGCCTGCGAAGCATTTTCCGGTAGGGCCGCATCTCTGGCGACAGCTCCCACGCCCGAAGAGCCAGGAGGGAAAGCCGTGCCTCGTTGGAAAGCTCTTTGGCATCCGCATGAGTGGCCCCACAGCCCGTGGGGCTGCGGGCTTTGCGGCGGCCGTCAGCCTCGGCGCCACCTGCGCCGATGTTGCGCCGCCGCGCCAGCCTGCGAAGCATTTTCCAGTAGGGCCGCGTCTCTGGCGACAGCTCCCACGCCCGAAGAGCCAGGAGGGAAAGCCGTGCCTCGTTGGAAAGCTCTTTGGCAGACGCTCGCGTAGCCCCACAATCTGTGGGGCTGCGGGCTTTGCGGCGGCCGTCAGCCTCGGCGCCACCAGCGCCCACGTTGCGCCGCCGCGCCAGCCTGCGAAGCATTTTCCGGTAGGGCCGCGGCTCTGGCGAGATCTCCCACGGCCGAAGAGCCAGGAGGGAAAGCCGTGCCTCGTTGGAAAGCTCTTTGGCAGCCGCTCGCGTGGCCCAACTGCCCGTGGGGCTGCGGGCTTTGCGGCGGCCGTCAGCCTCGGCGCCACCGGCGCCAACGTGGCGCCACCGCAACAGCCTGCGAAGCATTTTCCGGTAGGGCCACGGCTCTGGCGACAGCTCCCACGGCCGAAGAGCCAGGAGGGAAAGCCGTGCCTCGTTGGAAAGCTCTTTGGCAGCCGCTTGCGTGGCCCAACTGCCCGTGGCGCTGCGGGCTTTGCATCGGCCGTCAGCCTCGGCGCCACCAGCGCCCACATTGCGCCGCCGCGCCACCCTGCGAAGCATTTTCCGGTAGGGCCGCGGCTCTGGCGACAGCTCCCACGCCCGAAGAGCCAGGAGGGAAAGACGTGCCTCGTTGGAAAGCTCTTTGGCAGCCGCTCGCGTGGCCCCACAGCCCGTGGGGCTGCGGGCTTTGCGGCGGCCGTCAGCCTCGGCACGACCGGCGCCCACGTTGCGCCGCCGCGCCAGCCTGCGAAGCATTTTCCGGTAGGGCCGCGTCTCTGGCGACAGCTCCCACGCCCGAAGAGCCAGGAGGGAAAGCCGTGCCTCGTTGGAAAGCTCTTTGGCAGCCACTCACGTGGCCCCACAGCCCGTGGGGCTGCGGGCTTTCCGGCAGCCGTCAGCCTGGGCGCCATCGGCGTCCGCGTCAGGCCGCCGCGCCAGCCTGCAAAGCATTTTCCGGTAGGGCCGCGTCTCTGGCGACAGCTCCCACGCCCGAAGAGCCAGGAGGGAAAGCCATGCCTCGTTGGAAAGCTCTTTGGCAGCCCCTCGCGTGGCCCCACAGCCCGTGGGGCTGCGGGCTTTGCGGCAGCCGTCAGCCTCGGCGCCACTGGCACCCACGTGGGGCCGCTGCGCCAGCCTGCGAAGCATTTTCTGGTAGGGCCGCGGCTCTGGCGACAGCTCCCACGCCCGAAGAGCCAGGAGGGAAAGCCGTGACTCCTTGGAAAGCTCTTTGGCAGCCGCTCGCGTGGCCCCACAGCCCGTGGGGCTGCGGGCTTTGCGGCGGCCGTCAGCCTCGGCGCCACCGGTGCCCACATTGTGCCGCTGCGCCAGCCTGCGAAGCATTTTCTGGTAGGGCTGCGGCTCTGGCCACAGCTCCCACGCCCGAAGAGCCAGGAGGGAAAGCCGTGACTCCTTGGAAAGCTCTTTGGCAGCCGCTCGCGTGGCCCCACAGCCCGTGGGGCTGTGGGCTTTCCGGCGGCCGTCAGCCTCGGCGCCACCGGCGCCCACGTTGCGCCGCCGCGCCAGCCTGCGAAGCATTTTCCGGTAGGGCCGCGGCTCTGGCGACAGCTCCCACGCCCGAAGAGCCAGGAGGGAAAGCCGTGCCTCGTTGGAAAGCTCTTTGGCAGCCGCTCGCGTAGCCCCACAGTCTGTGGGGCTGCGGGCTTTGCGGCGGCCGTCAGCCTCGGCGCCACCAGCGCCCACGTTGCGCCGCCGCGCCAGCCTGCGAAGCATTTTCCGGTAGGGTCGCGGCTCTGGCGACAGCTCCCACGCCCGAAGAGCCAGGAGGGAAAGACGTGCCTCGTTGCAAAGCTCTTTGGCAGCCGCTCGCGTGGCCCCACAGCCCGTGGGGCTGTGGGCTTTGCGGCGGCCGTCAGCCTCGGCGCCACCGGCGCCCACGTGGCGCCGCCGTGCCAGCCTGCGAAGCATTTTCCGGTAGGGCTGCAGCTCTGGCGACAGCTCCCATGCCCGAAGAGCCAGGAGGGAAAGCCGTGCCTCGTTGGAAAGCTCTTTGGCAGCCGCTCGCGTGGCCCCACAGCCCGTGGGGCTGCGGGCTTTGCGGCGGCCGTCAGCCTCGGCGCCACCGGCGCCCACGTGGCGCCGCCGCGCCAGCCTGCGAAGCATTTTCCGGTAGGGCCGCGGCTCTGGCAACAGCTCCCACGCCCGAAGAGCCAGGAGGGAAAGCCGTGCCTCGTTGGAAAGCTCTTTGGCAGACAGTCGCGTGGCCCCACAGCCCGTGGGGCTGTGGGCTTTGCGGCGGCCGTCAGCCTCGGCGCCACCGGCGCCAACGTGGCGCCACCGCAACAGCCTGCGAAGCATTTTCCGGTAGGGCCACGGCTCTGGCGACAGCTCCCACGGCAGAAGAGCCAGGAGGGAAAGCCGTGCCTCGTTGGAAAGCTCTTTGGCAGCCGCTTGCGTGGCCCAACTGCCCGTGGCGCTGCGGGCTTTGCATCGGCCGTCAGCCTCGGCGCCACCAGCGCCCACATTGCGCCGCCACGCCACCCTGCGAAGCATTTTCCGGTAGGGCCGCGGCTCTGGCGACAGCTCCCACGCCCGAAGAGCCAGGAGGGAAAGACGTGCCTCGTTGGAAAGCTCTTTGGCAGCCGCTCGCGTGGCCCCACAGCCCGTGGGGCTGCGGGCTTTGCGGCGGCCGTCAGCCTCGGCACGACCGGCGCCCACGTTGCGCCGCCGCGCCAGCCTGCGAAGCATTTTCCGGTTGGGCCGCGTCTCTGGCGACAGCTCCCACGCCCGAAGAGCCAGGAGGGAAAGCCGTGCCTCGTTGGAAAGCTCTTTGGCAGCCACTCACGTGGCCCCACAGCCCGTGGGGCTGCGGGCTTTCCGGCAGCCGTCAGCCTGGGCGCCATCGGCGTCCGCGTCAGGCCGCCGCGCCAGCCTGCAAAGCATTTTCCGGTAGGGCCGCGTCTCTGGCGACAGCTCCCACGCCCGAAGAGCCAGGAGGGAAAGCCATGCCTCGTTGGAAAGCTCTTTGGCAGCCCCTCGCGTGGCCCCACAGCCCGTGGGGCTGCGGGCTTTGCGGCAGCCGTCAGCCTCGGCGCCACTGGCACCCACGTGGGGCCGCTGCGCCAGCCTGCGAAGCATTTTCTGGTAGGGCCGCGGCTCTGGCGACAGCTCCCACGCCCGAAGAGCCAGGAGGGAAAGCCGTGACTCCTTGGAAAGCTCTTTGGCAGCCGCTCGCGTGGCCCCACAGCCCGTGGGGCTGCGGGCTTTGCGGCGGCCGTCAGCCTCGGCGCCACCGGTGCCCACATTGTGCCGCTGCGCCAGCCTGCGAAGCATTTTCCGGTAGGGCCGCGGCTCTGGCCACAGCTCCCACGCCCGAAGAGCCAGGAGGGAAAGCCGTGCCTCCTTGGAAAGCTCTTTGGCAGCCGCTCGCGTGGCCCCACAGCCCATGGGGCTGTGGGCTTTGCGGCGGCCGTCAGCCTCGGCGCCACCGGCGCCCACGTTGCGCCGCCGCGCCAGCCTGCGAAGCATTTTCCGGTAGGGCCGCGGCTCTGGCGACAGCTCCCACGCCCG
Source organism: Larus michahellis (assembly GCF_964199755.1). NCBI lineage: Eukaryota > Metazoa > Chordata > Aves > Charadriiformes > Laridae > Larus > Larus michahellis. The sequence goes on from NW_027436004.1 coordinate 314,738, forward strand.
AAGAGCCAGGAGGGAAAGCCGTGCCTCGTTGGAAAGCTCTTTGGCAGCCGCTCGCGTAGCCCCACAGTCTGTGGGGCTGCGGGCTTTGCGGCGGCCGTCAGCCTCGGCGCCACCAGCGCCCACGTTGCGCCGCCGCGCCAGCCTGCGAAGCATTTTCCGGTAGGGTCGCGGCTCTGGCGACAGCTCCCACGCCCGAAGAGCCAGGAGGGAAAGACGTGCCTCGTTGCAAAGCTCTTTGGCAGCCGCTCGCGTGGCCCCACAGCCCGTGGGGCTGCGGGCTTTGCGGCGGCCGTCAGCCTCGGCGCCACCGGCGCCCACGTGGCGCTGCCGTGCCAGCCTGCGAAGCATTTTCCGGTAGGGCTGCAGCTCTGGCGACAGCTCCCATGCCCGAAGAGCCAGGAGGGAAAGCCGTGCCTCGTTGGAAAGCTCTTTGGCAGCCGCTCGCGTGGCCCCACAGCCCGTGGGGCTGCGGGCTTTGCGGCGGCCGTCAGCCTCGGCGCCACCGGCGCCCACGTGGGGCTACTGCGCCAGCCTGCGAAGCATTTTCCGGTAGGGCCGCGGCTCTGGCGACATCTCCCACGCCCGAAGAGCCAGGAGGGAAAGCCGTGCCTCGTTGGAAAGCTCTTTGGCAGCCGCTCGCGTGGCCCCACAGCCCGTGGGGCTGCGGGCTTTCCGGCGGACGTCAGCCTGGGCGCCACCGGCGCTCACGTGGCGCCGCCGCGCCAGCCTGCGAAGCATTTTCCGGTAGGGCTGCAGCTCTGGCGACAGCTCCCACGCCCGAAGAGCCAGGAGGGAAAGCCGTGCCTCATTGGAAAGCTCTTTGGCAGCCGCTCGCGTGGCCCCACAGCCCGTGGGGCTGCGGGCTTTGGGGCGGCCGTCAGCCTCGGCGACACCGGTGCCCACGTCGGGCCGCCGCGCCAGCCTGCAAAGCATTTTCCGGTAGGGCCGCGGCTCTGGCGACAGCTCCCACGCCCGAAGAGCCAGGAGGGAAAGCCGTGACTCCTTGGAAAGCTCTTTGGCAGCCGCTCGCGTGGCCCCACAGCCCGTGGGGCTGCGGGCTTTGCGGCGGCCGTCAGCCTCGGCGCCACCGGTGCCCACATTGTGCCGCTGCGCCAGCCTGCGAAGCATTTTCTGGTAGGGCCGCGGCTCTGGCCACAGCTCCCACACCCGAAGAGCCAGGAGGGAAAGCCGTGACTCCTTGGAAAGCTCTTTGGCAGCCGCTCGCGTGGCCCAACTGCCCGTGGGGCTGTGGGCTTTGGGGCGGCCGTCAGCCTCGGCGCCACCGGCGCCCACGTTGCGCCGCCGCGCCAGCCTGCGAAGCATTTTCCGGTAGGGCCGCGTCTCTGGCGACAGCTCCCACGCCCGAAGAGCCAGGAGGGAAAGCCGTGCCTCGTTGGAAAGCTCTTTGGCAGCCGCTCGCGTAGCCCCACAGTCTGTGGGGCTGCGGGCTTTGCGGCGGCCGTCAGCCTCGGCGCCACCAGCGCCCACGTTGCGCCGCCGCGCCAGCCTGCGAAGCATTTTCCGGTAGGGTCGCGGCTCTGGCGACAGCTCCCATGCCCGAAGAGCCAGGAGGGAAAGCCGTGCCTCATTGGAAAGCTCTTTGGCAGCCACTCGCGTGGCCCCACAGCCCATGCGGCTGTGGGCTTTGAGGCAGCCGTCAGCCTCAGCGCCACCGGCGCCCACGTTGTGCCGCCGCGCCAGCCTGCAAAGCTTTTTCCGGTAGGGCCGCGGCTCTGGCGACAGCTCCCACGGCCGAAGAGCCAGGAGGGAAAGCCGTGCCTCGTTGGAAAGCTCTTTGGCAGCCGCTCGCGTGGCCCAACTGCCCGTGGGGCTGCGGGCTTTGCGGCGGCCGTCAGCCTGGGCGACACCGGTGCCCACGTCGGGCCGCCGCGCCAGCCTGCAAAGCATTTTCCGGTATGGTCGCGGCTCTGGCGACAGCTCCCACGCCCGAAGAGCCAGGAGGGAAAGCCTTGCCTTGTTGGAAAGCTCTTTGGCAGCCACTCGCGTGGCCCCACAGCCCGTGGGGCTGCGGGCTTTCCGGCGGCCGTCAGCCTCGGCGCCACCGGCGCCCACGTTGCGCCGCCGCGCCAGCCTGCGAAGCATTTTCCGGTAGGGCCGCGGCTCTGGCGACAGCTCCCACGCCCGAAGAGCCAGGAGGGAAAGCCGTGCCTCGTTGGAAAGCTCTTTGGCAGCCGCTCGCATGGCCCCACAGCCCGTGGGGCTGCGGGCTTTGCGGCGGCCGTCAGCCTGGGCGCCACCGGCGCTCACGTGGCGCCGCCGCGCCAGCCTGCGAAGCATTTTCCGGTAGGGCTGCAGATCTGGCGACAGCTCCCACGCCCGAAGAGCCAGGAGGGAAAGCCGTGCCTCATTGGGAAGCTCTTTGGCAGCCGCTCGCGTGGCCCCACAGCCCGTGGGGCTGTGGGCTTTGCGGCGGCCGTCAGCCTAGGCGCCACCGGCGCCCACGTGGCACCGCCGCGCCAGCCTGCGAAGCATTTTCCGGTAGGGCCGCGTCTCTGGCGACAGCTCCCACGCCCGAAGAGCCAGGAGGGAAAGCCGTGCCTCATTGGAAACCTCTTTGGCAGCCGCTCGCGTGGCCCCACAGCCCGTGGGGCTGCGGGCTTTCCGGCGGCCGTCAGCCTGGGCGCCACCGGCGCCCACGTTGCGCCGCCGCGCCAGCCTGCGAAGCATTTTCCGGTAGGGCCGCGGCTGTGGCGACAGCTCCCACGCCCGAAGAGCCAGGAGGGAAAGCCGTGCCTCGTTGGAAATCTCTTTGGCAGCCGCTCGCATGGCCCCACAGCCCGTGGGGCTGCGTGCTTTGCGGCGGCCGTCAGCCTCGGCGCCACCGGCGCCCACGTGGCGCCTCCGTGCCAGCCTGCGAAGCATTTTCCGGTAGGGCCGCGGCTCTGGCGACAGCTCCCACGCCCGAAGAGCCAGGAGGGAAAGCCGTGCCTCATTGGAAAGCTCTTTGGCAGCCGCTCGCGTGGCCCAACAGCCCGTGGGGCTGCGGGCTTTCCGGCGGCCGTCAGCCTCGGCGCCTCCGGCGCCCACGTGGAGCCACTGCACCAGCCTGCGAAGCATTTTCCAGTAGGGCCGCGGCTCTGGCGACAGCTCCCACGCCCGAAGAGCTAGGAGGGAAAGCCGTGCCTCATTGGAAACCTCTTTGGCAGCCGCTTGCGTGGCCCAACTGCCCGTGGCGCTGCGGGCTTTGCAACGGCCGTCAGCCTCGGCGTCACCAGCGCCCACATTGCGCCGCCGCGCCACCCTGCGAAGCATTTTCCGGTAGGGCCGCGGCTCTGGCGACAGCTCCCACGCCCGAAGAGCCAGGAGGGAAAGCCGTGCCTCGTTGGAAAGCTCTTTGGCAGCCGCTCGCGTGGCCCCGCAGCCCGTGGGGCTGCGGGCTGTGCGGCGGCCGTCAGCCTCGGCGCCACCGGCGCCCACGTTGCGCCGCCGCGCCAGCCTGCGAAGCATTTTCCGGTAGGGCCGCCTCTCTGGCGACAGCTCCCACACCCGAAGAGCCAGGAGGGAAAGCCGTGCCTCGTTGGAAAGCTCTTTGGCAGCCACTCACGTGGCCCCACAGCCTGTGGGGCTGCGGGCTTTCCGGCGGCCGTCAACCTGGGCGCCATCGGCGTCCGCGTCAGGCCGCTGCGCCAGCCTGCAAAGCATTTTCCGGTAGGGCCGCGGCTCTGGCGACAGCTCCCACGCCCGAAGAGCCAGGAGGGAAAGCCATGCCTCGTTGGAAAGCTCTTTGGCAGCCCCTCGCGTGGCCCCACAGCCCGTGGGGCTGCGGGCTTTGCGGCAGCCGTCAGCCTCGGCGCCACTGGCACCCACGTGGGGCCGCTGCGCCAGCCTGCGAAGCATTTTCCGGTAGGGCCGCGGCTCTGGCGACAGCTCCCACGGCCGAAGAGCCAGGAGGGAAAGCCGTGCCTCGTTGGAAAGCTCTTTGGCAGCCGCTCGCGTGGCCCCACAGCCCGTGGGGCTGCGGGCTTTGCGGCGGCCGTCAGCGTCGGCGCCACCGGTGCCCACATTGCGCCGCTGCGCCAGCCTGCGAAGCATTTTCCGGTAGGGCCGCGTCTCTGGCGACAGCTCCCACGCCCGAAGAGCCAGGAGGGAAAGCCGTGCCTCGTTGGAAAGCTCTTTGGCAGCCGCTCGCGTGGCCCCACAGCCCATGGGGCTGCGGGCTTTGCGGCGGCCGTCAGCCTGGGTGACACCGGTGCCCACGTCGGGCCGCCGCGCCAGCATGCAAAGCATTTTCCGGTAGGGCTGCGGCTCTGGCGACAGCTCCCACGCCCGAAGAGCCAGGAGGGAAAGCCGTGCCTCGTTGGACAGCTCTTTGGCAGCCGCTTGCATGGCCCAACTGCCCATGGGGCTGCGGGCTTTGCGGCGGCCGTCAGCCTCGGCGCCACTGGCGCCCACGTGGCACCGCCGCGCCAGCCTGCGAAGCATTTTCCGGTAGGGTCGCGGCTCTGGCGACAGCTCCCACGCCCGAAGAGCCAGGAGGGAAAGCCGTGCCTCGTTGGAAAGCTCTTTGGCAGCCGCTCGCGTGGCCCCACAGCCCGTGGGGCTGCGGGCTTTCCGGCGGCCGTCAGCCTGGGCGCCACCGGCGCCCACGTTGCGCCACCGCGCCAGCCTGCGAAGCATTTTCCGGTAGGGCCGCGGCTGTGGCGACAGCTCCCACGCCCGAAGAGCCAGGAGGGAAAGCCGTGCCTCGTTGGAAATCTCTTTGGCAGCCGCTCGCATGGCCCCACAGCCCGTGGGGCTGCGTGCTTTGCGGCGGCCGTCAGCCTCGGCGCCACCGGCGCCCACGTGGCGCCTCCGTGCCAGCCTGCGAAGCATTTTCCGGTAGGGCCGCGGCTCTGGCGACAGCTCCCACGCCCGAAGAGCCAGGAGGGAAAGCCGTGCCTCATTGGAAAGCTCTTTGGCAGCCGCTCGCGTGGCCCAACAGCCCGTGGGGCTGCGGGCTTTGCGGCGGCCGTCAGCCTCGGCGCCTCCGGCGCCCACGTGGAGCCACTGCACCAGCCTGCGAAGCATTTTCCAGTAGGGCCGCGGCTCTGGCGACAGCTCCCACGCCCGAAGAGCTAGGAGGGAAAGCCGTGCCTCATTGGAAAGCTCTTTGGCAGCCGCTTGCGTGGCCCAACTGCCCGTGGCGCTGCGGGCTTTGCAACGCCCGTCAGCCTCGGCGTCACCAGCGCCCACATTGCGCCGCCGCGCCACCCTGCGAAGCATTTTCCGGTAGGGCCGCGGCTCTGGCGACAGCTCCCACGCCCGAAGAGCCAGGAGGGAAAGCCGTGCCTCGTTGGAAAGCTCTTTGGCAGCCGCTCGCGTGGCCCCACAGCCCGTGGGGCTGCGGGCTTTGCGGCGGCCGTCAGCCTCGGCGCCACCGGCGCCCACGTTGCGCCGCCGCGCCAGCCTGCGAAGCATTTTCCGGTAGGGCCGCGTCTCTGGCGACAGCTCCCACACCCGAAGAGCCAGGAGGGAAAGCCGTGCCTCGTTGGAAAGCTCTTTGGCAGCCACTCACGTGGCCCCACAGCCTGTGGGGCTGCGGGCTTTCCGGCGGCCGTCAACCTGGGCGCCATCGGCGTCCGCGTCAGGCCGCTGCGCCAGCCTGCAAAGCATTTTCCGGTAGGGCCGCGGCTCTGGCGACAGCTCCCACGCCCGAAGAGCCAGGAGGGAAAGCCATGCCTCGTTGGAAAGCTCTTTGGCAGCCCCTCGCGTGGCCCCACAGCCCGTGGGGCTGCGGGCTTTGCGGCAGCCGTCAGCCTCGGCGCCACTGGCACCCACGTGGGGCCGCTGCGCCAGCCTGCGAAGCATTTTCCGGTAGGGCCGCGGCTCTGGCGACAGCTCCCACGCCCGAAGAGCCAGGAGGGAAAGCCGTGCCTCGTTGGAAAGCTCTTTGGCAGCCGCTCGCGTGGCCCCACAGCCCGTGGGGCTGCGGGCTTTGCGGCGGCCGTCAGCGTCGGCGCCACCGGTGCCCACATTGCGCCGCTGCGCCAGCCTGCGAAGCATTTTCCGGTAGGGCCGCGTCTCTGGCGACAGCTCCCACGCCCGAAGAGCCAGGAGGGAAAGCCGTGCCTCGTTGGAAAGCTCTTTGGCAGCCGCTCGCGTGGCCCCACAGCCCATGGGGCTGCGGGCTTTGCGGCGGCCGTCAGCCTGGGTGACACCGGTGCCCACGTCGGGCCGCCGCGCCAGCATGCAAAGCATTTTCCGGTAGGGCTGCGGCTCTGGCGACAGCTCCCACGCCCGAAGAGCCAGGAGGGAAAGCCGTGCCTTGTTGGAAAGCTCTTTGGCAGCCACTCGCATGGCCCTAAAGCCTTTGGGGCTGCGGGCTTTGCGGCGGCCGTCAGCCTCGGCGCCACCGGCGCCCACGTTGCGCCGCCGCGCCAGCCTGCGAAGCATTTTCCGGTAGGGTCGCGGCTCTGGCGACAGCTCCCACGCCCGAAGAGCCAGGAGGGAAAGCCGTGCCTCGTTGCAAAGCTCTTTGGCAGCTGCTCGCGTGGCCCCACAGCCCGTGGGTCTGCGGGCTTTGCGGCGGCCGTCAGCCTCGGCGCCACCGGCGCCCACGTGGCGCCGCCGTGCCAGCCTGCGAAGCATTTTCCGGTAGGGCTGCAGCTCTGGCGACAGCTCCCATGCCCGAAGAGCCAGGAGGGAAAGCCGTGCCTCGTTGGAAAGCTCTTTGGCAGCCGCTCGCGTGGCCCCACAGCCCATGCGGCTGTGGGCTTTGCGGCAGCCGTCAGCCTCGGCGCCACCGGCGCCCACGTTGCGCCGCCGCGCCAGCCTGCAAAGCTTTTTCCGGTAGGGCCGCGGCTCTGGCGACAGCTCCCACGCCCGAAGAGCCAGGAGGGAAAGCCGTGCCTCGTTGGAAAGCTCTTTGGCAGCCACTCGCATGGCCCTAAAGCCTTTGGGGCTGCGGGCTTTCCGGCGGCCGTCAGCCTCAGTGCCACCGGCGCCCACGTGGCGCCGCCGTGCCAGCCTGCGAAGCATTTTCCGGTAGGGCCGCGGCTCTGGCGACAGCTCCCACGCCCGAAGAGCCAGGAGGGAAAGCCGTGCCTCGTTGGACAGCTCTTTGGCAGCCGCTTGCATGGCCCAACTGCCCATGGGGCTGCGGGCTTTGCAGCGGCCGTCAGCCTCGGCGCCACCGGCGCCCACGTGGCGCCGCCGCGCCAGCCTGCGAAGCATTTTCCGGTAGGGCCGCGGCTCTGGCGACAGCTCCCACGCCCGAAGAGCCAGGAGGGAAAGCCGTGCCTCGTTGGAAAGCTCTTTGGCAGCCGCTCACGTGGCCCCACAGCCCGTGGGACTGCGGGCTTTCCGGCGGCCGTCAGCCTGGGCGACACCGGCGCCCAGGTGGGGCCGCCGTGCCAGCCTGCAAAGCATTTTCCGGTAGGGCCGCAACTCTGGCGACAGCTCCCACGCCCGAAGAGCCAGGAGGGAAAGCCGTGCCTCGTTGGAAAGCTCTTTGGCAGCCGCTCGCGTGGCCCCACAGCCCGTGGGGCTGCGGGCTTTGCGGCGGCCGTCAGCCTCGGCGCCAACGGCGCCCACATGGGGCCGCCGCGCCATCCTGTGAAGCCTTTTCCGGTAGGGCCGCGGCTCTGGCGACAGCTCCCATGCCCGAAGAGCCAGGAGGGAAAGCCGTGCCTCGTTGGAAAGCTCTTTGGTAGCTGCTCGCGTGGCCCCACAGCCCGTGGGGCTGCGGGCTTTGCGGCGGCCGTCAGCCTCGGTGCCACCGGCGCCCACGTGGCGCCGCCGCGCCAGCCTGCGAAGATTTTCCGGTAGGGTCGCGGCTCTGGCCACAGCTCCCACGCCCGAAGAGCCAGGAGGGAAAGCCGTGCCTCGTTGGAAAGCACTTTGGCAGCCGCTCGCGTGGCCCAACTGCCCGTTGGGCTGCGGGCCTGGCGGCAGCCGTCAGCCTCAGCGCCACCGGCGCCCACATTGCGCCGCCGCGCCAACCTGCGAAGCATTTTCCGGTAGGGCTGCGGCTCTGGCGACAACTCCCACGCCCGAAGAGCCAGGAGGGAAAGCCGTGCCTCGTTGGAAAGCTCTTTGGCAGCCACTCGCATGGCCCTAAAGCCTTTGGGGCTGCGGGCTTTCCGGCGGCCGTCAGCCTCAGTGCCACCGGCGCCCACGTGGCGCCGCCGCGCCAGCCTGCGAAGCATTTTCCGGTAGGGCCGCGGCTCTGGCAACAGCTCCCACGCCCGAAGAGCCAGGAGGGAAAGCCGTGCCTCGTTGGAAAGCTCTTTGGCAGCCGCTCGCGTGGCCCCACAGCCAATGGGGCTGCGGGCTTTGCGGCGGCCGTCAGCCTGGGCGCCACCGGCGCCCACGTTGCGCCGCTGCGCCAGCCTGCGAAGCATTTTCCGGTAGGGCCGCGGCTCTGGCGACAGCTCCCACGGCCGAAGAGCCAGGAGGGAAAGCCGTGCCTCATTGGAAAGCTCTTTGGCAGCCGCTCGCGTGGCCCCACAGCCCGTGGGGCTGCGGGCTTTGCGGCGGCCGTCAGCCTGGGCGACATCGGCGCTCACGTTGGGGCGCCACGCCAGCCTGCAAAGCATTTTCCGGTAGGGCCGCGGCTCTGGCGACAGCTCCCACGGCCGAAGAGCCAGGAGGGAAAGCCGTGCCTTGTTGGAAAGCTCTTTGGCAGCCACTCGCATGGCCCTAAAGCCTTTGGGGCTGCGGGCTTTGCGGCGGCCGTCAGCCTCGGCGCCACCGGCGCCCACGTGGCGCCGCCGCGCCAGCCTGCGAAGCATTTTCCGGTAGGGCCGCGGCTCTGGCGACAGCTCCCTCGCCCGAAGAGCCAGGAGGGAAAGCCGTGCCTCGTTGGAAAGGTCTTTGGCAGCCGCTCGCGTGGCCCCACAGCCCATGGGGCTGCGCGCTTTGCGGCAGCCGTCAGCCTCAGTGCCACCGGCGCCCACATGGCGCCGCCGCGCCAGCCTGCGAAGCATTTTCCGGTAGGGCCGCGGCTCTGGCGACAGCTCCCACGCCCGAAGAGCTAGGAGGGAAAGCCATGCCTCGTTGGAAAGCTCTTTGGCAGTCGCTCGCGTGGCCCCAGAGCCCGTGGGGCTGCGGGCTTTGCGGTGGCCGTCAGCCTGGGCGACACCGTCGCCCACGTCTGGCCGACGCGCCAGCCTGCAAAGCATTTTCCTGTAGGGCCGCGTCTCTGGCGACAGCTCCCACGCCCAAAGAGCCAGGAGGGAAAGCCATGCCTCGTTGGAAAGCTCTTTGGCAGCCACTCGCATGGCCCTAAAGCCTGTGGGGCTATGGGCTTTCTGGCGGCCGTCAGCCTCGGCGCCACCGGCACCCACGTGGCGCCGCCGCGCCAGCCTGCGAAGCATTTTCCGGTAGGGCCGCGGCTCTGGCGACAGCTCCCACGGCTGAAGAGCCAGGAGGGAAAGCCGTGCCTCGTTGGAAAGCTCTTCGGCAGCCGCTCGCATGGCCCCACAGCCCATGGGGCTGCGGGCTTTGCGGCAGCCGTCAGCCTCAGTGCCACCGGCACCCACGTGGTGCCGCCGCGCCAGCCTGCGAAGCATTTTCCGGTAGGGCCGCGGCTCTGGCGACAGCTCCCACGCCCGAAGAGCCAGGAGGGAAAGCCGTGCCTCGTTGGAAAGCTCTTTGGCAGCCACTCGCGTGGCCCCACAGCCCGTGGGGCTGCGGGCTTTGTGGCAGCCGTCAGCCTCGGCGCCACTGGCACCCACGTGGGGCCGCTGCGCCAGCCTGCGAAGCATTTTCCGGTAGGGCCGCGGCTCTGGCGACAGCTCCCACGGCCGAAGAGCCAGGAGGGAAAGCCGTGCCTCGTTGGAAAGCTCTTTGGCAGCCGCTCGCGTGGCCCCACAGCCCGTGGGGCTGCGGGCTTTGCGGCGGCCGTCAGCCTCAGTGCCACCGGCACCCACGTTGCGCCGCTGCGCCAGCCTGCAAAGCATTTTCCAGTAGGGCCGCGGCTCTGGCGACAGCTCCCACGCCCGAAGAGCCAGGAGGGAAAGCCGTGCCTCGTTGGAAAGCTCTTTGGCAGCCGCTCGCATGGCCCCACAGCCCGTGGGGCTGCGGGCTTTCTGGCGGCCGTCAGCCTCGGCGCCACTGGCACCCACGTGGGGCCGCTGCGCCAGCCTGCGAAGCATTTTCCGGTAGGGCCGCGGCTCTGGCGACAGCTCCCACGGCCGAAGAGCCAGGAGGGAAAGCCATGCCTCATTGGAAAGCTCTTTGGCAGTCGCTCGTGTGGCCCCACAGCCCGTGGGGCTGCGGGCTTTCCGGCGGCCGTCAGCCTGGGCGACACCGTCGCCCACGTCGGGCCGACGCGCCAGCCTGCAAAGCATTTTCTTGTAGGGCCGCGTCTCTGGCGACAGCTCCCACGCCCGAAGAGCCAGGAGGGAAAGCCATGCCTCGTTGGAAAGCTCTTTGGCAGCCACTCGCATGGCCCTAAAGCCTGTGGGGCTGTGGGCTTTCTGGCGGCCGTCAGCCTCGGCGCCACCGGCGCCCACGTTGCGCCGCCGCGCCAGCCTGCGAAGCATTTTCCGGTAGGGCCGCGTCTCTGGCGACAGCTCCCACGCCCGAAGAGCCAGGAGGGAAAGCCGTGCCTCGTTGGAAAGCTCTTTGGCAGCCGCTCGCGTGGCCCCACAGCCCATGGGGCTGCGGGCTTTGCGGCAGCCGTCAGCCTCAGTGCCACCGGCGCCCACATGGCGCCGCCGCGCCAGCCTGCGAAGCATTTTCCGGTAGGGCCACGGCTCTGGCGACAGCTCCCACGCCCGAAGAGCCAGGAGGGAAAGCCGTGCCTCGTTGGAAAGCTCTTTGGCAGCCACTCGCGTGGTCCCACAGCCCGTGGGGCTGCGGGCTTTGCGGCGGCCGTCAGCCTCGGCGCCACCGGTGCCCACATGGCGCCGCCGCGCCAGCCTGCGAAGCATTTTCCGGTAGGGCCGCGGCTCTGGCGACAGCTCCCACGCCCGAAGAGCCAGGAGGGAAAGCCGTGCCTCGTTGGAAAGCTCTTTGGCAGCCGCTCGCGTGGCCCCACAGCCCGTGGGGCTGCGGGCTTTGCGGCGGCCGTCAGCCTGGGTGACACCGGTGCCCACGTCGGGCCGCCGCGCCAGCCTGCAAAGCATTTTCCGGTAGGGCTGCGGCTCTGACGACAGCTCCCACGCCCGAAGAGCCAGGAGGGAAAGCCGTGCCTTGTTGGAAAGCACTTTGGCAGCCACTCGCATGGCCCTAAAGCCTTTGGGCCTGCGGGCTTTGCGGCGGCCGTCAGCCTCGGCGCCACCGGCGCCCACGTGGCGCCGCCGCGCCAGCCTGCGAAGCATTTTCCGGTAGGGCCGCGGCTCTGGCGACAGCTCCCTTGCCCGAAGAGCCAGGAGGGAAAGCCGTGCCTCGTTGGAAAGCTCTTTGGCAGCCGCTCGCGTGGCCCCACAGCCCGTGGGACTGCGGGCTTTGCGGCGGCCGTCAGCCTCGGCGACACCGGCGCCCACGTGGCGCCGCCGCGCCAGCCTGCGAAGCATTTTCCGGTAGGGCCGCAACTCTGGCGACAGCTCCCACGGCCGAAGAGCCAGGAGGGAAAGCCGTGCCTCGTTGGAAAGCTCTTTGGCAGCCGCTCGCGTGGCCCCACAGCCCGTGGGGCTGCGGGCTTTGCGGCGGCCGTCAGCCTGGGCGCCACCGGCGCCCACGTGGCGCCGCCGCGCCAGCCTGCGAAGCATTTTCCGGTAGGGCTGCAGCTCTGGCGACAGCTCCCACGCCCGAAGAGCCAGGAGGGAAAGCCGTGCCTCGTTGGAAAGCTCTTTGGCAGCCGCTCGCGTGGCCCCACAGCCCATGCGGCTGTGGGCTTTGCGGCAGCCGTCAGCCTCAGCACCACCGGCGCCCACGTTGCGCCGCCGCGCCAGCCTGCAAAGCTTTTTCCGGTAGTGTCGCGGCTCTGGCGACATCTGCCACGCCCGAAGAGCCAGGAGGGAAAGCCGTGCCTCGTTGGACAGCCCTTTGGCAGCCGCTTTCATGGCCCAACTGCCCGTGGGACTGCGGGCTTTGGGGCGGCCGTCAGCCTCGGCGCCACCGGTGCCCATGTCGGGCCGCCGCGCCAGCCTCCGAAGCATTTTCCGGTAGGGCCGCGGCTCTGGCGAGATCTCCCACGCCCGAAGAGCCAGGAGGGAAAGCCGTGCCTCGTTGGAAAGCTCTTTGGCAGCCGCTCGCGTGGCCCCACAGCCCGTGGGACTGCGGGCTTTCCGGCGGCCGTCAGCCTCGGCGACACCGGCGCCCACGTGGGGCCGCCGCGCCAGCCTGCGAAGCATTTTCCGGTAGGGCCGCGTCTCTGGCGACAGCTCCCACGCCCGAAGAGCCAGGAGGGAAAGCCGTGCCTCGTTGGAAAGCTCTTTGGCAGCCGCTCGCGTGGCCCCACAGCCCGTGGGGATGCAGGCTTTGCGGCGGCCATCAGCCTCGGCGTCACCGGCGCCCACGTGGCGCCGCCGTGCCAGGCTGCGAAGCATTTTCCGGTAGGGTAGCGTCTCTGGCGACAGCTCCCACGCCCGAAGAGCCAGGAGGGAAAGCCGTGCCTCGTTGGAAAGCTCTTTGGCAGCCGCTCGCTTGGCCCAACTGCCCGTGGGGCTGCGGGCTTTCCGGCGGCCGTCAGCCTGGGTGACACCGGTGCCCACGTTGGGCCGCTGCGCCAGCCTGCGAAGCATTTTCCGGTAGGGCCGCGGCTCTGGCAACAGCTCCCACGCCCGAAGAGCCAGGAGGGAAAGCCGTGCCTTGTTGGAAAGCTCTTTGGCAGCCGCTCGCGTGGCCCCACAGCCCGTGGGGCTGCGGGCTTTGCGGCGGCCGTCAGCCTCGGCGCCACCGGCGCCCACGTTGCGCCGCCGCGCCAGCCTGCAAAGCTTTTTCCGGTAGGGCCGCGGCTCTGGCGACAGCTCCCACGCCCGAAGAGCCAGGAGGGAAAGCCGTGCCTCGTTGGAAAGCTCTTTGGCAGCCACTCGCGTGGCCCAACTGCCCGTGGGGCTGCGGGCTTTGCGGCAGCCGTCAGCCTCAGCGCCACCGGCGCCCACATTGCGCCGCCGCGCCAACCTGCGAAGCATTTTCCGGTAGGGCCGCGTCTCTGGCGACAGCTCCCACGCCCGAAGAGCCAGGAGGGAAAGCCGTGCCTCCTTGGAAAGCTCTTTGGCAGCCGCTCGCGTGGCCCCACAGCCCGTGGGGCTGCGGGCTTTGCGGCGGCCGTCAGCCTCGGCGCCACCGGCGCCCACGTGGGGCCGCTGCGCCAGCCTGCGAAGCATTTTCCAGTAGGGCCGCGGCTCTGGCGACAGCTCCCACGCCCGAAGAGCCAGGAGGGAAAGCCGTGCCTCGTTGGAAAGCTCTTTGGCAGCCGCTCGCATGGCCCCACAGCCCGTGGGGCTGCGGGCTTTGCGGCGGCCGTCAGCCTGGGCAACACTGGCGCCCAGGTGGTGCCGCCGCGCCAGCCTGCGAAGCATTTTCCGGTAGGGCCGCGGCTCTGGCGACAGCTCCCACGCCCGAAGAGCCAGGAGGGAAAGCCGTGCCTCGTTGAAAAGCTCTTTGGCAGCCGCTTGCATGGCCCAACTGCCCGTGGGACTGCGGGCTTTGGGGCGGCCGTCAGCCTCGGCGCCACCGGTGCCAACGTCGGGCCGCCGCGCAATCCTGCGAAGCATTTTCCGGTAGGGCCGCGGCTCTGGCGACAGCTCCCACGCCCGAAGAGCCAGGAGGGAAAGCTGTGCCTCGTTGGAAAGCTCTTTGGCAGCCCCTCGCGTGGCCCAACTGCCCGTGGGGCTGCGGGCTTTGCGGCAGCCGTCAGCCTCAGTGCCACCGGCGCCCACATTGCGCCGCCGCGCCAACCTGTGAAGCATTTTCCGGTAGGGCCGCGGCTCTGGCGACAGCTCCCACGCCCAAAGAGCCAGGAGGGAAAGCCGTGCCTCGTTGGAAAGCTCTTTGGCAGCCCCTCGCGTGGCCCCACAGCCCGTGGGGCTGCGGGCTTTGCGGCGGCCGTCAGCCTCGACGCCACCGGCGCCCACGTGGTGCCGCTGCGCCAGCCTGCGAAGCATTTTCCGGTAGGGCCGCGGCTCTGGCGACAGCTCCCACGCCCGAAGAGCCAGGAGGGAAAGCCGTGCCTCGTTGGAAAGCTCTTTGGCAGCCGCTCGCGTGGCCCCACAGCCCGTGGGGCTGCGGGCTTTCCGGCGGCCATCAGCCTCGGCGCCACCGGCGCTCACGTGGCGCCGCCGCGCCAGCCTGCGAAGCATTTTCCGGTAGGGCCGCGTCTCTGGCGACAGCTCCCACTACCGAAGAGCCAGGAGGGAAAGCCGTGCCTCGTTGGAAAGCTCTTTGGCAGCCGCTCGCGTGGCCCCACAGCCCATGCGGCTGTGGGCTTTGCGGCAGCCGTCAGCCTCAGCGCCACCGGCGCCCACCTGGCGCCGCCGCGCCAGCCTGCAAAGCTTTTTCCGGTAGGGTCGCGGCTCTGGCGACATCTGCCACGCCCGAAGAGCCAGGAGGGAAAGCCGTGCCTCGTTGGAAAGCTCTTTGGCAGCCGCTTGCATGGCCCAACTGCCCGTGGGACTGCGGGCTTTGGGGCGGCCGTCAGCCTCGGCGCCACCGGTGCCCACGTCGGGCCGCCGCGCCAGCCTGCGAAGCATTTTCCGGTAGGGCCGCGGCTCTGGCGACATCTCCCACGCCCGAAGAGCCAGGAGGGAAAGCCGTGCCTCGTTGGAAAGCTCTTTGGCAGCCGCTCGCGTGGCCCCACAGCCCGTGGGGCTGTGGGCTTTGCGGCGGCCGTGAGCCTCGGCGCCACCGGCGCCCACGTGGCGCCGCCGCGCCAGCCTGCAAAGCTTTTTCCGGTAGGGCCGCGGCTCTGGCGACAGCTCCCACGCCCGAAGAGCCAGGAGGGAAAGCCGTGCCTCGTTGGAAAGCTCTTTGGCAGCCGCTCACGTGGCCCCACAGCCCGTGGGACTGGGGGCTTTGCGGCGGCCGTCAGCCTGGGCGACACCGGCGCCCACGTGGGGCCGCCGCGCCAGCCTGCGAAGCATTTTCCGGTAGGGCCGCAACTCTGGCGACAGCTCCCACGCCCGAAGAGCCAGGAGGGAAAGCCGTGCCTCGTTGGAAAGCTCTTTGGCAGCCGCTCGCGTGGCCCCACAGCCCGTGGGGCTGCGGGCTTTGCGGCGGCCGTCAGCCTCGGCGCCACCGGCGCCCACGTTGCGCCGCCGCGCCAGCCTGCGAAGCATTTTCCGGTAGGGTCGCGGCTCTGGCGACAGCTCCCACGCCCGAAGAGCCAGGAGGGAAAGCCGTGCCTCGTTGGAAAGCTCTTTGGCAGCCGCTCGCGTGGCCCCACAGCCCGTGGGGCTGCGGGCTTTCCGGCGGCCATCAGCCTCGGCGTCACCGGCGCCCACGTGGCGCCGCCGTGCCAGCCTGCGAAGCATTTTCCGGCAGGGTAGCGTCTCTGGCCACAGCTCCCACGCCCGAAGAGCCAGGAGGGAAAGCCGTGCCTCGTTGGAAAGCTCTTTGGCAGCCGCTCGCTTGGCCCAACTGCCCGTGGGGCTGCGGGCTTTGCGGCGGCCGTCAGCCTGGATGACACCGGTGCCCACGTTGCGCCGCTGCGCCAGCCTGCGAAGCATTTTCCGGTAGGGCCGCGGCTCTGGCAACAGCTCCCACGCCCGAAGAGCCAGGAGGGAAAGCTGTGCCTTGTTGGAAAGCTATTTGGCAGCCGCTCGCGTGGCCCCACAGCCCATGCGGCTGCGGGCTTTGGGGCAGCCATCACCCTCGGCGCCATTGGCACCCCCGTGGGGCCGCTGCGCCAGCCTGCGAAGCATTTTCCGATAGGGCCGCGGCTGTGGCGACAGCTCCCACGCCCGAAGAGCCAGTAGGGAAAGCCGTGCCTCGTTGGAAAGCTCTTTGGCAGTCGCTCACGTGGCCCCACAGCCCGTGGGGCTGCGGGCTTTGCGGCGGCCGTCAGCCTCGGCGCCACCGTTGCCCACATTGCGCCGCCGCGCCAGCCTGCGAAGCATTTTCCGGTAGGGCCGCGGCTCTGGCGACAGCTCCCACGCCCGAAGAGCCAGGAGGGAAAGCCGTGCCTCGTTGGAAAGCTCTTTGGCAGCCACTCGCATGGCCCTAAAGCCTTTGGGGCTGCGGGCTTTCCGGCAGCCGTCAGCCTCAGCGCCACCGGCGCCCACGTTGCGCCGCCGCGCCAGCCTACAAAGCTTTTTCCGTTAGGGTCGCGTCTCTGGCCACAGCTCCCACGCCCGAAGAGCCAGGAGGGAAAGCCATGCCTCGTTGGAAAGCTCTTTGGCAGCCGCTCGCGTGGGCCCAACTGCCCGTGGGGCTGCGGGCTTTGCGGCGGCCGTCAGCCTGGGTGACACCGGTGCCCACGTCGGGCTGCCGTGCCAGCCTGCAAAGCATTTTCCGGTAGGGCCGCGGCTCTGGCGACAGCTCCCACGCCCAAAGAGCCAGGAGGGAAAGCCGTGCCTTGTTGGAAAGCTCTTTGGCAGCCACTCGCGTGGCCCCACAGCCCGTGGGGCTGCGGGATTTGCGGCGGCCGTCAGCCTCGGCGCCACCGGCGCCCACGTTGCGCCGCCGCGCCAGCCTGCGAAGCATTTTCCGGTAGGGCCACGGCTCTGGCGACAGCTCCCACGCCCGAAGAGCCAGGAGGGAAAGCCGTGCCTCGTTGGAAAGCTCTTTGGCAGCCACTCGCGTGGTCCCACAGCCCGTGGGGCTGCGGGCTTTGCGGCGGCCGTCAGCCTCGGCGCCACCGGTGCCCACATGGCGCCGCCGCGCCAGCCTGCGAAGCATTTTCCGGTAGGGCCGCGGCTCTGGCGACAGCTCCCACGCCCGAAGAGCCAGGAGGGAAAGCCGTGCCTCGTTGGAAAGCTCTTTGGCAGCCGCTCGCGTGGCCCCACAGCCCGTGGGGCTGCGGGCTTTGCGGCGGCCGTCAGCCTGGGTGACACCGGTGCCCACGTCGGGCCGCCGCGCCAGCCTGCAAAGCATTTTCCGGTAGGGCTGCGGCTCTGACGACAGCTCCCACGCCCGAAGAGCCAGGAGGGAAAGCCGTGCCTTGTTGGAAAGCACTTTGGCAGCCACTCGCATGGCCCTAAAGCCTTTGGGCCTGCGGGCTTTGCGGCGGCCGTCAGCCTGGGCGCCACCGGCGCCCACGTCGGGCAGCCGCGCCAGCCTGCGAAGCATTTTCCGGCAGGGCCGCGTCTCTGGCGACAGCTCCCACGCCCGAAGAGCCAGGAGGGAAAGCCGTGCCTCGTTGGAAAGCTCTTTGGCAGCCCCTCGCGTGGCCCAACTGCCCGTGGGGCTGCGGGCTTTGCGGCAGCCGTCAGCCTCAGTGCCATCGGCGCCCACATTGCGCCGCCGCGCCAACCTGTGAAGCATTTTCCGGTAGGGCCGCGGCTCTGGCGACAGCTCCCACGCCCGAAGAGCCAGGAGGGAAAGCCGTGCCTCGTTGGAAAGCTCTTTGGCAGCCCCTCGCGTGGCCCCACAGCCCGTGGGGCTGCGGGCTTTGCGGCGGCCGTCAGCCTCGACGCCACCGGCGCCCACGTGGTGCCGCTGCGCCAGCCTGCGAAGCATTTTCCGGTAGGGCCGCGGCTCTGGCGACAGCTCCCACGCCCGAAGAGCCAGGAGGGAAAGCCGTGCCTCGTTGGAAAGCTCTTTGGCAGCCGCTCGCGTGGCCCCACAGCCCGTGGGGCTGCGGGCTTTGCGGCGGCCATCAGCCTCGGCGCCACCGGCGCCCACGTGGCGCCGCCGCGCCAGCCTGCGAAGCATTTTCCGGTAGGGCCGCGTCTCTGGCGACAGCTCCCACGCCCGAAGAGCCAGGAGGGAAAGCCGTGCCTCGTTGGAAAGCTCTTTGGCAGCCGCTCGCGTGGCCCCACAGCCCATGCGGCTGTGGGCTTTGCGGCAGCCGTCAGCCTCAGCGCCACCGGCGCCCACCTGGCGCCGCCGCGCCAGCCTGCAAAGCTTTTTCCGGTAGGGTCGCGGCTCTGGCGACATCTGCCACGCCCGAAGAGCCAGGAGGGAAAGCCGTGCCTCGTTGGAAAGCTCTTTGGCAGCCGCTTGCATGGCCCAACTGCCCGTGGGACTGCGGGCTTTGGGGCGGCCGTCAGCCTCGGCGCCACCGGTGCCCACGTCGGGCTGCCGTGCCAGCCTGCAAAGCTTTTTCCGTTAGGGTCGCGTCTCTGGCCACAGCTCCCACGCCCGAAGAGCCAGGAGGGAAAGCCATGCCTCGTTGGAAAGCTCTTTGGCAGCCGCTCGCGTGGCCCAACTGCCCGTGGGGCTGCGGGCTTTGCGGCGGCCGTCAGCCTGGGTGACACCGGTGCCCACGTCGGGCTGCCGTGCCAGCCTGCAAAGCATTTTCCGGTAGGGCCGCGGCTCTGGCGACAGCTCCCACGCCCGAAGAGCCAGGAGGGAAAGCCGTGCCTTGTTGGAAAGCTCTTTGGCAGCCACTCGCGTGGCCCCACAGCCCGTGGGGCTGCGGGATTTGCGGCGGCCGTCAGCCTCGGCGCCACCGGCGCCCACGTTGCGCCGCCGCGCCAGCCTGCGAAGCATTTTTCGGTAGGGCCACGGCTCTGGCGACAGCTCCCACGCCCGAAGAGCCAGGAGGGAAAGACGTGCCTCGTTGGAAAGCTCTTTGGCAGCCGCTCGCGTGGCCCCACAGCCCGTGGGGCTGCGGGCTTTGCGGCGGCCGTCAGCCTGGGTGACACCGGTGCCCACGTCGGGCCGCCGCGCCAGCCTGCAAAGCATTTTCCGGTAGGGCTGCGGCTCTGACGACAGCTCCCACGCCCGAAGAGCCAGGAGGGAAAGCCGTGCCTTGTTGGAAAGCACTTTGGCAGCCACTCGCATGGCCCTAAAGCCTTTGGGCCTGCGGGCTTTGCGGCGGCCGTCAGCCTCGGCGCCACCGGCGCCCACGTGGCGCCGCGGCGCCAGCCTGCGAAGCATTTTCCGGTAGGGCCGCGGCTCTGGCGACAGCTCCCTTGCCCGAAGAGCCAGGAGGGAAAGCCGTGCCTTGTTGGAAAGCTCTTTGGCAGCCACTCGCGTGGCCCCACAGCCCGTGGGGCTGCGGGATTTGCGGCGGCCGTCAGCCTCGGCGCCACCGGCGCCCACGTTGCGCCGCCGCGCCAGCCTGCGAAGCATTTTTCGGTAGGGCCACGGCTCTGGCGACAGCTCCCACGCCCGAAGAGCCAGGAGGGAAAGACGTGCCTCGTTGGAAAGCTCTTTGGCAGCCACTCGCGTGGCCCCACAGCCCGTGGGGCTGCGGGCTTTGCGGCGGCCGTCAGCCTGGGTGACACCGGTGCCCACGTCGGGCCGCCGCGCCAGCCTGCAAAGCATTTTCCGGTAGGGCTGCGGCTCTGACGACAGCTCCCACGCCCGAAGAGCCAGGAGGGAAAGCCGTGCCTTGTTGGAAAGCACTTTGGCAGCCACTCGCATGGCCCTAAAGCCTTTGGGCCTGCGGGCTTTGCGGCGGCCGTCAGCCTCGGCGCCACCGGCGCCCACGTGGCGCCGCCGCGCCAGCCTGCGAAGCATTTTCCGGTAGGGCCGCGGCTCTGGCGACAGCTCCCTTGCCCGAAGAGCCAGGAGGGAAAGCCGTGCCTCGTTGGAAAGCTCTTTGGCAGCCGCTCGCGTGGCCCCACAGCCCGTGGGACTGCGGGCTTTGCGGCGGCCGTCAGCCTCGGCGACACCGGCGCCCACGTGGCGCCGCCGCGCCAGCCTGCGAAGCATTTTCCGGTAGGGCCGCAACTCTAGCGACAGCTCCCACGCCCGAAGAGCCAGGAGGGAAAGCCGTGCCT
Source organism: Larus michahellis (assembly GCF_964199755.1). Classification (NCBI taxonomy): domain Eukaryota; kingdom Metazoa; phylum Chordata; class Aves; order Charadriiformes; family Laridae; genus Larus; species Larus michahellis. The sequence goes on from NW_027436004.1 coordinate 334,459, forward strand.
CGTTGGAAAGCTCTTTGGCAGCCGCTCGCGTGGCCCCACAGCCCGTGGGGCTGCGGGCTTTGCGGCGGCCGTCAGCCTGGGCGCCACCGGCGCCCACGTGGCGCCGCCGCGCCAGCCTGCGAAGCATTTTCCGGTAGGGCTGCAGCTCTGGCGACAGCTCCCACGCCCGAAGAGCCAGGAGGGAAAGCCGTGCCTCGTTGGAAAGCTCTTTGGCAGCCGCTCGCGTGGCCCCACAGCCCATGCGGCTGTGGGCTTTGCGGCAGCAGTCAGCCTCAGCACCACCGGCGCCCACGTTGCGCCGCCGCGCCAGCCGGCAAAGCTTTTTCCGGTAGTGTCGCGGCTCTGGCGACATCTGCCACGCCCGAAGAGCCAGGAGGGAAAGCCGTGCCTCGTTGGACAGCCCTTTGGCAGCCGCTTTCATGGCCCAACTGCCCGTGGGACTGCGGGCTTTGGGGCGGCCGTCAGCCTCGGCGCCACCGGTGCCCATGTCGGGCCGCCGCTCCAGCCTCCGAAGCATTTTCCGGTAGGGCCGCGGCTCTGGCGAGATCTCCCACGCCCGAAGAGCCAGGAGGGAAAGCCGTGCCTCGTTGGAAAGCTCTTTGGCAGCCGCTCGCGTGGCCCCACAGCCCGTGGGACTGCGGGCTTTCCGGCGGCCGTCAGCCTCGGCGACACCGGCGCCCACGTGGGGGCCGCCGCGCCAGCCTGCGAAGCATTTTCCGGTAGGGCCGCGTCTCTGGCGACAGCTCCCACGCCCGAAGAGCCAGGAGGGAAAGCCGTGCCTCGTTGGAAAGCTCTTTGGCAGCCGCTCGCGTGGCCCCACAGCCCGTGGGGATGCAGGCTTTGCGGCGGCCATCAGCCTCAGCGTCACCGGCGCCCACGTGGCGCCGCCGTGCCAGGCTGCGAAGCATTTTCCGGTAGGGTAGCGTCTCTGGCGACAGCTCCCACGCCCGAAGAGCCAGGAGGGAAAGCCGTGCCTCGTTGGAAAGCTCTTTGGCAGCCGCTCGCTTGGCCCAACTGCCCGTGGGGCTGCGGGCTTTCCGGCGGCCGTCAGCCTGGGTGACACCGGTGCCCACGTTGGGCCGCTGCGCCAGCCTGCGAAGCATTTTCCGGTAGGGCCGCGGCTCTGGCAACAGCTCCCACGCCCGAAGAGCCAGGAGGGAAAGCCGTGCCTTGTTGGAAAGCTCTTTGGCAGCCGCTCGCGTGGCCCCACAGCCCGTGGGGCTGCGGGCTTTGGGGCAGCCATCACCCTCGGCGCCATTGGCACCCACGTGGGGCCGCTGCGCCAGCCTGCGAAGCATTTTCCAGTAGGGCCGCGGCTCTGGCGACAGCTCCCACGCCCGAAGATCCAGGAGGGAAAGCCATGCCTCGTTGGAAAGCTCTTTGGCAGCCGCTCGCGTGGCCCCACAGCCTGTGGGGCTGCGGGCTTTGCGGCGGCCGTCAGCCTCGGCGCCACCGGCGCCCACATGGGGCCGCCACGCCAGCCTGTGAAGCATTTTCCGGTAGGGCCGCGGCTCTGGCGACAGCTCCCACGCCCGAAGAGCCAGGAGGGAAAGCCGTGCCTCATTGGAAAGCTCTTTGGCAGTCGCTCGCGTGGCCCCACAGCCCGTGGGGCTGCGGGCTTACCGGCGGCCGTCAGCCTGGGCGACACCGGCGCCCACGTCGGGCCGACGCGCCAGCCTGCAAAGCATTTTCCTGTAGGGCCGCGTCTCTGGCGACAGCTCCCACGGCCGAAGAGCCAGGATGGAAAGCCATGCCTCGTTGGAAAGTTCTTTGGCAGCCACTCGCATGGCCCTAAAGCCTGTGGGGCTGCGGGCTTTGCGGCGGCCGTCAGGCTGGGCGCCACCGGCGCCCACGTCGGGCAGCCGCGCCAGCCTGCGAAGCATTTTCCGGCAGGGACGCGTCTCTGGCGACAGCTCCCACGGCCGAAGAGCCAGGAGGGAAAGCCGTGCCTCGTTGGAAAGCTCTTTGGCAGCCGCTCGCGTGGCCCCACAGCCTGTGGGGCTGCGGGCTTTGCGGCAGCCGTCAGCCTCGGCGCCACTGGCGCCCACGTGGGGCCTCCGCGCCAGCCTGCAAAGCATATTGCGGTAGGTCTGCGGCTCTGGCGACAGCTCCCACGCCCGAAGAGCCAGGAGGGAAAGCCATGCCTCGTTGGAAAGCTCTTTGGCAACCACTCGCATGGCCCTAAAGCCTGTGGGGCTGCGGGCTTTCCGGCGGCCGTCAGCCTCGGCTCCCACGTGGCGCCGCCGCGCCAGCCTGCGAAGCATTTTCCGGTAGGGCCGCGTCTCTGGCGACAGCTCCCACGGCCGAAGAGGCAGGAGGGAAAGCCGTGCCTCGTTGGAAAGCTCTTTGGCAGCCGCTCGCGTGGCCCCACAGCCTATGCGGCTGTGGGCTTTGCGGCAGCCGTCAGCCTCAGTGCCACCGGCGCCCACGTGGCGCCGCCGCGCCAGCCTGCAAAGCTTTTTCCGGTAGGGTCGCGGCTCTGGCGACATCTGCCACGCCCGAAGAGCCAGGAGGGAAAGCCGTGCCTCGTTGGACAGCTCTTTGGCAGCCGCTTTCATGGCCCAACTGCCCGTGGGACTGCGGGCTTTGGGGCGGCCGTCAGCCTCGGCGCCACCGGTGCCCATGTCGGGCCGCCGCACCAGCCTGCGAAGCATTTTCCGGTAGGGCCGCGTCTCTGGCGACAGCTCCCACGCCCGAAGAGCCAGGAGGGAAAGCCGTGCCTCGTTGGAAAGCTCTTTGGCAGCCGCTCGCGTGGCCCCACAGCCCGTGGGGCTGCGGGCTTTACGGCGGCCGTCAGCCTCGGCGCCACCGGTGCCCACATTGCGCCGCTGCGCCAGCCTGTGAAGCCTTTTCCGGTAGGGCCGTGGCTCTGGCGACAGCTCCCACGCCCGAAGAGCCAGGAGGGAAAGCCGTGCCTCGTTGGAAAGCTCTTTGGCAGCCGCTCGCGTGGCCCCACAGCCCGTGGGGATGCAGGCTTTGCGGCGGCCATCAGCCTCGGCGTCACCGGCGCCCACGTGGCGCCGCCGTGCCAGGCTGCGAAGCATTTTCCGGTAGGGTAGCGTCTCTGGCGACAGCTCCCACGCCCGAAGAGCCAGGAGGGAAAGCCGTGCCTCATTGGAAAGCTCTTTGGCAGCCGCTCGCTTGGCCCAACTGCCCATGGGGCTGCGGGCTTTCCGGCGGCCGTCAGCCTGGGTGACACCGGTGCCCACGTTGCGCCGCTGCGCCAGCCTGCGAAGCATTTTCCGGTAGGGCCGCGGCTCTGGCAACAGCTCCCACGCCCGAAGAGCCAGGAGGGAAAGCCGTGCCTTGTTGGAAAGCTCTTTGACAGCCGCTCGCGTGGCCCCACAGCCCGTGGGGCTGCGGGCTTTGCGGCAGCCATCACCCTCGGCGCCATTGGCACCCACGTGGGGCCGCTGTGCCAGCCTGCGAAGCTTTTTCCAGTAGGGCCGCGGCTCTGGCGACAGCTCCCACGCCCGAAGAGCCAGGAGGGAAAGCCGTGCCTCATTGGAAAGCTCTTTGGCAGTCGCTCGCGTGGCCCCACAGCCCGTGGGGCTGCGGGCTTACCGGCGGCCGTCAGCCTGGGCGACACCGGCGCCCACGTCTGGCCGACGCGCCAGCCTGCAAAGCATTTTCCTGTAGGGCCGCGTCTCTGGCGACAGCTCCCACGGCCGAAGAGCCAGGAGGGAAAGCCATGCCTCGTTGGAAAGTTCTTTGGCAGCCACTCGCATGGCCCTAAAGCCTGTGGGGCTGCGGGCTTTGCGGCGGCCGTCAGGCTGGGCGACATCGGCGCCCACGTCGGGCAGCCGCGCCAGCCTGCGAAGCATTTTCCGGCAGGGACGCGTCTCTGGCGACAGCTCCCACGCCCGAAGAGCCAGGAGGGAAAGCCGTGCCTCGTTGGAAAGCTCTTTGGCAGCCGCTCGCGTGGCCCCACAGCCCGTGGGGCTGCGGGCTTTGTGGCGGCCGTCAGCCTCGGCGCCATCGGCGCCCATGTCGGGCCGCCGCGCCAGCCTGCGAAGCATTTTCCGGTAGGGCCGTGGCTCTGGCGACAGCTCCTACGCCCGAAGAGCCAGGAGGGAAAGCCGTGCCTCGTTGGAAAGTTCTTTGGCAGCCACTCGCATGGCCCTAAAGCCTGTGGGGCTGCGGGCTTTGCGGCGGCCGTCAGGCTGGGCGCCACCGGCGCCCACGTCGGGCAGCCGCGCCAGCCTGCGAAGCATTTTCCGGCAGGGACGCGTCTCTGGCGACAGCTCCCACGGCCGAAGAGCCAGGAGGGAAAGCCGTGCCTCGTTGGAAAGCTCTTTGGCAGCCGCTCGCGTGGCCCCACAGCCCGTGGGGCTGCGGGCTTTGTGGCGGCCGTCAGCCTCGGCGCCATCGGCGCCCATGTCGGGCCGCCGCGCCAGCCTGCGAAGCATTTTCCGGTAGGGCCGTGGCTCTGGCGACAGCTCCTACGCCCGAAGAGCCAGGAGGGAAAGCCATGCCTCGTTGGAAAGTTCTTTGGCAGCCACTCGCATGGCCCTAAAGCCTGTGGGGCTGCGGGCTTTGCAGCGGCCGTCAGGCTGGGCGCCACCGGCGCCCACGTCGGGCAGCCGCGCCAGCCTGCGAAGCATTTTCCGGCAGGGACGCGTCTCTGGCGACAGCTCCCACGGCCGAAGAGCCAGGAGGGAAAGCCGTGCCTCGTTGGAAAGCTCTTTGGCAGCCGCTCGCGTGGCCCCACAGCCTGTGGGGCTGCGGGCTTTGCGGCAGCCGTCAGCCTCGGCGCCACTGGCGCCCACGTGGGGCCGCCGCGCCAGCCTGCAAAGCATATTGCGGTAGGTCTGCGGCTCTGGCGACAGCTCCCACGCCCGAAGAGCCAGGAGGGAAAGCCATGCCTCGTTGGAAAGCTCTTTGGCAACCACTCGCATGGCCCTAAAGCCTGTGGGGCTGCGGGCTTTCCGGCGGCCGTCAGCCTCGGCGCCACCGGTGCCCACGTGGCGCCGCCGCGCCAGCCTGCGAAGCATTTTCCGGTAGGGCCGCGGCTCTGGCGACAGCTCCCACGGCCGAAGAGCCAGGAGGGAAAGCCGTGCCTCATTGGAAAGCTCTTTGGCAGTCGCTCGCGTGGACCCACAGCCCGTGGGGCTGCGGGCTTTCTGGCGGCCATCAGCCTGGGCGACACCGGCGCCCACGTCGGGCCGACGCGCCAGCCTGCAAAGCATTTTCCGGTAGGGCCGCGTCTCTGGCGACAGCTCCCATGGCCGAAGAGCCAGGAGGGAAAGCCATGCCTCGTTGGAAAGCTCTTTGGCAGCCACTCGCATGGCCCTAAAGCCTGTGGGGCTGCGGGCTTTGCGGCGGCCGTCAGCCTCGGCGCCACCGGCGCCCAAGTCGGGCAGCCGCGCCAGCCTGCGAAGCATTTTCCGGCAGGGACGCGTCTCTGGCGACAGCTCCCACGGCCGAAGAGCCAGGAGGGAAAGCCGTGCCTCGTTGGAAAGCTCTTTGGCAGCCGCTCGCGTGGCCCCACAGCCCGTGGGGCTGCGGGCTTTGCGGCGGCCGTCAGCCTCGGCGACATCGGCGCCCATGTCGGGCCGCCGCGCCAGCCTGCGAAGCATTTTCCGGTAGGGCCGCGGCTCTGGCGACAGCTCCCACGGCCGAAGAGCCAGGAGGGAAATCCGTGCCTCGTTGGAAAGCTCTTTGGCAGCCGCTCGCGTGGCCCCACAGCCTGTGGGGCTGCGGGCTTTGCGGCAGCCGTCAGCCTCGGCGCCACCGGCGCCCACGTGGGGCCGCCGCGCCAGCCTGCGAAGCATTTTGCGGTAGGTCTGCGGCTCTGGCGACAGCTCCCACGGCCGAAGAGCCAGGAGGGAAAGCCATGCCTCGTTGGAAAGCTCTTTGGCAACCACTCGCATGGCCCTAAAGCCTGTGGGGCTGCGGGCTTTCCGGCGGCCGTCAGCCTCGGCGCCACCGGCGCCCACGTGGCGCCGCCGCGCCAGCCTGCGAAGCATTTTCCGGTAGGGCCGCGGCTCTGGCGACAGCTCCCACGCCCGAAGAGCCAGGAGGGAAATCCGTGCCTCATTGGAAAGCTCTTTGGCAGCCGCTCGCGTGGCCCCACAGCCCGTGGGGCTGCTGGCTTTCCGGCGGCCGTCAGCCTGGGCGACACCGGCGCCCACGTCGGGCCGACGCGCCAGCCCCCGAAGCATTTTCCGGTAGGGCCGCGGCTCTGGCAACAGCTCCCACGCCCGAAGAGCCCGGAGGGAAAGCCGTGCCTTGATGAAAAACTCTTTGGCAGCCGCTCGTGTGCCCCACAGCCAATGGGGCTGCGTGCTTTCCGGCGGCCGTCAGCCTGGGCGCCACCGGCGCCCACGTTGCGCCGCTGCGCCAGCCTGCGAAGCATTTTCCAGTAGGGCCGCAGCTCTGGCGACAGCTCCCACGCCCGAAGAGCCAGGAGGGAAAGCCGTGCCTCGTTGGAAAGCTCTTTGGCAGCCGCTCGCGTGGCCCCACAGCCTGTGGGGCTGCGGGCTTTGCGGCAGCCGTCAGCCTCAGTGCCACCGGCGCCCACGTGGCGCCGACGCGCCAGCCTGCGAAGCATTTTCCGGTAGGGCCGCGTCTCTGGCGACAGCTCCCACGCCCGAAGAGCCAGGAGGGAAAGCCGTGCCTCGTTGGAAAGCTCTTTGGCAGCCGCTCGCGTGGCCCCACAGCCCGTGGGGCTGCTGGCTTTCCGGCGGCCGTCAGCCTGGGCGACACCGGCGCCCACGTCGGGCCGACGCGCCAGCCCCCGAAGCATTTTCCGGTAGGGCCGCGGCTCTGGCAACAGCTCCCACGCCCGAAGAGCCCGGAGGGAAAGCCGTGCCTTGATGAAAAACTCTTTGGCAGCCGCTCGCATGCCCCACAGCCAACGGGGCTGCGTGCTTTGCGGCAGCCGTCAGCCTCAGTGCCACCGGCGCCCACGTGGCGCCGCCGCGCCAGCCTGCGAAGCATTTTCCGGTAGGGCCGCGGCTCTGGCAACAGGTCCCACGCCCGAAGAGCCAGGAGGGAAAGCCGTGCCTCATTGGAAAGCTCTTTGGCAGTCGCTCGCGTGGCCCCACAGCCCGTGGGGCTGCGGGCTTTCCGGCGGCCGTCAGCCGTCAGCCTGGGCGACACGGGCGCCCACGTCGGGCCGACGCGCCAGCCTGCAAAGCATTTTCCTGTAGGGCCGCATCTCTGGCGACAGCTCCCACGGCCGAAGAGCCAGGAGGGAAAGCCGTGCCTCGTTGGAAAGCTCTTTGGCAGCCGCTCGCGTGGCCCCACAGCCCGTGGGGCTGCGGGCTTTGCGGCGGCCGTCAGCCTGGGCGACATCGGCGCCCACGTTGGGCCGCCGCGCCAGCTTGCGAAGCATTTTCCGGTAGGGCCGCGGCTCTGGCGACAGCTCCCACGCCCGAAGAGCCAGGAGGGAAAGCCATGCCTCGTTGGAAAGCTCTTTGGCAGCCGCTCGCGTGGCCCCACAGCCTGTGGGGCTGCGGGCTTTGCGGCAGCCGTCAGCCTCGCCGCCACTGGCACCCACGTGGGGCCGCTGCGCCAGCCTGCAAAGCATTTTCCGGTAGGGCCGCGGCTCTGGCGACAGCTTCCACGCCCGAAGAGCCAGGAGGGAAAGCCGTGCCTCATTGAAAAGCTCTTTGGCAGTCGTTCACGTGGCCCCACAGCCCGTGGGGCTGCGGGCTTTCCGGCGGCCGTCACCCTGGGCGACATCGGCGCCCACGTCGGGCCGCTGCGCCAGCCTGCAAAGCATTTTCCGGTAGGGCCGTGGCTCTGGCGACAGCTCCCACACCCGAAGAGCCAGGAGGGAAAGCCGTGCCTCGTTGGAAAGCTCTTTGGCAGCCGCTCGCGTGGCCCCACAGCCCCTGGGGCTGCGGGCTTTGCGGCGGCCGTCAGCCTGGGCGCCACCGGCGCCCACGTGGCGCGGCCGCGCCAGCCTGCGAAGCATTTTCCAGTAGGGCCGCGGCTCTGGCGACAGCTCCCATGCCCGAAGAGCCAGGAGGGAAAGCCATGCCTCATTGGAAAGCTCTTTGGCAGTCGCTCGCATGGCCCCACAGCCCGTGGGGCTGCGGGCTTTCCGGCGGCCGTCAGCCTGGGCGACACGGGCGCCCACGTCGGGCCGACGCGCCAGCCTGCAAAGCATTTTACGGTAGGGCCGCGGCTCTGGCAACAGCTCCCGCGCCCGAAGAGCCAGGAGGGAAAACCGTGCCTCATTGGAAAGCTCTTTGGCAGTCGCTCACGTGGCCCCACAGCCCGTGGGGCTGCGGGCTTTCCGGCGGCCGTCAGCCTGGGCGACATCGGCGCCCACGTGGCGCCGCCGCGCCAGCCTGCGAAGCATTTTCCGGTAGGGCCGCGGCTCTGGCGACAGCTCCCACGCCCGAAGAGCCAGGAGGGAAAGCCATGCCTCGTTGGAAAGCTCTTTGGCAGCCACTCGCATGGCCCTAAAGCCTGTGGGGCTGAGGGCTTTCCGGCGGCCGTCAGCCTCGGCGCCACCGGCGCCCACGTGGCGACGCTGCGCCAGCCTGCGAAGCATTTTCCGGTAGGGCCGCGTCTCTGGCGACAGCTCCCACGCCCGAAGAGCCAGGAGGGAAAGCCGTGCCTCGTTGGAAAGCTCTTTGGCAGTCACTCGCGTGGCCCCACAGCCCGTGGGGCTGCGGGTTATGCGGCGGCCGTCAGCCTGGGCGACATCAGCGCCCACGTCGGGCCGCCGCGCCAGCCTGCAAAGCATTTTCCGGTAGGGCCGTGGCTCTGGCGACAGCTCCCACACCCGAAGAGCCAGGAGGGAAAGCCGTGCCTCGTTGGAAAGCTCTTTGGCAGCCACTCGCGTGGCCCCACAGCCTGTGGGGCTGCGGGCTTTGCGGCGGCCGTCAGCCTCGGCGCCAGCGGCGCCCACCTGGCGCCGCCGCGCCAGCCTGCGAAGCATTTTCCGGTAGGGCCGCGGCTCTGGCGACAGCTCCCATGGCCGAAGAGCCAGGAGGGAAAGCTGTGCCTCGTTGGAAAGCTCTTTGGCAGCCACTCGCGTGGCCCCACAGCCCATGTGGCTGCGGGCTTTCCGGCGGCCGTCAGCCTCGGCGCCACCGGCGCCCACATTGCGCCGACACGCCAACCTGCGAAGCATTTTCCGGTATGGCCGCGGCTCTGGCGACAGCTCCCACGGCCGAAGAGCCAGGAGGGGAAGCCGTGCCTCGTTGGAAAGCTCTTTGGCAGCCGCTCGCGTGGCCCCACAGCCCGTGGGGCTTCAGGCTTTGCGGCGGCAGTCAGCCTCATCACCACTGGCGCCCACGTGGCGCCGCCGTGCCAGCCTGCGAAGCATTTTCCGGTAGGGCCGCCGCTCTGGCGACAGCTCCCACGCCCGAAGAGCCAGGAGGGAAAGCCGTGCCTCGTTGGAAAGCTCTTTGGCAGCCGCTCGCGTGGCCCCACAGCCCGTGGGGCTGCGGGCTTTGCGGCGGCCGTCAGCCTCGGCGCCACCGGCGCCCACATTGCGCTGCGGCGCCAGCCTGCGAAGCATTTTCCGGTAGGGCCGCGTCTCTGGCGACAGCTCCCACAGCCGAAGAGCCAGGAGGGAAAGCCGTGCCTCGTTGGAAAGCTCTTTGGCAGCCGCTCGCGTGGCCCCACAGCCCGTGGGGCTGCAGGCTTTGCGGCGGCAGTCAGCCTCATCACCACTGGCGCCCACGTGGCGCCGCCGTGCCAGCCTGCGAAGCATTTTCCGGTAGGGCCGCGGCTCTGGCGACAGCTCCCACGGCCGAAGAGCCAGGAGGGAAAGCCGTGCCTCGTTGGAAAGCTCTTTGGCAGCCGCTCGCGTGGCCCCACAGCCCGTGGGGCTGCGGGCTTTCCGGCGGCCGTCAGCCTCGGCGCCACCGGCGCCCACATTGCGCTGCGGCGCCAGCCTGCGAAGCATTTTCCGGTAGGGCCGCGGCTCTGGCGACAGCTCCCACAGCCGAAGAGCCAGGAGGGAAAGCCGTGCCTCGTTGGAAAGCTCTTTGGCAGCCGCTCGCGTGGCCCCACAGCCCGTGGGGCTGCGGGCTTTGCGGCGGCCGTCAGCCTGGGCGACACCGGCGCCCAGGTGGGGCCGCCGCGCCAGCCTGCGAAGCATTTTCCGGTATGGCCGCGGCTCTGGCGACAGCTCCCACGGCCGAAGAGCCAGGAGGGGAAGCCGTGCCTCGTTGGAAAGCTCTTTGGCAGCCGCTCGCGTGGCCCCACAGCCCGTGGGGCTGCAGGCTTTGCGGCGGCAGTCAGCCTCATCACCACTGGCGCCCACGTGGCGCCGCCGTGCCAGCCTGCGAAGCATTTTCCGGTAGGGCCGCGGCTCTGGCGACAGCTCCCACGCCCGAAGAGCCAGGAGGGAAAGCCATGCCTCATTGGAAAGCTCTTTGGCAGTCGCTCGCGTGGCCCCACAGCCCGTGGGGCTGCGGGCTTTCCGGCGGCCGTCAGCCGTCAGCCTGGGCTACACGGGCGCCCACGTCGGGCCGACGCGCCAGCCTGCAAAGCATTTTCCTGTAGGGCCGCATCTCTGGCGACAGCTCCCACGGCCGAAGAGCCAGGAGGGAAAGCCGTGCCTCGTTGGAAAGCTCTTTGGCAGCCGCTCGCGTGGCCCCACAGCCCGTGGGGCTGCGGGCTTTGCGGCGGCCGTCAGCCTGGGCGACATCGGCGCCCACGTTGGGCCGCCGCGCCAGCTTGCGAAGCATTTTCCGGTAGGGCCGCGGCTCTGGCGACAGCTCCCACGCCCGAAGAGCCAGGAGGGAAAGCCATGCCTCGTTGGAAAGCTCTTTGGCAGCCACTCGCGTGGCCCCACAGCCTGTGGGGCTGCGGGCTTTGCGGCAGCCGTCAGCCTCGGCGCCACTGGCACCCACGTGGGGCCGCTGCGCCAGCCTGCAAAGCATTTTCCGGTAGGGCCGCGGCTCTGGCGACAGCTTCCACGCCCGAAGAGCCAGGAGGGAAAGCCGTGCCTCATTGAAAAGCTCTTTGGCAGTCGTTCACGTGGCCCCACAGCCCGTGGGGCTGCGGGCTTTCCGGCGGCCGTCACCCTGGGCGACATCGGCGCCCACGTCGGGCCGCTGCGCCAGCCTGCAAAGCATTTTCCGGTAGGGCCGTGGCTCTGGCGACAGCTCCCACACCCGAAGAGCCAGGAGGGAAAGCCGTGCCTCGTTGGAAAGCTCTTTGGCAGCCGCTCGCGTGGCCCCACAGCCCGTGGGGCTGCGGGCTTTGCGGCGGCCGTCAGCCTGGGCGCCACCGGCGCCCACGTGGCGCGGCCGCGCCAGCCTGCGAAGCATTTTCCAGTAGGGCCGCGGCTCTGGCGACAGCTCCCATGCCCGAAGAGCCAGGAGGGAAAGCCATGCCTCATTGGAAAGCTCTTTGGCAGTCGCTCGCATGGCCCCACAGCCCGTGGGGCTGCGGGCTTTCCGGCGGCCGTCAGCCTGGGCGACACGGGCGCCCACGTCGGGCCGACGCGCCAGCCTGCAAAGCATTTTACGGTAGGGCCGCGGCTCTGGCAACAGCTCCCGCGCCCGAAGAGCCAGGAGGGAAAACCGTGCCTCATTGGAAAGCTCTTTGGCAGTCGCTCACGTGGCCCCACAGCCCGTGGGGCTGCGGGCTTTCCGGCGGCCGTCAGCCTGGGCGACATCGGCGCCCACGTGGCGCCGCCGCGCCAGCCTGCGAAGCATTTTCCGGTAGGGCCGCGGCTCTGGCGACAGCTCCCACGCCCGAAGAGCCAGGAGGGAAAGCCATGCCTCGTTGGAAAGCTCTTTGGCAGCCACTCGCATGGCCCTAAAGCCTGTGGGGCTGAGGGCTTTCCGGCGGCCGTCAGCCTCGGCGCCACCGGCGCCCACGTGGCGACGCTGCGCCAGCCTGCGAAGAATTTTCCGGTAGGGCCGCGTCTCTGGCGACAGCTCCCACGCCCGAAGAGCCAGGAGGGAAAGCCGTGCCTCGTTGGAAAGCTCTTTGGCAGCCGCTCGCGTGGCCCCACAGCCTGTGGGGCTGCGGGCTTTGCGGCAGCCGTCAGCCTCAGTGCCACCGGCGCCCACGTGGCGCCGCCGCGCCAGCCTGCGAAGCATTTTCCGGTAGGGCCGCGTCTCTGGCGACAGCTCCCACGCCCGAAGAGCCAGGAGGGAAAGCCGTGCCTCGTTGGAAAGCTCTTTGGCAGTCGCTCGCGTGGCCCCACAGCCCGTGGGGCTGCGGGCTTTCCGGCGGCCGTCAGCCGTCAGCCTGGGCGACACGGGCGCCCACGTCGGGCCGACGCGCCAGCCTGCAAAGCATTTTCCTGTAGGGCCGCATCTCTGGCGACAGCTCCCACGGCCGAAGAGCCAGGAGGGAAAGCCGTGCCTCGTTGGAAAGCTCTTTGGCAGCCGCTCGCGTGGCCCCACAGCCCGTGGGGCTGCGGGCTTTGCGGCGGCCGTCAGCCTGGGCGACATCGGCGCCCACGTTGGGCCGCCGCGCCAGCTTGCGAAGCATTTTCCGGTAGGGCCGCGGCTCTGGCGACAGCTCCCACGCCCGAAGAGCCAGGAGGGAAAGCCATGCCTCGTTGGAAAGCTCTTTGGCAGCCGCTCGCGTGGCCCCACAGCCTGTGGGGCTGAGGGCTTTGCGGCAGCCGTCAGCCTCGGCGCCACTGGCACCCACGTGGGGCCGCTGCGCCAGCCTGCAAAGCATTTTCCGGTAGGGCCGCGGCTCTGGCGACAGCTTCCACGCCCGAAGAGCCAGGAGGGAAAGCCGTGCCTCATTGAAAAGCTCTTTGGCAGTCGTTCACGTGGCCCCACAGCCCGTGGGGCTGCGGGCTTTCCGGCGGCCGTCACCCTGGGCGACATCGGCGCCCACGTCGGGCCGCTGCGCCAGCCTGCAAAGCATTTTCCGGTAGGGCCGTGGCTCTGGCGACAGCTCCCACACCCGAAGAGCCAGGAGGGAAAGCCGTGCCTCGTTGGAAAGCTCTTTGGCAGCCGCTCGCGTGGCCCCACAGCCCGTGGGGCTGCGGGCTTTGCGGCGGCCGTCAGCCTGGGCGCCACCGGCGCCCACGTGGCGCGGCCGCGCCAGCCTGCGAAGCATTTTCCAGTAGGGCCGCGGCTCTGGCGACAGCTCCCATGCCCGAAGAGCCAGGAGGGAAAGCCATGCCTCATTGGAAAGCTCTTTGGCAGTCGCTCGCATGGCCCCACAGCCCGTGGGGCTGCGGGCTTTCCGGCGGCCGTCAGCCTGGGCGACACGGGCGCCCACGTCGGGCCGACGCGCCAGCCTGCAAAGCATTTTACGGTAGGGCCGCGGCTCTGGCAACAGCTCCCGCGCCCGAAGAGCCAGGAGGGAAAACCGTGCCTCATTGGAAAGCTCTTTGGCAGTCGCTCACGTGGCCCCACAGCCCGTGGGGCTGCGGGCTTTCCGGCGGCCGTCAGCCTGGGCGACATCGGCGCCCACGTGGCGCCGCCGCGCCAGCCTGCGAAGCATTTTCCGGTAGGGCCGCGGCTCTGGCGACAGCTCCCACGCCCGAAGAGCCAGGAGGGAAAGCCATGCCTCGTTGGAAAGCTCTTTGGCAGCCACTCGCATGGCCCTAAAGCCTGTGGGGCTGCGGGCTTTCCGGCGGCCGTCAGCCTCGGCGCCACCGGCGCCCACGTGGCGACGCTGCGCCAGCCTGCGAAGAATTTTCCGGTAGGGCCGCGTCTCTGGCGACAGCTCCCACGCCCGAAGAGCCAGGAGGGAAAGCCGTGCCTCGTTGGAAAGCTCTTTGGCAGCCGCTCGCGTGGCCCCACAGCCTGTGGGGCTGCGGGCTTTGCGGCAGCCGTCAGCCTCAGTGCCACCGGCGCCCACGTGGCGCCGCCGCGCCAGCCTGCGAAGCATTTTCCGGTAGGGCCGCGTCTCTGGCGACAGCTCCCACGCCCGAAGAGCCAGGAGGGAAAGCCGTGCCTCGTTGGAAAGCTCTTTGGCAGTCGCTCGCGTGGCCCCACAGCCCGTGGGGCTGCGGGTTATGCGGCGGCCGTCAGCCTGGGCGACATCAGCGCCCACGTCGGGCCGCCGCGCCAGCCTGCAAAGCATTTTCCGGTAGGGCCGTGGCTCTGGCGACAGCTCCCACACCCGAAGAGCCAGGAGGGAAAGCCGTGCCTCGTTGGAAAGCTCTTTGGCAGCCACTCGCGTGGCCCCACAGCCTGTGGGGCTGCGGGCTTTGCGGCGGCCGTCAGCCTCGGCGCCAGCGGCGCCCACCTGGCGCCGCCGCGCCAGCCTGCGAAGCATTTTCCGGTAGGGCCGCGGCTCTGGCGACAGCTCCCATGGCCGAAGAGCCAGGAGGGAAAGCTGTGCCTCGTTGGAAAGCTCTTTGGCAGCCACTCGCGTGGCCCCACAGCCCATGTGGCTGCGGGCTTTCCGGCGGCCGTCAGCCTCGGCGCCACCGGCGCCCACATTGCGCCGACACGCCAACCTGCGAAGCATTTTCCGGTATGGCCGCGGCTCTGGCGACAGCTCCCACGCCCGAAGAGCCAGGAGGGGAAGCCGTGCCTCGTTGGAAAGCTCTTTGGCAGCCGCTCGCGTGGCCCCACAGCCCGTGGGGCTTCAGGCTTTGCGGCGGCAGTCAGCCTCATCACCACTGGCGCCCACGTGGCGCCGCCGTGCCAGCCTGCGAAGCATTTTCCGGTAGGGCCGCCGCTCTGGCGACAGCTCCCACGCCCGAAGAGCCAGGAGGGAAAGCCGTGCCTCGTTGGAAAGCTCTTTGGCAGCCGCTCGCGTGGCCCCACAGCCCGTGGGGCTGCGGGCTTTGCGGCGGCCGTCAGCCTCGGCGCCACCGGCGCCCACATTGCGCTGCGGCGCCAGCCTGCGAAGCATTTTCCGGTAGGGCCGCGTCTCTGGCGACAGCTCCCACAGCCGAAGAGCCAGGAGGGAAAGCCGTGCCTCGTTGGAAAGCTCTTTGGCAGCCGCTCGCGTGGCCCCACAGCCCGTGGGGCTGCAGGCTTTGCGGCGGCAGTCAGCCTCATCACCACTGGCGCCCACGTGGCGCCGCCGTGCCAGCCTGCGAAGCATTTTCCGGTAGGGCCGCGGCTCTGGCGACAGCTCCCACGCCCGAAGAGCCAGGAGGGAAAGCCGTGCCTCGTTGGAAAGCTCTTTGGCAGCCGCTCGCGTGGCCCCACAGCCCGTGGGGCTGCGGGCTTTGCGGCGGCCGTCAGCCTCGGCGCCACCGGCGCCCACATTGCGCTGCGGCGCCAGCCTGCGAAGCATTTTCCGGTAGGGCCGCGGCTCTGGCGACAGCTCCCACAGCCGAAGAGCCAGGAGGGAAAGCCGTGCCTCGTTGGAAAGCTCTTTGGCAGCCGCTCGCGTGGCCCCACAGCCCGTGGGGCTGCGGGCTTTGCGGCGGCCGTCAGCCTGGGCGACACCGGCGCCCAGGTGGGGCCGCCGCGCCAGCCTGCGAAGCATTTTCCGGTATGGCCGCGGCTCTGGCGACAGCTCCCACGGCCGAAGAGCCAGGAGGGGAAGCCGTGCCTCATTGGAAAGCTCTTTGGCAGCCGCTCGCGTAGCCCCACAGCCCGTGGGGCTGCAGGCTTTGCGGCGGCAGTCAGCCTCATCACCACTGGCGCCCACGTGGCGCCGCCGTGCCAGCCTGCGAAGCATTTTCCGGTAGGGCCGCCGCTCTGGCGACAGCTCCCACGCCCGAAGAGCCAGGAGGGAAAGCCGTGCCTCGTTGGAAAGCTCTTTGGCAGCCGCTCGCGTGGCCCCACAGCCCGTGGGGCTGCGGGCTTTGCGGCGGCCGTCAGCCTCGGCGCTACCGGCGCCCACGTGGCGCCGCCACGCCAGCCTGCGAAGCATTTTCCAGTAGGGCCGCGGCTCTGGCGACAGCTCCCACACCTGAAGAGCCAGGAGGGAAAGCCGTGCCTCGTTGGAAAGCTCTTTGGCAGCCCCTCGCGTGGCCCCACAGCCCGTGGGGCTGCGGGCTTTGCGGCGGCCGTCAGCCTCGGCGCCACCGGCGCCCACGTGGGGCCGCTGCACCAGCCTGCGAAGCATTTTCCGGTAGGGCCGCGGCTCTGGCGACAGCTCCCACGCCCGAAGAGCCAGGAGGGAAAGCCATGCCTCATTGGAAAGCTCTTTGGCAGCCGCTCGCGTGGCCCCACAGCCCATGGGGCTGCGGGCTTTGCGGCAGCCGTCAGCCTCAGTGCCACCGGCGCCCACGTGGCGCCGCCGCGCCAGCCTGCAAAGCATTTTCCGGTAGGGCCGCGGCTCTGGCAACAGGTCCCACGCCCGAAGAGCCAGGAGGGAAAGCCGTGCCTCATTGGAAAGCTCTTTGGCAGCCGCTCGCGTGGCCCCACAGCCCGTGGGGCTGCGGGCTTTGCGGCGGCCGTCAGCCTCGGCGCCACCGGCGCACACGTAGCGCCGCCGCGCCAGCCTGCGAAGCATTTTCCGGTAGGGCCGCGGCTCTGGCGACAGCTCCCACGCCCGAAGAGCCAGGAGGGAAAGCCATGCCTCATTGGAAAGCTCTTTGGCAGTCGCTCGCGTGGCCCCACAGCCCGTGGGGCTGCGGGCTTTCCGGCGGCCGTCAGCCGTCAGCCTGGGCGACACGGGCGCCCACGTCGGGCCGACGCGCCAGCCTGCAAAGCATTTTCCTGTAGGGCCGCATCTCTGGCGACAGCTCCCACGGCCGAAGAGCCAGGAGGGAAAGCCGTGCCTCGTTGGAAAGCTCTTTGGCAGCCGCTCGCGTGGCCCCACAGCCCGTGGGGCTGCGGGCTTTGCGGCGGCCGTCAGCCTGGGCGACATCGGCGCCCACGTTGGGCCGCCGCGCCAGCTTGCGAAGCATTTTCCGGTAGGGCCGCGGCTCTGGCGACAGCTCCCACGGCCGAAGAGCCAGGAGGGAAAGCCATGCCTCGTTGGAAAGCTCTTTGGCAGCCGCTCGCGTGGCCCAACAGCCTGTGGGGCTGCGGGCTTTGCGGCAGCCGTCAGCCTCGGCGCCACTGGCACCCACGTGGGGCCGCTGCGCCAGCCTGCAAAGCATTTTCCGGTAGGGCCGCGGCTCTGGCGACAGCTTCCACGCCCGAAGAGCCAGGAGGGAAAGCCGTGCCTCATTGAAAAGCTCTTTGGCAGTCGTTCACGTGGCCCCACAGCCCGTGGGGCTGCGGGCTTTCCGGCGGCCGTCACCCTGGGCGACATCGGCGCCCACGTCGGGCCGCTGCGCCAGCCTGCAAAGCATTTTCCGGTAGGGCCGTGGCTCTGGCGACAGCTCCCACACCCGAAGAGCCAGGAGGGAAAGCCGTGCCTCGTTGGAAAGCTCTTTGGCAGCCGCTCGCGTGGCCCCACAGCCCGTGGGGCTGCGGGCTTTGCGGCGGCCGTCAGCCTGGGCGCCACCGGCGCCCACGTGGCGCGGCCGCGCCAGCCTGCGAAGCATTTTCGAGTAGGGCCGCGGCTCTGGCGATAGCTCCCATGCCCGAAGAGCCAGGAGGGAAAGCCGTGCCTCGTTGGAAAGCTCTTTGGCAGTCGCTCGCGTGGCCCCACAGCCCGTGGGGCTGCGGGCTTTCCGGCGGCCGTCAGCCGTCAGCCTGGGCGACACGGGCGCCCACGTCGGGCCGACGCGCCAGCCTGCAAAGCATTTTCCTGTAGGGCCGCATCTCTGGCGACAGCTCCCACGGCCGAAGAGCCAGGAGGGAAAGCCGTGCCTCGTTGGAAAGCTCTTTGGCAGCCGCTCGCGTGGCCCCACAGCCCGTGGGGCTGCGGGCTTTGCGGCGGCCGTCAGCCTGGGCGACATCGGCGCCCACGTTGGGCCGCCGCGCCAGCTTGCGAAGCATTTTCCGGTAGGGCCGCGGCTCTGGCGACAGCTCCCACGCCCGAAGAGCCAGGAGGGAAAGCCATGCCTCGTTGGAAAGCTCTTTGGCAGTCGCTCGCGTGGCCCAACAGCCTGTGGGGCTGCGGGCTTTGCGGCAGCCGTCAGCCTCGGCGCCACTGGCACCCACGTGGGGCCGCTGCGCCAGCCTGCAAAGCATTTTCCGGTAGGGCCGCGGCTCTGGCGACAGCTTCCACGCCCGAAGAGCCAGGAGGGAAAGCCGTGCCTCATTGAAAAGCTCTTTGGCAGTCGTTCACGTGGCCCCACAGCCCGTGGGGCTGCGGGCTTTCCGGCGGCCGTCAGCCTGGGCGACATCGGCGCCCACGTCGGGCCGCTGCGCCAGCCTGCAAAGCATTTTCCGGTAGGGCCGTGGCTCTGGCGACAGCTCCCACACCCGAAGAGCCAGGAGGGAAAGCCGTGCCTCGTTGGAAAGCTCTTTGGCAGCCGCTCGCGTGGCCCCACAGCCCGTGGGGCTGCGGGCTTTGCGGCGGCCGTCAGCCTGGGCGCCACCGGCGCCCACGTGGCGCGGCCGCGCCAGCCTGCGAAGCATTTTCGAGTAGGGCCGCGGCTCTGGCGATAGCTCCCATGCCCGAAGAGCCAGGAGGGAAAGCCATGCCTCATTGGAAAGCTCTTTGGCAGTCGCTCGCATGGCCCCACAGCCCGTGGGGCTGCGGGCTTTCCGGCGGCCGTCAGCCTGGGCGACACGGGCGCCCACGTCGGGCCGACGCGCCAGCCTGCAAAGCATTTTACGGTAGGGCCGCGGCTCTGGCAACAGCTCCCGCGCCCGAAGAGCCAGGAGGGAAAACCGTGCCTCATTGGAAAGCTCTTTGGCAGTCGCTCACGTGGCCCCACAGCCCGTGGGGCTGCGGGCTTTCCGGCGGCCGTCAGCCTGGGCGACATCGGCGCCCACGTGGCGCCGCCGCGCCAGCCTGCGAAGCATTTTCCGGTAGGGCCGCGGCTCTGGCGACAGCTCCCACGCCCGAAGAGCCAGGAGGGAAAGCCATGCCTCGTTGGAAAGCTCTTTGGCAGCCACTCGCATGGCCCTAAAGCCTGTGGGGCTGCGGGCTTTCCGGCGGCCGTCAGCCTCGGCGCCACCGGCGCCCACGTGGCGACGCTGCGCCAGCCTGCGAAGAATTTTCCGGTAGGGCCGCGTCTCTGGCGACAGCTCCCACGCCCGAAGAGCCAGGAGGGAAAGCCGTGCCTCGTTGGAAAGCTCTTTGGCAGCCGCTCGCGTGGCCCCACAGCCTGTGGGGCTGCGGGCTTTGCGGCAGCCGTCAGCCTCAGTGCCACCGGCGCCCACGTGGCGCCGCCGCGCCAGCCTGCGAAGCATTTTCCGGTAGGGCCGCGGCTCTGGCGACAGCTCCCACGCCCGAAGAGCCAGGAGGGAAAGCCGTGCCTCGTTGGAAAGCTCTTTGGCAGTCGCTCGCGTGGCCCCACAGCCCGTGGGGCTGCGGGCTATGCGGCGGCCGTCAGCCTGGGCGACATCAGCGCCCACGTCGGGCCGCCGCGCCAGCCTGCAAAGCATTTTCCGGTAGGGCCGTGGCTCTGGCGACAGCTCCCACACCCGAAGAGCCAGGAGGGAAAGCCGTGCCTCGTTGGAAAGCTCTTTGGCAGCCACTCGCGTGGCCCCACAGCCTGTGGGGCTGCGGGCTTTGCAGCGGCCGTCAGCCTCGGCGCCACCGGCGCCCACGTGGCGCCGCTGCGCCAGCGTGCGAAGCATTTTCCGGTAGGGCCGCGGCTCTGGCGACAGCTCCCACGCCCGTAGAGCCAGGAGGGAAAGCCGTGCCTCCTTGGAAAGCTCTTTGGCAGCCGCTCGCGTGGCCCCACAGCCCATGGGGCTGCGGGCTTTGCGGCGGCCGTCAGCCTCGGCGCCAGCGGCGCCCACCTGGCGCCGCCACGCCAGCCTGCGAAGCATTTTCCGGTAGGGCCGCGGCTCTGGCGACAGCTCCCATGGCCGAAGAGCCAGGAGGGAAAGCCGTGCCTCGTTGGAAAGCTCTTTGGCAGCCACTCGCGTGGCCCCACAGCCCGTGGGGCTGCGGGCTTTGCGGCGGCCGTCAGCCTCGGCGCCAGCGGCGCCCACGTGGCGCCGCCGCGCCAGCCTGCGAAGCATTTTCCGGTAGGGCCGCGGCTCTGGCGACAGCTCCCATGGCCGAAGAGCCAGGAGGGAAAGCTGTGCCTCGTTGGAAAGCTCTTTGGCAGCCACTCGCGTGGCCCCACAGCCCATGTGGCTGCGGGCTTTACGGCGGCCGTCAGCCTCGGCGCCACCGGCGCCCACATTGCGCCGACACGCCAACCTGCGAAGCATTTTCCGGTAGGGCCGCGGCTCTGGCGACAGCTCCCACGCCCGAAGAGCCAGGAGGGAAAGCCGTGCCTCGTTGGAAAGCTCTTTGGCAGCCGCTCGCGTGGCCCCACAGCCCGTGGGGCTGCGGGCTTTGTGGCGGCCGTCAGCCTCGGCGCCACCGGCGTCCACATTGCGCCGACACGCCAACCTGCGAAGCATTTTCCAGTAGGGCCGCGGCTCTGGCGACAGCTCCCACGCCCGAAGAGCCAGGAGGGAAAGCCGTGCCTCGTTGGAAAGCTCTTTGGCAGCCGCTCGCGTGGCCCCACAGCCCGTGGGTCTGTGGGCTTTGCGGCGGCCATCAGCCTCGGCGCCACCGGCGCCCACGTTGCGCCGCCGCGCCAGCCTCCGAAGCATTTTCCAGTAGGGCCGCGGCTCTGGCGACAGCTCCCACGGCCGAAGAGCCAGGAGGGAAAGCCGTGCCTCGTTGGAAAGCTCTTTGGCAGCCGCTCGCGTGGCCCCACAGCCCGTGGGGCTGTGGGCTTTCCGGCGGCCGTCAGCCTCGGCGCAACCGGCGCCCAACTTGCGCCGCCGCGCCAGCCTGCGAAGCATTTTCCGGTAGAGCCGCAGCTCTGGCGCCAGCTCCCATGGCCGAAGAGCCAGGAGGGAAAGCCGTGCCTCGTTGGAAAGCTCTTTGGCAGCCGCTCGCGTGGCCCCACAGCCCGTGGGGCTGCGGGCTTTGCGGCGGCCGTCAGCCTCGGCGCCACCGGCGCCCACGTGGCGCCACCGCGCCAGCCTGCAAAGCATTTTCCGGTAGGGCCGCGGCTCTGGCGACAGCTCCCAAGCCCGAAGAGCCAGGAGGGAAAGCCGTGCCGCGTTGGAAAGCTCTTTGGCAGCCGCTCACGTGGCCCCACAGCCCGTGGGGCTGCGGACTTTGCGGCAGCCGTCAGCCTCGGCGCCACTGGCACCCACGTGGGGCCGCTGCGCCAGCCTGCGAAGCATTTTCCGGTAGGGCCGCAGCTCTGGCGACAGCTCTCACGCCCGAAGAGCCAGGAGGGAAAGCCGTGCCTCGTTGGAAAGATCTTTGGCAGCCGCTCGCGTGGCCCCACAGCCCGTGGGGCTGCAGGCTTTGCGGCAGCCATCAGCCTGGGTGACACCGGCGCCCCGGTGGGGCCGCCGCGCCAGCCTGCAAAGAATTTTCCGGTAGGGCCGCGGCTCTGGCGACAGCTCCCACGGCCGAAGAGCCAGGAGGGAAAGCCGTGCCTCGTTGGAAAGCTCTTTGGCAACCGCTCACGTGACCCCACAGCCCGTGGGGCTGCGGGCTTTGCGGCGGCCGTCAGCCTCGGCGCCACCGGCGCCCACATTGCGCCGCCGCGCCAGCCTGCGAAGCATTTTCCGGTAGGGCCGCGGCTCTGGCGACAGCTCCCACGCCTGAAGAGCCAGGAGGGAAAGCCGTGCCTCGTTGGAAAGCTCTTTGGCAGCCGCTCGCGTGGCCCCACAGCCCGTGGGGCTGCGGGCTTTGCGGCGGCCGTCAGCCTGGGCGACACCGGCGCCCACGTGGCGCCACCGCGCCAGCCTGTGAAGAATTTTCCAGTAGGGCCGCAGCTCTGGCGACAGCTCTCACGCCCGAAGAGCCAGGAGGGAAAGCCGTGCCTCGTTGGAAAGCTCTTTGGCAGCCGCTCGCATGGCCCCAGAGCCCGTGGGGCTGCGGGCTTTGCGGCGGCCGTCAGCCTGGGCGCCACCGGCGCCCACGTGGGGCCGCCGCGCCAGCCTGCGAAGCATTTTCCGGTAGGGCCGCGTCTCTGGCGACAGCTCCCACGCCCGAAGACCCAGAAGGGAAAGCCGTGCCTCATTGGAAAGCTCTTTGGCAGCCGCTCGCGTGGCCCCACAGCCCATGGGACTGCGGGCTTTGCGGCGGCCGTCAGCCTCGGCGCTACCGGCGCCCACGTTGTGCCGCCGCGCCAGCCTGTGAAGCATTTTCCGGTAGGGCCGCGGCTCTGGCGACAGCTCCCACGCCCGAAGAGCCAGGAGGGAAAGCCGTGCCTCGTTGGAAAGCTCTTTGGCAGCCACTCGCGTGGCCCCACAGCCCGTGGGGCAGCGGGCTTTGCGGCAGCCGGCAGCCTCGGCGACACCGGCGCCCACGTGGCGCTGCCGCGCCAGCCTGCGAAGAATTTTCCGGTAGGGCCGCGGCTCTGGCGACAGCTCCCACACCCGATGAGCCAGGAGGGAAAGCCGTGCCTCATTGGAAAGCTCTGTGGCAGCCACTCGCGTGGCCCCACAGCCCGTGGGGCTGCGGGCTTTCCGGTGGCCGTCAGCCTGGGCGACACCGGCGCCCAGGAGGGACCGCTGCGCCAGCCTGCAAAGCATTTTCCGGTAGGGCCGCGGCTCTGGCGACAGCTCCCACGCCCGAAGAGCCAGAAGGGAAAGCCGTGCCTCGTTGGAAAGCTCTTTGGCAGCCGCTCGCGTGGCCCTACAGCCCATGGGGCTGCGGGCTTTGCGGCGGCCGTCAGCCTCGGCGCAACCGGCGCCCACGTCGGGTCGCCACGCCAGCCTGCGAAGCATTTTCCGGTAGGGCCGTGTCTCTGGCGACAGCTCCCACGCCCGAGGAGCCAGGAGGGAAAGCCGTGCCTCGTTGGAAAGCTCTTTGGCAGCCCCTCGCGTGGCCCCACAGCCCGTGGGGCTGCGGGCTTTCCGACAGCCGTCAGCCTCGGCGCCACTGGCACCCACGTGGGGCCGCTGCGCCAGCCTGCAAAGCATTTTCCGGTAGGGCCGCGTCTCTGGCGACAGCTCCCAAGCCCGAAGAGCCAGGAGGGAAAGCCGTGCCTCGTTGGAAAGCTCTTTGGCAGCCGCTCGCGTGGCCCCACAGCCCATGGGGCTGCGGGCTTTGCGGCGGCCGTCAGCTTCGGCGCCACCGGCGCCCACGTGGCGCCGCCACGCCAGCCTGCGAAGCATTTTCCAGTAGGGCTGCGTCTCTGGCGACAGCTCCCACGCCCGAGGAGCCAGGAGGGAAAGCCGTGCCTCGTTGGAAAGCTCTTTGGCAGCCCCTCGCGTGGCCCCACAGCCCGTGGGGCTGCGGGCTTTCCGACAGCCGTCAGCCTCGGCGCCACCGGCGCCCACGTGGCACCGCTGCACCAGCCTGCGAAGCATTTTCCGGTAGGGCCGCGGCTCTGGCGACAGCTCCCACGCCCGAAGAGCCAGGAGGGAAAGCCATGCCTCATTGGAAAGCTCTTTGGCAGCCGCTCGCGTGGCCCCACAGCCCATGGGGCTGCGGGCTTTGCGGCGGCCGTCAGCCTCGGCGCCACCGGCGCCCACGTGGCACCGCTGCACCAGACTGCGAAGCATTTTCCGGTAGGGCCGCGTCTCTGGCGACAGCTCCCACGCCCGAAGAGCCAGGAGGGAAAGCCATGCCTCATTGGAAAGCGCTTTGGCAGCCGCTCGCGTGGCCCCACAGCCCATGGGGCTGCGGGCTTTCCGGCAGCCGTCAGCCTGAGTGCCACCGGCGCCCAGGTGGCGCCGCTGCACCAGCCTGCAAAGAATTTTCCAGTAGGGCCGCGGCTCTGGCGACAGCTCCCACGGCCGAAGAGCCAGGAGGGAAAGCCGTGCCTCATTGGAAAGCTCTTTGGCAACCGCTCACGTGACCCCACAGCCCGTGGGGCTGCGGGCTTTGTGGCGGACGAAAGCCTGGGGGCCACCGGAGCCCACGTGGCGCCACCGCGCCAGCCTGCGAAGCATTTTCCGGTAGGGCCACGGCTCTGGCGACAGCTCTCACGGCCGAAGAGCCAGGAGGGGAAGCCGTGCCTCGTTGGAAAGCTCTTTGGCAGCCGCTCGCGTGGCCCCACAGCCCGTGGGGCTGCGGGCTTTGCGGCGGCCGTCAGCCTCGGCGCCACCGGCGCCCACGTGGGGCCGCTGCACCAGCCTGCGAAGCATTTTCCGGTAGGGCCGCGGCTCTGGCGACAGCTCCCACGCCCGAAGAGCCAGAAGGGAAAGCCGTGCCTCGTTGGAAAGCTCTTTGGCAGCCGCTCGCGTGGCCCCACAGCCCATGGGGCTGCGGGCTTTGCGGCGGCCGTCAGCCTCGGCGCTACCGGCGCCCACGTTGTGCCGCCGCGCCAGCCTGTGAAGCATTTTCCGGTAGGGCCGCGGCTCTGGCGACAGCTCCCACGCCCGAAGAGCCAGGAGGGAAAGCCGTGCCTCGTTGGAAAGCTCTTTGGCAGCCACTCGCGTGGCCCCACAGCCCGTGGGGCAGCGGGCTTTGCGGCAGCCGGCAGCCTCGGCGACACCGGCGCCCACGTGGCGCTGCCGCGCCAGCCTGCGAAGAATTTTCCGGTAGGGCCGCGGCTCTGGCGACAGCTCCCACACCCGATGAGCCAGGAGGGAAAGCCGTGCCTCATTGGAAAGCTCTGTGGCAGCCACTCGCGTGGCCCCACAGCCCGTGGGGCTGCGGGCTTTCCGGTGGCCGTCAGCCTGGGCGACACCGGCGCCCAGGAGGGACCGCTGCGCCAGCCTGCAAAGCATTTTCCGGTAGGGCCGCGGCTCTGGCGACAGCTCCCACGCCCGAAGAGCCAGGAGGGAAAGCCGTGCCTCGTTGGAAAGCTCTTTGGCAGCCGCTCGCGTGGCCCTACAGCCCATGGGGCTGCGGGCTTTGCGGCGGCCGTCAGCCTCGGCGCAACCGGCGCCCACGTCGGGTCGCCACGCCAGCCTGCGAAGCATTTTCCGGTAGGGCCGTGTCTCTGGCGACAGCTCCCACGCCCGAGGAGCCAGGAGGGAAAGCCGTGCCTCGTTGGAAAGCTCTTTGGCAGCCACTCACGTGGCCCCACAGCCCGTGGGGCTGCGGGCTTTCCGACAGCCGTCAGCCTCGGCGCCACTGGCACCCACGTGGGGCCGCTGCGCCAGCCTGCAAAGCATTTTCCGGTAGGGCCGCGTCTCTGGCGACAGCTCCCAAGCCCGAAGAGCCAGGAGGGAAAGCCGTGCCTCGTTGGAAAGCTCTTTGGCAGTCGCTCGCGTGGCCCCACAGCCCATGGGGCTGCGGGCTTTGCGGCGGCCGTCAGCTTCGGCGCCACCGGCGCCCACGTGGCGCCGCCACGCCAGCCTGCGAAGCATTTTCCAGTAGGGCTGCGTCTCTGGCGACAGCTCCCACGCCCGAGGAGCCAGGAGGGAAAGCCGTGCCTCGTTGGAAAGCTCTTTGGCAGCCCCTCGCGTGGCCCCACAGCCCGTGGGGCTGCGGGCTTTCCGACAGCCGTCAGCCTCGGCGCCACCGGCGCCCACGTGGCACCGCTGCACCAGCCTGCGAAGCATTTTCCGGTAGGGCCGCGGCTCTGGCGACAGCTCCCACGCCCGAAGAGCCAGGAGGGAAAGCCATGCCTCATTGGAAAGCTCTTTGGCAGCCGCTCGCGTGGCCCCACAGCCCATGGGGCTGCGGGCTTTGCGGCGGCCGTCAGCCTCGGCGCCACCGGCGCCCACGTGGCACCGCTGCACCAGACTGCGAAGCATTTTCCGGTAGGGCCGCGTCTCTGGCGACAGCTCCCACGCCCGAAGAGCCAGGAGGGAAAGCCATGCCTCATTGGAAAGCGCTTTGGCAGCCGCTCGCGTGGCCCCACAGCCCATGGGGCTGCGGGCTTTCCGGCAGCCGTCAGCCTGAGTGCCACCGGCGCCCAGGTGGCGCCGCTGCACCAGCCTGCAAAGAATTTTCCAGTAGGGCCGCGGCTCTGGCGACAGCTCCCACGGCCGAAGAGCCAGGAGGGAAAGCCGTGCCTCATTGGAAAGCTCTTTGGCAACCGCTCACGTGACCCCACAGCCCGTGGGGCTGCGGGCTTTGTGGCGGACGAAAGCCTGGGGGCCACCGGAGCCCACGTGGCGCCACCGCGCCAGCCTGCGAAGCATTTTCCGGTAGGGCCACGGCTCTGGCGACAGCTCTCACGGCCGAAGAGCCAGGAGGGGAAGCCGTGCCTCGTTGGAAAGCTCTTTGGCAGCCGCTCGCGTGGCCCCACAGCCCGTGGGGCTGCGGGCTTTGCGGCGGCCGTCAGCCTCGGCGCCACCGGCGCCCACGTGGGGCCGCTGCACCAGCCTGCGAAGCATTTTCCGGTAGGGCCGCGGCTCTGGCGACAGCTCCCACGCCCGAAGAGCCAGGAGGGAAAGCCGTGCCTCGTTGGAAAGCTCTTTGGCAGCCGCTCGCGTGGCCCCACAGCCCGTGGGGCTGCGGGCTTTGCGGCGGCCGTCAGCCTGGGCGACACCGGCGCCCACGTTGTGCCGCCGCGCCAGCCTGTGAAGCATTTCCCGGTAGGGCCGCGGCTCTGGCGACAGCTCCCACGCCCGAAGAGCCAGGAGGGAAAGCCGTGCCTCGTTGGAAAGCTCTTTGGCAGCCGCTCGCGTGGCCCCACAGCCCGTGGGGCAGCGGGCTTTGCGGCAGCCGGCAGCCTCGGCGACACCGGCGCCCACGTGGCGCTGCCGCGCCAGCCTGTGAAGCATTTTCCGGTAGGGCCGCGGCTCTGGCGACAGCTCCCACACCCGATGAGCCAGGAGGGAAAGCCGTGCCTCATTGGAAAGCTCTGTGGCAGCCACTCGCGTGGCCCCACAGCCCGTGGGGCTGCGGGCTTTCCGGTGGCCGTCAGCCTGGGCGACACCGGCGCCCAGGTGGGACCGCTGCGCCAGCCTGCAAAGCATTTTCCGGTAGGGCCGCGGCTCTGGCGACAGCTCCCACGCCCGAAGAGCCAGAAGGGAAAGCCGTGCCTCGTTGGAAAGCTCTTTGGCAGCTGCTCGCATGGCCCCAGAGCCCGTGGGGCTGCGGGCTTTGCGGCGGCCGTCAGCCTCGGCGCAACCTGCGCCCACGTCAGGTCGCCACGCCAGCCTGCGAAGCATTTTCCGGTAGGGCCGCGTCTCTGGCGACAGCTCCCACGCCCGAGGAGCCAGGAGGGAAAGCCGTGCCTCGTTGGAAAGCTCTTTGGCAGCCCCTCGCGTGGCCCCACAGCCCGTGGGGCTGCGGGCTTTCCGACAGCCGTCAGCCTCGGCGCCACTGGCACCCACGTGGGGCCGCTGCGCCAGCCTGCAAAGCATTTTCCGGTAGGGCCGCGTCTCTGGCGACAGCTCCCAAGCCCGAAGAGCCAGGAGGGAAAGCCGTGCCTCGTTGGAAAGCTCTTTGGCAGCCGCTCGCGTGGCCCCACAGCCCATGGGGCTGCGGGCTTTGCGGCGGCCGTCAGCTTCGGCGCCACCGGCGCCCACGTGGCGCCGCCACGCCAGCCTGCGAAGCATTTTCCAGTAGGGCTGCGTCTCTGGCGACAGCTCCCACGCCCGAGGAGCCAGGAGGGAAAGCCGTGCCTCGTTGGAAAGCTCTTTGGCAGCCCCTCGCGTGGCCCCACAGCCCGTGGGGCTGCGGGCTTTCCGACAGCCGTCAGCCTCGGCGCCACCGGCGCCCACGTGGCACCGCTGCACCAGCCTGCGAAGCATTTTCCGGTAGGGCCGCGGCTCTGGCGACAGCTCCCACGCCCGAAGAGCCAGGAGGGAAAGCCATGCCTCATTGGAAAGCGCTTTGGCAGCCGCTCGCGTGGCCCCACAGCCCATGGGGCTGCGGGCTTTGCGGCGGCCGTCAGCCTCGGCGCCACCGGCGCCCACGTGGCACCGCTGCACCAGACTGCGAAGCATTTTCCGGTAGGGCCGCGTCTCTGGCGACAGCTCCCACGCCCGAAGAGCCAGGAGGGAAAGCCATGCCTCATTGGAAAGCGCTTTG
Source organism: Larus michahellis (assembly GCF_964199755.1). NCBI lineage: Eukaryota > Metazoa > Chordata > Aves > Charadriiformes > Laridae > Larus > Larus michahellis. Next base: position 362,191 of record NW_027436004.1, read on the forward strand.
GCAGCCGCTCGCGTGGCCCCACAGCCCATGGGGCTGCGGGCTTTCCGGCAGCCGTCAGCCTGAGTGCCACCGGCGCCCAGGTGGCGCCGCTGCACCAGCCTGCAAAGAATTTTCCAGTAGGGCCGCGGCTCTGGCGACAGCTCCCACGGCCGAAGAGCCAGGAGGGAAAGCCGTGCCTCGTTGGAAAGCTCTTTGGCAACCGCTCACGTGACCCCACAGCCCGTGGGGCTGCGGGCTTTGTGGCGGACGAAAGCCTGGGGGCCACCGGAGCCCACGTGGCGCCACCGCGCCAGCCTGCGAAGCATTTTCCGGTAGGGCCACGGCTCTGGCGACAGCTCTCACGGCCGAAGAGCCAGGAGGGAAAGCCGTGCCTCGTTGGAAAGCTCTTTGGCAGCCGCTCGCGTGGCCCCACAGCCCATGGGGCTGCGGGCTTTGCGGCGGCCGTCAGCTTCGGCGCCACCGGCGCCCACGTGGCGCCGCCACGCCAGCCTGCGAAGCATTTTCCAGTAGGGCTGCGTCTCTGGCGACAGCTCCCACGCCCGAGGAGCCAGGAGGGAAAGCCGTGCCTCGTTGGAAAGCTCTTTGGCAGCCCCTCGCGTGGCCCCACAGCCCGTGGGGCTGCGGGCTTTCCGACAGCCGTCAGCCTCGGCGCCACCGGCGCCCACGTGGCACCGCTGCACCAGCCTGCGAAGCATTTTCCGGTAGGGCCGCGGCTCTGGCGACAGCTCCCACGCCCGAAGAGCCAGGAGGGAAAGCCATGCCTCATTGGAAAGCGCTTTGGCAGCCGCTCGCGTGGCCCCACAGCCCGTGGGGCTGCGGGCTTTGCGGCGGCCGTCAGCCTCGGCGCCACCGGCGCCCACGTGGCACCGCTGCACCAGACTGCGAAGCATTTTCCGGTAGGGCCGCGTCTCTGGCGACAGCTCCCACGCCCGAAGAGCCAGGAGGGAAAGCCATGCCTCATTGGAAAGCGCTTTGGCAGCCGCTCGCGTGGCCCCACAGCCCATGGGGCTGCGGGCTTTCCGGCAGCCGTCAGCCTGAGTGCCACCGGCGCCCAGGTGGCGCCGCTGCACCAGCCTGCAAAGAATTTTCCAGTAAGGCCGCGGCTCTGGCGACAGCTCCCACGGACGAAGAGCCAGGAGGGAAAGCCGTGCCTCGTTGGAAAGCTCTTTGGCAACCGCTCACGTGACCCCATAGCCCGTGGGGCTGCGGGCTTTGTGGCGGACGAAAGCCTGGGGGCCACCGGAGCCCACGTGGCGCCACCGCGCCAGCCTGCGAAGCATTTTCCGGTAGGGCCACGGCTCTGGCGACAGCTCTCACGGCCGAAGAGCCAGGAGGGAAAGCCGTGCCTCGTTGGAAAGCTCTTTGGCAGCCGCTCGCGTGGCCCCACAGCCCGTGGGGCTGCGGGCTTTGCGGCGGCCGTCAGCCTCGGCGCCACCGGCGCCCACGTGGGGCCGCTGCACCAGCCTGCGAAGCATTTTCCGGTAGGGCCGCGGCTCTGGCGACAGCTCCCACGCCCGAAGAGCCAGAAGGGAAAGCCGTGCCTCGTTGGAAAGCTCTTTGGCAGCCGCTCGCGTGGCCCCAGAGCCCGTGGGGCTGCGGGCTTTGCGGCGGCCGTCAGCCTGGGCGACACCGGCGCCCACGTGGGGCAGCCGCGCCAGCCTGCAAAGAATTTTCCGGTAGGGCCGCGGCTCTGGCGACAACTCCCACGCCCGAAGAGCCAGGAGGGAAAGCCGTGCCTCGTTGGAAAGCTCTTTGGCAGCCGCTCGCGTGGCCCCACAGCCCATGGGACTGCGGGCTTTGCGGCGGCCGTCAGCCTCGGCGCTACCGGCGCCCACGTTGCGCCGCCGCGCCAGCCTGTGAAGCATTTTCCGGTAGGGCCGCGGCTCTGGCGACAGCTCCCACGCCCGAAGAGCCATGAGGGAAAGCCGTGCCTCGTTGGAAAGCTCTTTGGCAGCCGCTCGCGTGGCCCCACAGCCCGTGGGGCAGCGGGCTTTGCGGCAGCCGGCAGCCTCGGCGACACCGGCGCCCACGTGGCGCTGCCGCGCCAGCCTGTGAAGCATTTTCCGGTAGGGCCGCGGCTCTGGCGACAGCTCCCACACCCGATGAGCCAGGAGGGAAAGCCGTGCCTCATTGGAAAGCTCTGTGGCAGCCACTCGCGTGGCCCCAGAGCCCGTGGGGCTGCGGGCTTTCCGGTGGCCGTCAGCCTGGGCGACACCGGCGCCCAGGTGGGACCGCTGCGCCAGCCTGCAAAGCATTTTCCGGTAGGGCCGCGGCTCTGGCGACAGCTCCCACGCCCGAAGAGCCAGAAGGGAAAGCCGTGCCTCGTTGGAAAGCCCTTTGGCAGCTGCTCGCATGGCCCCAGAGCCCGTGGGGCTGCGGGCTTTGCGGCGGCCGTCAGCCTCGGCGCCACCGGCGCCCACGTGGTGCCGCTGCGCCAGCCTGCGAAGCAGTTTCTGGTAGGGCCGCGGCTCTGGCGACAGCTCCCACGCCCGAAGAGCCAGGAGTGAAACCCGTGCCTCGTTGGAAAGCTCTTTGGCAGCCGCTCGCGTGGCCCCACAGCCCATGGGACTGCGGCCTTTGCGGCGGCCGTCAGCCTGGGCGACACCGGCGCCCACGTGGCACCACCGCGCCAGCCTGTGAAGAATTTTCCAGTAGGGCCGCAGCTCTGGCGACAGCTCTCACGCCCGAAGAGCCAGGAGGGAAAGCCGTGCCTCGTTGGAAAGCTCTTTGGCAGCCGCTCGCGTGGCCCCACAGCCCGTGGGGCTGCGGGCTTTCCGGCAGCCGTCAGCCTGGGTGCCACCGGCGCCCACGTGGCGCCGCTGCACCAGCCTGCGAAGCATTTTCCGGTAGGGCCGTGGCTCTGGCGACAGCTCCCACGCCCGAAGAGCCAGGAGGGAAAGCCGTGCCTCGTTGGAAAGCTCTTTGGCAGCCGCTCGCGTGGCCCCACAGCCAGTGGGGCTGCGGGCTTTCCGGCGGCCGTCAGCCTGGGCGACACCGGTGCACACTGGGGGCCGCAGCTCAGCCTGCGAAGCATTTTCCGGTAGGGCCGCGTCTCTGGCGACAGCTCCCACGGCCGAAGAGCCAGAAGGGAAAGCCGTGCCTCGTTGGAAAGCTCTTTGGCAGCCGCTCGCGTGGCCCCACAGCCCGTGGGGCTGCGGGCTTTGCGGCGGCCGTAAGCCTCGTCGCCACCGGCGACCACGTGGGGCCGCTACGCCAGCCTGCGAAGCATTTTCCGGTAGGGCCGCAGCTCTGGCGACAGCTCCCACGCCCGAAGAGCCAGGAGGGAAAGCCGTGCCTCATTGGAAAGCTCTGTGGCAGCCGCTCGCATGGCCCCACAGCCCGTGGGGCTGCGGGCTTTGCGGCGGCCGTCAGCCTGGGCGCCACCGGCGCCCACGTGGGGCCGCCGCGCCAGCCTACGAAGCATTTTCCGGTAGGGCCGCGTCTCTGGCGACAGCTCCCACGGCCGAAGAGCCAGCAGGGAAAGCCGTGCCTCGTTGGAAAGCCCTTTGGCAGCCGCTCACGTGGCCCCACAGCCCGTGGGGCTGCGGGCTTTGCGGCGGCCGTCAGCCTCGGCGCCATCGGCGCCCACGTCGGGCCGCCGCACCAGCCTGCGAAGAATTTTCCGGTAGGGCCGCGGCTCTGGCGACAGCTCCCACGCCCGAAGAGCCAGGAGGGAAAGCCGTGCCTCGTTGGAAAGCTCTTTGGCAGCCACTCACGTGGCCCCACAGCCCGTGGGGCTGCGGGCTTTGTGGCGGCCGTCAGCCTGGGCGACACCTGCGCCCACGTGGCGCCGCCGCGCCAGCCTGCGAAGAATTTTCCAGTAGGGCCGCAGCTCTGGCGACAGCTCTCACGCCCGAAGAGCCAGGAGGGAAAGCCGTGCCTCGTTGGAAAGATCTTTGGCAGCCGCTCGCGTGGCCCCACAGCCTGTGGGGCTGCGGGCTTTGCGGCGGCCGTCAGCCTCGGCGCCACCGGCGCCCACGTGGGGCCGCTGCACCAGCCTGCGAAGCATTTTCCGGTAGGGCCGCGGCTCTGGCGACAGCTCCCACGCCCGAAGAGCCAGGAGGGAAAGCCGTGCCTCATTGGAAAGCTCTGTGGCAGCCACTCACGTGGCCCCACAGCCCGTGGGGCTGCGGGCTTTCCGGTGGCCGTCAGCCTGGGCGACACCGGCGCCCAGGAGGGACCGCTGCGCCAGCCTGCAAAGCATTTTCCGGTAGGGCCGCGGCTCTGGCGACAGCTCCCACGCCCGAAGAGCCAGAAGGGAAAGCCATGCCTCGTTGGAAAGCTCTTTGGCAGCCGCTCGCGTGGCCCTACAGCCCATGGGGCTGCGGGCTTTGCGGCGGCCGTCAGCCTCGGCGGAACCGGCGCCCACGTCGGGTCGCCACGCCAGCCTGCGAAGCATTTTCCGGTAGGGCCGCGTCTCTGGCGACAGCTCCCACGCCCGAGGAGCCAGGAGGGAAAGCCGTGCCTCGTTGGAAAGCTCTTTGGCAGCCCCTCGCGTGGCCCCACAGCCCGTGGGGCTGCGGGCTTTCCGACAGCCGTCAGCCTCGGCGCCACCGGCGCCCACGTGGCACCGCTGCACCAGCCTGCGAAGCATTTTCCGGTAGGGCCGCGGCTCTGGCGACAGCTCCCACGCCCGAAGAGCCAGGAGGGAAAGCCATGCCTCATTGGAAAGCGCTTTGGCAGCCGCTCGCGTGGCCCCACAGCCCATGGGGCTGCGGGCTTTGCGGCGGCCGTCAGCCTCGGCGCCACCGGCGCCCACGTGGCACCGCTGCACCAGACTGCGAAGCATTTTCCGGTAGGGCCGCGTCTCTGGCGACAGCTCCCACGCCCGAAGAGCCAGGAGGGAAAGCCATGCCTCATTGGAAAGCGCTTTGGCAGCCGCTCGCGTGGCCCCACAGCCCATGGGGCTGCGGGCTTTCCGGCAGCCGTCAGCCTGAGTGCCACCGGCGCCCACGTGGCGCCGCTGCACCAGCCTGCGAAGCATTTTCCGGTAGGGCCGCGTCTCTGGCGACAGCTCCCACGGCCGAAGAGCCAGGAGGGAAAGCCGTGCCTCGTTGGAAAGCTCTTTGGCAACCGCTCACGTGACCCCACAGCCCGTGGGGCTGCGGGCTTTGTGGCGGACGAAAGCCTGGGGGCCACCGGAGCCCACGTGGCGCCACCGCGCCAGCCTGCGAAGCATTTTCCGGTAGGGCCACGGCTCTGGCGACAGCTCTCACGGCCGAAGAGCCAGGAGGGAAAGCCGTGCCTCGTTGGAAAGCTCTTTGGCAGCCGCTCGCGTGGCCCCACAGCCCATGGGGCTGCGGGCTTTGCGGCGGCCGTCAGCTTCGGCGCCACCGGCGCCCACGTGGCGCCGCCACGCCAGCCTGCGAAGCATTTTCCAGTAGGGCTGCGTCTCTGGCGACAGCTCCCACGCCCGAGGAGCCAGGAGGGAAAGCCGTGCCTCGTTGGAAAGCTCTTTGGCAGCCCCTCGCGTGGCCCCACAGCCCGTGGGGCTGCGGGCTTTCCGACAGCCGTCAGCCTCGGCGCCACCGGCGCCCACGTGGCACCGCTGCACCAGCCTGCGAAGCATTTTCCGGTAGGGCCGCGGCTCTGGCGACAGCTCCCACGCCCGAAGAGCCAGGAGGGAAAGCCATGCCTCATTGGAAAGCGCTTTGGCAGCCGCTCGCGTGGCCCCACAGCCCATGGGGCTGCGGGCTTTGCGGCGGCCGTCAGCCTCGGCGCCACCGGCGCCCACGTGGCACCGCTGCACCAGACTGCGAAGCATTTTCCGGTAGGGCCGCGTCTCTGGCGACAGCTCCCACGCCCGAAGAGCCAGGAGGGAAAGCCATGCCTCATTGGAAAGCGCTTTGGCAGCCGCTCGCGTGGCCCCACAGCCCATGGGGCTGCGGGCTTTCCGGCAGCCGTCAGCCTGAGTGCCACCGGCGCCCAGGTGGCGCCGCTGCACCAGCCTGCAAAGAATTTTCCAGTAAGGCCGCGGCTCTGGCGACAGCTCCCACGGACGAAGAGCCAGGAGGGAAAGCCGTGCCTCGTTGGAAAGCTCTTTGGCAACCGCTCACGTGACCCCATAGCCCGTGGGGCTGCGGGCTTTGTGGCGGACGAAAGCCTGGGGGCCACCGGAGCCCACGTGGCGCCACCGCGCCAGCCTGCGAAGCATTTTCCGGTAGGGCCACGGCTCTGGCGACAGCTCTCACGGCCGAAGAGCCAGGAGGGAAAGCCGTGCCTCGTTGGAAAGCTCTTTGGCAGCCGCTCGCGTGGCCCCACAGCCCGTGGGGCTGCGGGCTTTGCGGCGGCCGTCAGCCTCGGCGCCACCGGCGCCCACGTGGGGCCGCTGCACCAGCCTGCGAAGCATTTTCCGGTAGGGCCGCGGCTCTGGCGACAGCTCCCACGCCCGAAGAGCCAGAAGGGAAAGCCGTGCCTCGTTGGAAAGCTCTTTGGCAGCCGCTCGCGTGGCCCCAGAGCCCGTGGGGCTGCGGGCTTTGCGGCGGCCGTCAGCCTGGGCGACACCGGCGCCCACGTGGGGCAGCCGCGCCAGCCTGCAAAGAATTTTCCGGTAGGGCCGCGGCTCTGGCGACAACTCCCACGCCCGAAGAGCCAGGAGGGAAAGCCGTGCCTCGTTGGAAAGCTCTTTGGCAGCCGCTCGCGTGGCCCCACAGCCCATGGGACTGCGGGCTTTGCGGCGGCCGTCAGCCTCGGCGCTACCGGCGCCCACGTTGCGCCGCCGCGCCAGCCTGTGAAGCATTTTCCGGTAGGGCCGCGGCTCTGGCGACAGCTCCCACGCCCGAAGAGCCATGAGGGAAAGCCGTGCCTCGTTGGAAAGCTCTTTGGCAGCCGCTCGCGTGGCCCCACAGCCCGTGGGGCAGCGGGCTTTGCGGCAGCCGGCAGCCTCGGCGACACCGGCGCCCACGTGGCGCTGCCGCGCCAGCCTGTGAAGCATTTTCCGGTAGGGCCGCGGCTCTGGCGACAGCTCCCACACCCGATGAGCCAGGAGGGAAAGCCGTGCCTCATTGGAAAGCTCTGTGGCAGCCACTCGCGTGGCCCCAGAGCCCGTGGGGCTGCGGGCTTTCCGGTGGCCGTCAGCCTGGGCGACACCGGCGCCCAGGTGGGACCGCTGCGCCAGCCTGCAAAGCATTTTCCGGTAGGGCCGCGGCTCTGGCGACAGCTCCCACGCCCGAAGAGCCAGAAGGGAAAGCCGTGCCTCGTTGGAAAGCCCTTTGGCAGCTGCTCGCATGGCCCCAGAGCCCGTGGGGCTGCGGGCTTTGCGGCGGCCGTCAGCCTCGGCGCCACCGGCGCCCACGTGGTGCCGCTGCGCCAGCCTGCGAAGCAGTTTCTGGTAGGGCCGCGGCTCTGGCGACAGCTCCCACGCCCGAAGAGCCAGGAGGGAAACCCGTGCCTCGTTGGAAAGCTCTTTGGCAGCCGCTCGCGTGGCCCCACAGCCCATGGGACTGCGGCCTTTGCGGCGGCCGTCAGCCTGGGCGACACCGGCGCCCACGTGGCACCACCGCGCCAGCCTGTGAAGAATTTTCCAGTAGGGCCGCAGCTCTGGCGACAGCTCTCACGCCCGAAGAGCCAGGAGGGAAAGCCGTGCCTCGTTGGAAAGCTCTTTGGCAGCCGCTCGCGTGGCCCCACAGCCCGTGGGGCTGCGGGCTTTCCGGCAGCCGTCAGCCTGGGTGCCACCGGCGCCCACGTGGCGCCGCTGCACCAGCCTGCGAAGCATTTTCCGGTAGGGCCGTGGCTCTGGCGACAGCTCCCACGCCCGAAGAGCCAGGAGGGAAAGCCGTGCCTCGTTGGAAAGCTCTTTGGCAGCCGCTCGCGTGGCCCCACAGCCAGTGGGGCTGCGGGCTTTCCGGCGGCCGTCAGCCTGGGCGACACCGGTGCACACTGGGGGCCGCAGCTCAGCCTGCGAAGCATTTTCCGGTAGGGCCGCGTCTCTGGCGACAGCTCCCACGGCCGAAGAGCCAGAAGGGAAAGCCGTGCCTCGTTGGAAAGCTCTTTGGCAGCCGCTCGCATGGCCCCACAGCCCGTGGGGCTGCGGGCTTTGCGGCGGCCGTAAGCCTCGTCGCCACCGGCGACCACGTGGGGCCGCTACGCCAGCCTGCGAAGCATTTTCCGGTAGGGCCGCAGCTCTGGCGACAGCTCCCACGCCCGAAGAGCCAGGAGGGAAAGCCGTGCCTCATTGGAAAGCTCTGTGGCAGCCGCTCGCGTGGCCCCACAGCCCGTGGGGCTGCGGGCTTTGCGGCGGCCGTCAGCCTGGGCGCCACCGGCGCCCACGTGGGGCCGCCGCGCCAGCCTACGAAGCATTTTCCGGTAGGGCCGCGTCTCTGGCGACAGCTCCCACGGCCGAAGAGCCAGAAGGGAAAGCCGTGCCTCGTTGGAAAGCCCTTTGGCAGCCGCTCACGTGGCCCCACAGCCCGTGGGGCTGCGGGCTTTGCGGCGGCCGTCAGCCTCGGCGCCATCGGCGCCCACGTCGGGCCGCCGCACCAGCCTGCGAAGAATTTTCCGGTAGGGCCGCGGCTCTGGCGACAGCTCCCACGCCCGAAGAGCCAGGAGGGAAAGCCGTGCCTCGTTGGAAAGCTCTTTGGCAGCCACTCACGTGGCCCCACAGCCCGTGGGGCTGCGGGCTTTGTGGCGGCCGTCAGCCTGGGCGACACCTGCGCCCACGTGGCGCCGCCGCGCCAGCCTGCGAAGAATTTTCCAGTAGGGCCGCAGCTCTGGCGACAGCTCTCACGCCCGAAGAGCCAGGAGGGAAAGCCGTGCCTCGTTGGAAAGATCTTTGGCAGCCGCTCGCGTGGCCCCACAGCCTGTGGGGCTGCGGGCTTTGCGGCGGCCGTCAGCCTCGGCGCCACCGGCGCCCACGTGGGGCCGCTGCACCAGCCTGCGAAGCATTTTCCGGTAGGGCCGCGGCTCTGGCGACAGCTCCCACGCCCGAAGAGCCAGGAGGGAAAGCCGTGCCTCATTGGAAAGCTCTGTGGCAGCCACTCACGTGGCCCCACAGCCCGTGGGGCTGCGGGCTTTCCGGTGGCCGTCAGCCTGGGCGACACCGGCGCCCAGGAGGGACCGCTGCGCCAGCCTGCAAAGCATTTTCCGGTAGGGCCGCGGCTCTGGCGACAGCTCCCACGCCCGAAGAGCCAGAAGGGAAAGCCATGCCTCGTTGGAAAGCTCTTTGGCAGCCGCTCGCGTGGCCCTACAGCCCATGGGGCTGCGGGCTTTGCGGCGGCCGTCAGCCTCGGCGGAACCGGCGCCCACGTCGGGTCGCCACGCCAGCCTGCGAAGCATTTTCCGGTAGGGCCGCGTCTCTGGCGACAGCTCCCACGCCCGAGGAGCCAGGAGGGAAAGCCGTGCCTCGTTGGAAAGCTCTTTGGCAGCCCCTCGCGTGGCCCCACAGCCCGTGGGGCTGCGGGCTTTCCGACAGCCGTCAGCCTCGGCGCCACCGGCGCCCACGTGGCACCGCTGCACCAGCCTGCGAAGCATTTTCCGGTAGGGCCGCGGCTCTGGCGACAGCTCCCACGCCCGAAGAGCCAGGAGGGAAAGCCATGCCTCATTGGAAAGCGCTTTGGCAGCCGCTCGCGTGGCCCCACAGCCCATGGGGCTGCGGGCTTTGCGGCGGCCGTCAGCCTCGGCGCCACCGGCGCCCACGTGGCACCGCTGCACCAGACTGCGAAGCATTTTCCGGTAGGGCCGCGTCTCTGGCGACAGCTCCCACGCCCGAAGAGCCAGGAGGGAAAGCCATGCCTCATTGGAAAGCGCTTTGGCAGCCGCTCGCGTGGCCCCACAGCCCATGGGGCTGCGGGCTTTCCGGCAGCCGTCAGCCTGAGTGCCACCGGCGCCCACGTGGCGCCGCTGCACCAGCCTGCGAAGCATTTTCCGGTAGGGCCGTGGCTCTGGCGACAGCTCCCACGCCCGAAGAGCCAGGAGGGAAAGCCGTGCCTCGTTGGAAAGCTCTTTGGCAGCCGCTCGCGTGGCCCCACAGCCCATGGGGCTGCGGGCTTTGCGGCGGCCGTCAGCCTGGGCGACACCGGCGTCCACGTGGTGCTGCCGCGGTAGCCTGCGAAGCATTTTCCGGTAGGGCCGCGTCTCTGGCAACAGCTCCCATGCCCGAAGAGCCAGGAGGGAAAGCCGTGCCTCGTTGGAAAGCTCTTTGGCAGCCGCTCGCGTGGCCGCACAGCCCGTGGGGCTGCAGGCTTTGCGGCGGCCATCAGCCTGGGTTACACCGGCGCCCCGGTGGGGCCGCCGCGCCAGCCTGCAAAGAATTTTCCAGTAGGGCCGCGGCTCTGGCGACAGCTCCCACGGCCGAAGAGCCAGGAGGGAAAGCCGTGCCTCGTTGGAAATCTCTTTGGCAACCGCTCACGTGACCCCACAGCCCGTGGGGCTGCGGGCTTTGTGGCGGACGAAAGCCTGGGGGCCACCGGAGCCCACGTGGCGCCACCGCGCCAGCCTGCAAAGCATTTTCCGGTAGGGCCACGGCTCTGGCGACAGCTCTCACGGCCGAAGAGCCAGGAGGGAAAGCCGTGCCTCGTTGGAAAGCTCTTTGGCAGCCGGTCGCGTGGCCCCACAGCCCGTGGGGCTGCGGGCTTTGCGGCGGCCGTCAGCCTGGGCGACACCGGCGCCCACGTGGGGCAGCCGCGCCAGCCTGCAAAGAATTTTCCGGTAGGGCCGCGGCTCTGGCGACAACTCCCACGCCCGAAGAGCCAGGAGGGAAAGCCGTGCCTCGTTGGAAAGCTCTTTGGCAGCCGCTCGCGTGGCCCCACAGCCCATGGGACTGCGGGCTTTGCGGCGGCCGTCAGCCTCGGCGCTACCGGCGCCCACGTTGTGCCGCCGCGCCAGCCTGTGAAGCATTTTCCGGTAGGGCCGCGGCTCTGGCGACAGCTCCCACGCCCGAAGAGCCAGGAGGGAAAGCCGTGCCTCGTTGGAAAGCTCTTTGGCAGCCGCTCGCGTGGCCCCACAGCCCGTGGGGCAGCGGGCTTTGCGGCAGCCGGCAGCCTCGGCGACACCGGCGCCCACGTGGCGCTGCCGCGCCAGACTGCGAAGCATTTTCCGGTAGGGCCGCGGCTCTGGCGACAGCTCCCACACCCGATGAGCCAGGAGGGAAAGCCGTGCCTCATTGGAAAGCTCTGTGGCAGCCACTCGCGTGGCCCCACAGCCCGTGGGGCTGCGGGCTTTCCGGTGGCCGTCAGCCTGGGCGACACCGGCGCCCAGGTGGGACCGCTGCGCCAGCCTGCAAAGCATTTTCCGGTAGGGCCGCGGCTCTGGCGACAGCTCCCATGCCCGAAGAGCCAGAAGGGAAAGCCGTGCCTCGTTGGAAAGCTCTTTGGCAGCCGCTCGCGTGGCCCTACAGCCCGTGGGGCTGCGGGCTTTGCGGCGGCCGTCAGCCTCGGCGCAACCGGCGCCCACGTCGGGTCGCCACGCCAGCCTGCCAAGCATTTTCCGGTAGGGCCGCGTCTCTGGCGACAGCTCCCAAGCCCGAAGAGCCAGGAGGGAAAGCCGTGCCTCGTTGGAAAGCTCTTTGGCAGCCGCTCGCGTGGCCCCACAGCCCGTGGGGCTGCGGGCTTTGCGGCGGCCTTCAGCCTCGGCACCACTGGCACCCACGTGGGGCCGCTGCGCCAGCCTGCAAAGCATTTTCCGGTAGGGCCGCGTCTCTGGCGACAGCTCCCAAGCCCGAAGAGCCAGGAGGGAAAGCCGTGCCTCGTTGGAAAGCTCTTTGGCAGCCGCTCGCGTGGCCCCACAGCCCATGGGGCTGCGGGCTTTGCGGCGGCCGTCAGCTTCGGCGCCACCGGCGCCCACGTGGCGCCGCCACGCCAGCTTGCGAAGCATTTTCCAGTAGGGCCGCGGCTCTGGCGACAGCTCCCACGCCCGAGGAGCCAGGAGGGAAAGCCGTGCCTCGTTGGAAAGCTCTTTGGCAGCCGCTCGCGTGGCCCCACAGCCCGTGGGGCTGCGGGCTTTCCGACAGCCGTCAGCCTCGGCGCCACCGGCGCCCACGTGGCACCGCTGCACCAGCCTGCGAAGCATTTTCCGGTAGGGCCGCGGCTCTGGCGACAGCTCCCACGCCCGAAGAGCCAGGAGGGAAAGCCATGCCTCGTTGGAAAGCTCTTTGGCAGCCGCTCGCGTGGCCCCACAGCCCATGGGACTGCGGGCTTTGCGGCGGCCGTCAGCCTCGGCGCTACCGGCGCCCACGTTGTGCCGCCGCGCCAGCCTGTGAAGCATTTTCCGGTAGGGCCGCGGCTCTGGCGACAGCTCCCACGCCCGAAGAGCCAGGAGGGAAAGCCGTGCCTCGTTGGAAAGCTCTTTGGCAGCCGCTCGCGTGGCCCCACAGCCCATGGGGCAGCGGGCTTTGCGGCAGCCGGCAGCCTCGGCGACACCGGCGCCCACGTGGCGCTGCCGCGCCAGCCTGCGAAGCATTTTCCGGTAGGGCCGCGGCTCTGGCGACAGCTCCCACACCCGATGAGCCAGGAGGGAAAGCCGTGCCTCATTGGAAAGCTCTGTGGCAGCCACTCGCGTGGCCCCACAGCCCGTGGGGCTTCGGGCTTTCCGGTGGCCGTCAGCCTGGGCGACACCGGCGCCCAGGTGGGACCGCTGCGCCAGCCTGCAAAGCATTTTCCGGTAGGGCCGCGGCTCTGGCGACAGCTCCCATGCCCGAAGAGCCAGAAGGGAAAGCCGTGCCTCGTTGGAAAGCTCTTTGGCAGCCGCTCGCGTGGCCCTACAGCCCATGGGGCTGCGGGCTTTGCGGCGGCCGTCAGCCTCGGCGCAACCGGCGCCCACGTCGGGTCGCCACGCCAGCCTGCCAAGCATTTTCCGGTAGGGCCGCGTCTCTGGCGACAGCTCCCACGCCCGAAGAGCCAGGAGGGAAAGCCGTGCCTCGTTGGAAAGCTCTTTGGCAGCCGCTCGCGTGGCCCCACAGTCCGTGGGGCTGCGGGCTTTGCGGCGGCCTTCAGCCTCGGCACCACTGGCACCCACGTGGGGCCGCTGCGCCAGCCTGCAAAGCATTTTCCGGTAGGGCCGCGTCTCTGGCGACAGCTCCCAAGCCCGAAGAGCCAGGAGGGAAAGCCGTGCCTCGTTGGAAAGCTCTTTGGCAGCCGCTCGCGTGGCCCCACAGCCCATGGGGCTGCGGGCTTTGCGGCGGCCGTCAGCTTCGGCGCCACCGGCGCCCACGTGGCGCCGCCACGCCAGCTTGCGAAGCATTTTCCAGTAGGGCCGCGGCTCTGGCGACAGCTCCCACGCCCGAGGAGCCAGGAGGGAAAGCCGTGCCTCGTTGGAAAGCTCTTTGGCAGCCCCTCGCGTGGCCCCACAGCCCGTGGGGCTGCGGGCTTTCCGACAGCCGTCAGCCTCGGCGCCACCGGCGCCCACGTGGCACCGCTGCACCAGCCTGCGAAGCATTTTCCGGTAGGGCCGCGGCTCTGGCGACAGCTCCCACGCCCGAAGAGCCAGGAGGGAAAGCCATGCCTCATTGGAAAGCGCTTTGGCAGCCGCTCGCGTGGCCCCACAGCCCATGGGGCTGCGGGCTTTGCGGCGGCCGTCAGCCTCGGCGACACCGGCGCCCACGTCGCACCGCTGCACCAGACTGCGAAGCATTTTCCGGTAGGGCCGCGGCTCTGGCGACAGCTCCTACGCCCGAAGAGCCAGGAGGGAAAGCCATGCCTCATTGGAAAGCCCTTTGGCAGCCGCTCGCGTGGCCCCACAGCCCATGGGGCTGCGGGCTTTCCGGCAGCCGTCAGCCTGAGTGCCACCGGCGCCCAGGTGGCGCCGCTGCACCAGCCTGCGAAGCATTTTCCGGTAGGGCCGTGGCTCTGGCGACAGCTCCCACGCCCGAAGAGCCAGGAGGGAAAGCCGTGCCTCGTTGGAAAGCTCTTTGGCAGCCGCTCGCGTGGCCCCACAGCCCGTGGGGCTGCGGGCTTTGCGGCGGCCGTCAGCCTGGGCAACACCGGCGCCCACGTGGTGCTGCCGCGCCAGCCTGCGAAGCATTTTCCGGTAGGGCCGCGTCTCTGGCAACAGCTCCCACGCCCGAAGAGCCAGGAGGGAAAGCCGTGCCTCGTTGGAAAGCTCTTTGGCAGCCGCTCGCGTGGCCCCACAGCCCATGGGGCTGCGGGCTTTGCGGCAGCCGTCAGCCTCGGCGCCACTGGCACGCACGTGGGGCCGCTGCGCCAGCCTGCGAAGCATTTTCCGGTAGGGCCGCGTCTCTGGCGACAGCTCCCACGCCCGAAGAGCCAGGAGGGAAAGCCGTGCCTCGTTGGAAAGATCTTTGGCAGCTGCTCGCATGGCCCCAGAGCCCGTGGGGCTGCGGGCTTTGCGGCGGCCGTCAGCCTCGGCGCCACCGGCGCCCACGTGGTGCCGCTGCGCCAGCCTGCGAAGCATTTTCCGGTAGGGCCGCGGCTCTGGCGACAGCTCCCAAGCCCGAAGAGCCAGGAGTGAAACCCGTGCCTCGTTGGAAAGCTCTTTGGCAGCCGCTCGCGTGGCCCCACAGCCCATGGGGCTGCGGGCTTTGCGGCGGCCGTCAGCCTCGGCGCTACCGGCGCCCACGTTGCGCCGCCGCGCCAGCCTGTGAAGCATTTTCCGGTAGGGCCGCGGCTCTGGCGACAGCTCCCACGCCCGAAGAGCCAGGAGGGAAAGCCGTGCCTCGTTGGAAAGCTCTTTGGCAGCCGCTCGCATGGCCCCACAGCCCGTGGGGCTGCGGGCTTTGCGTCAGCCGGCAGCCTCGGCGACACCGGCGCCCACGTGGAGCCGCCGCGCCAGCCTGCGAAGCATTTTCCGGTAGGGCCGCGTCTCTGGCGACAGCTCCCACGGCCGAAGAGCCAGGAGGGAAAGCCGTGCCTCGTTGGAAAGCTCTTCGGCAGCCGCTCGCATGGCCCCACAGCCCGTGGGGCTGCGGGCTTTGCGGCGGCCGTCAGCCTCGGCGCCACCGGCGCCCACGTGGCGCCGCCGCGCCAGCCTGTGAAGCATTTTCCGGTAGGGCTGCGGCTCTGGCGACAGCTCCCACGCCCAAAGAGCCAGGAGGGAAAGCCGTGCCTCGTTGGAAAGCTCTTTGGCAGCCGCTCGCGTGGCCCCACAGCCCGTGGGGCTGCGGGCTTTGCGGCGGCCGTCAGCCTCGGCGCCACTGGCACCCACGTGGGGCCGCTGCGCCAGCCTGCAAAGCATTTTCCGGTAGGGCCGCGGCTCTGGCGACAGCTCCCACGCCCGAAGAGCCAGGAGGGAAAGCCGTGCCTCGTTGGAAAGCTCTTTGGCAGCCGCTCGCGTGGCCCCACAGCCCGTGGGGCTGCGGGCTTTGCGGCGGCCGTCAGCCTCGGCGACACCGGCGCCCACGTGGCGCGAGCGCGCCAGCCTGCAAAGCATTTTCCGGTAGGGCCGCGTCTCTGGCGACAGCTCCCACGGCCGAAGAGCCAGGAGGGAAAGCCGTGCCTCGTTGGAAAGCTCTTTGGCAGCCGCTCGCGTGGCCCCACAGCCCATGGGGCTGCGGGCTTTGCGGCGGCCGTCAGCCTCGGCGCTACCGGCGCCCACGTGGCGCCGCCACGCCAGCCTGCAAAGCATTTTCCAGTAGGGACGCGTCTCTGGCGACAGCTCCCACGCCCGAAGAGCCAGGAGGGAAAGCCGTGCCTCGTTGGAAAGCTCTTTGGCAGCCGCTCGCGTGGCCCCACAGCCCATGGGGCTGCGGGCTTTGCGGCGGCCGTCAGCCTCGGCGCTACCGGCGCCCACGTGGCGCCGCCACGCCAGCCTGCGAAGCATTTTCCAGTAGGGCCGCGGCTCTGGCGACAGCTCCCACACCTGAAGAGCCAGGAGGGAAAGCCGTGCCTCGTTGGAAAGCTCTTTGGCAGCCCCTCGCGTGGCCCCACAGCCCATGGGGCTGCGGGCTTTCCGGCAGCCGTCAGCCTCGGCGCCACCGGCGCCCACGTGGCACCGCTGCACCAGCCTGCGAAGCATTTTCCGGTAGGGCCGCGGCTCTGGCGACAGCTCCCACGCCCGAAGAGCCAGGAGGGAAAGCCATGCCTCTTTGGAAAGCGCTTTGGCAGCCGCTCGCGTGGCCCCACAGCCCATGGGGCTGCGGACTTTGAGGCCGCCGTCAGCCTCGGTGCCACCGGCGCCCACATTGCGCCGCAGCGCCAACCTGCGAAGCATTTTCCGGTAGGGCCGCGGCTCTGGCGACAGCTCCCACGCCCGAAGAGCCAGGAGGGAAAGCCGTGCCTCGTTGGAAAGCTCTTTGGCAGCCGCTCACGTGGCTCCACAGCCCGTGGGGCTGCGGGCTTTCTGGTGGTAGTCAGCCTGGGCGACACCGGCGCCCACGTGGCGCTGCCGTGCCAGCCTGCGAAGCATTTTCCGGTAGGGCCACGGCTCCGGCGACAGCTCCCACGCCCGAAGAGCCAGGGGGGAAAGCCATGCCTCATTGGAAAGCGCTTTGGCAGCGGCTCGCGTGGCACCACAGCCCGTGGGGCTGCGGGCTTTCTGGCAGCCGTCAGCCTCGGCGCCACCGGCGCCCACGTGGCACCGCTGCACCAGCCTGCGAAGCATTTTCCGGTAGGGCCACGGCTCTGGCGACAGCTCCCACGCCCGAAGAGCCAGGAGGGAAAGCTGTGCCTCGTTGGAAAGCTCTTTGGCAGCCGCTCGCGTGGCCCCACAGCCCGTGGGGCTGCGGGCTTTGCAGCGGCCGTCAGCCTCGGCGCCACCGGCGCCCACGTCGGGCCGCCGCGCCAGCCTGCGAACCATTTTCCGGTAGGGCCGTGTCTCTGGCGACAGCTCCCACGCCCGAAGAGCCAGGAGGGAAAGCCGTGCCTCGTTGGAAAGCTCTTTGGCAGCCGCTCGCGTGGCCCCACAGACCGTGGGGCTGCGGGCTTTGCGCCCCCCGTCAGGCTCGGCGCCACCGGCGCCCAGGTGGCGCTGCCGCGCCAGCCTGCGAAGCATTTTCCGGTAGGGCTGCGGCTCTGGCGACAGCTCCCACGCCCGAAGAGCCAGGAGGGAAAGCCGTGCCTCGTTGGCAAGCTCTTTGGCAGCCGCTCGCGTGGCCCCACAGCCCATGGGGCTGCGGGCTTTGCGGCGGCCGTCAGCCTCGGCACCACCGGCGCCCACGTGGCACCGCCGTGCCAGCCTGCGAAGCATTTTCCGGTAGGGCCGCGTCTCTGGCGACAGCTCCCACGCCCGAGGAGCCAGGAGGGAAAGCCGTGCCTCGTTGGAAAGCTCTTTGGCAGCCCCTCGCGTGGCCCCACAGCCCGTGGGGCTGCGGGCTTTGCGGCGGCTGTCAGCCTCGGCGCCACCGGCGCCCACGTGGCGCTGCCGCGCCAGCCTGCGAAGCATATTCTGGTAGGGCCGCGGCTCTGGCGACAGCTCCCACGGCCGAAGAGCCAGGAGGGAAAGCCGTGCCTCGTTGGAAAGCTCTTTGGCAGACGCTCGCATGGCCCCACAGCCCATGGGGCTGTGAGCTTTGCGGCGGCCGTCAGCCTCGGCGCCACCGGCGACCACGTGGCGCCGGTGCACCAGCCCGCGAAGCATTTTCCGGTAGGGCAGCGTCTCTGGCGACAGCTCCCACGCCCAAAGAGCCAGGAGGGAAAGCCCTGCCTCGTTGGAAAGCCCTTTGGCAGCCGCTCGCGTGGCCCCACAGCCCGTGGGACTGCGGGCTTTGCGGCGGCCGTCAGCCTCGGCGACACCGGTGCCCAGGTGGGGCCGCCGTGCCAGCCTGCGAAGCATTTTCCGGTAGGGCTGCGGCTCTGGCGACATGTCCCACGCCCGAAGAGCCAGGAGGGAAAGCCGTGCCTCATTGGAAAGCGCTTTGGCAGCCGCTCGCGTGGCCCCACAGCCCATGGGGCTGCGGACTTTGCGGCGGCCGTCAGCCTCGGTGCCACCGGCGCCCACATTGCGCCGCCGCGCCAACCTGCGAAGCATTTTCCGGTAGGGCTGCGGCTCTGGCGACAGCTCCCACGCCCAAAGAGCCAGGAGGGAAAGCCGTGCCTCGTTGGAAAGCGCTTTGGCAGCCGCTCGCGTGGCCCCACAGCCCATGGGGCTGCGGGCTTTCCGGCAGCCGTCAGCCTGGGCGACACCGGCGCCCACGTGGTGCTGCCGCGATAGCCTGCGAAGCATTTTCCGGTAGGGCCGCGTCTCTGGCAACAGCTCTCACGCCCGAAGAGCCAGGAGGGAAAGCCGTGCCTCGTTGGAAAGCTCTTTGGCAGCCGCTCGCATGGCCCCACAGCCCGTGGGGCTGCGGGCTTTGCGTCAGCCGGCAGCCTCGGCGACACCGGCGCCCACGTGGAGCCGCCGCGCCAGCCTGCGAAGCATTTTCCGGTAGGGCCGCGTCTCTGGCGACAGCTCCCACGGCCGAAGAGCCAGGAGGGAAAGCCGTGCCTCGTTGGAAAGCTCTTCGGCAGCCGCTCGCATGGCCCCACAGCCCATGGGGCTGCGGGCTTTGCGGCGGCCGTCAGCCTCGGCGCCACCGGCGCCCACGTGGCGCCGCCGCGCCAGCCTGTGAAGCATTTTCCGGTAGGGCTGCGGCTCTGGCGACAGCTCCCACGCCCAAAGAGCCAGGAGGGAAAGCCGTGCCTCGTTGGAAAGCTCTTTGGCAGCCGCTCGCGTGGCCCCACAGCCCGTGGGGCTGCGGGCTTTGCGGCGGCCGTCAGCCTCGGCGCCACTGGCACCCACGTGGGGCCGCTGCGCCAGCCTGCAAAGCATTTTCCGGTAGGGCCGCGGCTCTGGCGACAGCTCCCACGCCCGAAGAGCCAGGAGGGAAAGCCGTGCCTCGTTGGAAAGCTCTTTGGCAGCCGCTCGCGTGGCCCCACAGCCCGTGGGGCTGCGGGCTTTGCGGCGGCCGTCAGCCTCGGCGACACCGGCGCCCACGTGGCGCGAGCGCGCCAGCCTGCAAAGCATTTTCCGGTAGGGCCGCGTCTCTGGCGACAGCTCCCACGGCCGAAGAGCCAGGAGGGAAAGCCGTGCCTCGTTGGAAAGCTCTTTGGCAGCCGCTCGCGTGGCCCCACAGCCCATGGGGCTGCGGGCTTTGCGGCGGCCGTCAGCCTCGGCGCTACCGGCGCCCACGTGGCGCCGCCACGCCAGCCTGCAAAGCATTTTCCAGTAGGGACGCGTCTCTGGCGACAGCTCCCACGCCCGAAGAGCCAGGAGGGAAAGCCGTGCCTCGTTGGAAAGCTCTTTGGCAGCCGCTCGCGTGGCCCCACAGCCCATGGGGCTGCGGGCTTTGCGGCGGCCGTCAGCCTCGGCGCTACCGGCGCCCACGTGGCGCCGCCACGCCAGCCTGCGAAGCATTTTCCAGTAGGGCCGCGGCTCTGGCGACAGCTCCCACACCTGAAGAGCCAGGAGGGAAAGCCGTGCCTCGTTGGAAAGCTCTTTGGCAGCCCCTCGCGTGGCCCCACAGCCCATGGGGCTGCGGGCTTTCCGGCAGCCGTCAGCCTCGGCGCCACCGGCGCCCACGTGGCACCGCTGCACCAGCCTGCGAAGCATTTTCCGGTAGGGCCGCGGCTCTGGCGACAGCTCCCACGCCCGAAGAGCCAGGAGGGAAAGCCATGCCTCTTTGGAAAGCGCTTTGGCAGCCGCTCGCGTGGCCCCACAGCCCATGGGGCTGCGGACTTTGCGGCCGCCGTCAGCCTCGGTGCCACCGGCGCCCACATTGCGCCGCAGCGCCAACCTGCGAAGCATTTTCCGGTAGGGCCGCGGCTCTGGCGACAGCTCCCACGCCCGAAGAGCCAGGAGGGAAAGCCGTGCCTCGTTGGAAAGCTCTTTGGCAGCCGCTCACGTGGCTCCACAGCCCGTGGGGCTGCGGGCTTTCTGGTGGTAGTCAGCCTGGGCGACACCGGCGCCCACGTGGCGCTGCCGTGCCAGCCTGCGAAGCATTTTCCGGTAGGGCCACGGCTCCGGCGACAGCTCCCACGCCCGAAGAGCCAGGGGGGAAAGCCATGCCTCATTGGAAAGCGCTTTGGCAGCGGCTCGCGTGGCACCACAGCCCGTGGGGCTGCGGGCTTTCTGGCAGCCGTCAGCCTCGGCGCCACCGGCGCCCACGTGGCACCGCTGCACCAGCCTGCGAAGCATTTTCCGGTAGGGCCACGGCTCTGGCGACAGCTCCCACGCCCGAAGAGCCAGGAGGGAAAGCTGTGCCTCGTTGGAAAGCTCTTTGGCAGCCGCTCGCGTGGCCCCACAGCCCGTGGGGCTGCGGGCTTTGCAGCGGCCGTCAGCCTCGGCGCCACCGGCGCCCACGTCGGGCCGCCGCGCCAGCCTGCGAACCATTTTCCGGTAGGGCCGTGTCTCTGGCGACAGCTCCCACGCCCGAAGAGCCAGGAGGGAAAGCCGTGCCTCGTTGGAAAGCTCTTTGGCAGCCGCTCGCGTGGCCCCACAGACCGTGGGGCTGCGGGCTTTGCGCCCCCCGTCAGGCTCGGCGCCACCGGCGCCCAGGTGGCGCTGCCGCGCCAGCCTGCGAAGCATTTTCCGGTAGGGCTGCGTCTCTGGCGACAGCTCCCACGCCCGAAGAGCCAGGAGGGAAAGCCGTGCCTCGTTGGCAAGCTCTTTGGCAGCCGCTCGCGTGGCCCCACAGCCCATGGGGCTGCGGGCTTTGCGGCGGCCGTCAGCCTCGGCACCACCGGCGCCCACGTGGCACCGCCGTGCCAGCCTGCGAAGCATTTTCCGGTAGGGCCGCGTCTCTGGCGACAGCTCCCACGCCCGAGGAGCCAGGAGGGAAAGCCGTGCCTCGTTGGAAAGCTCTTTGGCAGCCCCTCGCGTGGCCCCACAGCCCGTGGGGCTGCGGGCTTTGCGGCGGCTGTCAGCCTCGGCGCCACCGGCGCCCACGTGGCGCTGCCGCGCCAGCCTGCGAAGCATATTCTGGTAGGGCCGCGGCTCTGGCGACAGCTCCCACGGCCGAAGAGCCAGGAGGGAAAGCCGTGCCTCGTTGGAAAGCTCTTTGGCAGACGCTCGCATGGCCCCACAGCCCATGGGGCTGTGAGCTTTGCGGCGGCCGTCAGCCTCGGCGCCACCGGCGACCACGTGGCGCCGGTGCACCAGCCCGCGAAGCATTTTCCGGTAGGGCAGCGTCTCTGGCGACAGCTCCCACCCCCAAAGAGCCAGGAGGGAAAGCCCTGCCTCGTTGGAAAGCCCTTTGGCAGCCGCTCGCGTGGCCCCACAGCCCGTGGGACTGCGGGCTTTGCGGCGGCCGTCAGCCTCGGCGACACCGGTGCCCAGGTGGGGCCGCCGTGCCAGCCTGCGAAGCATTTTCCGGTAGGGCTGCGGCTCTGGCGACATGTCCCACGCCCGAAGAGCCAGGAGGGAAAGCCGTGCCTCATTGGAAAGCGCTTTGGCAGCCGCTCGCGTGGCCCCACAGCCCATGGGGCTGCGGACTTTGCGGCGGCCGTCAGCCTCGGTGCCACCGGCGCCCACATTGCGCCGCCGCGCCAACCTGCGAAGCATTTTCCGGTAGGGCTGCGGCTCTGGCGACAGCTCCCACGCCCAAAGAGCCAGGAGGGAAAGCCGTGCCTCGTTGGAAAGCGCTTTGGCAGCCGCTCGCGTGGCCCCACAGCCCATGGGGCTGCGGGCTTTCCGGCAGCCGTCAGCCTGGGCGACACCGGCGCCCACGTGGTGCTGCCGCGATAGCCTGCGAAGCATTTTCCGGTAGGGCCGCGTCTCTGGCAACAGCTCTCACGCCCGAAGAGCCAGGAGGGAAAGCCGTGCCTCGTTGGAAAGATCTTTGGCAGCCGCTCGCGTGGCCCCACAGCCCATGGGGCTGCGGGCTTTGCGGCAGCCGTCAGCCTCGGCGCCACTGGCACGCACGTGGGGCCGCTGCGCCAGCCTGCAAAGCATTTTCCGGTAGGGCCGCGGCTCTGGCGACAGCTCCCACGCCCGAAGAGCCAGGAGGGAAAGCCGTGCCTCGTTGGAAAGATCTTTGGCAGCTGCTCGCATGGCCCCAGAGCCCGTGGGGCTGCGGGCTTTGCGGCGGCCGTCAGCCTCGGCGCCACCGGCGCCCACGTGGTGCCGCTGCGCCAGCCTGCGAAGCATTTTCCGGTAGGGCCGCGGCTCTGGCGACAGCTCCCAAGCCCGAAGAGCCAGGAGTGAAACCCGTGCCTCGTTGGAAAGCTCTTTGGCAGCCGCTCGCGTGGCCCCACAGCCCATGGGACTGCGGGCTTTGCGGCGGCCATCAGCCTCGGCGCTACCGGCGCCCACGTTGCGCCGCCGCGCCATCCTGTGAAGCATTTTCCGGTAGGGCCGCGGCTCTGGCGACAGCTCCCACGCCCGAAGAGCCAGGAGGGAAAGCCGTGCCTCGTTGGAAAGCTCTTTGGCAGCCGCTCGCATGGCCCCACAGCCCATGGGGCTGCGGGCTTTGCGTCAGCCGGCAGCCTCGGCGACACCGGCGCCCACGTGGAGCCGCCGCGCCAGCCTGCGAAGCATTTTCCGGTAGGGCCGCGTCTCTGGCGACAGCTCCCACGGCCGAAGAGCCAGGAGGGAAAGCCGTGCCTCGTTGGAAAGCTCTTTGGCAGCCGCTCGCGTGGCCCCACAGCCCGTGGGGCTGCGGGCTTTCCGGCGGCCGTCAGCCTCGGTGCCACCGGCGCCCACGTGGCGCCGCCGCGCCAGCCTGTGAAGCATTTTCCGGTAGGGCTGCGGCTCTGGCGACAGCTCCCACACCCGAAGAGCCAGGAGGGAAAGCCGTGCCTCGTTGGAAAGCTCTTTGGCAGCCGCTCGCGTGGCCCCACAGCCCGTGGGGCTGCGGGCTTTGCGGCGGCCGTCAGCCTCGGCACCACTGGCACCCACGTGGGGCCGCTGCGCCAGCCTGCAAAGCATTTTCCGGTAGGGCCGCGGCTCTGGCGACAGCTCCCACGCCCGAAGAGCCAGGAGGGAAAGCCATGCCTCGTTGGAAAGCTCTTTGGCAGCCCCTCGCGTGGCCCCACAGCCCGTGGGGCTGCGGGCTTTCCGACAGCCGTCAGCCTCGGCGCCACCGGCGCCCACGTGGCACCGCTGCACCAGCCTGCGAAGCATTTTCCGGTAGGGCCACGGCTCTGGCGACAGCTCCCACGCCCGAAGAGCCAGGAGGGAAAGCCGTGCCTCGTTGGAAAGCTCTTTGGCAGCCGCTCGCGTGGCCCCACAGCCCGTGGGGCTGCGGGCTTTGCGGCGGCCGTCAGCCTCGGCGCTACCGGCGCCCACGTGGCGCCGCCGTGCCAGCCTGCGAAGCATTTTCCAGTAGGGCCGCGGCTCTGGCGACAGCTCCCACACCTGAAGAGCCAGGAGGGAAAGCCGTGCCTCGTTGGAAAGCTCTTTGGCAGCCCCTCGCGTGGCCCCACAGCCCGTGGGGCTGCGGGCTTTCCGGCAGCCGTCAGCCTCGGCGCCACCGGCGCCCACGTGGCACCGCTGCACCAGCCTGCGAAGCATTTTCCGGTAGGGCCGCGGCTCTGGCGACAGCTCCCACGCCCGAAGAGCCAGGAGGGAAAGCCATGCCTCATTGGAAAGCGCTTTGGCAGCCGCTCGCGTGGCCCCACAGCCCATGGGGCTGCGGACTTTGCGGCGGCCGTCAGCCTCGGTGCCACCGGCGCCCACATTGCGCCGCCATGCCAACCTGCGAAGCATTTTCCGGTAGGGCCGCGGCTCTGGCGACAGCTCCCACGCCCGAAGAGCCAGGAGGGAAAGCCGTGCCTCGTTGGAAAGCTCTTTGGCAGCCGCTCACGTGGCCCCACAGCCCGTGGGGCTGCGGGCTTTCTGGTGGTAGTCAGCCTGGGCGACACCGGCGCCCACGTGGCGCTGCCGTGCCAGCCTGCGAAGCATTTTCCGGTAGGGCCACGGCTCCGGCGACAGCTCCCACGCCCGAAGAGCCAGGGGGGAAAGCCATGCCTCATTGGAAAGCGCTTTGGCAGCGGCTCGCGTGGCACCACAGCCCGTGGGGCTGCGGGCTTTCTGGCAGCCGTCAGCCTCGGCGCCACCGGCGCCCACGTGGCACCGCTGCACCAGCCTGCGAAGCATTTTCCGGTAGGGCCACGGCTCTGGCGACAGCTCCCACGCCCGAAGAGCCAGGAGGGAAAGCTGTGCCTCGTTGGAAAGCTCTTTGGCAGCCGCTCGCGTGGCCCCACAGCCCGTGGGGCTGCGGGCTTTGCAGCGGCCGTCAGCCTCGGCGCCACCGGCGCCCACGTCGGGCCGCCGCGCCAGCCTGCGAACCATTTTCCGGTAGGGCCGTGTCTCTGGCGACAGCTCCCACGCCCGAAGAGCCAGGAGGGAAAGCCGTGCCTCGTTGGAAAGCTCTTTGGCAGCCCCTCGCGTGGCCCCACAGCCCGTGGGGCTGCGGGCTTTGCGGCGGCTGTCAGCCTCGGCGCCACCGGCGCCCACGTGGCGCTGCCGCGCCAGCCTGCGAAGCATATTCTGGTAGGGCCGCGGCTCTGGCGACAGCTCCCACGGCCGAAGAGCCAGGAGGGAAAGCCGTGCCTCGTTGGAAAGCTCTTTGGCAGACGCTCGCATGGCCCCACAGCCCATGGGGCTGTGAGCTTTGCGGCGGCCGTCAGCCTCGGCGCCACCGGCGACCACATGGCGCCGGTGCACCAGCCCGCGAAGCATTTTCCGGTAGGGCAGCGTCGCTGGCGACAGCTCCCACGCCCAAAGAGCCAGGAGGGAAAGCCATGCCTCGTTGGAAAGCCCTTTGGCAGCCGCTCGCGTGGCCCCACAGCCCGTGGGGCTGCGGGCTTTGCGGCGGCCGTCAGCCTCGGCGACACCGGTGCCCAGGTGGGGCCGCCGTGCCAGCCTGCGAAGCATTTTCCGGTAGGGCTGCGGCTCTGGCGACATGTCCCACGCCCGAAGAGCCAGGAGGGAAAGCCGTGCCTCATTGGAAAGCTCTTTGGCAGCCGCTCGCGTGGCCCCACAGCCCGTGGGGCTGCGGGCTTTACGGAGGCCGTAAGCCTCGGCGCTACCGGCGCCCACGTGGCACCGCCGTGCCAGCCTGCGAAGCATTTTCCGGTAGGGTCGCGTCTCTGGCGACAGCTCCCACGCCCGAAGAGCCAGGAGGGAAAGCCGTGCCTCGTTGGAAAGCGCTTTGGCAGCCGCTCGTGTGGCCCCACAGCCCATGGGGCTGCGGGCTTTCCGGCAGCCGTCAGCCTGGGGGACACCGGCGCCCACGTGGTGCTGCCGCGATAGCCTGCGAAGCATTTTCCGGTAGGGCCGCGTCTCTGGCAACAGCTCTCACGCCCGAAGAGCCAGGAGGGAAAGCCGTGCCTCGTTGGAAAGATCTTTGGCAGCCGCTCGCGTGGCCCCACAGCCCATGGGGCTGCGGGCTTTGCGGCAGCCGTCAGCCTCGGCGCCACTGGCACGCACGTGGGGCCGCTGCGCCAGCCTGCAAAGCATTTTCCGGTAGGGCCGCGGCTCTGGCGACAGCTCCCACGCCCGAAGAGCCAGGAGGGAAAGCCGTGCCTCGTTGGAAAGATCTTTGGCAGCTGCTCGCATGGCCCCAGAGCCCGTGGGGCTGCGGGCTTTGCGGCGGCCGTCAGCCTCGGCGCCACCGGCGCCCACGTGGTGCCGCTGCGCCAGCCTGCGAAGCATTTTCCGGTAGGGCCGCGGCTCTGGCGACAGCTCCCAAGCCCGAAGAGCCAGGAGTGAAACCCGTGCCTCGTTGGAAAGCTCTTTGGCAGCCGCTCGCGTGGCCCCACAGCCCATGGGACTGCGGGCTTTGCGGCGGCCATCAGCCTCGGCGCTACCGGCGCCCACGTTGCGCCGCCGCGCCATCCTGTGAAGCATTTTCCGGTAGGGCCGCGGCTCTGGCGACAGCTCCCACGCCCGAAGAGCCAGGAGGGAAAGCCGTGCCTCGTTGGAAAGCTCTTTGGCAGCCGCTCGCATGGCCCCACAGCCCATGGGGCTGCGGGCTTTGCGTCAGCCGGCAGCCTCGGCGACACCGGCGCCCACGTGGAGCCGCCGCGCCAGCCTGCGAAGCATTTTCCGGTAGGGCCGCGTCTCTGGCGACAGCTCCCACGGCCGAAGAGCCAGGAGGGAAAGCCGTGCCTCGTTGGAAAGCTCTTTGGCAGCCGCTCGCGTGGCCCCACAGCCCGTGGGGCTGCGGGCTTTCCGGCGGCCGTCAGCCTCGGTGCCACCGGCGCCCACGTGGCGCCGCCGCGCCAGCCTGTGAAGCATTTTCCGGTAGGGCTGCGGCTCTGGCGACAGCTCCCACACCCGAAGAGCCAGGAGGGAAAGCCGTGCCTCGTTGGAAAGCTCTTTGGCAGCCGCTCGCGTGGCCCCACAGCCCGTGGGGCTGCGGGCTTTGCGGCGGCCGTCAGCCTCGGCACCACTGGCACCCACGTGGGGCCGCTGCGCCAGCCTGCAAAGCATTTTCCGGTAGGGCCGCGGCTCTGGCGACAGCTCCCACGCCCGAAGAGCCAGGAGGGAAAGCCATGCCTCGTTGGAAAGCTCTTTGGCAGCCCCTCGCGTGGCCCCACAGCCCGTGGGGCTGCGGGCTTTCCGACAGCCGTCAGCCTCGGCGCCACCGGCGCCCACGTGGCACCGCTGCACCAGCCTGCGAAGCATTTTCCGGTAGGGCCACGGCTCTGGCGACAGCTCCCACGCCCGAAGAGCCAGGAGGGAAAGCCGTGCCTCGTTGGAAAGCTCTTTGGCAGCCGCTCGCGTGGCCCCACAGCCCGTGGGGCTGCGGGCTTTGCGGCGGCCGTCAGCCTCGGCGCTACCGGCGCCCACGTGGCGCCGCCGTGCCAGCCTGCGAAGCATTTTCCAGTAGGGCCGCGGCTCTGGCGACAGCTCCCACACCTGAAGAGCCAGGAGGGAAAGCCGTGCCTCGTTGGAAAGCTCTTTGGCAGCCCCTCGCGTGGCCCCACAGCCCGTGGGGCTGCGGGCTTTCCGGCAGCCGTCAGCCTCGGCGCCACCGGCGCCCACGTGGCACCGCTGCACCAGCCTGCGAAGCATTTTCCGGTAGGGCCGCGGCTCTGGCGACAGCTCCCACGCCCGAAGAGCCAGGAGGGAAAGCCATGCCTCATTGGAAAGCGCTTTGGCAGCCGCTCGCGTGGCCCCACAGCCCATGGGGCTGCGGACTTTGCGGCGGCCGTCAGCCTCGGTGCCACCGGCGCCCACATTGCGCCGCCGTGCCAACCTGCGAAGCATTTTCCGGTAGGGCCGCGGCTCTGGCGACAGCTCCCACGCCCGAAGAGCCAGGAGGGAAAGCCGTGCCTCGTTGGAAAGCTCTTTGGCAGCCGCTCACGTGGCCCCACAGCCCGTGGGGCTGCGGGCTTTCTGGTGGTAGTCAGCCTGGGCGACACCGGCGCCCACGTGGCGCTGCCGTGCCAGCCTGCGAAGCATTTTCCGGTAGGGCCACGGCTCCGGCGACAGCTCCCACGCCCGAAGAGCCAGGGGGGAAAGCCATGCCTCATTGGAAAGCGCTTTGGCAGCGGCTCGCGTGGCACCACAGCCCGTGGGGCTGCGGGCTTTCTGGCAGCCGTCAGCCTCGGCGCCACCGGCGCCCACGTGGCACCGCTGCACCAGCCTGCGAAGCATTTTCCGGTAGGGCCACGGCTCTGGCGACAGCTCCCACGCCCGAAGAGCCAGGAGGGAAAGCTGTGCCTCGTTGGAAAGCTCTTTGGCAGTCGCTCGCGTGGCCCCACAGCCCGTGGGGCTGCGGGCTTTGCAGCGGCCGTCAGCCTCGGCGCCACCGGCGCCCACGTCGGGCCGCCGCGCCAGCCTGCGAACCATTTTCCGGTAGGGCCGTGTCCTTGGCGACAGCTCCCACGCCCGAAGAGCCAGGAGGGAAAGCCGTGCCTCGTTGGAAAGCTCTTTGGCAGCCCCTCGCGTGGCCCCACAGCCCGTGGGGCTGCGGGCTTTGCGGCGGCTGTCAGCCTCGGCGCCACCGGCGCCCACGTGGCGCTGCCGCGCCAGCCTGCGAAGCATATTCTGGTAGGGCCGCGGCTCTGGCGACAGCTCCCACGGCCGAAGAGCCAGGAGGGAAAGCCGTGCCTCGTTGGAAAGCTCTTTGGCAGACGCTCGCATGGCCCCACAGCCCATGGGGCTGTGAGCTTTGCGGCGGCCGTCAGCCTCGGCGCCACCGGCGACCACATGGCGCCGGTGCACCAGCCCGCGAAGCATTTTCCGGTAGGGCAGCGTCGCTGGCGACAGCTCCCACGCCCAAAGAGCCAGGAGGGAAAGCCATGCCTCGTTGGAAAGCCCTTTGGCAGCCGCTCGCGTGGCCCCACAGCCCGTGGGGCTGCGGGCTTTGCGGCGGCCGTCAGCCTCGGCGACACCGGTGCCCAGGTGGGGCCGCCGTGCCAGCCTGCGAAGCATTTTCCGGTAGGGCTGCGGCTCTGGCGACATGTCCCACGCCCGAAGAGCCAGGAGGGAAAGCCGTGCCTCATTGGAAAGCTCTTTGGCAGCCGCTCGCGTGGCCCCACAGCCCGTGGGGCTGCGGGCTTTACGGAGGCCGTAAGCCTCGGCGCTACCGGCGCCCACGTGGCACCGCCGTGCCAGCCTGCGAAGCATTTTCCGGTAGGGTCGCGTCTCTGGCGACAGCTCCCACGCCCGAAGAGCCAGGAGGGAAAGCCGTGCCTCGTTGGAAAGCTCTTTGGCAGCCGCTCGCGTGGCCCCACAGCCCATGGGGCTGCGGGCTTTGCGGCGGCCGTCAGCCTCGGCGCTACCGGCGCCCAGGTGGGGCCGCCGCGCCAGCCTGTGAAGCATTATCCGTTAGTGCCGCGTCTCTAGCGACAACTCCCACGCCCGAAGAGCCAGGAGGTAAAGCCGTGCCTCGTTGGAAAGCTCTTTGGCAGCCGCTCGCGTGGCCCCACAGCCCGTGGGGCTGCGGGCTTTGCGGCCACCGTCAGCCTGGGCGCCACCGGCGCCCACGTGGGGCCGCCGCGCCAGCCTACGAAGCATTTTCCGGTAGGGCCGCGTCTCTGGCGACAGCTCCCACGGCCGAAGAGCCAGAAGGGAAAGCCGTGCCTCGTTGGAAAGCCCTTTGGCAGCCGCTCACGTGGCCCCACAGCCCGTGGGGCTGCGGGCTTTGCGGCGGCCGTCAGCCTCGGCGCCATCGGCGCCCACGTCGGGCCGCCGCACCAGCCTGCGAAGAATTTTCCGGTAGGGCCGCGGCTCTGGCGACAGCTCCCACGCCCGAAGAGCCAGGAGGGAAAGCCGTGCCTCGTTGGAAAGCTCTTTGGCAGCCACTCACGTGGCCCCACAGCCCGTGGGGCTGCGGGCTTTGTGGCGGCCGTCAGCCTGGGCGACACCGGCGCCCACGTGGCGCCGCCGCGCCAGCCTGCGAAGAATTTTCCAGTAGGGCCGCAGCTCTGGCGACAGCTCTCACGCCCGAAGAGCCAGGAGGGAAAGCCGTGCCTCGTTGGAAAGATCTTTGGCAGCCGCTCGCGTGGCCCCACAGCCTGTGGGGCTGCGGGCTTTGCGGCGGCCGTCAGCCTGGGCGCCACCGGCGCCCACGTGGGGCCGCTGCACCAGCCTGCGAAGCATTTTCCGGTAGGGCCGCGGCTCTGGCGACAGCTCCCACGCCCGAAGAGCCAGGAGGGAAAGCCGTGCCTCGTTGGAAAGCTCTTTGGCAGCCGCTCGCGTGGCCCCACAGCCCGTGGGGCAGCGGGCTTTGCGGCAGCCGGCAGCCTCGGCGACACCGGCGCCCACGTGGCGCTGCCGCGCCAGCCTGCGAAGCATTTTCCGGTAGGGCCGCGGCTCTGGCGACAGCTCCCACACCCGATGAGCCAGGAGGGAAAGCCGTGCCTCATTGGAAAGCTCTGTGGCAGCCACTCGCGTGGCCCCACAGCCCGTGGGGCTGCGGGCTTTCCGGTGGCCGTCAGCTTGGGCGACACCGGCGCCCAGGAGGGACCGCTGCGCCAGCCTGCAAAGCATTTTCCGGTAGGGCCGCGGCTCTGGCGACAGCTCCCACGCCCGAAGAGCCAGAAGGGAAAGCCGTGCCTCGTTGGAAAGCTCTTTGGCAGCCGCTCGCGTGGCCCTACAGCCCATGGGGCTGCGGGCTTTGCGGCGGCCGTCAGCCTCGGCGCCACCGGCGCCCACGTCGCACCGCTGCACCAGACTGCGAAGCATTTTCCGGTAGGGCCGCGTCTCTGGCGACAGCTCCCACGCCCGAAGAGCCAGGAGGGAAAGCCGTGCCTCGTTGGAAAGCGCTTTGGCAGCCGCTCGCGTGGCCCCACAGCCCGTGGGGCTGCGGGCTTTCCGGCAGCCGTCAGCCTGAGTGCCACCGGCGCCCACGTGGCGCCGCTGCACCAGCCTGCGAAGCATTTTCAGGTAGGGCCGTGGCTCTGGCGACAGCTCCCACGCCCGAAGAGCCAGGAGGGAAAGCCGTGCCTCGTTGGAAAGCTCTTTGGCAGCCGCTCGCGTGGCCCCACAGCCCGTGGGGCTGCGGGCTTTGCGGCGGCCGTCAGCCTGGGCGACACCGGCGCCCACGTGGTGTTGCCGCGATAGCCTGCGAAGCATTTTCCGGTAGGGCCGCGTCTCTGGCAACAGCTCCCATGCCCGAAGAGACAGGAGGGAAAGCCGTGCCTCGTTGGAAAGCTCTTTGGCAGCCGCTCGCGTGGCCCCACAGCCCGTGGGGCTGCAGGCTTTGTGGCGGACGAAAGCCTGGGGGCCACCGGAGCCCACGTGGCGCCACCGCGCCAGCCTGCGAAGCATTTTCCGGTAGGGCCACGGCTCTGGCGACAGCTCTCACGGCCGAAGAGCCAGGAGGTAAAGCCGTGCCTCGTTGGAAAGCTCTTTGGCAGCCGCTCGCGTGGCCCCACAGCCCGTGGGGCTGCGGGCTTTGCGGCGGCCGTCAGCCTCGGCGCCACCGGCGCCCACGTGGGGCCGCTGCACCAGCCTGCGAAGCATTTTCCGGTAGGGCCGCGGCTCTGGCGACAGCTCCCACGCCCGAAGAGCCAGAAGGGAAAGCCGTGCCTCGTTGGAAAGCTCTTTGGCAGCCGCTCGCGTGGCCCCACAGCCCGTGGGGCTGCGGGCTTTGCGGCGGCCGTCAGCCTGGGCGACACCGGCGCCCACGTGGGGCAGCCGCGCCAGCCTGCGAAGCATTTTCCGGTAGGGCCGCGGCTCTGGCGACAGCTCCCACGCCCGAAGAGCCAGGAGGGAAAGCCGTGCCTCGTTGGAAAGATCTTTGGCAGCTGCTCGCATGGCCCCAGAGCCCGTGGGGCTGCGGGCTTTGCGGCGGCCGTCAGCCTCGGCGCCACCGGCGCCCACGTGGTGCCGCTGCGCCAGCCTGCGAAGCATTTTCCGGTAGGGCCGCGGCTCTGGCGACAGCTCCCAAGCCCGAAGAGCCAGGAGTGAAACCCGTGCCTCGTTGGAAAGCTCTTTGGCAGCCGCTCGCGTGGCCCCACAGCCCATGGGACTGCGGGCTTTGCGGCGGCCGTCAGCCTCGGCGCTACCGGCGCCCACGTTGCGCCGCCGCGCCAGCCTGTGAAGCATTTTCCGGTAGGGCCGCGGCTCTGGCGACAGCTCCCACGCCCGAAGAGCCAGGAGGGAAAGCCGTGCCTCGTTGGAAAGCTCTTTGGCAGCCGCTCGCATGGCCCCACAGCCCGTGGGGCTGCGGGCTTTGCGTCAGCCGGCAGCCTGGGCGACACCGGCGCCCACGTTGCGCCGCCGCGCCAGCCTGCGAAGCATTTTCCGGTAGGGCCGCGTCTCTGGCGACAGCTCCCACGGCCGAAGAGCCAGGAGGGAAAGCCGTGCCTCGTTGGAAAGCTCTTCGGCAGACGCTCGCATGGCCCCACAGCCCGTGGGGCTGCGGGCTTTGCGGCGGCCGTCAGCCTCGGCACCACCGGCGCCCACGTGGCGCCGCCGCGCCAGCCTGTGAAGCATTTTCCGGTAGGGCTGCGGCTCTGGCGACAGCTCCCACGCCCGAAGAGCCAGGAGGGAAAGCCGTGCCTCGTTGGAAAGCTCTTTGGCAGCCGCTCGCGTGGCCCCACAGACCGTGGGGCTGCGGGCTTTGCGGCGGCCGTCAGCCTCGGCGCCACTGGCACCCACGTGGGGCCGCTGCGCCAGCCTGCAAAGCATTTTCCGGTAGGGCCGCGGCTCTGGCGACAGCTCCCACGCCCGAAGAGCCAGGAGGGAAAGCCGTGCCTCGTTGGAAAGCTCTTTGGCAGCCGCTCGCGTGGCCCCACAGCCCGTGGGGCTGCGGGCTTTGCGGCGGCCGTCAGCCTCGGCGACACCGGCGCCCACGTGGCGCGACCGCGCCAGCCTGCGAAGCATTTTCCGGTAGGGCCGCGTCTCTGGCGACAGCTCCCACGCCCGAAGAGCCAGGAGGGAAAGCCGTGCCTCGTTGGAAAGCTCTTTGGCAGCCCCTCGCGTGGCCCCACAGCCCGTGGGGCTGCGGGCTTTCCGGCAGCCGTCAGCCTCGGCGCCACCGGCGCCCACGTGGCACCGCTGCACCAGCCTGCGAAGCATTTTCCGGTAGGGCCGCGGCTCTGGCGACAGCTCCCACGCCCGAAGAGCCAGGAGGGAAAGCCGTGCCTCGTTGGAAAGCTCTTTGGCAGCCGCTCACGTGGCCCCACAGCCCGTGGGGCTGCGGGCTTTCTGGTGGTAGTCAGCCTGGGCGACACCGGCGCCCACGTGGCGCTGCCGTGCCAGCCTGCGAAGCATTTTCCGGTAGGGCCACGGCTCCGGCGACAGCTCCCACGCCCGAAGAGCCAGGGGGGAAAGCCATGCCTCATTGGAAAGCGCTTTGGCAGCGGCTCGCGTGGCACCACAGACCGTGGGGCTGCGGGCTTTCTGGCAGCCGTCAGCCTCGGCGCCACCGGCGCCCACGTGGCACCGCTGCACCAGCCTGAGAAGCATTTTCCGGTAGGGCCACGGCTCTGGCGACAGCTCCCACGCCCGAAGAGCCAGGAGGGAAAGCTGTGCCTCGTTGGAAAGCTCTTTGGCAGCCGCTCGCGTGGCCCCACAGCCCGTGGGGCTGCGGGCTTTGCAGCGGCCGTCAGCCTCGGCGCCACGGGCGCCCACGTCGGGCCGCCGCGCCAGCCTGCGAACCATTTTCCGGTAGGGCCGTGTCTCTGGCGACAGCTCCCACGCCCGAAGAGCCAGGAGGGAAAGCCGTGCCTCGTTGGAAAGCTCTTTGGCAGCCGCTCGCGTGGCCCCACAGACCGTGGGGCTGCGGGCTTTGCGGCCCCCGTCAGCCTCGGCGCCACCGGCGCCCAGGTGGCGCTGCCGCGCCAGCCTGCGAAGCATTTTCCGGTAGGGCTGCGGCTCTGGCGACAGCTCCCACGCCCGAAGAGCCAGGAGGGAAAGCCGTGCCTCGTTGGCAAGCTCTTTGGCAGCCGCTCGCGTGGCCCCACAGACCGTGGGGCTGCGGGCTTTGCGGCCCCCGTCAGCCTCGGCGCCACCGGCGCCAAGGTGGCGCTGCCGCGCCAGCCTGCGAAGCATTTTCCGGTAGGGCTGCGGCTCTGGCGACAGCTCCCACGCCCGAAGAGCCAGGAGGGAAAGCCGTGCCTCGTTGGCAAGCTCTTTGGCAGCCGCTCGCGTGGCCCCACAGCCCATGGGGCTGCGGGCTTTGCGGCGGCCGTCAGCCTCGGCACCACCGGCGCCCACGTGGCACCGCCGTGCCAGCCTGCGAAGCATTTTCCGGTAGGGCCGCGTCTCTGGCGACAGCTCCCACGCCCGAAGAGCCAGGAGGGAAAGCCGTGCCTCATTGGAAAGCTCTTTGGCAGTCGCTCGCGTGGCCCCACAGCCCGTGGGGCTGCGGGCTTTCCAGCGACTGTCAGCCTCGGCGCCAACGGCGCCCACGTTGCGTGACCGCGCCAGCCTGCAAAGCATTTTCCGGTAGGGCCGCGTCTCTGGCGACAGCTCCCACGCCCGAAGAGCCAGGAGGGAAAGCCGTGCCTCGTTGGAAAGCTCTTTGGCAGCCGCTCGCGTGGCCCCACAGCCCATAGGGCTGCAGGCTTTGCGGCGGCCATCAGCCTGGGCGACACCGGCGCCCAGGTGGGGCCGCCGCGCCAGCCTGCGAAGCATTTTCTGGTAGGGCCGCAGCTCTGGCGACAGCTCCCACGGCCGAAGAGCCAGGAGGGAAAGCCGTGCCTGGTTGGAAAGCTCTTTGGCAGCCACTCGCGTGGCCCCACAGCCCGTGGGGCTGCGGGCTTTGCGGCGGCCGTCAACCTCGGCGCCACCGGCGCCCACGTGGGGCCGCCGCGCCAGCCTGCGAAGCATTTTCCGGTAGGGCCGCGTCTCTGGCGACAGCTCCCACGCCCGAAGAGCCAGGAGGGAAAGCCGTGCCTCGTTGGAAAGCTCTTTGGCAGCCGCTCGCGTGGCCCCACAGCCCGTGGGGCTGCGGGCTTTGCGGTCGCCGTCAGCCTCGGCGCCACCGGCGCCCACGTGGCGCCGCCGCGCCAGCCTGCGAAGCATTTTCCGGTAGGGCCGCGGCTCTGGCGACAGCTCCCACGCCCGAAGAGCCAGGAGGGAAAGCCGTGCCTCCTTGGAAAGCTCTTTGGCAGCCGCTGGCGTGGCCCAACAGCCCGTGGGGCTGCGGGCTTTGCGGCGGCCATCAGCCTCGGCACGACCGGCGCCCACATGGCGCCGCTGCACCAGCCTGCGAAGCATTTTCCGGTAGGGCCACAGCTCTGGCGACAGCTCCCACGCCCGAAGAGCCAGGAGGGAAAGCCGTGCCTCGTTGGAAAGCTCTTTGGCAGCCGCTCGCGTGGCCCCACAGCCCGTGGGGCTGCGGGCTTTCTGGCGGCCGTCAGCCTGGGCGACACCGGCACCCACGTCAGCCCGCCGCGCCAGCCTGCGAAGCATTTTCCGGTAGGGCCGCGGCTCTGGCGACAGCTCCCACGGCCGAAGAGCCAGGAGGGAAAGCCGTGCCTCGTTGGAAAGCTCTTTGGCAGCCACTCGCGTGGACCCACAGCCCATGGGGCTGCGGGCTTTACGGTTGCCGTCAGCCTCGGCGCCACCGGCGCCCATGTGGCGCCGCCGCGCCAGCCTGCGAAGCATTTTCCGGTAGGGCCGCGGCTCTGGCGACAGCTCCCACGCCCGAAGAGCCAGGAGGGAAAGCCGTGCCTCGTTGGAAAGCTCTTTGGCAGCCGCTCGCGTGGCCCCACAGCCCGTGGGGCTGCGGGCTTTGCGGCGGCCGTCAGCCTCAGCTCCACCGGCGCCCACGTGGGGCCGCTGCGCCAACCTGAGAAGCATTTTCCGGTAGGGCCGCGTCTCTGGCGACAGCTCCCACGCCCGAAGAGCCAGGAGGGAAAGCCGTGCCTCGTTGGAAAGCTCTTTGGCAGCCGCTCGCGTGGCCCCACAGCCCGTGGGGCTGCGGGCTTTCCGGCGGCCGTCAGCCTGGGCGCAACCGGAGTCCAGGTGGGGCCGCCGAGCCAGCCTGAGAAGCATTTTCCAGTAGGGCCGCGGCTCTGGCAACACCTCCCACGCCCGAAGAGCCAGGAGGGAAAGCCGTGCCTCGTTGGAAAGCTCTTTGGCAGCCGCTCGCGTGGCCCCACAGCCCGTGGGGCTGCGGGCTTTGCAGCGGCCGTCAGCCTCGGCACCAACGGCGAACATGTGGCGCTGCCGCGCCAGCCTGCAAAGCATTTTCCAGTAGGGCCGCGGCTCTGCCGAGAGCTCCCATGGCCGAAGAGCCAGGAGGGAAAGCCGTGCCTCGTTGGAAAGCTCTTTGGCAGCCGCTCGCGTGGCCCCACAGCCCGTGGGGCTGCGGGCTTTGCGGCAGCCGTCAGCCTCGGCGACACCCCCACCCACTTTGCGCCGCCGTGCCAGCCTGCGAAGCATTTTCCGGTAGGGCCGCGTCTCTGGCGACAGCTCCCACGCCCGAAGAGCCAGGAGGGAAAGCTGTGCCTCGTGGGAAAGCTCTTTGGCAGCCGCTCGCGTGGCCCCACAGCCCGTGGGGCTTCGGGCTTTGCGGTCGCCGTCAGTCTGGGCGCCACCGGCGCCCACGTGGCGCTGCCGCGCCAGCCTGCGAAGCATTTTCCGGTAGGGCCGCGGCTCTGGCGACAGCTCCCACGCCCGAAGAGCCAGGAGGGAAAGCCGTGCCTCCTTGGAAAGCTCTTTGGCAGCCGCTGGCGTGGCCCAACAGCCCGTGGGGCTGCGGGCTTTGCGGCGGCCATCAGCCTCGGCACGACCGGCGCCCACATGGCGCCGCTGCACCAGCCTGCGAAGCATTTTCCGGTAGGGCCACAGCTCTGGCGACAGCTCCCACGCCCGAAGAGCCAGGAGGGAAAGCCGTGCCTCGTTGGAAAGCTCTTTGGCAGCCGCTCGCGTGGCCCCACAGCCCGTGGGGCTGCGGGCTTTCTGGCGTCCGTCAGCCTGGGCGACACCGGCACCCACGTCAGCCCCCCGCGCCAGCCTGCAAAGCATTTTCCGGTAGGGCCGCGGCTCTGGCGACAGCTCCCACGGCCGAAGAGCCAGGAGGGAAAGCCGTGCCTCGTTGGAAAGCTCTTTGGCAGCCACTCGCGTGGACCCACAGCCCATGGGGCTGCGGGCTTTACGGTTGCCGTCAGCCTCGGCGCCACCGGCGCCCATGTGGCGCCGCCGCGCCAGCCTGCGAAGCATTTTCCGGTAGGGCCACGGCTCTGGCGACAGCTCCCACGCCCGAAGAGCCAGGAGGGAAAGCCGTGCCTCGTTGGAAAGCTCTTTGGCAGCCACTCGCGTGGCCCCACAGCCCGTGGGACTGCGGGCTTTGCGGCAGCAGTCAGCCTCGGCGACACCGGCGCCCACGTGGGGCTGCCGCGCCAGCCTGCGAAGCATTTTCCGGTAGGACCGCGGCTCTGGCGACAGCTCCCACGCCCGAAGAGCC
Source organism: Larus michahellis (assembly GCF_964199755.1). Taxonomy (NCBI): domain Eukaryota; kingdom Metazoa; phylum Chordata; class Aves; order Charadriiformes; family Laridae; genus Larus; species Larus michahellis. The sequence continues at coordinate 398,813 of NW_027436004.1, forward strand.
AGGAGGGAAAGCCGTGCCTCATTGGAAAGCTCTTTGGCAGTCGCTTGCGTGGCCCCACAGCCCGTGGGCTGCGGGCTTTCCCGCGGCCGTCAGCCTCGGCGCCACCGGCGCCCAAGTGGCGCCGCAGCACCAGCCTGCGAAGCATTTTCCGGTAGGGCCGTGTCTCTGGCGACAGCTCCCACGCCCGAAGAGCCAGGAGGGAAAGCCGTGCCTCGTTGGAAAGCTCTTTGGCAGCCGCTCGCGTGGCCCCACAGCCCGTGGGGCTGCGGGCTTTGCGGCGGCCGTCAGCCTGGGCGAAACCGGCGCCCACGTGGGGCCGCCGCGCCAGCCTGCGAAGCATTTTCCGGTAGGGCCGCAGCTCTGGCGACAGCTCCCACGCCCGAAGAGCCAGGAGGGAAAGCCGTGCCTCGTTGGAAAGCTCTTTGGCAGCCGCTCGCGTGGCCCCACAGCCCGTGGGGCTGCGGGCTTTCTGGCGGCCGTCAGCCTGGGCGACACCGGCACCCACGTCAGCCCGCCGCGCCAGCCTGCGAAGCATTTTCCGGTAGGGCCGCAGCTCTGGCGACAGCTCCCACGCCCGAAGAGCCAGGAGGGAAAGCCGTGCCTCGTTGGAAAGCTCTTTGGCAGCCGCTCGCGTGGCCCCACAACCCGTGGGACTGCGGGCTTTCTGGCGGCCGTCAGCCTGGGCGACACCGGCACCCACGTCAGCCCGCCGCGCCAGCCTGCGAAGCATTTTCCGGTAGGGCCGCGGCTCTGGCGACAGCTCCCACACCCGAAGAGCCAGGAGGGAAAGCCGTGCCTCGTTGGAAAGCTCTTTGGCAGGTGCTCGCGTGGCCCCACAGCCCGTGGGGCTGTGGGCTTTGCGGCGACCGTCAGCCTCAGCGGCTACGGCGCACACGTGGGGCCGCTGCGCCAGCCTGCGAAGAATTTTACAGTAGGGCCGCGGCTCTGGTGACAGCTTCCACGGCCAAAGAGCCAGGAGGGAAAGCCGTGCCTCGTTGGAAAGCTCTTTGGCAGCGGCTCGCGTGGCCCCACAGCCCGTGGGGCTGCGGGCTTTCTGGCGGCCGTCAGCCTGGGCGCCACCGGAGTCCAGGTGGGGCCGCCGAGCCAGCCTGCGAAGCATTTTCCGGTAGGGCCGCGGCTCTGGCGACAGCTCCCACGCCCGAAGAGCCAGGAGGGGAAGCCGTGCCTCGTTGGAAAGCTCTTTGGCAGCCGCTCGCGTGGCCCCACAGCCCATAGGGCTGCGGGCTTTGCGGCAGCCGTCAGCCTCGGCACGACCGGCGCCCACGTGGCGCCACCGCGCTAGCCTGCGAAGCATTTTCCGGTAGGGCCGCGGCTCTGGCGACAGCTCCCACGCCCGAAGAGCCAGGAGGGAAAGCCGTGCCTCGTTGGAAAGCTCTTTGGCAGCCGCTCGCGTGGCCCCACAGCCCGTGGGGCTGCGGGCTCTGTGGCGGTCGTCAGCCTCAGCGCCACCGGCGCCCACTTTGCGCCGCCGCGCCAGCCTGCGAAGCATTTTCCGGTAGGGCCGCGGCTCTGGCGACAGCTCCCACGCCCGAAGAGCCAGGAGGGAAAGCCGTGCCTCGTTGGAAAGCTCTTTGGCAGCCGCTCGCGTGGCCCCACAGCCCGTGGGGCTGCGGGCTTTGCGGCGGCCGTCAGCCTCGGCGCCACCGGCGCCCACGTGGCGCCGCCGCGCCAGCCTGCGAAGCATTTTCCGGTAGGGCCGTGTCTCTGGCGACAGCTCCCACGCCCGAATAGCCAGGAGGGAAAGCCATGCCTCGTTGGAAAGCTCTTTGGCAGCCGCTCGCGTGGCCCCACAGCCCATGGGGCTGCAGGCTTTGCGGCGGCCGTCAGCCTCGGCGCAACCGGCGCCCACGTTGCGCCGCCGCGCCAGCCTGCGAAACATTTTCCGGTAGGGCCGCGGCTCTGGCGACAGCTCCCACGCCCGAAGAGCCAGGAGGGAAAGCCGTGCCTCGTTGGAAAGCTCTTTGGCAGTCGCTTGCGTGGCCCCACAGCCCGTGGGCTGCGGGCTTTCCCGCGGCCGTCAGCCTCGGCGCCACCGGCGCCCACGTGGCGCCGCCGCGCCAGCCTGCGAAGCATTTTCCGGTAGGGCCGTGTCTCTAGCGACAACTCCCACGCCCGAAGAGCCAGGAGGGAAAGCCGTGCCTCATTGGAAAGCTCTTTGGCAGCCGCTCGCGTGGCCCCACAGCCCGTGGGGCTGCGGGCTTTCCGGCGGCCGTCAGCCTCGGCGCCACCGGCGCACACGTGGGGCCGCCGCGCCAGCCTGCGAAGCATTTTTAGGTAGGGCCGCGTCTCTGGCGAAAGCTCCCATGCCCGAAGAGCCAGGAGGGGAAGCCGTGCCTCGTTGGAAAGCTCTTTGGCAGCCGCTCGCGTGGCCCCACAGCCAATGGGGCTGCGGGCTTTGCGGCAGCCGTCAGCCTCGGCACGACCGGCGCCCACGTGGCGCCACCGCGCCAGCCTGCGAAGCATTTTCCGGTAGGGCCGCGGCTCTGGCGACAGCTCCCACGCCCGAAGAGCCAGGAGGGAAAGACGTGCCTCGTTGGAAAGCTCTTTGGCAGCCGCTCGCGTGGCCCAACAGCCCGTGGGGCTGCGGGCTCTGCGGCGGTCGTCAGCCTCGGCGCCACCGGCGCCCACTTTGCGCCGCCACGCCAGCCTGCGAAGCATTTTCCGGTAGGGCCGCGGCTCTGGCGACAGCTCCCACGGCCGAAGAGCCAGGAGGGAAAGCCGTGCCTCGTTGGAAAGCTCTTTGGCAGCTGCTCGCGTGGCCCCACAGCCCGTGGGGCTGCGGGCTTTGCGGCGGCCGTCAGCCTCGGCGCCACCGGCGCCCACGTGGGGCCGCTGCGCCAGGCAGAGAAGCATTTTCCGGTAGGGCCGCGGCTCTGGCGACAGCTCCCACGCCCGAAGAGCCAGGAGGGAAAGCCGTGCCTCGTTGGAAAGCTCTTTGGCAGCCGCTCGCGTGGCCCCACAGCCCATGGGGCTGCGGACTTTGCGGCGGCCGTCAGCCTCGGCGCAACCGGCGCCCACGTTGCGCCGCCGCGCCAGCCTGCTAAGCAATTTCCGGTAGGGCCGCGGCTCTGGCGACAGCTCCCACGCCCAAAGAGCCAGGAGGGAAAGCCGTGCCTCGTTGGAAAGCTCTTTGGCAGTCGCTTGCGTGGCACCACAGCCCGTGGGCTGCGGGCTTTCCCGCGGCCGTCAGCCTCGGCGCCACCGGCGCCCACGTGGCGCCGCCGCGCCAGCCTGCGAAGCATTTTCCGGTAGGGCCGTGTCTCTGGCGACAGCTCCCACGCCCGAAGAGCCAGGAGGGAAAGCCGTGCCTCGTTGGAAAGCTCTTTGGCAGCCGCTCGCGTGGCCCCACAGCCCGTGGGGCTGCGGGCTTTGCGGCGGCCGTCAGCCTCGGCGCAACCGGCGCCCACGTTGCGCCGCCGCGCCAGCCTGCGAAGCATTTTCCGGTAGGGCCACAGCTCTGGCGACAGCTCCCACGCCCGAAGAGCCAGGAGGGAAAGCCGTGCCTCGTTGGAAAGCTCTTTGGCAGCCGCTCGCGTGGCCCCACAGCCCGTGGGGCTGCGGGCTTTCTGGCGTCCGTCAGCCTGGGCGACACCGGCACCCACGTCAGCCCGCCGCGCCAGCCTGCGAAGCATTTTCCGGTAGGGCCGCGGCTCTGGCGACAGCTCCCACGGCCGAAGAGCCAGGAGGGAAAGCCGTGCCTCGTTGGAAAGCTCTTTGGCAGCCACTCGCGTGGACCCACAGCCCATGGGGCTGCGGGCTTTACGGTTGCCGTCAGCCTCGGCGCCACCGGCGCCCATGTGGCGCCGCCGCGCCAGCCTGCGAAGCATTTTCCGGTAGGGCCACGGCTCTGGCGACAGCTCCCACGCCCGAAGAGCCAGGAGGGAAAGCCGTGCCTCGTTGGAAAGCTCTTTGGCAGCCACTCGCGTGGCCCCACAGCCCGTGGGACTGCGGGCTTTGCGGCAGCAGTCAGCCTCGGCGACACCGGCGCCCACGTGGGGCTGCCGCGCCAGCCTGCGAAGCATTTTCCGGTAGGACCGCGGCTCTGGCGACAGCTCCCACGCCCGAAGAGCCAGGAGGGAAAGCCGTGCCTCATTGGAAAGCTCTTTGGCAGTCGCTTGCGTGGCCCCACAGCCCGTGGGCTGCGGGCTTTCCCGCGGCCGTCAGCCTCGGCGCCACCGGCGCCCAAGTGGCGCCGCAGCACCAGCCTGCGAAGCATTTTCCGGTAGGGCCGTGTCTCTGGCGACAGCTCCCACGCCCGAAGAGCCAGGAGGGAAAGCCGTGCCTCGTTGGAAAGCTCTTTGGCAGCCGCTCGTGTGGCCCCACAGCCCGTGGGGCTGCGGGCTTTGCGGCGGCCGTCAGCCTGGGCGAAACCGGCGCCCACGTGGGGCCGCCGCGCCAGCCTGCGAAGCATTTTCCGGTAGGGCCGCAGCTCTGGCGACAGCTCCCACGCCCGAAGAGCCAGGAGGGAAAGCCGTGCCTCGTTGGAAAGCTCTTTGGCAGCCGCTCGCGTGGCCCCACAGCCCGTGGGGCTGCGGGCTTTCTGGCGGCCGTCAGCCTGGGCGACACCGGCACCCACGTCAGCCCGCCGCGCCAGCCTGCGAAGCATTTTCCGGTAGGGCCGCAGCTCTGGCGACAGCTCCCACGCCCGAAGAGCCAGGAGGGAAAGCCGTGCCTCGTTGGAAAGCTCTTTGGCAGCCGCTCGCGTGGCCCCACAACCCGTGGGACTGCGGGCTTTCTGGCGGCCGTCAGCCTGGGCGACACCGGCACCCACGTCAGCCCGCCGCGCCAGCCTGCGAAGCATTTTCCGGTAGGGCCGCGGCTCTGGCGACAGCTCCCACACCCGAAGAGCCAGGAGGGAAAGCCGTGCCTCGTTGGAAAGCTCTTTGGCAGGTGCTCGCGTGGCCCCACAGCCCGTGGGGCTGCGGGCTTTGCGGCGACCGTCAGCCTCAGCGGCTACGGCGCACACGTGGGGCCGCTGCGCCAGCCTGCGAAGAATTTTACAGTAGGGCCGCGGCTCTGGTGACAGCTTCCACGGCCAAAGAGCCAGGAGGGAAAGCCGTGCCTCGTTGGAAAGCTCTTTGGCAGCGGCTCGCGTGGCCCCACAGCCCGTGGGGCTGCGGGCTTTCTGGCGGCCGTCAGCCTGGGCGCCACCGGAGTCCAGGTGGGGCCGCCGAGCCAGCCTGCGAAGCATTTTCCGGTAGGGCCGCGGCTCTGGCGACAGCTCCCACGCCCGAAGAGCCAGGAGGGGAAGCCGTGCCTCGTTGGAAAGCTCTTTGGCAGCCGCTCGCGTGGCCCCACAGCCCATAGGGCTGCGGGCTTTGCGGCAGCCGTCAGCCTCGGCACGACCGGCGCCCACGTGGCGCCACCGCGCTAGCCTGCGAAGCATTTTCCGGTAGGGCCGCGGCTCTGGCGACAGCTCCCACGCCCGAAGAGCCAGGAGGGAAAGCCGTGCCTCGTTGGAAAGCTCTTTGGCAGCCGCTCGCGTGGCCCAACAGCCCGTGGGGCTGCGGGCTCTGTGGCGGTCGTCAGCCTCAGCGCCACCGGCGCCCACTTTGCGCCGCCGCGCCAGCCTGCGAAGCATTTTCCGGTAGGGCCGCGGCTCTGGCGACAGCTCCCACGCCCGAAGAGCCAGGAGGGGAAGCCGTGCCTCGTTGGAAAGCTCTTTGGCAGCCGCTCGCGTGGCCCCACAGCCCGTGGGGCTGCGGGCTTTGCGGCGGCCGTCAGCCTCGGCGCCACCGGCGCCCACGTGGCGCCGCCGCGCCAGCCTGCGAAGCATTTTCCGGTAGGGCCGTGTCTCTGGCGACAGCTCCCACGCCCGAATAGCCAGGAGGGAAAGCCATGCCTCGTTGGAAAGCTCTTTGGCAGCCGCTCGCGTGGCCCCACAGCCCATGGGGCTGCAGGCTTTGCGGCGGCCGTCAGCCTCGGCGCAACCGGCGCCCACGTTGCGCCGCCGCGCCAGCCTGCGAAGCATTTTCCGGTAGGGCCGCGGCTCTGGCGACAGCTCCCACGCCCAAAGAGCCAGGAGGGAAAGCCGTGCCTCGTTGGAAAGCTCTTTGGCAGTCGCTTGCGTGGCCCCACAGCCCGTGGGCTGCGGGCTTTCCCGCGGCCGTCAGCCTCGGCGCCACCGGCGCCCACGTGGCGCCGCCGCGCCAGCCTGCGAAGCATTTTCCGGTAGGGCCGTGTCTCTAGCGACAACTCCCACGCCCGAAGAGCCAGGAGGGAAAGCCGTGCCTCATTGGAAAGCTCTTTGGCAGCCGCTCGCGTGGCCCCACAGCCCGTGGGGCTGCGGGCTTTCCGGCGGCCGTCAGCCTCGGCGCCACCGGCGCACACGTGGGGCCGCCGCGCCAGCCTGCGAAGCATTTTTAGGTAGGGCCGCGTCTCTGGCGAAAGCTCCCATGCCCGAAGAGCCAGGAGGGGAAGCCGTGCCTCGTTGGAAAGCTCTTTGGCAGCCGCTCGCGTGGCCCCACAGCCCATAGGGCTGCGGGCTTTGCGGCAGCCGTCAGCCTCGGCACGACCGGCGCCCACGTGGCGCCACCGCGCCAGCCTGCGAAGCATTTTCCGGTAGGGCCGCGGCTCTGGCGACAGCTCCCACGCCCGAAGAGCCAGGAGGGAAAGACGTGCCTCGTTGGAAAGCTCTTTGGCAGCCGCTCGCGTGGCCCAACAGCCCGTGGGGCTGCGGGCTCTGCGGCGGTCGTCAGCCTCGGCGCCACCGGCGCCCACTTTGCGCCGCCACGCCAGCCTGCGAAGCATTTTCCGGTAGGGCCGCGGCTCTGGCGACAGCTCCCACGGCCGAAGAGCCAGGAGGGAAAGCCGTGCCTCGTTGGAAAGCTCTTTGGCAGCTGCTCGCGTGGCCCCACAGCCCGTGGGGCTGCGGGCTTTGCGGCGGCCGTCAGCCTCGGCGCCACCGGCGCCCACGTGGGGCCGCTGCGCCAGGCAGAGAAGCATTTTCCGGTAGGGCCGCGGCTCTGGCGACAGCTCCCACGCCCGAAGAGCCAGGAGGGAAAGCCGTGCCTCGTTGGAAAGCTCTTTGGCAGCCGCTCGCGTGGCCCCACAGCCCATGGGGCTGCGGACTTTGCGGCGGCCGTCAGCCTCGGCGACACCGGCGCCCACGTTGCGCCGCCGCGCCAGCCTGCTAAGCAATTTCCGGTAGGGCCGCGGCTCTGGCGACAGCTCCCACGCCCAAAGAGCCAGGAGGGAAAGCCGTGCCTCGTTGGAAAGCTCTTTGGCAGTCGCTTGCGTGGCACCACAGCCCGTGGGCTGCGGGCTTTCCCGCGGCCGTCAGCCTCGGCGCCACCGGCGCCCACGTGGCGCCGCCGCGCCATCCTGCGAAGCATTTTCCGGTAGGGCCGTGTCTCTGGCGACAGCTCCCACGCCCGAAGAGCCAGGAGGGAAAGCCGTGCCTCGTTGGAAAGCTCTTTGGCAGCCGCTCGCGTGGCCCCACAGCCCGTGGGGCTGCGGGCTTTGCGGCGGCCGTCAGCCTCGGCGCAACCGGCGCCCACGTTGCGCTGCCGCGCCAGCCTGCGAAGCATTTTTCCGGTAGGGCCGCGGCTCTGGCGACAGCTCCCACGCCCGAAGAGCCAGGAGGGAAAGCCGTGCCTCGTTGGAAAGCTCTTTGGCAGCCGCTCGCGTGGCCCCACAACCCGTGGGACTGCGGGCTTTCTGGCGGCCGTCAGCCTGGGCGACACCGGCACCCACGTCAGCCCGCCGCGCCAGCCTGCGAAGCATTTTCCGGTAGGGCCGCGGCTCTGGCGACAGCTCCCACACCCGAAGAGCCAGGAGGGAAAGCCGTGCCTCGTTGGAAAGCTCTTTGGCAGGTGCTCGCGTGGCCCCACAGCCCGTGGGGCTGCGGGCTTTGCGGCGACCGTCAGCCTCAGCGGCTACGGCGCACACGTGGGGCCGCTGCGCCAGCCTGCGAAGAATTTTACAGTAGGGCCGCGGCTCTGGTGACAGCTTCCACGGCCAAAGAGCCAGGAGGGAAAGCCGTGCCTCGTTGGAAAGCTCTTTGGCAGCGGCTCGCGTGGCCCCACAGCCCGTGGGGCTGCGGGCTTTCTGGCGGCCGTCAGCCTGGGCGCCACCGGAGTCCAGGTGGGGCCGCCGAGCCAGCCTGCGAAGCATTTTCCGGTAGGGCCGCGGCTCTGGCGACAGCTCCCACGCCCGAAGAGCCAGGAGGGGAAGCCGTGCCTCGTTGGAAAGCTCTTTGGCAGCCGCTCGCGTGGCCCCACAGCCCATAGGGCTGCGGGCTTTGCGGCAGCCGTCAGCCTCGGCACGACCGGCGCCCACGTGGCGCCACCGCGCTAGCCTGCGAAGCATTTTCCGGTAGGGCCGCGGCTCTGGCGACAGCTCCCACGCCCGAAGAGCCAGGAGGGAAAGCCGTGCCTCGTTGGAAAGCTCTTTGGCAGCCGCTCGCGTGGCCCAACAGCCCGTGGGGCTGCGGGCTCTGTGGCGGTCGTCAGCCTCAGCGCCACCGGCGCCCACTTTGCGCCGCCGCGCCAGCCTGCGAAGCATTTTCCGGTAGGGCCGCGGCTCTGGCGACAGCTCCCACGCCCGAAGAGCCAGGAGGGAAAGCCGTGCCTCGTTGGAAAGCTCTTTGGCAGCCGCTCGCGTGGCCCCACAGCCCGTGGGGCTGCGGGCTTTGCGGCGGCCGTCAGCCTCGGCGCCACCGGCGCCCACGTGGCGCCGCCGCGCCAGCCTGCGAAGCATTTTCCGGTAGGGCCGTGTCTCTGGCGACAGCTCCCACGCCCGAATAGCCAGGAGGGAAAGCCATGCCTCGTTGGAAAGCTCTTTGGCAGCCGCTCGCGTGGCCCCACAGCCCATGGGGCTGCAGGCTTTGCGGCGGCCGTCAGCCTCGGCGCAACCGGCGCCCACGTTGCGCCGCCGCGCCAGCCTGCGAAGCATTTTCCGGTAGGGCCGCGGCTCTGGCGACAGCTCCCACGCCCAAAGAGCCAGGAGGGAAAGCCGTGCCTCGTTGGAAAGCTCTTTGGCAGTCGCTTGCGTGGCCCCACAGCCCGTGGGCTGCGGGCTTTCCCGCGGCCGTCAGCCTCGGCGCCACCGGCGCCCACGTGGCGCCGCCGCGCCAGCCTGCGAAGCATTTTCCGGTAGGGCCGTGTCTCTAGCGACAACTCCCACGCCCGAAGAGCCAGGAGGGAAAGCCGTGCCTCATTGGAAAGCTCTTTGGCAGCCGCTCGCGTGGCCCCACAGCCCGTGGGGCTGCGGGCTTTCCGGCGGCCGTCAGCCTCGGCGCCACCGGCGCACACGTGGGGCCGCCGCGCCAGCCTGCGAAGCATTTTTAGGTAGGGCCGCGTCTCTGGCGAAAGCTCCCATGCCCGAAGAGCCAGGAGGGGAAGCCGTGCCTCGTTGGAAAGCTCTTTGGCAGCCGCTCGCGTGGCCCCACAGCCCATAGGGCTGCGGGCTTTGCGGCAGCCGTCAGCCTCGGCACGACCGGCGCCCACGTGGCGCCACCGCGCCAGCCTGCGAAGCATTTTCCGGTAGGGCCGCGGCTCTGGCGACAGCTCCCACGCCCGAAGAGCCAGGAGGGAAAGACGTGCCTCGTTGGAAAGCTCTTTGGCAGCCGCTCGCGTGGCCCAACAGCCCGTGGGGCTGCGGGCTCTGCGGCGGTCGTCAGCCTCGGCGCCACCGGCGCCCACTTTGCGCCGCCACGCCAGCCTGCGAAGCATTTTCCGGTAGGGCCGCGGCTCTGGCGACAGCTCCCACGGCCGAAGAGCCAGGAGGGAAAGCCGTGCCTCGTTGGAAAGCTCTTTGGCAGCTGCTCGCGTGGCCCCACAGCCCGTGGGGCTGCGGGCTTTGCGGCGGCCGTCAGCCTCGGCGCCACCGGCGCCCACGTGGGGCCGCTGCGCCAGGCAGAGAAGCATTTTCCGGTAGGGCCGCGGCTCTGGCGACAGCTCCCACGCCCGAAGAGCCAGGAGGGAAAGCCGTGCCTCGTTGGAAAGCTCTTTGGCAGCCGCTCGCGTGGCCCCACAGCCCATGGGGCTGCGGACTTTGCGGCGGCCGTCAGCCTCGGCGCAACCGGCGCCCACGTTGCGCCGCCGCGCCAGCCTGCTAAGCAATTTCCGGTAGGGCCGCGGCTCTGGCGACAGCTCCCACGCCCAAAGAGCCAGGAGGGAAAGCCGTGCCTCGTTGGAAAGCTCTTTGGCAGTCGCTTGCGTGGCACCACAGCCCGTGGGCTGCGGGCTTTCCCGCGGCCGTCAGCCTCGGCGCCACCGGCGCCCACGTGGCGCCGCCGCGCCAGCCTGCGAAGCATTTTCCGGTAGGGCCGTGTCTCTGGCGACAGCTCCCACGCCCGAAGAGCCAGGAGGGAAAGCCGTGCCTCGTTGGAAAGCTCTTTGGCAGCCGCTCGCGTGGCCCCACAGCCCGTGGGGCTGCGGGCTTTGCGGCGGCCGTCAGCCTCGGCGCAACCGGCGCCCACGTTGCGCCGCCGCGCCAGCCTGCGAAGCATTTTTCCGGTAGGGCCGCGGCTCTGGCGACAGCTCCCACGCCCAAAGAGCCAGGAGGGAAAGCCGTCCCTCGTTGGAAAGCTCTTTGGCAGCCGCTCGCGTGGCCCCACAGCCCGTGGGGCTGCGGGCTTTGCGGCGGCCGTCAGCCTCGGCGACACCGGCGCCCAGGTGGGGCCGCCGCGCCAGCCTGCGAAGCATTTTCCAGTAGGGCCGCGGCTCTGGCGACAGCTCCCACGCCCGAAGAGCCAGGAGGGAAAGCCGTGCCTCGTTGGAAAGCTCTTTGGCAGCCGCTCGCGTGGCCCCACAGCCCGTGGGGCTGCGGGCTATCCGGCGGCCGTCAGCCTCGGCGCCACCGGCGCCCACGTGGGGCCGCTGCGCCAGCCTGCGAAGCATTTTTAGGTAGGGCCGCGTCTCTGGCGAAAGCTCCCATGCCCGAAGAGCCAGGAGGGGAAGCCGTGCCTCGTTGGAAAGCTCTTTGGCAGTCGCTCGCGTGGCCCCACAGCCCATGGGGCTGCGGGCTTTGCGGCAGCCGTCAGCCTCGGCACCACCGGCGCCCACGTGGCGCTGCCGCGCCAGCCTGCGAAGCATTTTCCGGTAGGGCCGCGGCTCTGGCGACAGCTCCCACACCCGAAGAGCCAGGAGGGAAAGCCGTGCCTCGTTGGAAAGCTTTTTGGCAGCCGCTCGCGTGGCCCAACAGCCCGTGGGGCTGCGGGCTTTCCGGCAGCTGTCAGCATCAGCGCCACCGGCGCCCACGTTGCGCCGCCGCGCCAGCCTGCGAAGCATTTTCCGGTAGGGCCGCGGCTCTGGCGACAGCTCCCACGCCCGAAGAGCCAGGAGGGAAAGTCGTGCCTCGTTGGAAAGCTCTTTGGCAGCCGCTCGTGTGGCTCCACAGCCCGTGGGGCTGCGGGCTTTGCGGCAGCCGTCAGCCTCGGCGCCACCGGCGCCCACGTGGGGCCGCTGCGCCAGGCAGAGAAGCATTTTCCGGTAGGGCTGCGGCTCTGGCGACAGCTCCCACGCCCGAAGAGCCAGGAGGGAAAGCCGTGCCTCGTTGGAAAGCTCTTTGGCAGCCGCTCGCGTGGCCCCACAGCCCGTGGGGCTGCGGGCTTTCTGGCGGCCGTCAGCCTGGGCGACACCGGCACCCACGTCAGCCCGCCGCGCCAGCCTGCGAAGCATTTTCCGGTAGGGCCGCAGCTCTGGCGACAGCTCCCACGCCCGAAGAGCCAGGAGGGAAAGCCGTGCCTCGTTGGAAAGCTCTTTGGCAGCCGCTCGCGTGGCCCCACAACCCGTGGGACTGCGGGCTTTCTGGCGGCCGTCAGCCTGGGCGACACCGGCACCCACGTCAGCCCGCCGCGCCAGCCTGCGAAGCATTTTCCGGTAGGGCCGCGGCTCTGGCGACAGCTCCCACACCCGAAGAGCCAGGAGGGAAAGCCGTGCCTCGTTGGAAAGCTCTTTGGCAGGTGCTCGCGTGGCCCCACAGCCCGTGGGGCTGCGGGCTTTGCGGCGACCGTCAGCCTCAGCGGCTACGGCGCACACGTGGGGCCGCTGCGCCAGCCTGCGAAGAATTTTACAGTAGGGCCGCGGCTCTGGCGACAGCTCCCACGCCCAAAGAGCCAGGAGGGAAAGCCGTCCCTCGTTGGAAAGCTCTTTGGCAGCCGCTCGCGTGGCCCCACAGCCCGTGGGGCTGCGGGCTTTGCGGCGGCCGTCAGCCTCGGCGACACCGGCGCCCAGGTGGGGCCGCCGCGCCAGCCTGCGAAGCATTTTCCAGTAGGGCCGCGGCTCTGGCGACAGCTCCCACGCCCGAAGAGCCAGGAGGGAAAGCCGTGCCTCGTTGGAAAGCTCTTTGGCAGCCGCTCGCGTGGCCCCACAGCCCGTGGGGCTGCGGGCTATCCGGCGGCCGTCAGCCTCGGCGCCACCGGCGCCCACGTGGGGCCGCTGCGCCAGCCTGCGAAGCATTTTTAGGTAGGGCCGCGTCTCTGGCGAAAGCTCCCATGCCCGAAGAGCCAGGAGGGGAAGCCGTGCCTCGTTGGAAAGCTCTTTGGCAGTCGCTCGCGTGGCCCCACAGCCCATGGGGCTGCGGGCTTTGCGGCAGCCGTCAGCCTCGGCACCACCGGCGCCCACGTGGCGCTGCCGCGCCAGCCTGCGAAGCATTTTCCGGTAGGGCCGCGGCTCTGGCGACAGCTCCCACACCCGAAGAGCCAGGAGGGAAAGCCGTGCCTCGTTGGAAAGCTTTTTGGCAGCCGCTCGCGTGGCCCAACAGCCCGTGGGGCTGCGGGCTTTCCGGCAGCTGTCAGCATCAGCGCCACCGGCGCCCACGTTGCGCCGCCGCGCCAGCCTGCGAAGCATTTTCCGGTAGGGCCGCGGCTCTGGCGACAGCTCCCACGCCCGAAGAGCCAGGAGGGAAAGTCGTGCCTCGTTGGAAAGCTCTTTGGCAGCCGCTCGTGTGGCTCCACAGCCCGTGGGGCTGCGGGCTTTGCGGCAGCCGTCAGCCTCGGCGCCACCGGCGCCCACGTGGGGCCGCTGCGCCAGGCAGAGAAGCATTTTCCGGTAGGGCTGCGGCTCTGGCGACAGCTCCCACGCCCGAAGAGCCAGGAGGGAAAGCCGTGCCTCGTTGGAAAGCTCTTTGGCAGCCGCTCGCGTGGCCCCACAGCCCGTGGGGCTGCGGGCTTTCTGGCGGCCGTCAGCCTGGGCGACACCGGCACCCACGTCAGCCCGCCGCGCCAGCCTGCGAAGCATTTTCCGGTAGGGCCGCAGCTCTGGCGACAGCTCCCACGCCCGAAGAGCCAGGAGGGAAAGCCGTGCCTCGTTGGAAAGCTCTTTGGCAGCCGCTCGCGTGGCCCCACAACCCGTGGGACTGCGGGCTTTCTGGCGGCCGTCAGCCTGGGCGACACCGGCACCCACGTCAGCCCGCCGCGCCAGCCTGCGAAGCATTTTCCGGTAGGGCCGCGGCTCTGGCGACAGCTCCCACACCCGAAGAGCCAGGAGGGAAAGCCGTGCCTCGTTGGAAAGCTCTTTGGCAGGTGCTCGCGTGGCCCCACAGCCCGTGGGGCTGCGGGCTTTGCGGCGACCGTCAGCCTCAGCGGCTACGGCGCACACGTGGGGCCGCTGCGCCAGCCTGCGAAGAATTTTACAGTAGGGCCGCGGCTCTGGTGACAGCTTCCACGGCCAAAGAGCCAGGAGGGAAAGCCGTGCCTCGTTGGAAAGCTCTTTGGCAGCGGCTCGCGTGGCCCCACAGCCCGTGGGGCTGCGGGCTTTCTGGCGGCCGTCAGCCTGGGCGCCACCGGAGTCCAGGTGGGGCCGCCGAGCCAGCCTGCGAAGCATTTTCCGGTAGGGCCGCGGCTCTGGCGACAGCTCCCACGCCCGAAGAGCCAGGAGGGGAAGCCGTGCCTCGTTGGAAAGCTCTTTGGCAGCCGCTCGCGTGGCCCCACAGCCCATAGGGCTGCGGGCTTTGCGGCAGCCGTCAGCCTCGGCACGACCGGCGCCCACGTGGCGCCACCGCGCTAGCCTGCGAAGCATTTTCCGGTAGGGCCGCGGCTCTGGCGACAGCTCCCACGCCCGAAGAGCCAGGAGGGAAAGCCGTGCCTCGTTGGAAAGCTCTTTGGCAGCCGCTCGCGTGGCCCAACAGCCCGTGGGGCTGCGGGCTCTGTGGCGGTCGTCAGCCTCAGCGCCACCGGCGCCCACTTTGCGCCGCCGCGCCAGCCTGCGAAGCATTTTCCGGTAGGGCCGCGGCTCTGGCGACAGCTCCCACGCCCGAAGAGCCAGGAGGGAAAGCCGTGCCTCGTTGGAAAGCTCTTTGGCAGCCGCTCGCGTGGCCCCACAGCCCGTGGGGCTGCGGGCTTTGCGGCGGCCGTCAGCCTCGGCGCCACCGGCGCCCACGTGGCGCCGCCGCGCCAGCCTGCGAAGCATTTTCCGGTAGGGCCGTGTCTCTAGCGACAACTCCCACGCCCGAAGAGCCAGGAGGGAAAGCCGTGCCTCATTGGAAAGCTCTTTGGCAGCCGCTCGCGTGGCCCCACAGCCCGTGGGGCTGCGGGCTTTCCGGCGGCCGTCAGCCTCGGCGCCACCGGCGCACACGTGGGGCCGCCGCGCCAGCCTGCGAAGCATTTTTAGGTAGGGCCGCGTCTCTGGCGAAAGCTCCCATGCCCGAAGAGCCAGGAGGGGAAGCCGTGCCTCGTTGGAAAGCTCTTTGGCAGCCGCTCGCGTGGCCCCACAGCCCATAGGGCTGCGGGCTTTGCGGCAGCCGTCAGCCTCGGCACGACCGGCGCCCACGTGGCGCCACCGCGCCAGCCTGCGAAGCATTTTCCGGTAGGGCCGCGGCTCTGGCGACAGCTCCCACGCCCGAAGAGCCAGGAGGGAAAGACGTGCCTCGTTGGAAAGCTCTTTGGCAGCCGCTCGCGTGGCCCAACAGCCCGTGGGGCTGCGGGCTCTGCGGCGGTCGTCAGCCTCGGCGCCACCGGCGCCCACTTTGCGCCGCCACGCCAGCCTGCGAAGCATTTTCCGGTAGGGCCGCGGCTCTGGCGACAGCTCCCACGGCCGAAGAGCCAGGAGGGAAAGCCGTGCCTCGTTGGAAAGCTCTTTGGCAGCTGCTCGCGTGGCCCCACAGCCCGTGGGGCTGCGGGCTTTGCGGCGGCCGTCAGCCTCGGCGCCACCGGCGCCCACGTGGGGCCGCTGCGCCAGGCAGAGAAGCATTTTCCGGTAGGGCCGCGGCTCTGGCGACAGCTCCCACGCCCGAAGAGCCAGGAGGGAAAGCCGTGCCTCGTTGGAAAGCTCTTTGGCAGCCGCTCGCGTGGCCCCACAGCCCATGGGGCTGCGGACTTTGCGGCGGCCGTCAGCCTCGGCGACACCGGCGCCCACGTTGCGCCGCCGCGCCAGCCTGCTAAGCAATTTCCGGTAGGGCCGCGGCTCTGGCGACAGCTCCCACGCCCAAAGAGCCAGGAGGGAAAGCCGTGCCTCGTTGGAAAGCTCTTTGGCAGTCGCTTGCGTGGCACCACAGCCCGTGGGCTGCGGGCTTTCCCGCGGCCGTCAGCCTCGGCGCCACCGGCGCCCACGTGGCGCCGCCGCGCCATCCTGCGAAGCATTTTCCGGTAGGGCCGTGTCTCTGGCGACAGCTCCCACGCCCGAAGAGCCAGGAGGGAAAGCCGTGCCTCGTTGGAAAGCTCTTTGGCAGCCGCTCGCGTGGCCCCACAGCCCGTGGGGCTGCGGGCTTTGCGGCGGCCGTCAGCCTCGGCGCAACCGGCGCCCACGTTGCGCTGCCGCGCCAGCCTGCGAAGCATTTTTCCGGTAGGGCCGCGGCTCTGGCGACAGCTCCCACGCCCGAAGAGCCAGGAGGGAAAGCCGTGCCTCGTTGGAAAGCTCTTTGGCAGCCGCTCGCGTGGCCCCACAACCCGTGGGACTGCGGGCTTTCTGGCGGCCGTCAGCCTGGGCGACACCGGCACCCACGTCAGCCCGCCGCGCCAGCCTGCGAAGCATTTTCCGGTAGGGCCGCGGCTCTGGCGACAGCTCCCACACCCGAAGAGCCAGGAGGGAAAGCCGTGCCTCGTTGGAAAGCTCTTTGGCAGGTGCTCGCGTGGCCCCACAGCCCGTGGGGCTGCGGGCTTTGCGGCGACCGTCAGCCTCAGCGGCTACGGCGCACACGTGGGGCCGCTGCGCCAGCCTGCGAAGAATTTTACAGTAGGGCCGCGGCTCTGGTGACAGCTTCCACGGCCAAAGAGCCAGGAGGGAAAGCCGTGCCTCGTTGGAAAGCTCTTTGGCAGCGGCTCGCGTGGCCCCACAGCCCGTGGGGCTGCGGGCTTTCTGGCGGCCGTCAGCCTGGGCGCCACCGGAGTCCAGGTGGGGCCGCCGAGCCAGCCTGCGAAGCATTTTCCGGTAGGGCCGCGGCTCTGGCGACAGCTCCCACGCCCGAAGAGCCAGGAGGGGAAGCCGTGCCTCGTTGGAAAGCTCTTTGGCAGCCGCTCGCGTGGCCCCACAGCCCATAGGGCTGCGGGCTTTGCGGCAGCCGTCAGCCTCGGCACGACCGGCGCCCACGTGGCGCCACCGCGCTAGCCTGCGAAGCATTTTCCGGTAGGGCCGCGGCTCTGGCGACAGCTCCCACGCCCGAAGAGCCAGGAGGGAAAGCCGTGCCTCGTTGGAAAGCTCTTTGGCAGCCGCTCGCGTGGCCCAACAGCCCGTGGGGCTGCGGGCTCTGTGGCGGTCGTCAGCCTCAGCGCCACCGGCGCCCACTTTGCGCCGCCGCGCCAGCCTGCGAAGCATTTTCCGGTAGGGCCGCGGCTCTGGCGACAGCTCCCACGCCCGAAGAGCCAGGAGGGAAAGCCGTGCCTCGTTGGAAAGCTCTTTGGCAGCCGCTCGCGTGGCCCCACAGCCCGTGGGGCTGCGGGCTTTGCGGCGGCCGTCAGCCTCGGCGCCACCGGCGCCCACGTGGCGCCGCCGCGCCAGCCTGCGAAGCATTTTCCGGTAGGGCCGTGTCTCTGGCGACAGCTCCCACGCCCGAATAGCCAGGAGGGAAAGCCATGCCTCGTTGGAAAGCTCTTTGGCAGCCGCTCGCGTGGCCCCACAGCCCATGGGGCTGCAGGCTTTGCGGCGGCCGTCAGCCTCGGCGCAACCGGCGCCCACGTTGCGCCGCCGCGCCAGCCTGCGAAGCATTTTCCGGTAGGGCCGCGGCTCTGGCGACAGCTCCCACGCCCAAAGAGCCAGGAGGGAAAGCCGTGCCTCGTTGGAAAGCTCTTTGGCAGTCGCTTGCGTGGCCCCACAGCCCGTGGGCTGCGGGCTTTCCCGCGGCCGTCAGCCTCGGCGCCACCGGCGCCCACGTGGCGCCGCCGCGCCAGCCTGCGAAGCATTTTCCGGTAGGGCCGTGTCTCTAGCGACAACTCCCACGCCCGAAGAGCCAGGAGGGAAAGCCGTGCCTCATTGGAAAGCTCTTTGGCAGCCGCTCGCGTGGCCCCACAGCCCGTGGGGCTGCGGGCTTTCCGGCGGCCGTCAGCCTCGGCGCCACCGGCGCACACGTGGGGCCGCCGCGCCAGCCTGCGAAGCATTTTTAGGTAGGGCCGCGTCTCTGGCGAAAGCTCCCATGCCCGAAGAGCCAGGAGGGGAAGCCGTGCCTCGTTGGAAAGCTCTTTGGCAGCCGCTCGCGTGGCCCCACAGCCCATAGGGCTGCGGGCTTTGCGGCAGCCGTCAGCCTCGGCACGACCGGCGCCCACGTGGCGCCACCGCGCCAGCCTGCGAAGCATTTTCCGGTAGGGCCGCGGCTCTGGCGACAGCTCCCACGCCCGAAGAGCCAGGAGGGAAAGACGTGCCTCGTTGGAAAGCTCTTTGGCAGCCGCTCGCGTGGCCCAACAGCCCGTGGGGCTGCGGGCTCTGCGGCGGTCGTCAGCCTCGGCGCCACCGGCGCCCACTTTGCGCCGCCACGCCAGCCTGCGAAGCATTTTCCGGTAGGGCCGCGGCTCTGGCGACAGCTCCCACGCCCGAAGAGCCAGGAGGGAAAGCCGTGCCTCGTTGGAAAGCTCTTTGGCAGCTGCTCGCGTGGCCCCACAGCCCGTGGGGCTGCGGGCTTTGCGGCGGCCGTCAGCCTCGGCGCCACCGGCGCCCACGTGGGGCCGCTGCGCCAGGCAGAGAAGCATTTTCCGGTAGGGCCGCGGCTCTGGCGACAGCTCCCACGCCCGAAGAGCCAGGAGGGAAAGCCGTGCCTCGTTGGAAAGCTCTTTGGCAGCCGCTCGCGTGGCCCCACAGCCCATGGGGCTGCGGACTTTGCGGCGGCCGTCAGCCTCGGCGCAACCGGCGCCCACGTTGCGCCGCCGCGCCAGCCTGCTAAGCAATTTCCGGTAGGGCCGCGGCTCTGGCGACAGCTCCCACGCCCAAAGAGCCAGGAGGGAAAGCCGTGCCTCGTTGGAAAGCTCTTTGGCAGTCGCTTGCGTGGCACCACAGCCCGTGGGCTGCGGGCTTTCCCGCGGCCGTCAGCCTCGGCGCCACCGGCGCCCACGTGGCGCCGCCGCGCCAGCCTGCGAAGCATTTTCCGGTAGGGCCGTGTCTCTGGCGACAGCTCCCACGCCCGAAGAGCCAGGAGGGAAAGCCGTGCCTCGTTGGAAAGCTCTTTGGCAGCCGCTCGCGTGGCCCCACAGCCCGTGGGGCTGCGGGCTTTGCGGCGGCCGTCAGCCTCGGCGCAACCGGCGCCCACGTTGCGCCGCCGCGCCAGCCTGCGAAGCATTTTTCCGGTAGGGCCGCGGCTCTGGCGACAGCTCCCACGCCCAAAGAGCCAGGAGGGAAAGCCGTCCCTCGTTGGAAAGCTCTTTGGCAGCCGCTCGCGTGGCCCCACAGCCCGTGGGGCTGCGGGCTTTGCGGCGGCCGTCAGCCTCGGCGACACCGGCGCCCAGGTGGGGCCGCCGCGCCAGCCTGCGAAGCATTTTCCAGTAGGGCCGCGGCTCTGGCGACAGCTCCCACGCCCGAAGAGCCAGGAGGGAAAGCCGTGCCTCGTTGGAAAGCTCTTTGGCAGCCGCTCGCGTGGCCCCACAGCCCGTGGGGCTGCGGGCTATCCGGCGGCCGTCAGCCTCGGCGCCACCGGCGCCCACGTGGGGCCGCTGCGCCAGCCTGCGAAGCATTTTTAGGTAGGGCCGCGTCTCTGGCGAAAGCTCCCATGCCCGAAGAGCCAGGAGGGGAAGCCGTGCCTCGTTGGAAAGCTCTTTGGCAGTCGCTCGCGTGGCCCCACAGCCCATGGGGCTGCGGGCTTTGCGGCAGCCGTCAGCCTCGGCACCACCGGCGCCCACGTGGCGCTGCCGCGCCAGCCTGCGAAGCATTTTCCGGTAGGGCCGCGGCTCTGGCGACAGCTCCCACACCCGAAGAGCCAGGAGGGAAAGCCGTGCCTCGTTGGAAAGCTTTTTGGCAGCCGCTCGCGTGGCCCAACAGCCCGTGGGGCTGCGGGCTTTCCGGCAGCTGTCAGCATCAGCGCCACCGGCGCCCACGTTGCGCCGCCGCGCCAGCCTGCGAAGCATTTTCCGGTAGGGCCGCGGCTCTGGCGACAGCTCCCACGCCCGAAGAGCCAGGAGGGAAAGTCGTGCCTCGTTGGAAAGCTCTTTGGCAGCCGCTCGTGTGGCTCCACAGCCCGTGGGGCTGCGGGCTTTGCGGCAGCCGTCAGCCTCGGCGCCACCGGCGCCCACGTGGGGCCGCTGCGCCAGGCAGAGAAGCATTTTCCGGTAGGGCTGCGGCTCTGGCGACAGCTCCCACGCCCGAAGAGCCAGGAGGGAAAGCCGTGCCTCGTTGGAAAGCTCTTTGGCAGCCACTCGCGTGGCCCCACAGCCCATGGGGCTGCGGGCTTTGCGGTTGCAGTCAGCCTCGGCGCCACCGGCGCCCACGTGGCGCCACCGCGCCAGCCTGCGAAGCATTTTCCGGTAGGGCCGCGGCTCTGGCGACAGCTCCCACGCCCAAAGAGCCAGGAGGGAAAGCCGTGCCTCGTTGGAAAGCTCTTTGGCAGTCGTTTGCGTGGCCCCACAGCCCGTGGGCTGCGGGCTTTCCAGCGGCCGTCAGCCTCGGCGCCACCGGCGCCCACGTGGCGCCGCCGCGCCAGCCTGCGAAGCATTTTCCGGTAGGGCCGTGTCTCTGGCGACAGCTCCCACGCCCGAAGAGCCAGGAGGGAAAGCCGTGCCTCGTTGGAAAGCTCTTTGGCAGCCGCTCGCGTGGCCCCACAGCCCGTGGGGCTGCGGGCTTTGCGGCGGCCGTCAGCCTCGGCGACACCGGCGCCCACGTGGGGCCGCCGTGCCAGCCTGCGAAGCATTTTCCAGTAGGGCCGCGGCTCTGGCGACAGCTCCCACGCCCGAAGAGCCGGGAGGGAAAGCCGTGCCTCGTTGGAAAGCTCTTTGGCAGCCGCTCGCGTGGCCCCACAGCCCGTGGGGCTGCGGGCTTTGCGGCGGCCGTCAGCCTGGGCGACACCGGCGCCCAGGTGGGGCCGCCGCGCCAGCCTGCGAAGCATTTTCCGGTATGGCCGCGGCTCTGGCGACAGCTCCCACGGCCGAAGAGCCAGGAGGGGAAGCCGTGCCTCGTTGGAAAGCTCTTTGGCAGCCGCTCGCGTGGCCCCACATCCCATGGGGCTGCGGGCTTTGCGGCGGCCGTCAGCCTGGGCGCCAGCAGCGCCCACGTTGCGCCGCCGCGCCAGCCTGCGAAGCATTTTCCGGTAGGGCCGTGGCGCTGGCGACAGCTCCCACGCCCGAAGAGCCAGGAGGGAAAGCTGTGCCTCGTTGGAAAGCTCTTTGGCAGCCGCTCGCGTGGCCCCACAGCCCGTGGGGCTGCGGGCTTTGCGGCGGCCGTCAGCCTCGGCGCCACCGGCGCCCACATTGCGCTGCGGCGCCAGCCTGCGAAGCATTTTCCGGTAGGGCCGCGTCTCTGGCGACAGCTCCCACAGCCGAAGAGCCAGGAGGGAAAGCCATGCCTCGTTGGAAAGCTCTTTGGCAGCCGCTCGCGTGGCCCCACAGCCCGTGGGGCTGCGGGCTTTGCAGCGGCCGTCAGCCTGGGCGACACCGGTGCCCACGTGGGGCCGCCGCTCAGCCTGCGAAGCATTTTCCGGTACGGCCGTGGCTCTGGCAACAGCTCCCACGCCCGAAGAGCCAGGAGGGAAAGCCGTGCCTCGTTGGAAAGCTCTTTGGCAGCCGCTCGCGTGGCCCCACAGCCCGTGGGGCTGCGGGCTTTGCGGCAGCCATCAGCCTTGGCGCCACTGGCACGCACGTGGGGCCGCTGCGCCAGCCTGCGAAGCATTTTCCGGTAGGGCCACAGCTCTGGCGACAGCTCCCACGCCCGAAGAGCCAGGAGGGAAAGCCGTGCCTCGTTGGAAAGCTCTTTGGCAGCCGCTCGCATGGCCCCACAGCCCGTGGGGCTGCGGGCTTTCAGGCGGCCGTCAGCCTGGGCGACACCGGCGCCCAGGTGGGGCCGCTGCGCCAGCCTGCGAAGCATTTTCCGGTAGGGCCGCGTCTCTGGCGACAGCTCCCACGCCCGAAGAGCCAGGAGGGAAAGCCGTGCCTCGTTGGAAAGCTCTTTGGCAGCCGCTCGCGTGGCCCCAATGCCCGTGGGGCTGCGGGCTTTGCGGCGGCCGTCAGCCGCGGCGCCACCGGCGCCCACGTTGCGCCGCTGCGCCAGCCTGCGAAGCATTTTCCGGTAGGGCCGCGCCTCTGGCGACAGCTCCCACGCCCGAAGAGCCAGGAGGGAAAGCCGTGCCTCGTTGGAAAGCTCTTTGGCAGCCGCTCGCGTGGCCCCACAGCCCGTGGGGCTGCTGGCTTTCCGGCGGCCGTCAGCCTCGGCGCCACCGGCGCCCACTTTGCGCCGCCGCGCCAGACTGCGAAGCATTTTCCGGTAGGGCCGCGGCTCTGGCGACAGCTCCCACGCCCGACGAGCCAGGAGGGAAAGCCATGCCTCGTTGGAAAGCTCTTTGGCAGCCGCTCGCGTGGCCCCACAGCCTGTGGGGCTGCAGGCTTTGCGGCGGCTGTCAGCCTGGGCGACACCGGTGCCCACGTGGGGCGGCTGCTCAGCCTGCGAAGCAATTTCCGGTAGGGCCGCGGCTCTGGCGACAGCTCCCACGCCCAAAGAGCCAGGAGGGAAAGCCGTGCCTCGTTGGAAAGCTCTTTGGCAGTCGCTTGCGTGGCACCACAGCCCGTGGGCTGCGGGCTTTCCCGCGGCCGTCAGCCTCGGCGCCACCGGCGCCCACGTGGCGCCGCCGCGCCAGCCTGCGAAGCATTTTCCGGTAGGGCCGCGGCTCTGGCGACAGCTCCCACGCCCGAAGAGCCAGGAGGGAAAGCCGTGCCTCGTTGGAAAGCTCTTTGGCAGCCGCTCGCGTGGCCCCACAGCCCGTGGGGCTGCGGGCTTTGCGGCGGCCGTCAGCCTCGGCGCAACCGGCACCCACGTTGCGCCGCCGCGCCAGCCTGCGAAGCATTTTTCCGGTAGGGCCGCGGCTCTGGCGACAGCTCCCACGCCCGAAGAGCCAGGAGGGAAAGCCGTCCCTCGTTGGAAAGCTCTTTGGCAGCCGCTCGCGTGGCCCCACAGCCCGTGGGGCTGCGGGCTTTGCGGCGGCCGTCAGCCTCGGCGACACCGGCGCCCAGGTGGGGCCGCCGCGCCTGCCTGCGAAGCATTTTCCAGTAGGGCCGCGGCTCTGGCGACAGCTCCCACGCCCGAAGAGCCAGGAGGGAAAGCCGTGCCTCGTTGGAAAGCTCTTTGGCAGCCGCTCGCGTGGCCCCACAGCCCGTGGGGCTGCGGGCTATCCGGCGGCCGTCAGCCTCGGCGCCACCGGCGCCCACGTGGGGCCGCTGCGCCAGCCTGCGAAGCATTTTTAGGTAGGGCCGCGTCTCTGGCGACAGCTCCCATGCCCGAAGAGCCAGGAGGGGAAGCCGTGCCTCGTTGGAAAGCTCTTTGGCAGTCGCTCGCGTGGCCCCACAGCCCATGGGGCTGCGGGCTTTGCGGCAGCCGTCAGCCTCGGCACCACCAGCGCCCACGTGGCGCTGCCGCGCCAGCCTGCGAAGCATTTTCCGGTAGGGCCGCGGCTCTGGCGACAGCTCCCACACCCGAAGAGCCAGGAGGGAAAGCCGTGCCTCGTTGGAAAGCTCTTTGGCAGCCGCTCGCGTGGCCCAACAGCCCGTGGGGCTGCGGGCTTTCCGGCAGCCGTCAGCCTCAGCGCCACCGGCGCCCACGTTGCGCCGCCGCGCCAGCCTGCGAAGCATTTTCCGGTAGGGCCGCGGCTCTGGCGACAGCTCCCACGGCCGAAGAGCCAGGAGGGAAAGTCGTGCCTCGTTGGAAAGCTCTTTGGCAGCCGCTCGTGTGGCTCCACAGCCCGTGGGGCTGCGGGCTTTGCGGCAGCCGTCAGCCTCGGCGCCACCGGCGCCCACGTGGGGCCGCTGCGCCAGGCAGAGAAGCATTTTCCGGTAGGGCCGCGGCTCTGGCGACAGCTCCCACGCCCGAAGAGCCGGGAGGGAAAGCCGTGCCTCGTTGGAAAGCTCTTTGGCAGCCGCTCGCGTGGCCCCACAGCCCGTGGGGCTGCGGGCTTTGCGGCGGCCGTCAGCCTGGGCGACACCGGCGCCCAGGTGGGGCCGCCGCGCCAGCCTGCGAAGCATTTTCCGGTATGGCCGCGGCTCTGGCGACAGCTCCCACGGCCGAAGAGCCAGGAGGGGAAGCCGTGCCTCGTTGGAAAGCTCTTTGGCAGCCGCTCGCGTGGCCCCACAGCCCGTGGGGCTGCAGGCTTTGCGGCGGCAGTCAGCCTCATCACCACTGGCGCCCACGTGGCGCCGCCGTGCCAGCCTGCGAAGCATTTTCCGGTAGGGCCGCCGCTCTGGCGACAGCTCCCACGCCCGAAGAGCCAGGAGGGAAAGCCGTGCCTCGTTGGAAAGCTCTTTGGCAGCCGCTCGCGTGGCCCCACAGCCCGTGGGGCTGCGGGCTTTGCGGCGGCCGTCAGCCTCGGCGCCACCGGCGCCCACATTGCGCTGCGGCGCCAGCCTGCGAAGCATTTTCCGGTAGGGCCGCGTCTCTGGCGACAGCTCCCACAGCCGAAGAGCCAGGAGGGAAAGCCGTGCCTCGTTGGAAAGCTCTTTGGCAGCCGCTCGCGTGGCCCCACAGCCCGTGGGGCTGCGGGCTTTGCAGCGGCCGTCAGCCTGGGCGACACCGGTGCCCACGTGGGGCCGCCGCTCAGCCTGCGAAGCATTTTCCGGTACGGCCGTGGCTCTGGCGACAGCTCCCACGCCCGAAGAGCCAGGAGGGAAAGCCGTGCCTCGTTGGAAAGCTCTTTGGCAGCCGCTCGCATGGCCCCACAGCCCGTGGGGCTGCGGGCTTTGCGGCAGCCGTCAGCCTTGGCGCCACTGGCACGCACGTGGGGCCGCTGCGCCAGCCTGCGAAGCATTTTCCGGTAGGGCCACAGCTCTGGCGACAGCTCCCACGCCCGAAGAGCCAGGAGGGAAAGCCGTGCCTCGTTGGAAAGCTCTTTGGCAGCCGCTCGCATGGCCCCACAGCCCGTGGGGCTGCGGGCTTTGCGGCGGCCGTCAGCCGCGCCGCCACCGGCGCCCACGTTGCGCCGCTGCGCCAGCCTGCGAAGCATTTTCCGGTAGGGCCGCATCTCTGGCGACAGCTCCCACGCCCGAAGAGCCAGGAGGGAAAGCCGTGCCTCGTTGGAAAGCTCTTTGGCAGCCGCTCGCGTGGCCCCACAGCCCGTGGGGCTGCTGGCTTTCCGGCGGCCGTCAGCCTCGGCGCCACCGGCGCCCACTTTGCGCCGCCGCGCCAGACTGCGAAGCATTTTCCGGTAGGGCCGCGGCTCTGGCGACAGCTCCCACGCCCGACGAGCCAGGAGGGAAAGCCATGCCTCGTTGGAAAGCTCTTTGGCAGCCGCTCGCGTGGCCCCACAGCCTGTGGGGCTGCGGGCTTTCGGCGGCAGTCAGCCTCATCACCACTGGCGCCCACGTGGCGCCGCCGTGCCAGCCTGCGAAGCATTTTCCGGTAGGGCCGCCGCTCTGGCAACAGCTCCCACGCCCGAAGAGCCAGGAGGGAAAGCCGTGCCTCGTTGGAAAGCTCTTTGGCAGCCGCTCGCGTGGCCCCACAGCCCGTGGGGCTGCGGGCTTTGCGGCGGCCGTCAGCCTCGGCGCCACCGGCGCCCACATTGCGCCGCCGCGCCAGCCTGCGAAGCATTTTCCGGTAGGGCCGCGTCTCTGGCGACAGCTCCCACAGCCGAAGAGCCAGGAGGGAAAGCCGTGCCTCGTTGGAAAGCTCTTTGGCAGCCGCTCGCGTGGCCCCACAGCCCGTGGGGCTGCGGGCTTTGCAGCGGCCGTCAGCCTGGGCGACACCGGTGCCCACGTGGGGCCGCCGCTCAGCCTGCGAAGCATTTTCCGGTACGGCCGTGGCTCTGGCGACAGCTCCCACGCCCGAAGAGCCAGGAGGGAAAGCCGTGCCTCGTTGGAAAGCTCTTTGGCAGCCGCTCGCATGGCCCCACAGCCCGTGGGGCTGCGGGCTTTGCGGCGGCCGTCAGCCTCGGCGCAACCGGCGCCCACGTTGCGCCGCTGCGCCAGCCTGCGAGGCATTTTCCAGTAGGGCCGCGGCTCTGGCGACAGCTCCCACGCCCAAAGAGCCAGGAGGGAAAGCCGTGCCTCGTTGGAAAGCTCTTTGGCAGTCGCTTGCGTGGCCCCACAGCCCGTGGGCTGCGGGCTTTCCCGCGGCCGTCAGCCTCGGCGCCACCGACGCCCACGTGGCGCCGCCGCGCCAGCCTGCGAAGCATTTTCCGGTAGGGCCGTGTCTCTGGCGACAGCTCCCACGCCCGAAGAGCCAGGAGGGAAAGCCGTGCCTCGTTGGAAAGCTCTTTGGCAGCCGCTCGCGTGGCCCCACAGCCCGTGGGGCTGCGGGCTTTGCGGCGGCCGTCAGCCTCGGCGACACCGGCGCCCACGTGGGGCCGCCGCGCCAGCCTGCGAAGCATTTTTAGGTAGGGCCGCGTCTCTGGCGAAAGCTCCCATGCCCGAAGAGCCAGGAGGGGAAGCCGTGCCTCGTTGGAAAGCTCTTTGGCAGCCGCTCGCGTGGCCCCACAGCCCATGGGGCTGCGGACTTTGCGGCGGCCGTCAGCCTCGGTGCCACCGGCGCCCACATTGCGCCGCCGCGTCAACCTGCGAAGCATTTTCCGGTAGTGCTGCGGCTCTGGCGACAGCTCCCACGCCCGAAGAGCCAGGAGGGAAAGCCGTGCCTCGTTGGAAAGCTCTTTGGCAGCCGCTCACGTGGCCCCACAGCCCGTGGGGCTGAGGGCTTTGCGGCGGCCGTCAGCCTCGGCGCCACCGGCGCCCACGTCTGGCCGCCGCGCCAGCCTGCGAAGCATTTTCCGGTAGGGCCGCGTCTCTGGCGACAGCTCCCACGCCCGAAGAGCCAGGAGGGAAAGCCGTGCCTTGTTGGAAAGCTCTTTGGCAGCCGCTCGCGTGGCCCCACAGCCCATGGGGCTGCGGGCTTTCTAGCAGCCGTCAGCCTCGGCGCCATCGGCGGCACGTGGCACCGCCGCGCCAGCCTGCGAAGCATTTTCCGGTAGGGCCGCGTCTCTGGCGACAGCTCCCACGCCCAAAGAGCCAGTAGGGAAAGCCGTGCCTCGTTGGAAAGCTCTTTGGCAGCCGCTCGCATGGCCCCACAGCCCGTGGGGCTGCGGGCTTTGCGGCGGCCGTCAGCCTCGGCGCCACCGGCGCCCACGTCTGGCCGCCGCGCCAGCCTGCGAAGCATTTTCCGGTAGGGCCGCGGCTCTGGCGACAGCTCCCACGGCCGAAGAGCCAGGAGGGAAAGCCGTGCCTCGTTGGAAAGCTCTTTGGCAGCCGCTCGCGTGGCCCCACAGCCCATGGGGCTGCGGACTTTCCGGCGGCCGTCAGCCTCGGTGCCACCGGCGCCCACATTGTGCCGCCGCGTCAACCTGCGAAGCATTTTCCGGTAGTGCTGCGGCTCTGGCGACAGCTCCCACGCCCGAAGAGCCAGGAGGGAAAGCCGTGCCTCGTTGGAAAGCTCTTTGGCAGCCGCTCACGTGGCCCCACAGCCCGTGGGGCTGAGGGCTTTGCGGCGGCCGTCAGCCTCGGCGCCACCGGCGCCCACCTTGGGCCGCCGCGCCAGCCTGCGAAGCATTTTCCGGTAGGGCCGCGGCTCTGGCGACAGCTCCCACGCCCAAAGAGCCAGGAGGGAAAGCCGTGCCTCGTTGGAAAGCTCTTTGGCAGCCGCTCGCGTGGCCCCACAGCCCGTGGGGCTGCGGGCTTTCCGGCGGCCGTCAGCCTCGGCGCCACTGGCGCCCACATTGCGCCGCCGCGCCAGCCTGCGAAGCATTTTCCGGTAGGGCCGCGTCTCTGGCGACAGCTCCCACAGCCGAAGAGCCAGGAGGGAAAGCCGTGCCTCGTTGGAAAGCTCTTTGTAGGCGGTCGCGTGGCCCCACAGCCCGTGGGGCTGCGGGCTTTGCGGCGGCCGTCAGCCTGGGCGACACCGGTGCCCACGTGGGGCCGCCGCTCAGCCTGCGAAGCATTTTCTGGTAGGGCCACGGCTCTGGCGACAGCTCCCACAGCCGAAGAGGCAGGAGGGAAAGCCGTGCCTCATTGGAAAGCTCTTTGGCAGCCGCTCGCGTGGCCCCACAGCCCGTGGGGCTGCGGGCTTTCCGGCGGCCGTCAGCCTCAGCGCCACTGGCGCCCACATTGCGCCGCCGCGCCAGCCTGCGAAGCATTTTCCGGTAGGGCCGCGTCTCTGGCGACAGCTCCCACAGCCGAAGAGCCAGGAGGGAAAGCCGTGCCTCGTTGGAAAGCTCTTTGTAGGCGCTCGCGTGGCCCCACAGCCCGTGGGGCTGCGGGCTTTGCGGCGGCCGTTAGCCTGGGCGACACCGGTGCCCACGTGGGGCCGCCGCTCAGCCTGCGAAGCATTTTCTGGTAGGGCTGCAGCTCTGGCGACAGCTCCCACGCCCGAAGAGCCAGGAGGGAAAGCCGTGCCTCGTTGGAAAGCTCTTTGGCAGCCACTCACGTGGCCCCACAGCCCATGGGGCTGCGGGGTTTCCGGCGGACGACAGCCTGGGCGCCACCGGCGCCCACGTGGCTCCACCCCGCCAGCCTGCGAAGCATTTTCCGGTAGGGACACGGCTCTGGCGACAGCTCCCACGCCCGAAGAGCCAGGAGGGAAAGCCGTGCCTCGTTGGAAAGCTCTTTGGCAGCCGCTCACGTGGCCCCACAGCCCGTGGGGCTGCGGGCTTTGCGGCGGCCGTCAGCCTCAGCGCAACCGGCGCCCACGTGGGGCCGCCGCGCCAGCCTGCGAAGCATTTTCCGGTAGGTCCGCGGCTCTGGCGACAGCTCCCACGCCCGAAGAGCCAGGAGGGAAAGCCGTGCCTCGTTGGAAAGCTCTTTGGCAGCCGCTCACGTGGCCCCACAGCCCGTGGGGCTGCGGGCTTTGCGGCGGCCGTCAGCCTGGGCGACACCGGTGCCCACGTGGGGCCGCCGCTCAGCCTGCGAAGCATTTTCCGGTAGGGCTGCGTCTCTGGCGACAGCTCCCACGCCCGAAGAGCCAGGAGGGAAAGCCGTGCCTCGTTGGAAAGCTCTTTGGCAGTCGCTCGCGTGGCCCCACAGCCCGTGGGACTGCGGGCTTTGCGGCGGCCGTCAGCCTCGGCGCCACGGCTGCCCACGTGGTGCCGCCGCGCCAGCCTGCGAAGCATTTTCCGGTAGGGCCGCGGCTCTGGCGACAGCTCCCACGGCTGAAGAGCCATGAGGGAAAGCCGTGCCTCGTTGGAAAGCTCTTTGGCAGCCGCTCACGTGGCCCCACAGCCCATGGGGCTGCGGGCTTTCTAGCGGCCGTCAGCCTCGGCGCCATCGGCGGCACGTGGCACCGCCGCGCCAGCCTGCGAACCATTTTCCGGTAGGGCCGCATCTCTGGCGACAGCTCCCACGCCCGAAGAGCCAGTAGGGAAAGCCGTGCCTCGTTGGAAAGCTCTTTGGCAGCCACTCGCGTGGCCCCACAGCCCGTGGGGCTGTGGGCTTTGTGGTGGCCGTCAGCCTGGGCGCCACCGGCGCCCACGTGCAGCCGCCGCGCCAGCCTGCGAAGCATTTTCCGGTAGGGCCGCAGCTCTGGCGACAGCTCTCACGGCTGAAGAGCCAGGAGGGAAAGCCGTGCCTCGTTGGAAAGCTCTTTGGCAGTCGCTTGCATGGCCCCACAGCCCGTGGGGCTGCGGGCTTTGCGGCGGCCGTCAGCCTGGGCGACACCGGCGCCCAGGTGGGGCCGCCGCGCCAGCCTGCGAAGCATTTTCCGGTAGGGCCGCGGCTCTGGCGACAGCTCCCACGCCCGAAGAGCCAGGAGGGAAAGCCGTGCCTCATTGGAAAGCTCTTTGGCAGCCGCTCGCGTGGCCCCACAGCCCATGGGGCTGCGGGCTTTGCGGCGGCCGTCAGCCTCAGCGCCACCGGCGCCCACATTGCGCCGCCACGCCAGCCTGCGAAGCATTTTCCGGTAGGGCCGCGGCTCTGGCGACAGCTCCCACAGCCGAAGAGCCAGGAGGGAAAGCCGTGCCTCGTTGGAAAGCTCTTTGGCAGCCGCTCGCGTGGCCCCACAGCCCGTGGGGCTGCGGGCTTTGCGGCGGCCGTCAGCCTGGGCGCCACCGGCGCCCACGTGGCGCCGCCGCGCCGGTCTGCGAAGAATTTTCCAGTAGGGCCGCAGCTCTTGCGACAGCTCCCACGCCCGAAGAGCCAGGAGGGAAAGCCGTGCCTCGTTGGAAAGCTCTTTGGCAGCCGCTCGCATGGCCCCACAGCCCGTGGGGCTGCGGGCTTTGCTGCAGCCGTCAGCCTCGGCGCCACTGGCACGCACGTGGGGCCGCTGCGCCAGCCTGCGAACCATTTTCCGGTAGGGCCGCAGCTCTGGCGACAGCTCCCACGCCCGAAGAGCCAGGAGGGAAAGCCGTGCCTCGTTGGAAAGCTCTTTGGCAGCTGCTCGCGTGGCCCCACAGCCCGTGGGGCTGCGGGCTTTCCGGCGGCCGTCAGCCTCGGCGCCACCGGCGCCCACATTGCGCCGCCGCGCCAGCCTGCGAAGCATTTTCCGGTAGGGCCGCGTCTCTGGCGACAGCTCCCACAGCCGAAGAGGCAGGAGGGAAAGCCGTGCCTCGTTGGAAAGCTCTTTGGCAGCCGCTCGCGTGGCCCCACAGCCCGTGGGGCTGCGGGCTTTGCGGCGGCCTTCAGCCTGGGCGACACCGGCGCCCACGTGGGGCCGCCGCTCAGCCTGCGAAGCATTTTCCAGTAGGGCCGTGGCTCTGGCGACAGCTCCCACGCCCGAGGAGGCAGGAGGGAAAGCCGTACCTGGTTGGAAAGCTCTTTGGCAGTCGCTTGCATGGCCCCACAGCCCGTGGGGCTGCGGGCTTTCAGGCGGCCGTCAGCCTGGGCGACACCGGCGCCCAGGTGGGGCCGCTGCGCCAGCCTGCGAAGCATTTTCCGGTAGGGCCGCGGCTCTGGCGACAGCTCCCACGCCCGAGGAGGCAGGAGGGAAAGCCGTGCCTCGTTGGAAAGCTCTTTGGCAGTCGCTTGCATGGCCCCACAGCCCGTGGGGCTGCGGACTTTGCGGCGGCCATCAGCCTCGGCGCCACCGGCGCCCAGGTGGGGCCGCCGCGCCAGCCTGCGAAGCATTTTCCGGTAGGGGCCGCGGCTCTGGCGACAGCTCCCACGCCCGAAGAGCCAGGAGGGAAAGCCGTGCCTCGTTGGAAAGCTCTTTGGCAGCCCCTCGCGTGGCCCCACAGCCCGTTGGGCTGCGGGCTTTGCGGCGGCCGTCAGCCTCACCGCCACCGGCGCCCACGTGGCGCCGCTGCGCCAGCCTGAGAAGCATTTTCCGGTAGGGCCGCGTCTCTGGCGACAGCTCCCACACCCGAAGAGCCAGGAGGGAAAGCCGTGCCTCGTTGGAAAGCTCTTTGGCAGCCGCTCGCGTGGCCCCACAGCCCGTGCGGCTGCGGGCTTTCTGGCGGTAGTCAGCCTGGGCGACACCGGCGCCCACGTGGCGCCACCGCGCCAGCCTGCGAAGCATTTTCCGGTAGGGCCACGGCTCTGGCGACAGCTCCCACGCCCGAAGAGCCAGGAGGGAAAGCCGTGCCTCGTTGGAAAGGTCTTTGGCAGCCGCTCGCATGGCCCCACAGCCCATGGGGCTGCGGGCTTTCAGGCGGCCGTCAGCCTGGGCGACACCGGCGCCCAGGTGGGGCCGCTGCGCCAGCCTGCGAAGCATTTTCCGGTAGGGCCGCGTCTCTGGCGACAGCTCCCACAGCCGAAGAGCCAGGAGGGAAAGCCGTGCCTCGTTGGAAAGCTCTTTGGGAGCCGCTCGTGTGGCCCCACAGCCCGTGGGGCTGCGGGCTTTGCGGCGGCCGTCAGCCTGGGCGCCACCGGCGCCCACGTGGCGCCGCCGCGCCAGTCTGCGAAGAATTTTCCAGTAGGGCCGCAGCTCTGGCGACAGCTCTCACGGCCGAAGAGCCAGGAGGGAAAGCCGTGCCTCGTTGGAAAGCTCTTTGGCAGCCGCTCGCGTGGCCCCACAGCCCGTGGGAATGCGGGCTTTGCGGCGGCCGTCAGCCTCAGCACCACCGGCGCCCACGTGGCGCCGCTGCGCCAGCCTGAGAAGCATTTTCCGGTAGGGCCGCGTCTCTGGCGACAGCTCCCACGCCCGAAGAGCCAGGAGGGAAAGCCATGCCTCGTTGGAAAGCTCTTTGGCAGTCGCTCGCGTGGCCCCACAGCCCGTGGGGCTGCGGGCTTTCCAGCATCCGTCAGCGTGGGCGACATCGGCGGCCACGTCGGGCCGCCGCGCCAGCCTGCAAAGCATTTTCCGGTAGGGCCGCGGCTCTGGCGACAGCTCCCACGCCCGAAGAGCCAGGAGGGAAAGCCGTGCCTCGTTGGAAAGCTCTTTGGCAGCCGCTCGCGTGGCCCCACAGCCCGTGGGGCTGCGGGCTTTGCGGCGGCCGTCAGCCTCGGCGCCATCGGCGCCCATGTCAGGCCGCCGCGCCAGCCTGCGAAGCATTTTCCGGTAGGGCCGCGTCTCTGGCGACAGCTCCCACGCCCGAAGAGCCAGGAGGGAAAGCAGTGCCTCATTGGAAAGCTCTTTGGCAGCCACTCGCATGGCCCTAAACCCGGTGGGGCTGCGGGCTTTGCGGCGTCCGTCAGCCTCGGCGCCACCGGCGCCCACGTGGCGCCAACGCGCCAGCCTGCGAAACATTTTCCAGTAGGGCCACGGCTGTGGCGACAGCTACCACGCCCGAAGAGCCAGGAGGGAAAGCCGTGCCTCGTTGGAAATCTCTTTGGCAGCCGCTCGCGTGGCCCCACAGCCCGTGGGGCTGCGGGCGTTGAGGCAGCCGTCAGCCTCGGCGCCACTAGCACCCACGTGGGGCTGCTACGCCAGCCTGCGAAGCATTTTCCGGTAGGGCCGCAGCTCTGGCGACAGCTCCCACGCCCGAAGAGCCAGGAGGGAAAGCCGTGCCTCGTTGGAAAGCTCTTTGGCAGCCGCTCCCATGGCTCCACAGCCCGCGGGGCTGCGGGCGTTGCGGCGGCTGTCAGCCTGGGCGACACCGGCGCCCACCTGGCGCCGCCGCGCCAGCCTGTGAAGCATTTTCCGGTAGGGCCGCGGCTCTGGCGACAGCTCCCACGCCCGAACAGCCAGGAGGGAAAGCCGTGCCTCGTTGGAAAGCTCTTTGGCAGCCGCTCGCGTGGCCCCACAGCCCATGGGGCTGTGGGCGTTGAGGCGGCCGTCAGCCTCGGCGCCACCGGCGCCCACATTGCGCCACTGTGCCAGCTAGAGAAGTATTTTCCGGTAGGGCCGCGGCTCTGGCGACAGCTCCCACGGCCGAAGAGCCAGGAGGGAAAGCCGTGCCTCGTTGGAAAGCTCTTTGGCAGTCGCTCGCGTGGCCCCACAGCCCATGGGGCTGCGGGCTTTGCGGCAGCCGTCAGCCTCGGTGCCACTGGCACCCACGTGGGGCCGCTGCGCCAGCCTGCGAAGCATTTTCCGGTAGGGCCGCGGCTCTGTCGACAACTCCCACACCCGAAGAGCCAGGAGGGAAAGCCGTGCCTCGTTGGAAAGCTCTTTGGCAGCCGCTCGCATGGCCCCACAGCCCTTGGGGCTGCAGGCTTTGCGGCGGCCGTCAGCCTTGGCGCCACCGGCGCCCACGTGGTGCCGCCGTGCCAGCCTGCGAAGCATTTTCCGGTAGGGCCGCGGCTCTGGCGACAGCTCCCACGCCCGAAGAGCCAGGAGGGAAAGCCGTGCCTCGTTGGAAAGCTCTTTGGCAGCCGCTCGCGTGGCCCCACAGCCCATGGGGCTGCGGGGGTTGAGGCGGCCGTCAGAGTCGGCGCCACCGGCGCCCACGTTGTGCCGCTGTGCAAGCCAGAGAAGCATTTTCCGGTAGGGCCGCGGCTCTGGCGACAGCTCCCACGCCCGAAGAGCCAGGAGAGAATGCCATGTCTCATTGGAAAGCTCTTTGGCAGTCGCTCGCATGGCCCCACAGCCCATGGGGCTGCGGGCTTTCCGGCGGCCGTCAGCCTCAGCGCCACCGGCGCGCACGTCGGGCCGCCGCGCCAGCCTGCAAAGCATTTTCCGGTAGGGCCGCGGCTCTGGCGACAGCTCCCACGCCCGAAGAGCCAGGACGGAAAGCCATGCCTCGTTGGAAAGCTCTTTGGCAGCCGCTCGCGTGGCCCCACAGCCCGTGGGGCTGCGGGCTTTCCGGCGTCCGTCAGCCTCAGCGCCACCGGCGCCCACGCGGCACCGCTGCGCCAGCCTACGAAGCATTTTCCGGTAGGGCCGCGGCTCTGGCGACAGCTCCCACACCCGAAGAGCCAGGAGGGAAAGCCATGCCTCGTTGGAAAGCTCTTTGGCAGCCGCTCGCGTGGCCCCACAGCCCATGGGGCTGCGGGCTTTGCGGCGGCCGTCAGCCTCGGCGCCACCTGCGCCCATGTCAGGCCGCCGCGCCAGCCTGCGAAGCATTTTGCGGTAGGGCCGCGGCTCTGGCGACAGCTCCCACGCCCGAAGAGCCAGGAGGGAAAGCCGTGCCTCGTTGGAAAGCTCTTTGGCAGCCGCTCGCATGGCCCCACAGCCCGTGGGGCTGCGGGCTTTGCGGCCGCTATCAGCCTCGGCGCCACCGGCACCCACGTGGGGCCGCTGCGCCAGCCTGCGAAGCATTTTCCAGTAGGGCCGCGGCTCTGGCGACAGCTCCCACGCCCGAAGATCCAGGAGGGAAAGCCGTGCCTCGTTGGAAAGCTCTTTGGCAGCTGCTCGCATGGCCCCACAGCCCGTGGGGCTGCGGGCTTTGCGGCAGCTATCAGCCTCGGCGCCACCGGCGACCACGTGGGGCCGCTGCGCCAGCCTGCAAAGCATTTTCCAGTAGGGCCGCGGCTCTGGCGACAGCTCCCACGCCCGAAGAGCCAGGAGGGAAAGCCGTGCCTCGTTGGAAAGCTCTTTGGCAGCCGCTCGCGTGGCCCCACAGCCCGTGGGGCTGCGGGCTTTGCGGCAGCTATCAGCCTCGGCGCCACCGGCGCCCACGTTGCGCCGCCGCGCCAGCCTGCGAAGCATTTCCGGTAGGGCCGCGGCTCTGGCGACAGCTCCCACGCCCGAAGAGCCAGGAGGGAAAGCCGTGCCTCGTTGGAAAGCTCTTTGGCAGCCGCTCGCGTGGCCCCACAGCCCATGGGGCTGCGGGCTTTCCGGTGGCCATCAGCCTCGGCGCCATCGGCGCCCACGTCGGGCCGCCGCGCCAGCCTGCGAAGCATTTTCCGGTAGGGCCGCGGCTCTGGCGACAGCTCCCACGCCCGAAGAGCCAGGAGGGAAAGCCGTGCCTCGTTGGAAAGCTCTTTGGCAGCCGCTCGCGTGGCCCCACAGCCCGTGGGGCTGCAGGTTTTGTGGCGGACTTCAGCCTGGGCCCCACCGGCGCCCACGTTACGCCACCGCGCCAGCCTGCGAAGCATTTTCCGGTAGGGCCTCGGATCTGGCGACAGCTCCCACGGCCGAAGAGCCAGGAGGGAAAGCCGTGCCTCGTTGGAAAGCTCTTTGGCAGCCTCTCGCGTGGCCCCACAGCCCGTGGGGCTGCGGGCTTTCCGGCGGCCGTCAGCCTCGGCGCCACCGGCGCCCAGGTGGGGCCGCTGCGCCAGCCTGCAAAGCATTTTCCGGTAGGGCCGCGGCTCTGGCGACAGCTCCCATGCCCGAAGAGCCAGGAGGGAAAGCCATGCCTCGTTGGAAAGCTCTTTGGCAGCCACTCCCGTGGCCCCACAGCCCATGGGGCTGCGGGCTTCTCCGCGGCCGTCAGCCTCGGCGCCATCGGCGCCCATGTCGGGCCTCCGCGCCAGCCTGCGAAGCATTTTCCGGTAGGGCCGCGTCTCTGGCGACAGCTCCCATGCCCGAAGAGCCAGGAGGGAAAGCCGTGCCTCGTTGGAAAGCTCTTTGGCAGCTGCTCGTGTGGCCCCACAGCCCGTGGGGCTGCGGGCTTTGCGGCGGCCGTCAGCCTGGGCGCCACCAGCGCCCACGTCGGGCCGCCGCGCCAGCCTGCGAAGCATTTTCCGGTAGGGCCGCGTCTCTGGCGACAGCTCCCACGGCCGAAGAGCCAGGAGGGAAAGCCGTGCCTCGTTGGAAAGCTCTTTGGCAGCCGCTCGCATGGCCCCACAGCCCATGGGGCTGCGGGCTTTGCGGCGGCCGTCAGCCTCGGCGCCACCGGCGCCCACGTGGGGCCGCCGCGCCAGCCTGCGAAGCATTTTCCGGTAGGGCCGCGGCTCTGGCGACAGCTCCCACGCCCGAAGAGCCAGGAAGGAAAGCCGTGCCTCGTTGGAAAGCTCTTTGGCAGCCGCTCGCGTGGCCCCACAGCCCGTGGGGCTGCGGGCTTTGCAGCGGCCGTCAGCCTCGGCGCCACCGGCGCCCACGTGGCGCCGCCGCGCCAGCCTGCGAAGCATTTTCCGATAGGGCCGCGGCTCTGGCGACAGCTCCCACGGCCAAAGAGCCAGGAGGGAAAGCCGTGCCTCGTTGGAAAGCTCTTTGGCAGCCGCTCGCATGGCCCCACAGCCCGTGGGGCTGCGGGCTTTCCGGCGGCCGTCAGCCTGGGCGCCACCGGCGCCCACGTCGGGCCGCCGTGCCAGCCTGCGAAGCATTTTCCGGTAGGGCCGCGTCTCTGGCGACAGCTCCCACGCCCGAAGAGCCAGGAGGGAAAGCTGTGCCTCGTTGGAAAGCTCTTTGGCAGCCGCTCGCGTGGCCCCACAGCCCATGGGGCTGCGGGCTTTCCGGCGGCCGTCAGCCTCGGCGCCACCGGCGCCCACGTGGGGCCGCTGCGCCAGCCTGCAAAGCATTTTCCGGTAGGGCCGCGGCTCTGGCGACAGCTCCCATGCCCGAAGAGCCAGGAGGGAAAGCTATGCCTCGTTGGAAAGCTCTTTGGCAGCCACTCACGTGGCCCCACAGCCCGTGGGGCTGCGGGCTTTTCCGCGGCCGTCAGCCTCGGCGCCATCGGCGCCCACGTCGGGCCTCCGCGCCAGCCTGCGAAGCATTTTCCGGTAGGGCCGCGGCTCTGGCGACAGCTCCCATGCCCGAAGAGCCAGGAGGGAAAGCCGTGCCTCGTTGGAAAGCTCTTTGGCAGCTGCTCGTGTGGCCCCACAGCCCGTGGGGCTGCGGGCTTTGCGGCGGCCGTCAGCCTCAGTGCCACCCGCGCCCACATTGCGCCGCCGCACCAGCCTGCGAAGCATTTTCCGGTAGGGCCGCGGCTCTGGCGACAGCTCCCACGCCCGAAGAGCCAGGAGGGAAAGCCGTGCCTCGTTGGAAAGCTCTTTGGCAGCCGCTCGCGTGGCCCCACAGCCCATGGGGCTGCGGGCTTTGCGGCGGCCGTCAGCCTCGGCGCCACCGGCGCCCACGTGGGGCCGCCACGCCAGCCTGCGAAGCATTTTCCGGTAGGGCCGCGTCTCTGGCGACAGCTCCCACGGCCGAAGAGCCAGGAGGGAAAGCCGTGCCTCGTTGGAAAGCTCTTTGGCAGCCACTCGCGTGGCCCCACAGCCCATGGGGCTGCGGGCTTTGCGTCGGCCGTCAGCCTCGGCGCCACCGGCGCCCACGTGGGGCCGCCGCGCCAGCCTGCAAAGCATTTTCCGGTAGGGCCGCGGCTCTGGCGACAGCTCCCACGCCCGAAGAGCCAGGAGGGAAAGCCATGCCTCGTTGGAAAGCTCTTTGGCAGCCACTCACATGGCACTAAAGCCTGTGGGGCTGCGGGCTTTGCGGCGGCCGTCAGCCTGGGCGCCACCGGCGCCCAGGTGGGGCCGCCGCGCCAGCCTGCGAAGCATTTTCCGGTAGGGCCGCGGCTCTGGCGACAGCTCCCACGCCCAAAGAGCCAGGAGGGAAAGCCGTGCCTCGTTGGAAAGCTCTTTGGCAGCCGCTCGCGTGGCCCCACAGCCCGTGGGGCTGCGGGCTTTGCGGCGGCCGTCAGCCTGGGCGACACCGGCGCCCAGGTGATGCCGCCGCGCCAGCCTGCGAAGCATTTTCCGGTAGGGCCGCGTCTCTGGCAACAGCTCCCACGCCCGAAGAGCCAGGAGGGAAAGCCGTGCCTCGTTGGAAAGCTCTGTGGCAGCCGCTCGCGTGGCCCCACAGCCCATGGGGCTGCGGGCTTTCCGGCGGCCGTCAGCCTCGGCGCCACCGGCGCCCAGGTGGGGCCGCCACGCCAGCCTGCGAAGCATTTTCCGGTAGGGCCGCGGCTCTGGCCACAGCTCCCACGCCCGAAGAGCCAGGAGGGAAAGCCGTGCCTCATTGGAAAGCTCTTTGGCAGCCGCTCGCGTGGCCCCATAGCCCGTGGGGCTGCGGGCTTTCTGGCGGCCGTCAGCCTCGGCGCCACCGGCGCCCACGTGGCACGACCGCGCCAGCCTGCAAAGCATTTTCCGGTAGGGCCGCGGCTCTGGCGACAGCTCCCATGCCCGAAGAGCCAGGAGGGAAAGCTATGCCTCGTTGGAAAGCTCTTTGGCAGCCACTCACGTGGCCCCACAGCCCGTGGGGCTGCGGGCTTTTCCGCGGCCGTCAGCCTCGGCGCCATCGGCGCCCACGTCGGGCCTCCGCGCCAGCCTGCGAAGCATTTTCCAGTAGGGCCGCGACTCTGGCGACAGCTCCCATGCCCGAAGAGCCAGGAGGGAAAGCCGTGCCTCGTTGCAAAGCTCTTTGGCAGCTGCTCGTGTGGCCCCACAGCCCGTGGGGCTGCGGGCTTTGCGGCGGCCGTCAGCCTCAGTGCCACCCGCGCCCACATTGCGCCGCCGCACCAGCCTGCGAAGCATTTACCGGTAGGGCCGCGGCTCTGGCGACAGCTCCCACGCCCGAAGAGCCAGGAGGGAAAGCCGTGCCTCGTTGGAAAGCTCTTTGGCAGCCGCTCGCGTGGCCCCACAGCCCATGGGGCTGCGGGCTTTGCGGCGGCCGTCAGCCTCGGCGCCACCGGCGCCCACGTCGGGCCGCCGCGCCAGCCTGCGAAGCATTTTCCGGTAGGGCCGCGGCTCTGGCGACAGCTCCCACGCCCGAAGAGCCATGAGGGAAAGCCGTGCCTCGTTGGAAAGCTCTTTGGCAGCCGCTCGCGTGGCCCCACAGCCCGTGGGGCTGCGGGCTTTGCGGCGGCCGTCAGCCTCGGCGACACCGGCGCCCACGTGGGGCCGCCGCGCCAGCCTGCGAAGCATTTTCCGGTAGGGCCGCGGCTCTGGCGACAGCTCCCACGCCCGAAGAGCCAGGAGGGAAAGCCGTGCCTCGTTGGAAAGCTCTTTGGCAGCCGCTCGCGTGGCCCCACAGCCCGTGGGGCTGCGGGCTTTGCGGCGGCCGTCAGCCTCAGCGCCACCGGCGCCCAGGTGGGGCCGCCGTGCCAACCTGCGAAGCATTTTCCGGTAGGGCCGCGTCTCTGGCGACAGCTCCCACGCCCAAAGAGCCAGGAGGGAAAGCCGTGCCTTGTTGGAAAGCTCTTTGGCAGCCGCTGCGTGGCCCCACAGCCCGTGGGGCTGCGGGCTTTGCGGCGGCCGTCAGCCTGGGCGACACCGGCGCCCAGGTGATGCCGCCGCGCCAGCCTGCGAATTATTTTCCGGTAGGGCCGCGTCTCTGGCAACAGCTCCCACGCCCGAAGAGCCAGGAGGGAAAGCCGTGCCTCATTGGAAAGCTCTGTGGCAGCCGCTCGCGTGGCCCCACAGCCCATGGGGCTGCGGGCTTTCCGGCGGCCGTCAGCCTCGGCGCCACCGGCGCCCAGGTGGGGCCGCCACGCCAGCCTGCGAAGCATTTTCCGGTAGGGCCGCGGCTCTGGCCACAGCTCCCACGCCCGAAGAGCCAGGAGGGAAAGCCGTGCCTCGTTGGAAAGCTCTTTGGCAGCCGCTCGCGTGGCCCCACAGCCCGTGGGGCTGCGGGCTTTGCCGCGGCCGTCAGCCTCAGTGCCACCGGTGCCCACGTTGCGCCGCCGCGCCAGCCTGCGAAGCATTTTCCGGTAGGGCCGCGGCTCTGGCGACAGCTCCCACGCCCGAAGAGCCAGGAGGGAAAGCCGTGCCTCGTTGGAAAGCTCTTTGGCAGCCGCTCGCGTGGCCCCACAGCCCATGGGGCTGCGGGCTTTGCGGCGGCCGTCAGCCTCGGCGCCACCGGCGCCCACGTGGGGCCGCCACGCCAGCCTGCGAAGCATTTTCCGGTAGGGCCGCGGCTCTGGCGACAGCTCCCACGCCCGAAGAGCCATGAGGGAAAGCCGTGCCTCGTTGGAAAGCTCTTTGGCAGCCGCTCGCGTGGCCCCACAGCCCGTGGGGCTGCGGGCTTTGCGGCGGCCGTCAGCCTCGGCGACACCGGCGCCCAGGTGGGGCCGCCGCGCCAGCCTGCGAAGCATTTTCCGGTAGGGCCGCGGCTCTGGCGACAGCTCCCACGGCCAAAGAGCCAGGAGGGAAAGCCGTGCCTCGTTG
The DNA here is from genome assembly GCF_964199755.1 of Larus michahellis. Lineage (NCBI taxonomy): Eukaryota > Metazoa > Chordata > Aves > Charadriiformes > Laridae > Larus > Larus michahellis. Next base: position 438,594 of record NW_027436004.1, read on the forward strand.
GAAAGCTCTTTGGCAGCCGCTCGCGTGGCCCCACAGCCCATGGGGCTGCGGGCTTTGCGGCGGCCTTCAGCCTCGGCGCCACCGGCGCCCACGTGGGGCCGCCGCGCCAGCCTGCGAAGCATTTTCCGGTAGGGCCGCGGCTCTGGCGACAGCTCCCACGGCCGAAGAGCCAGGAGGGAAAGCCGTGCCTCGTTGGAAAGCTCTTTGGCAGCCGCTCGCGTGGCCCCACAGCCCGTGGGGCTGCGGGCTTTGCGGCGGCCGTCAGCCTCGGCGACACCGGCGCCCAGGTGGGGCCGCCGCGCCAGCCTGCAAAGAATTTTCCGGTAGGGCCGCGGCTCTGGCGACAGCTCCCACGCCCAAAGAGCCAGGAGGGAAAGCCGTGCCTCGTTGGAAAGCTCTTTGGCAGCCGCTCGCGTGGCCCCACAGCCCGTGGGGCTGCGGGCTTTGCGGCGGCCGTCAGCCTCAGCGCCACCGGCGCCCACGTCGGGCCGCCGCGCCAGCCTGCAAAGCATTTTCCGGTAGGGCCGCGTCTCTGGCGACAGCTCCCACGCCCGAAGAGCCAGGAGGGAAAGCCGTGCCTCGTTGGAAAGCTCTTTGGCAGCCGCTCGCGTGGCCCCACAGCCCACGGGGCTGCGGGCTTTCCAGCGGCCGTCAGCCTCGGCGCCACCGGCGCCCACGTCGGGCCGCCACGCCAGCCTGCAAAGCATTTTCCGGTAGGGCCGCGGCTCTGGCGACAGCTCCCACGCCCGAAGAGCCAGGAGGGAAAGCCGTGCCTTGTTGGAAAGCTCTTTGGCAGCCGCTCGCGTGGCCCCACAGCCCATGGGGCTGCGGGCTTTGCGGCGGCCGTCAGCCTCGGCGCCACCGGCACCCACGTGGGGCCGCCACGCCAGCCTGCGAAGCATTTTCCGGTAGGGCCGCGGCTCTGGCGACAGCTCTCACGCCCGAAGAGCCAGGAGGGAAAGCCATGCCTCGTTGGAAAGCTCTTTGGCAGCCGCTCGCGTGGCCCCACAGCCCGTGGGGCTGCGGGCTTTGCGGCGGCCGTCAGCCTGGGCGACACCGGCGCCCAGGTGATGCCGCCGCGCCAGCCTGCGAAGTATTTTCCGGTAGGGCCGCGTCTCTGGCAACAGCTCCCACGCCCGAAGAGCCAGGAGGGAAAGCCGTGCCTCGTTGGAAATCTCTTTGGCAGCCCCTCGCGTGGCCCCATAGCCCGTGGGGCTCCGGGCTTTCTGGCGGCTGTCAGCCTCAGCGCCACCGGCGCCCACGTGGCACGACCGCGCCAGCCTGTGAAGCATTTTCCGGTAGGGCCGCGGCTCTGGCGACAGCTCCCATGCCCGAAGAGCCAGGAGGGAAAGCCATGCCTCATTGGAAAGCTCTTTGGCAGCCGCTCGCGTGGCCCCACAGCCCGTGGGGCTGCGGGCTTTGCCGCGGCCGTCAGCCTCAGTGCCACCGGCGCCCACGTTGCGCCGCTGCGCCAGCATGCGAAGCATTTTCCGGTAGGGCCGCGGCTCTGGCGACAGCTCCCACGCCCGAAGAGCCAGGAGGGAAAGCCGTGCCTCATTGGAAAGCTCTTTGGCAGCCGCTCGCGTGGCCCCACAGCCCATGGGGCTGCGGGCTTTGCGGCGGCTGTCAGCGTCGGCGCAACCGGCACCCACGTCGGGCCGCCAAGCCAGCCTGCGAAGCATTTTCCGGTAGGGCCGCGTCTCTGGCGACAGCTCCCACGCCCGAAGAGCCAGGAGGGAAAGCCGTGCCTCGTTGGAAAGCTCTTTGGCAGCCGCTCGTGTGGCCCCACAGCCCGTGGGGCTGCGGGCTTTGCGGCGGCCGTCAGCCTGGGCGTCACCGGCGCCCACGTCGGGCCGCCGCGCCAGCCTGCGAAGCATTTTCCGGTAGGGCCGCGGCTCTGGCGACAGCTCCCACGCCCGAAGAGCCAGGATGGAAAGCCTTTCCTCATTGGAAAGCTCTTTGGCACCCACTCACGTGGCCCCACAGCCCATGGGGCTGCGGGCTTTGCGGCGGCCGTCAGCCTCGGCGCCACCGGCGCCCACGTTGCGCCGCCGCGCCAGCCTGCGAAGCATTTTCCGGTGGGGCTGCGGCTCTGGCGACAGCTCCCACGCCCGAAGAGCCAGGAGGGAAAGCCGTGCCTCGTTGGAAATCTCTTTGGCAGTCGCTTGCGTGGCCCCACAGCCCGTGGGGCTGCGGGCTTTCCGGCGGCCGTCAGCCTGGGCGACATCGGCGCCCACGTGGCGCCGCTGCGCCAGCCTGCAAAGCATTTTCCGGTAGGGCCGCGGCTCTGGCGACAGCTCCCACGGCCGAAGAGCCAGGAGGGAAAGCCATGCCTCGTTGGAAAGCTCTTGGCAGCCACTTGCATGGCCCTAAAGCCCATGGGGCTGCGGGCTTTGCGGCGGCCGTCAGCCTCGGCGCCACCGGCGCCCACATAGCGCCGCTGCGCCAGCCTGCGAAGCATTTTCCGGTAGGGCCGCGGCTCTGGCCACAGCTCCCACGCCCGAAGAGCCAGGAGGGAAAGCCATGCCTCGTTGGAAAGCTCTTTGGCAGCCGCTCGCGTGGCCCCACAGCCCATGGGGCTGCGGGCTTTCCGGCGGCCGTCAGCCTGGGCGACACCGGCGCGCACGTCGGGCCGCCGCGCCAGCCTGCAAAGCATTTTCCGGTAGGGCCGCGGCTCTGGCGACAGCTCCCACGCCCGAAGAGGAGGGGGGAAAGCCGTGCCTCGTTGGAAAGATCTTTGGCAGCCACTCGCATGGCCCTAAAGCCCGTGGGGCTGCGGGCTTTGCGGCGGCCGTCAGCCTCGGCGCCACCGGCGCCCACGTGGCGCCGCCGCGCGAGCCTGCGAAGCATTTTCCGGTAGGGCCGCGTCTCTGGCGACAGCTCCCACGCCCGAAGAGCCAGGAGGGAAAGCCATGCCTCGTTGGAAATCTCTTTGGCAGCCGTTCGCGTGGCCCCACAGCCCGTGGGGCTGCGGGATTTCCAGCTGCCGTCAGCCTCGGCGCCACCGGCGCCCACGTTGCGCCACCGCGCCAGCCTGCGAAGCATTTTCCGGTAGGGCCGCGGCTCTGGCGACAGCTCCCACGCCCGAAGAGCCAGGAGGGAAAGCCGTGCCTCGTTGGAAAGCTCTTTGGCAGCCCCTCGCGTGGCCCCACAGCCCGTGGGGCTGTGGGCTTTCCGGCAGCCGTCAGCCTCGGCGCCACCGGAGCTCACGTTGCGCCGCCGCGCCAGCCTGCGAAGCATTTTCCGGTAGGGCTGCGGCTCTGGCGACAGCTCCCACGCCCGAAGAGCCAGGAGGGAAAGCCGTGCCTCGTTGGAAAGCTCTTTGGCAGCCGCTCGCGTGGCCCCACAGCCCGTGGGGCTGCGGGCTTTGCGGCGGCCGTCAGCCTGGGCGCCACCGGCGCCCACGTGGCGCCGCCGCGCCAGCCTGCGAAGCATTTTCCGGTAGGGCCGCGGCTCTGGCGACAGCTCCCACGGCCGAAGAGCCAGGAGGGAAAGCCATGCCTCGTTGGAAAGCTCTTGGCAGCCACTCGCATGGCCCTAAAGCCTGTGGGGCTGCGGGCTTTGCGGCGGCCGTCAGCTTCGGCGCCACCGGCGCCCACGTGGCGCCGCCGTGCCAGCCTGCGAAGCATTTTCCGATAGGGCCGCCGCTCTGGCGACAGCTCCCACGCCCGAAGAGCCAGGAGGGAAAGCCGTGCCTCATTGGAAAGCTCTTTGGCACCCACTCACGTGGCCCCACAGCCAATGGGGCTGCGGGCTTTGCGGCGGCCGTCAGCCTCGGCGCCACCGGCGCCCATGTGGCGCCGCCGCGCCAGCCTGCGAAGCATTTTCCGGTAGGGCCCCGTCTCTGGCGACAGCTCCCACGCCCGAAGAGCCAGGAGGGAAAGCCGTGCCTCGTTAGAAAGCTCTTTGGCAGTTGCTCGCGTGGCCCCACAGCCCATGGGGCTGCAGGCTTTGCGGCGGCCGTCAGCCTGGGCGCCACCGGCGCCCAGGTGATGCCGCCGCTCCAGCCTGCGAAGCATTTTCCGGTAGGGCCGCGTCTCTGGCAACAGCTCCCACGCCCGAAGAGCCAGGAGGGAAAGCCGTGCCTCGTTGGAAAGCTCTTTGGCAGCCGCTCGCGTGGCCCCACAGCCCATGGGGCTGCGGGCTTTGCGGCGGCCATCAACCTCGGCGCCACTGGCACCCACGTCGGGCCGCCACGCCAGCCTGCGAAGCATTTTCCGGTAGGGCCGCGGCTCTGGCGACAGCTCCCACGGCCGAAGAGCCAGGAGGGAAAGCCGTGCCTCGTTGGAAAGCTCTTTGGCAGCCACTCGCGTGGCCCTAAAGCCTGTGGGGCTGCGGGCTTTGCGGCGGCCGTCAGCTTCGGCGCCACCGGCGCCCACGTGGCGCCGCTGCGCCAGCCTGCGAAGCATTTTCCGGTAGGGCCGCGGCTCTGGCGACAGCACCCACGCCCAAAGAGCCAGGAGGGAAAGCCGTGCCTCATTGGAAAGCTCTTTGGCAGTCGCTCGCGTGGCCCCACAGCCTGTGGGGCTGCGGGCTTTGCGGCGGCCGTCAGCCTGGGCGACACCGACGCCCAGGTGGGGCCGCCGCGCCAGCCTGCGAAGCATTTTCCGGTAGGGCCGCGGCTCTGGCGACAGCACCCACGCCCAAAGAGCCAGGAGGGAAAGCCGTGCCTCATTGGAAAGCTCTTTGGCAGCCGCTCGCGTGGCCCCACAGCCCGTGGGGCTGCGGGCTTTCCGGCGGCTGTCAGCCTCGGCGCCACCGGCGCCCACGTCGGGCCGCCACGCCAGCCTGCAAAGCATTTTCCGGTAGGGCCGCGTCTCTGGCGACAGCTCCCACGCCCGAAGAGCCAGGAGGGAAAGCCGTGCCTCATTGGAAAGCTCTTTGGCAGCCGCTCGCGTGGCCCCACAGCCCGTGGGGCTGCGGGCTTTGCGGCGGCCATCAGCCTCGGCGCCACTGGCACCCACGTGGGGCCGCTGCGCCAGCCTGCGAAGCATTTTCCGGTAGGGCCGCGGCTCTGGCGACAGCTCCCACGCCCGAAGAGCCAGGAGGGAAAGCCATGCCTCGTTGGAAACCTCTTTGGCAGTCGCTCGCGTGGCCCCACAGCCCGTGGGGCTGCGGGCTTTACGGCGGCCGTCAGCCTGGGCGACACCGGCGCCCACGTGGCGCCGCCGCGCCAGCCTGCGAAGCATTTTCCGGTAGGGCCGGGTCTCTGGCGACAGCTCCCACGCCCGAAGAGCCAGGAGGGAAAGCCGTGCCTCATTGGAAAGCTCTTTGGCAGCCGCTCGCGTGGCCCCACAGCCCGTGGGGCTGCGGGCTTTGCGGCGGCCATCAGCCTCGGCGCCACTGGCACCCACGTGGGGCCGCTGCGCCAGCCTGCGAAGCATTTTCCAGTAGGGCCGCGACTCTGGCGACAGCTCCCACGCCTGAAGAGCCAGGAGGGAAAGCCGTGCCTCGTTGGAAAGCTCTTTGGCAGCCGCTCGCGTGGCCCCACAGCCCGTGGGGCTGCGGGCTTTGCGGCGGCCGTCAGCCTCAGCGCCACCGGCGCCCACGTTGCGCCGCCGCGCCAGCCTGCGAAGCATTTTCCGGTAGGGCCGCGGCTCTGGCGACAGCTCCCACGCCCGAAGAGCCAGGAGGGAAAGCCGTGCCTCATTGGAAAGCTCTTTGGCAGTCGCTCGCGTGGCCCCACAGCCCGTGGGGCTGCGGGCTTTGCGGAGGCCGTCATCCTGGGCGACACCGGCGCCCACGTCGGGCCGCCGTGCCAGCATGCAAAGCATTTTCCGGTAGGGCCGCGTCTCTGGCGACAGCTCCCACGCCCGAAGAGCCAGGAGGGAAAGCCGTGCCTCATTGGAAAGCTCTTTGGCAGCCACTCGTATGGTCCTAAAGCCTGTGGGGCTGCGGGCTTTGCGGCGGCCGTCAGCCTCGGCGCCACCGGCGCCCACGTGGCGCCGCCGCGCTAGCCTGCGAAGCCTTTTCCGGTCGGGCCGCGTCTCTGGTGACAGCTCCCACGCCCAAAGAGCCAGGAGGGAAAGCCGTGCCTCGTTGGAAAGCTCTTTGGCAGCCGCTCGCGTGGCCCCACAGCCCGTGGGGCTGCGGGCTTTGCGGCGGCCTTCAGCCTCGGCGACACCGGCGCCCACATTGCGCCGCCGCGCCAGCCTGCGAAGCATTTTCCGGTAGGGCCGCGGCTCTGGCGACAGCTCCCACGCCCGAAGAGCCAGGAGGGAAAGCCGTGCCTCGTTGGAAAGCTCTTTGGCAGTTGCTCGCGTGGCCCCACAGCCCGTGGGGCTGCGGGCTTTGCGGCGGCCGTCAGCCTCGGCGCCACCGGCACCCACGTGGGGCCGCTGCGCCAGCCTGCAAAGCATTTTCCGGTAGGGCCGCGGCTCTGGCGACAGCTCCCACGCCCGAAGAGCCAGGAGGGAAAGCCATGCCTCGTTGGAAAGCTCTTTGGCAGCCACTCACGTGGCCCCACAGCCCGTGGGGCTGCGGGCTTTCCCGCGGCCGTCAGCCTCGGCGCCATCGGCGCCCACGTCGGGCCACGGCGCCAGCCTGCGAAGCATTTTCCGGTAGGGCCGCGTCTCTGGCGACAGCTCCCACGCCCGAAGAGCCAGGAGGGAAAGCCGTGCCTCGTTGGAAAGCTCTTTGGCAGCCGCTCGCGTGGCCCCACAGCCCGTGGGGCTGCGGCCTTTCCGGCGGCCGTCAGCCTCGGCGCCACCGGCGCTCACGTCGGGCCGCCGCGCCAGCCTGCGAAGCATTTTCCGGTAGGGCCGCGGCTCTGGCCACAACTCCCACGCCCAAAGAGCCATGAGGGAAAGCCGTGCCTCGTTGGAAAGCTCTTTGGCAGCCGCTCGCGTGGCCCCACAGCCCGTGGGGCTGCGGGCTTTGCGGCGGCCATCAGCCTGGGCGACACCGGCACCCAGGTGGGGCCGCCGCGCCAACCTGCGAAGCATTTTCCGGTAGGGCCGCGTCTCTGGCGACAGCTCCCACGCCCGAAGAGCCAGGAGGGAAAGCCGTGCCTCGTTGGAAAGCTCTTTGGCAGCCACTCGCGTGGCCCCATAGCCTGTGGGGCTGCGGGCTTTCCGGCGGCCGTCAGCCTCGGCGCCACTGGCGCCCACGTCGGGCCGCCGCGCCAGCCTGCAAAGCATTTTCCGGTAGGGCCGCGTCTCTGGCGACAGCTCCCACGCCCGAAGAGCCAGGAGGGAAAGCCGTGCCTCATTGGAAAGCTCTTTGGCAGTCGCTAGCATGGCCCCACAGCCCGTGGGGCTGCGGGCTTTCCGGCGGCCGTCAGCCTCGGCTCCACCGGCGACCACATGGCGCTGCCGCGCCAGCCTGCGAAGCATTTTCCAGTAGGGCCGCGGCTCTGGCGACAGCTCCCACGCCCGAAGAGCCAGGAGGGAAAGCCGTGCCTCGTTGGAAAGCTCTTTGGCAGCCGCTCGCGTGGCCCCACAGCCCGTGGGGCTGCGGGCTTTGCGGCGGCCATCAGCCTGGGCGACACCGGCGCCCAGGTGGGGCCGCCGCGCCAACCTGCGAAGCATTTTCCGGTAGGGCCGCGTCTCTGGCGACAGCTCCCACGCCCGAAGAGCCAGGAGGGAAAGCCGTGCCTCGTTGGAAAGCTCTTTGGCAGCCGCTCGCGTGGCCCCACAGCCCGTGGGGCTGCGGGCTTTCCGGCGGCCGTCAGCCTCGGCGCCACCGGCGACCACATGGCGCCGCCGCGCCAGCCTGCGAAGCATTTTCCGGTAGGGCCGTGGCTCTGGCCACAGCTCCCACGGCCGAAGAGCCAGGAGGGAAAGCCGTGCCTCGTTGGAAAGCTCTTTGGCAGCCGCTCGACTGGCCCCACAGCCCGTGGGGCTGCGGGCTTTCCGGCGGCCGTCAGCCTCAGCGCCACCGGCGCTCACGTCGGGCCGCCGCGCCAGCCTGCGAAGCATTTTCCGGTAGGGCCGCGGCTCTGGCGACAGCTCCCACGCCCGAAGAGCCAGGAGGGAAAGCCGTGCCTCGTTAGAAAGCTCTTTGGCAGTTGCTCGCGTGGCCCCACAGCCCGTGGGGCTGCAGGCTTTGCGGCGGCCGTCAGCCTGGGCGCCACCGGCGCCCAGGTGATGCCGCCGCTCCAGCCTGCGAAGCATTTTCCGGTAGGGCCGCGTCTCTGGCAACAGCTCCCACGCCCGAAGAGCCAGGAGGGAAAGCCGTGCCTCATTGGAAAGCTCTTTGGCACCCACTCACGTGGCCCCACAGCCAATGGGGCTGCGGGCTTTGCGGCGGCCGTCAGCCTCGGCGCCACCGGCGCCCATGTGGCGCCGCCGCGCCAGCCTGCGAAGCATTTTCCGGTAGGGCCGCGGCTCTGGCCACAACTCCCACGCCCAAAGAGCCAGGAGGGAAAGCCGTGCCTCATTGGAAAGCTCTTTGGCAGTCGCTCGCGTGGCCCCACAGCCTGTGGGGCTGCGGGCTTTGCGGCGGCCGTCAGCCTGGGCGACACTGACGCCCAGGTGGGGCCGCCGCGCCAGCCTGCGAAGCATTTTCCGGTAGGGCCGCGGCTCTGGCGACAGCACCCACGCCCAAAGAGCCAGGAGGGAAAGCCGTGCCTCATTGGAAAGCTCTTTGGCAGCCGCTCGCGTGGCCCCACAGCCCGTGGGGCTGCGGGCTTTCCGGCGGCTGTCAGCCTCGGCGCCACCGGCGCCCACGTCGGGCCGCCACGCCAGCCTGCAAAGCATTTTCCGGTAGGGCCGCGTCTCTGGCGACAGCTCCCACGCCCGAAGAGCCAGGAGGGAAAGCCGTGCCTCATTGGAAAGCTCTTTGGCAGCCGCTCGCGTGGCCCCACAGCCCGTGGGGCTGCGGGCTTTGCGGCGGCCATCAGCCTCGGCGCCACTGGCACCCACGTGGGGCCGCTGCGCCAGCCTGCGAAGCATTTTCCGGTAGGGCCGCGGCTCTGGCGACAGCTCCCACGCCCGAAGAGCCAGGAGGGAAAGCCGTGCCTCATTGGAAAGCTCTTTGGCAGCCGCTCGCGTGGCCCCACAGCCAATGGGGCTGCGGGCTTTGCGGCGGCTGTCAGCCTCGGGGCCACCGGCGCCCACGTTGCACCGCTGCACCAGCCTGCGAAGCATTTTCCGGTGGGGCCGCGGCTCTGGTGACAGCTCCCACGCCCGAAGAGCCAGGAGGGAAAGCCGTGCCTCATTGGAAAGCTCTTTGGCAGTCGCTCTTGTGGCCCCAGAGCCCGTGGGGCTGCGGGCTTTGCGGCGGCCGTCAGCCTGGGCGACACCGGCGCCCACGTCGGGCCGCCATGCCAGCCTGCAAAGCATTTTCCGGTAGGGCCGCGGCTCTGGCGACAGGTCCCACGCCCGAAGAGCCAGGAGGGAAAGCCGTGCCTCATTGGAAAGCTCTTTGGCAGCCACTCGCATGGCCCTAAAGCCTGTGGGGCTGCGGGCTTTGCGGCGGCCGTCAGCCTCGGCGCCACCGGCGCCCACGTGGCGCCGCTGCACTAGCCTGCGAAGCCTTTTCCGGTAGGGCCGGGTCTCTGGCGACAGCTCCCACGCCCGAAGAGCCAGGAGGGAAAGCCGTGCCTCATTGGAAAGCTCTTTGGCAGCCGCTCGCGTGGCCCCACAGCCCGTGGGGCTGCGGGCTTTGCGGCGGCCATCAGCCTCGGCGCCACTGGCACCCACGTGGGGCCGCTGCGCCAGCCTGCGAAGCATTTTCCAGTAGGGCCGCGACTCTGGCGACAGCTCCCACGCCTGAAGAGCCAGGAGGGAAAGCCGTGCCTCGTTGGAAAGCTCTTTGGCAGCCGCTCGCATGGCCCCACAGCCCGTGGGGCTGCGGGCTTTGCGGCGGCCGTCAGCCTCAGCGCCACCGGCGCCCACGTTGCGCCGCCGCGCCAGCCTGCGAAGCATTTTCCGGTAGGGCCGCGGCTCTGGCGACAGCTCCCACGCCCGAAGAGCCAGGAGGGAAAGCCGTGCCTCATTGGAAAGCTCTTTGGCAGTCGCTCGCGTGGCCCCACAGCCCGTGGGGCTGCGGGCTTTGCGGAGGCCGTCATCCTGGGCGACACCGGCGCCCACGTCGGGCCGCCGTGCCAGCATGCAAAGCATTTTCCGGTAGGGCCGCGTCTCTGGCGACAGCTCCCACGCCCGAAGAGCCAGGAGGGAAAGCCGTGCCTCATTGGAAAGCTCTTTGGCAGCCACTCGTATGGCCCTAAATCCTGTGGGGCTGCGGGCTTTGCGGCGGCCGTCAGCCTCGGCGCCACCGGCGCCCACGTGGCGCCGCCGCGCTAGCCTGCGAAGCCTTTTCCGGTCGGGCCGCGTCTCTGGTGACAGCTCCCACGCCCAAAGAGCCAGGAGGGAAAGCCGTGCCTCGTTGGAAAGCTCTTTGGCAGCCGCTCGCGTGGCCCCACAGCCCGTGGGGCTGCGGGCTTTGCGGCGGCCTTCAGCCTCGGCGACACCGGCGCCCACATTGCGCCGCCGCGCCAGCCTGCGAAGCATTTTCCGGTAGGGCCGCGGCTCTGGCGACAGCTCCCACGCCCGAAGAGCCAGGAGGGAAAGCCGTGCCTCGTTGGAAAGCTCTTTGGCAGTTGCTCGCGTGGCCCCACAGCCCGTGGGGCTGCGGGCTTTGCGGCGGCCGTCAGCCTCGGCGCCACCGGCGCCCACGTGGGGCCGCTGCGCCAGCCTGCAAAGCATTTTCCGGTAGGGCCGCGGCTCTGGCGACAGCTCCCACGCCCGAAGAGCCAGGAGGGAAAGCCATGCCTCGTTGGAAAGCTCTTTGGCAGCCACTCACGTGGCCCCACAGCCCGTGGGGCTGCGGGCTTTCCCGCGGCCGTCAGCCTCGGCGCCATCGGCGCCCACGTCGGGCCACGGCGCCAGCCTGCGAAGCATTTTCCGGTAGGGCCGCGTCTCTGGCGACAGCTCCCACGCCCGAAGAGCCAGGAGGGAAAGCCGTGCCTCGTTGGAAAGCTCTTTGGCAGCCGCTCGCGTGGCCCCACAGCCCGTGGGGCTGCGGCCTTTCCGGCGGCCGTCAGCCTCGGCGCCACCGGCGCTCACGTCGGGCCGCCGCGCCAGCCTGCGAAGCATTTTCCGGTAGGGCCGCGGCTCTGGCCACAACTCCCACGCCCAAAGAGCCATGAGGGAAAGCCGTGCCTCGTTGGAAAACTCTTTGGCAGCCGCTCGCGTGGCCCCACAGCCCGTGGGGCTGTGGGCTTTGCGGCGGCCATCAGCCTGGGCGACACCGGCACCCAGGTGGGGCCGCCGCGCCAACCTGCGAAGCATTTTCCGGTAGGGCCGCGTCTCTGGCGACAGCTCCCACGCCCGAAGAGCCAGGAGGGAAAGCCGTGCCTCGTTGGAAAGCTCTTTGGCAGCCACTCGCGTGGCCCCATAGCCTGTGGGGCTGCGGGCTTTCCGGCGGCCGTCAGCCTCGGCGCCACTGGCGCACACGTCGGGCCGCCGCGCCAGCCTGCAAAGCATTTTCCGGTAGGGCCGCGTCTCTGGCGACAGCTCCCACGCCCGAAGAGCCAGGAGGGAAAGCCGTGCCTCATTGGAAAGCTCTTTGCAAGTCGCTAGCATGGCCCCACAGCCCGTGGGGCTGCGGGCTTTCCGGCGGCCGTCAGCCTCGGCTCCACCGGCGACCACATGGCGCTGCCGCGCCAGCCTGCGAAGCATTTTCCAGTAGGGCCGCGGCTCTGGCGACAGCTCCCACGCCCGAAGAGCCAGGAGGGAAAGCCGTGCCTCGTTGGAAAGCTCTTTGGCAGCCGCTCGCGTGGCCCGACAGCCCGTGGGGCTGCGGGCTTTGCGGCGGCCATCAGCCTGGGCGACACCGGCGCCCAGGTGGGACCGCCGCGCCAACCTGCGAAGCATTTTCCGGTAGGGCCGCGTCTCTAGCGACAGCTCCCACGCCCGAAGAGCCAGGAGGGAAAGCCGTGCCTCGTTGGAAAGCTCTTTGGTAGCCGCTCGCGTGGCCCCACAGCCCATGGGGCTGCGGGCTTTACGGCGGCAGTCAGCCTCGGCGCCACCGGCGCCAACGTTGCGCCGCCGCGCCAGCCTGCGAAGCATTTTCCGGTAGGGCCGCGTCTCTAGCGACAGCTCCCATGCCCGAAGAGCCAGGAGGGAAAGCCGTGCCTCGTTGGAAAGCTCTTTGGCAGCCACTCGCGTGGCCCCACAGCCCGTGGGGCTGCGGGCTTTCCGGCGGCCGTCAGCCTGGGCGACACCGGCGCCCACGTCGGGCCTCTGCGCCAGCCTGCGAAGCGTTTTCCGGTAGGGCCGCGTCTCTGGCGACAGCTCCCACGTCCGAAGAGCCAGGAGGGACAGCCGTGCCTCATTGGAAAGCTCTTTGGCAGCCACTCGCGTGGGCCCACACGCCGTGGGGCTGCGGGCTTTGCGGCGGCCGTCAGCCTGGGCGACACCGGCGCCCACGTTGCGCCGCCGTGCCAGCCTGCGAAGCATTTTTCGGTTGGGCCGCGTCTCTGGCGACAGCTCCCACGCCCGAAGAGCCAGGAGGGAAAGCCGTGCCTCGTTGGAAAGCTCTTTGGCAGCCGCTCGCGTGGCCCCACAGCCCGTGGGGCTGCGGGCTTTGCGGCGGCCATCAGCCTGGGCGACACCGGCACCCAGGTGGGGCCGCCGCGCCAACCTGCGAAGCATTTTCCGGTAGGGCCGCGTCTCTGGCGACAGCTCCCACGCCCGAAGAGCCAGGAGGGAAAGCCGTGCCTCGTTGGAAAGCTCTTTGGCAGCCGCTCGCGTGGCCCCACAGCCCGTGGGGCTGCGGGCTTTCCGGCGGCCGTCAGCCTCGGCGCCACCGGCGACCACATGGCGCCGCCGCGCCAGCCTGCGAAGCATTTTCCGGTAGGGCCGTGGCTCTGGCCACAGCTCCCACGGCCGAAGAGCCAGGAGGGAAAGCCGTGCCTCGTTGGAAAGCTCTTTGGCAGCCGCTCGACTGGCCCCACAGCCCGTGGGGCTGCGGGCTTTCCGGTGGCCGTCAGCCTCAGCGCCACCGGCGCTCACGTCGGGCCGCCTCGCCAGCCTGCGAAGCATTTTCCGGTAGGGCCGCGGCTCTGGCGACAGCTCCCACGCCCGAAGAGCCAGGAGGGAAAGCCGTGCCTCGTTGGAAAGCTCTTTGGCAGCTGCTCGCATGGCCCCACAGCCCGTGGGGCTGCGGGCTTTGCGGCGGCCGTCAGCCTGGGCGACACCGGCGACCACATGGCGCCGCCGCGCCAGCCTGCGAAGCATTTTTCGGTTGGGCCGCGGCTCTGGCCACAACTCCCACGCCCAAAGAGCCATGAGGGAAAGCCGTGCCTCGTTGGAAAGCTCTTTGGCAGCCGCTCGCGTGGCCCCACAGCCCGTGGGGCTGTGGGCTTTGCGGCGGCCATCAGCCTGGGCGACACCGGCACCCAGGTGGGGCCGCCGCGCCAACCTGCGAAGCATTTTCCGGTAGGGCCGCGTCTCTGGCGACAGCTCCCACGCCCGAAGAGCCAGGAGGGAAAGCCGTGCCTCGTTGGAAAGCTCTTTGGCAGCCACTCGCGTGGCCCCATAGCCTGTGGGGCTGCGGGCTTTCCGGCGGCCGTCAGCCTCGGCGCCACTGGCGTCCACGTCGGGCCGCCGCGCCAGCCTGCAAAGCATTTTCCAGTAGGGCCGCGGCTCTGGCGACAGCTCCCACGCCCGAAGAGCCAGGAGGGAAAGCCGTGCCTCGTTGGAAAGCTCTTTGGCAGCCGCTCGCGTGGCCCCACAGCCTGTGGGGCTGCGGGCTTTCCGGCGGCCGTCAGCCTGGGCGACACCGGCGCCCACGTCGGGCCTCTGCGCCAGCCTGCGAAGCATTTTCCGGTAGGGCCGCGGCTCTGGCGACAGCTCCCACGCCCGAAGAGCCAGGAGGGAAAGCCGTGCCTCATTGGAAAGCTCTTTGGCAGCCACTCGCGTGGGCCCACAGGCCGTGGGGCTGCGGGCTTTGCGGCGGCCGTCAGCCTGGGCGACACGGGCGCCCACGTTGCGCCGCCGTGCCAGCCTGCGAAGCATTTTTCGGTTGGGCCGCGGCTCTGGCGACAGCTCCCACGCCCGAAGAGCCAGGAGGGAAAGCCGTGCCTCGTTGGAAAGCTCTTTGGCAGCCGCTCGCGTGGCCCCACAGCCCGTGGGGCTGCGGGCTTTGCGGCGGCCATCAGCCTGGGCGACACCGGCACCCAGGTGGGGCCGCTGCGCCAGCCTGCGAAGCATTTTCCGGTAGAGCCGCGTCTCTGGCGACAGCTCCCACGCCCGAAGAGCCAGGAGGGAAAGCCGTGCCTCATTGGAAAGCTCTTTGGCAGCCGCTCGCGTGGCCCCACAGCCCGTGGGGCTGCGGGCTTTCCGGCGGCCGTCAGCCTCGGTGCCACCGGCAACCACATGGCGCCGCCGCGCCAGCCTGCGAAGCATTTTCCGGTAGGGCCGTGGCTCTGGCGACAGCTCCCACGCCCGAAGAGCCAGGAGGGAAAGCCGTGCCTCGTTGGAAAGCTCTTTGGCAGCCGCTCGCGTGGCCCCACAGCCCGTGGGGCTGCGGGCTTTGCGGCGGCCTTCAGCCTGGGCGACACCGGCGCCCAGGTGGGGCCGCTGCGCCAGCCTGCAAAGCATTTTCCGGTAGGGCCGCGGCTCTGGCGACAGCTCCCACGCCCGAAGAGCCAGGAGGGAAAGCCGTGCCTCGTTGGAAAGCTCTTTGGCAGCCGCTCACGTGGCCCCACAGCCCATGGGGCTGCGGGCTTTGCGGCGGCCGTCAGCCTCGGCGCCACCGGCGCCCACATTGCGCCGCCGCGCCAGCCTGCGAAGCATTTTCCAGTAGGGCCGCGGCTCTGGCGACAGCTCCCACGCCCGAAGAGCCAGGAGGGAAAGCCGTGCCTCGTTGGAAAGCTCTTTGGCAGCCGCTCGCGTGGCCCCACAGCCCGTGGGGCTGCGGGCTTTGCGGCGGCCGTCAGCCTGGGCGACACCGGCGCCCAGGTGGGGCTGCCGCGCCAGCCTGCGAAGCATTTTCCAGTAGGGCCGCGGCTCTGGCGACAGCTCCCACGCCCGAAGAGCCAGGAGGGAAAGCCGTGCCTCGTTGGAAAGCTCTTTGGCAGCCGCTCGCGTGGCCCCACAGCCTGTGGGGCTGCGGGCTTTCCGGCGGCCGTCAGCCTGGGCGACACCGGCGCCCACGTCGGGCCTCTGCGCCAGCCTGCGAAGCGTTTTCCGGTAGGGCCGCGTCTCTGGCGACAGCTCCCACGGCCGAAGAGCCAGGAGGGAAAGCCGTGCCTCATTGGAAAGCTCTTTGACAGCCACTCGCGTGGGCCCACAGCCCGTGGGGCTGCGGGCTTTCCGGCGGCCGTCAGCCTGGGCGACAACGGCGACCACATGGCGCCGCCGTGCCAGCCTGCGAAGCATTTTTCGGTTGGGCCGCGGCTCTGGCGACAGCTCCCACGGCCGAAGAGCCAGGAGGGAAAGCCGTGCCTCGTTGGAAAGCTCTTTGGCAGCCGCTCGCGTGGCCCCACAGCCCGTGGGGCTGCGGGCTTTCCGGCGGCCATCAGCCTGAGCGACACCTGCACCCAGGTGGGGCCGCCGCACCAACCTGCGAAGCATTTTCCGGTAGGGCCGCGGCTCTGGCGACAGCTCCCACGCCCGAAGAGCCAGGAGGGAAAGCCGTGCCTCGTTGGAAAGCTCTTTGGCAGCCGCTCGCGTGGCCCCACAGCCCGTGGGGCTGCGGGCTTTGCGGCGGCCGTCAGCCTCGGCGCCACCGGCGCCCACGTCGGGCCGCCGCGCCAGCCTGCAAAGCATTTTCCGGTAGGGCCGCGGCTCTGGCGACAGCTCCCACGCCCGAAGAGCCAGGAGGGAAAGCCGTGCCTCGTTGGAAAGCTCTTTGGCAGCCGCTCGCGTGGCCCCACAGCCCGTCGGGCTGCGGGCTTTGCGGCGGCCATCAGCCTCGGCGCCACCGGCGCCCACATTGCGCCGCCGCGCCAGCCTGCGAAGCATTTTCCGGTAGGGCCGCGGCTCTGGCGACAGCTCCCACGGCCGAAGAGCCAGGAGGGAAAGCCGTGCCTCGTTGGAAAGCTCTTTGGCAGCCGCTCGCGTGGCCCCACAGCCCGTGGGGCTGCGGGCTTTCCGGCGGCCGTCAGCCTCGGTGCCACCGGCAACCACATGGCGCCGCCGCGCCAGCCTGCGAAGCATTTTCCGGTAGGGCCGTGGCTCTGGCGACAGCTCCCACGCCCGAAGAGCCAGGAGGGAAAGCCGTGCCTCGTTGGAAAGCTCTTTGGCAGCCGCTCGCGTGGCCCCACAGCCCGTGGGGCTGCGGGCTTTCCGGCGGCCGTCAGCCTGGGCGACACCGGCGCCCAGGTGGGGCCGCTGCGCCAGCCTGCAAAGCATTTTCCGGTAGGGCCGCGGCTCTGGCGACAGCTCCCACGCCCGAAGAGCCAGGAGGGAAAGCCGTGCCTCGTTGGAAAGCTCTTTGGCAGCCGCTCGCGTGGCCCCACAGCCCATGGGGCTGTGGGCTTTGCGGCGGCCGTCAGCCTCGGCGCCACCGGCGCCCACATTGCGCCGCCGCGCCAGCCTGCGAAGCATTTTCCAGTAGGGCCGCGGCTCTGGCGACAGCTCCCACGCCCGAAGAGCCAGGAGGGAAAGCCGTGCCTCGTTGGAAAGCTCTTTGGCAGCCGCTCGCGTGGCCCCACAGCCCGTGGGGCTGCGGGCTTTGCGGCGGCCGTCAGCCTGGGCGACACCGGCGCCCAGGTGGGGCTGCCGCGCCAGCCTGCGAAGCATTTTCCAGTAGGGCCGCGGCTCTGGCGACAGCTCCCACGCCCGAAGAGCCAGGAGGGAAAGCCGTGCCTCGTTGGAAAGCTCTTTGGCAGCCGCTCGCGTGGCCCCACAGCCTGTGGGGCTGCGGGCTTTGCGGCGGCCGTCAGCCTGGGCGACACCGGCGCCCACGTCGGGCCTCTGCGCCAGCCTGCGAAGCGTTTTCCGGTAGGGCCGCGTCTCTGGCGACAGCTCCCACGGCCGAAGAGCCAGGAGGGAAAGCCGTGCCTCATTGGAAAGCTCTTTGACAGCCACTCGCGTGGGCCCACAGCCCGTGGGGCTGCGGGCTTTCCGGCGGCCGTCAGCCTGGGCGACAACGGCGACCACATGGCGCCGCCGTGCCAGCCTGCGAAGCATTTTTCGGTTGGGCCGCGGCTCTGGCGACAGCTCCCACGGCCGAAGAGCCAGGAGGGAAAGCCGTGCCTCGTTGGAAAGCTCTTTGGCAGCCGCTCGCGTGGCCCCACAGCCCGTGGGGCTGCGGGCTTTGCAGCGGCCATCAGCCTGAGCGACACCTGCACCCAGGTGGGGCCGCCGCGCCAACCTGCGAAGCATTTTCCGGTAGGGCCGCGTCTCTGGCGACAGCTCCCACGCCCGAAGAGCCAGGAGGGAAAGCCGTGCCTCGTTGGAAAGCTCTTTGGCAGCCGCTCGCGTGGCCCCACAGCCCGTGGGGCTGCGGGCTTTGCGGCGGCCGTCAGCCTCGGCGCCAACGGCGCCCACGTCGGGCCGCCGCGCCAGCCTGCAAAGCATTTTCCGGTAGGGCCGCGGCTCTGGCGACAGCTCCCACGCCCGAAGAGCCAGGAGGGAAAGCCGTGCCTCGTTGGAAAGCTCTTTGGCAGCCGCTCGCGTGGCCCCACAGCCCGTCGGGCTGCGGGCTTTGCGGCGGCCATCAGCCTCGGCGCCACCGGCGCCCACATTGCGCCGCCGCGCCAGCCTGCGAAGCATTTTCCGGTAGGGCCGCGTCTCTGGCGACAGCTCCCACGGCCGAAGAGCCAGGAGGGAAAGCCGTGCCTCGTTGGAAAGCTCTTTGGCAGCCGCTCGCGTGGCCCCACAGCCCGTGGGGCTGCGGGCTTTCCGGCGGCCGTCAGCCTCGGTGCCACCGGCAACCACATGGCGCCGCCGCGCCAGCCTGCGAAGCATTTTCCGGTAGGGCCGTGGCTCTGGCGACAGCTCCCACGCCCGAAGAGCCAGGAGGGAAAGCCGTGCCTCGTTGGAAAGCTCTTTGGCAGCCGCTCGCGTGGCCCCACAGCCCGTGGGGCTGCGGGCTTTCCGGCGGCCGTCAGCCTGGGCGACACCGGCGCCCAGGTGGGGCCGCTGCGCCAGCCTGCAAAGCATTTTCCGGTAGGGCCGCGTCTCTGGCGACAGCTCCCACGCCCGAAGAGCCAGGAGGGAAAGCCGTGCCTCGTTGGAAAGCTCTTTGGCAGCCGCTCGCGTGGCCCCACAGCCCATGGGGCTGCGGGCTTTGCGGCGGCCGTCAGCCTCGGCGCCACCGGCGCCCACATTGCGCCGCCGCGCCAGCCTGCGAAGCATTTTCCAGTAGGGCCGCGGCTCTGGCGACAGCTCCCACGCCCGAAGAGCCAGGAGGGAAAGCCGTGCCTCGTTGGAAAGCTCTTTGGCAGCCGCTCGACTGGCCCCATAGCCCGTGGGGCTGCGGGCTTTGCGGCGGCCGTCAGCCTCGGCGCCACCGGCGACCACATGGCGCCGCCGCGCCAGCCTGCGAAGCATTTTCCGGTAGGGCCGTGGCTCTGGCCACAGCTCCCACGCCCTAAGAGCCAGGAGGGAAAGCCGTGCCTCGTTGGAAAGCTCTTTGGCAGTCGCTCGCGTGGCCCCACAGCCCGTGGGGCTGCGGGCTTTGCGGCGGCCGTCAGCCTGGGCGACACCGGCGCCCAGGTGGGGCTGCCGCGCCAGCCTGCGAAGCATTTTCCAGTAGGGCCGCGGCTCTGGCGACAGCTCCCACGCCCGAAGAGCCAGGAGGGAAAGCCGTGCCTCGTTGGAAAGCTCTTTGGCAGCCGCTCGCGTGGCCCCACAGCCTGTGGGGCTGCGGGCTTTCCGGCGGCCGTCAGCCTGGGCGACACCGGCGCCCACGTCGGGCCTCTGCGCCAGCCTGCGAAGCGTTTTCCGGTAGGGCCGCGTCTCTGGCGACAGCTCCCACGGCCGAAGAGCCAGGAGGGAAAGCCGTGCCTCATTGGAAAGCTCTTTGACAGCCACTCGCGTGGGCCCACAGCCCGTGGGGCTGCGGGCTTTCCGGCGGCCGTCAGCCTGGGCGACAACGGCGACCACATGGCGCCGCCGTGCCAGCCTGCGAAGCATTTTTCGGTTGGGCCGCGGCTCTGGCGACAGCTCCCACGGCCGAAGAGCCAGGAGGGAAAGCCGTGCCTCGTTGGAAAGCTCTTTGGCAGCCGCTCGCGTGGCCCCACAGCCCGTGGGGCTGCGGGCTTTGCAGCGGCCATCAGCCTGAGCGACACCTGCACCCAGGTGGGGCCGCCGCGCCAACCTGCGAAGCATTTTCCGGTAGGGCCGCGTCTCTGGCGACAGCTCCCACGCCCGAAGAGCCAGGAGGGAAAGCCGTGCCTCGTTGGAAAGCTCTTTGGCAGCCGCTCGCGTGGCCCCACAGCCCGTGGGGCTGCGGGCTTTGCGGCGGCCGTCAGCCTCGGCGCCAACGGCGCCCACGTCGGGCCGCCGCGCCAGCCTGCAAAGCATTTTCCGGTAGGGCCGCGGCTCTGGCGACAGCTCCCACGCCCGAAGAGCCAGGAGGGAAAGCCGTGCCTCGTTGGAAAGCTCTTTGGCAGCCGCTCGCGTGGCCCCACAGCCCGTCGGGCTGCGGGCTTTGCGGCGGCCATCAGCCTCGGCGCCACCGGCGCCCACATTGCGCCGCCGCGCCAGCCTGCGAAGCATTTTCCGGTAGGGCCGCGTCTCTGGCGACAGCTCCCACGGCCGAAGAGCCAGGAGGGAAAGCCGTGCCTCGTTGGAAAGCTCTTTGGCAGCCGCTCGCGTGGCCCCACAGCCCGTGGGGCTGCGGGCTTTCCGGCGGCCGTCAGCCTCGGTGCCACCGGCAACCACATGGCGCCGCCGCGCCAGCCTGCGAAGCATTTTCCGGTAGGGCCGTGGCTCTGGCGACAGCTCCCACGCCCGAAGAGCCAGGAGGGAAAGCCGTGCCTCGTTGGAAAGCTCTTTGGCAGCCGCTCGCGTGGCCCCACAGCCCGTGGGGCTGCGGGCTTTCCGGCGGCCGTCAGCCTGGGCGACACCGGCGCCCAGGTGGGGCCGCTGCGCCAGCCTGCAAAGCATTTTCCGGTAGGGCCGCGTCTCTGGCGACAGCTCCCACGCCCGAAGAGCCAGGAGGGAAAGCCGTGCCTCGTTGGAAAGCTCTTTGGCAGCCGCTCGCGTGGCCCCACAGCCCATGGGGCTGCGGGCTTTGCGGCGGCCGTCAGCCTCGGCGCCACCGGCGCCCACATTGCGCCGCCGCGCCAGCCTGCGAAGCATTTTCCAGTAGGGCCGCGGCTCTGGCGACAGCTCCCACGCCCGAAGAGCCAGGAGGGAAAGCCGTGCCTCGTTGGAAAGCTCTTTGGCAGCCGCTCGACTGGCCCCATAGCCCGTGGGGCTGCGGGCTTTGCGGCGGCCGTCAGCCTCGGCGCCACCGGCGACCACATGGCGCCGCCGCGCCAGCCTGCGAAGCATTTTCCGGTAGGGCCGTGGCTCTGGCCACAGCTCCCACGCCCTAAGAGCCAGGAGGGAAAGCCGTGCCTCGTTGGAAAGCTCTTTGGCAGTCGCTCGCGTGGCCCCACAGCCCGTGGGGCTGCGGGCTTTGCGGCGGCCGTCAGCCTGGGCGACACCGGCGCCCAGGTGGGGCTGCCGCGCCAGCCTGCGAAGCATTTTCCAGTAGGGCCGCGGCTCTGGCGACAGCTCCCACGCCCGAAGAGCCAGGAGGGAAAGCCGTGCCTCGTTGGAAAGCTCTTTGGCAGCCGCTCGCGTGGCCCCACAGCCTGTGGGGCTGCGGGCTTTCCGGCGGCCGTCAGCCTGGGCGACACCGGCGCCCACGTCGGGCCTCTGCGCCAGCCTGCGAAGCATTTTCCGGTAGGGCCGCGTCTCTGGCGACAGCTCCCACGCCCGAAGAGCCAGGAGGGAAAGCCGTGCCTCATTGGAAAGCTCTTTGGCAGCCACTCGCGTGGGCCCACAGGCCGTGGGGCTGCGGGCTTTCTGGCGGCCGTCAGCCTGGGCGACACCGGCGCCCACGTTGCGCCGCCGTGCCAGCCTGCGAAGCATTTTTCGGTTGGGCCGCGGCTCTGGCGACAGCTCCCACGCCCGAAGAGCCAGGAGGGAAAGCCGTGCCTCGTTGGAAAGCTCTTTGGCAGCCGCTCGCGTGGCCCCACAGCCCGTGGGGCTGCGGGCTTTGCGGCGGCCATCAGCCTGGGCGACACCGGCACCCAGGTGGGGCCGCTGCGCCAACCTGCGAAGCATTTTCCGGTAGAGCCGCGTCTCTGGCGACAGCTCCCACGCCCGAAGAGCCAGGAGGGAAAGCCGTGCCTCGTTGGAAAGCTCTTTGGCAGCCGCTCGCGTGACCCCACAGCCCGTGGGGCTGCGGGCTTTCCGGCGGCTGTCAGCCTCGGCGCCACCGGCGCCCACGTCGGGCCGCCGCGCCAGCCTGCAAAGCATTTTCCGGTAGGGCCGCGTCTCTGGCGACAGCTCCCACGCCCGAAGAGCCAGGAGGGAAAGCCGTGCCTCGTTGGAAAGCCCTTTGGCAGCCGCTCGCGTGGCCCCACAGCCCGTGGGGCTGCGGGCTTTGCGGCGGCCTTCAGCCTCGGCGCCACCGGCGCCCACATTGCGCCGCCGCGCCAGCCTGCGAAGCATTTTCCGGTAGGGCCGCGGCTCTGGCGACAGCTCCCACGCCCGAAGAGCCAGGAGGGAAAGCCGTGCCTCGTTGGAAAGCTCTTTGGCAGCCACTCGCGTGGCCCCACAGCCCATGGGGCTGCGGGCTTTGCGGCGGCCGTCAGCCTGGGCGACACCGGCGCCCACGTGGGGCCGCCGCGCCAGCCTGCGAAGCATTTTGCGGTAGGGCCGCGGCTCTGGCGACAGCTCCCACGCCCGAAGAGCCAGGAGGGAAAGCCGTGCCTCGTTGGAAAGCTCTTTGGCAGCCGCTCGACTGGCCCCACAGCCCGTGGGGCTGCGGACTTTCCGGCGGCCGTCAGCCTCGGCGCCACCGGCGACCACATGGCGCCGCCGCGCCAGCCTGCGAAGCATTTTCCGGTAGGGCCGTGGCTCTGGCCACAGCTCCCACGCCCTAAGAGCCAGGAGGGAAAGCCGTGCCTCGTTGGAAAGCTCTTTGGCAGCCGCTCGCGTGGCCCCACAGCCCATGGGGCTGCGGGCTTTGCGGCGGCTGTCAGCCTCGGCGCCACCGGCGCCCATGTGGCGCCGCCGCGCCAGCCTGCAAAGCATTTTCCGGTAGGGCCGCGTCTCTGGCGACAGCTCCCACGGCCGAAGAGCCAGGAGGGAAAGCCGTGCCTCATTGGAAAGCTCTTTGGCAGCCACTCGCGTGGGCCCACAGCCCGTGGGGCTGCGGGCTTTCCGGCGGCCGTCAGCCTGGGCGACAACGGCGACCACATGGCGCCGCCGTGCCAGACTGCGAAGCATTTTCCGGTAGGGCCGCGGCTCTGGCGACAGCTCCCACGGCCGAAGAGCCAGGAGGGAAAGCCGTGCCTCGTTGGAAAGCTCTTTGGCAGCCGCTCGCGTGGCCCCACAGCCCGTGGGGCTGCGGGCTTTGCGGCGGCCATCAGCCTGAGCGACACCTGCACCCAGGTGGGGCCGCCGCGCCAACCTGCGAAGCATTTTCCGGTAGGGCCGCGTCTCTGGCGACAGCTCCCACGCCCGAAGAGCCAGGAGGGAAAGCCGTGCCTCGTTGGAAAGCTCTTTGGCAGCCGCTCGCGTGGCCCCACAGCCCGTGGGGCTGCGGGCTTTGCGGCGGCCGTCAGCCTCGGCGCCACCGGCGCCCACGTCGGGCCGCCGCGCCAGCCTGCAAAGCATTTTCCGGTAGGGCCGCGGCTCTGGCGACAGCTCCCACGCCCGAAGAGCCAGGAGGGAAAGCCGTGCCTCGTTGGAAAGCTCTTTGGCAGCCGCTCGTGTGGCCCCACAGCCCGTCGGGCTGCGGGCTTTGCGGCGGCCATCAGCCTCAGCGCCACCGGCGCCCACATTGCGCCGCCGCGCCAGCCTGCGAAGCATTTTCCGGTAGGGCCGCGGCTCTGGCAACAGCTCCCACGCCCGAAGAGCCAGGAGGGAAAGCCGTGCCTCGTTGGAAAGCTCTTTGGCAGCCGCTCGCGTGGCCCCACAGCCCGTGGGGCTGCGGGCTTTCCGGCGGCCGTCAGCCTCGGTGCCACCGGCAACCACATGGCGCCGCCGCGCCAGCCAGCGAAGCATTTTCCGGTAGGGCCGTGGCTCTGGCGACAGCTCCCACGCCCGAAGAGCCAGGAGGGAAAGCCGTGCCTCGTTGGAAAGCTCTTTGGAAGCCGCTCGCGTGGCCCCACAGCCCGTGGGGCTGCGGGCTTTCCGGCGGCCGTCAGCCTGGGCGACACCGGCGCCCAGGTGGGGCCGCCGCGCCAGCCTGCGAAGCATTTTCCGGTAGGGCCGCGGCTCTGGCCACAGCTCCCACGCCCGAAGAGCCAGGAGGGAAAGCCGTGCCTCGTTGGAAAGCTCTTTGGCAGCCGCTCGCGTGGCCCCACAGCCCGTGGGGCTGCGGGCTTTGCGGCGACAATCAGCCTGGGCGACACCGGCGCCCAGGTGGGGCCGCCGCGCCAGCCTGCGAAGCGTTTTCCGGTAGGGCCGCGGCTCTGGCAACAGCTCCCACGTCCGAAGAGCCAGGAGGGAAAGCCGTGCCTCATTGGAAAGCTCTTTGGCAGCCACTCGCGTGGGCCCACAGCCCGTGGGGCTGCGGGCTTTGCGGCGGCCGTCAGCCAGGGCTCCACTGGCGCCCAGGTGGGGCCGCTGCGCCAGCCTGCGAAGCATTTTCCGGTAGGGCCGCGGCTCTGGCGACAGCTCCCACGCCCGAAGAGCCAGGAGGGAAAGCCGTGCCTCGTTGGAAAGCTCTTTGGCAGCTGCTCGCAGGGCCCCACAGCCCGTGGGGCTGCGGGCTTTGCGGCGGCCATCAGCCTGTGCGCCACCGGCACCCAGGTGGGGCCGCCGCGCCAGCCTGCGAAGCATTTTCCGGTAGGGCCGCGTCTCTGGCGACAGCTCCCACGCCCGAAGAGCCAGGAGGGAAAGCCGTGCCTCGTTGGAAAGCTCTTTGGCAGCCGCTCGCGTGGCCCCACAGCCCGTGGGGCTGCGGGCTTTGCGGCGGCTGTCAGCCTGGGCGACACCGGCGACCACATGGCGCCGCCGCGCCAGCCTGCGAAGCATTTTCCGGTAGGGCTGCGGCTCTGGCGACAGCTCCCACGCCCGAAGAGCCAGGAGGGAAAGCCGTGCCTCGTTGGAAAGCTCTTTGGCAGCCGCTCGCGTGGCCCCACAGCCCATGGGGCTGCGGGCTTTGCGGCGACAATCAGCCTGGGCGACACCGGCGCCCAGGTGGGGCCGCCGCGCCAGCCTGCGAAGCGTTTTCCGGTAGGGCCGCGGCTCTGGCAACAGCTCCCACGTCCGAAGAGCCAGGAGGGAAAGCCGTGCCTCATTGGAAAGCTCTTTGGCAGCCACTCGCGTGGGCCCACAGCCCGTGGGGCTGCGGGCTTTGCGGCGGCCGTCAGCCAGGGCTCCACTGGCGCCCAGGTGGGGCCGCTGCGCCAGCCTGCGAAGCATTTTCCGGTAGGGCCGCGTCTCTGGCGACAGCTCCCACGCCCGAAGAGCCAGGAGGGAAAGCCGTGCCTCGTTGGAAAGCTCTTTGGCAGCTGCTCGCAGGGCCCTACAGCCCGTGGGGCTGCGGGCTTTGCGGCGGCCATCAGCCTGTGCGCCACCGGCACCCAGGTGGGTCCGCCGCGCCAGCCTGCGAAGCATTTTCCGGTAGGGCCGCGGCTCTGGCGACAGCTCCCACGCCCGAAGAGCCAGGAGGGAAAGCCGTGCCTCGTTGGAAAGCTCTTTGGCAGCCACTCGCGTGGCCCCACAGCCCGTGGGGCTGCGTGTTTTGCGGCGGCCGTCAGCCTGGGCGACACCGGCGCCCAGGTAGGGCCGCCACGCCAGCCTGCGAAGCATTTTCCGGTAGGGGCACGTCTCTGGCAACAGCTCCCACGCCCGAAGAGCCAGGAGGGAAAGCCGTGCCTCATTGGAAAGCTCTTTGGCAGTCGCTCGCATGGCCCCACAGCCCGTGGGGCTGCGGGCTTTGCGGCGGCCGTCAGCCTCGGCGCCACCGGCGACCACATGGCGCCGCCGCGCCAGCCTGCGAAGCATTTTCCGGTAGGGCCGCGGCTCTGGCCACAGCTCCCACGCCCGAAGAGCCAGGAGGGAAAGCCGTGCCTCGTTGGAAAGCTCTTTGGCAGCCGCTCGCGTGGCCCCACAGCCCGTGGGGCTGCGGGCTTTCCGGCGGCCATCTGCCTGGGCGACACCGGCGCCCAGGTGGGGCCGCCGCGCTAACCTGCGAAGCATTTTCCGGTAGGGACGCGTCTCTGGCGACAGCTCCCACGCCCGAAGAGCCAGGAGGGAAAGCCGTGCCTCGTTGGAAAGCTCTTTGGCAGCCGCTCGCGTGGCCCCACAGCCCGTGGGGCTGCGGGCTTTCCGGCGGCTGTCAGCCTGAGCGACACCGGCGACCACATGGCGCCGCCGCGCCAGCCTGCGAAGCATTTTTCGGTTGGGCCGCGGTTCTGGCGACAGCTCCCACGCCCGAAGAGGCAGGAGGGAAAGCCGTGCCTCGTTGGAAAGCTCTTTGGCAGCCGCTCGCGTGGCCCCACAGCCTGTGAGCTGCGGGCTTTGCGGCGGCTGTCAGCCTCGGCGCCACCGCCGCCCACATTGCGCCGCCGCGCCAGCCTGCGAAGCATTTTCCGGTAGGGCCGCGTCTCTGGCGACAGCTCCCACGCCCGAAGAGCCAGGAGGGAAAGCCGTGCCTCGTTGGAAAGCTCTTTGGCAGCCGCTCGCGTGGCCCCACAACCCGTGGGGCTGCGGGCTTTCCGGCGGCCATCAGCCTCCGCGCCACCGGCGCCCACGTTGCGCCGCCGCGCCAGACTGCGAAGCATTTTCCGGTAGGGCCGCGGCTCTGGCGACAGCTCCCACGCCCGAAGAGCCAGGAGGGAAAGCCGTGCCTCGTTGGAAAGCTCTTTGGCAGCCGCTCGCGTGGCCCCACAGCCCGTGGGGCTGCGGGCTTTGCGGCGGCTGTCAGCCTCGGCGCCACCGGCGGCCACGTGGCGCGACCGCGCCAGCCTGCAAAGCATTTTCCGGTAGGGCCGCGTCTCTGGCGACAGCTCCCACGCCCAAAGAGCCAGGAGGGAAAGCCGTGCCTCGTTGGAAAGCTCTTTGGCAGCCGCTCGCATGGCCCCACAGCCCGTGGGGCTGCGGGCTTTGCGGCGGCCGTCAGCCTGGGAGACACTGGTGCCCAGGTGGTGCCGCCGCGCCAGCCTGCGAAGCATTTTGCGGTAGGGCCGCGGCTCTGGCGACAGCTCCCACGACCGAAGAGCCAGGAGGGAAAGCCGTGCCTCGTTGGAAAGCTCTTTGGCAGCCGCTCGCGTGGCCCCACAGCCCGTGGGGCTGCGGGCTTTGCGGCGGCCGTCAGCCTGGGCGACACCAGCGACCACATGGCGCCGCCGCGCCATCCTGCGAAGCATTTTTCGGTTGGGCCGCGTCTCTGGCGACAGCTCCCACGCCCGAAGAGCCAGGAGGGAAAGCCGTGCCTCGTTGGAAAGCTCTTTGGCAGCCACTCGCGTGGCCCCACAGCCCGTGGGGCTGCGGGCTTTGCGGCGGCTGTCAGCCTCGGCGCCACCGGAGCCCACATTGCGCCGCCGCGCCAGCCTGCGAAGCATTTTCCGGTAGGGCCGCGGCTCTGGCGACAGCTCCCACGCCTGAAGTGCCAGGAGGGAAAGCCGTGCCTCGTTGGAAAGCTCTTTGGCAGCCGCTCGCGTGGCCCCACAGCCCGTGGGGCTGCGGGCTTTGCGGCGGCCGTCAGCCTCGGCACCACCGGCGCCCACGTGGCACCGCCGCGCCAGCCAGAGAAGCATTTTCCGGTAGGGCTGCGTCTCTGGCGACAGCTCCCACGCCCGAAGAGCCAGGAGGGAAAGCCGTGCCTCGTTGGAAAGCTCTTTGGCAGCCGCTCGCGTGGCCCCACAGCCCGTGGGGCTGCGGTCTTTGCGGCGGCCGTCAGCCTGGGTGACACCGGCGCCCAGGTGGGGCCGCCGCGCTAGCCTGCGAAGCATTTTCCGGTAGGGCCGCGGCTCTGGCGACAGCTCCCACGCCCGAAGAGGCAGGAGGGAAAGCCGTGCCTCGTTGGAAAGATCTTTGGCAGCCGCTCGCGTGGCCCACAGCCCGTGGGGCGGCGGGCTTTCCGGCAGCCGTCAGCCTCGGCGACACCGGCGCTCATGTGGCACTGCTGCACCAGCCTGCGAAGCATTTTGCGGTAGGGCCGCGTCTCTGGCGACAGCTCCCACGGCCGAAGAGCCAGGAGGGAAAGCCGTGCCTCGTTGGAAAGCTCTTTGGCAGCCGCTCGCGTGGCCCCACAGCCCATGGGGCTGCGGGCTTTGCAGCGGCCGTCAGCCTCGGCGCCACCGGCGACCAAGTCGTGCCGCCACGCAAACGTGCGAAGCATTTTCCGGTAGGGCCGCGGCTCTGGCGACAGCTCCCACGCCCGAAGAGCCAGGAGGGAAAGCCGTGCCTCGTTGGAAAGCTCTTTGGCAGCCGCTCGCGTGGCCCCACAGCCCATGGGTCTGCGGGCTTTCCGGCGGCCGTCAGCCTCGGCGCCACCGACGCCCACGTTGCGCCGCCGCGCCAGCCTGCGAAGCATTTTCCGGTAGGGCCGCGGCTCTGGCGACAGCTCCCACACCCGAAGAGCCAGGAGGGAAAGCCGTGCCTCATTGGAAAGCTCTTTGGCAGCTGCTCGCATGGCCCCACAGCCCGTGGGGCTGCGGGCTTTGCGGCGGCCGTCAGCTTCGGCGCCACCGGCACCCACGTGGGGCCGCTGTGCCAGCCTGCGAAGCATTTTCCGGTAGGGCCGCGTCTCTGGCGACAGCTCCCACGGCTGAAGAGCCAGGAGGGAAAGCCGTGCCTCGTTGGAAAGCTCTTTGGCAGCCGCTCGCGTGGCCCCACAGCCCGTGGGGCTGCGGGCTTTCGGCGGCAGTCAGTCTCGGCGCCACCGGCGCACACGTCGGGGCGCCGCGCCAGCCTGCGAAGCATTTTGCGGTAGGGCCGCGTCTCTGGCGACAGCTCCCACGCCCGAAGAGCCAGGAGGGAAAGCCGTGCCTCGTTGGAAAGCTCTTTGGCAGCCGCTCGCGTGGCCCCACAGCCCGTGGGGCTGCGGGCTTTGCGGCGGCCGTCAGCCTGGGCGACACCGGCGCCCAGGTGGGGCCGCCGCGCCAGCCTGCGAAGCATTTTCCGGTAGGGCCGCGGCTCTGGCGACAGCTCCCACGGCCGAAGAGCCAGGAGGGAAAGCCGTGCCTCATTGGAAAGCTCTTTGGCAGCCGCTCGCGTGGCCCCACAGCCCGTGGGGCTGCGGGCTTTCCGGCGGCCGTCAGCCTCGGCGCCACCGGCGACCACGTGGCGCCGCCGCACCAGCCTGCGAAGCATTTTCCGGTAGGGCCGCGTCTCTGGCGACAGCTCCCACGCCCGAAGAGCCAGGAGGGAAAGCCGTGCCTCGTTGGAAAGCTCTTTGGCAGCCGCTCGCGTGGCCCCACAGCCCATGGGGCTGCGGGCTTTCGGCGGCTGTCAGCCTCGGCGCCACCGGCGCCCACGTTGCGCCGCTGCGCCAGCCTGCGAAGCATTTTCCGGTAGGGCCGCGTCTCTGGCGACAGCTCCCACGCCCGAAGAGCCAGGAGGGAAAGCCGTGCCTCGTTGGAAAGCTCTTTGGCAGCCGCTCGCGTGGCCCCACAGCCCGTGGGGCTGCGGGCTTTCCGGCGGCTGTCAGCCTCGGCGCCACCGGCGCCCACGTGGCGCGACCGCGCCAGCCTGCGAAGCATTTTCCGGTAGGGCCGCGTCTCTGGCGACAGCTCCCACGCCCGAAGAGCCAGGAGGGAAAGCCGTGCCTCGTTGGAAAGCTCTTTGGCAGCCACTCGCGTGGCCCCACAGCCCATGGGGCTGCGGGCTTTGTGGCGGCTGTCAGCCTCGGCGCCACCGGCGCCCATGTCGGGGCGCCGCGCCAGCCTGCGAAGCATTTTCCGGTAGGGCCGCGGCTCTGGCGACAGCTCCCACGCCCGAAGAGCCAGGAGGGAAAGCCGTGCCTCGTTGGAAAGCTCTTTGGCAGCCACTCACGTGGCCCCACAGCCCGTGGGGCTGCGGGCTTTCAGGCGGCTGTCAGCCTCGGCGCCACCGGCGACCACATGGCGCCACCGCGCCAGCCTGCGAAGCATTTTCCGGTAGGGCCGCTGCTCTGGCCACAGCTCCAACGCCCGAAGAGCCAGGAGGGAAAGCCGTGCCTCGTTGGAAAGCTCTTTGGCAGCCGCTCGCGTGGCCCCACAGCCCGTGGGGCTGCGGGCTTTGCGGCGGCCGTCAGCCTCGGCAACACCGGCGCCCACGTCGGGCCGCCGCGCCAGCCTGCGAAGCATTTTCCGGTAGGGCCGCGTCTCTCGCGACAGCTCCCACGGCTGAAGAGCCAGGAGGGAAAGCCGTGCCTCGTTGGAAAGCTCTTTGGCAGTCACTCACGTGGCCCCACAGCCCGTGGGGCTGCGGGCTTTGCGGCGGCCGTCAGCCTCGGTGCCACCGGCGCCCACGTGGCGCCGCCATGCCAGCCTGCGAAGCATTTTCCGGTAGGGCCGCGGCTCTGGCGACAGCTCCCACGCCCGAAGAGCCAGGAGGGAAAGCCGTGCCTCGTTGGAAAGCTCTTTGGCAGCCGCTCGCGTGGCCCCACAGCCTGTGGGGCTGCGGGCTTTGCGGCGGCCATCAGCCTGGGCGACACCGGCACCCATGTGGGGCCGCCGCGCCAACCTGCGAAGCATTTTCTGGTAGGGCCGCGTCTCTGGCGACAGCTCCCACGCCCGAAGAGCCAGGAGGGAAAGCCGTGCCTCGTTGGAAAGCTCTTTGGCAGCCGCTCGCGTGGCCCCACAGCCCGTGGGGCTGCGGGCTTTCCGGCGGCTGTCAGCCTCGGCGCCACCGGCGCCCACGTGGCGCGACCGCGCCAGCCTGCGAAGCATTTTCCGGTAGGGCCGCGTCTCTGGCGACAGCTCCCACGCCCGAAGAGCCAGGAGGGAAAGCCGTGCCTCGTTGGAAAGCTCTTTGGCAGCCGCTCGCGTAGCCCCACAGCCCATGGGGCTGCGGGCTTTCGGCGGCTGTCAGCCTCGGCGCCACCGGCGCCCACGTCGGGCCGCCGCGCCAGCCTGCGAAGCATTTTCCGGTAGGGCCGCGGCTCTGGCGACAGCTCCCACGCCCGAAGAGCCAGGAGGGAAAGCCGTGCCTCGTTGGAAAGCTCTTTGGCAGCCGCTTGCGTGGCCCCATAGCCCGTGGGGCTGCGGGTTTTGCGGCGGCCGTCAGCCTCGGCGCCACCGGCGCCCACGTCGGGCCGCCGCGCCAGCCTGCAAAGCATTTTCCGGTAGGGCCGCGGCTCTGGCGACAGCTCCCACGCCCGAAGAGCCAGGAGGGAAAGCCGTGCCTCGTTGGAAAGCTCTTTGGCAGCCGCTCGCGTGGCCCCACAGCCCGTGGGGCTGCGGGCTTTGCGGCGGCCGTCAGCCTCGGCAACACCGGCGCCCACGTCGGGCCGCGGCGCCAGCCTGCGAAGCATTTTCCGGTAGGGCTGCGTCTCTCGCGACAGCTCCCACGGCTGAAGAGCCAGGAGGGAAAGCCGTGCCTCGTTGGAAAGCTCTTTGGCAGTCACTCACGTGGCCCCACAGCCCGTGGGGCTGCGGGCTTTGCGGCGGCCGTCAGCCTCGGTGCCACCGGCGCCCACGTGGCGCCGCCATGCCAGCCTGCGAAGCATTTTCCGGTAGGGCCGCGTCTCTGGCGACAGCTCCCACGCCCGAAGAGCCAGGAGGGAAAGCCGTGCCTCGTTGGAAAGCTCTTTGGCAGCCGCTCGCGTGGCCCCACAGCCCGTGGGGCTGCGGGCTTTCGGCGGCAGTCAGTCTCGGCGCCACCGGCGCCCACGTCGGGGCGCCGCGCCAGCCTGCGAAGCATTTTCCGGTAGGGCCGCGGCTCTGGCGACAGCTCCCACGCCCGAAGAGCCAGGAGGGAAAGCCGTGCCTCGTTGGAAAGCTCTTTGGCAGCCGCTCGCGTGGCCCCACAGCCTGTGGGGCTGTGGGCTTTGCGGCGGCCATCAGCCTGGGCGACACCGGCACCCAGGTGGGGCCGCCGCGCCAACCTGCGAAGCATTTTCTGGTAGGGCCGCGTCTCTGGCGACAGCTCCCACGCCCGAAGAGCCAGGAGGGAAAGCCGTGCCTCGTTGGAAAGCTCTTTGGCAGCCGCTCGCGTGGCCCCACAGCCCGTGGGGCTGCGGGCTTTGCGGCGGCCGTCAGCCTCGGCGCCACCGGCGCCCACGTGGCGCGACCGCGCCAGCCTGCAAAGCATTTTCCGGTAGGGCCGCGGCTCTGGCGACAGCTCCCACGCCCGAAGAGCCAGGAGGGAAAGCCGTGCCTCGTTGGAAAGCTCTTTGGCAGCCGCTCGCGTGGCCCCACAGCCCATGGGGCTGCGGGCTTTCGGCGGCAGTCAGCCTCGGCGCCACCGGCGCCCACGTCGGGCCGCCGCGCCAGCCTGCGAAGCATTTTCCGGTAGGGCCGCGGCTCTGGCGACAGCTCCCACGCCCGAAGAGGCAGGAGGGAAAGCCGTTCCTCCTTGGAAAGCTCTTTGGCAGCTGCTCGCATGGCCCCACAGGCCGTGGGGCTGCGGGCTTTCCGGCGGCCGTCAGCCTCGGCGCCACCAGCGCCCACGTTGCGCCGCTGCGCCAGCCTGCGAAGCATTTTCCGGTAGGGACGCGGCTCTGGTGACAGCTCCCATGCCCGAAGAGCCAGGAGGGAAAGCCGTGCCTCATTGGAAAGCTCTTTGGCAGCCGCTCGCGTGGCCCCACAGCCCGTGGGGCTGCGGGCTTTGCGGCGGCCATCAGCCTCGGCGCCACCGGCGCCCACATTGCGCCGCCGCGCCAGCCTGCGAAGCATTTTTCGGTTGGGCCGCGGCTCTAGCCACAGCTGCCACGCCCGAAGAGCCAGGAGGGAAAGCCGTGCCTCGTTGGAAAGCTCTTTGACAGCCGCTCGCGTAGCCCCACAGCCCGTGGGGCTGCGGGCTTTCCGGCGGCCGTCAGCCTGGGCGACACCGGCGCACACGTGGCGCCGCCGCGCCAGCCTGCGAAGCATTTTCCGGTAGGGCCGCGGCTCTGGCGACAGCTCCCACGCCCGAAGAGCCAGGAGGGAAAGCCGTGCCTCGTTGGAAAGCTCTTTGGCAGTCGCTCGCATGGCCCTAAAGCCCATGGGGCTGTGGGCTTTGCGGCGGCCGTCAGCCTCGGCGCAACTGGCGCCCACGTGGTGCCGCCGCGCCAGCCTGCGAAGCAATTTCCGGTAGGGCCGCGTCTCTGGCGACAGCTCCCACGCCCGAAGAGCCAGGAGGGAAAGCCGTGCCTCGTTGGAAAGCTCTTTGGCAGCCGCTCGCGTGGCCCCACAGCCCGTGGGGCTGCGGGCTTTGCGGCGGCCGTCAGCCTCGGTGGCTCCGGCGCCCACGTGGCGCCGCTGCACCAACCTGCGAAGCATTTTCCGGTAGGGCTGTGGCTCTGGCGACAGCTCCCACGCCCGAAGAGCCAGGAGGGAAAGCCGTGCCTCGTTGGAAAGCTCTTTGGCAGCCGCTCGCGTGGCCCCAAAGCCCGTGGGGCTGCGGGATTTGCGGCGGCCGTCAGCCTCGGCGACACCGTCGCCCACGTTGCGCCGCTGTGCCAGCCTGCGAAGCATTTTCCGGTAGGGCCGCGGCTCTGGCGACAGCTCCCACGCCCGAAGAGCCAGGAGGGAAAGCCGTGCCTCGTTGGAAAGCTCTTTGGCAGCCGCTCGCGTGGCCCCACAGGCCATGGGGCTGCGGGCTTTCGGCGGCAGTCAGCCTCGGCGCCACCGGGGCCCACGTCGGGCCGCCGCGCCAGCCTGCGAAGCATTTTCCAGTAGGGCCGCGGCTCTGGCGACAGCTCCCACGCCCGAAGAGCCAGGAGGGAAAGCCGTGCCTCCTTGGAAAGCTCTTTGGCAGCTGCTCGCATGGCCCCACAGCCCGTGGGGCTGCGGGCTTTCCGGCGGCCGTCAGCCTCGGCGCCACCAGCGCCCACGTTGCGCCGCTGCGCCAGCCTGCGAAGCATTTTCCGGTAGGGACGCGGCTCTGGTGACAGCTCCCACGCCCGAAGAGCCAGGAGGGAAAGCCGTGCCTCATTGGAAAGCTCTTTGGCAGCCGCTCGCCTGGCCCCACAGCCCGTGGGGCTGCGGGCTTTGCGGCGGCCATCAGCCTCGGCGCCACCGGTGCCCACATTGCGCCGCCGCGCCAGCCTGCGAAGCATTTTCCGGTAGGGCCGCGGCTCTGGCGACAGCTCCCACGCCCAAAGAGCCAGGAGGGAAAGCCGTGCCTCGTTGGAAAGCTCTTTGGCAGCCACTCGTGTCGTCCCACAGCCCGTGGGGCTGCGGGCTTTGCGGCGGCCGTCAGCCTGGGCGACACCGGCGCCCACGTGGCGCGACCGCGCCAGCCTGCAAAGCATTTTCCGGTAGGGCCGCGGCTCTGGCGACAGCTCCCACGTCCGAAGAGCCAGGAGGGAAAGCCGTGCCTCGTTGGAAAGCTCTTTGGCAGCCGCTCGCGTGACCCCACAGCCCATGGGGCTGCGGGCTTTGCAGCGGCCGTCAGCCTCAGCGCCACCGGCGCCCAAGTCGGGCCGCCACGCAAGCGTGCGAAGCATTTTCCGGTAGGGCCGCGGCTCTGGCGACAGCTCCCACGCCCGAAGAGGCAGGAGGGAAAGCCGTGCCTCGTTGGAAAGCTCTTTGGCAGCCGCTCGCGTGGCCCCACAGCCCATGGGGCTGCGGGCTTTGCGGCGGCCGTCAGCCTCAGCGCCACCGACGCCCACGTTGCGCCGCCGCGCCAGCCTGCGAAGCATTTTCCGGTAGGGCCGCGGCTCTGGCCACAGCTCCCACACCCGAAGAGCCAGGAGGGAAAGCCGTGCCTCATTGGAAAGCTCTTTGGCAGCTGCTCGCATGGCCCCACAGCCCGTGCGGCTGCGGGCTTTGCGGCGGCCGTCAGCTTCGGCGCCACCGGCACCCACGTGGGGCCGCTGTGCCAGCCTGCGAAGCATTTTCCGGTAGGGCCGCGGCTCTGGCGACAGCTCCCACGCCCGAAGAGCCAGGAGGGAAAGCCGTGCCTCGTTGGAAAGCTCTTTGGCAGCCGCTCGCGTGGCCCCACAGCCCGTGGGGCTGCGGGCTTTGCGGCGGCCGTCAGCCTCGGCGCCACCGGCGCCCACGTCGGGCCGCCGCGCCAGACTGTGAAGCATTTTCCGGTAGGGCCGCGGCTCTAGCAACAGCTCCCACGCCCGAACAGCCAGGAAGGAAAGCCGTGCCTCGTTGGAAAGCTCTTTGGCAGCCCCTCGCGTGGCCCCAGAGCCCGTGGGGCAGCGGGCTTTCCGGCGGCCGGCAGTCTCGGCGCCACCGGCGCCCACGTGGGGCCGCCGCGCCAGCCTGCAAAGCATTTTCCGGTAGGGCCGCGGCTCTGGCGACAGCTCCCACGCCCGAAGAGCCAGGAGGGAAAGCCGTGCCTCGTTGGAAAGCTCTTTGGGAGCCACTCGCGTGGCCCCATAGCCCATGGGGCTGCGGGCTTTGCGGCGGCCGTCAGCCTGGGCGACACCGGCGCCCACGTGGGGCCGCCGCGCCAGCCTGCGAAACATTTTGCGGTAGGGCCGCGGCTCTGGCGACAGCTCCCACGCCCGAAGAGCCAGGAGGGAAAGCCGTGCCTCGTTGGAAAGCTCTTTGGCAGCCGCTCGCGTGGCCCCACAGCCCGTGGGGCTGTGGGCTTTCCGGCGGCCGTCAGCCTCGGTGCCACCGGCGACCACGTGGCGCGACCGCGCCAGCCTGCGAAGCATTTTCCGGTAGGGCCGCGTCTCTGGCGACAGCTCCCACGCCCGAAGAGCCAGGAGGGAAAGCCGTGCCTCGTTGGAAAGCTCTTTGGCAGCCGCTCGCGTAGCCCCACAGCCCATGGGGCTGCGGGCTTTCGGCGGCTGTCAGCCTCGGCGCCACCGGCGCCCACGTCGGGCCGCCGCGCCAGCCTGCGAAGCATTTTCCGGTAGGGCCGCGGCTCTGGCGACAGCTCCCACGCCCGAAGAGCCAGGAGGGAAAGCCGTGCCTCGTTGGAAAGCTCTTTGGCAGCCGCTTGCGTGGCCCCATAGCCCGTGGGGCTGCGGGTTTTGCGGCGGCCGTCAGCCTCGGCGCCACCGGCGCCCACGTCGGGCCGCCGCGCCAGCCTGCAAAGCATTTTCCGGTAGGGCCGCGGCTCTGGCGACAGCTCCCACGCCCGAAGAGCCAGGAGGGAAAGCCGTGCCTCGTTGGAAAGCTCTTTGGCAGCCGCTCGCGTGGCCCCACAGCCCGTGGGGCTGCGGGCTTTGCGGCGGCCGTCAGCCTCGGCAACACCGGCGCCCACGTCGGGCCGCGGCGCCAGCCTGCGAAGCATTTTCCGGTAGGGCTGCGTCTCTCGCGACAGCTCCCACGGCTGAAGAGCCAGGAGGGAAAGCCGTGCCTCGTTGGAAAGCTCTTTGGCAGTCACTCACGTGGCCCCACAGCCCGTGGGGCTGCGGGCTTTGCGGCGGCCGTCACCCTCGGTGCCACCGGCGCCCACGTGGCGCCGCCATGCCAGCCTGCGAAGCATTTTCCGGTAGGGCCGCGTCTCTGGCGACAGCTCCCACGCCCGAAGAGCCAGGAGGGAAAGCCGTGCCTCGTTGGAAAGCTCTTTGGCAGCCGCTCGCGTGGCCCCACAGCCCGTGGGGCTGCGGGCTTTCGGCGGCAGTCAGTCTCGGCGCCACCGGCGCCCACGTCGGGGCGCCGCGCCAGCCTGCGAAGCATTTTCCGGTAGGGCCGCGGCTCTGGCGACAGCTCCCACGCCCGAAGAGCCAGGAGGGAAAGCCGTGCCTCGTTGGAAAGCTCTTTGGCAGCCGCTCGCGTGGCCCCACAGCCTGTGGGGCTGTGGGCTTTGCGGCGGCCATCAGCCTGGGCGACACCGGCACCCAGGTGGGGCCGCCGCGCCAACCTGCGAAGCATTTTCTGGTAGGGCCGCGGCTCTGGCGACAGCTCCCACGCCCGAAGAGCCAGGAGGGAAAGCCGTGCCTCGTTGGAAAGCTCTTTGGCAGCCGCTCGCGTGGCCCCACAGCCCGTGGGGCTGCGGGCTTTGCGGCGGCCGTCAGCCTCGGCGCCACCGGCGCCCACGTGGCGCGACCGCGCCAGCCTGCAAAGCATTTTCCGGTAGGGCCGCGGCTCTGGCGACAGCTCCCACGCCCGAAGAGCCAGGAGGGAAAGCCGTGCCTCGTTGGAAAGCTCTTTGGCAGCCGCTCGCGTGGCCCCACAGCCCATGGGGCTGCGGGCTTTCGGCGGCAGTCAGCCTCGGCGCCACCGGCGCCCACGTCGGGCCGCCGCGCCAGCCTGCGAAGCATTTTCCAGTAGGGCCGCGGCTCTGGCGACAGCTCCCACGCCCGAAGAGCCAGGAGGGAAAGCCGTTCCTCCTTGGAAAGCTCTTTGGCAGCTGCTCGCATGGCCCCACAGGCCGTGGGGCTGCGGGCTTTCCGGCGGCCGTCAGCCTCGGCGCCACCAGCGCCCACGTTGCGCCGCTGCGCCAGCCTGCGAAGCATTTTCCGGTAGGGACGCGGCTCTGGTGACAGCTCCCATGCCCGAAGAGCCAGGAGGGAAAGCCGTGCCTCATTGGAAAGCTCTTTGGCAGCCGCTCGCGTGGCCCCACAGCCCGTGGGGCTGCGGGCTTTGCGGCGGCCATCAGCCTCGGCGCCACCGGCGCCCACATTGCGCCGCCGCGCCAGCCTGCGAAGCATTTTTCGGTTGGGCCGCGGCTCTACCCACAGCTGCCACGCCCGAAGAGCCAGGAGGGAAAGCCGTGCCTCGTTGGAAAGCTCTTTGACAGCCGCTCGCGTAGCCCCACAGCCCGTGGGGCTGCGGGCTTTCCGGCGGCCGTCAGCCTGGGCGACACCGGCGCACACGTGGCGCCGCCGCGCCAGCCTGCGAAGCATTTTCCGGTAGGGCCGCGGCTCTGGCGACAGCTCCCACGCCCGAAGAGCCAGGAGGGAAAGCCGTGCCTCGTTGGAAAGCTCTTTGGCAGTCGCTCGCATGGCCCTAAAGCCCATGGGGCTGTGGGCTTTGCGGCGGCCGTCAGCCTCGGCGCAACTGGCGCCCACGTGGTGCCGCCGCGCCAGCCTGCGAAGCAATTTCCGGTAGGGCCGCGTCTCTGGCGACAGCTCCCACGCCCGAAGAGCCAGGAGGGAAAGCCGTGCCTCGTTGGAAAGCTCTTTGGCAGCCGCTCGCGTGGCCCCACAGCCCGTGGGGCTGCGGGCTTTGCGGCGGCCGTCAGCCTCGGCGCCACCGGCGCCCACGTCGGGCCGCTGCTCCAGCCTGCGAAGCATTTTCCGGTAGGGCCGCGGCTCTGGCGACAGCTCCCACGGCCTAAGAGCCAGGAGGGAAAGC
Organism: Larus michahellis; assembly: GCF_964199755.1. Taxonomy (NCBI): domain Eukaryota; kingdom Metazoa; phylum Chordata; class Aves; order Charadriiformes; family Laridae; genus Larus; species Larus michahellis. The sequence goes on from NW_027436004.1 coordinate 476,008, forward strand.
CGTGCCTCGTTGGAAAGCTCTTTGGCAGCCGCTCGCATGGCCCCACAGCCCGTGGGGCTGCGGGCTTTCTGGCGGCCGTCAGCCTCGGTGGCTCCGGCGCCCACGTGGCGCCGCTGCACCAACCTGCGAAGCATTTTCCGGTAGGGCTGTGGCTCTGGCGACAGCTCCCACGCCCGAAGAGCCAGGAGGGAAAGCCGTGCCTCGTTGGAAAGCTCTTTGGCAGCCGCTCGCGTGGCCCCAAAGCCCGTGGGGCTGCGGGATTTGCGGCGGCCGTCAGCCTCGGCGACACCGTCGCCCACGTTGCGCCGCTGTGCCAGCCTGCGAAGCATTTTCCGGTAGGGCCGCGGCTCTGGCGACAGCTCCCACGCCCGAAGAGCCAGGAGGGAAAGCCGTGCCTCGTTGGAAAGCTCTTTGGCAGCCGCTCGCGTGGCCCCACAGCCCATGGGGCTGCGGGCTTTCGGCGGCAGTCAGCCTCGGCGCCACCGGCGCCCACGTCGGGCCGCCGCGCCAGCCTGCGAAGCATTTTCCAGTAGGGCCGCGGCTCTGGCGACAGCTCCCACGCCCGAAGAGCCAGGAGGGAAAGCCGTGCCTCCTTGGAAAGCTCTTTGGCAGCTGCTCGCATGGCCCCACAGGCCGTGGGGCTGCGGGCTTTGCGGCGGCCGTCAGCCTCGGCGCCACCAGCGCCCACGTTGCGCCGCTGCGCCAGCCTGCGAAGCATTTTCCGGTAGGGACGCGGCTCTGGTGACAGCTCCCACGCCCGAAGAGCCAGGAGGGAAAGCCGTGCCTCATTGGAAAGCTCTTTGGCAGCTGCTCGCCTGGCCCCACAGCCCGTGGGGCTGCGGGCTTTGCGGCGGCCATCAGCCTCGGCGCCACCGGTGCCCACATTGCCCCGCCGCGCCAGCCTGCGAAGCATTTTCCGGTAGGGCCGCGGCTCTGGCGACAGCTCCCACGCCCAAAGAGCCAGGAGGGAAAGCCGTGCCTCGTTGGAAAGCTCTTTGGCAGCCACTCGTATCGTCCCACAGCCCGTGGGGCTGCGGGCTTTCCGGCGGCCGTCAGCCTGGGCGACACCGGCGCCCACGTGGCGCGACCGCGCCAGCCTGCAAAGCATTTTCCGGTAGGGCCGCGGCTCTGGCCACAGCTCCCACGCCCGAAGAGCCAGGAGGGAAAGCCGTGCCTCGTTGGAAAGCTCTTTGGCAGCCGCTCGCGTGGCCCCACAGCCCATGGGGCTGCGGGCTTTGCAGCGGCCGTCAGCCTCAGCGCCACCGGCGCCCAAGTCGGGCCGCCACGCAAGCGTGCGAAGCATTTTCCGGTAGGGCCGCGGCTCTGGCGACAGCTCCCACGCCCGAAGAGCCAGGAGGGAAAGCCGTGCCTCGTTGGAAAGCTCTTTGGCAGCCGCTCGCGTGGCCCCACAGCCCATGGGGCTGCGGGCTTTCCGGCGGCCGTCAGCCTCGGCGCCACCGACGCCCACGTTGCGCCGCCGCGCCAGCCTGTGAAGCATTTTCCGGTAGGGCCGCGGCTCTGGCCACAGCTCCCACACCCGAAGAGCCAGGAGGGAAAGCCGTGCCTCATTGGAAAGCTCTTTGGCAGCTGCTCGCATGGCCCCACAGCCCGTGCGGCTGCGGGCTTTGCGGCGGCCGTCAGCTTCGGCGCCACCGGCACCCACGTGGGGCCGCTGTGCCAGCCTGCGAAGCATTTTCCGGTAGGGCCGCGGCTCTGGCGACAGCTCCCACGCCCGAAGAGCCAGGAGGGAAAGCCGTGCCTCGTTGGAAAGCTCTTTGGCAGCCGCTCGCGTGGCCCCACAGCCCGTGGGGCTGCGGGCTTTGCGGCGGCCGTCAGCCTCGGCGCCACCGGCGCCCACGTCGGGCCGCCGCGCCAGACTGTGAAGCATTTTCCGGTAGGGCCGCGGCTCTAGCAACAGCTCCCACGCCCGAACAGCCAGGAAGGAAAGCCGTGCCTCGTTGGAAAGCTCTTTGGCAGCCCCTCGCGTGGCCCCAGAGCCCGTGGGGCAGCGGGCTTTCCGGCGGCCGGCAGTCTCGGCGCCACCGGCGCCCACGAGGTGCCGCCGCGCCAGCCTGCAAAGCATTTTCCGGTAGGGCCGCGGCTCTGGCGACAGCTCCCACGCCCGAAGAGCCAGGAGGGAAAGCCGTGCCTCGTTGGAAAGCTCTTTGGGAGCCACTCGCGTGGCCCCATAGCCCATGGGGCTGCGGGCTTTGCGGCGGCCGTCAGCCTGGGCGACACCGGCGCCCACGTGGGGCCGCCGCGCCAGCCTGCGAAACATTTTCCGGTAGGGCCGCGTCTCTGGCAACAGCTCCCACGCCCGAAGAGCCAGGAGGGAAAGCCGTGCCTCATTGGAAAGCTCTTTGGCAGTCGCTCGCGTGGCCCCACAGCCCGTGGGGCTGCGGGCTTTGCGGCGGCTGTCAGCCTCGGCGCCACCGGCGCCCACGTGGCGCCGCCGTGCCAGCCTGCGAAGCATTTTCCGGTAGGGCCGCGGCTCTAGCAACAGCTCCCACGCCCGAAGAGCCAGGAAGGAAAGCCGTGCCTCGTTGGAAAGCTCTTTGGCAGCCCCTCGCGTGGCCCCAGAGCCCGTGGGGCAGCGGGCTTTCCGGCGGCCGGCAGTCTCGGCGCCACCGGCGCCCACGTGGTGCCGCCGCGCCAGCCTGCAAAGCATTTTCCGGTAGGGCCGCGGCTCTGGCGACAGCTCCCACGCCCGAAGAGCCAGGAGGGAAAGCCGTGCCTCGTTGGAAAGCTCTTTGGGAGCCGCTCGCGTGGCCCCATAGCCCATGGGGCTGCGGGCTTTGCGGCGGCCGTCAGCCTGGGCGACACCGGCGCCCACGTGGGGCCGCCGCGCCAGCCTGCGAAACATTTTCCGGTAGGGCCGCGTCTCTGGCAACAGCTCCCACGCCCGAAGAGCCAGGAGGGAAAGCCGTGCCTCATTGGAAAGCTCTTTGGCAGTCGCTCGCGTGGCCCCACAGCCCGTGGGGCTGCAGGCTTTCCAGCGGCTGTCAGCCTCGGCGCCACCGGCGCCCACATCGGGCCGCCGCGCCAGCCTGCGAAGCATTTTCCGGTAGGGCCGCGGCTCTGGCGATAGCTCCCACGCCCAAAGAGCCAGGAGGGAAAGCCGTGCCTCGTTGGAAAGCTCTTTGGCAGCCACTCGCGTGGCCCCACAGCCTGTGGGGCTGCGGGCTTTGCGGCGTCCGTCAGCCTGGGCAACACCGGCGCCCATGTGGCTCCGCTGCGCCAGCCTGCGAAGCATTTTCCGGTAGGGCCGCGGCTCTGGCCACAGCTCCCACGCCCGAAGAGCCAGGAGGGAAAGCCGTGCCTCGTTGGAAAGCTCTTTGGCAGCCGCTCGCGTGGCCCCACAGCCCGTGGGGCTGCGGGCTTTGCGGCGGCCGTCAGGCTCTGCGACACCGGCGCCCACGTTGGGCCGCTGCACCAGCCAGAGAAGCATTTTCCGGTAGGGCCGCGTCTCTGGCGACAGCTCCCACGCCCGAAGAGCCAGGAGGGAAAGCCGTGCCTCGTTGGAAAGCTCTTTGGCAGCCACTCACGTGGCCCCACAGCCCGTGGGGCTGCGGGCTTTGCGGCGGCCGTCAGCCTCGGTGCCACCGGCGCCCACGTGGCGCCGCCATGCCACCCTGCAAAGCATTTTCCGGTAGGGCCGCGTCTCTGGCGACAGCTCCCACGCCCGAAGAGCCAGGAGGGAAAGCCCTGCCTCGTTGGAAAGCTCTTTGGCAGACGGTCGCGTGGCCCCACAGCCCGTGGGGCTGCGGGCTTTGCGGCGGCCGTCAGCCTCGGCGCCACCGGCGCCCACGTCGGGCCGCTGCTCCAGCCTGCGAAGCATTTTCCGGTAGGGCCGCGGCTCTGGCGACAGCTCCCACGGCCTAAGAGCCAGGAGGGAAAGCCGTGCCTCGTTGGAAAGCTCTTTGGCAGCCGCTCGCATGGCCCCACAGCCCGTGGGGCTGCGGGCTTTCTGGCGGCCGTCAGCCTCGGTGGCTCCGGCGCCCACGTGGCGCCGCTGCACCAACCTGCGAAGCATTTTCCGGTAGGGCTGTGGCTCTGGCGACAGCTCCCACGCCCGAAGAGCCAGGAGGGAAAGCCGTGCCTCGTTGGAAAGCTCTTTGGCAGCCGCTCGCGTGGCCCCAAAGCCCGTGGGGCTGCGGGATTTGCGGCGGCCGTCAGCCTCGGCGACACCGTCGCCCACGTTGCGCCGCTGTGCCAGCCTGCGAAGCATTTTCCGGTAGGGCCGCGGCTCTGGCCACAGCTCCCACGCCCGAAGAGCCAGGAGGGAAAGCCGTGCCTCGTTGGAAAGCTCTTTGGCAGCCGCTCGCGTGGCCCCACAGCCCATGGGGCTGCGGGCTTTCGGCGGCAGTCAGCCTCGGCGCCACCGGCGCCCACGTCGGGCCGCCGCGCCAGCCTGCGAAGCATTTTCCAGTAGGGCCGCGGCTCTGGCGACAGCTCCCACGCCCGAAGAGCCAGGAGGGAAAGCCGTGCCTCCTTGGAAAGCTCTTTGGCAGCTGCTCGCATGGCCCCACAGGCCGTGGGGCTGCGGGCTTTCCGGCGGCCGTCAGCCTCGGCGCCACCAGCGCCCACGTTGCGCCGCTGCGCCAGCCTGCGAAGCATTTTCCGGTAGGGACGCGGCTCTGGTGACAGCTCCCACGCCCGAAGAGCCAGGAGGGAAAGCCGTGCCTCATTGGAAAGCTCTTTGGCAGCCGCTCGCCTGGCCCCACAGCCCGTGGGGCTGCGGGCTTTGCGGCGGCCATCAGCCTCGGCGCCACCGGTGCCCACATTGCGCCGCCGCGCCAGCCTGCGAAGCATTTTCCGGTAGGGCCGCGGCTCTGGCGACAGCTCCCACGCCCAAAGAGCCAGGAGGGAAAGCCGTGCCTCGTTGGAAAGCTCTTTGGCAGCCACTCGTATCGTCCCACAGCCCGTGGGGCTGCGGGCTTTCCGGCGGCCGTCAGCCTGGGCGACACCGGCGCCCACGTGGCGCGACCGCGCCAGCCTGCAAAGCATTTTCCGGTAGGGCCGCGGCTCTGGCGACAGCTCCCACGCCCGAAGAGCCAGGAGGGAAAGCCGTGCCTCGTTGGAAAGCTCTTTGGCAGCCGCTCGCGTGGCCTCACAGCCCATGGGGCTGCGGGCTTTCCGGCGGCCGTCAGCCTCGGCGCCACCGACGCCCACGTTGCGCCGCCGCGCCAGCCTGTGAAGCATTTTCCGGTAGGGCCGCGGCTCTGGCCACAGCTCCCACACCCGAAGAGCCAGGAGGGAAAGCCGTGCCTCATTGGAAAGCTCTTTGGCAGCTGCTCGCATGGCCCCACAGCCCGTGCGGCTGCGGGCTTTGCGGCGGCCGTCAGCTTCGGCGCCACCGGCACCCACGTGGGGCCGCTGTGCCAGCCTGCGAAGCATTTTCCGGTAGGGCCGCGGCTCTGGCGACAGCTCCCACGCCCGAAGAGCCAGGAGGGAAAGCCGTGCCTCGTTGGAAAGCTCTTTGGCAGCCGCTCGCGTGGCCCCACAGCCCGTGGGGCTGCGGGCTTTGCGGCGGCCGTCAGCCTCGGCGCCACCGGCGCCCACGTCGGGCCGCCGCGCCAGACTGTGAAGCATTTTCCGGTAGGGCCGCGGCTCTAGCAACAGCTCCCACGCCCGAACAGCCAGGAAGGAAAGCCGTGCCTCGTTGGAAAGCTCTTTGGCAGCCCCTCGCGTGGCCCCAGAGCCCGTGGGGCAGCGGGCTTTCCGGCGGCCGGCAGTCTCGGCGCCACCGGCGCCCACGTGGTGCCGCCGCGCCAGCCTGCAAAGCATTTTCCGGTAGGGCCGCGGCTCTGGCGACAGCTCCCACGCCCGAAGAGCCAGGAGGGAAAGCCGTGCCTCGTTGGAAAGCTCTTTGGGAGCCACTCGCGTGGCCCCATAGCCCATGGGGCTGCGGGCTTTGCGGCGGCCGTCAGCCTGGGCGAAACCGGCGCCCACGTGGGACCGCGGCGCCAGCCTGCGAAACATTTTCCGGTAGGGCCGCGTCTCTGGCAACAGCTCCCACGCCCGAAGAGCCAGGAGGGAAAGCCGTGCCTCATTGGAAAGCTCTTTGGCAGTCGCTCGCGTGGCCCCACAGCCCGTGGGGCTGCGGGCTTTGCGGCGGCTGTCAGCCTCGGCGCCACCGGCGCCCACGTGGCGCCGCCGTGCCAGCCTGCGAAGCATTTTCCGGTAGGGCCGCGGCTCTAGCAACAGCTCCCACGCCCGAAGAGCCAGGAAGGAAAGCCGTGCCTCGTTGGAAAGCTCTTTGGCAGCCCCTCGCGTGGCCCCAGAGCCCGTGGGGCAGCGGGCTTTCCGGCGGCCGGCAGTCTCGGCGCCACCGGCGCCCACGTGGGGCCGCCGCGCCAGCCTGCAAAGCATTTTCCGGTAGGGCCGCGGCTCTGGCGACAGCTCCCACGCCCGAAGAGCCAGGAGGGAAAGCCGTGCCTCGTTGGAAAGCTCTTTGGGAGCCGCTCGCGTGGCCCCATAGCCCATGGGGCTGCGGGCTTTGCGGCGGCCGTCAGCCTGGGCGACACCGGCGCCCACGTGGGGCCGCCGCGCCAGCCTGCGAAACATTTTCCGGTAGGGCCGCGTCTCTGGCAACAGCTCCCACGCCCGAAGAGCCAGGAGGGAAAGCCGTGCCTCATTGGAAAGCTCTTTGGCAGTCGCTCGCGTGGCCCCACAGCCCGTGGGGCTGCAGGCTTTCCAGCGGCTGTCAGCCTCGGCGCCACCGGCGCCCACATCGGGCCGCCGCGCCAGCCTGCGAAGCATTTTCCGGTAGGGCCGCGGCTCTGGCGATAGCTCCCACGCCCAAAGAGCCAGGAGGGAAAGCCGTGCCTCGTTGGAAAGCTCTTTGGCAGCCACTCGCGTGGCCCCACAGCCTGTGGGGCTGCGGGCTTTGCGGCGTCCGTCAGCCTGGGCAACACCGGCGCCCATGTGGCTCCGCTGCGCCAGCCTGCGAAGCATTTTCCGGTAGGGCCGCGGCTCTGGCCACAGCTCCCACGCCCGAAGAGCCAGGAGGGAAAGCCGTGCCTCGTTGGAAAGCTCTTTGGCAGCCGCTCGCGTGGCCCCACAGCCCGTGGGGCTGCGGGCTTTGCGGCAGCCGTCAGGCTCTGCGACACCGGCGCCCACGTTGGGCCGCTGCACCAGCCAGAGAAGCATTTTCCGGTAGGGCCGCGTCTCTGGCGACAGCTCCCACGCCCGAAGAGCCAGGAGGGAAAGCCGTGCCTCGTTGGAAAGCTCTTTGGCAGCCACTCACGTGGCCCCACAGCCCGTGGGGCTGCGGGCTTTGCGGCGGCCGTCAGCCTCGGTGCCACCGGCGCCCACGTGGCGCCGCCATGCCAGCCTGCAAAGCATTTTCCGGTAGGGCCGCGTCTCTGGCGACAGCTCCCACGCCCGAAGAGCCAGGAGGGAAAGCCCTGCCTCGTTGGAAAGCTCTTTGGCAGACGGTCGCGTGGCCCCACAGCCCGTGGGGCTGCGGGCTTTGCGGCGGCCGTCAGCCTCGGCGCCACCGGTGCCACGTGGTGCCGCCGCGCCAGATTGCGAAGCATTTTCCGGTAGGTCCGCGGCTCTGGCGACAGCTCCCACGCCCGAAGAGCCAGGAGGGAAAGCCGTGCCTCGTTGGAAAGCTCTTTGGGAGCCGCTCGCGTGGCCCCATAGCCCATGGGGCTGCGGGCTTTGCGGCGGCCGTCAGCCTGGGCGACACCGGCGCCCACGTGGGGCCGCCGCGCCAGCCTGCGAAACATTTTCCGGTAGGGCCGCGGCTCTGGCAACAGCTCCCACGCCCGAAGAACCAGGAGGGAAAGCCGTGCCTCGTTGGAAAGCCCTTTGGCAGCCGCTCACGTGGCCCCACAGCCCGTGGGGCTGCGGGCTTTGCGGCGGCCGTCAGCCTTGGCGCCACTGGCGCCCACGTGGCGCCGCCGCACCAGCCTGCGAAGCATTTTCCGGTAGGGCCGCGGCTCTGGCGACAGCTCCCACGCCCGAAGAGCCAGGAGGGAAAGCTGTGCCTCGTTGGAAAGCTCTTTGGCAGCCGCTCGCGTAGGCCCACAGCCCGTGGGGCTGCGGGCTTTCCGGCGGCCGTCAGCCTCGGCGCCACCAGCGACCACACGGCGCCACCGCGCCAGCCTGCGAAGCATTTTCCGGTAGGGCCGCTGCTCTGGCCACAGCTCCCATGCCCGAAGAGCCAGGAGGGAAAGCCGTGCCTGGTTGGAAAGCTCTTTGGCAGCCACTCGCGTGGCCCCACAGCCCGTGGGGCTGCGGGCTTTGCGGCAGCCGGCAGCCTCGGCGCTACCGGCCCCCACGCTGCGCCGCCGGGCCAACCTGCGAAGCATTTTCCAGTAGGGCCGCGGCTCTGGCGACAGCTCCCACGCCCGAAGAGCCAGGAGGGAAAGCCGTGCCTCGTTGGAAAGCTCCTTGGCAGTCGCTCGCGTGGGCCCACAGCCCGTGGGGCTGCGGGCTTTCCGGCGGCCGTCAGCCTGGGCGCCAGCGGCGCCCACGTGGCGCCGCCGCGCCAGCCTGCGAAGCATTTTGCTGTAGGGCCGCGGCTCTGGCGACAGCTCCCACGCCCGAAGAGCCAGGAGGGAAAGCCGTGCCTCGTTGGAAAGCTCTTTGGCAGCCACTCACGTGGCCCCACAGCCCGTGGGGCTGCGGGCTTTGCGGCGGCCGTCAGCCTCGGCGCCACCGGCGCCCACGTGGCGCCGCCATGCCAGCCTGCGAAGCATTTTCCGGTAGGGCCGCGTCTCTGGCGACAGCTCCCACGCCCGAAGAGCTAGGAGGGAAAGCCGTGCCTCGTTGGAAAGCTCTTTGGCAGCCGCTCGCGTGGCCCCACAGCCCGTGGGGCTGCGGGCTTTGCGGCGGCCGTCAGCCTGGGTGACACCGGTGCCCACGTCGGGCCGCCGCGCCAGCCTGCGAAGCATTTTCCGGTAGGGCTGCGGCTCTGGCGACAGCTCCCACGCCCGAAGAGCCAGGAGGGAAAGCCGTGCCTCCTTGGAAAGCTCTTTGGCAGCCGCTTGCATGGCCCCACAGCCCGTGGGGCTGCGGGTTTTGCGGCGGCCGTCAGCCTCGGCACCACCGGCGCCCAGGTGGGGCCGCCGCGCTAGCCTGCGAAGCATTTTCCGGTAGGGCCGCGCCTCTGGGAACAGCTCCCACGCCCGAAGAGCCAGGAGGGAAAGCCGTGCCTCATTGGAAAGCTCTTTGGCAGTCGCTCGCGTGGCCCCACAGCCCGTGGGGCTGAGGGCTTTCCAGCGGCTGTCAGCCTCGGCGCCAACGGCGCCCACGTGGCACGAGCGCGCCAGCCTGCAAAGCATTTTCCGGTAGGGCCGCGTCTCTGGCGACAGCTCCCACGCCCGAAGAGCCAGGAGGGAAAGCCGTGCCTCGTTGGAAAGCTCTTTGGCAGCCGCTCGCGTGGCCCCACAGCCCGTGGGGCTGCGGCCTTTGCGGCGGCCGTCAGGCTGGGCGACACCGGCGCCCAGGTGGGGCCGCCGCACCAGCCTGCGAAGCATTTTCCGGTAGGGCCGCGGCTCTGGCGACAGCTCCCACGCCCGAAGAGCCAGGAGGGGAAGCCATGCCTCGTTGGAAAGCTCTTTGGCAGCCACTCGCATGGCCCTAAAGCCCATGGGGCTGCAGGCTTTGCGGCGGCCGTCAGCCTCGGCGCCACCGGGGCCCACATCGGGCCGCCGCGCCGGCCTGCAAAGCATTTTCCGGTAGGGCCGCGGCTCTGGCGACAGCTCCCACGCCCGAAGAACCAGGAGGGAAAGCCGTGCCTCGTTGGAAAGCTCTTTGGCAGCCACTCGCGTGGCCCCACAGCCCGTGGGGCTGCGGGCTTTGCGGCGGCCGTCAGCCTCGGCGACACCGGCGCCCACATTGCACCGCCGCGCCAGCCTGCGAAGCATTTTCCTGCAGGGCCGCGGCTCTGGCGACAGCTCCCACGGCCGAAGAGCCAGGAGGGAAAGCCGTGCCTCGTTGGAAAGCTCTTTGGCAGCCGCTCGCGTGGCCCCACAGCCCGTGGGGCTGTGGGCTTTGCGGCGGCCATCAGCCTGGGCGACACCGGCACCCAGGTGGGGCCGCCGCGCCAACCTGCGAAGCATTTTCCGGTAGGGCCGCGGCTCTGGCGACAGCTCCCACGCCCGAAGAGCCAGGAGGGAAAGCCGTGCCTCGTTGGAAAGCTGTTTGGCAGCCGCTCGCGTGGCCCCACAGCCCGTGGGGCTGCGGGCTTTGCGGCGGCTGTCAGCCTCGGCGCCAACGGCGCCCACGTGGCGCGACCGCGCCAGCCTGCAAAGCATTTTCCGGTAGGGCCGCGTCTCTGGCGACAGCTCCCACGCCCGAAGAGCCAGGAGGGAAAGCCGTGCCTCGTTGGAAAGCTCTTTGGCAGCCGCTCGCGTGGCCCCATAGCCCATGGGGCTGCAGCCTTTGCAGCGGCCATCAGCCTCAGCGCCACTGGCACCCACGTGGGGCCGCTGCGCCAGCCTGCGAAGCATTTTCCGGTAGGGCAGCAGCTCTGGCGACAGCTCCCACGCCCGAAGAGCCAGGAGGGAAAGCCATGCCTCGTTGGAAAGCTCTTTGGCAGCCACGCGCGTGGCCCCACAGCCCGTGGGGCTGCGGAGTTTGCGGCGGCCGTCAGCCTCCGCGCCACCGGCGCCACGTGGCGCCGCCGCGCCAGATTGCGAAGCATTTTCCGGTAGGGCTGCGGCTCTGGTGACAGCTCCCACGCCCGAAGAGCCAGGAGGGAAAGCCGTGCCTCATTGGAAAGCTCTTTGGCAGTCGCTCGCGTGGCCCCACAGCCCGTGGTGCTGAGGGCTTTCCAGCGGCTGTCAGCCTCGGCGCCAACGGCGCCCACGTGGCACGAGCGCGGCAGCCTGCAAAGCATTTTCCAGTAGGGCCGCGTCTCTGGCGACAGCTCCCACGCCCGAAGAGCCAGGAGGGAAAGCCGTGCCTCGTTGGAAAGCTCTTTGGCAGCCGCTCGCGTGGCCCCACAGCCCGTGGGGCTGCGGCCTTTGCAGCGGCCGTCAGGCTGGGCGACACCGGCGCCCAGGTGGGGCCGCCGCACCAGCCTGCGAAGCATTTTCCGGTAGGGCCGCGGCTCTGGCGACAGCTCCCACACCCGAAGAGCCAGGAGGGGAAGCCATGCCTCGTTGAAAAGCTCTTTGGCAGCCACTCGCATGGCCCTAAAGCCCATGGGGCTGCAGGCTTTGCGGCGGCCGTCAGCCTCGGCGCCACCGGGGCCCACGTCGGGCCGCCGCGCCGGCCTGCAAAGCATTTTCCGGTAGGGCCGCGGCTCTGGCGACAGCTCCCACGCCCGAAGAACCAGGAGGGAAAGCCGTGCCTCGTTGGAAAGCTCTTTGGCAGCCACTCGCGTGGCCCCACAGCCCGTGGGGCTGCGGGCTTTGCGGCGGCCGTCAGCCTCGGCGACACCAGCGCCCACATTGCATCGCCGCGCCAGCCTGCGAAGCATTTTCCTGAAGGGCCGCGGCTCTGGCGACAGCTCCCACGCCCGAAGAGCCAGGAGGGAAAGCCGTGCCTCGTTGGAAAGCTCTTTGGCAGCCGCTCGCGTGGCCCCACAGCCCGTGGGGCTGCGGCCTTTGCGGCGGCCGTCAGGCTGGGCGACACCGGCGCCCAGGTGGGGCCGCCGCACCAGCCTGCGAAGCATTTTCCGGTAGGGCCGCGGCTCTGGCGACAGCTCCCACGCCCGAAGAGCCAGGAGGGGAAGCCATGCCTCGTTGGAAAGCTCTTTGGCAGCCACTCGCATGGCCCTAAAGCCCATGGGGCTGCAGGCTTTGCGGCGGCCGTCAGCCTCGGCGCCACCGGGGCCCACATCGGGCCGCCGCGCCGGCCTGCAAAGCATTTTCCGGTAGGGCCGCGGCTCTGGCGACAGCTCCCACGCCCGAAGAACCAGGAGGGAAAGCCGTGCCTCGTTGGAAAGCTCTTTGGCAGCCACTCGCGTGGCCCCACAGCCCGTGGGGCTGCGGGCTTTGCGGCGGCCGTCAGCCTCGGCGACACCGGCGCCCACATTGCACCGCCGCGCCAGCCTGCGAAGCATTTTCCTGCAGGGCCGCGGCTCTGGCGACAGCTCCCACGGCCGAAGAGCCAGGAGGGAAAGCCGTGCCTCGTTGGAAAGCTCTTTGGCAGCCGCTCGCGTGGCCCCACAGCCCGTGGGGCTGTGGGCTTTGCGGCGGCCATCAGCCTGGGCGACACCGGCACCCAGGTGGGGCCGCCGCGCCAACCTGCGAAGCATTTTCCGGTAGGGCCGCGGCTCTGGCGACAGCTCCCACGCCCGAAGAGCCAGGAGGGAAAGCCGTGCCTCGTTGGAAAGCTGTTTGGCAGCCGCTCGCGTGGCCCCACAGCCCGTGGGGCTGCGGGCTTTGCGGCGGCTGTCAGCCTCGGCGCCAACGGCGCCCACGTGGCGCGACCGCGCCAGCCTGCAAAGCATTTTCCGGTAGGGCCGCGTCTCTGGCGACAGCTCCCACGCCCGAAGAGCCAGGAGGGAAAGCCGTGCCTCGTTGGAAAGCTCTTTGGCAGCCGCTCGCGTGGCCCCATAGCCCATGGGGCTGCAGCCTTTGCAGCGGCCATCAGCCTCAGCGCCACTGGCACCCACGTGGGGCCGCTGCGCCAGCCTGCGAAGCATTTTCCGGTAGGGCAGCAGCTCTGGCGACAGCTCCCACGCCCGAAGAGCCAGGAGGGAAAGCCATGCCTCGTTGGAAAGCTCTTTGGCAGCCACGCGCGTGGCCCCACAGCCCGTGGGGCTGCGGGCTTTGCGGCGGCCGTCAGCCTCCGCGCCACCGGCGCCACGTGGCGCCGCCGCGCCAGATTGCGAAGCATTTTCCGGTAGGGCTGCGGCTCTGGTGACAGCTCCCACGCCCGAAGAGCCAGGAGGGAAAGCCGTGCCTCATTGGAAAGCTCTTTGGCAGTCGCTCGCATGGCCCCACAGCCCGTGGTGCTGAGGGCTTTCCAGCGGCTGTCAGCCTCGGCGCCAACGGCGCCCACGTGGCACGAGCGCGGCAGCCTGCAAAGCATTTTCCAGTAGGGCCGCGTCTCTGGCGACAGCTCCCACGCCCGAAGAGCCAGGAGGGAAAGCCGTGCCTCGTTGGAAAGCTCTTTGGCAGCCGCTCGCGTGGCCCCACAGCCCGTGGGGCTGCGGCCTTTGCAGCGGCCGTCAGGCTGGGCGACACCGGCGCCCAGGTGGGGCCGCCGCACCAGCCTGCGAAGCATTTTCCGGTAGGGCCGCGGCTCTGGCGACAGCTCCCACACCCGAAGAGCCAGGAGGGGAAGCCATGCCTCGTTGAAAAGCTCTTTGGCAGCCACTCGCATGGCCCTAAAGCCCATGGGGCTGCAGGCTTTGCGGCGGCCGTCAGCCTCGGCGACACCGGTGCCCACGTCGGGCCGCTACGCCAGCCTGCGAAGCATTTTTCAGTAGGGCCGCGGCTCTGGCGACAGCTCCCACGCCCGAAGAGGCAGGAGGGAAAGCCGTGCCTCGTTGGAAAGCTCTTTGGCAGCCACGCGCGTGGCCCCACAGCCCGTGGGGCTGCGGGCTTTGTGGCGGCCGTTAGCCTCGGCGTCACTGGCGCCCACGTCGGGCCGCCGCACCAGCCTGCGAAGCATTTTCCGGTAGGGCCGCGGCTCTGGCGACAGCTCCCACGCCCGAAGAGCCAGGAGGGAAAGCCGTGCCTCGTTGGAAAGCTCTTTGGCAGACGCTCGCGTGGCCCCACAGCCCGTGGGGCTGCGGGCTTTGCGGCGGCCGTCAGCCTGGGCGACACCGGCGCCCACGTCGGGCCGCTGCGCCAGCCTGCGAAGCATTTTCCGGTAGGGCCGCGGCTCTGGCGACAGCTCCCACGCCCGAAGAGCCAGGAGGGAAAGCCGTGCCTCGTTGGAAAGCTCTTTGGTAGCCGCTCGCGTGGGCCCACAGCCCGTGGGGCTGCGGGCTTTCCGGCGGCCGCCAGCCTGGGCGACACCGGCGCCCAGGTGGGGCCGCCGCGCCAGCCTGCGAAGCATTTTCCGGTAGGGCCGCGGCTCTGGCGACAGCTCCCACGCCCGAAGAGCCAGGAGGGAAAGCCGTGCCTCCTTGGAAAGCTCTTTGGCAGCCACTCACGTGGCCCCACAGCCCGTGGGGCTGCGGGCTTTGCGGCGGCCGTCAGCCTCAGCGCCACCGGCGCCCACGTGGCGCCGCCGCGCCAGCCTGCGAAGCATTTCCCGGTAGGGCTGCGGCTCTGGTGACAGCTCCCACGCCAGAAGAGCCAGGAGGGAAAGCCGTGCCTCCTTGGAAAGCTCTTTGGCAGCCGCTTGCATGGCCCCACAGCCCGTGGGGCTGCGGGCTTTCCGGCGGCCGCCAGCCTGGGCGACACCGGCGCCCAGGTGGGGCCGCCGCGCCAGCCTGCGAAGCATTTTCCGGTAGGGCCGCGGCTCTGGCGACAGCTCCCACGCCCAAAGAGCCAGGAGGGGAAGCCATGCCTCGTTGGAAAGCTCTTTGGCAGCCACTCGCATGGCCCTAAAGCCCATGGGGCTGCGGGCTTTGCGGCGGCCGTCAGCCTCGGCGCCACCGGGGCCCACGTCGGGCCGCCGCGCCAGCCTGCAAAGCATTTTCCGGTAGGGCCGCGGCTCTGGCGACAGCTCCCACGCCCGAAGAACCAGGAGGGAAAGCCGTGCCTCGTTGGAAAGCTCTTTGGCAGCCACTCGCGTGGCCCCACAGCCCGTGGGGCTGCGGGCTTTGCGGCGGCCGTCAGCCTCGGCGACACCGGCGCCCACATTGCACCGCCGCGCCAGCCTGCGAAGCATTTTCCTGAAGGGCCGCGTCTCTGGCGACAGCTCCCACGGCCGAAGAGCCAGGAGGGAAAGCCGTGCCTCGTTGGAAAGCTCTTTGGCAGCCGCTCGCGTGGCCCCACAGCCCGTGGGGCTGTGGGCTTTGCGGCGGCCATCAGCCTGGGCGACACCGGCACCCAGGTGGGGCCGCCGCGCCAACCTGCGAAGCATTTTCCGGTAGGGCCGCGGCTCTGGCGACAGCTCCCACGCCCGAAGAGCCAGGAGGGAAAGCCGTGCCTCGTTGGAAAGCTCTTTGGCAGCCACGAGCGTGGCCCCACAGCCCGTGGGGCTGCGGGCTTTGCGGCGGCTGTCAGCCTCGGCGCCAACGGCGTCCACGTGGCGCGACCGCGCCAGCCTGCGAAGCATTTTCCGGTAGGGCCGCGGCTCTGGCGACAGCTCCCACGCCCGAAGAGCCAGGAGGGGAAGCCGTGCCTCGTTGGAAAGCTCTTTGGCAGCCGCTCGCGTGGCCCCATAGCCCATGGGGCTGCAGCCTTTGCGGCGGCCATCAGCCTCAGCGCCACTGGCACCCACGTGAGGCCGCTGCGCCAGCCTGCGAAGCATTTTCCGGTAGGGCAGCAGCTCTGGCGACAGCTCCCACACCCGAAGAGCCAGGAGGGAAAGCCGTGCCTGGTTGGAAAGCTCTTTGGCAGCCACTCGCGTGGCCCCACAGCCCGTGGGGCTGCGGGCTTTGCGGCAGCCGGCAGCCTCGGCGCTACCGGCGCCCACGTTGCGCTGCCGGGCCAACCTGCGAAGCATTTTCCGGTAGGGCCGCGGCTCTGGCGACAGCTCCCACGCCCGAAGAGCCAGGAGGGAAAGCCGTGCCTCGTTGGAAAGCTCTTTGGCAAACGCTCGCGTGGCCCCACAGCCCATGGGGCTGCGGGCTTTGCGGCGGCCGTCAGCCTCGGCGCCACCGGCGCCCACGTCGGGCCGCTACGCCAGCCTGCGAAGCATTTTTCAGTAGGGCCGCGGCTCTGGCGACAGCTCCCACGCCCGAAGAGGCAGGAGGGAAAGCCGTGCCTCGTTGGAAAGCTCTTTGGCAGCCACGCGCGTGGCCCCACAGCCCGTGGGGCTGCGGGCTTTGCGGCGGCCGTTAGCCTCGGCGTCACTGGCGCCCACGTCGGGCCGCCGCACCAGCCTGCGAAGCATTTTCCGGTAGGGCCGCGGCTCTGGCGACAGCTCCCACGCCCGAAGAGCCAGGAGGGAAAGCCGTGCCTCGTTGGAAAGCTCTTTGGTAGCCGCTCGCGTGGCCCCACAGCCCGTGGGGCTGCGGGCTTTCCGGCGGCCGCCAGCCTGGGCGACACCGGCGCCCAGGTGGGGCCGCCGCGCCAGCCTGCGAAGCATTTTCCGGTAGGGCCGCGGCTCTGGCGACAGCTCCCACGCCCGAAGAGCCAGGAGGGAAAGCCGTGCCTCCTTGGAAAGCTCTTTGGCAGCCACTCACGTGGCCCCACAGCCCGTGGGGCTGCGGGCTTTGCGGCGGCCGTCAGCCTCAGCGCCACCGGCGCCCACGTGGCGCCGCCGCGCCAGCCTGCGAAGCATTTTCCGGTAGGGCCGCGGCTCTGGCGACAGCTCCCTCGCCCGAAGAGCCAGGAGGGAAAGCCGTGCCTCGTTGGAAAGCTCTTTGGCAGCCGCTCGCGTGGCCCCACAGCCCGTGGGGCTGCGGGCTTTGCGGCGGCCGTCAGCCTCGGCGCCACCGGCGCCACGTGGCGCCGCCGCGCCAGATTGCGAAGCATTTCCCGGTAGGGCTGCGGCTCTGGTGACAGCTCCCACGCCAGAAGAACCAGGAGGGAAAGCCGTGCCTCCTTGGAAAGCTCTTTGGCAGCCGCTTGCATGGCCCCACAGCCCGTGGGGCTGCGGGCTTTGCGGCGGCCGTCAGCCTGGGCGACACCGGCGCCCAGGTGGGGCCGCCGCGCTAGCCTTCGAAGCATTTTCCGGTAGGGCCGCGCCTCTGGGAACAGCTCCCACGCCCGAAGAGCCAGGAGGGAAAGCCGTGCCTCATTTGAAAGCTCTTTGGCAGTCGCTCGCGTGGCCCCACAGCCCGTGGGGCTGAGGGCTTTCCAGCGGCTGTTAGCCTCAGCGCCAACGGCGCCCACGTGGCGCGAGCGCGCCAGCCTGCAAAGCATTTTCCAGTAGGGCCGCGTCTCTGGCGACAGCTCCCACGCCCGAAGAGCCAGGAGGGAAAGCCGTGCCTCGTTGGAAAGCTCTTTGGCAAACGCTCGCGTGGCCCCACAGCCCGTGGGGCTGCGGGCTTTGCGGCGGCCGTCAGGCTGGGCGACACCGGCGCCGAGGTGGGGCCGCCGCACCAGCCTGAGAAGCATTTTCCGGTAGGGCCGCTGCTCTGGCGACAGCTCCCACGCCCGAAGAGCCAGGAGGGGAAGCCATGCCTCGTTGGAAAGCTCTTTGGCAGCCGCTCGCGTGGCCCCACAGCCCGTGGGGCTGCGGGCTTTGCGGCGGCCGTCAGCCTCGGCGCCACCGGGGCCCACGTCGGGCCGCCGCGCCAGCCTGCGAAGCATTTTCCGGTAGGGCCGCGGCTCTGGCGACAGCTCCCACGCCCGAAGAGCCAGGAGGGAAAGCCATGCCTCGTTGGAAAGCTCTTTGGCAGCCGCTCGCGTGGCCCCACAGCCCGTGGGGCTGCGGGCTTTGCGGCGGGCGTCAGCCTGGGCGACACCGGCGCCCACGTCGGGCCGCCGCGCCGGCCTGCAAAGCATTTTCCGGTAGGGCCGCGGCTCTGGCGACAGCTCCCACGCCCGAAGAGCCAGGAGGGAAAGCCGTGCCTCGTTGGAAAGCTCTTTGGCACCCACTCGCATTGCCCTAAAGCCCGTGGGGCTGCGGGCTTTGCGGCAGCCGGCAGCCTCGGCGCCACCGGCGCCCACGTGGCGCGACCGCGCCAGCCTGCAAAGCATTTTCCGGTAGGGCCGCGGCTCTGGCGACAGCTCCCACGCCCGAAGAGCCAGGAGGGAAAGCCGTGCCTCGTTGGAAAGCTCTTTGGCAGCCACTCGCATTGCCCTAAAGCCCGTGGGGCTGCGGGCTTTGCGGCAACCGTCAGCCTCGGCGCCACCGGCGCCCACGTGGCGCGACCGCGCCAGCCTGCAAAGCATTTTCCGGTAGGGCCGCGTCTCTGGCGACAGCTCCCACGCCCGAAGAGCCAGGAGGGAAAGCCGTGCCTCGTTGGAAAGCTCTTTGGCAGCCACTCGCATTGCCCTAAACCCGTGGGGCTGCGGGCTTTCCGGCGGCCATCATCCTCGGCGCCACTGGCGCCCACGTGGTGCCGCCGCGCCAGCCTGCGAAGCATTTTCCGGTAGGGCCGCGGCTCTGGCGACAGCTCCCACGCCCGAAGAGCCAGGAGGGAAAGCCGTGCCTCGTTGGAAAGCTCTTTGGCAGCCGCTCGCGTGGCCCCACAGCCCGTGGGGCTGCGGGCTTTCCGGCGGCCGTCAGCCTCGGCGCCACCGGCGCCCACGTGGCCCCGCCGCGCCAGCCTGCGAAGCATTTTCCGGTAGGGCCGCGTCTCTGGCGACAGCTCCCACGCCCGAAGAGCCAGGAGGGAAAGCCATGCCTCGTTGAAAAGCTCTTTGGCAGCCACTCGTATGGCCCTAAAGCCCATGGCGCTGCAGGCTTTGCGGCGGCCGTCAGCCTCGGCGCCACCGGGGCCCAGGTGGGGCCGCCGCGCCGGCCTGCAAAGCATTTTCCGGTAGGGCCGCAGCTCTGGCGACAGCTCCCACGCCCGAAGAGCCAGGAGGGAAAGCCATGCCTCGTTGGAAAGCTCTTTGGCAGCCGCTCGCGTGGCCCCACAGCCCGTGGGGCTGCGGGCTTTGCGGCGGCCGTCAGCCTGGGCGACACCGGCGCCCACGTCGGGCCGCAGCGCCGGCCTGCAAAGCATTTTCCGGTAGGGCCGCGGCTCTGGCGACAGCTCCCACGCCCGAAGAGCCAGGAGGGAAAGCCGTGCCTCGTTGGAAAGCTCTTTGGCAGCCACTCGCATGGCCCTAAAGCCCATGGGGCTGCGGGCTTTGCGGCGGCCGTCAGCCTCGGCGCCACCGGCGCCCACGTGGGGCCGCTGCGCCAGCCTGCGAAGCATTTTCCGGTAGGGCCGCGTATCTGGCGACAGCTCCCACGCCCGAAGAGCCAGGAGGGAAAGCTGTGCCTCGTTGGAAAGCTCTTTGGCAGCCGCTCGCGTGGCCCCAAAGCCCATGGGGCTGCGGGCTTTGCGGCGGCCGTAAGCCTCAGTGCCACCGGCGCCCACGTTACGCCGCTGCGCCAGCCTGCGAAGCATTTTCCGGTAGGGCCGCGGCTCTGGCGACAGCTCCCACGCCCGAAGAGCCAGGAGGGAAAGCCGTGCCTCGTTGGAAAGCTCTTTGGCACCCACTCGCATTGCCCTAAAGCCCGTGGGGCTGCGGGCTTTGCGGCAACCGTCAGCCTCGGCGCCACCGGCGCCCACGTGGCGCGACCGCGCCAGCCTGCAAAGCATTTTCCGGTAGGGCCGCGTCTCTGGCGACAGCTCCCACGGCCGAAGAGCCAGGAGGGAAAGCCGTGCCTCGTTGGAAAGCTCTTTGGCAGCCACTCTCATGGCCCTAAACCCCATGGGGCTGCGGGCTTTGCGGCGGCCGTCATCCTCGGCGCCACTGGCGCCCACGTGGTGCCGCCGCGCCAGCCTGCGAAGCATTTTCCGGTAGGGCCGCGGCTCTGGCGACAGCTCCCACGCCCGAAGAGCCAGGAGGGAAAGCCGTGCCTCGTTGGAAAGCTCTTTGGCAGCCGCTCACGTGGCCCCACAGCCCGTGGGGCTGCGGGCTTTGCGGCGGCCGTCAGCCTGGGCGACACCGGCGCCCAGGTGGGGCCGCCGCGCCAACCTGCGAAACATTTTCCGGTAGGGCCGCGGCTCTGGCGACAGCTCCCACGCCCGAAGAGCCAGGAGGGAAAGCCGTGCCTCGTTGGAAAGCTCTTTGGCAGCCGCTCGCGTGGCCCCACAGCCCGTGGGGCTGCGGGCTTTGCGGCGGCCGTCAGCCTCGGCGCCACCGGCGCCCACGTGGCCCCGCCGCGCCAGCCTGCGAAGCATTTTCCGGTAGGGCCGCGTCTCTGGCGACAGCTCCCACGCCCGAAGAGCCAGGAGGGAAAGCCGTGCCTCGTTGGAAAGCTCTTTGGCAGCCGCTCGCGTGGCCCCACAGCCCGTGGGGCTGCGGGCTTTGCGGCGGCCGTCAGCCTCGGCGCCACCGGCGCCCACGTCGGGCCGCCGCGCCAGCCTGCGAAGCATTTTCCGGTAGGGCTGCGGCTCTGGCCACAGCTCCCACGCCCGAAGAGCCAGGAGGGAAAGCCATGCCTCGTTGGAAAGCTCTTTGGCAGCCACTCGTATGGCCCTAAAGCCCATGGCGCTGCAGGCTTTGCGGCGGCCGTCAGCCTCGGCGCCACCGGGGCCCAGGTGGGGCCGCCGCGCCGGCCTGCAAAGCATTTTCCGGTAGGGCCGCAGCTCTGGCGACAGCTCCCACGCCCGAAGAGCCAGGAGGGAAAGCCGTGCCTCGTTGGAAAGCTCTTTGGCAGCCGCTCGCGTGGCCCCACAGCCCATGGGGCTGCGGGCTTTGCGGCGGCCGTAAGCCTCAGTGCCACCGGCGCCCACGTTACGCCGCTGCGCCAGCCTGCGAAGCATTTTCCGGTAGGGCCGCGGCTCTGGCGACAGCTCCCACGCCCGAAGAGCCAGGAGGGAAAGCCGTGCCTCGTTGGAAAGCTCTTTGGCACCCACTCGCATTGCCCTAAAGCCCGTGGGGCTGCAGGCTTTGCGGCAGCCGGCAGCCTCGGCGCCACCGGCGCCCACGTGGCGCGACCGCGCCAGCCTGCAAAGCATTTTCCGGTAGGGCCGCGGCTCTGGCGACAGCTCCCACGCCCGAAGAGCCAGGAGGGAAAGCCGTGCCTCGTTGGAAAGCTCTTTGGCAGCCACTCGCATTGCCCTAAAGCCCGTGGGGCTGCGGGCTTTGCGGCAACCGTCAGCCTCGGCGCCACCGGCGCCCACGTGGCGCGACCGCGCCAGCCTGCAAAGCATTTTCCGGTAGGGCCGCGGCTCTGGCGACAGCTCCCACGGCCGAAGAGCCAGGAGGGAAAGCCGTGCCTCGTTGGAAAGCTCTTTGGCAGCCACTCGCATTGCCCTAAACCCGTGGGGCTGCGGGCTTTCCGGCGGCCGTCATCCTCGGCGCCACTGGCGCCCACGTGATGCCACCGCGCCAGCCTGCGAAGCATTTTCCGGTAGGGCCGCGGCTCTGGCGACAGCTCCCACGCCCGAAGAGCCAGGAGGGAAAGCCGTGCCTCGTTGGAAAGCTCTTTGGCAGCCGCTCGCGTGGCCCCACAGCCCGTGAGGCTGCGGGCTTTGCGGCGGCCGTCAGCCTCGGCGCCACCGGCGCCCACGTGGCCCCGCCGCGCCAGCCTGCGAAGCATTTTCCGGTAGGGCCGCGGCTCTGGCGACAGCTCCCACGCCCGAAGAGCCAGGAGGGAAAGCCGTGCCTCGTTGGAAAGCTCTTTGGCAGCCGCTCGCGTGGCCCCACAGCCCGTGGGGCTGCGGGCTTTGCGGCGGCCGTCAGCCTCGGCGCCACCGGCGCCCACGTCGGGCCGCCGCGCCAGCCTGCAAAGCATTTTCCGGTAGGGCTGCGGCTCTGGCCACAGCTCCCACGCCCGAAGAGCCAGGAGGGAAAGCCATGCCTCGTTGGAAAGCTCTTTGGCAGCCACTCGTATGGCCCTAAAGCCCATGGCGCTGCAGGCTTTGCGGCGGCCGTCAGCCTCGGCGCCACCGGGGCCCAGGTGGGGCCGCCGCGCCAACCTGCAAAGCATTTTCCGGTAGGGCCGCAGCTCTGGCGACAGCTCCCACGCCCGAAGAGCCAGGAGGGAAAGCCATGCCTCGTTGGAAAGCTCTTTGGCAGCCGCTCGCGTGGCCCCACAGCCCGTGGGGCTGCGGGCTTTGCGGCGGCCGTCAGCCTGGGCGACACCGGCGCCCACGTCGGGCCGCAGCGCCGGCCTGCAAAGCATTTTCCGGTAGGGCCGCGGCTCTGGCGACAGCTCCCACACCCGAAGAGCCAGGAGGGAAAGCCGTGCCTCGTTGGAAAGCTCTTTGGCAGCCACTCGCATGGCCCTAAAGCCCATGGGGCTGCGGGCTTTGCGGCGGCCGTCAGCCTCGGCGCCACCGGCGCCCACGTCGGGCCGCTGCGCCAGCCTGTGAAGCATTTTCCGGTAGGGCCGCGTATCTGGCGACAGCTCCCACGCCCGAAGAGCCAGGAGGGAAAGCTGTGCCTCGTTGGAAAGCTCTTTGGCAGCCGCTCGCGTGGCCCCAAAGCCCATGGGGCTGCGGGCTTTGCGGCGGCCGTAAGCCTCAGTGCCACCGGCGCCCACGTTACGCCGCTGCGCCAGCCTGCGAAGCATTTTCCGGTAGGGCCGCGGCTCTGGCGACAGCTCCCACGCCCGAAGAGCCAGGAGGGAAAGCCGTGCCTCGTTGGAAAGCTCTTTGGCACCCACTCGCATTGCCCTAAAGCCCGTGGGGCTGCGGGCTTTGCGGCAGCCGTCAGCCTCGGCGCCACCGGCGCCCACGTGGCGCGACCGCGCCAGCCTGCAAAGCATTTTCCGGTAGGGCCACGGCTCTGGCGACAGCTCCCACGCCCGAAGAGCCAGGAGGGAAAGCCGTGCCTCGTTGGAAAGCTCTTTGGCAGCCACTCGCATTGCCCTAAAGCCCGTGGGGCTGCGGGCTTTGCGGCAACCGTCAGCCTCGGCGCCACCGGCGCCCACGTGGCGCGACCGCGCCAGCCTGCAAAGCATTTTCCGGTAGGGCCGCGGCTCTGGCGACAGCTCCCACGGCCGAAGAGCCAGGAGGGAAAGCCGTGCCTCATTGGAAAGCTCTTTGGCAGCCACTCGCATTGCCCTAAAGCCCGTGGGGCTGCGGGCTTTCCGGCGGCCGTCAGCCTCGGCACCACCGGCGCCCACGTCGGGCCGCCGCGCCAGCCTGCAAAGCATTTTCCGGTAGGGTCGCGGCTCTGGCGACAGCTCCCACGCCCGAAGAGCCAGGAGGGAAAGCCGTGCCTCGTCGGAAAGCTCTTTGGCAGCCACTCGCATGGCCCTAAACCCCATGGGGCTGCGGGCTTTGCGGCGGCCGTCAGCCTCGGCGACACCAGCGCCCACGTGGCGCCACCGTGCCAGCCTGCGAAGCATTTTCCGGTGGGGCCGCGGCTCTGGCCACAGCTCCCACGCCCAAAGAGCCAGGAGGGAAAGCCGTGCCTCGTTGGAAATCTCTTTGGCAGCCGCTCGCGTGGCCCCACAGCCTGTGGGTCTGCGGGCTTTGCGGCGGGCGTCAGCCTTGGCGCCACCGGCGCCCACGTGGCGCCGCCGCGCCAGCCTGCGAAGCATTTTCCAGTAGGGCCACGGCTCTGGCGACAGCTCCCACGCCCGAAGAGCCAGGAGGGAAAGCCGTGCCTCGTTGGAAAGCTCTTTGGCAGCCACTCGCATTGCCCTAAAGTCCGTGGGGCTGCGGGCTTTGCGGCGGCCATCAGCCTCGGCGACACCGGCGCCCACGTGGCGCGACCGCGCCAGCCTGCAAAGCATTTTCCGGTAGGGCTGCGGCTCTGGCCACAGCTCCCACGCCCGAAGAGCCAGGAGGGAAAGCCATGCCTCATTGGAAAGCTCTTTGGCAGCCACTCGTATGGCCCTAAAGCCCATGGCGCTGCAGGCTTTGCGGCGGCCGTCAGCCTCGGCGCCACCGGGGCCCACGTGGGGCCGCCGCGCCGGCCTGCAAAGCATTTTCCGGTAGGGCCGCGGCTCTGGCGACAGCTCCCACGCCCGAAGAGCCAGGAGGGAAAGCCGTGCCTCGTTGGAAAGCTCTTTGGCAGCCGCTCGCGTGGCCCCACAGCCCGTGGGGCTGCGGGCTTTGCGGCGGCCGTCAGCCTGGGCGACAGCGGTACCCACGTCGGGCCGCCGCGCTGGCCTGCAAAGCATTTTCCGGTAGGGCCGCGGCTCTGGCGACATCTCCCACGCACGAAGAGCCAGGAGGGAAAGCCGTGCCTCGTTGGAAAGCTCTTTGGCAGCCACTCGCATGGCCCTAAAGCCCATGGGGCTGCGGGCTTTGCGGCGGCCGTCAGCCTCGGCGCCACCGGCGCCCACGTGGGGCCGCTGCGCCAGCCTGCGAAGCATTTTCCGGTAGGGCCGCGTATCTGGCGACAGCTCCCACGCCCGAAGAGCCAGGAGGGCAAGCTGTGCCTCGTTGGAAAGCTCTTTGGCAGCCGCTCGCGTGGCCCCACAGCCCGTGGGGCTGCGGGCTTTGCGGCGGCCGTAAGCCTCAGTGCCACCGGCGCCCACGTTACGCCGCTGCGCCAGCCTGCGAAGCATTTTCCGGTAGGGCCGCGGCTCTGGCGACAGCTCCCACGGCCGAAGAGCCAGGAGGGAAAGCCGTGCCTGATTGGAAAGCTCTTTGGCAGCCGCTCGCGTGGCCCCACAGCCCGTGGGGCTGCAGGCTTTGCGGCAACCGTCAGCCTCGGCGCCACCGGCGCCCACGTGGCGCGACCGCGCCAGCCTGCAAAGCATTTTCCGGTAGGGCCGCGTCTCTGGCGACAGCTCCCACGCCCGAAGAGCCAGGAGGGAAAGCCGTGCCTCGTTGGAAAGCTCTTTGGCAGCCACTCGCATTGCCCTAAAGCCCGTGGGGCTGCAGGCTTTGCGGCAACCGTCAGCCTCGGCGCCACCGGCGCCCACGTGGCGCGACCGCGCCAGCCTGCAAAGCATTTTCCGGTAGGGCCGCGGCTCTGGCGACAGCTCCCACGCCCGAAGAGCCAGGAGGGAAAGCCGTGCCTCGTTGGAAAGCTCTTTGGCAGCCACTCGCATTGCCCTAAAGCCCGTGGGGCTGCGGGCTTTGCGGCGGACGTCAGCCTCGGCGCCACCGGCGCCCACCTGGCGCCGCCGCGCCAGCCTGCGAAGCATTTTCCGGTAGGGCCGCGGCTCTGGCGACAGCTCCCACGCCCGAAGAGCCAGGAGGGAAAGCCGTGCCTCGTTGGAAAGCTCTTTGGCAGCCACTCTCATGGCCCTAAACCCCATGGGGCTGCGGGCTTTCCGGCGGCCGTCATCCTTGGCGCCACTGGCGCCTACGTGGTGCCGCCGCGCCAGCCTGCGAAGCATTTTCCGGTAGGGCCGCGTCTCTGGCGACAGCTCCCATGCCCGAAGAGCCAGGAGGGAAAGCCGTGCCTCGTTGGAAAGCTCTTTGGCAGCCGCTCACGTGGCCCCACAGCCCGTGGGGCTGCGGGCTTTGCGGCGGCCGTCAGCCTCGGTGCCACCGGCGCCCACGTCGGGCCGCTGCGCCAGCCTGCGAAGCATTTTCCGGTAGGGCCGCGTCTCTGGCGACAACTCCCACGGCCGAAGAGCCAGGAGGGAAAGCCGTGCCTCGTTGGAAAGCTCTTTGGCAGCCGCTCGCGTGGCCCCACAGCCTGTGGGTCTGCGGGCTTTGCGGCGGGCGTCAGCCTTGGCGCCACCGGCGCCCACGTGGCGCCGCCGCGCCAGCCTGCGAAGCATTTTCCGGTAGGGCCGCGTCTCTGGCGACAGCTCCCACGCCCAAAGAGCCAGGAGGGAAAGCCGTGCCTCGTTGGAAAGCCCTTTGGCAGCCGCTCGCGTGGCCCCACAGCCCGTGGGGCTGCGGGCTTTCCGGCGGCCGTCAGCCTGGGCTACACCGGCGCCCACGTCGGGCCGCCGCGCCAGCCTGCAAAGCATTTTCCGGTAGGGCCGCGGCTCTGGCGACAGCTTCCACGCCCGAAGAGCCAGGAGGGAAAGCCGTGCCTCGTTTGAAAGCTCTTTGGCAGACGCTCGCGTGGCCCCACAGCCCGTGGGGCTGCGGGCTTTGCGGCAGCCGGCAGCCTCGGCGACACCGGCGCCCACGTGGCGGTGCCGCGCCAGCCTGCGAAGCATTTTCCGGTAGGGCCGCTGGTCTGGCGACAGCTCCCATGCCCGAAGAGCCAGGAGGGAAAGCCGTGCCTCGTTGGAAAGCTCTTTGGCAGCCGCTCGCGTGGTCCCTTAGCCCATGGGGCTGCGGGCTTTGCGCCGGCCGTCAGCCTCGGCGACACCGGCGCCCACGTGGCGCCACCGTGCCAGCCTGCGAAGCATTTTCCGGTGGGGCCGCGGCTCTGGCCACAGCTCCCACGCCCAAAGAGCCAGGAGGGAAAGCCGTGCCTCGTTGGAAAGCTCTTTGGCAGCCGCTCGCGTGGCCCCACAGCCTGTGGGTCTGCGGGCTTTGCGGCGGGCGTCAGCCTTGGCGCCACCGGCGCCCACGTGGCGCCGCCGCGCCAGCCTGCGAAGCATTTTCCGGTAGGGCCGCGTCTCTGGCGACAGCTCCCACGCCCAAAGAGCCAGGAGGGAAAGCCGTGCCTCGTTGGAAAGCCCTTTGGCAGCCACTCGCGTGGCCCCACAGCCCGTGGGGCTGCGGGCTTTCCGGCGGCCGTCAGCCTGGGCTACACCGGCGCCCACGTCGGGCCGCCGCGCCAGCCTGCAAAGCATTTTCCGGTAGGGCCGCGTCTCTGGCGACAGCTCCCACGCCCGAAGAGCCAGGAGGGAAAGCCGTGCCTCGTTGGAAAGCTCTTTGGCAGCTGCTCGCGTGGCCCCACAGCCCGTGGGGCTGCGGGCTTTGCGCCGGCCGTCAGCCTCGGCGACACCGGCGCCCACGTGGCGCCACCGTGCCAGCCTGCGAAGCATTTTCCGGTGGGGCTGCGGCTCTGGCCACAGCTCCCACGCCCGAAGAGCCAGGAGGGAAAGCCGTGCCTCGTTGGAAAGCTCTTTGGCAGCCGCTCGCGTGGCCCCACAGCCTGTGGGTCTGCGGGCTTTGCGGCGGGCGTCAGCCTTGGCGCCACCGGCGCCCACGTGGCGCCGCCGCGCCAGCCTGCGAAGCATTTTCCGGTAGGGCCGCGTCTCTGGCGACAGCTCCCACGCCCGAAGAGCCAGGAGGGAAAGCCGTGCCTCGTTGGAAAGCTCTTTGGCAGCCACTCGCATGGCCCTAAACCCCATGGGGCTGCGGGCTTTGCGGCGGCCGTCAGCCTCGGCGACACCAGCGCCCACGTGGGGCCGCCGCGCTAGGCTGCGAAGCATTTTCCGGTAGGGCCACGGCTCTGGCGACAGCTCCCACGCCCGAAGAGCCAGGAGGGAAAGCCGTGCCTCGTTGGAAAGCTCTT
Source organism: Larus michahellis (assembly GCF_964199755.1). NCBI lineage: Eukaryota > Metazoa > Chordata > Aves > Charadriiformes > Laridae > Larus > Larus michahellis. The sequence goes on from NW_027436004.1 coordinate 502,932, forward strand.
TGGCAGCCACTCGCATTGCCCTAAAGCCCGTGGGGCTGCGGGCTTTGCGGCGGCCATCAGCCTCGGCGACACCGGCGCCCACGTGGCGCGACCGCGCCAGCCTGCAAAGCATTTCCGGTAGGGCTGCGGCTCTGGCCACAGCTCCCACGCCCGAAGAGCCAGGAGGGAAAGCCATGCCTCATTGGAAAGCTCTTTGGCAGCCACTCGTATGGCCCTAAAGCCCATGGCGCTGCAGGCTTTGCGGCGGCCGTCAGCCTCGGCGCCACCGGGGCCCACGTGGGGCCGCCGCGCCGGCCTGCAAAGCATTTTCCGGTAGGGCCGCGGCTCTGGCGACAGCTCCCACGCCCGAAGAGACAGGAGGGAAAGCCGTGCCTCGTTGGAAAGCTCTTTGGCAGCCGCTCGCGTGGCCCCACAGCCCGTGGGGCTGCGGGCTTTGCGGCGGCCGTCAGCCTCGGCGAAAGCGGTACCCACGTCGGGCCGCCGCGCTGGCCTGCAAAGCATTTTCCGGTAGGGCCGCGGCTCTGGCGACATCTCCCACGCACGAAGAGCCAGGAGGGAAAGCCGTGCCTCGTTGGAAAGCTCTTTGGCAGCCACTCGCATGGCCCTAAAGCCCATGGGGCTGCGGGCTTTGCGGCGGCCGTCAGCCTCGGCGCCACCGGCGCCCACGAGGGGCCGCTGCGCCAGCCTGCGAAGCATTTTCCGGTAGGGCCGCGTATCTGGCGACAGCTCCCACGCCCGAAGATCCAGGAGGGAAAGCTGTGCCTCGTTGGAAAGCTCTTTGGCAGCCGCTCGCGTGGCCCCACAGCCCGTGGGGCTGCGGGCTTTGCGGCGGCCGTAAGCCTCAGTGCCACCGGCGCCCACGTTACGCCGCTGCGCCAGCCTGCGAAGCATTTTCCGGTAGGGCCGCGGCTCTGGCGACAGCTCCCACGCCCGAAGAGCCAGGAGGGAAAGCCGTGCCTGATTGGAAAGCTCTTTGGCAGGCGCTCGCGTGGCCCCACAGCCCGTGGGGCTGCGGGCTTTGCGGCAACCGTCAGCCTCGGCGCCACCGGCGCCCACGTGGCGCGACCGCACCAGCCTGCAAAGCATTTTCCGGTAGGGCCGCGTCTCTGGCGACAGCTCCCACGCCCGAAGAGCCAGGAGGGAAAGCCGTGCCTCGTTGGAAAGCTCTTTGGCAGCCACTCGCATTGCCCTAAAGCCCGTGGGGCTGCGGGCTTTGCGGCAACCGTCAGCCTCGGCGCCACCGGCGCCCACGTGGCGCGACCGCGCCAGCCTGCAAAGCATTTTCCGGTAGGGCCGCGTCTCTGGCGACAGCTCCCACGGCCGAAGAGCCAGGAGGGAAAGCCGTGCCTCGTTGGAAAGCTCTTTGGCAGCCACTCGCATTGCCCTAAAGCCCGTGGGGCTGCGGGCTTTGCGGCGGCCGTCAGCCTCGGCGCCACCGGCGCCCACCTGGCGCCGCCGCGCCAGCCTGCGAAGCATTTTCCGGTAGTGCCGCGGCTCTGGCGACAGCTCCCACGCCCGAAGAGCCAGGAGGGAAAGCCGTGCCTCGTTGGAAAGCTCTTTGGCAGCCACTCTCATGGCCCTAAACCCCATGGGGCTGCGGGCTTTCCGGCGGCCGTCATCCTTGGCGCCACTGGCGCCTACGTGGTGCCGCCGTGCCAGCCTGCGAAGCATTTTCCGGTAGGGCCGCGTCTCTGGCCACAGCTCCCACGCCCGAAGAGCCAGGAGGGAAAGCCGTGCCTCGTTGGAAAGCTCTTTGGCAGCCGCTCACGTGGCCCCACAGCCCGTGGGGCTGCGGGCTTTGCGGCGGCCGTCAGCCTCGGTGCCACCGGCGCCCACGTCGGGCCGCTGCGCCAGCCTGCGAAGCATTTTCCGGTAGGGCCGCGTCTCTGGCGACAACTCCCACGGCCGAAGAGCCAGGAGGGAAAGCCGTGCCTCGTTGGAAAGCTCTTTGGCAGCCGCTCGCGTGGCCCCACAGCCTGTGGGTCTGCGGGCTTTGCGGCGGGCGTCAGCCTTGGCGCCACCGGTGCCCACGTGGCGCCGCCGCGCCAGCCTGCGAAGCATTTTCTGGTAGGGCCGCGTCTCTGGCGACAGCTCCCACGCCCAAAGAGCCAGGAGGGAAAGCCGTGCCTCGTTGGAAAGCCCTTTGGCAGCCGCTCGCGTGGCCCCACAGCCCGTGGGGCTGCGGGCTTTGCGGCGGCCGTCAGCCTGGGCTACACCGGCGCCCACGTCGGGCCGCCGCGCCAGCCTGCAAAGCATTTTCCGGTGGGGCCGCGGCTCTGGCCACAGCTCCCACGCCCAAAGAGCCAGGAGGGAAAGCCGTGCCTCGTTGGAAAGCTCTTTGGCAGCCGCTCGCGTGGCCCCACAGCCTGTGGGTCTGCGGGCTTTGCGGCGGGCGTCAGCCTTGGCGCCACCGGCGCCCACGTGGCGCCGCCGCGCCAGCCTGCAAAGCATTTTCCGGTAGGGCCGCGTCTCTGGCGACAGCTCCCACGCCCAAAGAGCCAGGAGGGAAAGCCGTGCCTCGTGGGAAAGCCCTTTGGCAGCCACTCGCGTGGCCCCACAGCCCGTGGGGCTGCGGGCTTTCCGGCGGCCGTCAGCCTCGGCGACACCGGCGCCCACGTCGGGCCGCCGCGCCAGCCTGCAAAGCATTTTCCGGTAGGGCCGCAGCTCTGGCGACAGCTCCCACGCCCGAAGAGCCAGGAGGGAAAGCCGTGCCTCGTTGGAAAGCTCTTTGGCAGCCGCTCGCGTGGCCCCACAGCCCGTGGGGCTGCGGGCTTTGCGCCGGCCGTCAGCCTCGGCGACACCGGCGCCCACGTGGCGCCACCGTGCCAGCCTGCGAAGCATTTTCCGGTGGGGCCGCGGCTCTGGCCACAGCTCCCACGCCCGAAGAGCCAGGAGGGAAAGCCGTGCCTCGTTGGAAAGCTCTTTGGCAGCCGCTCGCGTGGCCCCACAGTCCGTGGGGCTGCGGGCTTTGCTGCGGCCGTCAGCCTTGGCGCCACCGGCGCCCACGTGGCGCCGCCGCGCCAGCCTGCGAAGCATTTTCCGGTAGGGCCGCGTCTCTGGCGACAGCTCCCACGCCCAAAGAGCCAGGAGGGAAAGCCGTGCCTCGTTGGAAAGCCCTTTGGCAGCCGCTCGCGTGGCCCCACAGCCTGTGGGTCTGCGGGCTTTGCGGCGGGCGTCAGCCTCGGCGACACCAGCGCCCACGTGGGGCCGCCGCGCTAGGCTGCGAAGCATTTTCCGGTAGGGCCACGGCTCTGGCGACAGCTCCCACGCCCGAAGAGCCAGGAGGGAAAGCCGTGCCTCGTTGGAAAGCTCTTTGGCAGCCACTCGCATTGCCCTAAAGCCCGTGGGGCTGCGGGCTTTGCGGCGGCCATCAGCCTCGGCGCCACCGGCGCCCACGTGGCGCGACCGCGCCAGCCTGCGAAGCATATTCCGGTAGGGCCGCGGCTCTGGCCACAGCTCCCACGCCCGAAGAGCCAGGAGGGAAAGCCGTGCCTCGTTGGAAAGCTCTTTGGCAGCCACTCGTATGGCCCTAAAGCCCATGGCGCTGCAGGCTTTGCGGCGGCCGTCAGCCTCGGCGCCACCGGGGCCCACGTGGGGCCGCCGCGCCGGCCTGCAAAGCATTTTCCGGTAGGGCCGCGTCTCTGGCGACAGCTCCCACGCCCGAAGAGCCAGGAAGGAAAGCCGTGCCTCGTTGGAAAGCTCTTTGGCAGCCGCTCGCGTGGCCCCACAGCCCGTGGGGCTGCGGGCTTTGCGGCGGGCGTCAGCCTGGGAGACAGCGGTACCCACGTCGGGCCGCCGCGCTGGCCTGCAAAGCATTTTCCGGTAGTGCCGCGGCTCTGGCGACATCTCCCACGCACGAAGAGCCAGGAGGGAAAGCCGTGCCTCGTTGGAAAGCTCTTTGGCAGCCACTCGCATGGCCCTAAAGCCCATGGGGCTGCGGGCTTTGCGGCGGCCGTAAGCCTCAGTGCCACCGGCGCCCACGTTACGCCGCTGCGCCAGCCTGCGAAGCATTTTCCGGTAGGGCCGCGTCTCTGGCGACAGCTCCCACGCCCGAAGAGCCAGGAGGGAAAGCCGTGCCTCGTTGGAAAGCTCTTTGGCAGCCGCTCGCGTGGCCCCACAGCCTGTGGGTCTGCGGGCTTTGCGGCGGGCGTCAGCCTTGGCGCCACCGGCGCCCACGTGGCGCCGCCGCGCCAGCCTGCGAAGCATTTTCCGGTAGGGCCGCGTCTCTGGCGACAGCTCCCACGCCCAAAGAGCCAGGAGGGAAAGCCGTGCCTCGTTGGAAAGCCCTTTGGCAGCCGCTCGCGTGGCCCCACAGCACGTGGGGCTGCGGGCTTTCTGGCGGCCGTCAGCCTGGGCGACACCGGCGCCCACGTGGCGCTGCCGCGCCAGCCTGCGAAGCATTTTCCGGTAGGGCCGTGTCTCTGGCGACAGCTCCCACACCCGAAGAGCCAGGAGGGAAAGCCGTGCCTCGTTGGAAAGCTCTTTGGCAGCCGCTCGCGTGGCCCCACAGCCCGTGGGGCTGCGGGCTTTCCGGCGGCCGTCAGCCTGGGCTACACCGGCGCCCACGTCGGGCCGCCGCGCCAGCCTGCAAAGCATTTTCCGGTAGGGCCGCGTCTCTGGCGACAGCTCCCACGCCCGAAGAGCCAGGAGGGAAAGCCGTGCCTCGTTGGAAAGCTCTTTGGCAGCCGCTCGCGTGGCCCCACAGCCCGTGGGGCTGCGGGCTTTGCGGCAGCCGGCAGCCTGGGCTACACCGGCGCCCACGTCGGGCCGCCGCGCCAGCCTGCAAAGCATTTTCCGGTAGGGCCGCGTCTCTGGCGACAGCTCCCACGCCCGAAGAGCCAGGAAGGAAAGCCGTGCCTCGTTGGAAAGCTCTTTGGCAGCCGCTCGCGTGGCCCCACAGCCCGTGGGGCTGCGGGCTTTGCGGCGGCCGTCAGCCTCGGCGACACCGGCGCCCACGTGGCGCCACCGTGCCAGCCTGCGAAGCATTTTCCGGTGGGGCCGCGGCTCTGGCCACAGCTCCCACGCCCGAAGAGCCAGGAGGGAAAGCCGTGCCTCGTTGGAAAGCTCTTTGGCAGCCGCTCGCGTGGCCCCACAGCCTGTGGGTCTGCGGGCTTTGCGGCGGGCGTCAGCCTTGGCGACACTGGTGCCCACGTGGCGCCGCCGCGCCAGCCTGCGAAGCATTTTCCGGTAGGGCCGCGTCTCTGGCGACAGCTCCCACGCCCGAAGAGCCAGGAGGGAAAGCCGTGCCTCGTTGGAAAGCTCTTTGGCAGCCACTCGCATGGCCCTAAACCCCATGGGGCTGCGGGCTTTGCGGCGGCCGTCAGCCTAGGCGACACCAGCGCCCACGTGGGGCCGCCGCGCTAGGCTGCGAAGCATTTTCCGGTAGGGCCACGGCTCTGGCGACAGCTCCCACGCCCGAAGAGCCAGGAGGGAAAGCCGTGCCTCGTTGGAAAGCTCTTTGGCAGCCACTCGCATTGCCCTAAAGCCCGTGGGGCTGCGGGCTTTGCGGCGGCCATCAGCCTCGGCGACACCGGCGCCCACGTGGCGCGACCGCGCCAGCCTGCAAAGCATTTCCGGTAGGGCTGCGGCTCTGGCCACAGCTCCCACGCCCGAAGAGCCAGGAGGGAAAGCCATGCCTCATTGGAAAGCTCTTTGGCAGCCACTCGTATGGCCCTAAAGCCCATGGCGCTGCAGGCTTTGCGGCGGCCGTCAGCCTCGGCGCCACCGGGGCCCACGTGGGGCCGCCGCGCCGGCCTGCAAAGCATTTTCCGGTAGGGCCGCGTCTCTGGCGACAGCTCCCACGCCCGAAGAGCCAGGAGGGAAAGCCGTGCCTCGTTGGAAAGCTCTTTGGCAGCCGCTCGCGTGGCCCCACAGCCCGTGGGGCTGCGGGCTTTGCGGCGGCCGTCAGCCTGGGCGACAGCGGTACCCACGTCGGGCCGCCGCGCTGGCCTGCAAAGCATTTTCCGGTAGTGCCGCGGCTCTGGCGACATCTCCCACGCACGAAGAGCCAGGAGGGAAAGCCGTGCCTCGTTGGAAAGCTCTTTGGCAGCCACTCGCATGGCCCTAAAGCCCATGGGGCTGCGGGCTTTGCGGCGGCCGTAAGCCTCAGTGCCACCGGCGCCCACGTTACGCCGCTGCGCCAGCCTGCGAAGCATTTTCCGGTAGGGCCGCGGCTCTGGCGACAGCTCCCACGCCCGAAGAGCCAGGAGGGAAAGCCGTGCCTGATTGGAAAGCTCTTTGGCAGGCGCTCGCGTGGCCCCACAGCCCGTGGGGCTGCGGGCTTTGCGGCAACCGTCAGCCTCGGCGCCACCGGCGCCCACGTGGCGCGACCGCGCCAGCCTGCAAAGCATTTTCCGGTAGGGCCGCGTCTCTGGCGACAGCTCCCACGCCCGAAGAGCCAGGAGGGAAAGCCGTGCCTCGTTGGAAAGCTCTTTGGCAGCCACTCGCATTGCCCTAAAGCCCGTGGGGCTGCGGGCTTTGCGGCAACCGTCAGCCTCGGCGCCACCGGCGCCCACGTGGCGCGACCGCGCCAGCCTGCAAAGCATTTTCCGGTAGGGCCGCGTCTCTGGCGACAGCTCCCACGCCCGAAGAGCCAGGAGGGAAAGCCGTGCCTCGTTGGAAAGCTCTTTGGCAGCCACTCGCATTGCCCTAAAGCCCGTGGGGCTGCGGGCTTTGCGGCGGCCGTCAGCCTCGGCGCCACCGGCGCCCACCTGGCGCCGCCGCGCCAGCCTGCGAAGCATTTTCCGGTAGTGCCGCGGCTCTGGCGACAGCTCCCACGCCCGAAGAGCCAGGAGGGAAAGCCGTGCCTCGTTGGAAAGCTCTTTGGCAGCCACTCTCATGGCCCTAAACCCCATGGGGCTGCGGGCTTTCCGGCGGACGTCATCCTTGGCGCCACTGGCGCCTACGTGGTGCCGCCGCGCCAGCCTGCGAAGCATTTTCCGGTAGGGCCGCGTCTCTGGCGACAGCTCCCACGCCCGAAGAGCCAGGAGGGAAAGCCGTGCCTCGTTGGAAAGCTCTTTGGCAGCCGCTCACGTGGCCCCACAGCCCGTGGGGCTGCGGGCTTTGCGGCGGCCGTCAGCCTCGGTGCCACCGGCGCCCACGTCGGGCCGCTGCGCCAGCCTGCGAAGCATTTTCCGGTAGGGCCGCGTCTCTGGCGACAACTCCCACGGCCGAAGAGCCAGGAGGGAAAGCCGTGCCTCGTTGGAAAGCTCTTTGGCAGCCGCTCGCGTGGCCCCACAGCCTGTGGGTCTGCGGGCTTTGCGGCGGGCGTCAGCCTTGGCGCCACCGGCGCCCACGTGGCGCCGCCGCGCCAGCCTGCGAAGCATTTTCCGGTAGGGCCGCGTCTCTGGCGACAGCTCCCACGCCCAAAGAGCCAGGAGGGAAAGCCGTGCCTCGTTGGAAAGCCCTTTGGCAGCCGCTCGCGTGGCCCCACAGCCCGTGGGGCTGCGGGCTTTCCGGCGGCCGTCAGCCTGGGCTACACCGGCGCCCACGTCGGGCCGCCGCGCCAGCCTGCAAAGCATTTTCCGGTAGGGCCGCGGCTCTGGCGACAGCTCCCACGCCCGAAGAGCCAGGAGGGAAAGCCGTGCCTCGTTGGAAAGCTCTTTGGCAGCCGCTCGCGTGGCCCCACAGCCCGTGGGGCTGCGGGCTTTGCGGCAGCCGGCAGCCTCGTCGACACCGGCGCCCACGTGGCGGTGCCGCGCTAGCCTGCGAAGCATTTTCCGGTAGGGCCGCTGGTCTGGCGACAGCTCCCATGCCCGAAGAGCCAGGAGGGAAAGCCGTGCCTCGTTGGAAAGCTCTTTGGCAGCCGCTCGCGTGGCCCCACAGCCCGTGGGGCTGCGGGCTTTGCGCCGGCCGTCAGCCTCGGCGACACCGGCGCCCACGTGGCGCCACCGTGCCAGCCTGCGAAGCATTTTCCGGTGGGGCCGCGGCTCTGGCCACAGCTCCCACGCCCAAAGAGCCAGGAGGGAAAGCCGTGCCTCGTTGGAAATCTCTTTGGCAGCCGCTCGCGTGGCCCCACAGCCTGTGGGTCTGCGGGCTTTGCGGCGGGCGTCAGCCTTGGCGCCACCGGCGCCCACGTGGCGCCGCCGCGCCAGCCTGCGAAGCATTTTCCGGTAGGGCCGCGTCTCTGGCGACAGCTCCCACGCCCAAAGAGCCAGGAGGGAAAGCCGTGCCTCGTTGGAAAGCCCTTTGGCAGCCACTCGCGTGGCCCCACAGCCCGTGGGGCTGCGGGCTTTCCGGCGGCCGTCAGCCTGGGCTACACCGGCGCCCACGTCGGGCCGCCGCGCCAGCCTGCAAAGCATTTTCCGGTAGGGCCGCGTCTCTGGCGACAGCTCCCACGCCCGAAGAGCCAGGAGGGAAAGCCGTGCCTCGTTGGAAAGCTCTTTGGCAGCCGCTCGCGTGGCCCCACAGCCCGTGGGGCTGCGGGCTTTGCGGCAGCCGGCAGCCTCGGCGACACCGGCGCCCAGGTGGGGCCGCCGCGCCAGCCTGCGAAGCATTTTCCGGTAGGGCCGCTTGTCTGGCGACAGCTCCCATGCCCGAAGAGCCAGGAGGGAAAGCCGTGCCTCGTGGGAAAGCTCTTTGGCAGCCGCTCGCGTGGCCCCACAGCCCGTGGGGCTGCGGGCTTTGCGGCGGCCGTCAGCCTCGGCGCCACCGGCGCCCACGTGGGGCCGCCGCGCCGGCCTGCAAAGCATTTTCCGGTAGGGCCGCGGCTCTGGCGACAGCTCCCACGCCCGAAGAGCCAGGAGGGAAAGCCATGCCTCGTTGGAAAGCTCTTTGGCAGCCGCTCGCGTGGCCCCACAGCCCGTGGGGCTGCGGGCTTTGCGGCGGCCGTCAGCCTGGGCGACAGCGGCGCCCACGTCGGGCCGCCGCGCCGGCCTGCAAAGCATTTTCCGGTAGGGCCGCGGCTCTGGCGACAGCTCCCACGCACGAAGAGCCAGGAGGGAAAGCCGTGCCTCGTTGGAAAGCTCTTTGGCAGCCACTCGCATGGCCCCAAAGCCCATGGGGCTGCGGGCTTTGCGGCGGCCGTCAGCCTCGGCGCCACCGGCGCCCACGTGGGGCCGCTGCGCCAGCTTGCGAAGCATTTTCCAGTAGGGCCGCGTATCTGGCGACAGCTCCCACGCCCGAAGAGCCAGGAGGGAAAGCTGTGCCTCGTTGGAAAGCTCTTTGGCAGCCGCTCGCGTGGCCCCACAGCCCGTGGGGCTGCGGGATTTGCGGCAACCGTCAGCCTCGGCGCCACCGGCGCCCAGGTGGAGCGACCGCGCCAGCCTGCAAAGCATTTTCCGGTAGGGCCGCGTCTCTGGCGACAGCTCCCACGCCCGAAGAGCCAGGAGGGAAAGCCGTGCCTCGTTGGAAAGCTCTTTGGCAGCCACTCGCATTGCCCTAAAGCCCGTGGGGCTGCGGGCTTTGCGGCGGCTGTCAGCCTCGGCGCCACCGGCGCCCACGTGGCGCGACCGCGCCAGCCTGCAAAGCATTTTCCGGTAGGGCCGCGGCTCTGGCGACAGCTCCCACGCCCGAAGAGCCAGGAGGGAAAGCCGTGCCTCGTTGGAAAGCTCTTTGGCAGCCGCTCGCATTGCCCTAAAGCCCGTGGGGCTGCGGGCTTTGCGGCGGCCGTCAGCCTCGGCGCCACCGGCGCCCACCTGGCGCCGCCGCGCCAGCCTGCGAAGCATTTTCCGGTAGTGCCGCGGCTCTGGCGACAGCTCCCACGCCCGAAGAGCCAGGAGGGAAAGCCGTGCCTCGTTGGAAAGCTCTTTGGCAGCCACTCTCATGGCCCTAAACCCCATGGGGCTGCGGGCTTTCCGGCGGCCGTCATTCTTGGCGCCACTGGCGCCCACGTGGTGCCGCCGCGCCAGCCTGTGAAGCATTTTCCGGTAGGGCCGCGTCTCTGGCGACAGCTCCCACGCCCGAAGAGCCAGGAGGGAAAGCCGTGCCTCGTTGGAAAGCTCTTTGGCAGCCGCTCACGTGGCCCCACAGCCCGTGGGTCTGCGGGCTTTGCGGCGGCCGTCAGCCTCGGTGCCACCGGCGCCCACGTCGGGCCGCTGCACCAGCCTGCGAAGCATTTTCCGGTAGGGCCGCGTCTCTGGCGACAACTCCCACGGCCGAAGAGCCAGGAGGGAAAGCCGTGCCTCGTTGGAAAGCTCTTTGGCAGCCGCTCGCGTGGCCCCACAGCCTGTGGGTCTGCGGGCTTTGCGGCGGGCGTCAGCCTTGGCGCCACCGGCGCCCACGTGGCGCCGCCGCGCCAGCCTGCGAAGCATTTTCCGGTAGGGCCGCGTCTCTGGCGACAGCTCCCATGCCCGAAGAGCCAGGAGGGAAAGCCGTGCCTCGTTGGAAAGCTCTTTGGCAGCCGCTCGCGTGGCCCCACAGCCCGTGGGGCTGCGGGCTTTGCGCCGGCCGTCAGCCTCGGCGACACCGGCGCCCACGTGGCGCCAACGTGCCAGCCTGCGAAGCATTTTCCGGTGGGGCCGCGGCTCTGGCCACAGCTCCCACGCCCAAAGAGCCAGGAGGGAAAGCCGTGCCTCGTTGGAAATCTCTTTGGCAGCCGCTCGCGTGGCCCCACAGCCTGTGGGTCTGCGGGCTTTGCGGCGGGCGTCAGCCTTGGCGCCACCAGCGCCCACGTGGCGCCGCCGCGCCAGCCTGCGAAGCATTTTCCGGTGGGGCCGCGTCTCTGGCGACAGCTCCCACGCCCAAAGAGCCAGGAGGGAAAGCCGTGCCTCGTTGGAAAGCCCTTTGGCAGCCACTCGCGTGGCCCCACAGCCCGTGGGGCTGCGGGCTTTGCTGCGGCCGTCAGCCTGGGCTACACCGGCGCCCACGTCGGGCCACCGCGCCAGCCTGCAAAGCATTTTCCGGTAGGGCCGCGTCTCTGGCGACAGCTCCCACGCCCGAAGAGCCAGGAGGGAAAGCCGTGCCTCGTTGGAAAGCTCTTTGGCAGCCGCTCGCGTGGCCCCACAGCCCGTGGCGCTGCGGGCTTTGCGCCGGCCGTCAGCCTCGGCGACACCGGCGCCCACGTGGCGCCACCGTTTCAGCCTGCGAAGCATTTTCCGGTAGAGCCGCGGCTCTGGCCACAGCTCCCACGCCTGAAGAGCCAGGAGGGAAAGCCGTGCCTCGTTGGAAATCTCTTTGGCAGCCGCTTGCGTGGCCCCACAGCCTGTGGGGCTGCGGGCTTTGCGGCGGGCGTCAGCCTTGGCGCCACCGGCGCCCACGTGGCGCCGCCGCGCCAGCCTGCGAAGCATTTTCCGGTAGGGCCGCGTCTCTGGCGACAGCTCCCACGCCCAAAGAGCCAGGAGGGAAAGCCGTGCCTCGTTGGAAAGCCCTTTGGCAGCCGCTCGCGTGGCCCCACAGCCCGTGGGGCTGCGGGCTTTCTGGCGGCCGTCAGCCTCGGCGACACCGGCGCCCACGTGGCGCTGCCGCGCCAGCCTGCGAAGCATTTTCCGGTAGGGCCGTGTCTCTGGCGACAGCTCCCACACCCGAAGAGCCAGGAGGGAAAGCCGTGCCTCGTTGGAAAGCTCTTTGGCAGCCGCTCGCGTGGCCCCACAGCCCGTGGGGCTGCGGGCTTTCCGGCGGCCGTCAGCCTGGGCTACACCGGCGCCCACGTCGGGCCGCCGCGCCAGCCTGCGAAGCATTTTCCGGTAGGGCCGCGTCTCTGGCGACAACTCCCACGCCCGAAGAGCCAGGAGGGAAAGCCGTGCCTCGTTGGAAAGCTCTTTGGCAGCCGCTCGCGTGGCCCCACAGCCCGTGGGGCTGCGGGCTTTGCGGCAGCCGGCAGCCTCGGCGACACCGGCGCCCACGTGGGGCCGCCGCGCCAGCCTGCGAAGCATTTTCCGGTAGGGCCGCTTGTCTGGCGACAGCTCCCATGCCCGAAGAGCCAGGAGGGAAAGCCGTGCCTCGTTGGAAAGCTCTTTGGCAGCTGCTCGCGTGGCCCCACAGCCCGTGGGGCTGCGGGCTTTGCGGCGGCCGTCAGCCTCAGCGCCATCAGCACCCACGTCGGGCCGCCGCGCCAGCCTGCGAAGCATATTCCGGTAGGGCCGCGGCTCTGGCCACAGCTCCCACGCCCGAAGAGCGAGGAGGGAAAGCCATGCCTCGTTGGAAAGCTCTTTGGCAGCCGCTCGCGTGGCCCAACAGCCCATGGGGCTGCGGGCTTTGCGGCGGCCGTCAGCCTCGGCGCCACCGGCTCCCACGTGGGGCCGCCGCGCCAGCCTGCGAAGCATTTTCCGGTAGGGCCGCTGCTCTGGCGACAGCTCCCACGCCCGAAGAGCCAGGAGGGAAAGCCGTGCCTCGTTGGAAAGCTCTTTGGCAGACGCTCGCGTGGCCCCACAGCCCGTGGGGCTGCGGGCTTTGCGGCGGCCGTCAGCCTCGGCGACACCGGCGCCTACGTGGCGCCACCGTGCCAGCCTGCGAAGCATTTTCCGGTAGGGCCGCGGCTCTGGCGACAGCTGCCACGCCCGAAGAGCCAGGAGGGAAAGCCGTGCCTCGTGGGAAAGCTCTTTGGCAGCTGCTCGCGTGGCCCCACAGCCCGTGGGGCTGCGGGCTTTGCGGCGGCCGTCAGCCTCGGCGCCACCGGCTCCCAGGTGGGGCCGCCGCGTCAGGCTGTGAAGCATTATCCGGTAGTGCCGCGGCTCTGGCGACAGCTCCCACGCCCGAAGAGCCAGCAGGGAAAGCCGTGCCTCGTTGGAAAGCTCTTTGGCAGCCGCTCGCATGGCCCCACAGCCCGTGGGGCTGCGGGCTTTGCGGCGGCCGTCAGCCTCGGCGCTGCCGGCGCCCACGTGGCACCACCGTGCCAGCCTGCGAAGCATTTTCCGGTAGGGCCGCGGCTCTGGCGACAGCTCCCACGCCCGAAGAGACAGGAGGGAAAGCCGTGCCTCGTTGGAAAGCTCTTTGGCAGCCACGCGAATGGCCCCACAGCTCGTGGGGCTGCGGGCTTTGCGGCGGCCGTCAGCCTGGGCGACACCGGCGACCACGTGGCGCCGCCGTGCCAGCCTGCGAAGCATTTTCCGGTAGGGCCGCGTCTCTGGCGACAGCTCCCACGCCCGAAGAGCCAGGAGGGAAAGCCCTGCCTCGTTGGAAAGCTCTTTGGCAGACGCTCGCGTGGCCCCACAGCCCGTGGGGCTGCGGGCTTTGCGGCGGCCGTCACCCTCGGCGACACCGGCGCCTACATGGCGCCACCGTGCCAGCCTGCGAAGCATTTTCCGTTGGGGCCGCGGCTCTGGCGACAGCTCCCACGCCCGAAGAGCCAGGAGGGAAAGCCGTGCCTCGTTGGAAAGCGCTTTGGCAGCCGCTCGCGTGGCCCCACAGCCCGTGGGGCTGCGGGCTTTGCGGCGGCCGTCAGCCTCGGCAACACCGGTGCCCACGTGGCGCTGCCGCGCCAGCCTGCGAAGCATTTTCCGGTAGGGCCGCGGCTCTGGCCACAGCTCCCACGCCCAAAGAGCCAGGAGGGAAAGCCGTGCCTCGTTGGAAAGCTCTTTGGCAGCCGCTCGCGTGGCCCCACAGCCCGTGGGGCTGCGGGCTTTGCGGCAGCCGGCAGCCTCGGCGACACCGGCGCCCACGTGGCGCTGCCGCGCCAGCCTGCGAAGCATTTTGCGGTAGGGCCGCGGCTCTGGCCACAGCTCCCACGCCCGAAGAGACAGGAGGGAAAGCCGTGCCTCGTTGGAAAGCTCTTTGGCAGCCACGCGCATGGCCCTACAGCCCGTGGGGCTGCGGGCTTTGCGGCGGCCGTCAGCCTGGGCGACACCGGCGACCACGTGGCGCCGCCGTGCCAGCCTGCGAAGCATTTTCCGGTAGGGCCGCGGCTCTGGCGACAGCTGCCACGCCCGAAGAGCCAGGAGGGAAAGCCGTGCCTCGTGGGAAAGCTCTTTGGCAGCTGCTCGCGTGGCCCCACAGCCCGTGGGGCTGCGGGCTTTGCGGCGGCCGTCAGCCTCGGCGCCACCTGCGCCCATGTGGGGCCGCCGCGCCAGCCTGCGAAGCATTTTGCGGTAGGGCCGCGGCTCTGGCGACAGCTCCCACGCCCGAAGAGCCAGGAGGGAAAGCCATGCCTCGTTGGAAAGCTCTTTGGCATCCGCTCGAGTGGCCCCACAGCCCGTGGGGCTGCGGGCTTTGCGGCGGCCGTCAGCCTCAGCGCCATCAGCACCCACGTCGGGCCGCCGCGCCAGCCTGCGAAGCATTTTCCGGTAGGGCCGCGGCTCTGGCGACAGCTCCCACGCCCGAAGAGCCAGGAGGGAAAGCCGTGCCTCGTTGGAAAGCTCTTTGGCAGCCGCTCGCGTGGCCCCACAGCCCGTGGGGCTGCGGGCTTTGCGGCGGCCGTCAGCCTCGGCAACACCGGCGCCCACGTGGCGCTGCCGCGCCAGCCTGCGAAGCATTTTCCGGTAGGGCCGCGGCTCTGGCCACAGCTCCCACGCCCGAAGAGCCAGGAGGGAAAGCCCTGCCTCGTTGGAAAGGTCTTTGGCAGCCGCTCGCGTGGCCCCACAGCCCGTGGGGCTGCGGGCTTTGCGGCGGCCATCAGCCTCGGCGCCACCGGCGCGCAGGTGGGGCCGCTGCGCCAGCCTGCGAAGCATTTTGCGGTAGGGCCGCGGCTCTGGCGACAGCTCCCACGCCCGAAGAGCCAGGAGGGAAAGCCGTGCCTCGTTGGAAAGCTCTTTGGCAGCCGCTCGCGTGGCCCCACAGCCCGTGGGGCTGCGGGCTTTGCGGCGGCCGTCAGCCTCGGCGACACCGGCGCCCACGTGGCGCTGCCGCGCCAGCCTGCGAAGCATTTTCCGGTAGGGCCGCGGCTCTGGCCACAGCTCCCACGCCCGAAGAGCCAGGAGGGAAAGCCGTGCCTCGTTGGAAAGCTCTTTGGCAGCTGCTCGCGTGGCCCCACAGCCCGTTGGGCTGCGGGCTTTGCGGCGGCCGTCAGCCTCGGCGCCACCTGCGCCCACGTGGGGCCGCCGCGCCAGCCTGTGAAGCATTATCCGGTACTGCCGCGTCTCTGGCGACAGCTCCCACGCCCGAAGAGCCAGGAGGGAAAGCCGTGCCTCGTTGGAAAGCTCTTTGGCATCCGCTCGCGTGGCCCCACAGCCCGTCGGGCTGCGGGCTTTGCGGCGGCCGTCAGCCTCAGCGCAATCAGCGCCCACGTCGGGCCGCCGCGCCAGCCTGCGAAGCATTTTCCGGTAGGGCCGCTTCTCTGGCGACAGCTCCCACGCCCGAAGAGTCAGGAGGGAAAGCCGTGCCTCGTTGGAAAGCTCTTTGGCAGCCGCTCGCGTGGCCCCACAGCCCGTGGGGCTGCGGGCTTTGCGGCGGCCGTCAGCCTCGGCAACACCGGCGCCCACGTGGCGCTGCCGCGCCAGCCTGCGAAGCATTTTCCGGTAGGGCCGCGGCTCTGGCCACAGCTCCCACGCCCGAAGAGCCAGCAGGGAAAGCTGTGCCTCGTTGGAAAGCTCTTTGGCAGCCGCTCGCGTGGCCCCACAGCCCATGGGGCTGCGGGCTTTGCGGCGGCCGTCAGCCTCGGCATCACATGCGCCCACGTGGGGCCGCCGCGCTAGCCTGTGAAGCATTATCCGGTACTACCGCGGCTCTGGCAACAGCTCCCACGCCCGAAGAGCCAGCAGGGAAAGCCGTGCCTCGTTGGAAAGATGTTTGGCAGCCGCTCGCGTGGCCCCACAGCCCGTGGGGCTGCGGGCTTTGCGGCGGCTGTCAGCCTCGGCGCCACCGGCGCCCATGTGGCGCCACTGCGCTAGCCTGCGAACCATTTTCCGGTAGGGCCGTGTCTCTGGCGACAGCTCCCACGCCCGAAGAGCCAGGAGGGAAAGCCGTGCCTCGTTGGAAAGCTCTTTGGCAGCCGCTCGCGTGGCCCCACAGCCCGTGGGGCTGCGGGCTTTGCGGCGGCCGTCAGCCTCGGCGCCACCGGCGCCCACGTGGGGCTGCCGCGCCAGCCTGTGAAGCATTATCCGGTACTGCCGCGGCTCTGGTGACAGCTCCCACGCCCGAAGAGCCAGGAGGGAAAGCCGTGCCTCGTTGGAAAGCTCTTTGGCAGCCGCTCGCGTGGCCCCACAGCCCGTGGGGCTGCGGGCTTTGCGGCAGCCGTCAGCCTCGGCGCCACCGGCGCCCACGTGGCACCGCTGCACCAGCCTGCGAAGCATTTTCCGGTAGGGCCGCGGCTCTGGTGACAGCTCCCACGCCCGAAGAGCCAGGAGGGAAAGCTGTGCCTCGTTGGAAAGCTCTTTGGCAGCCGCTCGCGTGGCCCCACAGCCCGTGGGGCTGCGGACTCTGCGGCGGCCGTCAGTCTCGGCGCCACCGGCGCCCACGTGGCGCTGCCGCGCCAGCCTGCGAAGCATTTTCTGGTAGGGCCGCGGCTCTGGCGACAGCTCCCACGCCCGAAGAGCCAGGAGGGAAAGCCGTGCCTCGTTGGAAAGCTCTTTGGCAGCCGCTCGCGTGGCCCCACAGCCCGTGGGGCTGCGGGCTTTGCGGCAGCCGGCAGCCTCGACGACACCGGCGCCCACGTGGCGCTGCCGCGCCAGCCTGCGAAGCATTTTTCGGTAGGGCCGCGGCTCTGGCGACAGCTCCCACACCCGAAGAGCCAGGAGGGAAAGCCATGCCTCGTTGGAAAGCTCTTTGGCAGCCGCTCGCGTGGCCCCACAGCCCGTGGGGCTGCGGGCTTTGCGGCGGTCGTCAGCCTCGGCGCCACCGGCGCCCACGTGGGGCCGCCGCGCCAGCCTGCGAAGCATTTTCTGGTAGGGCCGCGGCTCTGGCGACAGCTCCCACGCCCGAAGAGCCAGCAGGGAAAGCCGTGCCTCGTTGGAAAGCTCTTTGGCAGCCGCTCGCGTGGCCCCACAGCCCGTGGGGCTGCGGGCTTTGCGGCGGCCGTCAGCCTCGGCGCCACCGGCGCCCACGTTGCGCCGCCGCGCCACCCTGTGAAGCATTTCCGGTAGGGCCGCGGCTCTGGCGACAGCTCCCACGCCCAAAGAGCCAGGAGGGAAAGCCGTGCCTCGTTGGAAAGCTCTTTGGCAGCCGCTCGCGTGGCCCCACAGCCCATGGGGCTGCGGGCTTTGCGGCGGCCGTCAGCCTCGGCGCCACCGGCGCCCACGTGCAGCCGCCGCGCCAGCCTGCGAAGCATTTTCCGGTAGGGCCGCGGCTCTGGCCACAGATCCCATGCCCGAAGAGCCAGGAGGGAAAGCCGTGCCTCGTTGGAAAGCTCTTTGGCAGCCGCTCGCGTGGCTCCACAGCCCATGGGGCTGCGGGCTTTGCGGCGGCCGTCAGCCTCGGCGCCACCGGCGCCCACGTTGCGCCGCCGCGCCACCCTGTGAAGCATTTCCGGTAGGCCCGCGGCTCTGGCGACAGCTCCCACGCCCGAAGAGCCAGGAGGGAAAGCCGTGCCTCGTTGGAAAGCTCTTTGGCAGCTGCTCGCGTGGCCCCACAGCCCGTGGGGCTGCGGGCTTTGCGGCGGCCGTCAGCCTCGGCGCCACCGGCGCCCACGTGGCGCCGCCGCGCCAGCCTGCGAAGCATTTTCCGGTTGGGCCGCGGCTCTGGCGACATCTCCCACGCCCGAAGAGCCAGGAGGGAAAGCCGTGCCTCGTTGGAAAGCTCTTTGGCAGCCGCTCGCGTGGCCCCACAGCCCGTGGGGCTGCGGGCTTTGCTGCGGCCGTCAGCCTCGGCGCCACCGGCGCCCACGTGGAGCCGCCGCGCCAGCCTGCGAAGCATTTTCCGGTAGGGCCGTGGCTCTGGCGACAGCTCCCACGGCCGAAGAGCCAGGAGGGAAAGCCGTGCCTCGTTGGAAAGCTCTTTGGCAGCCGCTCGCGTGGCCCCACAGCCCGTGGGGCTGCGGGCTTTGCGGCGGCCGTCAGCCTCGGCGCCACCGGCGCCCAGGTGGCGCTGCCGCGCCAGCCTGCGAAGCATTTTCCGGTAGGGCCGCGGCTCTGGCCACAGCTTCCACGCCCGAAGAGCCAGGAGGGAAAGCCGTGCCTCGTTGGAAAGCTCTTTGGCAGCCGCTCGCGTGGCCCCACAGCCCGTGGGGCTGAGGGCTTTGCGGCGGCCGTCAGCCTCGGCGCCACCGGCGCCCACGTGGGGCCGCCGCGCCAGCCTGCGAAGCATTTTCCGGTAGGGCCGCGGCTCTGGCCACAGCTCCCATGCCCGAAGAGCCAGGAGGGAAAGCCGTGCCTCGTTGGAAAGCTCTTTGGCAGCCGCTCGCGTGGCTCCACAGCCCATGGGGCTGCGGGCTTTGCGGCGGCCGTCAGCCTCGGCGCCACCGGCGCCCACGTTGCGCCGCCGCGCCACCCTGTGAAGCATTTCCGGTAGGGCCGCGGCTCTGGCGACAGCTCCCACGCCCGAAGAGCCAGGAGGGAAAGCCGTGCCTCGTTGGAAAGCTCTTTGGCAGCTGCTCGCGTGGCCCCACAGCCCGTGGGGCTGCGGGCTTTGCGGCGGCCGTCAGCCTCGGCGCCACCGGCGCCCAGGTGGCGCCGCCGCGCCAGCCTGCGAAGCATTTTCCGGTAGGGCCGCGGCTCTGGCGACAGCTCCCACGCCCGAAGAGCCAGCAGGGAAAGCCGTGCCTCGTTGGAAAGCTCTTTGGCAGCCGCTCGCGTGGCCCCACAACCCGTGGGGCTGAGGGCTTTGCTGCAGCCGTCAGCCTCGGCGCCACCGGCGCCCACATGGAGCCGCCGTGCCAGCCTGCGAAGCATTTTCCCGTCGGGCCGCGGCTCTGGC
This sequence comes from Larus michahellis, assembly GCF_964199755.1. Taxonomy (NCBI): domain Eukaryota; kingdom Metazoa; phylum Chordata; class Aves; order Charadriiformes; family Laridae; genus Larus; species Larus michahellis. The sequence continues at coordinate 521,589 of NW_027436004.1, forward strand.
GACAGCTCCCACGGCCGAAGAGCCAGGAGGGAAAGCCGTGCCTCGTTGGAAAGCTCTTTGGCAGCCGCTCGCGTGGCCCCACAGCCCGTGGGGCTGCGGGCTTTGCGGCAGCCGGCAGCCTCGGCGCCACCGGCGCCCACGTGGCACCGCCGTGCCAGCCTGCGAAGCATTTTCCAGTAGGGCCGCGGCTCTGGCGACAGCTCCCACGCCCGAAGAGCCAGGAGGGAAAGCCGTGCCTCGTTGGAAAGCTCTTTGGCAGCCGCTCGCGTGGCCCCACAGCCCGTGGGGCTGCGGGCTTTGCGGCAGCCGTCAGCCTCGGCGCCACCGGCGCCCACGTGGCACCGCTGCACCAGCCTGCGAAGCATTTTCCGGTAGGGCCGCGGCTCTGGTGACAGCTCCCACGCCCGAACAGCCAGGAGGGAAAGCTGTGCCTCGTTGGAAAGCTCTTTGGCAGCCGCTCGCGTGGCCCCACAGCCCGTGGGGCTGCGGACTCTGCGGCGGCCGTCAGTCTCGGCGCCACCGGCGCCCACGTGGCGCCGCCGCGCCAGCCTGCGAAGCATTTTCTGGTAGGGCCGCGGCTCTGGCGACAGCTCCCACGCCCGAAGAGCCAGGAGGGAAAGCCGTGCCTCGTTGGAAAGCTCTTTGGCAGCCGCTCGCGTGGCCCCACAGCCCATGGGGCTGCGGGCTTAGCGGCAGCCGGCAGCCTTGGCGCCACCGGCGCCCACGTGGCACCGCCGTGCCAGCCTGTGAAGCATTTTGCGGTAGGGCCGCGGCTCTGGCGACACCTCCCACGGCCGAAGAGGCAGGAGGGAAAGCCGTGCCTCGTTGGAAAGCTCTTTGGCAGCCGCTCGCGTGGCCCCACAGCCCGTGGGGCTGCGGGCTTTGCGGCGGTCGTCAGCCTCGGCGCCACCGGCGCCCACGTGGGGCCGCCGCGCCAGCCTGCGAAGCATTTTCTGGTAGGGCCGCGGCTCTGGCGACAGCTCCCACGCCCGAAGAGCCAGCAGGGAAAGCCGTGCCTCGTTGGAAAGCTCTTTGGCAGCCGCTCGCGTGGCTCCACAGCCCATGGGGCTGCGGGCTTTGCGGCGGCCGTCAGCCTCGGCGCCACCGGCGCCCACGTTGCGCCGCCGCGCCACCCTGTGAAGCATTTCCGGTAGGGCCGCGGCTCTGGCGACAGCTCCCACGCCCGAAGAGCCAGGAGGGAAAGCCGTGCCTCGTTGGAAAGCTCTTTGGCAGCCGCTCGCGTGGCCCCACAGCCCGTGGGGCTGCGGGCTTTGCGGCAGCCGTCAGCCTCGGCGCCAATGGCGCCCAGGTGGCGCCGCCGTGCCAGCCTGCGAAGCATTTTCCGGTAGGGCCGCGGCTCTGGCGACAGCTCCCACGCCCGAAGAGCCAGGAGGGAAAGCCGTGCCTCGTTGGAAAGCTCTTTGGCAGCCGCTCGCGTGGCCCCACAGTCCGTGGGGCTGCGGGCTTTGCTGCGGCCGTCAGCCTCGGCGCCACCGGCGCCCACGTGGAGCCGCCGCACCAGCCTGCGAAGCATTTTCCGGTAGGGCCGCAGCTCTGGCGACAGCTCCCACGGCCGAAGAGCCAGGAGGGAAAGCCGTGCCTCGTTGGAAAGCTCTTTGGCAGCCGCTCGCGTGGCCCCACAGCCCGTGGGGCTGCGGGCTTTGCGGCAGACGGCAGCCTCGGCGCCACCGGCGCCCACGTGGCGCCGCCGCGCCAGCCTGAGAAGCATTTTGCGTTAGGGCCGCGTCTCTGGCGACAGCTCCCACGCCCGAAGAGCCAGGAGGGAAAGCCGTGCCTCGTTGGAAAGTTCTTTGGCAGCCGTTCGCGTGGCCCCACAGCCCGTGGGGCTGCGGGCTTTGCGGCGGCCGTCAGCCTCGGCGACACCGGCGCCCACGTGGCGCTGCCGCGCCAGCCTGCGAAGCATTTTCCGGTAGGGCCGCGGCTCTGGCGACAGCTCCCACGCCCGAAGAGCCAGGAGGGAAAGCCGTGCCTCGTTGGAAAGCTCTTTGGCAGCCGCTCGCGTGGCCCCACAGCCCGTGGCGCTGCGGGCTTTGCACCGGCCATCAGCCTCGGCGCCACTGGCGCCCACGTTGCGCTGCCGCGCCAGCCTGCGAAGCATTTTCCGGTAGGGCCGTGTCTCTGGCGACAGCTCCCACGCCCGAAGAGCCAGGAGGGAAAGCCGTGCCTTGTTGGAAATCTCATTGGCGGCCGCTCGCGTGGCCCGACAGCCCGTGGGGCTGCGGGCTTTGCGGCAGCCGGCAGCCTCGGCGCCACCGGCGCCCACGTGCAGCCGCCGCGCCAGCCTGCGAAGCATTTTCCGGTAGGGCCGCGGCTCTGGCCACAGCTCCCACGCCCGAAGAGCCAGGAGGGAAAGCCGTGCCTCGTTGGAAAGCTCTTTGGCAGCCGCTCGCGTGGCTCCACAGCCCATGGGGCTGCGGGCTTTGCGGCGGCCGTCAGCCTCGGCGCCACCGGCGCCCACGTTGCGCCGCCGCGCCACCCTGTGAAGCATTTCCGGTAGGGCCGCGGCTCTGGCGACAGCTCCCACGCCCGAAGAGCCAGGAGGGAAAGCCGTGCCTCGTTGGAAAGCTCTTTGGCAGCTGCTCGCGTGGCCCCACAGCCCGTGGGGCTGCGGGCTTTGCGGCGGCCGTCAGCCTCGGCGACACCGGCGCCCACGTGGTGCCGCCGCGCCAGCCTGCGAAGCATTTTCCGGTAGGGCCGCGGCTCTGGCCACAGCTCCCACGCCCGAAGAGCCAGGAGGGAAAGCCGTGCCTCGTTGGAAAGCTCTTTGGCAGCCGCTCGCGTGGCCCCACAGCCCGTGGGGCTGCGGGCTTTGCTGCGGCCGTCAGCCTCGGCGCCACCGGCGCCCACATGGAGCCGCCGTGCCAGCCTGCGAAGCATTTTCCGGTAGGGCCGCGGCTCTGGCGACAGCTCCCACGGCCGAAGAGCCAGGAGGGAAAGCCGTGCCTCGTTGGAAAGCTCTTTGGCAGCCGCTCGCGTGGCCCCACAGCCCGTGGGGCTGCGGGCTTTGCGGCAGCCGGCAGCCTCGGCGCCACCGGCGCCCACGTGGCACCGCCGTGCCAGCCTGCGAAGCATTTTCCGGTAGGGCCGCGGCTCTGGCGACAGCTCCCACGCCCGAAGAGCCAGGAGGGAAAGCCGTGCCTCGTTGGAAAGCTCTTTGGCAGCCGCTCGCGTGGCCCCACAGCCCGTGGGGCTGCGGGCTTTGCGGCAGCCGTCAGCCTCGGCGCCACCGGCGCCCACGTGGCACCGCTGCACCAGCCTGCGAAGCATTTTCCGGTAGGGCCGCGGCTCTGGTGACAGCTCCCACGCCCGAAGAGCCAGGAGGGAAAGCTGTGCCTCGTTGGAAAGCTCTTTGGCAGCCGCTCGCGTGGCCCCACAGCCCGTGGGGCTGCGGACTCTGCGGCGGCCGTCAGTCTCGGCGCCACCGGCGCCCACGTGGCGCTGCCGCGCCAGCCTGCGAAGCATTTTCTGGTAGGGCCGCGGCTCTGGCGACAGCTCCCACGCCCGAAGAGCCAGGAGGGAAAGCCGTGCCTCGTTGGAAAGCTCTTTGGCAGCCGCTCGCGTGGCCCCACAGCCCGTGGGGCTGCGGGCTTTGCGGCAGCCGGCAGCCTCGACGACACCGGCGCCCACGTGGCGCTGCCGCGCCAGCCTGCGAAGCATTTTTCTGTAGGGCCGCGGCTCTGGCGACAGCTCCCACACCCGAAGAGCCAGGAGGGAAAGCCATGCCTCGTTGGAAAGCTCTTTGGCAGCCGCTCGCGTGGCCCCACAGCCCGTGGGGCTGCGGGCTTTGCGGCGGTCGTCAGCCTCGGCGCCACCGGCGCCCACGTGGGGCCGCCGCGCCAGCCTGCGAAGCATTTTCTGGTAGGGCCGCGGCTCTGGCGACAGCTCCCACGCCCGAAGAGCCAGCAGGGAAAGCCGTGCCTCGTTGGAAAGCTCTTTGGCAGCCGCTCGCGTGGCCCCACAGCCCGTGGGGCTGCGGGCTTTGCGGCGGCCGTCAGCCTCGGCGCCACCGGCGCCCACGTTGCGCCGCCGCGCCACCCTGTGAAGCATTTCCGGTAGGGCCGCGGCTCTGGCGACAGCTCCCACGCCCGAAGAGCCAGGAGGGAAAGCCGTGCCTCGTTGGAAAGCTCTTTGGCAGCCGCTCGCGTGGCCCCACAGCCCATGGGGCTGCGGGCTTTGCGGCGGCCGTCAGCCTCGGCGCCACCGGCGCCCACGTGCAGCCGCCGCGCCAGCCTGCGAAGCATTTTCCGGTAGGGCCGCGGCTCTGGCCACAGCTCCCATGCCCGAAGAGCCAGGAGGGAAAGCCGTGCCTCGTTGGAAAGCTCTTTGGCAGCCGCTCGCGTGGCTCCACAGCCCATGGGGCTGCGGGCTTTGCGGCGGCCGTCAGCCTCGGCGCCACCGGCGCCCACGTTGCGCCGCCGCGCCACCCTGTGAAGCATTTCCGGTAGGCCCGCGGCTCTGGCGACAGCTCCCACGCCCGAAGAGCCAGGAGGGAAAGCCGTGCCTCGTTGGAAAGCTCTTTGGCAGCTGCTCGCGTGGCCCCACAGCCCGTGGGGCTGCGGGCTTTGCGGCGGCCGTCAGCCTCGGCGCCACCGGCGCCCACGTGGCGCCGCCGCGCCAGCCTGCGAAGCATTTTCCGGTTGGGCCGCGGCTCTGGCGACATCTCCCACGCCCGAAGAGCCAGGAGGGAAAGCCGTGCCTCGTTGGAAAGCTCTTTGGCAGCCGCTCGCGTGGCCCCACAGCCCGTGGGGCTGCGGGCTTTGCTGCGGCCGTCAGCCTCGGCGCCACCGGCGCCCACGTGGAGCCGCCGCGCCAGCCTGCGAAGCATTTTCCGGTAGGGCCGTGGCTCTGGCGACAGCTCCCACGGCCGAAGAGCCAGGAGGGAAAGCCGTGCCTCGTTGGAAAGCTCTTTGGCAGCCGCTCGCGTGGCCCCACAGCCCGTGGGGCTGCGGGCTTTGCGGCGGCCGTCAGCCTCGGCGCCACCGGCGCCCAGGTGGCGCTGCCGCGCCAGCCTGCGAAGCATTTTCCGGTAGGGCCGCGGCTCTGGCCACAGCTTCCACGCCCGAAGAGCCAGGAGGGAAAGCCGTGCCTCGTTGGAAAGCTCTTTGGCAGCCGCTCGCGTGGCCCCACAGCCCGTGGGGCTGAGGGCTTTGCGGCGGCCGTCAGCCTCGGCGCCACCGGCGCCCACGTGGGGCCGCCGCGCCAGCCTGCGAAGCATTTTCCGGTAGGGCCGCGGCTCTGGCCACAGCTCCCATGCCGGAAGAGCCAGGAGGGAAAGCCGTGCCTCGTTGGAAAGCTCTTTGGCAGCCGCTCGCGTGGCTCCACAGCCCATGGGGCTGCGGGCTTTGCGGCGGCCGTCAGCCTCGGCGCCACCGGCGCCCACGTTGCGCCGCCGCGCCACCCTGTGAAGCATTTCCGGTAGGGCCGCGGCTCTGGCGACAGCTCCCACGCCCGAAGAGCCAGGAGGGAAAGCCGTGCCTCGTTGGAAAGCTCTTTGGCAGCTGCTCGCGTGGCCCCACAGCCCGTGGGGCTGCGGGCTTTGCGGCGGCCGTCAGCCTCGGCGCCACCGGCGCCCAGGTGGCGCCGCCGCGCCAGCCTGCGAAGCATTTTCCGGTAGGGCCGCGGCTCTGGCGACAGCTCCCACGCCCGAAGAGCCAGCAGGGAAAGCCGTGCCTCGTTGGAAAGCTCTTTGGCAGCCGCTCGCGTGGCCCCACAACCCGTGGGGCTGAGGGCTTTGCTGCAGCCGTCAGCCTCGGCGCCACCGGCGCCCACATGGAGCCGCCGTGCCAGCCTGCGAAGCATTTTCCCGTCGGGCCGCGGCTCTGGCGACAGCTCCCACGGCCGAAGAGCCAGGAGGGAAAGCCGTGCCTCGTTGGAAAGCTCTTTGGCAGCCGCTCGCGTGGCCCCACAGCCCGTGGGGCTGCGGGCTTTGCGGCAGCCGGCAGCCTCGGCGCCACCGGCGCCCACGTGGCACCGCCGTGCCAGCCTGCGAAGCATTTTCCAGTAGGGCCGCGGCTCTGGCGACAGCTCCCACGCCCGAAGAGCCAGGAGGGAAAGCCGTGCCTCGTTGGAAAGCTCTTTGGCAGCCGCTCGCGTGGCCCCACAGCCCGTGGGGCTGCGGGCTTTGCGGCAGCCGTCAGCCTCGGCGCCACCGGCGCCCACGTGGCACCGCTGCACCAGCCTGCGAAGCATTTTCCGGTAGGGCCGCGGCTCTGGTGACAGCTCCCACGCCCGAACAGCCAGGAGGGAAAGCTGTGCCTCGTTGGAAAGCTCTTTGGCAGCCGCTCGCGTGGCCCCACAGCCCGTGGGGCTGCGGACTCTGCGGCGGCCGTCAGTCTCGGCGCCACCGGCGCCCACGTGGCGCCGCCGCGCCAGCCTGCGAAGCATTTTCTGGTAGGGCCGCGGCTCTGGCGACAGCTCCCACGCCCGAAGAGCCAGGAGGGAAAGCCGTGCCTCGTTGGAAAGCTCTTTGGCAGCCGCTCGCGTGGCCCCACAGCCCATGGGGCTGCGGGCTTAGCGGCAGCCGGCAGCCTTGGCGCCACCGGCGCCCACGTGGCACCGCCGTGCCAGCCTGTGAAGCATTTTGCGGTAGGGCCGCGGCTCTGGCGACACCTCCCACGGCCGAAGAGGCAGGAGGGAAAGCCGTGCCTCGTTGGAAAGCTCTTTGGCAGCCGCTCGCGTGGCCCCACAGCCCGTGGGGCTGCGGGCTTTGCGGCGGTCGTCAGCCTCGGCGCCACCGGCGCCCACGTGGGGCCGCCGCGCCAGCCTGCGAAGCATTTTCTGGTAGGGCCGCGGCTCTGGCGACAGCTCCCACGCCCGAAGAGCCAGCAGGGAAAGCCGTGCCTCGTTGGAAAGCTCTTTGGCAGCCGCTCGCGTGGCTCCACAGCCCATGGGGCTGCGGGCTTTGCGGCGGCCGTCAGCCTCGGCGCCACCGGCGCCCACGTTGCGCCGCCGCGCCACCCTGTGAAGCATTTCCGGTAGGGCCGCGGCTCTGGCGACAGCTCCCACGCCCGAAGAGCCAGGAGGGAAAGCCGTGCCTCGTTGGAAAGCTCTTTGGCAGCCGCTCGCGTGGCCCCACAGCCCGTGGGGCTGCGGGCTTTGCGGCAGCCGTCAGCCTCGGCGCCAATGGCGCCCAGGTGGCGCCGCCGTGCCAGCCTGCGAAGCATTTTCCGGTAGGGCCGCGGCTCTGGCGACAGCTCCCACGCCCGAAGAGCCAGGAGGGAAAGCCGTGCCTCGTTGGAAAGCTCTTTGGCAGCCGCTCGCGTGGCCCCACAGTCCGTGGGGCTGCGGGCTTTGCTGCGGCCGTCAGCCTCGGCGCCACCGGCGCCCACGTGGAGCCGCCGCACCAGCCTGCGAAGCATTTTCCGGTAGGGCCGCAGCTCTGGCGACAGCTCCCACGGCCGAAGAGCCAGGAGGGAAAGCCGTGCCTCGTTGGAAAGCTCTTTGGCAGCCGCTCGCGTGGCCCCACAGCCCGTGGGGCTGCGGGCTTTGCGGCAGACGGCAGCCTCGGCGCCACCGGCGCCCACGTGGCACCGCCGTGCCAGCCTGCGAAGCATTTTCCGGTAGAGCCGCGGCTCTGGCGACAGCTCCCACGCCCGAAGAGCCAGGAGGGAAAGCCGTGCCTCGTTGGAAAGCTCTTTGGCAGCCGCTCGCGTGGCCCCACAGCCCGTGGGGCTGCGGGCTTTGCGGCAGCCGTCAGCCTCGGCGCCACCGGCGCCCTCGTGGCACCGCTGCACCAGCCTGCGAAGCATTTTCCGGTAGGGCCGCGGCTCTGGTGACAGCTCCCACGCCCGAAGAGCCAGGAGGGAAAGCTGTGCCTCGTTGGAAAGCTCTTTGGCAGCCGCTCGCGTGGCCCCACAGCCCGTGGGGCTGCGGACTTTGCGGCGGCCGTCAGCCTCGGCGCCACCGGCGCCCACGTTGCACCGCTGCACCAGCCTGCGAAGCATTTTCTGGTAGGGCCGCGGCTCTGGTGACAGCTCCCACGCCCGAAGAGCCAGGAGGGAAAGCTGTGCCTCGTTGGAAAGCTCTTTGGCAGCCGCTCGCGTGGCCCCACAGCCCGTGGGGCTGCGGACTTTGCGGCGGCCGTCAGCCTCGGCGCCACCGGCGCCCACGTTGCGCCGCCGCGCCAGCCTGCGAAGCATTTTCTGGTAGGGCCGCGGCTCTGGCGACAGCTCCCACGGCCGAAGAGCCAGGAGGGAAAGCCGTGCCTCGTTGGAAAGCTCTTTGGCAGCCGCTCGCGTGGCCCCAGAGCCCGTGGGGCTGCGGGCTTTGCGGCGGCCGTCAGCCTTGGCGCCACCGGCGCCCACGTGGAGCCGCCGCGCCAGCCTGCGAAGCATTTTCCGGTAGGGCCGCGGCTCTGGCCACAGCTCCCACGCCCGAAGAGCCAGGAGGGAAAGCCGTGCCTCGTTGGAAAGCTCTTTGGCAGCCGCTCGCGTGGCCCCACAGCACGTGGGGCTGCGGGCTTTGCGGCAGCCGGCAGCCTCGACGACACCGGTGCCCACGTGGCGCTGCCGCGCCAGCCTGCGAAGCATTTTCCGGTAGGGCCGCGGCTCTGGCCACAGCTGCCATGCCCGAAGAGCCAGGAGGGAAAGCCGTGCCTCGTTGGAAAGCTCTTTGGCAGCCGCTCGCGTGGCCCCACAGCCCGTGGGGCTGCGGGCTTAGCAGCAGCCAGCAGCCTCGGCGCCACCGGCGCCCACGTGGCACCGCCGTGCCAGCCTGCGAAGCATTTTCCGGTAGGGCCGCGGCTCTGGCAACAGCTCCCACGCCCGAAGAGCCAGGAGGGAAAGCCGTGCCTCCTTGGAAAGCTCTTTGGCAGCCACTCACGTGGCCCCACAGCCCGTGGGGCTGCGGGCTTTGCGGCGGCCGTCAGCCTCGGCGCCACCTGCGCCCAGGTGGGGCTGCCGCGCCAGCCTGCGAAGCATTTTCCGGTAGGGCCGCGGCTCTGGCGACAGGTCCCACGCCCGAAGAGCCAGCAGGGAAAGCCGTGCCTCGTTGGAAAGCTCTTTGGCAGCCGCTCGCGTGGCCCCACAGCCCGTGGGGCTGCGGGCTTTGCGGCGGCCGTCTGCCTCGGCGCCACCTGCCCCCAGGTGGGGCCGCCTCGCCAGCCTGCGAAGCATTTTGCCGTAGGGCCACGGCTCTGGCGACAGCTCCCACGCCCGAAGAGCCAGGAGGGAAAGCCGTGCCTTGTTGGAAAGCTCTTTGGCAGCCGCTCGCGTGGCCCCACAGCCCGTGGGGCTGCGGGCTTTGCGGCGGCCGTCAGCCTCTGCGACACCGGCGCCCACGTGGCGCTACCGCGCCAGCCTGCGAAGCATTTTCCGGAAGGGCCGCGTCTCTGGCCACAGCTCCCATGCCCGAAGAGCCAGGAGGGAAAGCCGTGCCTCGTTGGAAAGCTCTTTGGCAGCCGCTCGCGTGGCCCCACAGCCCGTGGGGCTGCGGGCTTGGCGGCAGCCGGCAGCCTCGGCGCCACCGGCGCCCACGTGGCACCGCCGTGCCAGCCTGTGAAGCATTTTGCGGTAGGGCCGCGGCTCTGGCGACAGCTCCCACGCCCGAAGAGCCAGGAGGGAAAGCCGTGCCTCGTTGGAAAGCTCTTTGGCAGCCGCTCGCGTGGCCCCACAGCCCGTGGGGCTGCGGGCTTAGCAGCAGCCGGCAGCCTCGGCGCCACCGGCGCCCACGTGGCACTGCCGTGCCAGCCTGCGAAGCATTTTCCGGTAGGGCCGCGGCTCTGGCCACAGCTCCCACGCCCGAAGAGCCAGGAGGGAAAGCCGTGCCTCGTTGGAAAGCTCTTTGGCAGTCGCTCGCGTGGCCCCACAGCCCGTGGGGCTGCGGGCTTTGCGGCGGCCGTCAGCCTCGGCGCCACCGGCGCCCACGTTGCGCCGCCGCGCCATCCTGCGAAGCATTTCCGGTAGGGCCGCGGCTCTGGCGACAGCTGCCACGCCCGAAGAGCCAGGAGGGAGAGCCGTGCCTCGTTGGAAAGCCCTTTGGCAGCCGCTCGCGTGGCCCCACAGCCCGTGGGGCTGCGGGCTTTGCGGCGGCCGTCAGCCTCGGCAACACCGGCGCCCACGTGGCGCCGCCGCGCCAGCCTGCGAAGCATTTTCCGGTAGGGCCGCGGCTCTGGCGACAGCTCCCACGCCCGAAGAGCCAGGAGGGAAAGCCGTGCCTCGTGGGAAAACTCTTTGGCAGCTGCTCGCGTGGCCCCACAGCCCGTGGGGCTGCGGGCTTTGCGGCGGCCGTCAGCCTCGGCGCCACCGGCGCCCAGGTGGGGCCGCAACGCCAGCCTGTGAAGCATTATCCGGTAGTGCCGCGGCTCTGGCGACAGCTCCCACGCCCGAAGAGCCAGGAGGGAAAGCCGTGCCTCGTTGGAATGCTCTTTGGCAGGCGCTCGCGTGGCCCCACAGCCCGTGGGGCTGCGGACTTTGCGGCGGCCGTCAGCCTCGGCGCCACCGGCGCCCACGTTGCGCCGCCGCGCCAGCCTGCGAAGCATTTTCTGGTAGGGCCGCGGCTCTGGCGACAGCTCCCACGGCCGAAGAGCCAGGAGGGAAAGCCGTGCCTCGTTGGAAAGCTCTTTGGCAGCCGCTCGCGTGGCCCCACAGCCCGTGGGGCTGCGGGCTTTGCGGCGGCCGTCAGCCTCGGCGCCACCGGCGCCCACGTGGAGCCGCCGCGCCAGCCTGCGAAGCATTTTCCGGTAGGGCCGCGGCTCTGGCGACAGCTCCCACGCCCGAAGAGCCAGGAGGGAAAGCCGTGCCTCGTTGGAAAGCTCTTTGGCAGCCGCTCGCGTGGCCCCACAGCCCGTGGGGCTGCGGGCTTTGCGGCAGCCGGCAGCCTCGACGACACCGGCGCCCACGTGGCGCTGCCGCGCCAGCCTGCGAAGCATTTTCCGGTAGGGCCGCGGCTCTGGCCACAGCTGCCATGCCCGAAGAGCCAGGAGGGAAAGCCGTGCCTCGTTGGAAAGCTCTTTGGCAGCCGCTCGCGTGGCCCCACAGCCCGTGGGGCTGCGGGCTTAGCAGCAGCCGGCAGCCTCGGCGCCACCGGCGCCCACGTGGCGCTACCGCGCCAGCCTGCGAAGCATTTTCCGGTAGGGCCGCGGCTCTGGCGACAGCTCCCACGCCCGAAGAGGCAGGAGGGAAAGCCGTGCCTCGTTGGAAAGCTCTTTGGCAGCCGCTCGCGTGGCCCCACAGCCCGTGGGGCTGCGGGCTTTGCGCCGGCCATCAGCCTCGGCGCCACTGGCGCCCACGGTGCGCTGCCGCGCCAGCCTGCGAAGCATTTTCCGGTAGGGCCGCGGCTCTGGCGACAGCTCCCACGCCCGAAGAGCCAGGAGGGAAAGCCGTGCCTCGTTGGAAAGCTCTTTGGCAGCCGCTCGCGTGGCCCCACAGCCCGTGGCGCTGCGGGCTTTGCGGCGGCCGTCAGCCTCGGCGCCACCGGCGCCCACCTGGCGCCGCCGTGCCAGCCTGCGAAGCATTTTCCGGTGGGGCCGCGGCTCTGGCGACAGCTGCCACGCCCGAAGAGCCAGGAGGGAAAGCCGTGCCTCGTGGGAAAGCTCTTTGGCAGCTGCTCGCGTGGCCCCACAGCCCATGGGGCTGCAGGCTTTCCAGCGGCCCACAGCCTCGGCAACACCGGCGCCCAGGTGGGGCCGCCGCGCCAGCCTGCAAAGCATTATCCGGTAGTGCCGCGTCTCTAGCGACAGCTCCCACGCCCGAAGAGCCAGGAGGGAAAGCCGTGCCTCGTTGGAAAGCTCTTTGGCAGCCGCTCGCGTGGCCCCACAGCCCGTGGGGCTGCGGGCTTTGCGGCGGCCGTCAGCCTCGGCAACACCGGTGCACACGTGGCGCTGCCGCGCCAGCCTGCGAAGCATTTTCCGGTAGGGCCGCGGCTCTGGCGACAGCTCCCACGACCGAAGAGCCAGGAGGGAAAGCCGTGCCTCGTGGGAAAGCTCTTTGGCAGCCGCTCGCGTGGCCCCACAGCCTGTGGGGCTGCGGGCTTTCCGGCGGCCGTCAGCCTCGGCGCCACCGGCGCCCACCTGGCGCCGCCGTGCCAGCCTACGAAGCATTTTCCAGTAGGGCCGCGGCTCTGGCGACAGCTCCCACGCCCGAAGAGCCAGGAGGGAAAGCCGTGCCTCGTTGGAAAGCTCTTTGGCAGCCGCTCGCGTGGCCCCACAGCCCGTGGCGCTGCGAGCTTTGCGGCGGCCGTCAGCCTCGTCGCCACCGGCGACCACATGGCGCCAGTGCACCAGCCTGCGAAGCATTTTCCGGTAGGGCCGCGGCTCTGGCGACAGCTCCCACGCCCGAAGAGCCAGGAGGGAAAGCCGTGTCTCTTGGGAAAGCTCTTTGGCAGCTGCTCGCGTGGCCCCACAGCCCATGGGGCTGCGGGCTTTGCGGCGGCCGTCAGCCTCGGCGCCACCGGCACCCAGGTGGGGCCGCCGCACCAGCCTGTGAAGCATTATCCGGTAGTGCCGCGTCTCTAGCGACATCTCCCACGCCCGCAGAGCCAGGAGGTAAAGCCGTGCCTCGTTGGAAAGCTCTTTGGCAGCCGCTCGCGTGGCCGCAGAGCCCGTGGGGCTGCGGGCTTTGCGGCCACCGTCAGCCTCGGCGCCACCGGCGCCCACGTGGGGCCGCTGCGCCAACCTGCGAAGCATTTTCCAGTAGGGCCGCGTCTCTGGCAACAGCTCCCACGCCCGAAGAGCCAGGAGGGAAAGCCGTGCCTCGTTGGAAAGCTCTTTGGCAGCCGCTCGCGTGGCCCCACAGCCCGTGGGGCTGCGAGCTTTGTGGCAGCCGTCAGCCTCGGCGCCACCAGCGACCACATGGCGCCGGTGCACCAGCCTGCGAAGCATTTTGCGGTAGGGCCGCGGCTCTGGCGACAGCTCCCACGCCCGAAGAGCCAGGAGGGAAAGCCGTGCCTCGTTGGAAAGCTCTTTGGCAGCCGCTCGCGTGGCCCCACAGCCCGTGGGGCTGCGGGCTTTCCGGCGGCCGTCAGCCTCGGCGCCACCGGCGCCCACGTGGCGCCGCCGCGCCAGCCTGCGAAGCATTTTCCGGTAGGGCCGCGGCTCTGGCGACAGCTCCCACGCCCGAAGAGCCAGGAGGGAAAGCCGTGCCTCGTGGGAAAGCTCTTTGGCAGCTGCTCGCGTGGCCCCACAGCCCATGGGGCTGCGGGCTTTGCGGCGGCCGTCAGCCTCAGCGCCACCGGCGCCCACGTGGTGCCGCCGCGCCAGCCTGTGAAGCATTATCCGGTAGTGCCGCGTCTCTAGCGACAACTCCCACGGCCGAAGAGCCAGGAGGGAAAGCCGTGCCTCGTTGGAAAGCTCTTTGGCAGCCGCTCGCGTGGCCCCACAGCCCGTGGGGCTGAGGGCTTTGCGGCGGCCGTCAGCCTCGGCGCCACCGGCGCCCACGTGCAGCCGCCGCGACAGCCTGCGAAGCATTTTCCGGAAGGGCCGCGTCTCTGGCGACAGCTCCCATGGCCGAAGAGCCAGGAGGGAAAGCCGTGCCTCGTGGGAAAGCTCTTTGGCAGCTGCTCGCGTGGCTCCACAGCCCGTGCGGCTGCGGACTTTGCGGCGGCCGTCAGCCTCGGCGCCACCGGCGCTCACGTGGCGCCGCCGCGCCAGCCTGCGAAGCATTTTGCGGTAGGGCCGCGGCTCTGGCGACAGCTCCCACGCCTGAAGAGCCAGGAGGGAAAGCCGTGCCTCGTTGGAAAGCTCTTTGGCAGACGCTCGCGTGGCCCCACAGCCCGTGGGTCTGCGGGCTTTGCGGCGGCCATCAGCCTCGGCGCCACCGGCGCCCACGTGGCCCCGCCGCGCCAGCCTGTGAAGCATTTTCCGGTAGGGCCGCGGCTCTGGCGACAGCTCCCATGCCCGAAGAGCCAGGAGGGAAAGCCATGCCTCGTTGGAAAGCTCTTTGGCAGCCGCTCGCGTGGCCCCACAGCCCGTGGGGCTGCGGGCTTTGCGGCGGCCGTCAGCCTCGGCGCCACCGGCGCCCACGTTGCGCCGCCGCGCCAGCCTGCGAAGCATTTCCGGTAGGGCCGCGGCTCTGGCGACAGCTCCCACGCCCGAAGAGCCAGGAGGGAAAGCCGTGCCTCGTTGGAAAGGCCTTTGGCAGCCGCTCGCGTGGCCCCACAGCCCGTGGGGCTGCGGGCTTTGCGGCGGCCGTCAGCCTCGGCAACACCGGCGCCCACGTGGCTCTGCCACGCCAGCCTGCGAAGCATTTTCCGGTAGGGCCGCGGCTCTGGCGACAGCTCCCACGCCCGAAGAGCCAGGAGGGAAAGCCGTGCCTCGTGGGAAAGCTCTTTGGCAGCTGCTCGCGTGGCCCCACAGCCCATGGGGCTGCGGGCTTTGCGGCGGCCGTCAGCCTCGGCGCCACCGGTGCCCACGTGGAGCCGCCGCGCCAGCCTGTGAAGCATTTTCCGGTAGGGCCGCGGCTCTGGCGACAGCTCCCATGCCCGAAGAGCCAGGAGGGAAAGCCATGCCTCGTTGGAAAGCTCTTTGGCAGCCGCTCGCGTGGCCCCACAGCCCGTGGGGCTGCGGGCTTAGCAGCAGCCGGCAGCCTCGGCGACACCGGCGCCCACGTGGCACCGCCGTGCCAGCCTGCGAAGCATTTTCCGGTAGGGCCGCGGCTCTGGCGACAGCTCCCACGCCCGAAGAGCCAGGAGGGAAAGCCGTGCCTCGTTGGAAAGCTCTTTGGCAGTCGCTCGCGTGGCCCCACAGCCCGTGGGGCTGCGGGCTTTGCGGCGGCCGTCAGCCTCAGCGCCACCGGCGCCCACGTTGCGCCGCCGCGCCATCCTGCGAAGCATTTCCGGTAGGGCCGCGGCTCTGGCGACAGCTGCCACGCCCGAAGAGCCAGGAGGGAAAGCCGTGCCTCGTTGGAATGCTCTTTGGCAGCCGCTCGCGTGGCCCCACAGCCCGTGGGGCTGCGGGCTTTGCGGCAGCCGGCAGCCTCGACGACACCGGCGCCCACGTGGCGCTGCCACGCCAGCCTGCGATGCATTTTCCGGTAGGGCCGCGGCTCTGGCCACAGCTGCCATGCCCGAAGAGCCAGGAGGGAAAGCCGTGCCTCGTGGGAAAGCTCTTTGGCAGCTGCTCGCGTGGCCCCACAGCCCGTGCGGCTGCGGACTTTGCGGCGGCCGTCAGCCTCGGCGACACCGGCGCCCACGTGGCGCCGCCGCGCCAGCCTGCGAAGCATTTTCCGGTAGGGCCGCGGCTCTGGCGACAGCTCCCACGCCCGAAGAGCCAGGAGGGAAAGCCGTGCCTCGTTGGAAAGCTCTTTGGCAGCTGCTCGCGTGGCCCCACAGCCCATGGGGCTGCGGGCTTTGCGGCGGCCGTCAGCCTCGGCGCCACCGGCGCCCACGTGGCGCCGCCGCGCCAGCCTGTGAAGCATTATCCGGTAGTGCCGCGTCTCTAGCGACAACTCCCACGCCCGAAGAGCCAGGAGGGAAAGCCATGCCTCGTTGGAAAGCTCTTTGGCAGCCGCTCACGTGGCCCCACAGCCCGTGGGGCTGCGGGCTTTCCGGCGGCCGTCAGCCTCGGCGCCACCGGCGCCCACGTGGCGCCGCCGCGCCAGCCTGCGAAGCATTTTGCGGTAGGGCCGCGGCTCTGGCGACAGCTCCCACGCCTGAAGAGCCAGGAGGGAAAGCCGTGCCTCGTTGGAAAGCTCTTTGTCAGCCGCTCGCGTGGCCCCACAGCCCGTGGGGCTGCGGGCTTTGCGGCGGCCATCAGCCTCGGCGCCACCGGCGCCCACGTGGAGCCGCCGCGCCAGCCTGTGAAGCATTTTCCGGTAGGGCCGCGGCTCTGGCGACAGCTCCCATGCCCGAAGAGCCAGGAGGGAAAGCCATGCCTCGTTGGAAAGCTCTTTGGCAGCCGCTCGCGTGGCCCCACAGCCCGTGGGGCTGCGGGCTTAGCAGCAGCCGGCAGCCTCGGCGCCACCGGCGCCCACGTGGCACTGCCGTGCCAGCCTGCGAAGCATTTTCCGGTAGGGCCGCGTCTCTGGCGACAGCTCCCACGCCTGAAGAGCCAGGAGGGAAAGCCGTGCCTCGTTGGAAAGCTCTTTGGCAGCCGCTCGCGTGGCCCCACAGCCCGTGGGGCTGCGGGCTTTGCGGCGGCCGTCAGCCTGAGCGACACCAGCGCCCACGTGGCGCCGCTGCGCCAGCCTGCGAAGCATTTTCCGGTAGGGCCGCGGCTCTGGCGACAGCTCCCAATCCCAAAGAGCCAGGAGGGAAAGCCGTGCCTCGTTGGAAAGCTCTTTGGCAGCCGCTCACGTGGCCCCACAGCCCGTGGGGCTGCGGGCTTTGCGGCGGCCGTCAGCCGGGGCAACACCGGCACCCACGTGGCTCCGCTGCGCCAGCCTGCGAAGCATTTTCCGGTAGGGCCGCGGCTCTGGCGACAGCTCCCACGGCCGAAGAGCCAGGAGGGAAAGCCGTGCCTCGTTGGAAAGCTCTTTGGCAGCCGCTCGCGTGGCCCCACAGCCCGTGGGGATGCGGGCTTTGCGGCAGCCGTCAGCCTCGGCGCCACCGGCGCCCACGTGGCGCCTCCGCGCCAGCCTGCGAAGCATTTTCCGGTAGGGCTGCAGCTCTGGCGACAGCTCCCACGGCCGAAGAGCCAGGAGGGAAAGCCGTGCCTCGTTGGAAAGCTCTTTGGCAGCCACTCGCTTGGCCCCACAGCCCGTGGGGCTGCGGGCTTTCTGGCGGCCGTCAGCCTCGGCGCCACCGGCGCCCAGGTGGGGCCGCCGCACCAGCCTGCGAAGCATTTTCCGGTAGGGCCGCGTCTCTGGCGACAGCTCCCACGCCCAAAGAGCCAGGAGGGAAAGCCATGCCTTGTTGGAAAGCTCTTTGGCAGCCACTCGCGTGGCCCCACAGCCCGTGGGGCTGCGGGCTTTCCGGCGGCCGTCAGCCTCGGCGCCATCGGCGCCCACGTGGTGCCGCCGCGCCAGCCCCCGAAGCATTTTCCGGTAGGGCCGCGGCTCTGGCCACAGCTCCCACGCCCAAAGAGCCAGGAGGGAAAGCCGTGCCTCCTTGGAAAGCTCTTTGGCAGCCGCTCGCATGGCCCCACAGCCCGTGGGGCTGCGGGCTTTGCGGCGGCCGTCAGCCTGGGCGAAACCGGCGCCCAGGTGTGGCCGCCGCGCCAGCCTGCGAAGCATTTTCCGGTAGGGCCGCGGCTCTGTCGACAGCTCCCACGCCCAAAGAGCCAGGAGGGAAAGCCGTGCCTCGTTGCAAAGCTCTTTGGCAGCCACTCGCTTGGCCCCACAGCCCGTGGGGTTGCGGGCTTTGCGGCAGCCGTCAGCCTGGGCAACACCGGCGCCCACGTGGCGCCGCGGCGCCAGCCTGCGAAGCATTTTCCGGTAGGGCTGCAGCTCTGGCGACAGCTCCCACGCCCGAAGAGCCAGGAGGGAAAGCCGTGACTCCTTGGAAAGCTCTTTAGAAGCCGCTCGCGTGGCCCCACAGCCCGTGGGGCTGCGGGCTTTGCGGCGGCCGTCAGCCTCGGCGCCACCGGCGCCCACATCGGGCCGCCGCGCCAGCCTGCGAAGCATTTTCCGGTAGGGCCGCGGCTCTGGCGATAGCTCCCACGCCCAAAGAGCCAGGAGGGAAAGCCGTGCCTCGTTGGAAAGCTCTTTGGCAGCCACTCGCGTGGCCCCACAGCCTGTGGGGCTGCGGGCTTTGCGGCGTCCGTCAGCCTGGGCAACACCGGCGCCCATGTGGCTCCGCTGCGCCAGCCTGCGAAGCATTTTCCGGTAGGGCCGCGGCTCTGGCCACAGCTCCCACGCCCGAAGAGCCAGGAGGGAAAGCCGTGCCTCGTTGGAAAGCTCTTTGGCAGCCGCTCGCGTGGCCCCACAGCCCGTGGGCCTGTGGGCTTTGCGGCGGCCGTCAGCCTCGGCGCCACCGGCACCCACGTGGCGCCGCCGCGCCAGCCTGCGAAGCATTTTGCGTTAGGGCCGCGTCTCTGGCGACAGCTCCCACGCCCGAAGAGCCAGGAGGGAAAGCCGTGCCTCGTTGGAAAGCTCTTTGGCAGCCGCTCGCGTGGCCCCACAGCCCGTGGGGCTGCGGGCTTTCCGGCGGCCGTCAGCCACGGCGCCACTGGTGCCAACGTGGCGCCGCCGCGCCAGCCTGCGAAGCATTTTCCGGTAGGGCTGCAGCTCTGGCGACAGCTCCCACGCCCGAAGAGCCAGGAGGGAAAGCCGTGACTCCTTGGAAAGCTCTTTGGCAGCCGCTCGCGTGGCCCCACAGCCCGTGGGGCTGTGGGCTTTCCGGCGGCCGTCAGCCTCGGCGCCACCGGCGCCCACGTGGTGCCGCCGCGCCAGCCTGCGAAGCATTTTGCGGTAGGGCCGCGTCTCTGGCAACAGCTCCCACGCTCGAAGAGCCAGGAGGGAAAGCTGTGCCTCATTGGAAAGCTCTTTGGCAGCCGCTCGCGTGGCCCCACAGCCCATGGGGCTGCGGGCTTTGCGGCGGCCGTCAGCCTCGGTGCCACCGGCGCTCACGTGGCGCCTGCGCGCCAGCCTGCGAAGCATTTTCCGGTAGGGTTGCAGCTCTGGCCACAGCTCCCACGGCCGAAGAGCCAGGAGGGAAAGCCGTGCCTCGTTGGAAAGCTCTTTGGCAGCCGCTCGCGTGGCCCCACAGCCCGTGGGGCTGCGGGCTTTGCGGCGGCCGTCAGCCTCGGCGCCACCGGCGCCCACGTCGGGCCTCCGCGCCAGCCTGCGAAGCATTTTCCGGTAGGGCCGGGGCTCTGGCGACAGCTCCCACGCCCGAAGAGCCAGGAGGGAAAGCCGTGCCTCGTTGGAAAGCTCTTTGGCAGCCGCTCGTGTGGCCCCACAGCCCGTGGGGCTGCGGGCTTTGCGGCGGCCGTCAGCCTGAGCGACACCGGCGCCCACGTGGCGCCGCTGCGCCAGCCTGTGAAGCATTTTCCGGTAGGGCCGCGGCTCTGGCGACAGCTCCCAATCCCAAAGAGCCAGGAGGGAAAGCCGTGCCTCGTTGGAAAGCTCTTTGGCAGCCGCTCACGTGGCCCACAGCCCGTGGGGCTGCGGGCTTTCCGGCGGCCGTCAGCCTCGGTGCCACCGGCGCCCATGTGGCGCGACCGCGCCAGCCTGCGAAGCACTTTCCGGTAGGGCCGCGGCTCTGGCGACAGCTCCCATGCCCAAAGAGCCAGGAGGGAAAGCCATGCCTCGTTGGAAAGCTCTTTGGCAGCCACTCGCGTGGCCCCACAGCCCGTGGGGCTGCGGGCTTTGCGGCGGCCGTCAGCCTGAGCGACACCGGCACCCACGTGGCGCCGCCGCGCCAGCCTGCGAAGCATTTTCCGGTAGGGCCGCGGCTCTGGCGACAGCTCCCACGCCCGAAGAGCCAGGAGGGAAAGCCGTGCCTCGTTGGAAAGCTCTTTGGCAGCCGCTCGAGTGGCCCCACAGCCCGTGGGGCTGCGGGCTTTGCGGCGGCCGTCAGCCTCGGCCCCACCGGCGCCCATGTGGCGCCTCCGCGCCAGCCTGCGAAGCATTTGCCGGTAGGGCTGCAGCTCTGGCGACAGCTCCCACGCTCGAAGAGCCAGGAGGGAAAGCCGTGCCTCATTGGAAAGCTCTTTGGCAGCCGCTCGCGTGGCCCCACAGCCCGTGGGGCTGCGGGCTTTCCGGCGGCCGTCAGCCTCGGCGCCACCGGCGCCCACGTGGCGCGACCGCGCCAGCCTGCGAAGCACTTTCCGGTAGGGCCTCGGCTATGGCGACAGCTCCCACACCCAAAGAGCCAGGAGGGAAAGCCGTGCCTCGTTGGAAAGCTCTTTGGCAGCCACTCGCGTGGCCCCACAGCCCGTGGGGCTGCGGGCTTTGCGGCAGCCGTCAGCCTGGGAAACACCGGCGCCCACGTGGCGCCGCGGCGCCAGCCTGCGAAGCATTTTCCGGCAGGGCTGCAGCTCTGGCGACAGCTCCCACGCCCGAAGAGCCAGGAGGGAAAGCCGTGACTCCTTGGAAAGCTCTTTGGCAGCCGCTCGCGTGGCCCCACAGCCCGTGGGGCTGCGGGCTTTCTGGCGGCCGTCAGCCTCGGCGCCACCGGCGCCCAGGTGGGGCCGCCGCACCAGCCTGCGAAGCATTTTCCGGTAGGGCCGCGTCTCTGGCGACAGCTCCCACGCCCAAAGAGCCAGGAGGGAAAGCCATGCCTTGTTGGAAAGCTCTTTGGCAGCCACTCGCGTGGCCCCACAGCCCGTGAGGCTGCAGGCTTTGCGGCGGCCGTCAGCCTCGGCGCCACCGGCGCCCACGTGGCGCTGCCGCGCCAGCCTGCGAAGCATTTTCCAGTAGGGCCGCGGTTCTGGCGACAGCTCCCACGCCTGAAGAGCCAGGAGGGAAAGCCGTGCCTCGTTGGAAAGCTCTTTGGTAGGCGCTCGCGTGGCCCCACAGCCCGTGGGGCTGCGGGCTTTCCGGCGGCCGTCAGCCTGGGCGACACCGGCACCCAGGTGGGGCCGCCACGCCAGCCTGCGAAGCATTTTCTGGTAATGCCGCGGCTCTGGCCACAGCTCCCACGCCCGAAGAGCCAGGAGGGAAAGCCGTGCCTCGTTGGAAAGCTCTTTGGCAGCTGCTCGCGTGGCCCCACAGCCCGTGGGGCTGCGGGCTTTGCGGCGGCTGTCAGCCTCGGCGCCACCGGCGCCCACGTGGCGCTGCCTCGCCAGCCTGCGAAGCATTTTCCAGTAGGGCCGCGTCTCTGGCGACAGCTCCCACGCCCGAAGAGCCAGGAGGGAAAGCCGTGCCTCATTGGAAAGCTCTTTGGCAGCCGCTCGCGTGGCCCCACAGCCCGTGGGGCTGCGGGCTTTGCGGCGGCCGTCAGCCTCGGCGCCACCGGCGCCCACGTGGCGCCGCCGCGCCAGCCTGCGAAGCATTTGCCGGTAGGGCTGCGGCTCTGGCCACAGCTCCCACGCCCGAAGAGCCAGGAGGGAAAGACTTGCCTCGTTGGAAAGCTCTTTGGCAGCCGCTCACGTGGCCCCACAGCCCATGGGGCTGCGGGCTTTCCGGCGCCGTCAGCCTCGGCGACACCGGCGCCCAGGTGGGGCCGCCGCGCCAGCCTGCGAAGCATTTGCCGGTAGGGCTGCGGCTCTGGCCACAGCTCCCACGCCCGAAGAGCCAGGAGGGAAAGACTTGCCTCGTTGGAAAGCTCTTTGGCAGCCGCTCACGTGGCCCCACAGCCCATGGGGCTGCGGGCTTTCCGGCGCCGTCAGCCTCGGCGACACCGGCGCCCAGGTGGGGCCGCCGCGCCAGCCTGCGAAGCATTTTCCGGTAGGGCCGCGGCTCTGGCCACAGCTCCCACGGCCGAAGAGCCAGGAGGGAAAGCCGTGCCTCGTTGGAAAGCTCTTTGGCAGCCGCTCGCGTGGCCCCACAGCCCGTGGGGCTGCGGGCTTTGCGGCGGCCGTCAGCCTCGACGCCACCGGCGCCCAGGTGGGGCCGCCGCGCCAGCCTGCGAAGCATTTTCCGGTAGGGCCGCGTCTCTGGTGACAGCTCCCACGGCCGAAGAGCCAGGAGGGAAAGCCGTGCCTCGTTGGAAAGCTCTTTGGCAGCTGCTCGCGTGGCCCCACAGCCCGTGGGGCTGCGGGCTTTGCGGTGGCCGTCAGCCTCGGCGCCACCGGCGCCCATGTGGCGCTGCCGCGCCAGCCTGCGAAGCATTTTCCAGTAGGGCCGCGGCTCTGGCGACAGCTCCCACGCCCAAAGAGCCAGGAGGGAAAGCCGTGCCTCCTTGGAAAGCTCTTTGGCAGCCGCTCGCATGGCCCCACAGCCCGTGGGGCTGCGGGCTTTGCGGCGGCCGTCAGCCTCGGTGCCACCGGCGCCCATGTGGCGCCGCTGCGCCAGCCTGCGAAGCATTTTGCGGTAGGGCCGCGGCTCTGGCGACAGCTCCCACGCCCGAAGAGCCAGGAGGGAAAGCCGTGCCTCGTTGGAAAGCTCTTTGGCAGCCGCTCGCGTGGCCCCACAGCCCGTGGGGCTGCGGGCTTTGCGGCGGCCGTCAGCCTCGGCGCCACCGGCGCCCAGGTGGGGCCGCGGCGCCAGACTGCGAAGCATTTTCCGGTAGGGCCGCGGCTCTGGCGACAGCTCCCACGCCCGAAGAGCCAGGAGGGAAAGCCGTGCCTCGTTGGAAAGCTCTTTGGCAGCCGCTCGCGTGGCCCCACAGCCCGTGGGGCTGCGGGCTTTCCGGCGGCCGTCAGCCTCGGCGCCATCGGCGCCCACGTGGTGCCGCCGCGCCTGCCTGCGAAGCATTTTCCGGTAGGGCCGCGGCTCTGGCCACAGCTCCCACGCCCAAAGAGCCAGGAGGGAAAGCCGTGCCTCCTTGGAAAGCTCTTTGGCAGCCGCTCGCATGGCCCCACAGCCCGTGGGGCTGCGGGCTTTGCGGCGGCCGTCAGCCTCGGCGCCACCGGCGCCCACATCGGGCCGCCGCGCCAGCCTGCGAAGCATTTTCCGGTAGGGCCGCGGCTCTGGCGATAGCTCCCACGCCCAAAGAGCCAGGAGGGAAAGCCGTGCCTCGTTGGAAA
Organism: Larus michahellis; assembly: GCF_964199755.1. Lineage (NCBI taxonomy): Eukaryota > Metazoa > Chordata > Aves > Charadriiformes > Laridae > Larus > Larus michahellis. Next base: position 544,054 of record NW_027436004.1, read on the forward strand.
GCTCTTTGGCAGCCACTCGCGTGGCCCCACAGCCTGTGGGGCTGCGGGCTTTGCGGCGTCCATCAGCCTGGGCAACACCGGCGCCCATGTGGCTCCGCTGCGCCAGCCTGCGAAGCATTTTCCGGTAGGGCCGCGGCTCTGGCCACAGCTCCCACGCCCGAAGAGCCAGGAGGGAAAGCCGTGCCTCGTTGGAAAGCTCTTTGGCAGCCGCTCGCGTGGCCCCACAGCCCGTGGGCCTGTGGGCTTTGCGGCGGCCGTCAGCCTCGGCCCCACCGGCACCCACGTGGCGCCGCCGCGCCAGCCTGCGAAGCATTTTGCGTTAGGGCCGCGTCTCTGGCGACAGCTCCCACGCCCGAAGAGCCAGGAGGGAAAGCCGTGCCTCGTTGGAAAGGTCTTTGGCAGCCGCTCGCGTGGCCCCACAGCCCGTGGGGCTGCGGGCTTTCCGGCGGCCGTCAGCCACGGCGCCACTGGTGCCAACGTGGCGCCGCCGCGCCAGCCTGCGAAGCATTTTCCGGTAGGGCTGCAGCTCTGGCGGCAGCTCCCACGCCCGAAGAGCCAGGAGGGAAAGCCGTGACTCCTTGGAAAGCTCTTTGGCAGCCGCTCGCGTGGCCCCACAGCCCGTGGGGCTGCGGGCTTTGCGGCGGCCGTCAGCCTCGGCCCCACCGGCGCCCATGTGGCGCCTCCGCGCCAGCCTGCGAAGCATTTGCCGGTAGGGCTGCAGCTCTGGCGACAGCTCCCACGCTCGAAGAGCCAGGAGGGAAAGCCGTGCCTCATTGGAAAGCTCTTTGGCAGCCGCTCGCGTGGCCCCACAGCCCGTGGGGCTGCGGGCTTTCCGGCGGCCGTCAGCCTCGGCGCCACCGGCGCCCACGTCGGGCCGCCGCGCCAGCCTGCGAAGCATTTTCCGGTAGGGCCGCGGCTCTGGCCACAGCTCCCACGCCCAAAGAGCCAGGAGGGAAAGCCGTGCCTCGTTGGAAAGCTCTTTGGCAGCCTCTCGCGTGGCCCCACAGCCTATGGGGCTGCGGGCTTTGCGGCGTCCGTCAGCCTGGGCGACACCGGCGCCCATGTGGCTCCGCTGCGCCAGCCTGCGAAGCATTTTCCAGTAGGGCCGCGGCTCTGGCGACAGCTCCCACGCCCGAAGAGCCAGGAGGGAAAGCCGTGCCTCATTGGAAAGCTCTTTGGCAGCCGCTCGCGTGGCCCCACAGCCCGTGGGGCTGCGGGCTTTGCGGCGGCCGTCAGCCTCGGCGCCACCGGCGCCCACGTGGCGCCGCCGCGCCAGCCTGAGAAGCATTTTGCGTTAGGGCCGCGTCTCTGGCGACAGCTCCCACGCCCGAAGAGCCAGGAGGGAAAGCCGTGGCTCGTTGGAAAGCTCTTTGGCAGCCGCTCGCGTGGCCCCACAGCCCGTGGGGCTGCGGGCTTTGCGGCAGCCGTCAGCCTCGGCGCCACCGGCGCCCACGTCGGGCCTCCGCGCCAGCCTGCGAAGCATTTTCCGGTAGGGCCGCCGCTCTGGCGACACCTCCCACGGCCGAAGAGCCAGGAGGGAAAGCCGTGCCTTGTTGGAAAGCTCTTTGGCAGCCGCTCGTGTGGCCCCACAGCCCGTGGGGCTGCGGGCTTTGCAGCGGCCGTCAGCCTGGGCGAAACCGGCGCCCAGGTGTGGCCGCCGCGCCAGCCTGCGAAGCATTTTCCGGTAGGGCCGCGTCTCTGGCGACAGCTCCCACGCCCAAAGAGCCAGGAGGGAAAGCCGTGCCTCGTTGTAAAGCTCTTTGGCAGCCACTCGCTTGGCCCCACAGCCCGTGGGGTTGCGGGCTTTGCGGCAGCCGTCAGCTGGGCAACACCGGCGCCCACGTGGCGCCGCGGCGCCAGCCTGCGAAGCATTTTCCGGTAGGGCTGCAGCTCTGGCGACAGCTCCCACGCCCGAAGAGCCAGGAGGGAAAGCCGTGCCTCGTTGGAAAGCTCTTTGGCAGCCGCTCGCGTGGCCCCACAGCCCGTGGGGCTGCGGGCTTTGCGGCGGCCGTCAGCCTCGGCGCCACCGGCGCCCACATCGGGCCGCCGCGCCACCCTGCGAAGCATTTTCCGGTAGGGCCGCGGCTCTGGCGACAGCTCCCACGCCCAAAGAGCCAGGAGGGAAAGCCGTGCCTCGATGCAAAGCTCTTTGGCAGCCACTCGCTTGGCCCCACAGCCCATGGGGTTGCGGGCTTTGCGGCAGCCGTCAGCCTGGGCAACACCGGCGCACACGTGGCGCCGCGGCGCCAGCCTGCGAAGCATTTTCCGGTAGGGCTGCAGCTCTGGCGACAGCTCCCACGCCCGAAGAGCCAGGAGGGAAAGCCGTGACTCCTTGGAAAGCTCTTTGGAAGCCGCTCGCGTGGCCCCACAGCCCGTGGGGCTGCGGGCTTTGCGGCGGCCGTCAGCCTCGGCGCCACCGGCGCCCACATCGGGCCGCCGCGCCAGCCTGCGAAGCATTTTCCGGTAGGGCCGCGGCTCTGGCGACAGCTCCCACGCCCAAAGAGCCAGGAGGGAAAGCCGTGCCTCGTTGGAAAGCTCTTTGGCAGCCACTCGCGTGGCCCCACAGCCTGTGGGGCTGCGGGCTTTGCGGCGTCCGTCAGCCTGGGCAACACCGGCGCCCATGTGGCTCCGCTGCGCCAGCCTGCGAAGCATTTTCCGGTAGGGCCGCGGCTCTGGCCACAGCTCCCACGCCCGAAGAGCCAGGAGGGAAAGCCGTGCCTCGTTGGAAAGCTCTTTGGCAGCCGCTCGCGTGGCCCCACAGCCCGTGGGCCTGTGGGCTTTGCGGCGGCCGTCAGCCTCGGCGCCACCGGCACCCACGTGGCGCCGCCGCGCCAGCCTGCGAAGCATTTTGCGTTAGGGCCGCGTCTCTGGCGACAGCTCCCACGCCCGAAGAGCCAGGAGGGAAAGCCGTGCCTCGTTGGAAAGCTCTTTGGCAGCCGCTCGCGTGGCCCCACAGCCCGTGGGGCTGCGGGCTTTCCGGCGGCCGTCAGCCACGGCGCCACTGGTGCCAACGTGGCGCCGCCGCGCCAGCCTGCGAAGCATTTTCCGGTAGGGCTGCAGCTCTGGCGACAGCTCCCACGCCCGAAGAGCCAGGAGGGAAAGCCGTGACTCCTTGGAAAGCTCTTTGGCAGCCGCTCGCGTGGCCCCACAGCCCGTGGGGCTGTGGGCTTTCCGGCGGCCGTCAGCCTCGGCGCCACCGGCGCCCACGTGGCGCCGCCGCGCCAGCCTGCGAAGCATTTTGCGGTAGGGCCGCGTCTCTGGCAACAGCTCCCACGCTCGAAGAGCCAGGAGGGAAAGCTGTGCCTCATTGGAAAGCTCTTTGGCAGCCGCTCGCGTGGCCCCACAGCCCGTGGGGCTGCGGGCTTTGCGGCGGCCGTCAGCCTCGATGCCACCGGCGCTCACGTGGCGCCTCCGCGCCAGCCTGCGAAGCATTTTCCGGTAGGGTTGCAGCTCTGGCGACAGCTCCCACGCCCGAAGAGCCAGGAGGGAAAGCCGTGACTCCTTGGAAAGCTCTTTGGCAGCTGCTCGCGTGGCCCCACAGCCCGTGGGGCTGCGGGCTTTGCGGCGGCCGTCAGCCTCGGCGCCACCGGCGCCCACATCGGGCCGCCGCGCCAGCCTGCGAAGCATTTTCCGGTAGGGCCGCGGCTCTGGCGACAGCTCCCACGCCCAAAGAGCCAGGAGGGAAAGCCGTGCCTCGTTGGAAAGCTCTTTGGCAGCCTCTCGCGTGGCCCCACAGCCTATGGGGCTGCGGGCTTTGCGGCGGCCGTCAGCCTGGGCGACACCGGCGCCCATGTGGCTCCGCTGCGCCAGCCTGCGAAGCATTTTCCGGTAGGGCCGCGGCTCTGGCGACAGCTCCCACGCCCAAAGAGCCAGGAGGGAAAGCCGTGCCTCATTGGAAAGCTCTTTGGCAGCCGCTCGCGTGGCCCCACAGCCCGTGGGGCTGTGGGCTTTGCGGCGGCCGTCAGCCTCGGCGCCCACGTGGCGCCGCCGCGCCAGCCTGAGAAGCATTTTGCGTTAGGGCCGCGTCTCTGGCGACAGCTCCCACGCCCGAAGAGCCAGGAGGGAAAGCCGTGGCTCGTTGGAAAGCTCTTTGGCAGCCGCTTGCGTGGCCCCACAGCCCGTGGTGCTGCGGGCTTTGCGGCAGCCGTCAGCCTCGGCGCCACCGGCGCCCACGTCGGGCCTCCGCGCCAGCCTGCGAAGCATTTTCCGGTAGGGCCGCGGCTCTGGCGACAGCTCCCACGGCCGAAGAGCCAGGAGGGAAAGCCGTGCCTTGTTGGAAAGCTCTTTGGCAGCCGCTCGCGTGGCCCCACAGCCCGTGGGGCTGCGGGCTTTGCAGCGGCCGTCAGCCTGGGCGAAACCGGCGCCCAGGTGGGGCCGCCGCGCCAGCCTGCGAAGCATTTTCCGGTAGGGCCGCGGCTCTGGCGACAGCTCCCACGCCCAAAGAGCCAGGAGGGAAAGCCGTGCCTCGTTGCAAAGCTCTTTGGCAGCCACTCGCTTGGCCCCACAGCCCGTGGGGTTGCGGGCTTTGCGGCAGCCGTCAGCTGGGCAACACCGGCGCCCACGTGGCGCCGCGGCGCCAGCCTGCGAAGCATTTTCCGGTAGGGCTGCAGCTCTGGCGACAGCTCCCACGCCCGAAGAGCCAGGAGGGAAAGCCGTGACTCCTTGGAAAGCTCTTTGGCAGCCGCTCGCGTGGCCCCACAGCCCGTGGGGCTGCGGGCTTTCCGGCGGCCGTCAGCCTCGGCGCCATCGGCGCCCACGTGGTGCCGCCGCGCCAGCCTGCGAAGCATTTTCCGGTAGGGCCGCGGCTCTGGCCACAGCTCCCACGCCCAAAGAGCCAGGAGGGAAAGCCGTGCCTCCTTGGAAAGCTCTTTGGCAGCCGCTCGCATGGCCCCACAGCCCGTGGGGCTGCGGGCTTTGCGGCGGCCGTCAGCCTCGGCGCCACCGGCGCCCACATCGGGCCGCCGCGCCAGCCTGCGAAGCATTTTCCGGTAGGGCCGCGGCTCTGGCGATAGCTCCCACGCCCAAAGAGCCAGGAGGGAAAGCCGTGCCTCGTTGGAAAGCTCTTTGGCAGCCACTCGCGTGGCCCCACAGCCTGTGGGGCTGCGGGCTTTGCGGCGTCCGTCAGCCTGGGCAACACCGGCGCCCATGTGGCTCCGCTGCGCCAGCCTGCGAAGCATTTTCCGGTAGGGCCGCGGCTCTGGCCACAGCTCCCACGCCCGAAGAGCCAGGAGGGAAAGCCGTGCCTCGTTGGAAAGCTCTTTGGCAGCCGCTCGCGTGGCCCCACAGCCCGTGGGCCTGTGGGCTTTGCGGCGGCCGTCAGCCTCGGCGCCACCGGCACCCACGTGGCGCCGCCGCGCCAGCCTGCGAAGCATTTTGCGTTAGGGCCGCGTCTCTGGCGACAGCTCCCACGCCCGAAGAGCCAGGAGGGAAAGCCGTGCCTCGTTGGAAAGGTCTTTGGCAGCCGCTCGCGTGGCCCCACAGCCCGTGGGGCTGCGGGCTTTCCGGCGGCCGTCAGCCACGGCGCCACTGGTGCCAACGTGGCGCCGCCGCGCCAGCCTGCGAAGCATTTTCCGGTAGGGCTGCAGCTCTGGCGGCAGCTCCCACGCCCGAAGAGCCAGGAGGGAAAGCCGTGACTCCTTGGAAAGCTCTTTGGCAGCCGCTCGCGTGGCCCCACAGCCCGTGGGGCTGCGGGCTTTGCGGCGGCCGTCAGCCTCGGCCCCACCGGCGCCCATGTGGCGCCTCCGCGCCAGCCTGCGAAGCATTTGCCGGTAGGGCTGCAGCTCTGGCGACAGCTCCCACGCTCGAAGAGCCAGGAGGGAAAGCCGTGCCTCATTGGAAAGCTCTTTGGCAGCCGCTCGCGTGGCCCCACAGCCCGTGGGGCTGCGGGCTTTCCGGCGGCCGTCAGCCTCGGCGCCACCGGCGCCCACGTCGGGCCGCCGCGCCAGCCTGCGAAGCATTTTCCGGTAGGGCCGCGGCTCTGGCCACAGCTCCCACGCCCAAAGAGCCAGGAGGGAAAGCCGTGCCTCGTTGGAAATCTCTTTGGCAGCCTCTCGCGTGGCCCCACAGCCTATGGGGCTGCGGGCTTTGCGGCGTCCGTCAGCCTGGGCGACACCGGCGCCCATGTGGCTCCGCTGCGCCAGCCTGCGAAGCATTTTCCAGTAGGGCCGCGGCTCTGGCGACAGCTCCCACGCCCGAAGAGCCAGGAGGGAAAGCCGTGCCTCATTGGAAAGCTCTTTGGCAGCCGCTCGCGTGGCCCCACAGCCCGTGGGGCTGCGGGCTTTGCGGCGGCCGGCAGCCTCGGCGCCACCGGCGCCCACGTGGCGCCGCCGCGCCAGCCTGAGAAGCATTTTGCGTTAGGGCCGCGTCTCTGGCGACAGCTCCCACGCCCGAAGAGCCAGGAGGGAAAGCCGTGGCTCGTTGGAAAGCTCTTTGGCAGCCGCTCGCGTGGCCCCACAGCCCGTGGGGCTGCGGGCTTTGCGGCAGCCGTCAGCCTCGGCGCCACCGGCGCCCACGTCGGGCCTCCGCGCCAGCCTGCGAAGCATTTTCCGGTAGGGCCGCCGCTCTGGCGACACCTCCCACGGCCGAAGAGCCAGGAGGGAAAGCCGTGCCTTGTTGGAAAGCTCTTTGGCAGCCGCTCGTGTGGCCCCACAGCCCGTGGGGCTGCGGGCTTTGCAGCGGCCGTCAGCCTGGGCGAAACCGGCGCCCAGGTGTGGCCGCCGCGCCAGCCTGCGAAGCATTTTCCGGTAGGGCCGCGTCTCTGGCGACAGCTCCCACGCCCAAAGAGCCAGGAGGGAAAGCCGTGCCTCGTTGTAAAGCTCTTTGGCAGCCACTCGCTTGGCCCCACAGCCCGTGGGGTTGCGGGCTTTGCGGCAGCCGTCAGCTGGGCAACACCGGCGCCCACGTGGCGCCGCGGCGCCAGCCTGCGAAGCATTTTCCGGTAGGGCTGCAGCTCTGGCGACAGCTCCCACGCCCGAAGAGCCAGGAGGGAAAGCCGTGCCTCGTTGGAAAGCTCTTTGGCAGCCGCTCGCGTGGCCCCACAGCCCGTGGGGCTGCGGGCTTTGCGGCGGCCGTCAGCCTCGGCGCCACCGGCGCCCACATCGGGCCGCCGCGCCACCCTGCGAAGCATTTTCCGGTAGGGCCGCGGCTCTGGCGACAGCTCCCACGCCCAAAGAGCCAGGAGGGAAAGCCGTGCCTCGATGCAAAGCTCTTTGGCAGCCACTCGCTTGGCCCCACAGCCCATGGGGTTGCGGGCTTTGCGGCAGCCGTCAGCCTGGGCAACACCGGCGCCCACGTGGCGCCGCGGCGCCAGCCTGCGAAGCATTTTCCGGTAGGGCTGCAGCTCTGGCGACAGCTCCCACGCCCGAAGAGCCAGGAGGGAAAGCCGTGACTCCTTGGAAAGCTCTTTGGAAGCCGCTCGCGTGGCCCCACAGCCCGTGGGGCTGCGGGCTTTGCGGCGGCCGTCAGCCTGGGCGAAACCGGCGCCCAGGTGGGGCCGCCGCGCCAGCCTGCGAAGCATTTTCCGGTAGGGCCGCGGCTCTGGCGACATCTCCCACGCCCAAAGAGCCAGGAGGGAAAGCCGTGCCTCGTTGGAAAGCTCTTTGGCAGCCACTCGCGTGGCCCCACAGCCTGTGGGGCTGCGGGCTTTGCGGCGTCCGTCAGCCTGGGCAACACCGGCGCCCATGTGGCTCCGCTGCGCCAGCCTGCGAAGCATTTTCCGGTAGGGCCGCGGCTCTGGCCACAGCTCCCACGCCCGAAGAGCCAGGAGGGAAAGCCGTGCCTCGTTGGAAAGCTCTTTGGCAGCCGCTCGCGTGGCCCCACAGCCCGTGGGCCTGTGGGCTTTGCGGCGGCCGTCAGCCTCGGCGCCACCGGCACCCACGTGGCGCCGCCGCGCCAGCCTGCGAAGCATTTTGCGTTAGGGCCGCGTCTCTGGCGACAGCTCCCACGCCCGAAGAGCCAGGAGGGAAAGCCGTGCCTCGTTGGAAAGCTCTTTGGCAGCCGCTCGCGTGGCCCCACAGCCCGTGGGGCTGCGGGCTTTCCGGCGGCCGTCAGCCACGGCGCCACTGGTGCCAACGTGGCGCCGCCGCGCCAGCCTGCGAAGCATTTTCCGGTAGGGCTGCAGCTCTGGCGACAGCTCCCACGCCCGAAGAGCCAGGAGGGAAAGCCGTGACTCCTTGGAAAGCTCTTTGGCAGCCGCTCGCGTGGCCCCACAGCCCGTGGGGCTGTGGGCTTTCCGGCGGCCGTCAGCCTCGGCGCCACCGGCGCCCACGTGGCGCCGACGCGCCAGCCTGCGAAGCATTTTGCGGTAGGGCCGCGTCTCTGGCAACAGCTCCCACGCTCGAAGAGCCAGGAGGGAAAGCTGTGCCTCATTGGAAAGCTCTTTGGCAGCCGCTCGCGTGGCCCCACAGCCCGTGGGGCTGCGGGCTTTGCGGCGGCCGTCAGCCTCGATGCCACCGGCGCTCACGTGGCGCCTCCGCGCCAGCCTGCGAAGCATTTTCCGGTAGGGTTGCAGCTCTGGCGACAGCTCCCACGCCCGAAGAGCCAGGAGGGAAAGCCGTGACTCCTTGGAAAGCTCTTTGGCAGCTGCTCGCGTGGCCCCACAGCCCGTGGGGCTGCGGGCTTTGCGGCGGCCGTCAGCCTCGGCGCCACCGGCGCCCACATCGGGCCGCCGCGCCAGCCTGCGAAGCATTTTCCGGTAGGGCCGCGGCTCTGGCGACAGCTCCCACGCCCAAAGAGCCAGGAGGGAAAGCCGTGCCTCGTTGGAAAGCTCTTTGGCAGCCTCTCGCGTGGCCCCACAGCCTATGGGGCTGCGGGCTTTGCGGCGGCCGTCAGCCTGGGCGACACCGGCGCCCATGTGGCTCCGCTGCGCCAGCCTGCGAAGCATTTTCCGGTAGGGCCGCGGCTCTGGCGACAGCTCCCACGCCCAAAGAGCCAGGAGGGAAAGCCGTGCCTCGTTGCAAAGCTCTTTGGCAGCCACTCGCTTGGCCCCACAGCCCGTGGGGTTGCGGGCTTTGCGGCAGCCGTCAGCTGGGCAACACCGGCGCCCACGTGGCGCCGCGGCGCCAGCCTGCGAAGCATTTTCCGGTAGGGCTGCAGCTCTGGCGACAGCTCCCACGCCCGAAGAGCCAGGAGGGAAAGCCGTGACTCCTTGGAAAGCTCTTTGGCAGCCGCTCGCGTGGCCCCACAGCCCGTGGGGCTGCGGGCTTTCCGGCGGCCGTCAGCCTCGGCGCCATCGGCGCCCACGTGGTGCCGCCGCGCCAGCCTGCGAAGCATTTTCCGGTAGGGCCGCGGCTCTGGCCACAGCTCCCACGCCCAAAGAGCCAGGAGGGAAAGCCGTGCCTCCTTGGAAAGCTCTTTGGCAGCCGCTCGCATGGCCCCACAGCCCGTGGGGCTGCGGGCTTTGCGGCGGCCGTCAGCCTCGGCGCCACCGGCGCCCACATCGGGCCGCCGCGCCAGCCTGCGAAGCATTTTCCGGTAGGGCCGCGGCTCTGGCGATAGCTCCCACGCCCAAAGAGCCAGGAGGGAAAGCCGTGCCTCGTTGGAAAGCTCTTTGGCAGCCCCTCGCGTGGCCCCACAGCCCGTGGGGCTGCGGGCTTTGCGGCGTCCGTCAGCCTGGGCAACACCGGCGCCCATGTGGCTCCGCTGCGCCAGCCTGCGAAGCATTTTCCGGTAGGGCCGCGGCTCTGGCCACAGCTCCCACGCCCGAAGAGCCAGGAGGGAAAGCCGTGCCTCGTTGGAAAGCTCTTTGGCAGCCGCTCGCGTGGCCCCACAGCCCGTGGGCCTGTGGGCTTTGCGGCGGCCGTCAGCCTCGGCCCCACCGGCACCCACGTGGCGCCGCCGCGCCAGCCTGCGAAGCATTTTGCGTTAGGGCCGCGTCTCTGGCGACAGCTCCCACGCCCGAAGAGCCAGGAGGGAAAGCCGTGCCTCGTTGGAAAGGTCTTTGGCAGCCGCTCGCGTGGCCCCACAGCCCGTGGGGCTGCGGGCTTTCCGGCGGCCGTCAGCCACGGCGCCACTGGTGCCAACGTGGCGCCGCCGCGCCAGCCTGCGAAGCATTTTCCGGTAGGGCTGCAGCTCTGGCGGCAGCTCCCACGCCCAAAGAGCCAGGAGGGAAAGCCGTGACTCCTTGGAAAGCTCTTTGGCAGCCGCTCGCGTGGCCCCACAGCCCGTGGGGCTGCGGGCTTTGCGGCGGCCGTCAGCCTCGGCCCCACCGGCGCCCATGTGGCGCCTCCGCGCCAGCCTGCGAAGCATTTGCCGGTAGGGCTGCAGCTCTGGCGACAGCTCCCACGCTCGAAGAGCCAGGAGGGAAAGCCGTGCCTCATTGGAAAGCTCTTTGGCAGCCGCTCGCGTGGCCCCACAGCCCGTGGGGCTGCGGGCTTTCCGGCGGCCGTCAGCCTCGGCGCCACCGGCGCCCACGTCGGGCCGCCGCGCCAGCCTGCGAAGCATTTTCCGGTAGGGCCGCGGCTCTGGCCACAGCTCCCACGCCCAAAGAGCCAGGAGGGAAAGCCGTGCCTCGTTGGAAAGCTCTTTGGCAGCCTCTCGCGTGGCCCCACAGCCTATGGGGCTGCGGGCTTTGCGGCGTCCGTCAGCCTGGGCGACACCGGCGCCCATGTGGCTCCGCTGCGCCAGCCTGCGAAGCATTTTCCAGTAGGGCCGCGGCTCTGGCGACAGCTCCCACGCCCGAAGAGCCAGGAGGGAAAGCCGTGCCTCATTGGAAAGCTCTTTGGCAGCCGCTCGCGTGGCCCCACAGCCCGTGGGGCTGCGGGCTTTGCGGCGGCCGTCAGCCTCGGCGCCACCGGCGCCCACGTGGCGCCGCCGCGCCAGCCTGAGAAGCATTTTGCGTTAGGGCCGCGTCTCTGGCGACAGCTCCCACGCCCGAAGAGCCAGGAGGGAAAGCCGTGGCTCGTTGGAAAGCTCTTTGGCAGCCGCTCGCGTGGCCCCACAGCCCGTGGGGCTGCGGGCTTTGCGGCAGCCGTCAGCCTCGGCGCCACCGGCGCCCACGTCGGGCCTCCGCGCCAGCCTGCGAAGCATTTTCCGGTAGGGCCGCCGCTCTGGCGACACCTCCCATGGCCGAAGAGCCAGGAGGGAAAGCCGTGCCTTGTTGGAAAGCTCTTTGGCAGCCGCTCGTGTGGCCCCACAGCCCGTGGGGCTGCGGGCTTTGCAGCGGCCGTCAGCCTGGGCGAAACCGGCGCCCAGGTGTGGCCGCCGCGCCAGCCTGCGAAGCATTTTCCGGTAGGGCCGCGTCTCTGGCGACAGCTCCCACGCCCAAAGAGCCAGGAGGGAAAGCCGTGCCTCGTTGTAAAGCTCTTTGGCAGCCACTCGCTTGGCCCCACAGCCCGTGGGGTTGCGGGCTTTGCGGCAGCCGTCAGCTGGGCAACACCGGCGCCCACGTGGCGCCGCGGCGCCAGCCTGCGAAGCATTTTCCGGTAGGGCTGCAGCTCTGGCGACAGCTCCCACGCCCGAAGAGCCAGGAGGGAAAGCCGTGCCTCGTTGGAAAGCTCTTTGGCAGCCGCTCGCGTGGCCCCACAGCCCGTGGGGCTGCGGGCTTTGCGGCGGCCGTCAGCCTCGGCGCCACCGGCGCCCACATCGGGCCGCCGCGCCACCCTGCGAAGCATTTTCCGGTAGGGCCGCGGCTCTGGCGACAGCTCCCACGCCCAAAGAGCCAGGAGGGAAAGCCGTGCCTCGATGCAAAGCTCTTTGGCAGCCACTCGCTTGGCCCCACAGCCCATGGGGTTGCGGGCTTTGCGGCAGCCGTCAGCCTGGGCAACACCGGCGCCCACGTGGCGCCGCGGCGCCAGCCTGCGAAGCATTTTCCGGTAGGGCTGCAGCTCTGGCGACAGCTCCCACGCCCGAAGAGCCAGGAGGGAAAGCCGTGACTCCTTGGAAAGCTCTTTGGAAGCCGCTCGCGTGGCCCCACAGCCCGTGGGGCTGCGGGCTTTGCGGCGGCCGTCAGCCTCGGCGCCACCGGCGCCCACATCGGGCCGCCGCGCCAGCCTGCGAAGCATTTTCCGGTAGGGCCGCGGCTCTGGCGACAGCTCCCACGCCCAAAGAGCCAGGAGGGAAAGCCGTGCCTCGTTGGAAAGCTCTTTGGCAGCCGCTCGCGTGGCCCCACAGCCCGTGGGGCTGCGGGCTTTGCGGCGGCCGTCAGCCTCGGCCCCACCGGCGCCCATGTGGCGCCTCCGCGCCAGCCTGCGAAGCATTTGCCGGTAGGGCTGCAGCTCTGGCGACAGCTCCCACGCTCGAAGAGCCAGGAGGGAAAGCCGTGCCTCATTGGAAAGCTCTTTGGCAGCCGCTCGCGTGGCCCCACAGCCCGTGGGGCTGCGGGCTTTCCGGCGGCCGTCAGCCTCGGCGCCACCGGCGCCCACGTCGGGCCGCCGCGCCAGCCTGCGAAGCATTTTCCGGTAGGGCCGCGGCTCTGGCCACAGCTCCCACGCCCAAAGAGCCAGGAGGGAAAGCCGTGCCTCGTTGGAAAGCTCTTTGGCAGCCTCTCGCGTGGCCCCACAGCCTATGGGGCTGCGGGCTTTGCGGCGTCCGTCAGCCTGGGCGACACCGGCGCCCATGTGGCTCCGCTGCGCCAGCCTGCGAAGCATTTTCCAGTAGGGCCGCGGCTCTGGCGACAGCTCCCACGCCCGAAGAGCCAGGAGGGAAAGCCGTGCCTCATTGGAAAGCTCTTTGGCAGCCGCTCGCGTGGCCCCACAGCCCGTGGGGCTGCGGGCTTTGCGGCGGCCGTCAGCCTCGGCGCCACCGGCGCCCACGTGGCGCCGCCGCGCCAGCCTGAGAAGCATTTTGCGTTAGGGCCGCGTCTCTGGCGACAGCTCCCACGCCCGAAGAGCCAGGAGGGAAAGCCGTGGCTCGTTGGAAAGCTCTTTGGCAGCCGCTCGCGTGGCCCCACAGCCCGTGGGGCTGCGGGCTTTGCGGCAGCCGTCAGCCTCGGCGCCACCGGCGCCCACGTCGGGCCTCCGCGCCAGCCTGCGAAGCATTTTCCGGTAGGGCCGCCGCTCTGGCGACACCTCCCACGGCCGAAGAGCCAGGAGGGAAAGCCGTGCCTTGTTGGAAAGCTCTTTGGCAGCCGCTCGTGTGGCCCCACAGCCCGTGGGGCTGCGGGCTTTGCAGCGGCCGTCAGCCTGGGCGAAACCGGCGCCCAGGTGTGGCCGCCGCGCCAGCCTGCGAAGCATTTTCCGGTAGGGCCGCGTCTCTGGCGACAGCTCCCACGCCCAAAGAGCCAGGAGGGAAAGCCGTGCCTCGTTGTAAAGCTCTTTGGCAGCCACTCGCTTGGCCCCACAGCCCGTGGGGTTGCGGGCTTTGCGGCAGCCGTCAGCTGGGCAACACCGGCGCCCACGTGGCGCCGCGGCGCCAGCCTGCGAAGCATTTTCCGGTAGGGCTGCAGCTCTGGCGACAGCTCCCACGCCCGAAGAGCCAGGAGGGAAAGCCGTGCCTCGTTGGAAAGCTCTTTGGCAGCCGCTCGCGTGGCCCCACAGCCCGTGGGGCTGCGGGCTTTGCGGCGGCCGTCAGCCTCGGCGCCACCGGCGCCCACATCGGGCCGCCGCGCCACCCTGCGAAGCATTTTCCGGTAGGGCCGCGGCTCTGGCGACAGCTCCCACGCCCAAAGAGCCAGGAGGGAAAGCCGTGCCTCGATGCAAAGCTCTTTGGCAGCCACTCGCGTGGCCCCACAGCCTGTGGGGCTGCGGGCTTTGCGGCGTCCGTCAGCCTGGGCAACACCGGCGCCCATGTGGCTCCGCTGCGCCAGCCTGCGAAGCATTTTCCGGTAGGGCCGCGGCTCTGGCCACAGCTCCCACGCCCGAAGAGCCAGGAGGGAAAGCCGTGCCTCGTTGGAAAGCTCTTTGGCAGCCGCTCGCGTGGCCCCACAGCCCGTGGGCCTGTGGGCTTTGCGGCGGCCGTCAGCCTCGGCGCCACCGGCACCCACGTGGCGCCGCCGCGCCAGCCTGCGAAGCATTTTGCGTTAGGGCCGCGTCTCTGGCGACAGCTCCCACGCTCGAAGAGCCAGGAGGGAAAGCTGTGCCTCATTGGAAAGCTCTTTGGCAGCCGCTCGCGTGGCCCCACAGCCCGTGGGGCTGCGGGCTTTGCGGCGGCCGTCAGCCTCGATGCCACCGGCGCTCACGTGGCGCCTCCGCGCCAGCCTGCGAAGCATTTTCCGGTAGGGTTGCAGCTCTGGCGACAGCTCCCACGCCCGAAGAGCCAGGAGGGAAAGCCGTGACTCCTTGGAAAGCTCTTTGGCAGCTGCTCGCGTGGCCCCACAGCCCGTGGGGCTGCGGGCTTTGCGGCGGCCGTCAGCCTCGGCGCCACCAGCGCCCACATCGGGCCGCCGCGCCAGCCTGCGAAGCATTTTCCGGTAGGGCCGCGGCTCTGGCGACAGCTCCCACGCCCAAAGAGCCAGGAGGGAAAGCCGTGCCTCGTTGGAAAGCTCTTTGGCAGCCTCTCGCGTGGCCCCACAGCCTATGGGGCTGCGGGCTTTGCGGCGGCCGTCAGCCTGGGCGACACCGGCGCCCATGTGGCTCCGCTGCGCCAGCCTGCGAAGCATTTTCCGGTAGGGCCGCGGCTCTGGCGACAGCTCCCACGCCCAAAGAGCCAGGAGGGAAAGCCGTGCCTCATTGGAAAGCTCTTTGGCAGCCGCTCGCGTGGCCCCACAGCCCGTGGGGCTGCGGGCTTTGCGGCGGCCGTCAGCCTCGGCGCCCACGTGGCGCCGCCGCGCCAGCCTGAGAAGCATTTTGCGTTAGGGCCGCGTCTCTGGCGACAGCTCCCACGCCCGAAGAGCCAGGAGGGAAAGCCGTGCCTCGTTGGAAAGCTCTTTGGCAGCCGCTTGCGTGGCCCCACAGCCCGTGGTGCTGCGGGCTTTGCGGCAGCCGTCAGCCTCGGCGCCACCGGCGCCCACGTCGGGCCTCCGCGCCAGCCTGCGAAGCATTTTCCGGTAGGGCCGCGGCTCTGGCGACAGCTCCCACGGCCGAAGAGCCAGGAGGGAAAGCCGTGCCTCGTTGGAAAGCTCTTTGGCAGCCGCTCGCGTGGCCCCACAGCCCGTGGGGCTGCGGGCTTTGCGGCAGCCGTCAGCCTCGGCGCCACCGGCGCCCACGTCGGGCCTCCGCGCCAGCCTGCGAAGCATTTTCCGGTAGGGCCGCCGCTCTGGCGACACCTCCCACGGCCGAAGAGCCAGGAGGGAAAGCCGTGCCTTGTTGGAAAGCTCTTTGGCAGCCGCTCGTGTGGCCCCACAGCCCGTGGGGCTGCGGGCTTTGCAGCGGCCGTCAGCCTGGGCGAAACCGGCGCCCAGGTGTGGCCGCCGCGCCAGCCTGCGAAGCATTTTCCGGTAGGGCCGCGTCTCTGGCGACAGCTCCCACGCCCAAAGAGCCAGGAGGGAAAGCCGTGCCTCGTTGTAAAGCTCTTTGGCAGCCACTCGCTTGGCCCCACAGCCCGTGGGGTTGCGGGCTTTGCGGCAGCCGTCAGCTGGGCAACACCGGCGCCCACGTGGCGCCGCGGCGCCAGCCTGCGAAGCATTTTCCGGTAGGGCTGCAGCTCTGGCGACAGCTCCCACGCCCGAAGAGCCAGGAGGGAAAGCCGTGCCTCGTTGGAAAGCTCTTTGGCAGCCGCTCGCGTGGCCCCACAGCCCGTGGGGCTGCGGGCTTTGCGGCGGCCGTCAGCCTCGGCGCCACCGGCGCCCACATCGGGCCGCCGCGCCACCCTGCGAAGCATTTTCCGGTAGGGCCGCGGCTCTGGCGACAGCTCCCACGCCCAAAGAGCCAGGAGGGAAAGCCGTGCCTCGATGCAAAGCTCTTTGGCAGCCTCTCGCGTGGCCCCACAGCCTATGGGGCTGCGGGCTTTGCGGCGGCCGTCAGCCTGGGCGACACCGGCGCCCATGTGGCTCCGCTGCGCCAGCCTGCGAAGCATTTTCCGGTAGGGCCGCGGCTCTGGCGACAGCTCCCACGCCCAAAGAGCCAGGAGGGAAAGCCGTGCCTCATTGGAAAGCTCTTTGGCAGCCGCTCGCGTGGCCCCACAGCCCGTGGGGCTGTGGGCTTTGCGGCGGCCGTCAGCCTCGGCGCCCACGTGGCGCCGCCGCGCCAGCCTGAGAAGCATTTTGCGTTAGGGCCGCGTCTCTGGCGACAGCTCCCACGCCCGAAGAGCCAGGAGGGAAAGCCGTGGCTCGTTGGAAAGCTCTTTGGCAGCCGCTTGCGTGGCCCCACAGCCCGTGGTGCTGCGGGCTTTGCGGCAGCCGTCAGCCTCGGCGCCACCGGCGCCCACGTCGGGCCTCCGCGCCAGCCTGCGAAGCATTTTCCGGTAGGGCCGCGGCTCTGGCGACAGCTCCCACGCCCGAAGAGCCAGGAGGGAAAGCCGTGCCTTGTTGGAAAGCTCTTTGGCAGCCGCTCGCGTGGCCCCACAGCCCGTGGGGCTGCGGGCTTTGCAGCGGCCGTCAGCCTGGGCGAAACCGGCGCCCAGGTGGGGCCGCCGCGCCAGCCTGCGAAGCATTTTCCGGTAGGGCCGCGGCTCTGGCGACAGCTCCCACGCCCAAAGAGCCAGGAGGGAAAGCCGTGCCTCGTTGCAAAGCTCTTTGGCAGCCACTCGCTTGGCCCCACAGCCCGTGGGGTTGCGGGCTTTGCGGCAGCCGTCAGCTGGGCAACACCGGCGCCCACGTGGCGCCGCGGCGCCAGCCTGCGAAGCATTTTCCGGTAGGGCTGCAGCTCTGGCGACAGCTCCCACGCCCGAAGAGCCAGGAGGGAAAGCCGTGACTCCTTGGAAAGCTCTTTGGCAGCCGCTCGCGTGGCCCCACAGCCCGTGGGGCTGCGGGCTTTCCGGCGGCCGTCAGCCTCGGCGCCATCGGCGCCCACGTGGTGCCGCCGCGCCAGCCTGCGAAGCATTTTCCGGTAGGGCCGCGGCTCTGGCCACAGCTCCCACGCCCAAAGAGCCAGGAGGGAAAGCCGTGCCTCCTTGGAAAGCTCTTTGGCAGCCGCTCGCATGGCCCCACAGCCCGTGGGGCTGCGGGCTTTGCGGCGGCCGTCAGCCTCGGCGCCACCGGCGCCCACATCGGGCCGCCGCGCCAGCCTGCGAAGCATTTTCCGGTAGGGCCGCGGCTCTGGCGATAGCTCCCACGCCCAAAGAGCCAGGAGGGAAAGCCGTGCCTCGTTGGAAAGCTCTTTGGCAGCCACTCGCGTGGCCCCACAGCCTGTGGGGCTGCGGGCTTTGCGGCGTCCGTCAGCCTGGGCAACACCGGCGCCCATGTGGCTCCGCTGCGCCAGCCTGCGAAGCATTTTCCGGTAGGGCCGCGGCTCTGGCCACAGCTCCCACGCCCGAAGAGCCAGGAGGGAAAGCCGTGCCTCGTTGGAAAGCTCTTTGGCAGCCGCTCGCGTGGCCCCACACACCGTGGGGCTGCGGGCTTTGCGGCGGCCGTCAGCCTCGGCGCCACTGGTGCCAACGTGGCGCCGCCGCGCCAGCCTGCAAAGAACTTTCCGGTAGGGCCTCGGCTCTGGCGACAGCTCCCACGCCCGAAGAGCCAGGAGGGAAAGCCGTGCCTCATTGGAAAGCTCTTTGGCAGCCGCTCGCGTGGCCCCACAGCCCGTGGGGCTGCGGGCTTTGCGGCGGCCGTCAGCCTCTGCACCACCGGCGCCCACGTGGCGCCGCCGCGCCAGCCTGCGAAGCATTTTGCGGTAGGGCCGCGGCTCTGGCGACAGCTCCCACGCCTGAAGAGCCAGGAGGGAAAGCCGTGCCTCGTTGGAAAGCTCTTTGGCAGCCGCTCGCGTGGCCCCACAGCCCGTGGGGCTGCGGGCTTTCCGGCGGCCGTCAGCCTCGGCGCCACCGGCGCCCACATCGGGCCGCCGCGCCAGCCTGCGAAGCATTTTCCGGTAGGGCCGCGGCTCTGGCGACAGCTCCCACGCCCGAAGAGCCAGGAGGGAAAGCCGTGCCTCGTTGGAAAGCTCTTTGGCAGCCGCTCGCGTGGCCCCACAGCCCGTGGGGCTGCGGGCTTTCCGGCGGCCGTCAGCCTCGGCGCCACCGGCGCCCACCTGGCGCCACCGCGCCAGCCCCCGAAGCATTTTCCGGTAGGGCCGCGGCTCTGGCCACAGCTCCCACGCCCGAAGAGCCAGGAGGGAAAGCCGTGCCTCGTTGGAAAGCTCTTTGGCAGCCGCTCGCGTGGCCCCACAGCCCGTGGGGCTGCGGGCTTTGCGGCGGCCGTCAGCCTCTGCACCACCGGCGCCCACGTGGCGCCGCCGGGCCAACCTGCGAAGCATTTTCCGGTAGGGCCGCGGCTCTGGCCACAGCTCCCACGCCCGAAGAGCCAGGAGGGAAAGCCGTGCCTCGTTGGAAAGCTCTTTGGCAGCCGCTCGCGTGGCCCCACAGCCCGTGGGGCTGCGGGCTTTGCGGCGGCCGTCAGCCTCTGCACCACCGGCGCCCACGTGGCGCCGCCGGGCCAACCTGCGAAGCATTTTCCGGTAGGGCCGCGGCTCTGGCCACAGCTCCCACGCCCGAAGAGCCAGGAGGGAAAGCCGTGCCTCGTTGGAAAGCTCTTTGGCAGCCGCTCGCGTGGCCCCACAGCCCGTGGGGCTGCGGGCTTTGCGGCGGCCGTCAGCCTCGGCGCCACCAGCGCCTAAGTAGCGCTGCCGCGCCAGCCTGTGAATCATTTTCCGGTAGGGCCGCGGCTCTGGCCACAGCTCCCACACCCGAAGAGCCAGGAGGGAAAGCCGTGCCTCATTGGAAAGCTCTTTGGCAGCCGCTCGCGTGGCCCCACAGCCCGTGGGGCTGCGGGCTTTGCGGCTTCCATCAGCCTCGGCGCCACCGGCGCCCACGTGGCGCCGCCGCGCCAGCCCCCGAAGCATTTTCCGGTAGGGCCGCGGCTCTGGCCACAGCTCCCACGCCCGAAGAGCCAGGAGGGAAAGCCGTGCCTCGTTGGAAAGCTCTTTGGCAGCCGCTCGCGTGGCCCCACACACCGTGGGGCTGCGGGCTTTCCGGCGGCCGTCAGCCTCGGCGCCACCAGCGCCCACGTTGCGCCACCGCGCCAGCCCCCGAAGCATTTTCCGGTAGGGCCGCAGCTCTGGCCACAGCTCCCACGCCCGAAGAGCCAGGAGGGAAAGCCGTGCCTCGTTGGAAAGCTCTTTGGCAGCCGCTCGCGTGGCCCCACAGCCCGTGGGGCTGCGGGCTTTGCGGCTTCCATCAGCCTCGGCGCCACCGACGCGCACGTGGCGCCGCCGCGCCAACCCGCGAAGCATTTTCCAGTAGGGCCGCGGCTCTGGCCACAGCTCCCACGCCCGAAGAGCCAGGAGGGAAAGCCGTGCCTCGTTGGAAAGCTCTTTGGCAGCCGCTCGCGTGGCCCCACAGCCCGTTGGGCTGCGGGCTTTGCGGCGGCCGTCAGCCTCGGCGCCACCAGCGCCTAAGTAGCGCTGCCGCGCCAGCCTGTGAATCATTTTCCGGTAGGGCCGCGGCTCTGGCCACAGCTCCCACGCCCGAAGAGCCAGGAGGGAAAGCCGTGCCTCATTGGAAAGCTCTTTGGCAGCCGCTCGCGTGGCCCCACAGCCCGTGGGGCTGCGGGCTTTGCGGCTTCCATCAGCCTCGGCGCCACCGGCGCCCACGTGGCGCCACCGCGCCAGCCCCCGAAGCATTTTCCGGTAGGGCCACGGCTCTGGCCACAGCTCCCACGCCCGAAGAGCCAGGAGGGAAAGCCGTGCCTCGTTGGAAAGCTCTTTGGCAGCCGCTCGCGTGGCCCCACAGCCCGTGGGGCTGCGGGCTTTGCGGCGGCCGTCAGCCTCGGCGCCACCAGCGCCTAAGTAGCGCTGCCGCGCCAGCCTGTGAATCATTTTCCGGTAGGGCCGCGGCTCTGGCCACAGCTCCCACACCCGAAGAGCCAGGAGGGAAAGCCGTGCCTCGTTGGAAAGCTCTTTGGCAGCCGCTCGCGTGGCCCCACAGCCCGTGGGGCTGCGGGCTTTGCGGCGGCCGTCAGCCTCGGCGCCACCGGCGCCCACGTGGCACCGCCGCGCCAGCCCCCGAAGCATTTTCCGGTAGGGCCGCGTCTCTGGCCACAGCTCCCACGCCCGAAGAGCCAGGAGGGAAAGCAGTGCCTCGTTGGAAAGGTCTTTGGCAGCCGCTCGCGTGGCCCCACAGCCCGTGGGGCTGCGGGCTTTGCGGCGACCGTCAGCCTCGGCGCCACCGGCGCCCACCTGGCGTCGCCGCGCCAGCCCCCGAAGCATTTTCCGGTAGGGCCGCGTCTCTGGCCACAGCTCCCACGCCCGAAGAGCCAGGAGGGAAAGCCGTGCCTCGTTGGAAAGCTCTTTGGCAGCCGCTTGCGTGGCCCCACAGCCCGTGGGGCTGCGGGCTTTCCGGCGGCCGTCAGCCTCGGCGCCACCGGCGCCCACCTGGCGCCGCCGCGCCAGCCCCCGAAGCATTTTCCGGTAGGGCCGCAGCTCTGGCCACAGCTCCCACGCCCAAAGAGCCAGGAGGGAAAGCCGTGCCTCGTTGGAAAGCTCTTTGGCAGCCGCTCGCGTGGCCCCACAGCCCGTGGGGCTGCGGGCTTTGCGGCGGCCGTCAGCCTCGGCGCCATCGGCGCCTACGTGGCGCCGCCGCGCCAGCCCCCGAAGCATTTTCCGGTAGGGCCGCGGCTCTGGCCACAGCTCCCACGCCCGAAGAGCCAGGAGGGAAAGCCGTGCCTCGTTGGAAAGCTCTTTGGCAGCCGCTCGCGTGGCCCCACAGCCCGTGGGGCTGCGGGCTTTGCGGCTTCCATCAGCCTCGGCGCCACCGACGCGCACGTGGCGCCGCCGCGCCAACCCGCGAAGCATTTTCCAGTAGGGCCGCGGCTCTGGCCACAGCTCCCACGCCCGAAGAGCCAGGAGGGAAAGCCGTGCCTCGTTGGAAAGCTCTTTGGCAGCCGCTCGCGTGGCCCCACAGCCCGTGGGGCTGCGGGCTTTGCGGCGGCCGTCAGCCTCGGCGCCACCAGCGCCTAAGTAGCGCTGCCGCGCCAGCCTGTGAATCATTTTCCGGTAGGGCCGCGGCTCTGGCCACAGCTCCCACGCCCGAAGAGCCAGGAGGGAAAGCCGTGCCTCATTGGAAAGCTCTTTGGCAGCCGCTCGCGTGGCCCCACAGCCCGTGGGGCTGCGGGCTTTGCGGCTTCCATCAGCCTCGGCGCCACCGGCGCCCACGTGGCGCCACCGCGCCAGCCCCCGAAACATTTTCCGGTAGGGCCACGGCTCTGGCCACAGCTCCCACGCCCGAAGAGCCAGGAGGGAAAGCCGTGCCTCGTTGGAAAGCTCTTTGGCAGCCGCTCGCGTGGCCCCACAGCCCGTGGGGCTGCGGGCTTTCCGGCGGCCGTCAGCCTCGGCGCCACCGGCGCCCACCTGGCGCCACCGCGCCAGCCCCCGAAGCATTTTCCGGTAGGGCCGCAGCTCTGGCCACAGCTCCCACGCCCGAAGAGCCAGGAGGGAAAGCCGTGCCTCGTTGGAAAGCTCTTTGGCAGCCGCTCGCGTGGCCCCACAGCCCGTGGGGCTGCGGGCTTTGCGGCGACCGTCAGCCTCGGCGCCACCGGCGCCCACGTGGCGCCATCGCGCCAGCCCCCGAAGCATTTTCCGGTAGGGCCGCAGCTCTGGCCACAGCTCCCACGCTCGAAGAGCCAGGAGGGAAAGCCGTGCCTCGTTGGAAAGCTCTTTGGCAGCCGCTCGCGTGGCCCCACAGCCCGTGGGGCTGCGGGCTTTGCGGCTTCCATCAGCCTCGGCGCCACCGACGCGCACGTGGCGCCGCCGCGCCAACCCGCGAAGCATTTTCCAGTAGGGCCGCGTCTCTGGCCACAGCTCCCACGCCCGAAGAGCCAGGAGGGAAAGCCGTGCCTCGTTGGAAAGCTCTTTGGCAGCCGCTCGCGTGGCCCCACAGCCCGTGGGGCTGCGGGCTTTGCGGCGGCCGTCAGCCTCGGCGCCACCAGCGCCTAAGTAGCGCTGCCGCGCCAGCCTGTGAATCATTTTCCGGTAGGGCCGCGGCTCTGGCCACAGCTCCCACACCCGAAGAGCCAGGAGGGAAAGCCGTGCCTCGTTGGAAAGCTCTTTGGCAGCCGCTCGCGTGGCCCCACAGCCCGTGGGGCTGCGGGCTTTGCGGCTTCCATCAGCCTCAGCGCCACCGGCGCCCACGTGGCGCCACCGCGCCAGCCCCCGAAGCATTTTCCGGTAGGGCCGCGGCTCTGGCCACAGCTCCCACGCCCAAAGAGCCAGGAGGGAAAGCCGTGCCTCGTTGGAAAGCTCTTTGGCAGCCGCTCGCGTGGCCCCACAGCCCGTGGGGCTGCGGGCTTTGCGGCGGCCGTCAGCCTCGGCGCCACCGGCGCCCACCTGACGCCGCCGCGCCAGCCCCCGAAGCATTTTCCGGTAGGGCCGCGTCTCTGGCCACAGCTCCCACGCCCGAAGAGCCAGGAGGGAAAGCCGTGCCTCGTTGGAAAGCTCTTTGGCAGCCGCTCGCGTGGCCCCACAGCCCGTGGGGCTGCGGGCTTTGCGGCTTCCATCAGCCTCAGCGCCACCGGCGCCCACGTGGCACCGCCGCGCCAGCCCCCGAAGCATTTTCCGGTAGGGCCGCGTCTCTGGCCACAGCTCCCACGCCCGAAGAGCCAGGAGGGAAAGCAGTGCCTCGTTGGAAAGGTCTTTGGCAGCCACTCGCGTGGCCCCACAGCCCGTGGGCCTGCGGGCTTTCCGGCGGCCGTCAGCCTCGGCGCCACCGGCGCCCACCTGACGCCGCCGCGCCAGCCCCCGAAGCATTTTCCGGTAGGGCCGCGTCTCTGGCCACAGCTCCCACGCCCGAAGAGCCAGGAGGGAAAGCCGTGCCTCGTTGGAAAGCTCTTTGGCAGCCGCTCGCGTGGCCCCACAGCCCGTGGGGCTGCGGGCTTTGCGGCGGCCGTCAGCCTCGGCGCCACCGGCGCCCACCTGGCGCCGCCGCGCCAGCCTGCAAAGCATTTTCCGGTAGGGCCGCGTCTCTGGCCACAGCTCCCACGCCCGAAGAGCCAGGAGGGAAAGCCGTGCCTCGTTGGAAAGCTCTTTGGCAGCCGCTTGCGTGGACCCACACACCCTGGGGCTGCGGGATTTCCGGCGGCCGTCAGCCTCGGCGCCACCGGCGCCCACCTGGCGCCGCCGCGCCAGCCCCCGAAGCATTTTCCAGTAGGGCCGCGTCTCTGGCCACAGCTCCCACGCCCGAAGAGCCAGGAGGGAAAGCCGTGCCTCATTGGAAAGCTCTTTGGCAGCCGCTCGCGTGGCCCCACAGCCCGTGGGGCTGCGGGCTTTGCGGCGGCCGTCAGCCTCGGCGCCACCGGCGCCCACGTGGCGCCGCCGCGCCAGCCCCCGAAGCATTTTCCAGTAGGGCCGCGGCTCTGGCCACAGCTCCCACGCCCGAAGAGCCAGGAGGGAAAGCCGTGCCTCGTTGGAAAGCTCTTTGGCAGCCGCTCGCGTGGCCCCACAGCCCGTGGGGCTGCGGGCTTTGCGGCGACCGTCAGCCTCGGCGCCACCGGCGCCCACCTGGCGTCGCCGCGCCAGCCCCCGAAGCATTTTCCGGTAGGGCCGCGTCTCTGGCCACAGCTCCCACGCCCGAAGAGCCAGGAGGGAAAGCCGTGCCTCGTTGGAAAGCTCTTTGGCAGCCGCTTGCGTGGCCCCACAGCCCGTGGGGCTGCGGGCTTTCCGGCGGCCGTCAGCCTCGGCGCCACCGGCGCCCACCTGGCGCCGCCGCGCCAGCCCCCGAAGCATTTTCCGGTAGGGCCGCAGCTCTGGCCACAGCTCCCACGCCCGAAGAGCCAGGAGGGAAAGCCGTGCCTCGTTGGAAAGCTCTTTGGCAGCCGCTCGCGTGGCCCCACAGCCCGTGGGGCTGCGGGCTTTGCGGCGGCCGTCAGCCTCGGCGCCATCGGCGCCTACGTGGCGCCGCCGCGCCAGCCCCCGAAGCATTTTCCGGTAGGGCCGCGGCTCTGGCCACAGCTCCCACGCCCGAAGAGCCAGGAGGGAAAGCCGTGCCTCGTTGGAAAGCTCTTTGGCAGCCGCTCGCGTGGCCCCACAGCCCGTGGGGCTGCGGGCTTTGCGGCTTCCATCAGCCTCGGCGCCACCGACGCACACGTGGCGCCGCCGCGCCAGCCCGCGAAGCATTTTCCAGTAGGGCCGCGTCTCTGGCCACAGCTCCCAAGCCCGAAGAGCCAGGAGGGAAAGCCGTGCCTCGTTGGAAAGCTCTTTGGCAGCCGCTCGCGTGGCCCCACAGCCCGTGGGGCTGCGGGCTTTGCGGCGGCCGTCAGCCTCGGCGCCACCATCGCCTACGTGGCGCCACCGCGCCAGCCTGCGAAGCATTTTCCGGTAGGGCCGCGGCTCTGGCCACAGCTCCCACGCCCGAAGAGCCAGGAGGGAAAGCCGTGACTCCTTGGAAAGCTCTTTGGCAGCCGCTCGCGTGGCCCCACAGCCCGTGGGGCTGCGGGCTTTGCGGCGGCCGTCAGCCTCGGCGCCACCATCGCCTACGTGGCGCCACCGCGCCAGCCTGCGAAGCATTTTCCGGTAGGGCCGCGTCTCTGGCCACAGCTCCCACGCCCGAAGAGCCAGGAGGGAAAGCCGTGCCTCGTTGGAAAGCTCTTTGGCAGCCGCTCGCGTGGCCCCACAGCCCGTGGGGCTGCGGGCTTTCCGGCGGCCGTCAGCCTCGTCGCCACCGGTGCACACCTGCAGCCGCAGCGCCAGCCCCCGAAGCATTTTCCGGTAGGGCCGCGGCTCTGGCCACAGCTCCCACGCCCAAAGAGCCAGGAGGGAAAGCCGTGCCTCATTGGAAAGCTCGTTGGCAGCCGCTCGCGTGGCCCCACAGCCCGTGGGGCTGCGGGCTTTCCGGCGGCCGTCAGCCTCGGCGCCACCGACGCCTACGTAGCGCTGCCGCGCCAGCCTGTGAATCATTTTCCGGTAGGGCCGCGTCTCTGGCCATAGCTCCCACACCCGAAGAGCCAGGAGGGAAAGCCGTGCCTCGTTGGAAAGCTCTTTGGCAGCCGCTCGCGTGGCCCCACAGCCCGTGGGGCTGCGGGCTTTCCGGCAGCCGTCAGCCTCGGTGCAACCGACGCCTACGTAGTGCTGCCGCGCCAGCCTGTGAATCATTTTCCGGTACGGCCGCGGCTCTGGCCACAGCTCCCACACCCGAAGAGCCAGGAGGGAAAGCCGTGCCTCGTTGGAAAGCTCTTTGGCAGCCGCTCGCGTGGCCCCACAGCCCGTGGGGCTGCGGGCTTTGCGGCGCCGTCAGCCTCGGCGCCACCGGCGCCCACCTGGCACCGCCGCGCCAGCCTGCGAAGCATTTTCCGGTAGGGCCGCGTCTCTGGTCACAGCTCCCACGCCCGAAGAGCCAGGAGGGAAAGCCGTGCCTCATTGCAAAGCTCTTTGGCAGCCGCTCGCGTGGCCCCACAGCCCGTGGGGCTGCGGGCTTTCCGGCGGCCGTCAGCCTCGGAGCCACCGGTGCACACCTGGCGCCGCCGCGCCAGCCCCCTAAGCATTTTCCAGTAGGGCCGCGGCTCTGGCCACAGCTCCCACGCCCGAAGAGCCAGGAGGGAAAGCCGTGACTCCTTGGAAAGCTCTTTGGCAGCCACTCGCGTGGCCCCACAGCCCGTGGGGCTGCGGGCTTTGCGGCGGCCGTCAGCCTTGGCGCCACCGGCGCCCACGTGGCGCCGCCGCGACAGCCCCCGAAGCATTTTCCGGTAGGGCCGCGGCTCTGGCCACAGCTCCCACGCCCGAAGAGCCAGGAGGGAAAGCCGTGCCTCCTTGGAAAGCTCTTTGGCAGCCGCTCGCGTGGCCCCACAGCCCATGGGGCTGCGGGCTTTGCGGCGGCCGTCAGCCTCGGCGCCACCAGCGCCTAAGTAGCGCTGCCGCGCCAGCCTGTGAAGCATTTTCCGGTAGGGCCGCGGCTCTGGCCACAGCTCCCACACCCGAAGAGCCAGGAGGGAAAGCCGTGCCTCGTTGGAAAGCTCTTTGGCAGCCGCTCGCGTGGCCCCACAGCCCGTGGGGCTGCGGGCTTTGCGGCTTCCATCAGCCTCGGCGCCACCGGCGCCCACGTGGCGCCACCGCGCCAGCCCCCGAAGCATTTTCCAGTAGGGCCGCGTCTCTGGCCACAGCTCCCACGCCCGAAGAGCCAGGAGGGAAAGCCGTGCCTCGTTGGAAAGCTCTTTGGCAGCCGCTCGCGTGGCCCCACAGCCCGTGGGGCTGCGGGCTTTCCGGCGGCCGTCAGCCTCGGCGCCACCGGCGCCCACGTGGCGCCGCCGAGCCAGCCTGCGAAGCATTTTCCGGTAGGGCCGCGACTCTGGCCACAGCTCCCACGCCCGAAGAGCCAGGAGGGAAAGCAGTGCCTCGTTGGAAAGGTCTTTGGCAGCCGCTCGCGTGGCCCCACAGCCCGTGGGCCTGCGGGCTTTCCGGCGGCCGTCAGCCTCGGCGCCACTGGCGCCCACCTGACGCCGCCGCGCCAGCCCCCAAAGCATTTTCCGGTAGGGCCGCGGCTCTGGCCACAGCTCCCACGCCCGAAGAGCCAGGAGGGAAAGCCGTGCCTCGTTGGAAAGCTCTTTGGCAGCCGCTCGCGTGGCCCCACAGCCCGTGGGGCTGCGGGCTTTGCGGCGGCCGTCAGCCTCGGCGCCACCGGCGCCCACCTGGCGCCGCCGCGCCAGCCTGCAAAGCATTTTCCGGTAGGGCCGCGTCTCTGGCCACAGCTCCCACGCCCGAAGAGCCAGGAGGGAAAGCCGTGCCTCGTTGGAAAGCTCTTTGGCAGCCGCTTGCGTGGACCCACACACCGTGGGGCTGCGGGATTTCCGGCGGCCGTCAGCCTCGGCGCCACCGGCGCCCACCTGGCGCCGCCGCGCCAGCCCCCGAAGCATTTTCCAGTAGGGCCGCGTCTCTGGCCACAGCTCCCACGCCCGAAGAGCCAGGAGGGAAAGCCGTGCCTCGTTGGAAAGCTCTTTGGCAGCCGCTCGCGTGGCCCCACAGCCCGTGGGGCTGCGGGCTTTGCGGCGGCCGTCAGGCTCGGCGCCACCGGCGCCCACGTGGCGCCACCGCGCCAGCCCCCGAAGCATTTTCCGGTAGGGCCGCAGCTCTGGCCACAGCTCCCACGCCCGAAGAGCCAGGAGGGAAAGCCGTGCCTCGTTGGAAAGCTCTTTGGCAGCCGCTCGCGTGGCCCCACAGCCCGTGGGGCTGCGGGCTTTGCGGCGGCCGTCAGCCTCGGCGCCATCGGCGCCTACGTGGCGCCGCCGCGCCAGCCCCCGAAGCATTTTCCGGTAGGGCCGCGGCTCTGGCCACAACTCCCACGCCCGAAGAGCCAGGAGGGAAAGCCGTGCCTCGTTGGAAAGCTCTTTGGCAGCCGCTCGCGTGGCCCCACAGCCCGTGGGGCTGCGGGCTTTGCGGCGGCCGTCAGCCTCGGCGCCACCGGCGCCCACCTGGTGCCGCCGCGCCAGCCCCCGAAGCATTTTCCGGTAGGGCCGCGGCTCTGGCCACAGCTCCCACGCCCGAAGAGCCAGGAGGGAAAGCCGTGACTCCTTGGAAAGCTCTTTGGCAGCCGCTCGCGTGGCCCCACAGCCCGTGGGGCTGCGGGCTTTGCGGCGGCCGTCAGCCTCGGCGACACTGGCGCCTACGTAGCGCTGCCACAACGGCCTGCGAAGCATTTTCCGGTAGGGCCGCATCTCTGGCCACAGCTCCCACGCCCGAAGAGCCAGGAGGGAAAGCCGTGCCTCATTGGAAAGCTCTTTGGCAGCCGCTCGCGTGGCCCCACAGCCCGTGGGGCTGTGGGCTTTGCGGCGGCCGTCAGCCTCGGCGCCACTGGCGCCCACGTGGCGCCGCTGCGCCAGCCCCTGAAGCATTTTCCGGTACGGCCGCGGCTCTGGCCACAGCTCCCACGCCCGAAGAGCCAGGAGGAAAAGCCGTGCCTCGTTGGAAAGCTCTTTGGCAGCCGCTCGCGTGGCCCCACAGCCCGTGGGTCTGCGGGCTTTGCGGCGGCCGTCAGCCTCGGCGCCACCGGCGCCCACCTGGCGCCGCCGCGACAGACCCAAAAGCATTTTCCGGTAGGGCTGCGGCTCTGGCCACAGCTCCCACGCCCGAAGAGCCAGGAGGGAAAGCCGTGCCTCGTTGGAAAGCTCTTTGGCAGCCGCTCGCGTGGCCCCACAGCCCGTGGGGCTGCGGGCTTTCCGGCGGCCGTCAGCCTCGTCGCCACCGGTGCACACCTGCAGCCGCAGCGCCAGCCCCCGAAGCATTTTCCGGTAGGGCCGCGGCTCTGGCCACAGCTCCCACGCCCAAAGAGCCAGGAGGGAAAGCCGTGCCTCATTGGAAAGCTCGTTGGCAGCCGCTCGCGTGGCCCCACAGCCCGTGGGGCTGCGGGCTTTCCGGCGGCCGTCAGCCTCGGCGCCACCGACGCCTACGTAGCGCTGCCGCGCCAGCCTGTGAATCATTTTCCGGTAGGGCCGCGTCTCTGGCCATAGCTCCCACACCCGAAGAGCCAGGAGGGAAAGCCGTGCCTCGTTGGAAAGCTCTTTGGCAGCCGCTCGCGTGGCCCCACAGCCCGTGGGGCTGCGGGCTTTCCGGCAGCCGTCAGCCTCGGTGCAACCGACGCCTACGTAGTGCTGCCGCGCCAGCCTGTGAATCATTTTCCGGTACGGCCGCGGCTCTGGCCACAGCTCCCACACCCGAAGAGCCAGGAGGGAAAGCCGTGCCTCGTTGGAAAGCTCTTTGGCAGCCGCTCGCGTGGCCCCACAGCCCGTGGGGCTGCGGGCTTTGCGGCGCCGTCAGCCTCGGCGCCACCGGCGCCCACCTGGCACCGCCGCGCCAGCCTGCGAAGCATTTTCCGGTAGGGCCGCGTCTCTGGTCACAGCTCCCACGCCCGAAGAGCCAGGAGGGAAAGCCGTGCCTCATTGCAAAGCTCTTTGGCAGCCGCTCGCGTGGCCCCACAGCCCGTGGGGCTGCGGGCTTTCCGGCGGCCGTCAGCCTCGGAGCCACCGGTGCACACCTGGCGCCGCCGCGCCAGCCCCCTAAGCATTTTCCAGTAGGGCCGCGGCTCTGGCCACAGCTCCCACGCCCGAAGAGCCAGGAGGGAAAGCCATGCCTCATTGGAAAGCTCTTTGGCAGCCGCTCGCGTGGCCCCACAGCCCATGGGGCTGCGGGCTTTGCGGCGGCCGTCAGCCTCGGCGCCACCTGCGCCCACGTGGCGCCGCCGCGCCAGCCTGCGAAGCATTTTCCGGTAGGGCCGCGTCTCTGGCCACAGCTCCCACGCCCGAAGAGCCAGGAGGGAAAGCCGTGCCTCGTTGGAAAGCTCTTTGGCAGCCGCTCGCGTGGCCCCACAGCCCGTGGGGCTGCGGGCTTTCCGGCGGCCGTCAGCCTCGGCGCCACCGACGCCCACGTGGCGCCGCTGCGCCAGCCTGCGAAGCATTTTCTGGTAGGGCCGCGGCTCTGGCCACAGCTCCCGCGCCCGAAGAGCCAGGAGGGAAAGCCGTGCCTCGTTGGAAAGCTCTTTGGCAGCCGCTCACGTGGCCCCACAGCCCGTGGGGCTGCGGGCTTTGCAGCGGCCGTCAGCCTCGGTGCCACCGACGCCTACGTAGCGCTGCCGCGCCAGCCTGCGAAGCATTTTCCGGTACGGCCACGGCTCTGGCCACAGCTCCCACACCCGAAGAGCCAGGAGGGAAAGCCGTGCCTCGTTGGAAAGCTCTTTGGCAGCCGCTCGCGTGGCCCCACAGCCCGTGGGGCTGCGGGCTTTGCGGCGGCCGTCAGCCTCGGCGCCACCGGCGCCCACCTGGTGCCGCCGCGCCAGCCTGCGAAGCATTTTCCGGTAGGGCCGCGGCTCTGGCCACAGCTCCCACGCCCGAAGAGCCAGGAGGGAAAGCCGTGCCTCGTTGGAAAGCTCTTTGGCAGCCGCTCGCGTGGCCCCACAGCCCGTGGGGCTGCGGGCTTTGCGGCGGCCGTCAGCCTCGGCGCCACTGGTGCCCACCTGGTGCCCCCGCGCCAGCCCCCGAAGCATTTTCCGGTAGGGCCGCGGCTCTGGCCACAGCTCCCACGCCCGAAGAGCCAGGAGGGAAAGCCGTGCCTCGTTGGAAAGCTCTTTGGCAGCCGCTCGCGTGGCCCCACAGCCCGTGGGGCTGCGGGCTTTGCGGCGGCCATCAGCCTCGGCGCCACCGGCGCCCACCTGGCGCCCCCGCGCCAGCCCCCGAAGCATTTTCCGGTAGGGCCGCGGCTCTGGCCACAGCTCCCACGCCCGAAGAGCCAGGAGGGAAAGCCGTGCCTCGTTGGAAAGCTCTTTGGCAGCCGCTCGCGTGGCCCCACAGCCCGTGGGGCTGCGGGCTTTGCGGCGGCCATCAGCCTCGGCGCCACCGGCGCCCACGTGGCGCCACCGCGCCAGCCCCCGAAGCATTTTCCGGTAGGGCCGCGGCTCTGGCCACAGCTCCCACGCCCGAAGAGCCAGGAGGGAAAGCCGTGCCTCGTTGGAAAGCTCTTTGGCAGCCGCTCGCGTGGCCCCACAGCCCGTGGGGCTGCGGGCTTTCAGGCGGCCGTCAGCCTCGGCGCCACCGACGCCCACGTGGCGCCGCTGCGCCAGCCTGCGAAGCATTTTCTGGTAGGGCCGCGGCTCTGGCCACAGCTCCCGCGCCCGAAGAGCCAGGAGGGAAAGCCGTGCCTCGTTGGAAAGCTCTTTGGCAGCCGCTCGCGTGGCCCCACAGCCCGTGGGGCTGCGGGCTTTGCGGCGCCGTCAGCCTCGGCGCCACCGACGCCCACCTGGCGCCGCCGCGCCAGCCTGCGAAGCATTTTCCAGTAGGGCCGCGGCTCTGGCCACAGCTCCCACGCCCGAAGAGCCAGGAGGGAAAGCCGTGCCTCATTGGAAAGCTCTTTGGCAGCCGCTCGCGTGGCCCCACAGCCCGTGGGGCTGCGGGCTTTCCGGCGGCCATCAGCCTCGGCGCCACCGACGCCTACGTAGCTCTGCCGCGCAAGCCTGTGAATCATTTTCCGGTAGGGCCGCGGCTCTGGCCACAGCTCCCACACCCGAAGAGCCAGGAGGGAAAGCCGTGCCTCGTTGGAAAGCTCTTTGGCAGCCGCTCGCGTGGCCCCACAGCCCGTGGGGCTGCGGGCTTTGCGGCGGCCGTCAGCCTCGGTGCCACCGACGCCTACGTAGCGCTGCCGCGCCAGCCTGTGAATCATTTTCCGGTAGGGCCGCGGCTCTGGCCACAGCTCCCACACCCGAAGAGCCAGGAGGGAAAGCCGTGCCTCGTTGGAAAGCTCTTTGGCAGCCGCTCGCGTGGCCCCACAGCCCGTGGGGCTGCGGGCTTTCCGGCGGCCGTCAGCCTCGTGGCCACCGGCGCCTATGTGGCGCCGCCGCGCCAGCCCCCGAAGCATTTTCCGGTAGGGCCGCGGCTCTGGCCACAGCTCCCACGCCCGAAGAGCCAGGAGGGAAAGCCGTGCCTCGTTGGAAAGCTCTTTGGGAGCCGCTCGCGTGGCCCCACAGCCCGTGGGGCTGCGGGCTTTCTGTCAGCCGTCAGCCTCGGTGCCACCGGCACCCACGTGGCGCCGCCGCGCCAGCCTGCGAAGCATTTTCCGGTAGGGCCGCGTCTCTGGCGACAGCTCCCACGCCCGAAAAGCCAGGAGGGAAAGCCGTGCCTCGTTGGAAAGCTCTTTGGCAGCCGCTCGCGTGGCCCCACAGCCCGTGGGGCTGCGGGCTTTGCGGCGGCCGTCAGCCTCGGTGCCACCGACGCCTACGTAGCGCTGCAGCGCCAGCCTGTGAATCATTTTCCTGTACGGCCACGGCTCTGGCCACAGCTCCCACACCCGAAGAGCCAGGAGGGAAAGCCGTGCCTCGTTGGAAAGCTCTTTGGCAGCCGCTCGCGTGGCCCCACAGCCCGTGGGGCTGCGGGCTTTCCAGCGGCCGTCACCCTCGGCGCCACAGGCGCCCACCTGACGCCGCCGCGCAAGCCCCCGAAGCATTTTCCGGTAGGGCCGCATCTCTGGCCACAGCTCCCACACCCGAAGAGCCAGGAGGGAAAGCCGTGCCTCGTAGGAAAGCTCTTTGGCAGCCGCTCGCATGGCCCTAAGCCCGTGGGGCTGCAAGCGTTGCGGCGGCCGTCAGCCTCGGCGCCACCGGCGCCCACCTGGCACCGCCGCGCCAGCCTGCGAAGCATTTTCCGGTAGGGCCGCGGCTCTGGCCACAGCTCCCACGCCCGAAGAGCCAGGAGGGAAAGCCGTGCCTCGTTGGAAAGCTCTTTGGCAGCCGCTCGCGTGGCCCCACAGCCCGTGGGGCTGCGGGCTTTCCGGCGGCCGTCAAACTCGGCGCCAGCGGCGCCCACCTGGCGCCGCCGCACCAGCCCCCGAAGCATTTTCCGGTAGGGCCGCGTCTCTGGCCACAGCTCCCACGCCCGAAGAGCCAGGAGGGAAAGCCGTGCCTCGTTGGACAGCTCTTTGGCAGCCGCTCGCGTGGCCCCACAGCCCGTGGGGCTGCGGGCTTTGCGGCGGCCGTCAGCCTCGGCGCCACCGGCGCCCACGTGGCGCCGACGCGGCAGCCTGCGAAGCATTTTCCGGTAGGGCCGCGGCTCTGGCCACAGCTCCCACGCCCAAAGAGCCAGGAGGGAAAGCCGTGCCTCGTTGGAAAGCTCTTTGGCAGCCGCTCGCGTGGCCCCACAGCCCGTGGGGCTGCGGGCTTTGCGGCGGCTCTCAGCCTCGGCGCCACCGGCGCCCACGTGGCGCCGCCGCGCCAGCCTGCGAAGCATTTTCTGGTAGGGCCGCGGCTCTGGCCACAGCTCCCACGCCCGAAGAGCCAGGAGGGAAAGCCGTGCCTCGTTGGAAAGCTCTTTGGCAGCCGCTCGCGTGGCCCCACAGCCCGTGGGGCTGCGGGCTTTGCGGCGGCCGTCAGCCTCGGCGCCACCGGCGCCCACGTGGCGCCGCCGCGCCAGCCTGCGAAGCATTTTCTGGTAGGGCCGCGGCTCTGGCCACAGCTCCCACGCCCGAAGAGCCAGGAGGGAAAGCCGTGCCTCGTTGCAAAGCTCTTTGGCAGCCGCTCGCGTGGCCCCACAGCCCGTGGGGCTGCGGGCTTTGCGGCGGCCGTCAGCCTCGGCGCCACCGGCGCCCACCTGGCGCCGCCGCGCCAGCCTGCGAAGCATTTTCCGGTAGGGCCGCGGCTCTGGCCACAGCTCCCACGCCCGAAGAGCCAGGAGGAAAAGCCGTGCCTCGTTGGAAAGCTCTTTGGCAGCCGCTCGCGTGGCCCCACAGCCCGTGGGGCTGCGGGCTTTGCGGCGGCCGTCAGCCTCGGCGCCACCGGAGCCCACGTGGCACCGCCGCGCCAGCCCCCGAAGCATTTTCCAGTAGGGCCGCGGCTCTGGCCACAGCTCCCACGCCCGAAGAGCCAGGAGGGAAAGCCGTGCCTCGTTGGAAAGCTCTTTGGCAGCCGCTCGCGTGGCCCCACAGCCCGTGGGGCTGCGGGCTTTCCGGCGGCCGTCAACCTCGGCGCCACCGGCGCCCACCTGGCGCCGCCGCGCCAGCCTGCGAAGCATTTTCCGGTAGGGCCGCGTCTCTGGCCACAGCTCCGACGCCCGAAGAGCCAGGAGGAAAAGCCGTGCCTCGTTGGAAAGCTCTTTGGCAGCCGCTCGCGTGGCCCCACAGCCCGTGGGGCTGCGGGCTTTGCGGCGGCTCTCAGCCTCGGCGCCACCGGCGCCCACCTGGCGCCGCCGCGCCAGCCCCCGAAGCATTTTCCGGTAGGGCCGCGGCTCTGGCCACAGCTCCCACGCCCGAAGAGCCAGGAGGGAAAGCCGTGCCTCGTTGCAAAGCTCTTTGGCAGCCGATCGCGTGGCCCCACAGCCCCTGGGGCTGCGGGCTTTGCAACGGCCGTCAACCTCGGCGCCACCGGCGCCCACCTGGCGCCGCCGCGCCAGCCCCCGAAGCATTTTCCGTTAGGGCCGCGTCTCTGGCCACAGCTCCCACGCCCGAAGAGCCAGGAGGGAAAGCCGTGCCTCGTTGGAAAGCTCTTTGGCAGCCGCTCGCGTGGCCCCACAGCCCGTGGGGCTGCGGGCTTTGCGGCGGCCGTCAGCCTCGGCGCCACCGGCGCCCACGTGGCTCCGCCGCGCCAGCCTGCGAAGCATTTTCCGGTAGGGCCGCGGCTCTGGCCACAGCTCCCACGCCCGAAGAGCCAGGAGGGAAAACCGTGCCTCGTTGGAAAGCTCTTTGGCAGCCGCTCGCGTGGCCCCACAGCCCGTGGGGCTGCGGGCTTTGCGGCGGCCGTCAGCCTCGGCGCCACCGGCGCCCACGTGGCTCCGCCGCGCCAGCCTGCGAAGCATTTTCCGGTAGGGCCGCGGCTCTGGCCACAGCTCCCACGCCCGAAGAGCCAGGAGGGAAAGCCGTGCCTCGTTGGAAAGCTCTTTGGCAGCCGCTCGCGTGGCCCCACAGCCCGTGGGGCTGCGGGCTTTGCGGCGGCCGTCAGCCTCGGCGCCACCGGCGCCCACGTGGCGCCGCCGCGCCAGCCTGCGAAGCATTTTCTGGTAGGGCCGCGGCTCTGGCCACAGCTCCCACGCCCGAAGAGCCAGGAGGGAAAGCCGTGCCTCGTTGCAAAGCTCTTTGGCAGCCGCTCGCGTGGCCCCACAGCCCGTGGGGCTGCGGGCTTTGCGGCGGCCGTCAGCCTCGGCGCCACCGGCGCCCACCTGGCGCCGCCGCGCCAGCCTGCGAAGCATTTTCCGGTAGGGCCGCGGCTCTGGCCACAGCTCCCACGCCCGAAGAGCCAGGAGGAAAAGCCGTGCCTCGTTGGAAAGCTCTTTGGCAGCCGCTCGCGTGGCCCCACAGCCCGTGGGGCTGCGGGCTTTGCGGCGGCCGTCAGCCTCGGCGCCACCGGAGCCCACGTGGCACCGCCGCGCCAGCCCCCGAAGCATTTTCCAGTAGGGCCGCGGCTCTGGCCACAGCTCCCACGCCCGAAGAGCCAGGAGGGAAAGCCGTGCCTCGTTGGAAAGCTCTTTGGCAGCCGCTCGCGTGGCCCCACAGCCCGTGGGGCTGCGGGCTTTCCGGCGGCCGTCAACCTCGGCGCCACCGGCGCCCACCTGGCGCCGCCGCGCCAGCCTGCGAAGCATTTTCCGGTAGGGCCGCGTCTCTGGCCACAGCTCCGACGCCCGAAGAGCCAGGAGGAAAAGCCGTGCCTCGTTGGAAAGCTCTTTGGCAGCCGCTCGCGTGGCCCCACAGCCCGTGGGGCTGCGGGCTTTGCGGCGGCTCTCAGCCTCGGCGCCACCGGCGCCCACCTGGCGCCGCCGCGCCAGCCCCCGAAGCATTTTCCGGTAGGGCCGCGGCTCTGGCCACAGCTCCCACGCCCGAAGAGCCAGGAGGGAAAGCCGTGCCTCGTTGCAAAGCTCTTTGGCAGCCGATCGCGTGGCCCCACAGCCCGTGGGGCTGCGGGCTTTGCGGCGGCCGTCAACCTCGGCGCCACCGGCGCCCACCTGGCGCCGCCGCGCCAGCCCCCGAAGCATTTTCCGTTAGGGCCGCGTCTCTGGCCACAGCTCCCACGCCCGAAGAGCCAGGAGGGAAAGCCGTGCCTCGTTGGAAAGCTCTTTGGCAGCCGCTCGCGTGGCCCCACAGCCCGTGGGGCTGCGGGCTTTGCGGCGGCCGTCAGCCTCGGCGCCACCGGCGCCCACGTGGCTCCGCCGCGCCAGCCTGCGAAGCATTTTCCGGTAGGGCCGCGGCTCTGGCCACAGCTCCCACGCCCGAAGAGCCAGGAGGGAAAGCCGTGCCTCGTTGGAAAGCTCTTTGGCAGCCGCTCGCGTGGCCCCACAGCCCGTGGGGCTGCGGGCTTTCTGTCAACCGTCAGCCTCGGCACCACCAGCGCCCAGGTGGGGCCGCCGCGCCAGCCCCCGAAGCATTTTCCGGTAGGGCCGCGGCTCTGGCCACAGCTCCCACGCCCGAAGAACCAGGAGGGAAAGCCGTGCCTCGTTGCAAAGCTCTTTGGCAGCCGCTCGCGTGGCCCCACAGCCCGTGGGGCTGCGGGCTTTCCGGCGGCCGTCAGCCTCGGCGCCACCGGCGCCCACGTGGCGCCGCCGCGCCAGCCCCCGAAACATTTTCCGGTAGGGCCGCGGCTCTGGCCACAGCTGCCACGCCCGAAGAGCCAGGAGGGAAAGCCGTGCCTCATTGGAAAGCTCTTTGGCAGCCGCTCGCGTGGCCCCACAGCCCGTGGGGCTGCGGGCTTTGTAGCGGCCGTCAGCCTCGGCGCCACCGGCGCCCACCTGGCGCCGCCGCGCCAGCCTGCGAAGCATTTTCCGGTAGGGCCGCGTCTCTGGCCACAGCTCCCACGCCCGAAGAGCCAGGAGGGAAAGCCGTGCCTAGTTGCAAAGCTCTTTGGCAGCCGCTCACGTAGCCCCACAGCCCGTGGGGCTGCGGGCTTTGTAGCGGCCGTCAGCCTCGGCGCCACCGGCGCACACGTGGCGCCGCCGCGCCAGCCCCCGAAGCATTTTCCGGTAGGGCCGCGTCTCTGGCCACAGCTCCCACGCCCGAAGAGCCAGGAGGGAAAGCCGTGCCTCGTTGGAAAGCTCTTTGGCAGCCGCTCACGTGGCCCCACAGCCCGTGGGGCTGCGGGCTTTCTGTCAACCGTCAGCCTCGGCACCACCAGCGCCCACGTGGCGCCGCCGCGCCAGCCCCCGAAGCATTTTCCGGTAGGGCCGCGGCTCTCGCCACAGCTCCCACGCCCGAAGAGCCAGGAGGGAAAGCCGTGCCTCGTTGCAATGCTCTTCGGCAGCCGCTCACGTGGCCCCACAGCCCGTGGGGCTGCGGGCTTTGTAGCGGCCGTCAGCCTCGGCGCCACCGGCGCCCACCTGGCGCCGCCGCGCCAGCCTGCGAAGCCTTTTCCGGTAGGGCCGCGTCTCTGGCCACAGCTCCCACGCCCGAAGAGCCAGGAGGGAAAGCCGTGCCTCGTTGGAAAGCTCTTTGGCAGACGCTCGCGTGGCCCCACAGCCCGTGGGGCTGCGGGCTTTGCGGCGGCCGTCAGCCTCGGCGCCACGGGCGCACACGTGGCGCCGCTGCGCCAGCCCCCCAAGCATTTTCCGGTAGGGCCGCGGCTCTGGCCACAGCTGCCACGCCCGAAGAGCCAGGAGGGAAAGCCGTGCCTCGTTGGAAAGCTCTTTGGCAGCCGCTCGCGTGGCCCCACAGCCCGTGGGGCTGCGGGCTTTCTGTCAGCCGTCAGCCTCGGCGCCACCGGCGCCTACGTGGGGCCTCCGCGCCAGCCTGCGAAGCATTTTCCGGTAGGGCCGCGGCTCTGGCCACAGCTCCCACGCCCGAAGAGCCAGGATGGAAAGCCGTGCCTCGTTGCAAAGCTCTTTGGCAGCCGATCGCGTGGCCCCACACACCGTGGGGCTGCGGGCTTTGCGACGGCTGTCAGCCTCGGTGCCACCGGCGCCCACGTGGGGCCACCGCGCCAGCCCCCGAAGCATTTTCCGGTAGGGCCACGGCTCTGGCCACAGCTCCCACGCCCGAAGAGCCAGGAGGGAAAGCCGTGCCTCGTTGCAATGCTCTTCGGCAGCCGCTCACGTGGCCCCACAGCCCGTGGGGCTGCGGGCTTTGCGGCGGCCGTCAGCCTCTGCGCCACCGGCGCCCACTTGGGGCCGCCACGCTAGCCCCCGAAGCATTTTCCGGTAGGGCCACGGCTCTGGTCACAGCTCCCACGCCCGAAGAGCCAGGAGGGAAAGCCGTGCCTCGTTGGAAAGCTCTTTGGCAGCCGCTCGTGTGGCCCCACACACCGTGGGGCTGCGGGCTTTCCGACGGCCATCAGCCTCGGCGCCACCGGCGCCCACATGGCGCCGCCGCGCCAGCCCCCGAAGCATTTTCAGGTAGGGCCGCGGCTCTGGCCACATCTCCCACGCCCGAAGAGCCAGGAGGGAAAGCCGTGCCTCGTTGCAAAGCTCTTTGGCAGCCGCTCGCGTGGTCCCACAGCCCGTGGGGCTGCGGGCTTTCCGGCGGCCATCAGCCTCGGCGACACCGGCGCCCACGTGGCGCGGCCGCGCCAGCCCCCGAAGCATTTTCCGGTAGGGCCGCGGCTCTGGCCATAGCTCCCACGCCCGAAGAGAAAAGAGGGAAAGCCGTGCCTCGTTGGAAAGCTCTTTGGCAGCCGCTCGCGTGGCCCCACACACCGTGGGGTTGCGGGCTTTGCGGCAGCCGTCAGCCTCGGCGCCACCGGCGCCCACGTGGCTCCGCCGCGCCAGCCTGCGAAGCATTTTCCGGTAGGGCCGCGTCTCTGGCCACAGCTCCCACGCCCGAAGAGCCAGGAGGGAAAGCCGTGCCTCGTTGGAAAGCTCTTTGGCAGCCGATCGCGTGGCCCCACAGCCCGTGGGGCTGCGGGCTTTGCGGCGGCCGTCAGCCTCGGTGCCACCGGCGCCCACCTGGCGCTGCCGCGCCAGCCCCCGAAGCATTTTCCGGTAGGGCCGCGGCTCTGGCCACAGCTCCCACGCCCGAAGAACCAGGAGGGAAAGCCGTGCCTCGTTGGAAAGCTCTTTGGCAGCCGCTCGCGTGGCCCTACAGCCCGTGGGGCTGCGGGCTTTGCGGCGGCCGTCACCCTCGGTGCCACCAGCGCCTACGTGGCGCCGCCGCGCCAGCCCCCGAAGCATTTTCTGGTAGGACCGCGGCTCTGGCCATAGCTCCCACGCCCGAAGAGCCAGGAGGGAAAGCCGTGCCTCGTTGCAAAGCTCTTTGGCAGCCGCTCGCGTGGCCCCACAGCCCGTGGGGCTGCGGGCTTTCTGGCGGCCGTCAGCCTCGGCGCCACCGGCGCCCACGTGGCGCCGCCGCGCCAGCCCCCGAAGAATTTTCCGGTAGGGCCGCGGCTCTGGCCACAGCTGCCACGCCCGAAGAGCCAGGAGGGAAAGCCGTGCCTCATTGGAAAGCTCTTTGGCAGCCGCTCGCGTGGCCCCACAGCCCGTGGGGCTGCGGGCTTTGTAGCGGCCGTCAGCCTCGGCGCCACCTTTGCCCACCTGGCGCCGCCGCGCCAGCCTGCGAAGCATTTTCCGGTAGGGCCGCGTCTCTGGCCACAGCTCCCACGCCCAAAGAGCCAGGAGGGAAAGCCGTGCCTAGTTGCAAAGCTCTTTGGCAGCCGCTCACGTAGCCCCACAGCCCGTGGGGCTGCGGGCTTTGTAGCGGCCGTCAGCCTCGGCGCCACCGGCGCACACGTGGCGCCGCCGCGCCAGCCCCCGAAGCATTTTCCGGTAGGGCCGCGTCTCTGGCCACAGCTCCCACGCCCGAAGAGCCAGGAGGGAAAGCCGTGCCTCGTTGGAAAGCTCTTTGGCAGCCGCTCGCGTGGCCCCACAGCCCGTGGGGCTGCGGGCTTTCTGTCAACCGTCAGCC
Source organism: Larus michahellis (assembly GCF_964199755.1). Lineage (NCBI taxonomy): Eukaryota > Metazoa > Chordata > Aves > Charadriiformes > Laridae > Larus > Larus michahellis. Next base: position 583,278 of record NW_027436004.1, read on the forward strand.
TCGGCACCACCAGCGCCCACGTGGCGCCGCCGCGCCAGCCCCCGAAGCATTTTCCGGTAGGGCCGCGGCTCTCGCCACAGCTCCCACGCCCGAAGAGCCAGGAGGGAAAGCCGTGCCTCGTTGCAATGCTCTTCGGCAGCCGCTCACGTGGCCCCACAGCCCGTGGGGCTGCGGGCTTTGTAGCGGCCGTCAGCCTCGGCGCCACCGGCGCCCACCTGGCGCCGCCGCGCCAGCCTGCGAAGCCTTTTCCGGTAGGGCCGCGTCTCTGGCCACAGCTCCCACGCCCGAAGAGCCAGGAGGGAAAGCCGTGCCTCGTTGCAAAGCTCTTTGGCAGACGCTCGCGTGGCCCCACAGCCCGTGGGGCTGCGGGCTTTGCGGCGGCCGTCAGCCTCGGCGCCACGGGCGCACACGTGGCGCCGCTGCGCCAGCCCCCCAAGCATTTTCCGGTAGGGCCGCGGCTCTGGCCACAGCTCCCACGCCCGAAGAGCCAGGAGGGAAAGCCGTGCCTCGTTGGAAAGCTCTTTGGCAGCCGCTCGTGTGGCCCCACACACCGTGGGGCTGCGGGCTTTCCGACGGCCATCAGCCTCGGCGCCACCGGCGCCCACATGGCGCCGCCGCGCCAGCCCCCGAAGCATTTTCAGGTAGGGCCGCGGCTCTGGCCACAGCTCCCACGCATGAAGAGACAGGAGGGAAAGTCGTGCCTCGTTGGAAAGCTCTTTGGCAGCCGCTCGCATGGCCCCACAGCCCGTGGGGCTGCGGGCTTTCCGGCGGCCGTCAGCCTCGGCGCCACCGGCGTCCACCTGGCGCCGCCGCGCCAGCCCCCGAAGCATTTTCCAGTAGGGCCGCGTCTCTGGCCACAGCTCCCACGCCCGAAGAGCCAGGAGGGAAAGCCATGCCTCATTGGAAAGCTCTTTGGCAGCCGCTCGTGTGGCCCCACAGCCCGTGGGGCTGCGGGCTTTGCGGCAGCCGTCAGCCTCGGCGCCAACGGCGCCCACCTGGCGCCGCCGCACCAGCCTGTGAAGCATTTTCCGGTAGGGCCGCGGCTCTGGCCACAGCTCCCACGCCCGAAGAGCCAGGAGGGAAAGCCGTGCCTCGTTGGAAAGCTCTTTGGCAGCCGCTCGCGTGGCCCCACAGCCCGTGGGGCTGCGGGCTTTGCGGCGGCCGTCAGCCTCGGCTCCACCAGCGCCTACGTGGTGCCGCCGCGCCAGCCTGCGAAGCATTTTCCGTTAGGGCCGCGTCTCTGGCCACAGCTCCCACGCCCGAAGAGCCAGGAGGGAAAGCCGTGCCTCGTTGGAAAGCTCTTTGGCAGCCGCTCGCGTGGCCCCACAGCCCGTGGGGCTGCGGGCTTTGCGGCAGCCGTCAGCCTCGGCGCCACCGGCGCCCACGTGGCGTCGCCGCGCCAGCCCCCGAAGCATTTTCCAGTAGGGCCGCGGCTCTGGCCACAGCTCCCACGCCCGAAGAGCCAGGAGGGAAAGCCGTGCCTCGTTGGAAAGCTCTTTGGCAGCCGCTCGCGTGGCCCCACAGCCCGTGGGGCTGCGGGCTTTGCGGCGGCCGTCAGCCTCGGCGCCACCGGCGCCCACGTGGCGCCGCCGCACCAGCCTGCGAAGCATTTTCCGGTAGGGCCGCGTCTCTGGCCACAGCTCCCACGCCCAAAGAGCCAGGAGGGAAAGCCGTGCCTCGTTGGAAAGCTCTTTGGCAGCCGCTCGCGTGGCCCCACAGCCCGTGGGGCTGCGGGCTTTCTGTCAGCCGTCAGCCTCGGCGCCACCGGCACCTACGTGGCGCCGCCGCGCCAGCCTGCGAAGCATTTTCCGGTAGGGCCGCAGATCTGGCCACAGCTCCCACGCCCGAAGAGCCAGGAGGGAAAGCCGTGCCTAGTTGCAAAGCTCTTTGGCAGCCGCTCGCGTGGCCCCACACACCGTGGGGCTGCGGGCTTTCCTACGGCTGTCAGCCTCGGCGCAACCGGCGCCCACGTGGGGCCGCCGCGCCAGCCCCCGAAGCATTTTCCGGTAGGGCCACGGCTCTGGCCACAGCTCCCACGCCCGAAGAGCCAGGAGGGAAAGCCGTGCCTCGTTGGAAAGCTCTTTGGCAGCCGCTCGCATGGCCCCACACACCGTGGTGCTGCGGGCTTTCTGACGGCCATCAGCCTCGGCGCCACCGGCGCCCACGTGGGGCCGCCGCGCCAGCCTGCGAAGCATTTTCCGGTAGGGCCGCGGCTCTGGCCACAGCACCCACACCCGAAGAGCCAGGAGGGAAAGCCGTGCCTCGTTGGAAAGCTCTTTGGCAGCCGCTCGCGTGGCCCCACAGCCCGTGGGGCTGCGGGCTTTGCGGCGGCCGTCAGCCTCGGCGCCACCGGCGCCCACCTGGTGCCGCCGCGCCAGCCCCCGAAGCATTTTCCAGTAGGGCCGCGGCTCTGGCCACAGCTCCCACGCATGAAGAGACGGGAGGGAAAGTCGTGCCTCGTTGGAAAGCTCTTTGGCAGCCGCTCGCATGGCCCCACAGCCCGTGGGGCTGCGGGCTTTCCGGCGGCTGTCAGCCTCGGCGCCACCGGCGTCCACCTGGCGCCGCCGCACCAGCCTGTGAAGCATTTTCCGGTAGGGCCGCGTCTCTGGCCACAGCTCCCACGCCCGAAGAGCCAGAAGGGAAAGCCGTGCCTCGTTGCAAAGCTCTTTGGCAGCCGCTCGCGTGGCCACACAGCCCGTGGGGCTGCGGGCTTTGCGGCGGCCGTCAGCCTCGGCTCCACCAGCGCCTACGTGGTGCCGCCGCGCCAGCCCCCGAAGCATTTTCCGGTAGGGCCGCGTCTCTGGCCACAGCTCCCACGCCCGAAGAGCCAGGAGGGAAAGTCGTGCCTCGTTGGAAAGCTCTTTGGCAGCCGCTCGCGTGGCCCCACAGCCCGTGGGGCTGCGGGCTTTCCGGCGGCCGTCAGCCTCGGCGCCACCGGCGCCCACGTGGCGCCGCCGCGCCAGCCCCCGAAGCATTTTCCGGTAGGGCCGTGGCTCTGGCCACAGCTCCCACGCCCGAAGAGCCAGGAGGGAAAGCCGTGCCTCGTTGGAAAGCTCTTTGGCAGCCGCTCGCGTGGCCCCACAGCCCGTGGGGCTGCGGGCTTTGTGGCGGCCGTGAGCCTCGGCGCCACCGGCGCCCACGTGGCGCCGCTGCACCAGCCTGCGAAGCATTTTCCGGTAGGGCCGCGTCTCTGGCCACAGCTCCCACGCCCAAAGAGCCAGGAGGGAAAGCCGTGCCTCGTTGGAAAGCTCTTTGGCAGCCGCTCGCGTGGCCCCACAGCCCGTGGGGCTGCGGGCTTTGTGGCGGCCGTCAGCCTCGGCGCCACCGGCACCTACATGGCGCCGCCGCGCCAGCCTGCGAAGCATTTTCCGGTAGGGCCGCAGATCTGGCCACAGCTCCCACGCCCGAAGAGCCAGGAGGGAAAGCCGTGCCTCGTTGGAAAGCTCTTTGGCAGCCGCTCGCGTGGCCCCACACACCGTGGGGCTGCGGGCTTTCCGACGGCTGTCAGCCTCGGCGCCACCGGCGCCCACGTGGGGCCGCCGCGCCAGCCCCCGAAGCATTTTCCGGTAGGGCCGCGGCTCTGGCCACAGCTCCCACGCCCGAAGAGCCAGGAGGGAAATCCGTGCCTCGTTGGAAAGCTCTTTGGCAGCCGCTCGCGTGGCCCCACACACCGTGGGGCTGCGGGCTTTCCGACGGCCATCAGCCTCGGCGCCACCGGCGCCCACTTGGGGCCGCCGCGCCAGCCCCCGAAGCATTTTCCGGTAGGGCCACTGCTCTGGTCACAGCTGCCACGCCCGAAGAGCCAGGAGGGAAAGCCGTGCCTCGTTGGAAAGCTCTTTGGCAGCCGCTCACGTGGCCCCACACACCGTGGGGCTGCGGGCTTTCCGACGGCTGTCAGCCTCGGCGCAACCGGCGCCCACCTGGCGCCGCCGCGCCAGCCCCCGAAGCATTTTCCGGTAGGGCCGCGGCTCTGGCCACAGCTCCCACGCCCGAAGAGCCAGGAGGGAAAGCCGTGCCTCGTTGGAAAGCTCTTTGGCAGCCGCTCGCGTGGCCCCACAGCCCGTGGGGCTGCGGGCTTTGCGGCGGCCATCAGCCTCGGCGCCACCGGCACCCACCTGGCGCCGCCGCGCCAGCCCCCGAAGCATTTTCCAGTAGGGCTGCGGCTCTGGCCACAGCACCCACGCCTGAAGAACCAGGAGGGAAAGCCGTGCCTCGTTGGAAAGCTCTTTGGCAGCCGCTCGCGTGGCCCCACAGCCCGTGGGGCTGCGGGCTTTGCGGTGGCCGTCAGCCTCGGCGCCACCGGCACCCACCTGGCGCCGCCGCGCCAGCCCCCGAAGCATTTTCCGGTAGGGCCGCGGCTCTGGCCACAGCTCCCACGCCCGAAGACCCAGGAGGGAAAGCCGTGCCTCATTGGAAAGCTCTTTGGCAGCCGCTCGCGTGGCCCCACAGCCCGTGGGGCTGCGGGCTTTCTGACGGCCATCAGCCTCGGCGCCACCGGCGCCCACCTGGTGCCGCCGCGCCAGCCCCCGAAGCATTTTCCAGTAGGGCCGCGGCTCTGGCCACAGCTCCCACGCATGAAGAGACAGGAGGGAAAGTCGTGCCTCGTTGGAAAGCTCTTTGGCAGCCGCTCGCATGGCCCCACAGCCCGTGGGGCTGCGGGCTTTGCGACGGCCGTCAGCCTCGGCGCCACCGGCGTCCACCTGGCGCCGCCGCGCCAGCCCCCGAAGCATTTTCCAGTAGGGCCGCGTCTCTGGCCACAGCTCCCACGCCCGAAGAGCCAGGAGGGAAAGCCATGCCTCATTGGAAAGCTCTTTGGCAGCCGCTCGTGTGGCCCCACAGCCCGTGGGGCTGCGGGCTTTGCGGCAGCCGTCAGCCTCGGCGCCACCGGCGCCCACCTGGCGCCGCCGCACCAGCCTGTGAAGCATTTTCCGGTAGGGCCGCGTCTCTGGCCACAGCTCCCACGCCCGAAGAGCCAGAAGGGAAAGCCGTGCCTCGTTGCAAAGCTCTTTGGCAGCCGCTCGCGTGGCCCCACACACCGTGGGGCTGCGGGCTTTGCGGCGGCCGTCAGCCTCGGCGCCACCGGCGCCCACCTGCCGCGGCCGCGCCAGCCCCCGAAGCATTTTCCGGTAGGGCCGCGTCTCTGGCCACAGCTCCCACGCCCGAAGAGCCAGGAGGGAAAGTCGTGCCTCGTTGGAAAGCTCTTTGGCAGCCGCTCGCGTGGCCCCACAGCCCGTGGGGCTGCGGGCTTTCCGGCGGCCGTCATCCTCGGCGCCACCGGCGCCCACCTGGCGCCGCCGCACCAGCCTGTGAAGCATTTTCCGGTAGGGCCGCGGCTCTGGCCACAGCTCCCACGCCCGAAGAGCCAGGAGGGAAAGCCGGGCCTCGTTGGAAAGCTCTTTGGCAGCCGCTCGCGTGGCCCCACAGCCCGTGGGGCTGCGGGCTTTGCGGCGGCCGTCAGCCTCGGCGCCACCGGCGCCCACGTGGGGCCGCCGCGCCAGCCCCCGAAGCATTTTCCGGTAGGGCCGCGGCTCTGGCCACAGCTCCCATGCCCGAAGAGCCAGGAGGGAAAGCCGTGCCTCGTTGCAAAGCTCTTTGGCAGCCGCTCGCGTGGCCCCACACACCGTGGGGCTGCGGGCTTTCCGACGGCCATCAGCCTCGGCGCCACCGGCGCCCACTTGGGGCCGCCGCGCCAGCCCCCGAAGCATTTTCCGGTAGGGCCACTGCTGTGGTCACAGCTGCCACGCCCGAAGAGCCAGGAGGGAAAGCCGTGCCTCGTTGGAAAGCTCTTTGGCAGCCGCTCGTGTGGCCCCACACACCGTGGGGCTGCGGACTTTCTGACGGCCATCAGCCTCGGCGCCACCGGCGCCCACATGGCGCCGCCGAGCCAGCCCCCGAAGCATTTTCAGGTAGGGCCGCGGCTCTGGCCACAGCTCCCACGCCCGAAGAGCCAGGAGGGAAAGCCGTGCCTCGTTGCAAAGCTCTTTGGCAGCCGCTCGCGTGGTCCCACAGCCCGTGGGGCTGCGGGCTTTGCGGCGGCCATTAGCCTCGGCGCCACCGGCGCCCACCTGGCGCCGCCGCGCCAGCCCCCGAAGCATTTTCCGGTAGGGCCGCGGCTCTGGCCACAGCTCCCACGCCCGAAGAGACAAGAGGGAAAGCCGTGCCTCGTTGGAAACCTCTTTGGCAGCCGCTCGCGTGGCCCCACAGCCCGTGGGGCTGCGGGCTTTCCGACGGCCATCAGCCTCGGCGCCACCGGCGCCCACTTGGGGCCGCCGCGCCAGCCTGTGAAGCATTTTCCGGTAGGGCCACGGCTCTGGCCACAGCTCCCACGCCCGAAGAGCCAGGAGGGAAAGCCGTGCCTCGTTGGAAAGCTCTTTGGCAGCTGCTCGCGTGGCCCCACAGCCCGTGGGGCTGCGGGCTTTGCGGCGGCCGTCAGCCTCGGCGCCACCGGCGCCCACGTGGCGCCACCGCGCCAGCCCCCGAAGCATTTTCCGGTAGGGCCGCGGCTCTGGCCACAGCTCCCACGCCCGAAGAGCCAGGAGGGAAAGCCGTGCCTCGTTGGAAATCTCTTTGGCAGCCGCTCGCGTGGCCCCACAGCCCGTGGGGCTGTGGGCTTTGCGGCGGCCGTCAGCCTCGGCGCCACCGGCGCCCACCTGGCGCCGCAGCGCCAGCCTGCGAAGCATTTTCCGGTAGGGCCGCATCTCTGGCCGCATCTCTGGCCACAGCTCCCACGCCCGAAGAGCCAGGAGGGAAAGCCGTGCCTCGTTGGAAAGCTCTTTGGCAGCCGCTCGCGTGGCCCCACAGCCCGTGGGGCTGCGGGCTTTCCGGCAGCCGTCAGCCTCGGCGCCACCGGCGCCCACCTGGCGCCGCTGCGCCAGCCCCCGAAGCATTTTCCGGTAGGGCCGCGGCTCTGGCCACAGCTCCCACGCCCGAAGAGCCAGGAGGGAAAGCCGTGCCTCGTTGGACAGCTCTTTGGCAGCCGCTCGCGTGGCCCCACAGCCCATGGGGCTGCGGGCTTTGCAGCGGCCATCAGCCTCGGCGCCACCAGCGCCCACCTGGCGCCGCCGCGCCAGCCCCCGAAGCATTTTCCAGTAGAGCCGCGGCTCTGGCCACAGCTCCCACGCCCGAAGAGCCAGGAGGGAAAGCCGTGCCTCGTTGCAAAGCTCTTTGGCAGCCGCTCGCGTGGCCCCACAGCCCATGGGGCTGCGGGCTTTCCCTCAGCCGTCAGCCTCGGCGCCACCGGCGCCCACCTGGCGCCGCCGCGCCAGCCCCCGAAGCATTTTCCGGTAGGGCCGCGGCTCTGGCCACAGCTCCCACGCCCGAAGAGCCAGGAGGGAAAGCCGTGCCTCGTTGGAAAGCTCTTTGAGAGCCGCTCGCGTGGCCCCACAGCCCGTGGGGCTGCGGACTTTCTGTCAGCCGTCAGCCTCGGTGCCACCGGCGCCCACCTGGCGCCGCCGCGCCAGCCTGCGAAGCATTTTCCGGTAGGGCCGCGTCTCTGGCCACAGCTCCCACGCCCGAAGAGCCAGGAGGGAAAGCCGTGCCTCGTTGGAAAGCTCTTTGGCAGCCGCTCGCGTGGCCCCACAGCCCGTGGGGCTGCGGGCTTTCTGTCAGCCGTCAGCCTCGGCGCCACCATCGCCTACGTGGCGCCACCGCGCCAGCCTGCGAAGCATTTTCCGGTAGGGCCGCGGATCTGGCCACAGCTCCCACGCCCGAAGAGCCAGGAGGGAAAGCCGTGCCTCGTTGGAAAGCTCTTTGGCAGCCGCTCGCGTGGCCCCACAGCCCGTGGGGCTGCGAGCTTTGCAGCGGCCGTCAGCATCGGCGCCACCGACGCCTACGTAGCGCTGCCGCGCCAGCCTGTGAATCATTTTCCGGTAGGGCCGCGGATCTGGCCACAGCTCCCACGCCCGAAAAGCCAGGAGGGAAAGCCGTGCCTCGTTGGAAAGCTCTTTGGCAGCCGCTCGCGTGGCCCCACAGCCCGTGGGGCTGCGGGCTTTCCGGCGGCCGTAAGCCTCGGCGCCACCGGCGCCCACCTGGCGCCGCCGCGCCAGACCCCGAAGCATTTTCCGGTAGGGCCGCGGCTCTGGCCACAGCTCCCACGCCCGAAGAGCCAGGAGGGAAAGCCGTGCCTTGTTGGAAAGCTCTTTGGCAGCCGCTCGCGTGGCCCCACAGCCCATGGGGCTGCGGGCTTTGCAGCAGCCATCAGCCTCGGCGCCACCGGCGCCCACCTGGCGCCGCCGCGCCAGCCTGTGAAGCATTTTCCAGTAGGGCCGCGGCTCTGGCCACAGCTTCCACGCCCGAAGAGCCAGGAGGGAAAGCCGTGCCTCATTGGAAAGCTCTTTGGCAGCCGCTCGCGTGGCCCCACAGCCCGTGGGGCTGCGGGCTTTGCGGCGGCCGTCAGCCTCGGCGCCACCGGCGCCCACATGGCGCCGCCGTGCCAGCACCCGAAGCATTTTCCGTTAGGGCCGCGGCTCTGGCCACAGCTCCCACGCCCGAAGAGCCAGGAGGGAAAGCCGTGCCTCATTGGAAAGCTCTTTGGCAGCCGCTCGCGTGGACCCACAGCCCATGGGGCTGCGGGCTTTCCGGCGGCCTTCAGCCTCGGCGCCACCAGCGCCCACCTGGCGCCGCCGCGCCAGCCCCCGAAGCATTTTCCAGTAGAGCCGCGGCTCTGGCCACAGCTCCCACGCCCGAAGAGCCAGGAGGGAAAGCCGTGCCTCGTTGCAAAGCTCTTTGGCAGCCGCTCGCGTGGCCCCACAGCCCATGGGGCTGCGGGCTTTCTCTCAGCCGTCAGCCTCGGCGCCACCGGCGCCCACTTGGGGCCGCCGCGCCAGCCCCCGAAGCATTTTCCGGTAGGGCCGCGGCTCTGGCCACAGCTCCCATGCCCGAAGAGCCAGGAGGGAAAGCCGTGCCTCGTTGCAAAGCTCTTTGGCAGCCGCTCGCGTGGCCCCACACACCGTGGGGCTGCGGGCTTTCCGACGGCCATCAGCCTCGGCGCCACCGGCGCCCACTTGGGGCCGCCGCGCCAGCCCCCGAAGCATTTTCCGGTAGGGCCACTGCTGTGGTCACAGCTGCCACGCCCGAAGAGCCAGGAGGGAAAGCCGTGCCTCGTTGGAAAGCTCTTTGGCAGCCGCTCGTGTGGCCCCACACACCGTGGGGCTGCGGACTTTCCGACGGCCATCAGCCTCGGCGCCACCGGCGCCCACATGGCGCCGCCGAGCCAGCCCCCGAAGCATTTTCAGGTAGGGCCGCGGCTCTGGCCACAGCTCCCACGCCCGAAGAGCCAGGAGGGAAAGCCGTGCCTCGTTGCAAAGCTCTTTGGCAGCCGCTCGCGTGGTCCCACAGCCCGTGGGGCTGCGGGCTTTGCGGCGGCCATTAGCCTCGGCGCCACCGGCGCCCACCTGGCGCCGCCGCGCCAGCCCCCGAAGCATTTTCCGGTAGGGCCGCGGCTCTGGCCACAGCTCCCACGCCCGAAGAGACAAGAGGGAAAGCCGTGCCTCGTTGGAAACCTCTTTGGCAGCCGCTCGCGTGGCCCCACACACCGTGGGGCTGCGGGCTTTCCGACGGCCATCAGCCTCGGCGCCACCGGCGCCCACTTGGGGCCGCCGCGCCAGCCTGTGAAGCATTTTCCGGTAGGGCCACGGCTCTGGCCACAGCTCCCACGCCCGAAGAGCCAGGAGGGAAAGCCGTGCCTCGTTGGAAAGCTCTTTGGCAGCTGCTCGCGTGGCCCCACAGCCCGTGGGGCTGCGGGCTTTGCGGCGGCCGTCAGCCTCGGCGCCACCGGCGCCCACGTGGCGCCACCGCGCCAGCCCCCGAAGCATTTTCCGGTAGGGCCGCGGCTCTGGCCACAGCTCCCACGCCCGAAGAGCCAGGAGGGAAAGCCGTGCCTCGTTGGAAATCTCTTTGGCAGCCGCTCGCGTGGCCCCACAGCCCGTGGGGCTGTGGGCTTTGCGGCGGCCGTCAGCCTCGGCGCCACCGGCGCCCACCTGGCGCCGCAGCGCCAGCCTGCGAAGCATTTTCCGGTAGGGCCGCATCTCTGGCCGCATCTCTGGCCACAGCTCCCACGCCCGAAGAGCCAGGAGGGAAAGCCGTGCCTCGTTGGAAAGCTCTTTGGCAGCCGCTCGCGTGGCCCCACAGCCCGTGGGGCTGCGGGCTTTCCGGCAGCCGTCAGCCTCGGCGCCACCGGCGCCCACCTGGCGCCGCTGCGCCAGCCCCCGAAGCATTTTCCGGTAGGGCCGCGGCTCTGGCCACAGCTCCCACGCCCGAAGAGCCAGGAGGGAAAGCCGTGCCTCGTTGGACAGCTCTTTGGCAGCCGCTCGCGTGGCCCCACAGCCCATGGGGCTGCGGGCTTTGCAGCGGCCATCAGCCTCGGCGCCACCAGCGCCCACCTGGCGCCGCCGCGCCAGCCTGTGAAGCATTTTCCAGTAGAGCCGCGGCTCTGGCCACAGCTCCCACGCCCGAAGAGCCAGGAGGGAAAGCCGTGCCTCGTTGCAAAGCTCTTTGGCAGCCGCTCGCGTGGCCCCACAGCCCATGGGGCTGCGGGCTTTCCCTCAGCCGTCAGCCTCGGCGCCACCGGCGCCCACCTGGCGCCGCCGCGCCAGCCCCCGAAGCATTTTCCGGTAGGGCCGCGGCTCTGGCCACAGCTCCCACGCCCGAAGAGCCAGGAGGGAAAGCCGTGCCTCGTTGGAAAGCTCTTTGAGAGCCGCTCGCGTGGCCCCACAGCCCGTGGGGCTGCGGACTTTCTGTCAGCCGTCAGCCTCGGTGCCACCGGCGCCCACCTGGCGCCGCCGCGCCAGCCTGCGAAGCATTTTCCGGTAGGGCCGCGTCTCTGGCCACAGCTCCCACGCCCGAAGAGCCAGGAGGGAAAGCCGTGCCTCGTTGGAAAGCTCTTTGGCAGCCGCTCGCGTGGCCCCACAGCCCGTGGGGCTGCGGGCTTTCTGTCAGCCGTCAGCCTCGGCGCCACCATCGCCTACGTGGCGCCACCGCGCCAGCCTGCGAAGCATTTTCCGGTAGGGCCGCGGATCTGGCCACAGCTCCCACGCCCGAAGAGCCAGGAGGGAAAGCCGTGCCTCGTTGGAAAGCTCTTTGGCAGCCGCTCGCGTGGCCCCACAGCCCGTGGGGCTGCGAGCTTTGCAGCGGCCGTCAGCATCGGCGCCACCGACGCCTACGTAGCGCTGCCGCGCCAGCCTGTGAATCATTTTCCGGTAGGGCCGCGGATCTGGCCACAGCTCCCACGCCCGAAAAGCCAGGAGGGAAAGCCGTGCCTCGTTGGAAAGCTCTTTGGCAGCCGCTCGCGTGGCCCCACAGCCCGTGGGGCTGCGGGCTTTCCGGCGGCCGTAAGCCTCGGCGCCACCGGCGCCCACCTGGCGCCGCCGCGCCAGACCCCGAAGCATTTTCCGGTAGGGCCGCGGCTCTGGCCACAGCTCCCACGCCCGAAGAGCCAGGAGGGAAAGCCGTGCCTTGTTGGAAAGCTCTTTGGCAGCCGCTCGCGTGGCCCCACAGCCCATGGGGCTGCGGGCTTTGCAGCAGCCATCAGCCTCGGCGCCACCGGCGCCCACGTGGCGCCGCCGCGCCAGCCTGTGAAGCATTTTCCAGTAGGGCCGCGGCTCTGGCCACAGCTTCCACGCCCGAAGAGCCAGGAGGGAAAGCCGTGCCTCATTGGAAAGCTCTTTGGCAGCCGCTCGCGTGGCCCCACAGCCCGTGGGGCTGCGGGCTTTGCGGCGGCCGTCAGCCTCGGCGCCACCGGCGCCCACATGGCGCCGCCGTGCCAGCACCCGAAGCATTTTCCGTTAGGGCCGCGGCTCTGGCCACAGCTCCCACGCCCGAAGAGCCAGGAGGGAAAGCCGTGCCTCATTGGAAAGCTCTTTGGCAGCCGCTCGCGTGGACCCACAGCCCATGGGGCTGCGGGCTTTCCGGCGGCCTTCAGCCTCGGCGCCACCAGCGCCCACGTGGGGCCGCCGCGCCAGCCCCCGAAGCATTTTCCAGTAGAGCCGCGGCTCTGGCCACAGCTCCCACGCCCGAAGAGCCAGGAGGGAAAGCCGTGCCTCGTTGCAAAGCTCTTTGGCAGCCGCTCGCGTGGCCCCACAGCCCATGGGGCTGCGGGCTTTCTCTCAGCCGTCAGCCTCGGCGCCACCGGCGCCCACCTGGCGCCGCCGCGCCAGCCCCCGAAGCATTTTCCGGTAGGGCCGCGGCTCTGGCCACAGCTCCCACGCCCGAAGAGCCAGGAGGGAAAGCCGTGCCTCGTTGGAAAGCTCTTTGGCAGCCGCTCGTGTGGCCCCACAGCCCATGGGGCTGCGGGCTTTCCGGCGGCCGTCAGCCTCTTCGCCACCGGCGCCCACCTGGCGACGCCGCGCCAGCCCCCGAAGCATTTTCCGGTAGGGCCGCGGCTCTGGCGACAGCTCCCACGCCCGAAGAGCCAGGAGGGAAAGCCGTGCCTCATTGGAAAGCTCTTTGGCAGCCGCTCGCGTGGTCCCACACACCGTGGGGCTGCGGGCTTTGCAGCGGCCGTCAGCCTCGGCGCCACCGGCGCCCACGTGGCGCTGCCGCGCCAGCCCCCGAAGCATTTTCCGGTAGGGCCGCGGCTCTGGCCACAGCTCCCACGCCCGAAGAGCCAGGAGGGAAAGCCGTGCCTCGTTGGAAAGCTCTTTGGCAGCCGCTCGTGTGGCCCCACAGCCCATGGGGCTGCGGGCTTTCCGGCGGCCGTCAGCCTCTTCGCCACCGGCGCCCACCTGGCGCCGCCGCGCCAGCCTGCAAAGCATTTTCCGGTAGGGCCGCGTCTCTGGCCACAGCTCCCACGCCCGAAGAGCCAGGAGGGAAAGCCGTGCCTCATTGGAAAGCTCTTTGGCAGCCGCTCGCGTGGCCCCACAGCCCGTGGGGCTGCGGGCTTTGTAGCGGCCGTCAGCCTCGGCGCCACCTTTGCCCACCTGGCGCCGCCGCGCCAGCCTGCGAAGCATTTTCCGGTAGGGCCGCGTCTCTGGCCACAGCTCCCACGCCCAAAGAGCCAGGAGGGAAAGCCGTGCCTAGTTGCAAAGCTCTTTGGCAGCCGCTCACGTAGCCCCACAGCCCGTGGGGCTGCGGGCTTTGTAGCGGCCGTCAGCCTCGGCGCCACCGGCGCACACGTGGCGCCGCCGCGCCAGCCCCCGAAGCATTTTCCGGTAGGGCCGCGTCTCTGGCCACAGCTCCCACGCCCGAAGAGCCAGGAGGGAAAGCCGTGCCTCGTTGGAAAGCTCTTTGGCAGCCGCTCGCGTGGCCCCACAGCCCGTGGGGCTGCGGGCTTTCTGTCAACCGTCAGCCTCGGCACCACCAGCGCCCACGTGGCGCCGCCGCGCCAGCCCCCGAAGCATTTTCTGGTAGGGCCGCGGCTCTCGCCACAGCTCCCACGCCCGAAGAGCCAGGAGGGAAAGCCGTGCCTCGTTGCAATGCTCTTCGGCAGCCGCTCACGTGGCCCCACAGCCCGTGGGGCTGCGGGCTTTGTAGCGGCCGTCAGCCTCGGCGCCACCGGCGCCCACCTGGCGCCGCCGCGCCAGCCTGCGAAGCCTTTTCCGGTAGGGCCGCGTCTCTGGCCACAGCTCCCACGCCCGAAGAGCCAGGAGGGAAAGCCGTGCCTCGTTGGAAAGCTCTTTGGCAGACGCTCGCGTGGCCCCACAGCCCGTGGGGCTGCGGGCTTTGCGGCGGCCGTCAGCCTCGGCGCCACGGGCGCACACGTGGCGCCGCTGCGCCAGCCCCCCAAGCATTTTCCGGTAGGGCCGCGGCTCTGGCCACAGCTGCCACGCCCGAAGAGCCAGGAGGGAAAGCCGTGCCTCGTTGGAAAGCTCTTTGGCAGCCGCTCGCGTGGCCCCACAGCCCGTGGGGCTGCGGGCTTTGCGGTTGCCGTCAGCCTCGGCGCCACCGGCACCCACCTGGCGCCGCCGCGCCAGCCTGCGAAGCATTTTCCGTTAGGGCCGCGGCTCTGGCCATAGCTCCCACGCCCGAAGAGCCAGGAGGGAAAGCCGTGCCTCGTTGGAAAGCTCTTTGGCAGCCGCTCGCGTGACCCCACACACCGTGGGGCTGCGGGCTTTCTGACGGCCATCAGCCTTGGCGCCACCGGCGCCCACGTGGCGCCACCGCGCCAGCCCCCGAAGCATTTTCCAGTAGGGCCTCGGCTCTGGCCACAGCTCCCACGCATGAAGAGACAGGAGGGAAAGTCGTGCCTCGTTGGAAAGCTCTTTGGCAGCCGCTCGCATGGCCCCACAGCCCGTGGGGCTGCGGGCTTTCCGGCGGCCGTCAGCCTCGGCGCCACCGGCGTCCACCTGGCGCCGCCGCGCCAGCCCCCGAAGCATTTTCCAGTAGGGCCGCGTCTCTGGCCACAGCTCCCACGCCCGAAGAGCCAGGAGGGAAAGCCATGCCTCATTGGAAAGCTCTTTGGCAGCCGCTCGTGTGGCCCCACAGCCCGTGGGGCTGCGGGCTTTGCGGCAGCCGTCAGCCTCGGCGCCAACGGCGCCCACCTGGCGCCGCCGCACCAGCCTGTGAAGCATTTTCCGGTAGGGCCGCGGCTCTGGCCACAGCTCCCACGCCCGAAGAGCCAGGAGGGAAAGCCGTGCCTCGTTGGAAAGCTCTTTGGCAGCCGCTCGCGTGGCCCCACAGCCCGTGGGGCTGCGGGCTTTGCGGCGGCCGTCAGCCTCGGCTCCACCAGCGCCTACGTGGTGCCGCCGCGCCAGCCTGCGAAGCATTTTCCGTTAGGGCCGCGTCTCTGGCCACAGCTCCCACGCCCGAAGAGCCAGGAGGGAAAGCCGTGCCTCGTTGGAAAGCTCTTTGGCAGCCGCTCGCGTGGCCCCACAGCCCGTGGGGCTGCGGGCTTTGCGGCAGCCGTCAGCCTCGGCGCCACCGGCGCCCACCTGGCGTCGCCGCGCCAGCCCCCGAAGCATTTTCCAGTAGGGCCGCGGCTCTGGCCACAGCTCCCACGCCCGAAGAGCCAGGAGGGAAAGCCGTGCCTCGTTGGAAAGCTCTTTGGCAGCCGCTCGCGTGGCCCCACAGCCCGTGGGGCTGCGGGCTTTGCGGCGGCCGTCAGCCTCGGCGCCACCGGCGCCCACGTGGCGCCGCCGCACCAGCCTGCGAAGCATTTTCCGGTAGGGCCGCGTCTCTGGCCACAGCTCCCACGCCCAAAGAGCCAGGAGGGAAAGCCGTGCCTCGTTGGAAAGCTCTTTGGCAGCCGCTCGCGTGGCCCCACAGCCCGTGGGGCTGCGGGCTTTCTGTCAGCCGTCAGCCTCGGCGCCACCGGCACCTACGTGGCGCCGCCGCGCCAGCCTGCGAAGCATTTTCCGGTAGGGCCGCAGATCTGGCCACAGCTCCCACGCCCGAAGAGCCAGGAGGGAAAGCCGTGCCTAGTTGCAAAGCTCTTTGGCAGCCGCTCGCGTGGCCCCACACACCGTGGGGCTGCGGGCTTTCCTACGGCTGTCAGCCTCGGCGCAACCGGCGCGCACGTGGGGCCGCCGCGCCAGCCCCCGAAGCATTTTCCGGTAGGGCCACGGCTCTGGCCACAGCTCCCACGCCCGAAGAGCCAGGAGGGAAAGCCGTGCCTCGTTGGAAAGCTCTTTGGCAGCCGCTCGCATGGCCCCACACACCGTGGTGCTGCGGGCTTTCTGACGGCCATCAGCCTCGGCGCCACCGGCGCCCACGTGGGGCCGCCGCGCCAGCCCCCGAAGCATTTTCCGGTAGGGCCGCGGCTCTGGCCACAGCACCCACACCCGAAGAGCCAGGAGGGAAAGCCGTGCCTCGTTGGAAAGCTCTTTGGCAGCCGCTCGCGTGGCCCCACAGCCCGTGGGGCTGCGGGCTTTGCGGCGGCCGTCAGCCTCGGCGCCACCGGCGCCCACCTGGTGCCGCCGCGCCAGCCCCCGAAGCATTTTCCAGTAGGGCCGCGGCTCTGGCCACAGCTCCCACGCATGAAGAGACGGGAGGGAAAGTCGTGCCTCGTTGGAAAGCTCTTTGGCAGCCGCTCGCATGGCCCCACAGCCCGTGGGGCTGCGGGCTTTACGGCGGCTGTCAGCCTCGGCGCCACCGGCGTCCACCTGGCGCCGCCGCACCAGCCTGTGAAGCATTTTCCGGTAGGGCCGCGTCTCTGGCCACAGCTCCCACGCCCGAAGAGCCAGAAGGGAAAGCCGTGCCTCGTTGCAAAGCTCTTTGGCAGCCGCTCGCGTGGCCACACAGCCCGTGGGGCTGCGGGCTTTGCGGCGGCCGTCAGCCTCGGCTCCACCAGCGCCTACGTGGTGCCGCCGCGCCAGCCCCCGAAGCATTTTCCGGTAGGGCCGCGGCTCTGGCCACAGCTCCCACGCCCGAAGAGCCAGGAGGGAAAGTCGTGCCTCGTTGGAAAGCTCTTTGGCAGCCGCTCGCGTGGCCCCACAGCCCGTGGGGCTGCGGGCTTTCCGGCGGCCGTCAGCCTCGGCGCCACCGGCGCCCACGTGGCGCCGCCGCGCCAGCCCCCGAAGCATTTTCCGGTAGGGCCGTGGCTCTGGCCACAGCTCCCACGCCCGAAGAGCCAGGAGGGAAAGCCGTGCCTCGTTGGAAAGCTCTTTGGCAGCCGCTCGCGTGGCCCCACAGCCCGTGGGGCTGCGGGCTTTGCGGCAGCCGTCAGCCTCGGCGCCACCGGCGCCCACGTGGCGCCGCCGCGCCAGCCCCCGAAGCATTTTCCGGTAGGGCCGCGGATCTGGCCACAGCTCCCACGCCCAAAGAGCCAGGAGGGAAAGCCGTGCCTCGTTGGAAAGCTCTTTGGCAGCCGCTCGCGTGGCCCCACAGCCCGTGGGGCTGAGGGCTTTGCGGCGGCCGTCAGCCTCGGCGCCACCGGCGCCCACCTGGCGCCACCGCGCCAGCCTGCGAATCATTTTCCGTTAGGGCCGCGGCTCTGGCCACAGCTCCCACGCCCGAAGACCCAGGAGGGAAAGCCGTGCCTCATTGGAAAGCTCTTTGGCAGCCGCTCGCGTGGCCCCACAGCCCGTGGGGCTGCGGGCTTTGCGGCGGCCGTGAGCCTCGGCGCCACCGGCGCCCACGTGGCGCCGCTGCACCAGCCTGCGAAGCATTTTCCGGTAGGGCCGCGTCTCTGGCCACAGCTCCCACGCCCAAAGAGCCAGGAGGGAAAGCCGTGCCTCGTTGGAAAGCTCTTTGACAGCCGCTCGCGTGGCCCCACAGCCCGTGGGGCTGCGGGCTTTGTGGCGGCCGTCAGCCTCGGCGCCACCGGCACCTACATGGCGCCGCCGCGCCAGCCTGCGAAGCATTTTCCGGTAGGGCCGCAGATCTGGCCACAGCTCCCACGCCCGAAGAGCCAGGAGGGAAAGCCGTGCCTCGTTGCAAAGCTCTTTGGCAGCCGCTCGCGTGGCCCCACACACCGTGGGGCTGCGGGCTTTCCGACGGCTGTCAGCCTCGGCGCCACCGGCGCCCACGTGGGGCCGCCGCGCCAGCCCCCGAAGCATTTTCCGGTAGGGCCGCGGCTCTGGCCACAGCTCCCACGCCCGAAGAGCCAGGAGGGAAATCCGTGCCTCGTTGGAAAGCTCTTTGGCAGCCGCTCGCGTGGCCCCACACACCGTGGGGCTGCGGGCTTTCCGACGGCCATCAGCCTCGGCGCCACCGGCGCCCACTTGGGGCCGCCGCGCCAGCCCCCGAAGCATTTTCCGGTAGGGCCACTGCTCTGGTCACAGCTGCCACGCCCGAAGAGCCAGGAGGGAAAGCCGTGCCTCGTTGGAAAGCTCTTTGGCAGCCGCTCACGTGGCCCCACACACCGTGGGGCTGCGGGCTTTCCGACGGCTGTCAGCCTCGGCGCAACCGGCGCCCACCTGGCGCCGCCGCGCCAGCCCCCGAAGCATTTTCCGGTAGGGCCGCGGCTCTGGCCACAGCTCCCACGCCCGAAGAGCCAGGAGGGAAAGCCGTGCCTCGTTGGAAAGCTCTTTGGCAGCCGCTCGCGTGGCCCCACAGCCCGTGGGGCTGCGGGCTTTGCGGCGGCCATCAGCCTCGGCGCCACCGGCACCCACCTGGCGCCGCCGCGCCAGCCCCCGAAGCATTTTCCAGTAGGGCTGCGGCTCTGGCCACAGCACCCACGCCTGAAGAACCAGGAGGGAAAGCCGTGCCTCGTTGGAAAGCTCTTTGGCAGCCGCTCGCGTGGCCCCACAGCCCGTGGGGCTGCGGGCTTTGCGGTGGCCGTCAGCCTCGGCGCCACCGGCACCCACCTGGCGCCGCCGCGCCAGCCCCCGAAGCATTTTCCGGTAGGGCCGCGGCTCTGGCCACAGCTCCCACGCCCGAAGACCCAGGAGGGAAAGCCGTGCCTCATTGGAAAGCTCTTTGGCAGCCGCTCGCGTGGCCCCACAGCCCGTGGGGCTGCGGGCTTTCTGACGGCCATCAGCCTCGGCGCCACCGGCGCCCACCTGGTGCCGCCGCGCCAGCCCCCGAAGCATTTTCCAGTAGGGCCGCGGCTCTGGCCACAGCTCCCACGCATGAAGAGACAGGAGGGAAAGTCGTGCCTCGTTGGAAAGCTCTTTGGCAGCCGCTCGCATGGCCCCACAGCCCATGGGGCTGCGGGCTTTGCGACGGCCGTCAGCCTCGGCGCCACCGGCGTCCACCTGGCGCCGCCGCGCCAGCCCCCGAAGCATTTTCCAGTAGGGCCGCGTCTCTGGCCACAGCTCCCACGCCCGAAGAGCCAGGAGGGAAAGCCATGCCTCATTGGAAAGCTCTTTGGCAGCCGCTCGTGTGGCCCCACAGCCCGTGGGGCTGCGGGCTTTGCGGCAGCCGTCAGCCTCGGCGCCACCGGCGCCCACCTGGCGCCGCCGCACCAGCCTGTGAAGCATTTTCCGGTAGGGCCGCGTCTCTGGCCACAGCTCCCACGCCCGAAGAGCCAGAAGGGAAAGCCGTGCCTCGTTGCAAAGCTCTTTGGCAGCCGCTCGCGTGGCCCCACACACCGTGGGGCTGCGGGCTTTGCGGCGGCCGTCAGCCTCGGCGCCACCGGCGCCCACCTGCCGCGGCCGCGCCAGCCCCCGAAGCATTTTCCGGTAGGGCCGCGTCTCTGGCCACAGCTCCCACGCCCGAAGAGCCAGGAGGGAAAGTCGTGCCTCGTTGGAAAGCTCTTTGGCAGCCGCTCGCGTGGCCCCACAGCCCGTGGGGCTGCGGGCTTTCCGGCGGCCGTCATCCTCGGCGCCACCGGCGCCCACCTGGCGCCGCCGCACCAGCCTGTGAAGCATTTTCCGGTAGGGCCGCGGCTCTGGCCACAGCTCCCACGCCCGAAGAGCCAGGAGGGAAAGCCGGGCCTCGTTGGAAAGCTCTTTGGCAGCCGCTCGCGTGGCCCCACAGCCCGTGGGGCTGCGGGCTTTGCGGCGGCCGTCAGCCTCGGCGCCACCGGCGCCCACGTGGGGCCGCCGCGCCAGCCCCCGAAGCATTTTCCGGTAGGGCCGCGGCTCTGGCCACAGCTCCCATGCCCGAAGAGCCAGGAGGGAAAGCCGTGCCTCGTTGCAAAGCTCTTTGGCAGCCGCTCGCGTGGCCCCACACACCGTGGGGCTGCGGGCTTTCCGACGGCCATCAGCCTCGGCGCCACCGGCGCCCACTTGGGGCCGCCGCGCCAGCCCCCGAAGCATTTTCCGGTAGGGCCACTGCTGTGGTCACAGCTGCCACGCCCGAAGAGCCAGGAGGGAAAGCCGTGCCTCGTTGGAAAGCTCTTTGGCAGCCGCTCGTGTGGCCCCACACACCGTGGGGCTGCGGACTTTCCGACGGCCATCAGCCTCGGCGCCACCGGCGCCCACATGGCGCCGCCGAGCCAGCCCCCGAAGCATTTTCAGGTAGGGCCGCGGCTCTGGCCACAGCTCCCACGCCCGAAGAGCCAGGAGGGAAAGCCGTGCCTCGTTGGAAAGCTCTTTGGCAGCCGCTCGCGTGGTCCCACAGCCCGTGGGGCTGCGGGCTTTGCGGCGGCCATTAGCCTCGGCGCCACCGGCGCCCACCTGGCGCCGCCGCGCCAGCCCCCGAAGCATTTTCCGGTAGGGCCGCGGCTCTGGCCACAGCTCCCACGCCCGAAGAGACAAGAGGGAAAGCCGTGCCTCGTTGGAAACCTCTTTGGCAGCCGCTCGCGTGGCCCCACACACCGTGGGGCTGCGGGCTTTCCGACGGCCATCAGCCTCGGCGCCACCGGCGCCCACTTGGGGCCGCCGCGCCAGCCTGTGAAGCATTTTCCGGTAGGGCCACGGCTCTGGCCACAGCTCCCACGCCCGAAGAGCCAGGAGGGAAAGCCGTGCCTCGTTGGAAAGCTCTTTGGCAGCTGCTCGCGTGGCCCCACAGCCCGTGGGGCTGCGGGCTTTGCGGCGGCCGTCAGCCTCGGCGCCACCGGCGCCCACGTGGCGCCACCGCGCCAGCCCCCGAAGCATTTTCCGGTAGGGCCGCGGCTCTGGCCACAGCTCCCACGCCCGAAGAGCCAGGAGGGAAAGCCGTGCCTCGTTGGAAATCTCTTTGGCAGCCGCTCGCGTGGCCCCACAGCCCGTGGGGCTGTGGGCTTTCCGGCGGCCGTCAGCCTCGGCGCCACCGGCGCCCACCTGGCGCCGCAGCGCCAGCCTGCGAAGCATTTTCCGGTAGGGCCGCATCTCTGGCCGCATCTCTGGCCACAGCTCCCACGCCCGAAGAGCCAGGAGGGAAAGCCGTGCCTCGTTGGAAAGCTCTTTGGCAGCCGCTCGCGTGGCCCCACAGCCCGTGGGGCTGCGGGCTTTCCGGCAGCCGTCAGCCTCGGCGCCACCGGCGCCCACCTGGCGCCGCTGCGCCAGCCCCCGAAGCATTTTCCGGTAGGGCCGCGGCTCTGGCCACAGCTCCCACGCCCGAAGAGCCAGGAGGGAAAGCCGTGCCTCGTTGGACAGCTCTTTGGCAGCCGCTCGCGTGGCCCCACAGCCCATGGGGCTGCGGGCTTTGCAGCGGCCATCAGCCTCGGCGCCACCAGCGCCCACCTGGCGCCGCCGCGCCAGCCTGTGAAGCATTTTCCAGTAGAGCCGCGGCTCTGGCCACAGCTCCCACGCCCGAAGAGCCAGGAGGGAAAGCCGTGCCTCGTTGCAAAGCTCTTTGGCAGCCGCTCGCGTGGCCCCACAGCCCATGGGGCTGCGGGCTTTCCCTCAGCCGTCAGCCTCGGCGCCACCGGCGCCCACCTGGCGCCGCCGCGCCAGCCCCCGAAGCATTTTCCGGTAGGGCCGCGGCTCTGGCCACAGCTCCCACGCCCGAAGAGCCAGGAGGGAAAGCCGTGCCTCGTTGGAAAGCTCTTTGAGAGCCGCTCGCGTGGCCCCACAGCCCGTGGGGCTGCGGACTTTCTGTCAGCCGTCAGCCTCGGTGCCACCGGCGCCCACCTGGCGCCGCCGCGCCAGCCTGCGAAGCATTTTCCGGTAGGGCCGCGTCTCTGGCCACAGCTCCCACGCCCGAAGAGCCAGGAGGGAAAGCCGTGCCTCGTTGGAAAGCTCTTTGGCAGCCGCTCGCGTGGCCCCACAGCCCGTGGGGCTGCGGGCTTTCTGTCAGCCGTCAGCCTCGGCGCCACCATCGCCTACGTGGCGCCACCGCGCCAGCCTGCGAAGCATTTTCCGGTAGGGCCGCGGATCTGGCCACAGCTCCCACGCCCGAAGAGCCAGGAGGGAAAGCCGTGCCTCGTTGGAAAGCTCTTTGGCAGCCGCTCGCGTGGCCCCACAGCCCGTGGGGCTGCGAGCTTTGCAGCGGCCGTCAGCATCGGCGCCACCGACGCCTACGTAGCGCTGCCGCGCCAGCCTGTGAATCATTTTCCGGTAGGGCCGCGGATCTGGCCACAGCTCCCACGCCCGAAAAGCCAGGAGGGAAAGCCGTGCCTCGTTGGAAAGCTCTTTGGCAGCCGCTCGCGTGGCCCCACAGCCCGTGGGGCTGCGGGCTTTCCGGCGGCCGTAAGCCTCGGCGCCACCGGCGCCCACCTGGCGCCGCCGCGCCAGACCCCGAAGCATTTTCCGGTAGGGCCGCGGCTCTGGCCACAGCTCCCACGCCCGAAGAGCCAGGAGGGAAAGCCGTGCCTTGTTGGAAAGCTCTTTGGCAGCCGCTCGCGTGGCCCCACAGCCCATGGGGCTGCGGGCTTTGCAGCAGCCATCAGCCTCGGCGCCACCGGCGCCCACCTGGCGCCGCCGCGCCAGCCTGTGAAGCATTTTCCAGTAGGGCCGCGGCTCTGGCCACAGCTTCCACGCCCGAAGAGCCAGGAGGGAAAGCCGTGCCTCATTGGAAAGCTCTTTGGCAGCCGCTCGCGTGGCCCCACAGCCCGTGGGGCTGCGGGCTTTGCGGCGGCCGTCAGCCTCGGCGCCACCGGCGCCCACGTGGCGCCGCCGTGCCAGCACCCGAAGCATTTTCCGTTAGGGCCGCGGCTCTGGCCACAGCTCCCACGCCCGAAGAGCCAGGAGGGAAAGCCGTGCCTCATTGGAAAGCTCTTTGGCAGCCGCTCGCGTGGACCCACAGGCCATGGGGCTGCGGGCTTTCCGGCGGCCTTCAGCCTCGGCGCCACCAGCGCCCACCTGGCGCCGCCGCGCCAGCCCCCGAAGCATTTTCCAGTAGAGCCGCGGCTCTGGCCACAGCTCCCACGCCCGAAGAGCCAGGAGGGAAAGCCGTGCCTCGTTGCAAAGCTCTTTGGCAGCCGCTCGCGTGGCCCCACAGCCCATGGGGCTGCGGGCTTTCTCTCAGCCGTCAGCCTCGGCGCCACCGGCGCCCACCTGGCGCCGCCGCGCCAGCCCCCGAAGCATTTTCCGGTAGGGCCGCGGCTCTGGCCACAGCTCCCACGCCCGAAGAGCCAGGAGGGAAAGCCGTGCCTCGTTGGAAAGCTCTTTGGCAGCCGCTCGTGTGGCCCCACAGCCCATGGGGCTGCGGGCTTTCCGGCGGCCGTCAGCCTCTTCGCCACCGGCGCCCACCTGGCGACGCCGCGCCAGCCCCCGAAGCATTTTCCGGTAGGGCCGCGTCTCTGGCCACAGCTCCCACGCCCGAAGAGCCAGGAGGGAAAGCCGTGCCTCATTGGAAAGCTCTTTGGCAGCCGCTCGCGTGGTCCCACACACCGTGGGGCTGCGGGCTTTGCAGCGGCCGTCAGCCTCGGCGCCACCGGCGCCCACGTGGCGCTGCCGCGCCAGCCCCCGAAGCATTTTCCGGTAGGGCCGCGGCTCTGGCCACAGCTCCCACGCCCGAAGAGCCAGGAGGGAAAGCCGTGCCTCGTTGGAAAGCTCTTTGGCAGCCGCTCGTGTGGCCCCACATCCCATGGGGCTGCGGGCTTTCCGGCGGCCGTCAGCCTCTTCGCCACCGGCGCCCACCTGGCGCCGCCGCGCCAGCCTGCAAAGCATTTTCCGGTAGGGCCGCGTCTCTGGCCACAGCTCCCACGCCCGAAGAGCCAGGAGGGAAAGCCGTGCCTCATTGGAAAGCTCTTTGGCAGCCGCTCGCGTGGTCCCACACACCGTGGGGCTGCGGGCTTTGCAGCGGCCGTCAGCCTCGGCGCCACCGGCGCCCACGTGGCGCTGCCGCGCCAGCCTGCGAAGCATTTTCCGGTAGGGCCGCGGCTCTGGCCAAAGCTCCAACACCCGATGAGCCACGAGGGAAAGCCGTGTCTCGTTGGAAAGCTCTTTGGCAGCCGCTCGCGTGGCCCCACAGCCCGTGGGGCTGCGGGCTTTGCGGCGGCCGTCAGCCTCGGCGCCACCGGCGCCCACCTGGCGCCGCCGCGCCAGCCCCCGAAGCATTTTCCGGTAGGGCCGCGGCTCTGGCCACAGCTCCCACGCCCGAAGAGCCAGGAGGGAAAGCCGTGTCTCGTTGGAAAGCTCTTTGGCAGCCGCTCACGTAGCCCCACTGCCGTGGGGCTGCGGGCTTTGCGGCGGCCGTCAGCCTCGGCGCCACCAGCGCCTACGTGGCGGCGCCGCGCTAGCCTGCGAAGCATTTTCCGGTAGGGCCGCGGCTCTGGCCACAGCTCCCACGCCCGAAGAGCCAGGAGGGAAAGCCGTGCCTCGTTGGAAAGCTCTTTGGCAGCCGCTCGCGTGGCCCCACAGCCCGTGGGGCTGCGGGCTTTGCAGCGGCCGTCAGCATCGGCGCCACCGATGCCTACGTAGCGCTGCCGCGCCAGCCTGTGAATCATTTTCCGGTAGGGCCGCGGATCTGGCCACAGCTCCCACGCCCGAAAAGCCAGGAGGGAAAGCCGTGCCTCGTTGGAAAGCTCTTTGGCAGCCGCTCGCGTGGCCCCACAGCCCGTGGGGCTGCGGGCTTTCCGGCGGCCGTCAGCCTCGGCGCCATCGGCGCCCACGTGGCGCCGCCGCGCCAGAGCCCGAAGCATTTTCCGGTAGGGCCGCGGCTCTGGCCACAGCTCCCACGCCCGAAGAGCCAGGAGGGAAAGCCGTGCCTCATTGGAAAGCTCTTTGGCAGCCGCTCGCGTGGTCCCACACACCGTGGGGCTGCGGGCTTTGCAGCGGCCGTCAGCCTCGGCGCCACCGGCGCCCACGTGGCGCTGCCGCGCCAGCCCCCGAAGCATTTTCCGGTAGGGCCGCGTCTCTGGCCACAGCTCCCACGCCCGAAGAGCCAGGAGGGAAAGCCGTGCCTCATTGGAAAGCTCTTTGGCAGCCGCTCGCGTGGTCCCACACACCGTGGGGCTGCGGGCTTTGCAGCGGCCGTCAGCCTCGGCGCCACCGGCGCCCACGTGGCGCTGCCGCGCCAGCCCCCGAAGCATTTTCCGGTAGGGCCGCGGCTCTGGCCACAGCTCCCACACCCGAAGAGCCAGGAGGGAAAGCCGTGCCTCGTTGGAAAGCTCTTTGGCAGCCGCTCGTGTGGCCCCACAGCCCATGGGGCTGCGGGCTTTCCGGCGGCCGTCAGCCTCTTCGCCACCGGCGCCCACCTGGCGCCGCCGCGCCAGCCTGCAAAGCATTTTCCGGTAGGGCCGCGTCTCTGGCCACAGCTCCCACGCCCGAAGAGCCAGGAGGGAAAGCCGTGCCTCATTGGAAAGCTCTTTGGCAGCCGCTCGCGTGGTCCCACACACCGTGGGGCTGCGGGCTTTGCAGCGGCCGTCAGCCTCGGCGCCACCGGCGCCCACGTGGCGCTGCCGCGCCAGCCTGCGAAGCATTTTCCGGTAGGGCCGCGGCTCTGGCCAAAGCTCCAACACCCGATGAGCCACGAGGGAAAGCCGTGTCTCGTTGGAAAGCTCTTTGGCAGCCGCTCGCGTGGCCCCACTGCCGTGGGGCTGCGGGCTTTGCGGCGGCCGTCAGCCTCGGCGCCACCGGCGCCCACCTGGCGCCGCCGCGCCAGCCCCCGAAGCATTTTCCGGTAGGGCCGCGGCTCTGGCCACAGCTCCCACGCCCGAAGAGCCAGGAGGGAAAGCCGTGTCTCGTTGGAAAGCTCTTTGGCAGCCGCTCACGTAGCCCCACTGCCGTGGGGCTGCGGGCTTTGCGGCGGCCGTCAGCCTCGGCGCCACCAGCGCCTACGTGGCGGCGCCGCGCTAGCCTGCGAAGCATTTTCCGGTAGGGCCGCGGCTCTGGCCACAGCTCCCACGCCCGAAGAGCCAGGAGGGAAAGCCGTGCCTCGTTGGAAAGCTCTTTGGCAGCCGCTCGCGTGGCCCCACAGCCCGTGGGGCTGCGGGCTTTGCAGCGGCCGTCAGCATCGGCGCCACCGATGCCTACGTAGCGCTGCCGCGCCAGCCTGTGAATCATTTTCCGGTAGGGCCGCGGCTCTGGCCAAAGCTCCCACACCCAAAGAGCCAGGAGGGAAAGCCGTGCCTCGTTGGAAAGCTCTTTGGCAGCCGCTCGCGTGGCCCCACAGCCCGTGGGGCTGTGGGCTTTCCGGCGGCCGTCAGCCTCGGCGCCACCGGCGCCCACCTGGCGCCGCCGCGCCAGCCCCCGAAGCATTTTCCGGTAGGGCCGCATCTCGGGCCGTATCTCTGGCGACAGCTCCCACGCCCGAAGAGCCAGGAGGGAAAGCCGTGCCTCGTTGGAAAGCTCTTTGGCAGCCGCTCGCGTGGCCCCACAGCCCGTGGGGCTGCGGGCTTTCTGTCAGCCGTCAGCCTCGGCGCCACCGGCGCCCACCTGGCGCCGCCGTGCCAGCCTGCGAAGCATTTTCCGGTAGGGCCGCGGCTCTGGCCACAGCTCCCACGCCCGAAGAGCCAGGAGGAAAAGCCGTGCCTTGTTGGAAAGCTCTTTGGCAGCCGCTCGCGTGGCCCCACAGCCCGTGGGGCTGCGGGGTTTCCGGCGGCCGTCAGCCTCGGCACCACCGGCGCCCACCTGGCGCCGCTGCGCCAGCCCCCGAAGCATTTTCCGGTAGGGCCGCGTCTCTGGCCACAGCTCCCACGCCCGAAGAGCCAGGAGGAAAAGCCGTGCCTCGTTGCAAAGCTCTTTGGCAGCCGCTCACGTAGCCCCACAGCCCGTGGGGCTGCGGGCTTTCCGGCGGCCGTCAGCCTCGGCGCCACCGGCGCCCACCTGGCGCCGCTGCGCCAGCCCCCGAAGCATTTTCCGGTAGGGCCGCGTCTCTGGCCAGAGCTCCCACGCCCGAAGAGCCAGGAGGGAAAGCCGTGCCTCATTGGAAAGCTCTTTGGCAGCCGCTCGCGTGGCCCCACAGCCCGTGGGGCTGCGGGCTTTGCGGCGGCCGTCAGCCTCGGCGCCACCGGCGCCCACGTGGCGCCGCCGCGCCAGCCTGCGAAGCATTTTCCGGTAGGGCCGCGGCTCTGGCCACAGCTCCCACACCCGAAGAGCCAGGAGGGAAAGCCGTGCCTCGTTGGAAAGCTCTTTGGCAGCCGCTCGTGTGGCCCCACAGCCCGTGGGGCTGCGGGCTTTCTGTCAGCCGTCAGCCTCGGCGCCACCATCGCCTACGTGGCGCCACCGCGCCAGCCTGCGAAGCATTTTCCGGTAGGGCCGCGGATCTGGCCACAGCTCCCACGCCCGAAGAGCCAGGAGGGAAAGCCGTGCCTCGTTGCAAAGCTCTTTGGCAGCCGCTCGCGTGGCCCCACAGCCCGTGGGGCTGCGAGCTTTGCAGCGGCCGTCAGCATCGGCGCCACCGACGCCTACGTAGCGCTGCCGCGCCAGCCTGTGAATCATTTTCCGGTAGGGCCGCGGATCTGGCCACAGCTCCCACGCCCGAAGAGCCAGGAGGAAAAGCCGTGCCTTGTTGGAAAGCTCTTTGGCAGCCGCTCGCGTGGCCCCACAGCCCGTGGGGCTGCGGGCTTTACGGCGGCCGTCAGCCTCGGCGCCACCGGCGCCCACCTGGCGCCGCTGCGCCAGCCCCCGAAGCATTTTCCGGTAGGGCCGCGTCTCTGGCCACAGCTCCCACGCCCAAAGAGCCAGGAGGAAAAGCCGTGCCTCGTTGCAAAGCTCTTTGGCAGCCGCTCACGTAGCCCCACAGCCCGTGGGGCTGCGGGCTTTCCGGCGGCCGTCAGCCTCGGCGCCACCGGCGCCCACGTGGCTCCGCTGCGCCAGCCCCCGAAGCATTTTCCGGTAGGGCCGCGGATCTGGCCACAGCGCCCACGCCCGAAGAGCCAGGAGGGAAAGCCGTGCCTCGTTGGAAAGCTCTTTGGCAGCCGCTCGCGTGGCCCCACAGCCCGTGGGGCTGCGAGCTTTGCAGCGGCCGTCAGCATCGGCGCCACCGACGCCTACGTAGCGCTGCCGCGCCAGCCTGTGAATCATTTTCCGGTAGGGCCGCGGATCTGGCCACAGCTCCCACGCCCGAAGAGCCAGGAGGGAAAGCCGTGCCTCGTTGGAAAGCTCTTTGGCAGCCGCTCGCGTGGCCCCACAGCCCGTGGGGCTGCCGGCTTTCCGGCGGCCGTCAACCTCGGCGCCACCGGCGCCCACGTGGCGCCGCCGCGCCAGACCCCGAAGCATTTTCCGGTAGGGCCGCGGCTCTGGCCACAGCTCCCACGCCCGAAGAGCCAGGAGGGAAAGCCGTGCCTCGTTGCAAAGCTCTTTGGCAGCCGCTCGCGTGGCCCCACAGCCCGTGGGTCTGCGAGCTTTGCAGCGGCCGTCAGCATCGGCGCCACCGACGCCTACGTAGCGCTGCCGCGCCAGCCTGTGAATCATTTTCCGGTAGGGCCGCGGATCTGGCCACAGCTCCCACGCCCGAAGAGCCAGGAGGAAAAGCCGTGCCTTGTTGGAAAGCTCTTTGGCAGCCGCTCGCGTGGCCCCACAGCCCGTGGGGCTGCGGGCTTTACGGCGGCCGTCAGCCTCGGCGCCACCGGCGCCCACCTGGCGCCGCTGCGCCAGCCCCCGAAGCATTTTCCGGTAGGGCCGCGTCTCTGGCCACAGCTCCCACGCCCGAAGAGCCAGGAGGAAAAGCCGTGCCTCGTTGCAAAGCTCTTTGGCAGCCGCTCACGTAGCCCCACAGCCCGTGGGGCTGCGGGCTTTCCGGCGGCCGTCAGCCTCGGCGCCACCGGCGCACACGTGGCTCCGCTGCGCCAGCCCCCGAAGCATTTTCCGGTAGGGCCGCGTCTCTGGCCACAGCTCCCACGCCCGAAGAGCCAGGAGGGAAAGCCGTGCCTCATTGGAAAGCTCTTTGGCAGCCGCTCGCGTGGCCCCACAGCCCGTGGGGCTGCGGGCTTTGCGGCGGCCGTCAGCCTCGGCGCCACCATCGCCTACGTGGCGCCACCGCGCCAGCCTGCGAAGCATTTTCCGGTAGGGCCGCGGATCTGGCCACAGCGCCCACGCCCGAAGAGCCAGGAGGGAAAGCCGTGCCTCGTTGGAAAGCTCTTTGGCAGCCGCTCGCGTGTCCCCACAGCCCGTGGGGCTGCGAGCTTTGCAGCGGCCGTCAGCATCGGCGCCACCGACGCCTACGTAGCGCTGCCGCGCCAGCCTGTGAATCATTTTCCGGTAGGGCCGCGGATCTGGCCACAGCTCCCACGCCCGAAAAGCCAGGAGGGAAAGCCGTGCCTCGTTGGAAAGCTCTTTGGCAGCCGCTCGCGTGGCCCCACAGCCTGTGGGGCTGCGGGCTTTCCGGCGGCCGTAAGCCTCGGCGCCACCGGCGCCCACGTGGCGCCGCCGCGCCAGACCCCGAAGCATTTTCCGGTAGGGCCGCGGCTCTGGCCACAGCTCCCACGCCCGAAGAGCCAGGAGGGAAAGCCGTGCCTCGTTGCAAAGCTCTTTGGCAGCCGCTCGCGTGGCCCCATAGCCCGTGGGGCTGTGGGCTTTCTGTCAGCCGTCAGCCTCGGCGCCACCGGCGCCCACCTGGCGCCGCTGCGCCAGCCCCCGAAGCATTTTCCGGTAGGGCGCGTCTCTGGCCACAGCTCCCACGCCCGAAGAGCCAGGAGGGAAAGCCGTGTCTCATTGGAAAGCTCTTTGGCAGCCGCTCGCGTGGCCCCACAGCCCGTGGGGCTGCAGGCTTTGCGGCGGCCGTCAGCCTCGGCGCCACCGGCGCCCACGTGGCGCCGCCGCGCCAGCCTGCGAAGCATTTTCCGGTAGGGCCGCGGCTCTGGCCACAGCTCCCACGCCCGAAGAGCCAGGAGGGAAAGCCGTGCCTCATTGGAAAGCTCTTTGGCAGCCGCTCGCGTGGCCCCACAGCCCGTGGGGCTGCAGGCTTTGCGGCGGCCGTCAGCCTCGGCGCCACCGGCGCCCACGTGGCGCCGCCGCGCCAGCCTGCGAAGCATTTTCCGGTAGGGCCGCGGCTCTGGCCACAGCTCCCACGCCCGAAGAGCCAGGAGGGAAAGCCGTGCCTCATTGGAAAGCTCTTTGGCAGCCGCTCGCGCGGCCCCACAGCCCGTGGGGCTGCAGGCTTTGCGGCGGCCGTCAGCCTCGGCGCCACCGGCGCCCACGTGGCGCCGCCGCGCCAGCCTGCGAAGCATTTTCCGGTAGGGCCGCGGCTCTGGCCACAGCTCCCACGCCCGAAGAGCCAGGAGGGAAAGCCGTGCCTCGTTGGAAAGCTCTTTGGCAGCCGCTCGCATGGCCCCACAGCCCGTGGGGCTGCAGGCTTTGCGGCGGCCGTCAGCCTCGGCGCCACCGGCGCCCATGTGGCGCCGCCGCGCCAGCCTGCGAAGCATTTTCCGGTAGGGCCGCGGCTCTGGCCACAGCTCCCACACCCGAAGAGCCAGGAGGGAAAGCCGTGCCTCGTTGGAAAGCTCTTTGAGAGCCGCTCGTGTGGCCCCACAGCCCGTGGGGCTGCGGGCTTTCCGGCAGCCGTCAGCCTCGGTGCCACCGGCGCCCACCTGGCGCCGCCGCGCCAGCCTGCGAAGCATTTTCCGGTAGGGCCGCGGCTCTGGCCACAGCTCCCACGCCCGAAGAGCCAGGAGGGAAAGCCGGGCCTCGTTGGAAAGCTCTTTGGCAGCCGCTCGCGTGGCCCCACAGCCCGTGGGGCTGCGGGCTTTGCGGCGGCCGTCAGCCTCGGCGCCACCGGCGCCCACGTGGGGCCGCCGCGCCAGCCCCCGAAGCATTTTCCGGTAGGGCCGCGTCTCTGGCCACAGCTCCCATGCCCGAAGAGCCAGGAGGGAAAGCCGTGCCTCGTTGCAAAGCTCTTTGGCAGCCGCTCGCGTGGCCCCACACACCGTGGGGCTGCGGGCTTTCCGACGGCCATCAGCCTCGGCGCCACCGGCGCCCACTTGGGGCCGCCGCGCCAGCCCCCGAAGCATTTTCCGGTAGGGCCACTGCTGTGGTCACAGCTGCCACGCCCGAAGAGCCAGGAGGGAAAGCCGTGCCTCGTTGGAAAGCTCTTTGGCAGCCGCTCGTGTGGCCCCACACACCGTGGGGCTGCGGACTTTCCGACGGCCATCAGCCTCGGCGCCACCGGCGCCCACATGGCGCCGCCGAGCCAGCCCCCGAAGCATTTTCAGGTAGGGCCGCGGCTCTGGCCACAGCTCCCACGCCCGAAGAGCCAGGAGGGAAAGCCGTGCCTCGTTGCAAAGCTCTTTGGCAGCCGCTCGCGTGGTCCCACAGCCCGTGGGGCTGCGGGCTTTGCGGCGGCCATTAGCCTCGGCGCCACCGGCGCCCACCTGGCGCCGCCGCGCCAGCCCCCGAAGCATTTTCCGGTAGGGCCGCGGCTCTGGCCACAGCTCCCACGCCCGAAGAGACAAGAGGGAAAGCCGTGCCTCGTTGGAAACCTCTTTGGCAGCCGCTCGCGTGGCCCCACACACCGTGGGGCTGCGGGCTTTCCGACGGCCATCAGCCTCGGCGCCACCGGCGCCCACTTGGGGCCGCCGCGCCAGCCTGTGAAGCATTTTCCGGTAGGGCCACGGCTCTGGCCACAGCTCCCACGCCCGAAGAGCCAGGAGGGAAAGCCGTGCCTCGTTGGAAAGCTCTTTGGCAGCTGCTCGCGTGGCCCCACAGCCCGTGGGGCTGCGGGCTTTGCGGCGGCCGTCAGCCTCGGCGCCACCGGCGCCCACGTGGCGCCACCGCGCCAGCCCCCGAAGCATTTTCCGGTAGGGCCGCGGCTCTGGCCACAGCTCCCACGCCCGAAGAGCCAGGAGGGAAAGCCGTGCCTCGTTGGAAATCTCTTTGGCAGCCGCTCGCGTGGCCCCACAGCCCGTGGGGCTGTGGGCTTTCCGGCGGCCGTCAGCCTCGGCGCCACCGGCGCCCACCTGGCGCCGCAGCGCCAGCCTGCGAAGCATTTTCCGGTAGGGCCGCATCTCTGGCCGCATCTCTGGCCACAGCTCCCACGCCCGAAGAGCCAGGAGGGAAAGCCGTGCCTCGTTGGAAAGCTCTTTGGCAGCCGCTCGCGTGGCCCCACAGCCCGTGGGGCTGCGGGCTTTCCGGCAGCCGTCAGCCTCGGCGCCACCGGCGCCCACCTGGCGCCGCTGCGCCAGCCCCCGAAGCATTTTCCGGTAGGGCCGCGGCTCTGGCCACAGCTCCCACGCCCGAAGAGCCAGGAGGGAAAGCCGTGCCTCGTTGGACAGCTCTTTGGCAGCCGCTCGCGTGGCCCCACAGCCCATGGGGCTGCGGGCTTTGCAGCGGCCATCAGCCTCGGCGCCACCAGCGCCCACCTGGCGCCGCCGCGCCAGCCTGTGAAGCATTTTCCAGTAGAGCCGCGGCTCTGGCCACAGCTCCCACGCCCGAAGAGCCAGGAGGGAAAGCCGTGCCTCGTTGCAAAGCTCTTTGGCAGCCGCTCGCGTGGCCCCACAGCCCATGGGGCTGCGGGCTTTCCCTCAGCCGTCAGCCTCGGCGCCACCGGCGCCCACCTGGCGCCGCCGCGCCAGCCCCCGAAGCATTTTCCGGTAGGGCCGCGGCTCTGGCCACAGCTCCCACGCCCGAAGAGCCAGGAGGGAAAGCCGTGCCTCGTTGGAAAGCTCTTTGAGAGCCGCTCGCGTGGCCCCACAGCCCGTGGGGCTGCGGACTTTCTGTCAGCCGTCAGCCTCGGTGCCACCGGCGCCCACCTGGCGCCGCCGCGCCAGCCTGCGAAGCATTTTCCGGTAGGGCCGCGTCTCTGGCCACAGCTCCCACGCCCGAAGAGCCAGGAGGGAAAGCCGTGCCTCGTTGGAAAGCTCTTTGGCAGCCGCTCGCGTGGCCCCACAGCCCGTGGGGCTGCGGGCTTTCTGTCAGCCGTCAGCCTCGGCGCCACCATCGCCTACGTGGCGCCACCGCGCCAGCCTGCGAAGCATTTTCCGGTAGGGCCGCGGATCTGGCCACAGCTCCCACGCCCGAAGAGCCAGGAGGGAAAGCCGTGCCTCGTTGGAAAGCTCTTTGGCAGCCGCTCGCGTGGCCCCACAGCCCGTGGGGCTGCGAGCTTTGCAGCGGCCGTCAGCATCGGCGCCACCGACGCCTACGTAGCGCTGCCGCGCCAGCCTGTGAATCATTTTCCGGTAGGGCCGCGGATCTGGCCACAGCTCCCACGCCCGAAAAGCCAGGAGGGAAAGCCGTGCCTCGTTGGAAAGCTCTTTGGCAGCCGCTCGCGTGGCCCCACAGCCCGTGGGGCTGCGGGCTTTCCGGCGGCCGTAAGCCTCGGCGCCACCGGCGCCCACCTGGCGCCGCCGCGCCAGACCCCGAAGCATTTTCTGGTAGGGCCGCGGCTCTGGCCACAGCTCCCACGCCCGAAGAGCCAGGAGGGAAAGCCGTGCCTTGTTGGAAAGCTCTTTGGCAGCCGCTCGCGTGGCCCCACAGCCCATGGGGCTGCGGGCTTTGCAGCAGCCATCAGCCTCGGCGCCACCGGCGCCCACCTGGCGCCGCCGCGCCAGCCTGTGAAGCATTTTCCAGTAGGGCCGCGGCTCTGGCCACAGCTTCCACGCCCGAAGAGCCAGGAGGGAAAGCCGTGCCTCATTGGAAAGCTCTTTGGCAGCCGCTCGCGTGGCCCCACAGCCCGTGGGGCTGCGGGCTTTGCGGCGGCCGTCAGCCTCGGCGCCACCGGCGCCCACGTGGCGCCGCCGTGCCAGCACCCGAAGCATTTTCCGTTAGGGCCGCGGCTCTGGCCACAGCTCCCACGCCCGAAGAGCCAGGAGGGAAAGCCGTGCCTCATTGGAAAGCTCTTTGGCAGCCGCTCGCGTGGACCCACAGGCCATGGGGCTGCGGGCTTTCCGGCGGCCTTCAGCCTCGGCGCCACCAGCGCCCACCTGGCGCCGCCGCGCCAGCCCCCGAAGCATTTTCCAGTAGAGCCGCGGCTCTGGCCACAGCTCCCACGCCCGAAGAGCCAGGAGGGAAAGCCGTGCCTCGTTGCAAAGCTCTTTGGCAGCCGCTCGCGTGGCCCCACAGCCCATGGGGCTGCGGGCTTTCTCTCAGCCGTCAGCCTCGGCGCCACCGGCGCCCACCTGGCGCCGCCGCGCCAGCCCCCGAAGCATTTTCCGGTAGGGCCGCGGCTCTGGCCACAGCTCCCACGCCCGAAGAGCCAGGAGGGAAAGCCGTGCCTCGTTGGAAAGCTCTTTGGCAGCCGCTCGTGTGGCCCCACAGCCCATGGGGCTGCGGGCTTTCCGGCGGCCGTCAGCCTCTTCGCCACCGGCGCCCACCTGGCGACGCCGCGCCAGCCCCCGAAGCATTTTCCGGTAGGGCCGCGTCTCTGGCCACAGCTCCCACGCCCGAAGAGCCAGGAGGGAAAGCCGTGCCTCATTGGAAAGCTCTTTGGCAGCCGCTCGCGTGGTCCCACACACCGTGGGGCTGCGGGCTTTGCAGCGGCCGTCAGCCTCGGCGCCACCGGCGCCCACGTGGCGCTGCCGCGCCAGCCCCCGAAGCATTTTCCGGTAGGGCCGCGGCTCTGGCCACAGCTCCCACGCCCGAAGAGCCAGGAGGGAAAGCCGTGCCTCGTTGGAAAGCTCTTTGGCAGCCGCTCGTGTGGCCCCACATCCCATGGGGCTGCGGGCTTTCCGGCGGCCGTCAGCCTCTTCGCCACCGGCGCCCACCTGGCGCCGCCGCGCCAGCCTGCAAAGCATTTTCCGGTAGGGCCGCGTCTCTGGCCACAGCTCCCACGCCCGAAGAGCCAGGAGGGAAAGCCGTGCCTCATTGGAAAGCTCTTTGGCAGCCGCTCGCGTGGTCCCACACACCGTGGGGCTGCGGGCTTTGCAGCGGCCGTCAGCCTCGGCGCCACCGGCGCCCACGTGGCGCTGCCGCGCCAGCCTGCGAAGCATTTTCCGGTAGGGCCGCGGCTCTGGCCAAAGCTCCAACACCCGATGAGCCACGAGGGAAAGCCGTGTCTCGTTGGAAAGCTCTTTGGCAGCCGCTCGCGTGGCCCCACAGCCCGTGGGGCTGCGGGCTTTGCGGCGGCCGTCAGCCTCGGCGCCACCGGCGCCCACCTGGCGCCGCCGCGCCAGCCCCCGAAGCATTTTCCGGTAGGGCCGCGGCTCTGGCCACAGCTCCCACGCCCGAAGAGCCAGGAGGGAAAGCCGTGTCTCGTTGGAAAGCTCTTTGGCAGCCGCTCACGTAGCCCCACTGCCGTGGGGCTGCGGGCTTTGCGGCGGCCGTCAGCCTCGGCGCCACCAGCGCCTACGTGGCGGCGCCGCGCTAGCCTGCGAAGCATTTTCCGGTAGGGCCGCGGCTCTGGCCACAGCTCCCACGCCCGAAGAGCCAGGAGGGAAAGCCGTGCCTCGTTGGAAAGCTCTTTGGCAGCCGCTCGCGTGGCCCCACAGCCCGTGGGGCTGCGGGCTTTGCAGCGGCCGTCAGCATCGGCGCCACCGATGCCTACGTAGCGCTGCCGCGCCAGCCTGTGAATCATTTTCCGGTAGGGCCGCGGATCTGGCCACAGCTCCCACGCCCGAAAAGCCAGGAGGGAAAGCCGTGCCTCGTTGGAAAGCTCTTTGGCAGCCGCTCGCGTGGCCCCACAGCCCGTGGGGCTGCGGGCTTTCCGGCGGCCGTCAGCCTCGGCGCCACCGGCGCCCACGTGGCGCCGCCGCGCCAGAGCCCGAAGCATTTTCCGGTAGGGCCGCGGCTCTGGCCACAGCTCCCACGCCCGAAGAGCCAGGAGGGAAAGCCGTGCCTCATTGGAAAGCTCTTTGGCAGCCGCTCGCGTGGTCCCACACACCGTGGGGCTGCGGGCTTTGCAGCGGCCGTCAGCCTCGGCGCCACCGGCGCCCACGTGGCGCTGCCGCGCCAGCCCCCGAAGCATTTTCCGGTAGGGCCGCGTCTCTGGCCACAGCTCCCACGCCCGAAGAGCCAGGAGGGAAAGCCGTGCCTCATTGGAAAGCTCTTTGGCAGCCGCTCGCGTGGTCCCACACACCGTGGGGCTGCGGGCTTTGCAGCGGCCGTCAGCCTCGGCGCCACCGGCGCCCACGTGGCGCTGCCGCGCCAGCCCCCGAAGCATTTTCCGGTAGGGCCGCGGATCTGGCCACAGCTCCCACACCCGAAGAGCCAGGAGGGAAAGCCGTGCCTCGTTGGAAAGCTCTTTGGCAGCCGCTCGTGTGGCCCCACAGCCCATGGGGCTGCGGGCTTTCCGGCGGCCGTCAGCCTCTTCGCCACCGGCGCCCACCTGGCGCCGCCGCGCCAGCCTGCAAAGCATTTTCCGGTAGGGCCGCGTCTCTGGCCACAGCTCCCACGCCCGAAGAGCCAGGAGGGAAAGCCGTGCCTCATTGGAAAGCTCTTTGGCAGCCGCTCGCGTGGTCCCACACACCGTGGGGCTGCGGGCTTTGCAGCGGCCGTCAGCCTCGGCGCCACCGGCGCCCACGTGGCGCTGCCGCGCCAGCCTGCGAAGCATTTTCCGGTAGGGCCGCGGCTCTGGCCAAAGCTCCAACACCCGATGAGCCACGAGGGAAAGCCGTGTCTCGTTGGAAAGCTCTTTGGCAGCCGCTCGCGTGGCCCCACTGCCGTGGGGCTGCGGGCTTTGCGGCGGCCGTCAGCCTCGGCACCACCGGCGCCCACCTGGCGCCGCCGCGCCAGCCCCCGAAGCATTTTCCGGTAGGGCCGCGGCTCTGGCCACAGCTCCCACGCCCGAAGAGCCAGGAGGGAAAGCCGTGCCTCGTTGGAAAGCTCTTTGGCAGCCGCTCACGTAGCCCCACTGCCGTGGGGCTGCGGGCTTTGCGGCGGCCGTCAGCCTCGGCGCCACCAGCGCCTACGTGGCGGCGCCGCGCTAGCCTGCGAAGCATTTTCCGGTAGGGCCGCGGCTCTGGCCACAGCTCCCACGCCCGAAGAGCCAGGAGGGAAAGCCGTGCCTCGTTGGAAAGCTCTTTGGCAGCCGCTCGCGTGGCCCCACAGCCCGTGGGGCTGCGGGCTTTGCAGCGGCCGTCAGCATCGGCGCCACCGATGCCTACGTAGCGCTGCCGCGCCAGCCTGTGAATCATTTTCCGGTAGGGCCGCGGCTCTGGCCAAAGCTCCCACACCCAAAGAGCCAGGAGGGAAAGCCGTGCCTCGTTGGAAAGCTCTTTGGCAGCCGCTCGCGTGGCCCCACAGCCCGTGGGGCTGTGGGCTTTCCGGCGGCCGTCAGCCTCGGCGCCACCGGCGCCCACCTGGCGCCGCCGCGCCAGCCCCCGAAGCATTTTCCGGTAGGGCCGCATCTCGGGCCGTATCTCTGGCGACAGCTCCCACGCCGGAAGAGCCAGGAGGGAAAGCCGTGCCTCGTTGGAAAGCTCTTTGGCAGCCGCTCGCGTGGCCCCACAGCCCGTGGGGCTGCGGGCTTTCTGTCAGCCGTCAGCCTCGGCGCCACCGGCGCCCACCTGGCGCCGCCGTGCCAGCCTGCGAAGCATTTTCCGGTAGGGCCGCGGCTCTGGCCACAGCTCCCACGCCCGAAGAGCCAGGAGGAAAAGCCGTGCCTTGTTGGAAAGCTCTTTGGCAGCCGCTCGCGTGGCCCCACAGCCCGTGGGGCTGCGGGGTTTCCGGCGGCCGTCAGCCTCGGCACCACCGGCGCCCACCTGGCGCCGCTGCGCCAGCCCCCGAAGCATTTTCCGGTAGGGCCGCGTCTCTGGCCACAGCTCCCACGCCCGAAGAGCCAGGAGGAAAAGCCGTGCCTCGTTGCAAAGCTCTTTGGCAGCCGCTCACGTAGCCCCACAGCCCGTGGGGCTGCGGGCTTTCCGGCGGCCGTCAGCCTCGGCGCCACCGGCGCCCACCTGGCGCCGCTGCGCCAGCCCCCGAAGCATTTTCCGGTAGGGCCGCGTCTCTGGCCAGAGCTCCCACGCCCGAAGAGCCAGGAGGGAAAGCCGTGCCTCATTGGAAAGCTCTTTGGCAGCCGCTCGCGTGGCCCCACAGCCCGTGGGGCTGCGGGCTTTGCGGCGGCCGTCAGCCTCGGCGCCACCGGTGCCCACGTGGCGCCGCCGCGCCAGCCTGCGAAGCATTTTCCGGTAGGGCCGCGGCTCTGGCCACAGCTCCCACACCCGAAGAGCCAGGAGGGAAAGCCGTGCCTCGTTGGAAAGCTCTTTGGCAGCCGCTCGTGTGGCCCCACAGCCCGTGGGGCTGCGGGCTTTCTGTCAGCCGTCAGCCTCGGCGCCACCATCGCCTACGTGGCGCCACCGCGCCAGCCTGCGAAGCATTTTCCGGTAGGGCCGCGGATCTGGCCACAGCTCCCACGCCCGAAGAGCCAGGAGGGAAAGCCGTGCCTCGTTGCAAAGCTCTTTGGCAGCCGCTCGCGTGGCCCCACAGCCCGTGGGGCTGCGAGCTTTGCAGCGGCCGTCAGCATCGGCGCCACCGACGCCTACGTAGCGCTGCCGCGCCAGCCTGTGAATCATTTTCCGGTAGGGCCGCGGATCTGGCCACAGCTCCCACGCCCGAAGAGCCAGGAGGAAAAGCCGTGCCTTGTTGGAAAGCTCTTTGGCAGCCGCTCGCGTGGCCCCACAGCCCGTGGGGCTGCGGGCTTTACGGCGGCCGTCAGCCTCGGCGCCACCGGCGCCCACCTGGCGCCGCTGCGCCAGCCCCCGAAGCATTTTCCGGTAGGGCCGCGTCTCTGGCCACAGCTCCCACGCCCAAAGAGCCAGGAGGAAAAGCCGTGCCTCGTTGCAAAGCTCTTTGGCAGCCGCTCACGTAGCCCCACAGCCCGTGGGGCTGCGGGCTTTCCGGCGGCCGTCAGCCTCGGCGCCACCGGCGCCCACGTGGCTCCGCTGCGCCAGCCCCCGAAGCATTTTCCGGTAGGGCCGCGGATCTGGCCACAGCGCCCACGCCCGAAGAGCCAGGAGGGAAAGCCGTGCCTCGTTGGAAAGCTCTTTGGCAGCCGCTCGCGTGGCCCCACAGCCCGTGGGGCTGCGAGCTTTGCAGCGGCCGTCAGCATCGGCGCCACCGACGCCTACGTAGCGCTGCCGCGCCAGCCTGTGAATCATTTTCCGGTAGGGCCGCGGATCTGGCCACAGCTCCCACGCCCGAAGAGCCAGGAGGGAAAGCCGTGCCTCGTTGGAAAGCTCTTTGGCAGCCGCTCGCGTGGCCCCACAGCCCGTGGGGCTGCCGGCTTTCCGGCGGCCGTCAACCTCGGCGCCACCGGCGCCCACGTGGCGCCGCCGCGCCAGCCTGCGAAGCATTTTCCGGTAGGGCCGCGGCTCTGGCCACAGCTCCCACGCCCGAAGAGCCAGGAGGGAAAGCCGTGCCTCGTTGCAAAGCTCTTTGGCAGCCGCTCGCGTGGCCCCACAGCCCGTGGGTCTGCGAGCTTTGCAGCGGCCGTCAGCATCGGCGCCACCGACGCCTACGTAGCGCTGCCGCGCCAGCCTGTGAATCATTTTCCGGTAGGGCCGCGGATCTGGCCACAGCTCCCACGCCCGAAGAGCCAGGAGGAAAAGCCGTGCCTTGTTGGAAAGCTCTTTGGCAGCCGCTCGCGTGGCCCCACAGCCCGTGGGGCTGCGGGCTTTACGGCGGCCGTCAGCCTCGGCGCCACCGGCGCCCACCTGGCGCCGCTGCGCCAGCCCCCGAAGCATTTTCCGGTAGGGCCGCGTCTCTGGCCACAGCTCCCACGCCCGAAGAGCCAGGAGGAAAAGCCGTGCCTCGTTGCAAAGCTCTTTGGCAGCCGCTCACGTAGCCCCACAGCCCGTGGGGCTGCGGGCTTTCCGGCGGCCGTCAGCCTCGGCGCCACCGGCGCACACGTGGCTCCGCTGCGCCAGCCCCCGAAGCATTTTCCGGTAGGGCCGCGTCTCTGGCCACAGCTCCCACGCCCGAAGAGCCAGGAGGGAAAGCCGTGCCTCATTGGAAAGCTCTTTGGCAGCCGCTCGCGTGGCCCCACAGCCCGTGGGGCTGCGGGCTTTGCGGCGGCCGTCAGCCTCGGCGCCACCATCGCCTACGTGGCGCCACCGCGCCAGCCTGCGAAGCATTTTCCGGTAGGGCCGCGGATCTGGCCACAGCGCCCACGCCCGAAGAGCCAGGAGGGAAAGCCGTGCCTCGTTGGAAAGCTCTTTGGCAGCCGCTCGCGTGTCCCCACAGCCCGTGGGGCTGCGAGCTTTGCAGCGGCCGTCAGCATCGGCGCCACCGACGCCTACGTAGCGCTGCCGCGCCAGCCTGTGAATCATTTTCCGGTAGGGCCGCGGATCTGGCCACAGCTCCCACGCCCGAAAAGCCAGGAGGGAAAGCCGTGCCTCGTTGGAAAGCTCTTTGGCAGCCGCTCGCGTGGCCCCACAGCCTGTGGGGCTGCGGGCTTTCCGGCGGCCGTAAGCCTCGGCGCCACCGGCGCCCACGTGGCGCCGCCGCGCCAGACCCCGAAGCATTTTCCGGTAGGGCCGCGGCTCTGGCCACAGCTCCCACGCCCGAAGAGCCAGGAGGGAAAGCCGTGCCTCGTTGCAAAGCTCTTTGGCAGCCGCTCGCGTGGCCCCATAGCCCGTGGGGCTGTGGGCTTTCTGTCAGCCGTCAGCCTCGGCGCCACCGGCGCCCACCTGGCGCCGCTGCGCCAGCCCCCGAAGCATTTTCCGGTAGGGCCGCGTCTCTGGCCACAGCTCCCACGCCCGAAGAGCCAGGAGGGAAAGCCGTGTCTCATTGGAAAGCTCTTTGGCAGCCGCTCGCGTGGCCCCACAGCCCGTGGGGCTGCAGGCTTTGCGGCGGCCGTCAGCCTCGGCGCCACCGGCGCCCACGTGGCGCCGCCGCGCCAGCCTGCGAAGCATTTTCCGGTAGGGCCGCGGCTCTGGCCACAGCTCCCACGCCCGAAGAGCCAGGAGGGAAAGCCGTGCCTCATTGGAAAGCTCTTTGGCAGCCGCTCGCGTGGCCCCACAGCCCGTGGGGCTGCAGGCTTTGCGGCGGCCGTCAGCCTCGGCGCCACCGGCGCCCACGTGGCGCCGCCGCGCCAGCCTGCGAAGCATTTTCCGGTAGGGCCGCGGCTCTGGCCACAGCTCCCACGCCCGAAGAGCCAGGAGGGAAAGCCGTGCCTCATTGGAAAGCTCTTTGGCAGCCGCTCGCGCGGCCCCACAGCCCGTGGGGCTGCAGGCTTTGCGGCGGCCGTCAGCCTCGGCGCCACCGGCGCCCACGTGGCGCCGCCGCGCCAGCCTGCGAAGCATTTTCCGGTAGGGCCGCGGCTCTGGCCACAGCTCCCACGCCCGAAGAGCCAGGAGGGAAAGCCGTGCCTCATTGGAAAGCTCTTTGGCAGCCGCTCGCATGGCCCCACAGCCCGTGGGGCTGCAGGCTTTGCGGCGGCCGTCAGCCTCGGCGCCACCGGCGCCCATGTGGCGCCGCCGCGCCAGCCTGCGAAGCATTTTCCGGTAGGGCCGCGGCTCTGGCCACAGCTCCCACACCCGAAGAGCCAGGAGGGAAAGCCGTGCCTCGTTGGAAAGCTCTTTGAGAGCCGCTCGTGTGGCCCCACAGCCCGTGGGGCTGCGGGCTTTCCGGCAGCCGTCAGCCTCGGTGCCACCGGCGCCCACCTGGCGCCGCCGCGCCAGCCTGCGAAGCATTTTCCGGTAGGGCCGCGGCTCTGGCCACAGCTCCCACGCCCGAAGAGCCAGGAGGGAAAGCCGTGCCTCGTTGCAAAGCTCTTTGGCAGCCGCTCGCGTGGCCCCACAGCCCGTGGAGCTGCGGGCTTTGCGGCGGCCGTCAGCCTCGGCGCCACCGGCGCCCACCTGGCGCGGCCGCGCCAGCCCCCGAAGCATTTTCCAGTAGGGCCGCGGCTCTGGCGACAGCTCCCACGCCCGAAGAGCCAGGAGGGAAAGCCGTGCCTCGTTGGAAAGCTCTTTGGCAGCCGCTCGCGTGGCCCCACAGCCCGTGGGGCTGCGGGCTTTGCAGCGGCCATCAGCCTCGGCGCCACCAGCGCCCACCTGGCGCCGCCGCGCCAGCCTGTGAAGCATTTTCCAGTAGGGCCGCGGCTCTGGCGACAGCTTCCACGCCCGAAGAGCCAGGAGGGAAAGCCGTGCCTCATTGGAAAGCTCTTTGGCAGCCGCTCGCGTGGCCCCACAGCCCGTGGGGCTGCGGGCTTTCTGTCAGCCGTCAGCCTCGGTGCCACCGGCGCCCACCTGGCGCCGCCGCGCCAGCCTGCGAAGCATTTTCCGGTAGGGCCGCAGCTCTGGCGACAGCTCCCACGCCCGAAGAGCCAGGAGGGAAAGCCGTGCCTCGTTGCAAAGCTCTTTGGCAGCCGCTCGCGTGGCCCCACAGCCCGTGGAGCTGCGGGCTTTGCGGCGACCGTCAGCCTCGGCGCCACCGGCGCCCACCTGGCGCGGCCACGCCAGCCCCCGAAGCATTTTCCAGTAGGGCCGCGTCTCTGGCCACAGCTCCCACACCCGAAGAGCAAGGAGGGAAAGCCGTGCCTCGTTGGAAAGCTCTTTGGCAGCCGCTCGCGTGGCCCCACAGCCCGTGGGGCTGCGGGCTTTCTGTCAGCCGTCAGCCTCGGCGCCACCATCGCCTACGTGGCGCCACCGCGCCAGCCTGCGAAGCATTTTCCGGTAGGGCCGCGGATCTGGCCACAGCTCCCACGCCCGAAGAGCCAGGAGGGAAAGCCGTGCCTCGTTGGAAAGCTCTTTGGCAGCCGCTCGCGTGGCCCCACAGCCCGTGGGGCTGCGAGCTTTGCAGCGGCCGTCAGCATCGGCGCCACCGACGCCTATGTAGCGCTGCCGCGCCAGCCTGTGAATCATTTTCCGGTAGGGCCGCGGATCTGGCCACAGCTCCCACGCCCGAAGAGCCAGGAGGAAAAGCCGTGCCTTGTTGGAAAGCTCTTTGGCAGCCGCTCGCGTGGCCCCACAGCCCGTGGGGCTGCGGGCTTTACGGCGGCCGTCAGCCTCGGCGCCACCGGCGCCCACCTGGCGCCGCTGCGCCAGCCCCCGAAGCATTTTCCGGTAGGGCCGCGTCTCTGGCCACAGCTCCCACGCCCGAAGAGCCAGGAGGAAAAGCCGTGCCTCGTTGGAAAGCTCTTTGGCAGCCGCTCACGTAGCCCCACAGCCCGTGGGGCTGCGGGCTTTCCGGCGGCCGTCAGCCTCGGCGCCACCGGCGCCCACCTGGCGCCGCTGCGCCAGCCCCCGAAGCATTTTCCGGTAGGGCCGCGGATCTGGCCACAGCGCCCACGCCCGAAGAGCCAGGAGGGAAAGCCATGCCTCGTTGCAAAGCTCTTTGGCAGCCGCTCACGTAGCCCCAAAGCCCGTGGGGCTGCGGGCTTTGCGGCGGCCGTCAGCCTCGGCGCCACCGGCGCCCACGTGGCGCCGCCGCGCCAGCCTGCGAAGCATTTTCCGGTAGGGCCGCGGCTCTGGCCACAGCTCCCACACCCGAAGAGCCAGGAGGGAAAGCCGTGCCTCGTTGCAAAGCGCTTTGGCAGCTGCACGCGTGGCCCCACAGCCCGTGGGGCTGCGGGCTTTGCGGCGGCCGTCAGCCTCGGCGCCACCGGCGCCTACGTGGCGCCGCCTCACCAGCCCCCGAAGTATTTTCCAGTAGGGCCGCGGCTCTGGCCACAGCTCCCACGCCCGAAGAGCCAGGAGGGAAAGCCGTGCCTCATTGGAAAGCTCTTTGGCAGCCGCTCGCGTGGCCCCACAGCCCGTGGGGCTGCAGGCTTTGCGGCGGCCGTCAGCCTCGGCGCCACCGGCGCCCACGTGGCGCCGCCGCGCCAGCCTGCGAAGCATTTTCCGGTAGGGCCGCGGCTCTGGCCACAGCTCCCACGCCCGAAGAGCCAGGAGGGAAAGCCGTGCCTCGTTGCAAAGCTCTTTGGCAGCCGCTCGCGTGGCCCCACAGCCCGTGGGGCTGTGGGCTTTCTGTCAGCCGTCAGCCTCGGCGCCACCGGCGCCCACCTGGCGCCGCTGCGCCAGCCCCCGAAGCATTTTCCGGTAGGGCCGCGTCTCTGGCCACAGCTCCCACGCCCGAAGAGCCAGGAGGGAAAGCCGTGCCTCATTGGAAAGCTCTTTGGCAGCCGCTCGCGTGGCCCCACAGCCCGTGGGGCTGCAGGCTTTGCGGCGGCCGTCAGCCTCGGCGCCACCGGCGCCCACGTGGCGCCGCCGCGCCAGCCTGCGAAGCATTTTCCGGTAGGGCCGCGGCTCTGGCCACAGCTCCCACGCCCGAAGAGCCAGGAGGGAAAGCCGTGCCTCATTGGAAAGCTCTTTGGCAGCCGCTCGCGCGGCCCCACAGCCCGTGGGGCTGCAGGCTTTGCGGCGGCCGTCAGCCTCGGCGCCACCGGCGCCCACGTGGCGCCGCCGCGCCAGCCTGCGAAGCATTTTCCGGTAGG
Organism: Larus michahellis; assembly: GCF_964199755.1. Classification (NCBI taxonomy): domain Eukaryota; kingdom Metazoa; phylum Chordata; class Aves; order Charadriiformes; family Laridae; genus Larus; species Larus michahellis. The sequence continues at coordinate 627,084 of NW_027436004.1, forward strand.
GCCGCGGCTCTGGCCACAGCTCCCACACCCGAAGAGCCAGGAGGGAAAGCCGTGCCTCGTTGGAAAGCTCTTTGAGACCCGCTCGTGTGGCCCCACAGCCCGTGGGGCTGCGGGCTTTCTGTCAGCCGTCAGCCTCGGTGCCACCGGCGCCCACCTGGCGCCGCCGCGCCAGCCTGCGAAGCATTTTCCGGTAGGGCCGCGGCTCTGGCCACAGCTCCCACGCCCGAAGAGCCAGGAGGGAAAGCCGTGCCTCGTTGCAAAGCTCTTTGGCAGCCGCTCGCGTGGCCCCACAGCCCGTGGAGCTGCGGGCTTTGCGGCGGCCGTCAGCCTCGGCGCCACCGGCGCCCACCTGGCGCGGCCGCGCCAGCCCCCGAAGCATTTTCCGGTAGGGCCGCGGCTCTGGCCACAGCTCCCACGCCCGAAGAGCCAGGAGGGAAAGCCGTGCCTCGTTGGAAAGCTCTTTGGCAGCCGCTCGCGTGGCCCCACAGCCCGTGGGGCTGCGGGCTTTGCAGCGGCCATCAGCCTCGGCGCCACCAGCGCCCACCTGGCGCCGCCGCGCCAGCCTGTGAAGCATTTTCCAGTAGGGCCGCGGCTCTGGCGACAGCTTCCACGCCCGAAGAGCCAGGAGGGAAAGCCGTGCCTCATTGGAAAGCTCTTTGGCAGCCGCTCGCGTAGCCCCACAGCCCGTGGGGCTGCGGGCTTTCTGTCAGCCGTCAGCCTCGGTGCCACCGGCGCCCACCTGGCGCCGCCGCGCCAGCCTGCGAAGCATTTTCCGGTAGGGCCGCGTCTCTGGCGACAGCTCCCACGCCCGAAGAGCCAGGAGGGAAAGCCGTGCCTCGTTGCAAAGCTCTTTGGCAGCCGCTCGCGTGGCCCCACAGCCCGTGGAGCTGCGGGCTTTGCGGCGACCGTCAGCCTCGGCGCCACCGGCGCCCACCTGGCGCGGCCACGCCAGCCCCCGAAGCATTTTCCAGTAGGGCCGCGTCTCTGGCCACAGCTCCCACACCCGAAGAGCAAGGAGGGAAAGCCGTGCCTCGTTGGAAAGCTCTTTGGCAGCCGCTCGCGTGGCCCCACAGCCCGTGGGGCTGCGGGCTTTCTGTCAGCCGTCAGCCTCGGCGCCACCATCGCCTACGTGGCGCCACCGCGCCAGCCTGCGAAGCATTTTCCGGTAGGGCCGCGGATCTGGCCACAGCTCCCACGCCCGAAGAGCCAGGAGGGAAAGCCGTGCCTCGTTGGAAAGCTCTTTGGCAGCCGCTCGCGTGGCCCCACAGCCCGTGGGGCTGCGAGCTTTGCAGCGGCCGTCAGCATCGGCGCCACCGACGCCTATGTAGCGCTGCCGCGCCAGCCTGTGAATCATTTTCCGGTAGGGCCGCGGATCTGGCCACAGCTCCCACGCCCGAAGAGCCAGGAGGAAAAGCCGTGCCTTGTTGGAAAGCTCTTTGGCAGCCGCTCGCGTGGCCCCACAGCCCGTGGGGCTGCGGGCTTTCCGGCGGCCGTCAGCCTCGGCGCCACCGGCGCCCACCTGGCGCCGCTGCGCCAGCCCCCGAAGCATTTTCCGGTAGGGCCGCGTCTCTGGCCACAGCTCCCACGCCCGAAGAGCCAGGAGGGAAAGCCGTGCCTCATTGGAAAGCTCTTTGGCAGCCGCTCGCGTGGCCCCACAGCCCGTGGGGCTGCGGGCTTTGCGGCGGCCGTCAGCCTCGGCGCCACCGGCGCCCACGTGGCGCCGCCGCGCCAGCCTGCGAAGCATTTTCCGGTAGGGCCGCGGCTCTGGCCACAGCTCCCACACCCGAAGAGCCAGGAGGGAAAGCCGTGCCTCGTTGCAAAGCGCTTTGGCAGCTGCACGCGTGGCCCCACAGCCCGTGGGGCTGCGGGCTTTGCGGCGGCCGTCAGCCTCGGCGCCACCGGCGCCTACGTGGCGCCGCCTCACCAGCCCCCGAAGCATTTTCCGGTAGAGCCGTGTCTCTGGCGACAGCTCCCACGCCCGAAGAGCCAGGAGGGAAAGCCGTGCCTCGTTGCAAAGCTCTTTGGCAGCCGCTCGCGTGGCCCCACAGCCCGTGGGGCTGCGGGCTTTCTGTCAGTCGTCAGCCTCGGCGCCACCATCGCCTACGTGGCGCCACCGCGCCAGCCTGCGAAGCATTTTCCGGTAGGGCCGCGGCTCTGGCCACAGCTCCCACGCCCGAAGAGCCAGGAGGGAAAGCCGTGCCTCGTTGGAAAGCTCCTTGGCAGCCGCTCGCGTGGCCCCACAGCCCGTGGGGCTGCGAGCTTTGCAGCGGCCGTCAGCATCGGCGCCACCGACGCCTACGTAGCGCTGCCGCGCCAGCCTGTGAATCATTTTCCGGTAGGGCCGCGGATCTGGCCACAGCTCCCACGCCCGAAAAGCCAGGAGGGAAAGCCGTGCCTCGTTGGAAAGCTCTCTGGCAGCCGCTCGCGTGGCCCCACAGCCCGTGGGGCTGCGGGCTTTCCGGCGACCGTCAGCCTCGGCGCCACCGGCGCCCACGTGGCGCCGCCGCGCCAGACCCCGAAGCATTTTCCGGTAGGGCCGCGGCTCTGGCCACAGCTCCCACGCCCGAAGAGCCAGGAGGGAAAGCCGTGCCTCGTTGCAAAGCTCTTTGGCAGCCGCTCGCGTGGCCCCACAGCCCGTGGGGCTGCGGGCTTTCTGTCAGCCGTCAGCCTCGGCGCCACCGGCGCCCACCTGGCGCCGCCGCGCCATCCCCCGAAGCATTTTCCGGTAGGGCCGCGGCTCTGGCCACAGCTCCCACGCCCGAAGAGCCAGGAGGAAAAGCCGTGCCTTGTTGGAAAGCTCTTTGGCAGCCGCTCGCGTGGCCCCACAGCCCGTGGGGCTGCGGGCTTTCCGGCGGCCGTCAGCCTCGGCGCCACCGGCGCCCACCTGGCGCCGCTGCGCCAGCCCCCGAAGCATTTTCCGGTAGGGCCGCGTCTCTGGCCACAGCTCCCACGCCCGAAGAGCCAGGAGGAAAAGCCGTGCCTCGTTGCAAAGCTCTTTGGCAGCCGCTCACGTAGCCCCACAGCCCGTGGGGCTGCGGGCTTTGCGGCGGCCGTCAGCCTCGGCGCCACCGGCGCCCACGTGGCACCGCCGCGCCAGCCTGCGAAGCATTTTCCGGTAGGGCCGCGGCTCTGGCCACAGCTCCCACACCCGAAGAGCCAGGAGGGAAAGCCGTGCCTCGTTGCAAAGCGCTTTGGCAGCTGCACGCGTGGCCCCACAGCCCGTGGGGCTGCGGGCTTTGCGGCGGCCATCAGCCTCGGCGCCACCGGCGCCTACGTGGCGCCGCCTCACCAGCCCCCGAAGTATTTTCCAGTAGGGCCGCGGCTCTGGCCACAGCTCCCACGCCCGAAGAGCCAGGAGGGAAAGCCGTGCCTCATTGGAAAGCTCTTTGGCAGCCGCTCGTGTGGCCCCACAGCCCATGGGGCTGCGAGCTTTCCGGCAGCCTTCAGCCTCGGCGCCACCAGCGCCCACCTGGCGCCGCCGCGCCAGCCCCCGAAGCATTTTCCAGTAGAGCCGCGGCTCTGGCCACAGCTCCCACGCCCGAAGAGCCAGGAGGGAAAGCCGTGCCTCGTTGCAAAGCTCTTTGGCAGCCGCTCGCGTGGCCCCACAGCCCATGGGGCTGCGGGCTTTCCCTCAGCCGTCAGCCTCGGCGCCACCGGCGCCCACCTGGCGCCGCTGCACCAGCCCCCGAAGCATTTTCCGGTAGGGCCGCGTCTCTGGCCACAGCTCCCACGCCCGAAGAGCCAGGAGGAAAAGCCGTGCCTCGTTGGAAAGCTCTTTGGCAGCCGCTCGTGTGGCCCCACAGCCCATGGGGCTGCGGGCTTTTCGGCGGCCGTCAGCCTCTTCGTCACCGGCGCCCACGTGGCGCCGCCGCGCCAGCCTGCGAAGCATTTTCCGGTAGGGCCGCGGCTCTGGCCACAGCTCCCACACCCGAAGAGCCAGGAGGGAAAGCCGTGCCTCGTTGCAAAGCGCTTTGGCAGCTGCACGCGTGGCCCCACAGCCCGTGGGACTGCGGGCTTTGCGGCAGCCGTCAGCCTCGGCGCCACCGGCGCCTACGTGGCGCCGCCTCACCAGCCCCCGAAGCATTTTCCGGTAGGGCCGCTGCTCTGGCCACAGCTCTCACGCCCGAAGAGCCAGGAGGGAAAGCCGTGCCTCGTTGGAAAGCTCTTTGGCAGCCGCTCGCGTGGCCCCACAGCCCGTGGGGCTGCGGGCTTTGCAGTGGCCATCAGCCTCGGCGCCACCAGCGCCCACCTGGCGCCGCCGCGCCAGCCTGTGAGGCATTTTCCAGTAGGGCCGTGGCTCTGGCCACAGCTTCCACGCCCGAAGAGCCAGGAGGGAAAGCCGTGCCTCATTGGAAAGCTCTTTGGCAGCCGCTCGCGTGGCCCCACAGCCCGTGGGGCTGCGGGCTTTGCGGTGGCCGTCAGCCTCGGCGCCACCGGCGCCCACGTGGCGCCGCCGCGCCAGCACCCGAAGCATTTTCCGGTAGGGCCGCGGCTCTGGCCACAGCTCCCACGCCCGAAGAGCCAGGAGGGAAAGCCGTGCCTCATTGGAAAGCGCTTTGGCAGCCGCTCGTGTGGCCCCACAGCCCATGGGGCTGCGGGCTTTCCGGCGGCCTTCAGCCTCGGCGCCACCAGCGCCCACCTGGCGCCGCCGCGCCAGCCCCCGAAGCATTTTCCAGTAGAACCGCGGCTCTGGCCACAGCTCCCACGCCCGAAGAGCCACGAGGGAAAGCCGTGCCTCGTTGCAAAGCTCTTTGGCAGCCGCTCGCGTGGCCCCACAGCCCATGGGGCTGCGGGCTTTCCGGCGGCCTTCAGCCTCGGCGCCACCAGCGCCCACCTGGCGCCGCCGCGCCAGCCCCCGAAGCATTTTCCAGTAGAGCCGCGGCTCTGGCCACAGCTCCCACGCCCGAAGAGCCAGGAGGGAAAGCCGTGCCTCGTTGCAAAGCTCTTTGGCAGCCGCTCGCGTGGCCCCACAGCCCATGGGGCTGCGGGCTTTACGGCGGCCGTCAGCCTCTTCGCCACCGGACCCACCTGGCGACGCCGCGCCAGCCCCTGAAGCATTTTCCGGTAGGGCCGCGTCTCTGGCCACAGCTCCCATGCCCGAAGAGCCAGGAGGGAAAGCCGTGCCTCATTGGAAAGCTCTTTGGCAGCCGCTCGCGTGGTCCCACACACCGTGGGGCTGCGGGCTTTGCAGCGGCCGTCAGCCTCGGCGCCACCGGCGCCCACGTGGCGCTGCCGCGCCAGCCTGCGAAGCATTTTCCGGTAGGGCCGCGGCTCTGGCCAAAGCTCCCACACCCGATGAGCCAGGAGGGAAAGCCGTGTCTCGTTGGAAAGCTCTTTGGCAGCCGCTCGCGTGGCCCCACTGCCGTGGGGCTGCGGGCTTTGCGGCGGCTGTCGGCCTCGGCGCCACCGGCGCCCACGTGTCACCGCCACGCCAGCCCCCGGAAGCATTTTCCGGTAGGGCCGCGGCTCTGGCCACAGCTCCCACGCCCGAAGAGCCAGGAGGGAAAGCCTTTCCTCGTTGCAAAGCTCTTTGGCAGCCGCTCGCGTGGCCCCACAGCCCGTGGAGCTGCGGGCTTTCCGGCGGCCGTCAGCCTCGGCGCCACCGGCGCCCACCTGGCGACGCCGCGCCAGCCCCCGAAGCATTTTCCGGTAGGGCCGCGGCTCTGGCCACAGCTCCCACGCCCGAAGAGCCAGGAGGGAAAGCCGTGCCTCGTTGGAAAGCTCTTTCGCAGCCGCTCGCGTGGCCCCACAGCCCGTGGGGCTGCGGGCTTTCCGGCGGCCGTCAGCCTCGGCGCCACCGGCGCCCACCTGGCGCCGCCGCGCCACCCTGTGAATCATTTTCCGGTACGGCCGCGTCTCTGGCCACAGCTCCCAGGCCCGAAGAGCCAGGAGGGAAAGCCGTGCCTCGTTGGAAAGCTCTTTGGCAGCCGCTCGCGTGGCCCCACACACCGTGGGGCTGCGGGCTTTCCGGCGGCCGTCAGCCTCGGCGCCACCGGCGCCCACCTGGCGCCGCCGCGCCAGCCCCCGAAGCATTTTCCGGTAGGGCCGTGGCTCTGGCCACAGCTCCCACGCCCGAAGAGCCAGGAGGGAAAGCCGTGCCTCGTTGGAAAGCTCTTTGGCAGCCGCTCGTGTGGCCCCACAGCCCATGGGGCTGCGGGCTTTCCGGCGGCCGTCAGTCTCTTCGCCACCGGCGCCCACCTGGCGACGCCGCGCCAGCCTGCGAAGCATTTTCCGGTAGGGCCGCGGCTCTGGCCACAGCTCCCACGCCCGAAGAGCCAGGAGGGAAAGCCGTGCCTCGTTGGAAAGCTCTTTGGCAGCCGCTCGCGTGGCCCCACACACCGTGGGGCTGCGGGCTTTCCGGCGGCCGTCAGCCTCTTCGCCACCGGCGCCCACGTGGCGCCGCCGCACCAGCCTGCGAAGCATTTTCCGGTAGGGCCGCGGCTCTGGCCACAGCTCCCACGCCCGAAGAGCCAGGAGGGAAAGCCATGCCTCGTTGGAAAGCTCTTTGGCAGCCGCTCACGTGGCCCCACAGCCCGTGGGGCTGCGGGCTTTCCGGCGGCCGTCAGCCTCGGCGCCACCAGCGCCTACGTGGCGCCACCGCGCTAGCCTGCGAAGCATTTTCCGGTAGGGCCGCGGCTCTGGCCACAGCTCCCACGCCCGAAGAGCCAGGAGGGAAAGCCGTGCCTCGTTGCAAAGCTCTTTGGCAGCCGCTCGCGTGGCCCCACAGCCCGTGGGGCTGCGGGCTTTCCGGCGGCCGTCAGCCTCGGCGCCACCGGCGCCTACGTAGCGCTGCCGCAACAGCCTGCGAAGCATTTTCCGGTAGGGCCGCGGCTCTGGCCACAGCTGCCACGCCCGAAGAGCCAGGAGGGAAAGCCATGCCTAGTTGCAAAGCACTTTGGCAGCCGCTCACGTAGCCCCACACACCGTGGAGCTGCGGGCTTTCCGGCGGCCGTCAGCCTCGGCGCCACCGGCGCACACGTGGCGCCGCCGCGCCAGCCTGCGAAGCATTTTCCAGTAGGGCCGCGGCTCTGGCCACAGCTCCCACGCCCGAAGAGCCAGGAGGGAAAGCCGTGCCTCGTTGCAAAGCTCTTTGGCAGCCGCTCGCGTGGCCCCACAGCCCGTGGGGCTGCGGGCTTTCTGTCAGCCGTCAGCCTCGGCGCCACCGGCGCCCACGTGGCGCCGCCGCGCCAGCCCCCGAAGCATTTTCCAGTAGGGCCGCGGCTCTGGCCACAGCTCCCACGCCCGAAGAGCCAGGAGGGAAAGCCGTGCCTCGTTGGAAAGCTCTTTGGCAGCCGCTCGCGTGGCCCCACAGCCCGTGGGGCTGCGGGCTTTGCGGCGGCCGTCAGCCTCGGCGCCACCGGCGCCCACCTGGCGCCGCCACGCCAGCCCCCGGAAGCATTTTCCGGTAGGGCCGCGTCTCTGGCCACAGCTCCCACGCCCGAAGAGCCAGGCGGGAAAGCCGTGCCTCATTGGAAAGCTCTTTGGCAGCCGCTCGCGTGGCCCCACACACCGTGGGGCTGCGGGCTTTGCAGCGGCCGTCAGCCTCGGCGCCACCGGCGCCCACGTGGCGCTGCCGCGCCAGCCTGCGAAGCATTTTCCGTTAGGGCCGCGGCTCTGGCCAAAGCTCCCACACCCGATGAGCCACGAGGGAAAGCCGTGTCTCGTTGGAAAGCTCTTTGGCAGCCCCTCGCGTGGCCCCACAGCCCGTGGGGCTGCGGGCTTTCCGGCAGCCGTCAGCCTCGGCGCCACCGGCGCCCACCTGGCGCCGCCGCGCCAGCCCCCGGAAGCATTTTCCGGTAGGGCCGCATCCCTGGCCACAGCTCCCACGCCCGAAGAGCCAGGAGGGAAAGCCATGCCTCGTTGCAAAGCTCTTTGGCAGCCGCTCGCGTGGCCCCACAGCCCGTGGGGCTGCGGGCTTTGCGGCGACCGTCAGCCTCGGCGCCACCAGCGCCTACGTGGCGCCGCCGCGCTAGCCTGCGAAGCATTTTCCGGTAGGGCCGCGGCTCTGGCCACAGCTCCCACGCCCGAAGAGCCAGGAGGGAAAGCCGTGCCTCGTTGGAAAGCTCTTTGAGAGCCGCTCGCGTGGCCCCACAGCCCGTGGGGCTGCGGGCTTTCTGTCAGCCGTCAGCCTCGGTGCCACCGGCGCCCACGTGGCGCCGCCGTGCCAGCCTGCGAAGCATTTTCCGGTAGGGCCGCGGCTCTGGCCACAGCTCCCACGCCCGAAGAGCCAGGAGGGAAAGCCTTTCCTCGTTGCAAAGCTCTTTGGCAGCCGCTCGCGTGGCCCCACAGCCCGTGGAGCTGCGGGCTTTCCGGCGGCCGTCAGCCTCGGCGCCACCGGCACCCATCTGGCGACGCCGCGCCAGCCCCCGAAGCATTTTCCGTTAGGGCCGCGGCTCTGGCCACAGCTCCCACGCCCGAAGAGCCAGGAGGGAAAGCCGTGCCTCGTTGGAAAGCTCTTTGGCAGCCGCTCGCGTGGCCCCACAGCCCATGGGGCTGCGGGCTTTCCGGCGGCCGTCAGCCTCGGAGCCACCGGCGCCCACCTGGCGCCGCCGCGCCACCCTGTGAATCATTTTCCGGTAGGGCCACGGCTCTGGCCACAGCTCCCACGCCCGAAGAGCCAGGAGGGAAAGCCGTGCCTCGTTGGAAAGCTCTTTGGCAGCCGCTCGCGTGGCCCCACAGCCCGTGGGGCTGCGGGCTTTCCGGCGGCCGTCAGCCTCGGCGCCACCGGCGCCCACCTGGCGCCGCCGCGCCAGCCCCCGAAGCATTTTCCGTTAGGGCCGCGGCTCTGGCCACAGCTCCCACGCCCGAAGAGCCAGGAGGGAAAGCCGTGCCTCGTTGGAAAGCTCTTTGGCAGCCGCTCGCGTGGCCCCACAGCCCATGGGGCTGCGGGCTTTCCGGTGGCCGTCAGCCTCGGCGCCACCGGCGCCCACCTGGTGCTGTAGCGCCAGCCCCCGAAGCATTTTCCGGTAGGGCCGCGGCTCTGGCCACAGCTCCCACGCCCGAAGAGCCAGGAGGGAAAGCCGTGCCTCGTTGGAAAGCTCTTTGGCAGCCGCTCGCGTGGCCCCACAGCCCGTGGGGCTGCGGGCTTTGCGGCGGCCGTCAGCCTCGGCGCCACCGGCGCCCACGTGGCGCCGCCGCACCAGCCTGCGAAGCATTTTCCGGTAGGGCCGCGGCTCTGGCCACAGCTCCCACGCCCGAAGAGCCAGGAGGGAAAGCCGTGCCTCGTTGCAAAGCTCTTTGCAGCCGCTCGCGTGGCCCCACAGCCCGTGGGGCTGCGGGCTTTCCGGCGGCCGTCAGCCTCGGCGCCACCGGCGCACACGTGGCGCCGCCGCGCCAGCCCCCGAAGCATTTTCCAGTAGGGCCGCGGCTCTGGCCACAGCTCCCACGCCCGAAGAGCCAGGAGGGAAAGCCGTGCCTCGTTGGAAAGCTCTTTGGCAGCCGCTCGCGTGGCCCCACAGCCCGTGGGGCTGCGGGCTTTCTGTCAGCCGTCAGCCTCGGCGCCACCGGCGCCCACGTGGCACCGCCGCGCCAGCCCCCGAAGCATTTTCCGGTAGGGCCGCGGCTCTGGCCACAGCTCCCACGCCCGAAGAGCCAGGAGGGAAAGCCGTGCCTCGTTGGAAAGCTCTTTGGCAGCCGCTCGCGTGGCCCCACAGCCCGTGGGGCTGCGGGCTTTGTGGCGGCCGTCAGCCTCGGCGCCACCGGCGCCCACCTGGCGCCGCCACGCCAGCCCCCGGAAGCATTTTCCGGTAGGGCCGCGTCTCTGGCCACAGCTCCCACGCCCGAAGAGCCAAGCGGGAAAGCCGTGCCTCATTGGAAAGCTCTTTGAGAGCCGCTCGCGTGGCCCCACAGCCCGTGGGGCTGCGGGCTTTCTGTCAGCCGTCAGCCTCGGTGCCACCGGCGCCCACCTGGCGCCGTCGTGCCAGCCTGCGAAGCATTTTCCGGTAGGGCCGCGGCTCTGGCCACAGCTCCCACGCCCGAAGAGCCAGGAGGGAAAGCCTTTCCTCGATGCAAAGCTCTTTGGCAGCCGCTCGCGTGGCCCCACAGCCCGTGGAGCTGCGGGCTTTCCGGCGGCCGCCAGCCTCGGCGCCACCGGCGCCCACCTGGCGACGCCGCGCCAGCCCCCGAAGCATTTTCCGGTAGGGCCGCGGCTCTGGCCACAGCTCCCACGCCCGAAGAGCCAGGAGGGAAAGCCGTGCCTCGTTGGAAAGCTCTTTGGCAGCCGCTCGCGTGGCCCCACAGCCCATGGGGCTGCGGGCTTTCCGGCGGCCGTCAGCCTCGGCTCCACCGGCGCCCACCTGGCGCCGCCGCGCCACCCTGTGAATCATTTTCCGGTACGGCCGCGTCTCTGGCCACAGCTCCCACGCCCGAAGAGCCAGGAGGGAAAGCCGTGCCTCGTTGGAAAGCTCTTTGGCAGCCGCTCGCGTGGCCCCACAGCCCGTGGGGCTGCGGGCTTTCCGGCGGCCGTCAGCCTCGGCGCCACCGGCGCCCACCTGGCGCCGCTGCGCCAGCCCCCGAAGCATTTTCCGTTAGGGCCGCGGCTCTGGCCACAGCTCCCACGCCCGAAGAGCCAGGAGGGAAAGCCGTGCCTCGTTGGAAAGCTCTTTGGCAGCCGCTCGTGTGGCCCCACAGCCCATGGGGCTGCGGGCTTTCCGGCGGCCGTCAGCCTCTTCGCCACCGGCGCCCACCTGGCGACGCCGCGCCAGCCTGCGAAGCATTTTGCGGTAGGGCCGCGTCTCTGGCCACAGCTCCCACGCCCGAAGAGCCAGGAGGGAAAGCCGTGCCTCGTTGGAAAGCTCTTTGGCAGCCGCTCGCGTGGCCCCACAGCCCATGGGGCTGCGGGCTTTCCGGCGGCCGTCAGCCTCGGCGCCACCGGCGCCCACGTGGCACCGCCGCACCAGCCTGCGAAGCATTTTCCGGTAGGGCCGCGGCTCTGGCCACAGCTCCCACGCCCGAAGAGCCAGGAGGGAAAGCCGTGCCTCATTGGAAAGCTCTTTGGCAGCCGCTCGCGTGGCCCCACAGCCCGTGGGGCTGCGGGCTTTCTGTCAGCCGTCAGCCTCGGTGCCACCGGCGCCCACCTGGTGCTGTAGCACCAGCCCCCGAAGCATTTTCCGGTAGGGCCGCGGCTCTGGCCACAGCTCCCACGCCCGAAGAGCCAGGAGGGAAAGCCGTGCCTCGTTGGAAAGCTCTTTGGCAGCCGCTCGCGTGGCCCCACACCCCGTGGGGCTGCGAGCTTTCCGGCGGCCGTCAGCCTCTTCGCCACCGGCGTCCACCTGGCGACGCCGCGCCAGCCCCCGAAGCATTTTCCGGTAGGGCCGCGTCTCTGGCCACAGCTCCCACGCCCGAAGAGCCAGGAGGGAAAGCCGTGCCTCGTTGGAAAGCTCTTTGGCAGCCGCTCGCGTGGCCCCACAGCCCGTGGGGCTGCGGGCTTTCCGGCGGCCGTCAGCCTCGGCGCCACCGGCGCCCACCTGGCGCCGCTGCGCCAGCCCCCGAAGCATTTTCCGTTAGGGCCGCGGCTCTGGCCACAGCTCCCACGCCCGAAGAGCCAGGAGGGAAAGCCGTGCCTCGTTGGAAAGCTCTTTGGCAGCCGCTCGCGTGGCCCCACAGCCCATGGGGCTGCGGGCTTTCCGGCGGCCGTCAGCCTCGGCGCCACCGGCGCCCACGTGGCACCGCCGCACCAGCCTGCGAAGCATTTTCCGGTAGGGCCGCGGCTCTGGCCACAGCTCCCACGCCCGAAGAGCCAGGAGGGAAAGCCGTGCCTCATTGGAAAGCTCTTTGGCAGCCGCTCGCGTGGCCCCACAGCCCGTGGGGCTGCGGGCTTTCCAGCGGCCGTCAGCCTCGGCGCCACCGGCGCCCATGTGGCGCCGCTGCGCCAGCCTGCGAAGCATTTTCCAGTAGGGCCGTGGCTCTGGCCACAGCTCCCACGCCCGAAGAGCCAGGAGGGAAAGCCGTGCCTCGTTGCAAAGCTCTTTGGCAGCCGATCGCGTGGCCCCACACACCGTGGGGCTGCAGGCTTTGCGACGGCTGTCAGCCTCGGCGCCACAGGCGCCCACGTGGGGCCGCCGCGCCAGCCCCCGAAGCATTTTCCGGTAGGGCCACGGCTCTGGCCACAGCTCCCACGCCCGAAGAGCCAGGAGGGAAAGCCGTGCCTCGTTGGAAAGCTCTTTGGCAGCCGCTCGCGTGGCCCCACAGCCCGTGGGGCTGCGGGCTTTCTGGTGGCCGTCAGCCTCGGCGCCACCGGCGCCCACCTGGTGCTGTAGCACCAGCCCCCGAAGCATTTTCCGGTAGGGCCGCGGCTCTGGCCACAGCTCCCACGCCCGAAGAGCCAGGAGGGAAAGCCGTGCCTCGTTGCAAAGCTCTTTGGCAGCCGCTCGCGTGGCCCCACACCCCGTGGTGCTGCGAGCTTTCCGGCGGCCGTCAGCCTCTTCGCCACCGGCGTCCACCTGGCGACGCCGCGCCAGCCCCCGAAGCATTTTCCGGTAGGGCCGCGTCTCTGGCCACAGCTCCCACGCCCGAAGAGCCAGGAGGGAAAGCCGTGCCTCGTTGGAAAGCTCTTTGGCAGCCGCTCGCGTGGCCCCACAGCCCATGGGGCTGCGGGCTTTCCGGCGGCCGTCAGCCTCGGCGCCACCGGCGCCCACGTGGCGCCGCCGCACCAGCCTGCGAAGCATTTTCCGGTAGGGCCGCGGATCTGGCCACAGCTCCCACGCCCGAAGAGCCAGGAGGGAAAGCCGTGCCTCGTTGGAAAGCTCTTTGGCAGCCGCTCGCGTGGCCCCACAGCCCGTGGGGCTGCGGGCTTTCCAGCGGCCGTCAGCCTCGGCGCCACCGGCGCCCATGTGGCCCCGCTGCGCCAGCCTGCGAAGCATTTTCCCGTAGGGGCGCGGCTCTGGCCACAGCTCCCACGCCCGAAGAGCCAGGAGGGAAAGCCGTGCCTCGTTGCAAAGCTCTTTGGCAGCCGATCGCGTGGCCCCACACACCGTGGGGCTGCGGGCTTTGCGACGGCTGTCAGCCTCGGCGCCACAGGCGCCCACGTGGGGACGCCGCGCCAGCCCCCGAAGCATTTTCCGGTAGGGCCACGGCTCTGGCCACAGCTCCCACGCCCGAAGAGCCAGGAGGGAAAGCCGTGCCTCGTTGGAAAGCTCTTTGGCAGCCGCTCGCATGGCCCCACACACCGTGGGGCTGCGGGCTTTGCGGCGGCCGTCAGCCTCGGCGCCACCGGCGCTCACGTGGCGCCGCCGCGCCAGCCCCCGAAGCATTTTCCAGTAGGGCAGCGGCTCTGGCCACAGCTCCCACGCCCGAAGAGCCAGGAGGGAAAGCCGTGCCTCGTTGGAAAGCTCTTTGGCAGCCGCTCGCGTGGCCCCACAGCCCGTGGGGCTGCGGGCTTTCTGTCAGCCATCAGCCTCGGCGCCACCGGCGCCCACGTGGCGCCGCCGCGCCAGCCCCCGAAGCATTTTCCAGTAGGGCCGCGGCTCTGGCCACAGCTCCCACGCCCGAAGAGCCAGGAGGGAAAGCCGTGCCTCGTTGGAAAGCTCTTTGGCAGCCGCTCGCGTGGCCCCACAGCCCGTGGGGCTGCGGGCTTTGCGACGGCTGTCAGCCTCGGCGCCACAGGCGCCCACGTGGGGCCACCGCGCCAGCCCCGGAAGCATTTTCCGGTAGGGCCACGGCTCTGGCCACAGCTCCCACGCCCGAAGAGCCAGGAGGGAAAGCCGTGCCTCGTTGGAAAGCTCTTTGGCAGCCGCTCGCATGGCCCCACACACCGTGGGGCTGCGGGCTTTGCGGCGGCCATCAGCCTCGGCGCCACCGGCGCCCACGTGGGGCCGCCGCGCCAGCCCCCGAAGCATTTTCCGGTAGGGCCACGGCTCTGGTCACAGCTCCCACGCCCGAAGAGCCAGGAGGGAAAGCCATGCCTCGTTGGAAAGCTCTTTGGCAGCCGCTCGTGTGGCCCCACAGCCCATGGGGCTGCGGGCTTTCCGGCGGCCGTCAGCCTCTTCGCCACCGGCGTCCACCTGGCGACGCCGCGCCAGCCCCCGAAGCATTTTCCGGTAGGGCCGCGTCTCTGGCCACAGCTCCCACGCCCGAAGAGCCAGGAGGGTAAGCCGTGCCTCGTTGCAAAGCTCTTTGGCAGCCGCTCGCGTGGCCCCACAGCCCATGGGGCTGCGGGCTTTCCGGCGGCCGTCAGCCTCGGCGCCACCGGCGCCCACGTGGCGCCGCCGCACCAGCCTGCGAAGCATTTTCCGGTAGGGCCGCGGCTCTGGCCACAGCTCCCACGCCCGAAGAGCCAGGAGGGAAAGCCGTGCCTCGTTGGAAAGCTCTTTGGCAGCCGCTCGCGTGGCCCCACAGCCCGTGGGGCTGCGGGCTTTCCAGCGGCCGTCAGCCTCGGCGCCACCGGCGCCCATGTGGCGCCGCTGCGCCAGCCTGCGAAGCATTTTCCCGTAGGGGCGCGGCTCTGGCCACAGCTCCCACGCCCGAAGAGCCAGGAGGGAAAGCCGTGCCTCGTTGCAAAGCTCTTTGGCAGCCGATCGCGTGGCCCCACACACCGTGGGGCTGCGGGCTTTGCGACGGCTGTCAGCCTCGGCGCCACAGGCGCCCACGTGGGGACGCCGCGCCAGCCCCCGAAGCATTTTCCGGTAGGGCCACGGCTCTGGCCACAGCTCCCACGCCCGAAGAGCCAGGAGGGAAAGCCGTGCCTCGTTGGAAAGCTCTTTGGCAGCCGCTCGCATGGCCCCACACACCGTGGGGCTGCGGGCTTTGCGGCGGCCATCAGCCTCGGCGCCACCGGCGCCCATGTGGGGCCGCCGCGCCAGCCCCCGAAGCATTTTCCGGTAGGGCCACGGCTCTGGCCACAGCTCCCACGCCCGAAGAGCCAGGAGGGAAAGCCATGCCTCGTTGGAAAGCTCTTTGGGAGCCGCTCGCGTGGCCCCACAGCCCGTGGAGCTGCGGGTTTTGCGGCGGCCGTCAGCCTCGGCGCCACCGGCGCTCACGTGGCGCCGCCGCGCCAGCCCCCGAAGCATTTTCCAGTAGGGCCGCGGCTCTGGCCACAGCTCCCACGCCCGAAGAGCCAGGAGGGAAAGCCGTGCCTCGTTGGAAAGCTCTTTGGCAGCCGCTCGCGTGGCCCCACAGCCCGTGGGGCTGCGGGCTTTCTGACAGCCGTCAGCCTCGGCGCCACCGGCGCCCACGTGGCGCCGCCGCGCCAGCCCCCGAAGCATTTTCCAGTAGGGCCGCGGCTCTGGCCACAGCTCCCACGCCCGAAGAGCCAGGAGGGAAAGCCGTGCCTCGTTGGAAAGCTCTTTGGCAGCCGCTCGCGTGGCCCCACAGCCCGTGGGGCTGCGGGCTTTCCGGTGGCGGTCAGCCTCGGCGCCACCGGCGCCCACCTGGTGCTGTAGCACCAGCCCCCGAAGCATTTTCCGGTAGGGCCGCGGCTCTGGCCACAGCTCCCACGCCCGAAGAGCCAGGAGGGAAAGCCGTGCCTCGTTGGAAAGCTCTTTGGCAGCCGCTCGCGTGGCCCCACACCCCGTGGGGCTGCGAGCTTTCCGGCGGCCGTCAGCCTCTTCGCCACCGGCGTCCACCTGGCGACGCCGCGCCAGCCCCCGAAGCATTTTCCGGTAGGGCCGCGTCTCTGGCCACAGCTCCCACGCCCAAAGAGCCAGGAGGGAAAGCCGTGCCTCGTTGGAAAGCTCTTTGGCAGCCGCTCGCGTGGCCCCACAGCCCATGGGGCTGCGGGCTTTCCGGCGGCCGTCAGCCTCGGCGCCACCGGCGCCCACGTGGCGCCGCCGCACCAGCCTGCGAAGCATTTTCCGGTAGGGCCGCGGCTCTGGCCACAGCTCCCACGCCCGAAGAGCCAGGAGGGAAAGCCGTGCCTCGTTGCAAAGCTCTTTGGCAGCCGATCGCGTGGCCCCACACACCGTGGGGCTGCGGGCTTTGCGACGGCTGTCAGCCTCGGCGCCACAGGCGCCCACGTGGGGCCACCGCGCCAGCCCCTGAAGCATTTTCCGGTAGGGCCACGGCTCTGGCCACAGCTCCCACGCCCGAAGAGCCAGGAGGGAAAGCCGTGCCTCGTTGGAAAGCTCTTTGGCAGCCGCTCGCATGGCCCCACACACCGTGGGGCTGCGGGCTTTGCGGCGGCCATCAGCCTCGGCGCCACCGGCGCCCACGTGGGGCCGCCGCGCCAGCCCCCGAAGCATTTTCCGGTAGGGCCACGGCTCTGGTCACAGCTCCCACGTCCGAAGAGCCAGGAGGGAAAGCCATGCCTCGTTGGAAAGCTCTTTGGGAGCCGCTCGCGTGGCCCCACAGCCCGTGGAGCTGCGGGTTTTGCGGCGGCCGTCAGCCTCGGCGCCACCGGCACCCACCTGGCGCCGCTGCGCCAGACCCTGAAGCATTTTCCGGTAGGGCCGCGTCTCTGGCCACAGCTCCCACGCCCGAAGAGCCAGGAGGGAAAGCCGTGCCTCGTTGGAAAGCTCTTTGGCAGCCGCTCGCGTGGCCCCACAGCCCGTGGGGCTGCGGGCTTTCCGGCGGCAATCAGCCTCAGCGCCACGGGCGCCGACATGGGGCCGCCGCGACAGACCCCAAAGCATTTTCCGGTAGGGCCGCGGCTCTGGCCACAGCTCCCACGCCCGAAGAGCCAGGAGGAAAAGCCGTGCCTCGTTGGAAAGCTCTTTGGCAGCCGCTCGCGTGGCCCCACAGCCCGTGGGGCTGCGGGCTTTCCGGCGGCCGTCAGCCTCTCAGCCACCGGCGCCCATGTGGCGCCGCCGCGCCACCCTACGAAGCATTTTCCGGTAGGGCCGCGGCTCTGGCCACAGCTCCCACGCCCAAAGAGCCAGGAGGGAAAGCCGTGCCTCGTTGGAAAGCTCTTTGGCAGCCACTCGCGTGGCCCCACAGCCCGTCGGGCTGCGGGCTTTCCGGCGGCAAGCAGCGTCGGCGCCACCGGCACCCACGTTGCGCCGCCGTGCCAGCCTGCGAAGCATTTTCCGGTAGGGCCGCGGCTCTGGCCACAGCTCCCACGCCCAAAGAGCCAGGAGGGAAAGCCGTGCCTCGTTGGAAAGCTCTTTGGCAGCCGCTCGCGTGGCCCCACACACCGTGGGGCTGCGGGCTTTCCGACGGCCATCAGCCTCGGCGCCACCGGCGCCCACGTTGGGCCGCCGCGCCAGCCCCTGAAGCATTTTCTGGTAGGGCCGCGGCTCTGGCCACAGCTCCCACGCCCGAAGAGCCAGGAGGGAAAGCCGTGCCTCGTTGCAAAGCTCTTTGGCAGCCGCTCGCGTGGCCCCACAGCCCATGGGGCTGCGGGCTTTCCGGCGGCCGTCAGCCTCTCAGCCACCGGCGTCCACCTGGCGACGCCGCGCCAGCCCCCGAAGCATTTTCCGGTAGGGCCGCGTCTCTGGCCACAGCTCCCACGCCCGAAGAGCCAGGAGGGAAAGCCGTGCCTCGTTGGAAAGCTCTTTGGCAGCCGCTCGCGTGGCCCCACAGCCCATGGGGCTGCGGGCTTTCCGGCGGCCGTCAGCCTCGGCGCCACCGGCGCCCACGTGGCGCCGCCGCACCAGCCTGCGAAGCATTTTCCGGTAGGGCCGCGGCTCTGGCCACAGCTCCCACGCCCGAAGAGCCAGGAGGGAAAGCCGTGCCTCGTTGGAAAGCTCTTTGGCAGCCGATCGCGTGGCCCCACAGCCCGTGGGGCTGCGGGCTTTCCGGCGGCCGTCAGCCTCGGCGCCACCGGCGCCCACCTGGCGCCGCCGCGCCAGCCCCCGAAGCATTTTCCGGTAGGGCCGCGGCTCTGGCCACAGCTCCCACGCCCGAAGAGCCAGGAGGGAAAGCCGTGCCTCGTTGGAAAGCTCTTTGGCAGCCGCTCGTGTGGCCCCACAGCCCATGGGGCTGCGGGCTTTCCGGCGGCCGTCAGCCTCTTCGCCACCGGCGTCCACCTGGCGACGCCGCGCCAGCCCCCGAAGCATTTTCCGGTAGGGCCGCGTCTCTGGCCACAGCTCCCACGCCCGAAGAGCCAGGAGGGTAAGCCGTGCCTCGTTGCAAAGCTCTTTGGCAGCCGATCGCGTGGCCCCACACACCGTGGGGCTGCGGGCTTTGCGACGGCTGTCAGCCTCGGCGCCACAGGCGCCCACGTGGGGACGCCGCGCCAGCCCCCGAAGCATTTTCCGGTAGGGCCACGGCTCTGGCCACAGCTCCCACGCCCGAAGAGCCAGGAGGGAAAGCCGTGCCTCGTTGGAAAGCTCTTTGGCAGCCGCTCGCATGGCCCCACACACCGTGGGGCTGCGGGCTTTGCGGCGGCCGTCAGCCTCGGCGCCACCGGCGCTCACGTGGCGCCGCCGCGCCAGCCCCCGAAGCATTTTCCAGTAGGGCCGCGGCTCTGGCCACAGCTCCCACGCCCGAAGAGCCAGGAGGGAAAGCCGTGCCTCGTTGCAAAGCTCTTTGGCAGCCGATCGCGTGGCCCCACAGCCCGTGGGGCTGCGGGCTTTCTGTCAGCCGTCAGCCTCGGCGCCACCGGCGCCCACGTGGCGCCGCCGCGCCAGCCCCCGAAGCATTTTCCAGTAGGGCCGCGGCTCTGGCGACAGCTCCCACGCCCGAAGAGCCAGGAGGGAAAGCCGTGCCTCGTTGGAAAGCTCTTTGGCAGCCGCTCGCGTGGCCCCACAGCCCGTGGGGCTGCGGGCTTTCCGGTGGCCGTCAGCCTCGGCGCCACCGGCGCCCACCTGGTGCTGTAGCACCAGCCCCCGAAGCATTTTCCGGTAGGGCCGCGGCTCTGGCCACAGCTCCCACGCCCGAAGAGCCAGGAGGGAAAGCCGTGCCTCGTTGGAAAGCTCTTTGGCAGCCGCTCGCGTGGCCCCACACCCCGTGGGGCTGCGAGCTTTCCGGCGGCCGTCAGCCTCTTCGCCACCGGCGTCCACCTGGCGACGCCGCGCCAGCCCCCGAAGCATTTTCCGGTAGGGCCGCGTCTCTGGCCACAGCTCCCACGCCCGAAGAGCCAGGAGGGAAAGCCGTGCCTCGTTGGAAAGCTCTTTGGCAGCCGCTCGCGTGGCCCCACAGCCCATGGGGCTGCGGGCTTTCCGGCGGCCGTCAGCCTCGGCGCCACCGGCGCCCACGTGGCGCCGCCGCACCAGCCTGCGAAGCATTTTCCGGTAGGGCCGCGGCTCTGGCCACAGCTCCCACGCCCGAAGAGCCAGGAGGGAAAGCCGTGCCTCGTTGCAAAGCTCTTTGGCAGCCGATCGCGTGGCCCCACACACCGTGGGTCTGCGGGCTTTGCGACGGCTGTCAGCCTCGGCGCCACAGGCGCCCACGTGGGGCCACCGCGCCAGCCCCGGAAGCATTTTCCGGTAGGGCCGCGGCTCTGGCCACAGCTCCCACGCCCGAAGAGCCAGGAGGGAAAGCCGTGCCTCGTTGCAAAGCTCTTTGGCAGCCGCTCGCATGGCCCCACACACCGTGGGGCTGCGGGCTTTGCGGCGGCCATCAGCCTCGGCGCCACCGGCGCCCACGTGGGGCCGCCGCGCCAGCCCCCGAAGCATTTTCCGGTAGGGCCACGGCTCTGGTCACAGCTCCCACGCCCGAAGAGCCAGGAGGGAAAGCCATGCCTCGTTGGAAAGCTCTTTGGCAGCCGCTCGTGTGGCCCCACAGCCCATGGGGCTGCGGGCTTTCCGGCGGCCGTCAGCCTCTTCGCCACCGGCGTCCACCTGGCGACGCCGCGCCAGCCCCCGAAGCATTTTCCGGTAGGGCCGCGTCTCTGGCCACAGCTCCCACGCCCGAAGAGCCAGGAGGGTAAGCCGTGCCTCGTTGGAAAGCTCTTTGGCAGCCGCTCGCGTGGCCCCACAGCCCATGGGGCTGCGGGCTTTCCGGCGGCCGTCAGCCTCGGCGCCACCGGCGCCCACGTGGCGCCGCCGCACCAGCCTGCGAAGCATTTTCCGGTAGGGCCGCGGCTCTGGCCACACCTCCCACGCCCGAAGAGCCAGGAGGGAAAGCCGTGCCTCGTTGGAAAGCTCTTTGGCAGCCGCTCGCGTGGCCCCACAGCCCGTGGGGCTGCGGGCTTTCCAGCGGCCGTCAGCCTCGGCGCCACCGGCGCCCATGTGGCGCCGCTGCGCCAGCCTGCGAAGCATTTTCCCGTAGGGGCGCGGCTCTGGCCACAGCTCCCACGCCCGAAGAGCCAGGAGGGAAAGCCGTGCCTCGTTGCAAAGCTCTTTGGCAGCCGATCGCGTGGCCCCACACACCGTGGGGCTGCGGGCTTTGCGACGGCTGTCAGCCTCGGCGCCACAGGCGCCCACGTGGGGACGCCGCGCCATCCCCCGAAGCATTTTCCAGTAGGGCCACGGCTCTGGCCACAGCTCCCACGCCCGAAGAGCCAGGAGGGAAAGCCGTGCCTCGTTGCAAAGCTCTTTGGCAGCCGATCGCGTGGCCCCACACACCGTGGGGCTGCGGGCTTTGCGACGGCTGTCAGCCTCGGCGCCACAGGCGCCCACGTGGGGACGCCGCGCCAGCCCCCGAAGCATTTTCCGGTAGGGCCACGGCTCTGGCCACAGCTCCCACGCCCGAAGAGCCAGGAGGGAAAGCCATGCCTCGTTGGAAAGCTCTTTGGGAGCCGCTCGCGTGGCCCCACAGCCCGTGGAGCTGCGGGTTTTGCGGCGGCCGTCAGCCTCGGCGCCACCGGCGCTCACGTAGCGCCGCCGCGCCAGCCCCCGAAGCATTTTCCAGTAGGGCCGCGGCTCTGGCCACAGCTCCCACGCCCGAAGAGCCAGGAGGGAAAGCCGTGCCTCGTTGGAAAGCTCTTTGGCAGCCGCTCGCGTGGCCCCACAGCCCGTGGGGCTGCGGGCTTTCTGTCAGCCGTCAGCCTCGGCGCCACCGGCGCCCACGTGGCGCCGCCGCGCCAGCCCCCGAAGCATTTTCCAGTAGGGCCGCGGCTCTGGCCACAGCTCCCACGCCCGAAGAGCCAGGAGGGAAAGCCGTGCCTCGTTGGAAAGCTCTTTGGCAGCCGCTCGCGTGGCCCCACAGCCCGTGGGGCTGCGGGCTTTGCGGCGGCCGTCAGCCTCGGCGCCACCGGCGCCCACCTGGTGCTGTAGCACCAGCCCCCGAAGCATTTTCCGGTAGGGCCGCGGCTCTGGCCACAGCTCCCACGCCCGAAGAGCCAGGAGGGAAAGCCGTGCCTCGTTGGAAAGCTCTTTGGCAGCCGCTCGCGTGGCCCCACACCCCGTGGGGCTGCGAGCTTTCCGGCGGCCGTCAGCCTCTTCGCCACCGGCGTCCACCTGGCGACGCCGCGCCAGCCCCCGAAGCATTTTCCGGTAGGGCCGCGTCTCTGGCCACAGCTCCCACGCCCAAAGAGCCAGGAGGGAAAGCCGTGCCTCGTTGGAAAGCTCTTTGGCAGCCGCTCGCGTGGCCCCACAGCCCATGGGGCTGCGGGCTTTCCGGCGGCCGTCAGCCTCGGCGCCACCGGCGCCCACGTGGCGCCGCCGCACCAGCCTGCGAAGCATTTTCCGGTAGGGCCGCGGCTCTGGCCACAGCTCCCACGCCCGAAGAGCCAGGAGGGAAAGCCGTGCCTCGTTGCAAAGCTCTTTGGCAGCCGATCGCGTGGCCCGACACACCGTGGGGCTGCGGGCTTTGCGACGGCTGTCAGCCTCGGCGCCACAGGCGCCCACGTGGGGCCACCGCGCCAGCCCCGGAAGCATTTTCCGGTAGGGCCACGGCTCTGGCCACAGCTCCCACGCCCGAAGAGCCAGGAGGGAAAGCCGTGCCTCGTTGGAAAGCTCTTTGGCAGCCGCTCGCATGGCCCCACACACCGTGGGGCTGCGGGCTTTGCGGCGGCCATCAGCCTCGGCGCCACCGGCGCCCACGTGGGGCCGCCGCGCCAGCCCCCGAAGCATTTTCCGGTAGGGCCACGGCTCTGGTCACAGCTCCCACGTCCGAAGAGCCAGGAGGGAAAGCCATGCCTCGTTGGAAAGCTCTTTGGGAGCCGCTCGCGTGGCCCCACAGCCCGTGGAGCTGCGGGTTTTGCGGCGGCCGTCAGCCTCGGCGCCACCGGCACCCACCTGGCGCCGCTGCGCCAGACCCTGAAGCATTTTCCGGTAGGGCCGCGTCTCTGGCCACAGCTCCCACGCCCGAAGAGCCAGGAGGGAAAGCCGTGCCTCGTTGGAAAGCTCTTTGGCAGCCGCTCGCGTGGCCCCACAGCCCGTGGGGCTGCGGGCTTTCCCGCGGCCGTCAGCCTCAGCGCCACCGGCGACCACATGGGGCCGCCGCGACAGACCCCAAAGCATTTTCCGGTAGGGCCGCGGCTCTGGCCACAGCTCCCACGCCCGAAGAGCCAGGAGGAAAAGCCGTGCCTCGTTGGAAAGCTCTTTGGCAGCCGCTCGCGTGGCCCCACAGCCCGTGGGGCTGCGGGCTTTCCGGCGGCCGTCAGCCTCTCAGCCACCGGCGCCCACGTGGCGCCGCCGCGCCACCCTACGAAGCATTTTCCGGTAGGGCCGCGGCTCTGGCCACAGCTCCCACGCCCAAAGAGCCAGGAGGGAAAGCCGTGCCTCGTTGGAAAGCTCTTTGGCAGCCACTCGCGTGGCCCCACAGCCCGTCGGGCTGCGGGCTTTCCGGCGGCAAGCAGCGTCGGCGCCACCGGCACCCACGTTGCGCCGCCGTGCCAGCCTGCGAAGCATTTTCCGGTAGGGCCGCGGCTCTGGCCACAGCTCCCACGCCCAAAGAGCCAGGAGGGAAAGCCGTGCCTCGTTGGAAAGCTCTTTGGCAGCCGCTCGCGTGGCCCCACACACCGTGGGGCTGCGGGCTTTCCGACGGCCATCAGCCTCGGCGCCACCGGCGCCCACGTTGGGCCGCCGCGCCAGCCCCTGAAGCATTTTCTGGTAGGGCCGCGGCTCTGGCCACAGCTCCCACGCCCGAAGAGCCAGGAGGGAAAGCCGTGCCTCGTTGGAAAGCTCTTTGGCAGCCGCTCGCGTGGCCCCACAGCCCGTGGGGCTGCGGGCTTTGCGGCGGCCGTCAGCCTCGGCGCCACCGGCGCCCACCTGGCGCCGCCGCGCCAGCCCCCGAAGCATTTTCCGGTAGGGCCGCGTCTCTGGCCACAGCTCCCACGCCCGAAGAGCCAGGAGGGAAAGCCATGCCTCGTTGGAAAGCTCTTTGGCAGCCGCTCGCGTGGTCCCACAGCCCGTGGGGCTGTGGGCTTTGTGGCGGCCATCAGCCTCGGCGCCACCGGCGCCTACGTGGCGCCGCCCCGCCAGCCTGTGAAGCATTTTCCGGTATGGCCGCGGCTCTGGCCACAGCTCCCACGCCCGAAGAGCCAGGAGGGAAAGCCGTGCCTCGTTGGAAAGCTCTTTGGCAGCCGCTCGTGTGGCCCCACAGCCCGTGGGGCTGCGGGCTTTCTGTCAGCCGTCAGCCTCGGCGCCACCGGCGCCCACGTGGCGCCGCCGCGCCAGCCCCCGAAGCATTTTCCAGTAGGGCCGCGGCTCTGGCCACAGCTCCCACGCCCGAAGAGCCAGGAGGGAAAGCCGTGCCTCGTTGGAAAGCTCTTTGGCAGACGCTCGCGTGGCCCCACAGCCCGTGGGGCTGCGGGCTTTGCGGCGGCTGTCAGCCTCGGCGCCACCGGCGCCCACCTGGCGCCGCCACGCCAGCCCCCGGAAGCATTTTCCGGTAGGGCCGCGTCTCTGGCCACAGCTCCCACGCCCGAAGAGCCAGGCGGGAAAGCCGTGCCTCATTGGAAAGCTCTTTGGCAGCCGCTCGCGTGGCCCCACAGCCCGTGGGGCTGCGGGCTTTCTGTCAGCCGTCAGCCTCGGTGCCACCGGCGCCCACGTGGCGCCGTCGTGCCAGCCTGCGAAGCATTTTCCGGTAGGGCCGCGGCTCTGGCCACAGCTCCCACGCCCGAAGAGCCAGGAGGGAAAGCCTTTCCTCGTTGCAAAGCTCTTTGGCAGCCGCTCGCGTGGCCCCACAGCCCGTGGAGCTGCGGGCTTTCCGGCGGCCGCCAGCCTCGGCGCCACCGGCACCCACCTGGCGATGCCGCGCCAGCCCCCGAAGCATTTTCCGGTAGGGCCGCGGCTCTGGCCACAGCTGCCACGCCCGAAGAGCCAGGAGGGAAAGCCGTGCCTAGTTGCAAAGCACTTTGGCAGCCGCTCACGTAGCCCCACACACCGTGGAGCTGCGGGCTTTCCGGCGGCCGTCAGCCTCGGCGCCACCGGCGCTCACGTGGCGCCGCCGCGCCAGCCCCCGAAGCATTTTCCAGTAGGGCCGCGGCTCTGGCCACAGCTCCCACGCCCGAAGAGCCAGGAGGGAAAGCCGTGCCTCGTTGGAAAGCTCTTTGGCAGCCGCTCGCGTGGCCCCACAGCCCGTGGGGCTGCGGGCTTTGCGGTGGCCGTCAGCCTCGGCGCCACCGGCGCCCACCTGGTGCTGTAGCACCAGCCCCCGAAGCATTTTCCGGTAGGGCCGCGGCTCTGGCCACAGCTCCCACGCCCGAAGAGCCAGGAGGGAAAGCCGTGCCTCGTTGGAAAGCTCTTTGGCAGCCGCTCGCGTGGCCCCACAGCCCGTGGGGCTGCGAGCTTTCCGGCGGCCGTCAGCCTCGGCGCCACCAGCGCCCACGTGGCGCCGCCGCGCCAGACCCTGAAGCATTTTCCAGTAGAGCCGCGGCTCTGGCCACAGCTCCCACGCCCGAAGAGCCAGGAGGGAAAGCCGTGCCTCGTTGCAAAGCTCTTTGCAGCCGCTCGCGTGGCCCCACAGCCCGTGGGGCTGCGGGCTTTCCGGCGGCCGTCAGCCTCGGCGCCACCGGCGCCCACCTGGCGCCGCCGCGCCAGCCCCCGAAGCATTTTCCGGTAGGGCCGCGTCTCTGGCCACAGCTCCCACGCCCGAAGAGCCAGGAGGGAAAGCCGTGCCTCGTTGGAATGCTCTTTGGCAGCCGCTCGTGTGGCCCCACAGCCCATGGGGCTGCGGGCTTTCCGGCGGCCGTCAGCCTCTTCGCCACCGGCGTCCACCTGGCGACGCCGCGCCAGCCCCCGAAGCATTTTCCGGTAGGGCCGCGTCTCTGGCCACAGCTCCCACGCCCGAAGAGCCAGGAGGGAAAGCCGTGCCTCGTTGCAAAGCTCTTTGGCAGCCGCTCGCGTGGCCCCACAGCCCATGGGGCTGCGGGCTTTCCGGCGGCCGTCAGCCTCGGCGCCACCGGCGCCCACGTGGCGCCGCCGCACCAGCCTGCGAAGCATTTTCCGGTAGGGCCGCGGCTCTGGCCACAGCTCCCACGCCCGAAGAGCCAGGAGGGAAAGCCGTGCCTCGTTGGAAAGCTCTTTGGCAGCCGCTCGCGTGGCCCCACAGCCCGTGGGGCTGCGGGCTTTCCAGCGGCCGTCAGCCTCGGCGCCACCGGCGCCCATGTGGCGCCGCTGCGCCAGCCTGCGAAGCATTTTCCAGTAGGGCCGCGGCTCTGGCCACAGCTCCCACGCCCGAAGAGCCAGGAGGGAAAGCCGTGCCTCGTTGCAAAGCTCTTTGGCAGCCGATCGCGTGGCCCCACACACCGTGGGGCTGCGGGCTTTGCGACGGCTGTCAGCCTCGGCGCCACAGGCGCCCACGAGGGGCCGCCGCGCCAGCCCCCGAAGCATTTTCCGGTAGGGCCACGGCTCTGGCCACAGCTCCCACGCCCGAAGAGCCAGGAGGGAAAGCCATGCCTCGTTGGAAAGCTCTTTGGGAGCCGCTCGCGTGGCCCCACAGCCCGTGGAGCTGCGGGTTTTGCGGCGGCCGTCAGCCTCGGCGCCACCAGCGCCCACGTGGCGCCGCCGCGCCAGCCCCTGAAGCATTTTCCAGTAGAGCCGCGGCTCTGGCCACAGCTCCCACGCCCGAAGAGCCAGGAGGGAAAGCCGTGCCTCGTTGGAAAGCTCTTTGCAGCCGCTCGCGTGGCCCCACAGCCCGTGGGGCTGCGGGCTTTCCGGCGGCCGTCAGCCTCGGCGTCACCGGCGCCCACCTGGCGCCGCCGCGCCAGCCCCCGAAGCATTTTCCGGTAGGGCCGCGGCTCTGGCCACAGCTCCCACGCCCGAAGAGCCAGGAGGGAAAGCCGTGCCTCGTTGGAAATCTCTTTGGCACCCGCTCGTGTGGCCCCACAGCCCATGGGGCTGCGGGCTTTCCGGCGGCCGTCAGCCTCGGAGCCACCGGCGTCCACCTGGCGACGCCGCGCCAGCCCCCGAAGCATTTTCCGGTAGGGCCGCGGCTCTGGCCACAGCTCCCACGCCCGAAGAGCCAGGAGGGAAAGCCGTGCCTCGTTGGAAAGCTCTTTGGCAGCCGCTCGCGTGGCCCCACAGCCCATGGGGCTGCGGGCTTTCCGGCGGCCGTCAGCCTCGGCGCCACCGGCGCCCATGTGGCGCCGCCGCACCAGCCTGCGAAGCATTTTCCGGTAGGGCCGCGGCTCTGGCCACAGCTCCCACACCCGAAGAGCCAGGAGGGAAAGCCGTGCCTCGTTGGAAAGCTCTTTGGCAGCCGCTCGCGTGGCCCCACAGCCCGTGGGGCTGCGGGCTTTCCAGCGGCCGTCAGCCTCGGCGCCACCGGCGCCCATGTGGCGCCGCTGCGCCAGCCTGCGAAGCATTTTCCCGTAGGGCCGCGGCTCTGGCCACAGCTCCCACGCCCGAAGAGCCAGGAGGGAAAGCCGTGCCTCGTTGCAAAGCTCTTTGGCAGCCGATCGCGTGGCCCCACACACCGTGGGGCTGCGGGCTTTGCGACGGCTGTCAGCCTCGGCGCCACAGGCGCCCACGTGGGGCCGCCGCGCCAGCCCCCGAAGCATTTTCCGGTAGGGCCACGGCTCTGGCCACAGCTCCCACGCCCGAAGAGCCAGGAGGGAAAGCCGTGCCTCGTTGGAAAGCTCTTTGGCAGCCGCTCGCATGGCCCCACACACCGTGGGGCTGCGGGCTTTGCGGCGGCCATCAGCCTCGGCGCCACCGGCGCCCACGTGGGGCCGCCGCGCCAGCCCCCGAAGCATTTTCCGGTAGGGCCACGGCTCTGGCCACAGCTCCCACGCCCGAAGAGCCAGGAGGGAAAGCCATGCCTCGTTGGAAAGCTCTTTGGGAGCCGCTCGCGTGGCCCCACAGCCCGTGGAGCTGCGGGTTTTGCGGCGGCCGTCAGCCTCGGCGCCACCGGCGCTCACGTGTCGCCGCCGCGCCAGCCCCCGAAGCATTTTCCAGTAGGGCCGCATCTCTGGCCACAGCTCCCACGCCCGAAGAGCCAGGAGGGAAAGCCGTGCCTCGTTGGAAAGCTCTTTGGCAGCCGCTCGCGTGGCCCCACACACCGTGGGGCTGCGGGCTTTCTGTCAGCCGTCAGCCTCGGCGCCACCGGCGCCCACGTGGCGCCGCCGCGCCAGCCCCTGAAGCATTTTCCAGTAGGGCCGCGGCTCTGGCCACAGCTCCCACGCCCGAAGAGCCAGGAGGGAAAGCCGTGCCTCGTTGGAAAGCTCTTTGGCAGCCGCTCGCGTGGCCCCACAGCCCGTGGGGCTGCGGGCTTTCCGGTGGCCGTCAGCCTCGGCGCCACCGGCGCCCACCTGGTGCTGTAGCACCAGCCCCCGAAGCATTTTCCGGTAGGGCCGCGGCTCTGGCCACAGCTCCCACGCCCGAAGAGCCAGGAGGGAAAGCCGTGCCTCGTTGGAAAGCTCTTTGGCAGCCGCTCGCGTGGCCCCACACCCCGTGGGGCTGCGAGCTTTCCGGCGGCCGTCAGCCTCTTCGCCACCGGCGTCCACCTGGCGACGCCGCGCCAGCCCCCGAAGCATTTTCCGGTAGGGCCGCATCTCTGGCCACAGCTCCCACGCCCGAAGAGCCAGGAGGGAAAGCCGTGCCTCGTTGGAAAGCTCTTTGGCAGCCGCTCGCGTGGCCCCACAGCCCATGGGGCTGCGGGCTTTCCGGCGGCCGTCAGCCTCGGCGCCACCGGCGCCCACGTGGCGCCGCCGCACCAGCCTGCGAAGCATTTTCCGGTAGGGCCGCGGCTCTGGCCACAGCTCCCACGCCCGAAGAGCCAGGAGGGAAAGCCGTGCCTCGTTGCAAAGCTCTTTGGCAGCCGCTCGCATGGCCCCACACACCGTGGGGCTGCGGGCTTTGCGGCGGCCATCAGCCTCGGCGCCACAGGCGCCCACGTGGGGCCGCCGCGCCAGCCCCTGAAGCATTTTCCGGTAGGGCCACGGCTCTGGCCACAGCTCCCATGCCCGAAGAGCCAGGAGGGAAAGCCGTGCCTCGTTGGAAAGCTCTTTGGCAGCCGCTCGCATGGCCCCACACACCGTGGGGCTGCGGACTTTGCGGCGGCCATCAGCCTCGGCGCCACCGGCGCCCACGTGGGGCCGCCGCGCCAGCCCCCGAAGCATTTTCCGGTAGGGCCGCGGCTCTGGCCACAGCTCCCACGCCCGAAGAGCCAGGAGGGAAAGCCATGCCTCGTTGGAAAGCTCTTTGGGAGCCGCTCGCGTGGCCCCACAGCCCGTGGAGCTGTGGGCTTTGCGGCGGCCGTCAGCCTCGGCGCCACCGGCACCCACCTGGCGCCGCTGCGCCAGACCCTGAAGCATTTTCCGGTAGGGCCGCGTCTCTGGCCACAGCTCCCACGCCCGAAGAGCCAGGAGGGAAAGCCGTGCCTCGTTGGAAAGCTCTTTGGCAGCCGCTCGCGTGGCCCCACACACCGTGGGGCTGCGGGCTTTCCGACGGCCATCAGCCTCGGCGCCACTGGCGCCCACGTTGGGCCGCCGCGCCAGCCCCCGAAGCATTTTCCGGTAGGGCCGCGGCTCTGGCGACAGCTCCCACGCCCGAAGAGCCAGGAGGGAAAGCCGTGCCTCGTTGGAAAGCTCT
The DNA here is from genome assembly GCF_964199755.1 of Larus michahellis. NCBI lineage: Eukaryota > Metazoa > Chordata > Aves > Charadriiformes > Laridae > Larus > Larus michahellis. Next base: position 655,820 of record NW_027436004.1, read on the forward strand.
TTGGCAGCCGCTCGCGTGGCCCCACACACCGTGGGGCTGCGGGCTTTGCGGCGGCCGTCAGCCTCGGCGCCACCGGCGCCCACCTGGCGCCGCCGCGCCAGCCCCCGAAGCATTTTCCGGTAGAGCCGCGTCTCTGGCCACAGCTCCCACGCCCGAAGAGCCAGGAGGGAAAGCCGTGCCTCGTTGGAAAGCTCTTTGGCAGCCGCTCGCGTGGTCCCACAGCCCGTGGGGCTGTGGGCTTTGCGGCGGCCATCAGCCTCGGCGCCACCGGCGCCCACGTGGCGCCGCCCCGCCAGCCTGTGAAGCATTTTCCGGTATGGCCGCGGCTCTGGCCACAGCTCCCACGCCCGAAGAGCCAGGAGGGAAAGCCGTGCCTCGTTGGAAAGCTCTTTGGCAGCCGCTCGCGTGGCCCCACAGCCCGTGGGGCTGCGGGCTTTCCGGCGGCCGTCAGCCTCGGCTCCACCAGCGCCTACGTGGCGCCGCTGCGCCAGCCTGCGAAGCATTTTCCGGTAGGGCCGCGGCTCTGGCCACAGCTCCCACGCCCGAAGAGCCAGGAGGAAAAGCCGTGCCTCGTTGCAAAGCTCTTTGGCAGCCGCTCGCGTGGCCCCACAGCCCGTGGGGCTGCGGGCTTTCTGTCAGCCGTCAGCCTCGGCGCCACCGGCGCCTACGTGGCGCGGCCGCGCCAGCCTGCGAAGCATTTTCCGGTAGGGCCGCGGCTCTGGCCACAGCTCCCACGCCTGAAGAGCCAGGAGGGAAAGCCGTGCCTCCTTGGAAAGCTCTTTGGCAGCCGCTCGCGTGGCCCCACAGCCCGTGGGGCTGCGGGCTTTCCGGCGGCCGTCAGCCTCGGCGCCACCAGCGCCTACGTGGCGCCGCCGCGCTAGCCTGCGAAGCATTTTCCGGTAGGGCCGCGGCTCTGGCCACAGCTCCCACGCCCGAAGAGCCAGGAGGGAAAGACGTGCCTCGTTGGAAAGCTCTTTGGCAGCCGCTCGCGTGGCCCCACAGCCCGTCGGGCTGCGGGCTTTCTGTCAGCCGTCAGCCTCGGTGCCACCGGCGCCCACCTGGCGCCGCCGCGCCAGCCTGCGAAGCATTTTCCGGTAGGGCCGCGGCTCTGGCCACAGCTCCCACGCCCGAAGAGCCAGGAGGGAAAGCCGTGCCTCGTTGCAAAGCTCTTTGGCAGCCGCTCGCGTGGCCCCACAGCCCGTGGGGCTGCAGGCTTTGCGGCGGCAATCAGCCTCGGCACCACCGGCGCCAACGTTGCGCCGCCGCGCCAGCCCCCGAAGCATTTTCCGGTAGGGCCGCGGCTCTGGCCACAGCTCCCACGCCTGAAGAGCCAGGAGGGAAAGCCGTGCCTCGTTGCAAAGCTCTTTGGCAGACGCTCGCGTGGCCCCACAGCCCGTGGGGCTGCGGGCTTTGCGGCGGCCGTCAGCCTCGGCGCCACCGGCGCCTACGTAGCGCTGCCGCAACAGCCTGCGAAGCATTTTCCGGTAGGGCTGCGTCTCTGGCCGCATCTCTGGCCACAGCTCCCACGCCCGAAGAGCCAGGAGGGAAAGCCGTGCCTCGTTGGAAAGCTCTTTGGCAGCCGCTCGCGTGGCCCCACAGCCCGTGGGGCTGCGGGCTTTCCGGCGGCCGTCATCCTCGGCGCCACCGGCGCCCACCTGGCGCCGCCGCGCCAGCCCCCGAAGCATTTTCCGGTAGGGCCGCGGCTCTGGCCACAGCTCCCACGCCCGAAGAGACAGGAGGGAAAGCCGTGCCTCGTTGCAAAGCTCTTTGGCAGCCGCTCGTGTGGCCCCACAGCCCATGGAGCTGCGGGCTTTCCGGCGGCCGTCAGCCTCAGCGCCACCGGCGCCCACCTGGCGACGCCGCGCCAGGCCCCGAAACATTTTCCGGTAGGGCCGCGGCTCTGGCCACAGCTCCCACGCCCGAAGAGCCAGGAAGAAAAGCCGTGCCTCATTGGAAAGCTCTTTGGCAGCCGCTCGCGTGGCCCCACAGCCCGTGGGGCTGCAGGCTTTGCGGCGGCCGTCAGCCTCGGCGCCACCGGCGCCCACCTGGCGCCGCCGCGCCAGCCTGCGAAGCATTTTCCGGTAGGGCCGCGGCTCTGGCCACAGCTCCCTCGCCCTAAGAGCCAGGAGGAAAAGCCGTGCCTCGTTGGAAAGCTCTTTGGCAGCCGCTCGCGTGGCCCCACAGCCCGTGGGGCTGCGGGCTTTGCGGCGGCCGTCAGCCTCGGCGCCACCGGCGCCCACCTGGCGCTGCCACGCCATCCCCCGAAGAATTTTCCGGTAGGGCCGCGGCTCTGGCCACAGCTCCCACGCCCGAAGAGCCAGGAGGGAAAGCCGTGCCTCGTTGGAAAGCTCTTTGGCAGCCGCTCGCGTGGCCCCACAGCCCGTGGGGATGCGGGCTTTCCGGCGGCCTTCAGCCTCAGCGGCACCGGCGCCCACATGGGGCCGCCGCGACAGACCCCAAAGCATTTTCCAGTAGGGCCGCGGCTCTGGCCACAGCTCCCACGCCCGAAGAGCCAGGAGGGAAAGCCGTGCCTCGTTGGAAAGCTCTTTGGCAGCCGCTCGCGTGGCCCCACAGCCCGTGGGGCTGCGGGCTTTCCGGCGGCCATCAACGTCGCCGCCACCGGCGCCCACGTTGCGCCGCCGTGCCAGCCTCTGAAGCATTTTCCGGTAGGGCCGCGGCTCTGGCCACAGCTCCTACGCCCGAAGAGCCAGGAGGGAAAGCTGTGCCTCGTTGGAAAGCTCTTTGGCAGCCGCTCGCGTGGCCCCACAGCCCGTGGGGCTGCGGGCTTTGCGGCGGCCGTCAGCCTCGGCGCCACCGGTGCCCACCTGGCGCCGCCGCGCCAGCCTGCGAAGCATTTTCCGGTAGGGCCGCGTCTCTGGCCACAGCTCCCACGCCCGAAGAGCCAGGAGGGAAAGCCGTGCCTCGTTGAAAAGCTCTTTGGCAGCCGCTCGCGTGACCCCAGAGCCCGTGGGGCTGCGGGCTTTGCGGCGGCCGTCAGCATTGGCGCCAGCGGCGCCCATGTGGCGCCGCCGCGCCAGCCTGCGAATCATTTTCCAGTAGGGCCGCGGCTCTGGCCACAGCTCCCACGCCTGAAGAGCCAGGAGGGAAGCCGTGCCTCCTTGGAAAGCTCTTTGGCAGCCGCTCGCGTGGCCCCACAGCCCGTGGGGCTGCGGGCTTTCCGGCGGCCGTCAGCCTCGGCGCCACCAGCGCCTACGTGGCGCCGCCGCGCTAGCCTGCGAAGCATTTTCCAGTAGGGCCGCGGCTCTGGCCACAGCTCCCACGCCCGAAGAGCCAGGAGGGAAAGCCGTGCCTCGTTGGAAAGCTCTTTGGCAGCCGCTCGCGTGGCCCCACAGCCCGTCGGGCTGCGGGCTTTCTGTCAGCCGTCAGCCTCGGTGCCACCGGCGCCCACCTGGCGCCGCCGCGCCAGCCTGCGAAGCATTTTCCGGTAGGGCCGCGGCTCTGGCCACAGCTCCCACGCCCGAAGAGCCAGGAGGGAAAGCCGTGCCTCGTTGCAAAGCTCTTTGGCAGCCGCTCGCGTGGCCCCACAGCCCGTGGGGCTGCAGGCTTTGCGGCGGCAATCAGCCTCGGCACCACCGGCGCCAACGTTGCGCCGCCGCGCCAGCCCCCGAAGCATTTTCCGGTAGGGCCGCGGCTCTGGCCACAGCTCCCACGCCTGAAGAGCCAGGAGGGAAAGCCGTGCCTCGTTGGAAAGCTCTTTGACAGCCGCTCGCGTGGCCCCACAGCCCATGGGGCTGCGGGCTTTCCGGCGGCCGTCAGCCTCGGCGCCACGGGCGCCCACCTGGCGCCGCCGCGCCAGCCCCCGAAGCAGTTTCCAGTAGGGCCGCGGCTCTGGCCACAGCTCCCACGCCCGAAGAGCCAGGACGGAAAGCCGTGCCTCGTTGGACAGCTCTTTGGCAGCCGCTCGCGTGGCCCCACAGCCCGTGGGGCTGCGGGCTTTGCGGCGGCCGTCAGCCTCGGCACCACCGGCGCCCACGTGGCGCCGCCGCACCATCCTGCGAAGCATTTTCCAGTAGGGCCGCGTCTCTGGCCACAGCTCCCACGCCCGAAGAGCCAGGAGGGAAAGCCGTGCCTCGTTGGAAAGCTCTTTGGCAGCCGCTCGCGTGGCCCCACACCCCGTGGGGCTGCGGGCTTTCCGGCGGCCGTCATCCTCGGCGCCACCGGCGCCCACCTGGCGCCGCCGCGCCAGCCCCCGAAGCATTTTCCGGTAGGGCCGCGGCTCTGGCCACAGCTCCCACGCCCGAAGAGACAGGAGGGAAAGCCGTGCCTCGTTGCAAAGCTCTTTGGCAGCCGCTCGTGTGGCCCCACAGCCCATGGAGCTGCGGGCTTTCCGGCGGCCGTTAGCCTCAGCGCCACCGGCGCCCACCTGGCGACGCCGCGCCAGCCCCCGAAACATTTTCCGGTAGGGCCGCGGCTCTGGCCACAGCTCCCACGCCCGATGAGCCAGGAAGAAAAGCCGTGCCTCATTGGAAAGCTCTTTGGCAGCCGCTCGCGTGGCCCCACAGCCCGTGGGGCTGCGGGCTTTCCGGCGGCCGTCAGCCTCGGCGCCACCGGCGCCCACCTGGCGCCGCCGCGCCAGCCTGCGAAGCATTTTCCGGTAGGGAGGCATCTCTGGCCACAGCTCCCACGCCCGAAGAGCCAGGAGGGAAAGCCATGCCTCGTTGGAAAGCACTTTGGCAGCCGCTCGCGTGGCCCCACAGCCCGTGGGGCTGCGGGCTTTGCGGCGGCTCTCAGCCTCGGCGCCACCGGCGCCCACGTGGCGCCGCCGCGCCAGCGTGCGAAGCATTTTCCGGTAGGGCCGCGGCTCTGGCCACAGCTCCCACGCCCGAAGAACCAGGAGGGAAAGCCGTGCCTCGTTGGAAAGCTCTTTGGCAGCCGCTCGCGTGGCCCCACAGCCCGTGGTGCTGCAGTCTTTCTGTCAGCCATCAGCCTCGATGCCACCGGCGCCCACCTGGCGCCGCCGCGCCAGCCTGCGAAGCATTTTCCGGTAGGGCCGTGGCTCTGGCCACAGCTCCCACGCCCGAAGAGCCAGGAGGGAAAGCCATGCCTCATTGGAAAGCTCTTTGGCAGCCGCTCGCGTGGCCCCACAGCCCGTGGGGCTGCAGGCTTTGCGGCGGCCGTCAGCCTTGGCGCCACCGGCGCCCACCTGGCGCCGCCGCGCCAGCCTGCGAAGCATTTTCCGGTAGGGAGGCATCTCTGGCCACAGCTCCCACGCCCGAAGAGCCAGGAGGGAAAGCCATACCTCGTTGGAAAGCACTTTGGCAGCCGCTCGCGTGGCCCCACAGCCCGTGGGGCTGCGGGCTTTGCGGCGGCTCTCAACCTCGGCGCCACCGGCGCCCACGTGGCGCCGCCGCGCCAGCCTGCGAAGCATTTTCCGGTAGGGCCGCGGCTCTGGCCACAGCTCCCTCGCCCTAAGAGCCAGGAGGAAAAGCCGTGCCTCGTTGGAAAGCTCTTTGGCAGCCGCTCGCGTGGCCCCACAGCCCGTGGGGCTGCGGGCTTTGCGGCGGCCGTCAGCCTCGGCGCCACCGGCGCCCACCTGGCGCTGCCACGCCATCCCCCGAAGAATTTTCCGGTAGGGCCGCGGCTCTGGCCACAGCTCCCACGCCCGAAGAGCCAGGAGGGAAAGCCGTGCCTCGTTGGAAAGCTCTTTGGCAGCCGCTCGCGTGGCCCCACAGCCCGTGGGGATGCGGGCTTTCCGGCGGCCTTCAGCCTCAGCGGCACCGGCGCCCACATGGGGCCGCCGCGACAGACCCCAAAGCATTTTCCAGTAGGGCCGCGGCTCTGGCCACAGCTCCCACGCCCGAAGAGCCAGGAGGGAAAGCCGTGCCTCGTTGGAAAGCTCTTTGGCAGCCGCTCGCGTGGCCCCACAGCCCGTGGGGCTGCGGGCTTTCCGGCGGCCATCAACGTCGCCGCCACCGGCGCCCACGTTGCGCCGCCGTGCCAGCCTCTGAAGCATTTTCCGGTAGGGCCGCGGCTCTGGCCACAGCTCCTACGCCCGAAGAGCCAGGAGGGAAAGCTGTGCCTCGTTGGAAAGCTCTTTGGCAGCCGCTCGCGTGGCCCCACAGCCCGTGGGGCTGCGGGCTTTGCGGCGGCCGTCAGCCTCGGCGCCACCGGTGCCCACCTGGCGCCGCCGCGCCAGCCTGCGAAGCATTTTCCGGTAGGGCCGCGTCTCTGGCCACAGCTCCCACGCCCGAAGAGCCAGGAGGGAAAGCCGTGCCTCGTTGAAAAGCTCTTTGGCAGCCGCTCGCGTGACCCCAGAGCCCGTGGGGCTGCGGGCTTTGCGGCGGCCGTCAGCATTGGCGCCAGCGGCGCCCATGTGGCGCCGCCGCGCCAGCCTGCGAATCATTTTCCAGTAGGGCCGCGGCTCTGGCCACAGCTCCCACGCCTGAAGAGCCAGGAGGGAAGCCGTGCCTCCTTGGAAAGCTCTTTGGCAGCCGCTCGCGTGGCCCCACAGCCCGTGGGGCTGCGGGCTTTCCGGCGGCCGTCAGCCTCGGCGCCACCAGCGCCTACGTGGCGCCGCCGCGCTAGCCTGCGAAGCATTTTCCAGTAGGGCCGCGGCTCTGGCCACAGCTCCCACGCCCGAAGAGCCAGGAGGGAAAGCCGTGCCTCGTTGGAAAGCTCTTTGGCAGCCGCTCGCGTGGCCCCACAGCCCGTCGGGCTGCGGGCTTTCTGTCAGCCGTCAGCCTCGGTGCCACCGGCGCCCACCTGGCGCCGCCGCGCCAGCCTGCGAAGCATTTTCCGGTAGGGCCGCGGCTCTGGCCACAGCTCCCACGCCCGAAGAGCCAGGAGGGAAAGCCGTGCCTCGTTGCAAAGCTCTTTGGCAGCCGCTCGCGTGGCCCCACAGCCCGTGGGGCTGCAGGCTTTGCGGCGGCAATCAGCCTCGGCACCACCGGCGCCAACGTTGCGCCGCCGCGCCAGCCCCCGAAGCATTTTCCGGTAGGGCCGCGGCTCTGGCCACAGCTCCCACGCCTGAAGAGCCAGGAGGGAAAGCCGTGCCTCGTTGGAAAGCTCTTTGACAGCCGCTCGCGTGGCCCCACAGCCCATGGGGCTGCGGGCTTTCCGGCGGCCGTCAGCCTCGGCGCCACAGGCGCCCACCTGGCGCCGCCGCGCCAGCCCCCGAAGCAGTTTCCAGTAGGGCCGCGGCTCTGGCCACAGCTCCCACGCCCGAAGAGCCAGGACGGAAAGCCGTGCCTCGTTGGACAGCTCTTTGGCAGCCGCTCGCGTGGCCCCACAGCCCGTGGGGCTGCGGGCTTTGCGGCGGCCGTCAGCCTCGGCACCACCGGCGCCCACGTGGCGCCGCCGCACCATCCTGCGAAGCATTTTCCAGTAGGGCCGCGTCTCTGGCCACAGCTCCCACGCCCGAAGAGCCAGGAGGGAAAGCCGTGCCTCGTTGGAAAGCTCTTTGGCAGCCGCTCGCGTGGCCCCACAGCCCGTGGGGCTGCGGGCTTTGCGGCAGCCGTCAGCCTCGGCGCCACCGGCGCCCACCTGGTGCCGCCGCGCCAGCCCCCGGAAGCATTTTCCGGTAGGGCCGCATCTCTGGCCGCATCTCTGGCCACAGCTCCCACGCCCGAAGAGCCAGGAGGGAAAGCCGTGCCTCGTTGGAAAGCTCTTTGGCAGCCGCTCGCGTGGCCCCACACCCCGTGGGGCTGCGGGCTTTCCGGCGGCCGTCATCCTCGGCGCCACCGGCGCCCACCTGGCGCCGCCGCGCCAGCCCCCGAAGCATTTTCCGGTAGGGCCGCGGCTCTGGCCACAGCTCCCACGCCCGAAGAGACAGGAGGGAAAGCCGTGCCTCGTTGCAAAGCTCTTTGGCAGCCGCTCGTGTGGCCCCACAGCCCATGGAGCTGCGGGCTTTCCGGCGGCCGTTAGCCTCAGCGCCACCGGCGCCCACCTGGCGACGCCGCGCCAGCCCCCGAAACATTTTCCGGTAGGGCCGCGGCTCTGGCCACAGCTCCCACGCCCGATGAGCCAGGAAGAAAAGCCGTGCCTCATTGGAAAGCTCTTTGGCAGCCGCTCGCGTGGCCCCACAGCCCGTGGGGCTGCGGGCTTTCCGGCGGCCGTCAGCCTCGGCGCCACCGGCGCCCACCTGGCGCCGCCGCGCCAGCCTGCGAAGCATTTTCCGGTAGGGAGGCATCTCTGGCCACAGCTCCCACGCCCGAAGAGCCAGGAGGGAAAGCCATGCCTCGTTGGAAAGCACTTTGGCAGCCGCTCGCGTGGCCCCACAGCCCGTGGGGCTGCGGGCTTTGCGGCGGCTCTCAGCCTCGGCGCCACCGGCGCCCACGTGGCGCCGCCGCGCCAGCGTGCGAAGCATTTTCCGGTAGGGCCGCGGCTCTGGCCACAGCTCCCACGCCCGAAGAACCAGGAGGGAAAGCCGTGCCTCGTTGGAAAGCTCTTTGGCAGCCGCTCGCGTGGCCCCACAGCCCGTGGTGCTGCAGTCTTTCTGTCAGCCATCAGCCTCGATGCCACCGGCGCCCACCTGGCGCCGCCGCGCCAGCCTGCGAAGCATTTTCCGGTAGGGCCGTGGCTCTGGCCACAGCTCCCACGCCCGAAGAGCCAGGAGGGAAAGCCATGCCTCATTGGAAAGCTCTTTGGCAGCCGCTCGCGTGGCCCCACAGCCCGTGGGGCTGCAGGCTTTGCGGCGGCCGTCAGCCTTGGCGCCACCGGCGCCCACCTGGCGCCGCCGCGCCAGCCTGCGAAGCATTTTCCGGTAGGGAGGCATCTCTGGCCACAGCTCCCACGCCCGAAGAGCCAGGAGGGAAAGCCATACCTCGTTGGAAAGCACTTTGGCAGCCGCTCGCGTGGCCCCACAGCCCGTGGGGCTGCGGGCTTTGCGGCGGCTCTCAACCTCGGCGCCACCGGCGCCCACGTGGCGCCGCCGCGCTAGCCTGCGAAGCATTTTCCGGTAGGGCCGCGGCTCTGGCCACAGCTCCCACGCCCGAAGAACCAGGAGGGAAAGCCGTGCCTCGTTGGAAAGCTCTTTGGCAGCCGCTCGCGTGGCCCCACAGCCCGTGGTGCTGCAGGCTTTCTGTCAGCCATCAGCCTCGGTGCCACCGGCGCTCACCTGGCGCCGCCGCGCCAGCCTGCGAAGCATTTTCCGGTAGGGCCGCGGCTCTGGCCACAGCTCCCACGCCCGAAGAGCCAGGAGGGTAAGCCGTGCCTCGTTGGAAAGCTCTTTGGCAGACGCTCGCGTGGCCCCACAGCCCGTGGGGCTGCAGGCTTTGCGGCGGCCGTCAGCCTCGGCACCACCGGCGCCTACGTTGCGCCGCCGCGCCAGCCCCCGAAGCATTTTCCGGTAGGGCCGCGTCTCTGGTCACAGCTCCCACGCCCGAAGAGCCAGGAGGGAAAGCCGTGCCTCGTTGCAAAGCTCTTTGGCAGCCGCTCGCGTGGCCCCACAGCCCGTGGGGCTGCGGGCTTTGCGGCGGCCGTCAGCCTCGGCGCCACCGGCGCCTACGTAGCGCTGCCGCGCCAGCCCCCTAAGCATTTTCCGGTAGGGCTGCAGCTCTGGCCACAGCTCCCACGCCCGAAGAGCCAGGAGGGAAAGCCGTGCCTCGTTGGAAAGCTCTTTGGCAGCCGCTCGCGTGGCCCCACACCCCGTGGGGCTGCGAGCTTTGCGGCGGCCGTCAGCCTGGGCAACACCAGCGCCTACGTGGCGCCGCCGCGCTAGCCTGCGAAGCATTTTCCGTTAGGGCCGCGGCTCTGGCCACAGCTCCCACGCCCGAAGAGCCAGGAGGGAAAGCCGTGCCTCATTGCAAAGCTCTTTGGCAGCTGCTCGCGTGGCCCCACACCCCGTGGGGCTGCGGGCTTTCCGGCGGCCGTCAGCCTCGGTGCCACCGGCGCCCACCTGGCGCCGCCGCGCCAGCCTGCGAAGCATTTTCCGGTAGGGCCGCGGCTCTGGCCACAGCTCCCACGCCCAAAGTGCCAGGAGGGAAAGCTGTGCCTCGTTGGAAAGCTCTTTGGCAGCCGCTCGCGTGGCCCCACAGCCCGTGGGGCTGCGGGCTTTGCGGCGGCCGTCAGCCTCGGCGCCACTGGCACCCTCGTGGCGCCGCCGTGCCAGCCTGTGAAGCATTTTCCGGTAGGGCCGCGGCTCTGGCGACAGCTCCCACGCCCGAAGAGCCAGGAGGGAAAGCCGTGCCTCGTTGCAAAGCTCTTTGGCAGCCGCTCGCGTGGCCGCACAGCCCGTGGGGATGCGGGCTTTGCGGCGGCCATCAGCGTCGGCGCCACTGGCACCCACGTTGCGCCGCCGTGCCAGCCTGCGAAGCATTTTCCGGTAGGGCCGCGGCTCTGGCCACAGCTCCCTCGCCCTAAGAGCCAGGAGGAAAAGCCGTGCCTCGTTGGAAAGCTCTTTGACAGCCGCTCGCGTGGCCCCACAGCCCGTGTGGCTGCGGGCTTCCCGGCGGCTGTCAGCCTCGGCGCCACCGGCGCCTACGTGGCGCCGCCGCACCAGCCTGCGAAGCCTTTTCCGGTAGGGCCGCGTCTCTGGCCACAGTTCCCACGCCCGAAGAGCCAGGAGGAAAAGCCGTGCCTCGTTGGAAAGCTCTTTGGCAGCCGCTCGCGTGGCCCCACACCCCGTGGGGCTGCGGGCTTTGCAGCGGCCGTCAGCCTCGGCGCCACCGGCGCCCACGTGGCGCCGCCGCGCCAGCCTGTGAAGCATTTTACGGTAGGGCCGCGTCTCTGGCCACAGCTCCCTCGCCCGAAGAGCCAGGAGGGAAAGCCGTGCCTCGTTGGAAAGCTCTTTGGCAGCCGCTCGCGTGGCCGCACAGCCCGTGGGGCTGCGGGCTTTGCGGCGGCCGTCAGCCTCAGCGCCACCGGCGCCCACGTGGCACCGCCGCGCCAGCCTGCGAATCATTTTCCGTTAGGGCCGCGGCTCTGGCCACAGCTCCCACGCCCGAAGAGCCAGGATGGAAAGCCGTGCCTCGTTGGAAAGCTCTTTGGCAGCCGCTCGCGTGGCCCCACTCCCCGTGGGGCTGCGGGCTTTGCAGCGGCCGTCAGCCTCGGCGCCACCGGCGCCCACGTGGCGCCGCCGCGCCAGCCTGTGAAGCATTTTACGGTAGGGCCGCGTCTCTGGCCACAGCTCCCTCGCCCGAAGAGCCAGGAGGGAAAGCCGTGCCTCGTTGGAAAGCTCTTTGGCAGCCGCTCGCGTGGCCCCACAGCCCGTGGGGCTGCGGGCTTTGCGGCGGCCGTCAGCCTCAGCGCCACCGGCGCCCACGTGGCACCGCCGCGCCAGCCTGCGAATCATTTTCCGTTAGGGCCGCGGCTCTGGCGACAGCTCCCACGCCCGAAGAGCCAGGAGGGAAAGCCGTGCCTCATTGCAAAGCTCTTTGGCAGCTGCTCGCGTGGCCCCACACCCCGTGGGGCTGCGGGCTTTCCGGCGGCCGTCAGCCTCGGTGCCACCGGCGCCCACCTGGCGCCGCCGCGCCAGCCTGCGAAGCATTTTCCGGTAGGGCCGCGGCTCTGGCCACAGCTCCCACGCCCAAAGAGCCAGGAGGGAAAGCTGTGCCTCGTTGGAAAGCTCTTTGGCAGCTGCTCGCGTGGCCCCACAGCCCGTGGGGCTGCGGGCTTTGCGGCGGCCGTCAGCCTCGGCGCCACTGGCACCCTCGTGGCGCCGCCGTGCCAGCCTGTGAAGCATTTTCCGGTAGGGCCGCGGCTCTGGCGACAGCTCCCACGCCCGAAGAGCCAGGAGGGAAAGCCGTGCCTCGTTGCAAAGCTCTTTGGCAGCCGCTCGCGTGGCCGCACAGCCCGTGGGGATGCGGGCTTTGCGGCGGCCATCAGCGTCGGCGCCACTGGCACCCACGTTGCGCCGCCGTGCCAGCCTGCGAAGCATTTTCCGGTAGGGCCGCGGCTCTGGCCACAGCTCCCTCGCCCTAAGAGCCAGGAGGGAAAGCCATGCCTCATTGGAAAGCTCTTTGGCAGCCGCTCGCGTGGCCCCACAGCCCGTGGGGCTGCGGGCTTTGCGGCAGCCGTCAGCCTCGGCGCCACCGGCGCCCACCTGGTGCCGCCGCGCCAGCCCCCGGAAGCATTTTCCGGTAGGGCCGCATCTCTGGCCGCATCTCTGGCCACAGCTCCCACGCCCGAAGAGCCAGGAGGGAAAGCCGTGCCTCGTTGGAAAGCTCTTTGGCAGCCGCTCGCGTGGCCCCACACCCCGTGGGGCTGCGGGCTTTCCGGCGGCCGTCATCCTCGGCGCCACCGGCGCCCACCTGGCGCCGCCGCGCCAGCCCCCGAAGCATTTTCCGGTAGGGCCGCGGCTCTGGCCACAGCTCCCACGCCCGAAGAGACAGGAGGGAAAGCCGTGCCTCGTTGCAAAGCTCTTTGGCAGCCGCTCGTGTGGCCCCACAGCCCATGGAGCTGCGGGCTTTCCGGCGGCCGTTAGCCTCAGCGCCACCGGCGCCCACCTGGCGACGCCGCGCCAGCCCCCGAAACATTTTCCGGTAGGGCCGCGGCTCTGTCCACAGCTCCCACGCCCGATGAGCCAGGAAGAAAAGCCGTGCCTCATTGGAAAGCTCTTTGGCAGCCGCTCGCGTGGCCCCACATCCCGTGGGGCTGCGGGCTTTCCGGCGGCCGTCAGCCTCGGCGCCACCGGCGCCCACCTGGCGCCGCCGCGCCAGCCTGCGAAGCATTTTCTGGTAGGGAGGCATCTCTGGCCACAGCTCCCACGCCCGAAGAGCCAGGAGGGAAAGCCATGCCTCGTTGGAAAGCACTTTGGCAGCCGCTCGCGTGGCCCCACAGCCCGTGGGGCTGCGGGCTTTGCGGCGGCTCTCAGCCTCGGCGCCACCGGCGCCCACGTGGCGCCGCCGCGCCAGCGTGCGAAGCATTTTCCGGTAGGGCCGCGGCTCTGGCCACAGCTCCCACGCCCGAAGAACCAGGAGGGAAAGCCGTGCCTCGTTGGAAAGCTCTTTGGCAGCCGCTCGCGTGGCCCCACAGCCCGTGGTGCTGCAGTCTTTCTGTCAGCCATCAGCCTCGATGCCACCGGCGCCCACCTGGCGCCGCCGCGCCAGCCTGCGAAGCATTTTCCGGTAGGGCCGCGGCTCTGGCCACAGCTCCCACGCCCGAAGAGCCAGGAGGGAAAGCCATGCCTCATTGGAAAGCTCTTTGGCAGCCGCTCGCGTGGCCCCACAGCCCGTGGGGCTGCAGGCTTTGCGGCGGCCGTCAGCCTTGGCGCCACCGGCGCCCACCTGGCGCCGCCGCGCCAGCCTGCGAAGCATTTTCCGGTAGGGAGGCATCTCTGGCCACAGCTCCCACGCCCGAAGAGCCAGGAGGGAAAGCCATGCCTCGTTGGAAAGCACTTTGGCAGCCGCTCGCGTGGCCCCACAGCCCGTGGGGCTGCGGGCTTTGCGGCGGCTCTCAACCTCGGCGCCACCGGCGCCCACGTGGCGCCGCCGCGCTAGCCTGCGAAGCATTTTCCGGTAGGGCCGCGGCTCTGGCCACAGCTCCCACGCCCGAAGAACCAGGAGGGAAAGCCGTGCCTCGTTGGAAAGCTCTTTGGCAGCCGCTCGCGTGGCCCCACAGCCCGTGGTGCTGCAGGCTTTCTGTCAGCCATCAGCCTCGGTGCCACCGGCGCTCACCTGGCGCCGCCGCGCCAGCCTGCGAAGCATTTTCCGGTAGGGCCGCGGCTCTGGCCACAGCTCCCACGTCCGAAGAGCCAGGAGGGTAAGCCGTGCCTCGTTGGAAAGCTCTTTGGCAGACGCTCGCGTGGCCCCACAGCCCGTGGGGCTGCAGGCTTTGCGGCGGCCGTCAGCCTCGGCACCACCGGCGCCTACGTTGCGCCGCCGCGCCAGCCCCCGAAGCATTTTCCGGTAGGGCCGCGTCTCTGGTCACAGCTCCCACGCCCGAAGAGCCAGGAGGGAAAGCCGTGCCTCGTTGGAAAGCTCTTTGGCAGCCGCTCGCGTGGCCCCACACCCCGTGGGGCTGCGGGCTTTGCGGCGGCCGTCAGCCTCGGCGCCACCGGCGCCTACGTAGCGCTGCTTCGCCAGCCCCCTAAGCATTTTCCGGTAGGGCTGCAGCTCTGGCCACAGCTCCCACGCCCGAAGAGCCAGGAGGGAAAGCCGTGCCTCGTTGGAAAGCTCTTTGGCAGCCGCTCGCGTGGCCCCACACCCCGTGGGGCTGCGAGCTTTGCGGCGGCCGTCAGCCTGGGCAACACCAGCGCCTACGTGGCGCCGCCGCGCTAGCCTGCGAAGCATTTTCCGGTAGGGCCGCGGCTCTGGCCACAGCTCCCACGCCCGAAGAGCCAGGAGGGAAAGCCGTGCCTCATTGCAAAGCTCTTTGGCAGCTGCTCGCGTGGCCCCACACCCCGTGGGGCTGCGGGCTTTCCGGCGGCCGTCAGCCTCGGTGCCACCGGCGCCCACCTGGCGCCGCCGCGCCAGCCTGCGAAGCATTTTCCGGTAGGGCCGCGGCTCTGGCCACAGCTCCCACGCCCAAAGAGCCAGGAGGGAAAGCTGTGCCTCGTTGGAAAGCTCTTTGGCAGCCGCTCGCGTGGCCCCACAGCCCGTGGGGCTGCGGGCTTTGCGGCGGCCATTAGCCTCGGCGCCACTGGCACCCTCGTGGCGCCGCCGTGCCAGCCTGTGAAGCATTTTCCGGTAGGGCCGCGGCTCTGGCGACAGCTCCCACGCCCGAAGAGCCAGGAGGGAAAGCCGTGCCTCGTTGCAAAGCTCTTTGGCAGCCGCTCGCGTGGCCGCACAGCCCGTGGGGATGCGGGCTTTGCGGCGGCCATCAGCGTCGGCGCCACTGGCACCCACGTTGCGCCGCCGTGCCAGCCTGCGAAGCATTTTCCGGTAGGGCCGCGGCTCTGGCGACAGCTCCCTCGCCCTAAGAGCCAGGAGGAAAAGCCGTGCCTCGTTGGAAAGCTCTTTGACAGCCACTCGCGTGGCCCCACAGCCCGTGTGGCTGCGGGCTTCCCGGCGGCTGTCAGACTCGGCGCCACCGGCGCCTACGTGGCGCCGCCGCACCAGCCTGCGAAGCCTTTTCCGGTAGGGCCGCGTCTCTGGCCACAGTTCCCACGCCCGAAGAGCCAGGAGGAAAAGCCGTGCCTCGTTGGAAAGCTCTTTGGCAGCCGCTCGCGTGGCCCCACACCCCGTGGGGCTGCGGGCTTTGCAGCGGCCGTCAGCCTCGGCGCCACCGGCGCCCACCTGGCGCCGCCGCGCCAGCCTGTGAAGCATTTTACGGTAGGGCCGCGTCTCTGGCCACAGCTCCCTCGCCCGAAGAGCCAGGAGGGAAAGCCGTGCCTCGTTGGAAAGCTCTTTGGCAGCCGCTCGCGTGGCCCCACAGCCCGTGGGGCTGCGGGCTTTGCGGCGGCCGTCAGCCTCAGTGCCACCGGCGCCCACGTGGCACCGCCGCGCCAGCCTGCGAATCATTTTCCGTTAGGGCCGCGGCTCTGGCCACAGCTCCCATGCCCGAAGAGCCAGGATGGAAAGCCGTGCCTCGTTGGAAAGCTCTTTGGCAGCCGCTCGCGTGGCCCCACTCCCCGTGGGGCTGCGGGCTTTGCAGCGGCCGTCAGCCTCGGCGCCACCGGCGCCCACGTGGCGCCGCCGCGCCAGCCTGTGAAGCATTTTACGGTAGGGCCGCGTCTCTGGCCACAGCTCCCTCGCCCGAAGAGCCAGGAGGGAAAGCCGTGCCTCGTTGGAAAGCTCTTTGGCAGCCGCTCGCGTGGCCCCACAGCCCGTGGGGCTGCGGGCTTTGCGGCGGCCGTCAGCCTCAGCGCCACCGGCGCCCACGTGGCACCGCCGCGCCAGCCTGCGAATCATTTTCCGTTAGGGCCGCGGCTCTGGCCACAGCTCCCACGCCCGAAGAGCCAGGAGGGAAAGCCGTGCCTCATTGCAAAGCTCTTTGGCAGCTGCTCGCGTGGCCCCACACCCCGTGGGGCTGCGGGCTTTCCGGCGGCCGTCAGCCTCGGTGCCACCGGCGCCCACCTGGCGCCGCCGCGCCAGCCTGCGAAGCATTTTCCGGTAGGGCCGCGGCTCTGGCGACAGCTCCCACGCCCAAAGAGCCAGGAGGGAAAGCTGTGCCTCGTTGGAAAGCTCTTTGGCAGCTGCTCGCGTGGCCCCACAGCCCGTGGGGCTGCGGGCTTTTCGGCGGCCGTCAGCCTCGGCGCCACTGGCACCCACGTTGCGCCGCCGTGCCAGCCTGCGAAGCATTTTCCGGTAGGGCCGCGGCTCTGGCCACAGCTCCCTCGCCCTAAGAGCCAGGAGGAAAAGCCGTGCCTCGTTGGAAAGCTCTTTGACAGCCGCTCGCGTGGCCCCACAGCCCGTGTGGCTGCGGGCTTCCCGGCGGCTGTCAGCCTCGGCGCCACCGGCGCCTACGTGGCGCCGCCGCACCAGCCTGCGAAGCCTTTTCCGGTAGGGCCGCGTCTCTGGCCACAGTTCCCACGCCCGAAGAGCCAGGAGGAAAAGCCGTGCCTCGTTGGAAAGCTCTTTGGCAGCCGCTCGCGTGGCCCCACAGCCCGTGGGGCTGCGGGCTTTGCGGCGGCCGTCAGCCTCAGCGCCACCGGCGCCCACGTGGCACCGCCGCGCCAGCCTGCGAATCATTTTCTGTTAGGGCCGCGGCTCTGGCCACAGCTCCCACGCCCGAAGAGCCAGGATGGAAAGCCGTGCCTCGTTGGAAAGCTCTTTGGCAGCCGCTCGCGTGGCCCCACTCCCCGTGGGGCTGCGGGCTTTGCAGCGGCCGTCAGCCTCGGCGCCACCGGCGCCCACGTGGCGCCGCCGCGCCAGCCTGTGAAGCATTTTACGGTAGGGCCGCGTCTCTGGACACAGCTCCCTCGCCCGAAGAGCCAGGAGGGAAAGCCGTGCCTCGTTGGAAAGCTCTTTGGCAGCCGCTCGCGTGGCCCCACAGCCCGTGGGGCTGCGGGCTTTGCGGCGGCCGTCAGCCTCAGCGCCACCGGCGCCCACGTGGCACCGCCGCGCCAGCCTGTGAAGCATTTTCCATTAGGGCCGCGTCTCTGGCCACAGCTCCCACGCCCGAAGAGCCAGGATGGAAAGCCGTGCCTCGTTGGAAAGCTCTTTGGCAGCCGCTCGCGTGGCCCCACAGCCCGTGGGGCTGCGGGCTTTGCGGCGGCTCTCAGCTTCGGCGCCACCGGTGCCCACCTGGAGCCGCTGCGCCAGCCCCCGAAGCATTCTCCGGTAGGGCCGCGTCTCTGGCCACAGCTCCCACGCCCGAAGAGCCAGGAGGGAAAGCCGTGCCTCGTTGGAAAGCTCTTTGGCAGCCGCTCGCGTGGCCCCACAGCCCGTGGGGCTGCGGGCTTTGCGGCGGCTCTCAGCTTCGGCGCCACCGGTGCCCACCTGGAGCCGCTGCGCCAGCCCCCGAAGCATTCTCCGGTAGGGCCGCGTCTCTGGCCACAGCTCCCACGCCCGAAGAGCCAGGAGGGAAAGCCGTGCCTCGTTGGAAAGCTCTTTGGCAGCCGCTCGCGTGGCCCCACAGCCCGTGGGGCTGCGGGCTTTGCAGCGGCCGTCAGCCTCGGCGCCACCGGTGCCAACATGGCGCCGCCGCGCCTGCCTGCGAAGCATTTTCCGGTATGGCCGCGGCTCTGGCCACAGCTCCCACGCCCGAAGAGCCAGGAGGGAAAGCCGTGCCTCGTTGGAAAGCTCTTTGGCAGCCGCTCGTGTGGCCCCACAGCCCGTGGGTCTGCGGGCTTTGCGGCGCCTTTCAGCTTCGGCGCCACCGGCACCCACCTGGCGCCGCTGCGCCAGACCCTGAAGCATTTTCCGGTAGGGCCGCGTCTCTGGCCACAGCTCCCACGCCCGAAGAGCCAGGAGGGAAAGCCGTGCCTCGTTGGAAAGCTCTTTGGCAGCCGCTCGCTTGGCCGCACAGCCCGTGGGGCTGCGGGCTTTGCGGCGGCCGTCAGCCTCGGTGCCACCGGCGCCCACCTGGCGCCGCCGCGCCAGCCTGCGAAGCATTTTCCGGTAGGGCCGCGGCTCTGGCCACAGCTCCCACGCCCAAAGAGCCAGGAGGGAAAGCTGTGCCTCGTTGGAAAGCTCTTTGGCAGCCGCTCGCGTGGCCCCACAGCCCGTGGGGCTGCGGCCTTTGCGGCGGCCGTCAACCTCGGCGCCACTGGCACCCTCGTGGCGCCGCCGCGCCAGCCTGTGAAGCATTTTCCGGTAGGGCCGCGGCTCTGGCCACAGCTCCCACACCAGAAGAGCCAGGAGGGAAAGCCGTGCCTCGTTGCAAAGCTCTTTGGCAGCCGCTCGCGTGGCCGCACAGCCCGTGGGGATGCGGGCTTTGCGGCGGCCATCAGCGTCGGCGCCACTGGCACCCACGTTGCGCCGCCGTGCCAGCCTGCGAAGCCTTTTCCGGTAGGGCCGCGGCTCTGGCCACAGCTCCCTCGCCCTAAGAGCCAGGAGGAAAAGCCGTGCCTCGTTGGAAAGCTCTTTGGCAGCCGCTCGCGTGGCCCCACAGCCCGTGTGGCTGCGGGCTTTGCAGCGGCCGTCAGCCTCGGCGCCACCAGCGCCCACGTGGCGCCGCCGCGCCAGCCTGTGAAGCATTTTACGGTAGGGCCGCGTCTCTGGCCACAGCTCCCTCGCCCGAAGAGCCAGGAGGGAAAGCCGTGCCTCGATGGAAAGCTCTTTGGCAGCCGCTCGCGTGGCCCCACAGCCCGTGGGGCTGCGGGCTTTCCGGCGGCCGTCAGCCTCAGCGCCACCGGCGCCCACGTGGCACCGCCGCGCCAGCCTGCGAATCATTTTCCGTTAGGGCCGCGGCTCTGGCCACAGCTCCTACGCCCGAAGAGCCAGGATGGAAAGCCGTGCCTCGTTGGAAAGCTCTTTGGCAGCCGCTCGCGTGGCCCCACAGCCCGTGGGGCTGCGGGCTTTGCGGCGGCTCTCAGCTTCGGCGCCACCGGTGCCCACCTGGAGCCGCTGCGCCAGCCCCCGAAGCATTCTCCGGTAGGGCCGCGTCTCTGGCCACAGCTCCCACGCCCGAAGAGCCAGGAGGGAAAGCCGTGCCTCGTTGGAAAGCTCTTTGGCAGCCGCTCGCGTGGCCCCACACCCCGTGGGGCTGCGGGCTTTGCAGCGGCCGTCAGCCTCGGCGCCACCAGCGCCCACGTGGCGCCGCCGCGCCAGCCTGTGAAGCATTTTACGGTAGGGCCGCGTCTCTGGCCACAACTCCCTCGCCCGAAGAGCCAGGAGGGAAAGCCGTGCCTCGTTGGAAAGCTCTTTGGCAGCCGCTCGCGTGGCCCCACAGCCCGTGGGGCTGCGGGCTTTGCGGCGGCCGTCAGCCTCAGCGCCACCGGCGCCCACGTGGCACCGCCGCGCCAGCCTGCGAATCATTTTCCGTTAGGGCCGCGGCTCTGGCCACAGCTCCCACGCCCGAAGAGCCAGGATGGAAAGCCGTGCCTCGTTGCAAAGCTCTTTGGCTGCCGCTCGCGTGGCCCCACAGCCCGTGGGGCTGCGGTCTTTGCGGCGGCTCTCAGCTTCGGCGCCACCGGTGCCCACCTGGAGCCGCTGCGCCAGCCCCCGAAGCATTCTCCGGTAGGGCCGCGTCTCTGGCCACAGCTCCCACGCCCGAAGAGCCAGGAGGGAAAGCCGTGCCTCGTTGGAAAGCTCTTTGGCAGCCGCTCGTGTGGCCCCACACACCGTGGGTCTGCGGGCTTTGCGGCGGCTGTCAGCTTCGGCGCCACCGGCACCCACCTGGCGCCGCTGCGCCAGACCCTGAAGCATTTTCCGGTAGGGCCGCGTCTCTGGCCACAGCTCCCACGCCCGAAGAGCCAGGAGGGAAAGCCGTGCCTCGTTGGAAAGCTCTTTGGCAGCCGCTCGCGTGGCCCCACAGCCCGTGGGGCTGCGGGCTTCCCGGCGGCTGTCAGCCTTAGCGCCACCGGCGCCCAGCTGGCGTCGCAGCGCCAGCCCCCGAAGCATTTTCCGGTAGGGAGGCATCTCTGGCCACAGCTCCCACGCCCGAAGAGCCAGGAGGGAAAGCCATGCCTCGTTGGAAAGCACTTTGGCAGCCGCTCGCGTGGCCCCACAGCCCGTGGGGCTGCGGGCTTTGCGGCGGCTCTCAGCCTCGGCGCCACCGGCGCCCACGTGGCGCCGCCGCGAAAGCGTGCGAAGCATTTTCCGGTAGGGCCGCGGCTCTGGCCACAGCTCCCACGCCCGAAGAACCAGGAGGGAAAGCCGTGCCTCGTTGGAAAGCTCTTTGGCAGCCGCTCGCGTGGCCCCACAGCCCGTCGGGCTGCGGGCTTTGCGGCGGCCGTCAGCCTCGGCCCCACCGGCACCTACGTGGCGCTGCCACGCCATCCCCCGAACCATTTTCCGGTAGGGCCGCCTCTCTGGCCACAGCTCCCACGCCCGAAGAGCCAGGAGGGAAAGCCGTGCCTCGTTGGAAAGCTCTTTGGCAGCCGCTCGCGTGGCCCCACAGCCCGTGGGGCTGCGGGCTTTGCGGCGGCCGTCAGCCTCGGCGCCACCAGCGCCTACATAGCGCTGCCGCGCCAGCCTGCGAAACATTTTCCGGTAGGGCCGCGTCTCTGGCCACAGCTCCCACGCCCGTAAAGCCAGGAGGGAAAGCCGTGCCTCGTTGGAAAGCTCTTTGGCAGCTGCTCGCATGGCACCACAGCCCGTGGGGCTGCGGGCTTTCCGGCGGCTGTCAACCTCGGCGCCACCGGCGCCCACCTGGCGCCGCCGCGCCATCCCTCGAAGCATTTTCCGGTAGGGCCGCGGCTCTGGCCACAGCTCCCACGCCCGAAGAGCCAGGAGGGAAAGCCGTGCCTCGTTGGAAAGCTCTTTGGCAGCCGCTGCGTGGCCCCACAGCCCGTGGGGCTGCGGGCTTTCCGGCGGCCGTCAGCCTCGGCGCCACCGGCGCCCACCTGGCGCCGCTGCGCCAGCCCCCGAAGCATTTTCCGGTAGGGCCGCGTCTCTGGCCACAGCTCCCACGCCCGAAGAGCCAGGAGGGAAAGCCATGCCTCGTTGGAAAGCTCTTTGGCAGCCACTCGCGTGGCCCCACAGCCCGTGGGGCTGAGGGCTTTGCGGCGGCCGTCAGCCTCGGCGCCACCGGCGCCCACGTGGCGCCGCCGCGCCAGACCCCGAAGCATTTTCCGGTAGGGCCGCGTCTCTGGCCACAGCTCCCACGCCCGAAGAGCCAGGAGGGAAAGCCGTGCCTCATTGGAAAGCTCTTTGGCAGTCGCTCGCGTGGCCCCACAGCCCGTGGGGCTGCGGGCTTTCTGTCAGCCATCAGCCTTGGCGCCACCGGCGCCCACCTGGCGCCACCGCGCCAGCCTGCGAAGCATTTTCCGGTAGGGAGGCATCTCTGGCCACAGCTCCCACGCCCGAAGAGCCAGGAGGGAAAGCCATGCCTCGTTGGAAAGCACTTTGGCAGCCGCTCGCGTGGCCCCACAGCCCGTGGGGCTGCGGGCTTTGCGGCGGCTCTCAGCCTCGGCGCCACCGGCTCCCACGTGGCGCCGCCGCGCCAGCCTGCGAAGCATTTTCCGGTAGGGCCGCGGCTCTGGCCACGGCTGCCACGCCCGAAGAGCCAGGAGGGAAAGCCGTGCCTCATTGGAAAGCTCTTTGGCAGCCGCTCGCGTGGCCCCACAGCCCGTGGGGCTGCGGGCTTTCCGGCGGCCGTCAGCCTCGGCGCCACCGGCGCCCACGTGGCACCGCCGTGCCAGCCTGCGAATCATTTTCCATTAGGGCCGCGTCTCTGGCCACAGCTCCCACGCCCGAAGAGCCAGGATGGAAAGCCGTGCCTCGTTGGAAAGCTCTTTGGCAGCCGCTCGCGTGGCCCCACAGCCCGTGGGGCTGCGGGCTTTGCGGCGGCTCTCAGCTTCGGCGCCACCGGTGCCCACCTGGAGCCGCTGCGCCAGCCCCCGAAGCATTCTCCGGTAGGGCCGCGTCTCTGGCCACAGCTCCCACGCCCGAAGAGCCAGGAGGGAAAGCCGTGCCTCGTTGGAAAGCTCTTTGGCAGCCGCTCGCGTGGCCCCACAGCCCGTGGGGCTGCGGGCTTTGCAGCGGCCGTCAGCCTCGGCGCCACCGGTGCCAACATGGCGCCGCCGCGCCTGCCTGCGAAGCATTTTCCGGTATGGCCGCGGCTCTGGCCACAGCTCCCACGCCCGAAGAGCCAGGAGGGAAAGCCGTGCCTCGTTGGAAAGCTCTTTGGCAGCCGCTCGTGTGGCCCCACAGCCCGTGGGTCTGCGGGCTTTGCGGCGCCTTTCAGCTTCGGCGCCACCGGCACCCACCTGGCGCCGCTGCGCCAGACCCTGAAGCATTTTCCGGTATGGCCGCGTCTCTGGCCACAGCTCCCACGCCCGAAGAGCCAGGAGGGAAAGCCGTGCCTCGTTGGAAAGCTCTTTGGCAGCCGCTCGCTTGGCCGCACAGCCCGTGGGGCTGCGGGCTTTGCGGCGGCCGTCAGCCTCGGTGCCACCGGCGCCCACCTGGCGCCGCCGCGCCAGCCTGCGAAGCATTTTCCGGTAGGGCCGCGGCTCTGGCCACAGCTCCCACGCCCAAAGAGCCAGGAGGGAAAGCTGTGCCTCGTTGGAAAGCTCTTTGGCAGCCGCTCGCGTGGCCCCACAGCCCGTGGGGCTGCGGCCTTTGCGGCGGCCGTCAACCTCGGCGCCACTGGCACCCTCGTGGCGCCGCCGCGCCAGCCTGTGAAGCATTTTCCGGTAGGGCCGCGGCTCTGGCCACAGCTCCCACACCAGAAGAGCCAGGAGGGAAAGCCGTGCCTCGTTGCAAAGCTCTTTGGCAGCCGCTCGCGTGGCCGCACAGCCCGTGGGGATGCGGGCTTTGCGGCGGCCATCAGCGTCGGCGCCACTGGCACCCACGTTGCGCCGCCGTGCCAGCCTGCGAAGCATTTTCCGGTAGGGCCGCGGCTCTGGCCACAGCTCCCTCGCCCTAAGAGCCAGGAGGAAAAGCCGTGCCTCGTTGGAAAGCTCTTTGGCAGCCGCTCGCGTGGCCCCACAGCCCGTGTGGCTGCGGGCTTCCCGGCGGCTGTCAGCCTCGGCGCCACCGGCGCCTACGTGGCGCCGCCGCACCAGCCTGCGAAGCCTTTTCCGGTAGGGCCGCGTCTCTGGCCACAGTTCCCACGCCCGAAGAGACAGGAGGAAAAGCCGTGCCTCGTTGGAAAGCTCTTTGGCAGCCGCTCGCGTGGCCCCACACCCCGTGGGGCTGCGGGCTTTGCAGCGGCCGTCAGCCTCGGCGCCACCAGCGCCCACGTGGCGCCGCCGCGCCAGCCTGTGAAGCATTTTCCGGTAGGGCCGCGTCTCTGGCCACAGCTCCCTCGCCCGAAGAGCCAGGAGGGAAAGCCGTGCCTCGATGGAAAGCTCTTTGGCAGCCGCTCGCGTGGCCCCACAGCCCGTGGGGCTGCGGGCTTTCCGGCGGCCGTCAGCCTCAGCGCCACCGGCGCCCACGTGGCACCGCCGCGCCAGCCTGCGAATCATTTTCCGTTAGGGCCGCGGCTCTGGCCACAGCTCCTACGCCCGAAGAGCCAGGATGGAAAGCCGTGCCTCGTTGGAAAGCTCTTTGGCAGCCGCTCGCGTGGCCCCACAGCCCGTGGGGCTGCGGGCTTTGCGGCGGCTCTCAGCTTCGGCGCCACCGGTGCCCACCTGGAGCCGCTGCGCCAGCCCCCGAAGCATTCTCCGGTAGGGCCGCGTCTCTGGCCACAGCTCCCACGCCCGAAGAGCCAGGAGGGAAAGCCGTGCCTCGTTGGAAAGCTCTTTGGCAGCCGCTCGCGTGGCCCCACACCCCGTGGGGCTGCGGGCTTTGCAGCGGCCGTCAGCCTCGGCGCCACCGGCGCCCACGTGGCGCCGCCGCGCCAGCCTGTGAAGCATTTTACGGTAGGGCCGCGTCTCTGGCCACAACTCCCTCGCCCGAAGAGCCAGGAGGGAAAGCCGTGCCTCGTTGGAAAGCTCTTTGGCAGCCGCTCGCGTGGCCCCACAGCCCGTGGGGCTGCGGGCTTTGCGGCGGCCGTCAGCCTCAGCGCCACCGGCGCCCACGTGGCACCGCCGCGCCAGCCTGCGAATCATTTTCCGTTAGGGCCGCGGCTCTGGCCACAGCTCCCACGCCCGAAGAGCCAGGATGGAAAGCCGTGCCTCGTTGCAAAGCTCTTTGGCTGCCGCTCGCGTGGCCCCACAGCCCGTGGGGCTGCGGTCTTTGCGGCGGCTCTCAGCTTCGGCGCCACCGGTGCCCACCTGGAGCCGCTGCGCCAGCCCCCGAAGCATTCTCCGGTAGGGCCGCGTCTCTGGCCACAGCTCCCACGCCCGAAGAGCCAGGAGGGAAAGCCGTGCCTCGTTGGAAAGCTCTTTGGCAGCCGCTCGTGTGGCCCCACAGCCCGTGGGTCTGCGGGCTTTGCGGCGGCTGTCAGCTTCGGCGCCACCGGCACCCACCTGGCGCCGCTGCGCCAGACCCTGAAGCATTTTCCGGTAGGGCCGCGTCTCTGGCCACAGCTCCCACGCCCGAAGAGCCAGGAGGGAAAGCCGTGCCTCGTTGGAAAGCTCTTTGGCAGCCGCTCGCGTGGCCCCACAGCCCGTGGGGATGCGGGCTTTCCGGCGGCCGTCAGCCTCGGCGCCACCGGCACCCACGTTGCGCCGCCGTGCCAGCCGGCGAAGCATTTTCCAGTAGGGCCGCGGCTCTGGCCACAGCTCCCTCGCCCGAAGAGCCAGGAGGAAAAGCCGTGCCTCGTTGGAAAGCTCTTTGGCAGCCGCTCGCGTGGCCCCACAGCCCGTGGGGCTGCGGGCTTCCCGGCGGCTGTCAGCCTTAGCGCCACCGGCGCCCAGCTGGCGTCGCAGCGCCAGCCCCCGAAGCATTTTCCGGTAGGGAGGCATCTCTGGCCACAGCTCCCACGCCCGAAGAGCCAGGAGGGAAAGCCATGCCTCGTTGGAAAGCACTTTGGCAGCCGCTCGCGTGGCCCCACAGCCCGTGGGGCTGCGGGCTTTGCGGCGGCTCTCAGCCTCGGCGCCACCGGCGCCCACGTGGCGCCGCCGCGAAAGCGTGCGAAGCATTTTCCGGTAGGGCCGCGTCTCTGGCCACAGCTCCCACGCCCGAAGAACCAGGAGGGAAAGCCGTGCCTCGTTGGAAAGCTCTTTGGCAGCCGCTCGCGTGGCCCCACAGCCCGTCGGGCTGCGGGCTTTGCGGCGGCCGTCAGCCTCGGCCCCACCGGCACCTACGTGGCGCTGCCACGCCATCCCCCGAACCATTTTCCGGTAGGGCCGCCTCTCTGGCCACAGCTCCCACGCCCGAAGAGCCAGGAGGGAAAGCCGTGCCTCGTTGGAAAGCTCTTTGGCAGCCGCTCGCGTGGCCCCACAGCCCGTGGGGCTGCGGGCTTTGCGGCGGCCGTCAGCCTCGGCGCCACCAGCGCCTACATAGCGCTGCCGCGCCAGCCTGCGAAACATTTTCCGGTAGGGCCGCGTCTCTGGCCACAGCTCCCACGCCCGAAAAGCCAGGAGGGAAAGCCGTGCCTCGTTGGAAAGCTCTTTGGCAGCTGCTCGCATGGCACCACAGCCCGTGGGGCTGCGGGCTTTCCGGCGGCTGTCAACCTCGGCGCCACCGGCGCCCACCTGGCGCCGCCGCGCCATCCCTCGAAGCATTTTCCGGTAGGGCCGCGGCTCTGGCCACAGCTCCCACGCCCGAAGAGCCAGGAGGGAAAGCCGTGCCTCGTTGGAAAGCTCTTTGGCAGCCGCTGCGTGGCCCCACAGCCCGTGGGGCTGCGGGCTTTCCGGCGGCCGTCAGCCTCGGCGCCACCGGCGCCCACCTGGCGCCGCTGCGCCAGCCCCCGAAGCATTTTCCGGTAGGGCCGCGTCTCTGGCCACAGCTCCCACGCCCGAAGAGCCAGGAGGGAAAGCCGTGCCTCGTTGGAAAGCTCTTTGGCAGCCACTCGCGTGGCCCCACAGCCCGTGGGGCTGAGGGCTTTGCGGCGGCCGTCAGCCTCGGCGCCACCGGCGCCCACGTGGCGCCGCCGCGCCAGACCCCGAAGCATTTTCCGGTAGGGCCGCGTCTCTGGCCACAGCTCCCACGCCCGAAGAGCCAG
This sequence comes from Larus michahellis, assembly GCF_964199755.1. Classification (NCBI taxonomy): domain Eukaryota; kingdom Metazoa; phylum Chordata; class Aves; order Charadriiformes; family Laridae; genus Larus; species Larus michahellis. The sequence goes on from NW_027436004.1 coordinate 681,758, forward strand.
GAGGGAAAGCCGTGCCTCATTGGAAAGCTCTTTGGCAGTCGCTCGCGTGGCCCCACAGCCCGTGGGGCTGCGGGCTTTCTGTCAGCCATCAGCCTTGGCGCCACCGGCGCCCACCTGGCGCCACCGCGCCAGCCTGCGAAGCATTTTCCGGTAGGGAGGCATCTCTGGCCACAGCTCCCACGCCCGAAGAGCCAGGAGGGAAAGCCATGCCTCGTTGGAAAGCACTTTGGCAGCCGCTCGCGTGGCCCCACAGCCCGTGGGGCTGCGGGCTTTGCGGCGGCTCTCAGCCTCGGCGCCACCGGCGCCCACGTGGCGCCGCCGCGCCACCCTGCGAAGCATTTTCCGGTAGGGCCGCCTCTCTGGCCACAGCTCCCACGCCCGAAGAGCCAGGAGGGAAAGCCGTGCCTCGTTGGAAAGCTCTTTGGCAGCCGCTCGCGTGGCCCCACAGCCCGTGGGGCTGCGGGCTTTGCGGCGGCCGTCAGCCTCGGCGCCACCAGCGCCTACGTAGCGCTGCCGCGCCAGCCTGCGAAATATTTTCCGGTAGGGCCGCGTCTCTGGCCACAGCTCCCACGCCCGAAAAGCCAGGAGGGAAAGCCGTGCCTCGTTGGAAAGCTCTTTGGCAGCTGCTCGCATGGCACCACAGCCCGTGGGGCTGCGGGCTTTCCGGCGGCTGTCAACCTCGGCGCCACCGGCGCCCACCTGGCGCCGCCGCGCCATCCCTCGAAGCATTTTCCGGTAGGGCCGCGGCTCTGGCCACAGCTCCCACGCCCGAAGAGCCAGGAGGGAAAGCCGTGCCTCGTTGGAAAGCTCTTTGGCAGCCGCTCGCGTGGCCCCACAGCCCGTGGGGCTGCGGGCTTTCCGGCGGCCGTCAGCCTCGGCGACACCGGCGTCCACCTGGCGCCGCTGCGCCAGCCCCCGAAGCATTTTCCGGTAGGGCCGCATCTCTGGCCACAGCTCCCACGCCCGAAGAGCCAGGAGGGAAAGCCGTGCCTCGTTGGAAAGCTCTTTGGCAGCCACTCGCGTGGCCCCACAGCCCGTGGGGCTGAGGGCTTTGCGGCGGCCGTCAGCCTCGGCGCCACCGGCGCCCAGGTGGCGCCACCGCGCTAGCCCGCGAAGCATTTTCCGGTAGGGCCGCGGCTCTGGCCACAGCTCCCACGCCCGAAGAGCCAGGAGGGAAAGCCATGCCTCCTTGGAAAGCTCTTTGGCAGCCGCTCGCGTGGCCCCACAGCCCGTGGGGCTGCGGGCTTTGCGGCGGCCGTCAGCCTCGGCGCCACCGGCGCCTACGTAGCCCTGCCGCAACAGCCTGCGAAGCATTTTCCGGTAGGGCCGCGGCTCTGGCCACAGCTCCCATGCCCGAAGAGCCAGGAGGGAAAGCCGTGCCTCGTTGGAAAGCTCTTTGGCAGCCGCTCGCGTGGCCCCACAGCCCGTGGGGCTGCGGGCTTTGCGGCGGCCGTCAGCCTCGGCGCCACAGGCGCCCACCTGGCGCCGCCGCGCCAGCCCGCGAAGCATTTTCCAGTAGGGCCGCGGCTCTGGCCACAGCTCCCACGCCCGAAGAGCCAGGAGGGAAAGCCGTGCCTCGTTGGAAAGCTCTTTGGCAGCCGCTCGCGTGGCCCCACAGCCCGTGGGGCTGCGGGCTTTGCGGCGGCCGTCAGCCTAGGCGCCACCGGCGTCCACGTGACGCCGCCGCGCCAGCCTGCGAAGCATTTTCCGGTAGGGCCGCGGCTCTGGCCACAGCTCCCACGCCCGAAGAGTCAGGAGGGAAAGCCGTGCCTCGTTGGAAAGCTCTTTGGCAGCCACTCGCGTGGCCCCACACCCCGTGGGGCTGCGGGCTTTGCGGCGGCCGTCAGCCTCGGCGACACCGGCACCCACCTGGCGCCGCCACGCCAGCCCCCGAAGCATTTTCTGGTAGGGCCGCGGCTCTGGCCACAGCTCCCACGCCCGAAGAGCCAGGAGGGAAAGCCGTGCCTCGTTGGAAAGCTCTTTGGGAGCCGCTCGCGTGGCCCCACAGCCCGTGGGGCTGCGGTCTTTCTGTCAGCCGTCAGCCTCGGTGCCACCGGCGCCCACCTGGCGCCGCCGCGCCAGCCTGCGAAGCATTTTCCGGTAGGGCCGCGGCTGTGGCCACAGCTCCCACGCCCGAAGAGCCAGGAGGGAAAGCCGTGCCTCGTTGGAAAGCTCTTTGGCAGCCGCTCGCGTGGCCCCACACACCGTGGGGCTGCGGGCTTTCTGTCAGCCGTCAGCCTCGGCACCACCGGCGCCCACCTGGCGCCGCCGCGCCAGCCCCCGAAGCATTTTCCAGTAGGGCCGTCGCTCTGGCCACAGCTCCCACGCCCGAAGAGCCAGGAGGGAAAGCCGTGCCTCGTTGGAAAGCTCTTTGGCAGCCGCTCGCGTGGCCCCACAACCCGTGGGGCTGCGGGCTGTCCGGCGGCTGTCAGCCTCGGCGCCAGCGGCGCCCACCTGGTGCCGCCGCGCCAGCCCCCGAAGCATTTTCCGGTAGGGCCGCGGGTCTGGCGACAGCTCCCACGCCCGAAGAGCCAGGAGGGTAAGCCGTGCCTCGTTGGGAAGCTCTTTGGCAGCCGCTCGTGTGGCCCCACAGCCCATGGGGCTGTGGGCTTTGCGGCGGCCGTAAGCCTCGGCGCCACCGGCGCCCACGTGGCGCCGCCGCGCCAGCCCCCGAAGCATTTTCCGGTAGGGCCGCGTCTCTGGCCACAGCTCCCTCGCCCAAAGAGCCAGGAGGGAAAGCCGTGCCTCGTTGGAAAGCTCTTTGGCAGCCGCCCGCGTGGCCCCACAGCCGGTGGGGCTGCGGGCTTTGCGGCTGCCATCAGCCTCGGCGCCACCGGCGCCCACGTGGCGCTGCCGCGCCAGCCTGCGAAGCATTTTCCGGTAGGGCCGCGGCTCTGGCCACAGCTCCCACGCCCGAAGAGCCAGGAGGGAAAGCCGTGCCTCATTGGAAAGCTCTTTGGCAGCCGCTCGTGTGGCCCCACAGCCCGTGGGGCTGCGGGCTTTGCGGCGGCCATCAGCCTCGGCGCCACCGGCGCCCACGTGGCGCCGCCGCGCCACCCCCCGAAGCATTTTCCGGTAGGGCCGCGTCTCTGGCCACAGCTCCCACGCCCGAAGAGCCAGGAGGGAAAGCCGTGCCTCATTGGAAAGCTCTTTGGCAGCCGCTCGCGTGGCCCCACAGCCCGTGGGGCTGCGGGCTTTGCGGCGGCCGTCAGCCTCGGCGCCACAGGCGCCCACCTGGCGCCACCGCACCAGCCTGCGAAGCATTTTCCGGTAGGGCCGCGGATCTGGCCACATCTCCCACGCCCGAAGAGCCAGGAGGGAAAGCCGTGCCTCGTTGCAAAGCTCTTTGGCAGCCGCTCGCGTGGCCCCACACACCGTGGGGCTGCGGGCTTTGCGGCGGCCGTCAGCCTCGGCGCCACCGGCGCCCACGTGGCGCCGCCGCGCTAGCCCCCGAAGCATTTTCCGGTAGGGCCGCAGATCTGGCCACAGCTCCCACGCCCGAAGAGCCAGGAGGGAAAGCCGTGCCTCGTTGCAAAACTCTTTGGCAGCCGCTCGCGTAGCCCCACAGCCTGTGGGGCTGCGGGCTTTGCGGTGGCCGTCAGCCTCGGCGCCACCGACGCCTACGTAGCGCTGCCGCGCCAGCCTGTGAATCATTTTCCGGTAGGGCCGCGTCTCTGGCCACAGCTCCCACGCCCGAAGAGCCAGGAGGGAAAGCCGTGCCTCGTTGCAAAGCACTTTGGCAGCCGCTCGCGTGGCCCCACAGCCCGTGGGGCTGCGGGCTTTGCGGCGGCTCTCAGCCTCGGCGCCACCGGCGCCCACGTGGCGCCGCCGCGCCAGCCCCCGAAGCATTTTCCAGTAGGGCCGCTGCTCTGGCGACAGCTCCCACGCCCGAAGAGCCAGGAGGGAAAGCCGTGCCTTGTTGGAAAGCTCTTTGGCAGCCGCTCGCGTGGCCCCACAGCCCGTGGGGCTGCGGGCTTTGCGGCGGCCGTCAGCCTCGTCGCCACCGGCGCCTACGTGGCGCCGCCGCGCCAGCCCCCGAAGCATTTTCCGGTAGGGCCGCGGCTCTGGCCACAGCTCCCACGCCCGAAGAGCCAGGAGGGGAAGCCGTGCCTCGTTGCAAAGCTCTTTGGCAGCCGCTCGCGTGGCCCCACAGCCCGTGGGGCTGCGGGCTTTCCGGCGGCCGTCAGCCTCGGCGCCACCGGCGCCCACCTGGCGCCGCCGCGCCAGCCTGCGAAGCATTTTCCAGTAGGGCTGCGGCTCTGGCCACAGCTCCCACGCCCAAAGAGCCAGGAGGGAAAGCCGTGCCTCGTTGGAAAGCTCTTTGGCAGCCGCTCGCGTGGCCCCACAGCCCGTGGGGCTGCGGGCTTTGCGGCGGCCTTCAGCCTTGGCACCACCAGTGCCTACGTAGCGCTGCCGCGCCAGCCTGCGAAACATTTTCCAGTAGGGCCGCCTCTCTGGCCACTGCTCCCACGCCCGAAGAGCCAGGAGGGAAAGCCGTGCCTCATTGGAAAGCTCTTTGGCAGCCGCTCGCGTGGCCCCACAGCCCGTGGGGCTGCGGGCTTTGCGGCGGCCGTCAGCCTCAGCGCCACCGGCGCCCACGTGGCGCCGCCGCGCCAGCCCCCGAAGCATTTTCCGGTAGGGCCGCGGCTCTGGCCACAGCTCCCACGCCCGAAGAGCCAGGAGGGAAAGCCGTGCCTCATTGGAAAGCTCTTTGGCAGCCGCTCGCGTGGCCCCACAGCCCGTGGGGCTGCGGGCTTTGCGGCGGCCGTCAGCCTCGGCGCCACCAGCGCCCACCTGGCGCCGCCGCACCAGCCTGCGAAGTATTTTCCGGTAGGGCCGCGGCTGTGGCCACAGCTCCCACGCCCGAAGAGCCAGGAGGGAAAGCCGTGCCTCGTTGGAAAGCTCTTTGGCATCCGCTCGCGTGGCCCCACAGCCCGTGGGGCTGCGGGCTTTCCGGCGGCCGTCAGCCTCGGCGCCACCGGCGCCCACCTGGCGCCGCCGCGCCAGCCCGCGAAGCATTTTCCGGTAGGGCCGCGGCTCTGGCCACAGCTCCCACGCCCGAAGAGCCAGGAGGGAAAGCCGTGCCTCGTTGGAAAGCACTTTGACAGCCGCTCGCGTGGCCCCACACACCGTGGGGCTGCGGGCTTTGCAGCGGCCGTCAGCCTCGGCGCCACCGGCGCCCACGTGGCGCCGCCGCACCAGCCTGCGAAGCATTTTGCGGTAGGGCCGCGTCTCTGGCCAGAGCTCCCACGCCCGAAGAGCCAGGAGGGAAAGCCGTGCCTCGTTGCAAAGCTCTTTGGCAGCCGCTCGCGTGGCCCCACAGCCCGTGGGGCTGCGGGCTTTGCGGCGGCCGTCAGCCTCGGCGACACCGACGCCTACGTAGCGCTGGGGCGCCAGCCTGTGAATCATTTTCCGGAAGGGCCGCGTCTCTGGCCACAGCTCCCACGCCCGAAGAGCCAGGAGGGAAAGCCGTGCCTCGTTGGAAAGCTCTTTGGCAGCCGCTCGCGTGGCCCCACACCCCGTGGGGCTGTGGGTTTGCGGCGGCCGTCAGCCTCGGCGAAACCGGCGCCCACGTGGCGCCGCTGCGCCAGCCCCCGAAGCATTTTCCAGTACGGCCGCGGCTCTGGCCACAGCACCCACGCCCGAAGAGCCAGGAGGGAAAGCCGTGCCTCGTTGGAAAGCTCTTTGGCAGCCGCTCGCGTGGCCCCACAGCCCGTGGGGCTGCGGGCTTTCCAGCGGCCGTCAGCCTCGGCGCCACCGGCGCCTACGTGGCGCCGCCACGCCAGCCCCCGAAGCATTTTCCGGTAGGGCCGCGGCTCTGGCCACAGCTCCCACGCCCGAAGAGCCAGGAGGGGAAGCCGTGCCTCGTTGCAAAGCTCTTTGGCAGCCGCTCGCGTGGCCCCACAGCCCGTGGGGCTGCGGGCTTTGCGGCGGCCTTCAGCCTTGGCGCCACCAGTGCCTACGTAGCGCTGCCGCGCCAGCCTGCGAAACATTTTCCGGTAGGGCCGCCTCTCTGGCCACTGCTCCCACGCCCGAAGAGCCAGGAGGGAAAGCCGTGCCTCATTGGAAAGCTCTTTGGCAGCCGCTCGTGTGGCCCCACAGCCCGTGGGGCTGCGAGCTTTCCGGCGGCCGTCAGCCTCAGCGCCACCGGCGCCCACGTGGCGCCGCCGCGCCAGCCCCCGAAGCATTTTCCGGTAGGGCCGCGGCTCTGGCCACAGCTCCCACGCCCGAAGAGCCAGGAGGGAAAGCCATGCCTCGTTGGAAAGCTCTTTGGCAGCCGCTCGCGTGGCCCCACAGCCCGAGGGGCTGCGGGCTTTGCGGCGGCCGTCAGCCTCGGCGCCACCGGCGCCCACGTGGCGCCGCCGCGCCAGCCCCCGAAGCATTTTCCGGTAGGGCCGCGGCTCTGGCCACAGCTCCCACACCCGAAGAGCCAGGAGGGGAAGCCGTGCCTCCTTGGACAGCTCTTTGGCAGCCGCTCGCGTGGCCCCACAGCCCGTGGGGCTGCGGGCTTTGCGGCGGCCGTCAGCCTCGGCGCCACCGGCGCCCAGGTGGGGCCGCCGCGCCAGACCCCGAAGCATTTTCCGGTAGGGCCGCGGCTCTGGCCACAGCTCCCACGCCCGAAGAGCCAGGAGGGAAAGCCGTGCCTCGTTGGAAAGCTCTTTGGCATCCGCTCGCGTGGCCCCACAGCCCGTGGGGCTGCGGGCTTTCCGGCGGCCGTCAGCCTCGGCGCCACCGGCGCCCACCTGGCGCCGCCGCGCCAGCCTGCGAAGCATTTTGCGGTAGGGCCGCGTCTCTGGCCACAGCTCCCACGCCCGAAGAGCCTGGAGGGAAAGCCGTGCCTCGTTGCAAAGCTCTTTGGCAGCCGCTCGCGTGGCCCCACAGCCCGTGGGGCTGTGGGCTTTGCGGCGGCCGTCAGCCTCGGCGACACCGACGCCTACGTAGCGCTGGGGCGCCAGCCTGTGAATCATTTTCCGGAAGGGCCGCGTCTCTGGCCACAGCTCCCACGGCCGAAGAGCCAGGAGGGAAAGCCGTGCCTCGTTGGAAAGCTCTTTGGCAGCCGCTCGCGTGGCCCCACACCCCGTGGGGCTGTGGGCTTTGCGGCGGCCGTCAGCCTCGGCGCCACCGGCGCCCACCTGGCGCCGCCGCGCCAGCCTTCGAAGCATTTTCCGGTAGGGCCGCGGCTCTGGCCACAGCTCCCACGCCCGAAGAGCCAGGAGGGAAAGCCGTGCCTCTTTGGAAAGCTCTTTGGCAGCCGCTCGCGTGGCCCCACAGCCCGTGGGGCTGCGGGCTTTCCGGCGGCCGTCAGCCTCGGCGCCACCAGCGCCCACGTGGCGCCACCGCGCCAGCCCCCGAAGCATTTTCCAGTAGGGCCGCGGCTCTGGCCACAGCTCCCACGCCCGAAGAGCCAGGAGGGAAAGCCGTGCCTCGTTAGAAAGCTCTTTGGCAGCCGCTCGCGTGGCCCCACAGCCCGTGGGGCTGCGGGCTTTGCGGCGCCCATCAGCCTCGGCGCCACCGGCGCCCACGTGGCGCCGCCGCGCCAGCCCCCGAAGCATTTTCCAGTAGGGCCGCGGCTCTGGCCACAGCTCCCACGCCCGAAGAGCCAGGAGGGAAAGCCGTGCCTCGTTGGAAAGCTCTTTGGCAGCCGCTCGCGTGGCCCCACAGCCCGTGGGGCTGCGGGCTTTGCGGTGGCCGTCAGCCTCGGCGCCACCAGCGCCTACGTGGCGCCGCCACGCCAGCCTGCGAAGCATTTTCCGGTATGGCCGCGGCTCTGGCCACAGCTCCCACGCCCGAAGAGCCAGGAGGGAAAGCCGTGCCTCGTTGGAAAGCTCTTTGGCAGCCGCTCGCGGGGACCCACACACCGTGGGGCTGCGGGCTTTCTGTCAGCCGTCAGCCTCGGCGCCACCGGCGCCCACGTGGCGCCGCCGCGCCAGCCGCCGAAGCATTTTCCGGTAGGGCCGCGGCTCTGGCCACAGCTCCCACGCCCGAAGAGCCAGGAGGGAAAGCCGTGCCTCGTTGGAAAGCTCTTTGGCAGCCGCTCGCGTGGCCCCACAGCCCGTGGGGCTGCGGGCTTTGCGGCGGCCGTCAGCCTCGGCTCCACCAGCGCCTACGTGGCGCCGCCGCGCCAGCCTGCGAAGCATTTTCCGGTAGGGCCGCGGCTCTGGCCACAGCTCCCACGCCCGAAGACCCAGGAGGAAAAGCCGTGCCTCGTTGCAAAGCTCTTTGGCAGCCGCTCGCGTGGCCCCACAGCCCGTGGGGCTGCGGGCTTTCTGTCAGCCGTCAGCCTCGGCGCCACCGGCGCCAACGTGGCGCCGCCGCACCAGCCTGCGAAGCATTTTCCAGTAGGGCCGCGGCTCTGGCCACAGCTCCCACGCCCGAAGAGCCAGGAGGGAAAGCCGTGCCTCCTTGGAAAGCTCTTTGGCAGCCGCTCGCGTGGCCCCACAGCCCGTGGGGCTGCGGGCTTTGCGGCGGCCATCAGCCTCGGCGCCACCGGCGCCCACCTGGGGCCGCCGCGCCAGCCCCCGAAGCATTTTCCGGTAGGGCCGCGGCTCTGGCCACAGCTCCCACGCCCGAAGAGCCAGGAGGGAAAGCCGTGCCTCGTTGGAAAGCTCTTTGGCAGCCGCTCGCGTGGCCCCACAGCCCGTGGGGCTGCGGGCTTTGCGGCGGCCGTCAGCCTCGGCTCCACCAGCGCCTACGTGGCGCCGCCGCGCCAGCCTGCGAAGCATTTTCCGGTAGGGCCGCGGCTCTGGCCACAGCTCCCACGCCCGAAGAGCCAGGAGGAAAAGCCGTGCCTCGTTGCAAAGCTCTTTGGCAGCCGCTCGTGTGGCCCCACAGCCCGTGGGGCTGCGGGCTTTCTGTCAGCCGTCAGCCTCGGCGCCACCGGCGCCCACGTGGCGCCGCCGCGCCAGCCCCCGAAGCATTTTCCGGTAGGGCCGCGGCTCTGGCCACAGCTCCCACGCCCGAAGAGCCAGGAGGGAAAGCCGTGCCTCATTGGAAAGCTCTTTGGCAGCCGCTCGCGTGGCCCCACAGCCCGTGGGGCTGCGGGCTTTGCGGTGGCCGTCAGCCTCGGCGCCACCGGCGCCCACCTGGCGCCGCCGCGCCAGCCCCCGGAAGCATTTTCCGGTAGGGCCGTGGCTCTGGCCACAGCTCCCACGCCCGAAGAGCCAGGAGGGAAAGCCGTGCATCGTTGCAAAGCTCTTTGGCAGCCGCTCGCGTGGCCCCACAGCCCGTGGGGCTGCGGGCTTTGCGGCGGCCGTCAGCCTCGGCGCCACCAGCGCCTACGTGGCGCCGCCACGCCAGCCTGCGAAGCATTTTCCGGTATGGCCGCGGCTCTGGCGACAGCTCCCACGCCCGAAGAGCCAGGAGGGAAAGCCGTGCCTCGTTGGAAAGCTCTTTGGCAGCCGCTCGCGTGGCCCCACAGCCCGTGGGGCTGCGGGCTTTGCGGCGGCCGTCAGCCTCGGCTCCACCAGCGCCTACGTGGCGCCGCCGCGCCAGCCTGCGAAGCATTTTCCGGTAGGGCCGCGGCTCTGGCCACAGCTCCCACGCCCGAAGACCCAGGAGGAAAAGCCGTGCCTCGTTGCAAAGCTCTTTGGCAGCCGCTCGCGTGGCCCCACAGCCCGTGGGGCTGCGGGCTTTCTGTCAGCCGTCAGCCTCGGCGCCACCGGCGCCAACGTGGCGCCGCCGCACCAGCCTGCGAAGCATTTTCCAGTAGGGCCGCGGCTCTGGCCACAGCTCCCACGCCCGAAGAGCCAGGAGGGAAAGCCGTGCCTCCTTGGAAAGCTCTTTGGCAGCCGCTCGCGTGGCCCCACAGCCCGTGGGGCTGCGGGCTTTGCGGCGGCCATCAGCCTCGGCGCCACCGGCGCCCACCTGGGGCCGCCGCGCCAGCCCCCGAAGCATTTTCCGGTAGGGCCGCTTCTCTGGCCACAGCTCCCACGCCCGAAGAGCCAGGAGGGAAAGCCGTGCCTCGTTGGAAAGCTCTTTGGCAGCCGCTCGCGTGGCCCCACAGCCCGTGGGGCTGCGGGCTTTGCGGCGGCCGTCAGCCTCGGCTCCACCAGCGCCTACGTGGCGCCGCCGCGCCAGCCTGCGAAGCATTTTCCGGTAGGGCCGCGGCTCTGGCCACAGCTCCCACGCCCGAAGAGCCAGGAGGAAAAGCCGTGCCTCGTTGCAAAGCTCTTTGGCAGCCGCTCGTGTGGCCCCACAGCCCGTGGGGCTGCGGGCTTTCTGTCAGCCGTCAGCCTCGGCGCCACCGGCGCCCACGTGGCGCCGCCGCGCCAGCCCCCGAAGCATTTTCCGGTAGGGCCGCGGCTCTGGCCACAGCTCCCACGCCCGAAGAGCCAGGAGGAAAACCCGTGCCTCGTTGCAAAGCTCTTTGGCAGCCACTCGCGTGGCCCCACAGCCTGTGGGGCTGCGGGCTTTCTGTCAGCCGTCAGCCTCGGCGCCACCGGCGCCCACGTGGCGCTGCCGCGCCAGCCTGCGAAGCATTTTCCGGTAGGGCCGCGGCTCTGGCCACAGCTCCCACGCCCGAAGAGCCAGGAGGGAAAGCCGTGCCTCGTTGCAAACCTCTTTGGCAGCCGCTCGCATGGCCCCACAGCCCGTGGGGCTGCGGGCTTTGCGGCGGCCGTCAGCCTCGGCTCCACCAGCGCCTACGTGGCGCCGCCGCGCCAGCCTGCGAAGCATTTTCCGGTTGGGCCGCGGCTCTGGCCACAGCTCCCACGCCCGAAGAGCCAGGAGGGAAAGCCATGCCTCGTTGGAAAGCTCTTTGGCAGCCGCTCGCGTGGCCCCACAGCCCGTGGGGCTGCGGTCTTTGCGGCGGCCGTCAGCCTCGGCGCCACCGGCGCCTACGTGGCGCCGCCGCGCCAGCCTGCGAAGCATTTTCCGGTAGGGCCGCGTCTCTGGCCACAGCTCCCACGCCCGAAGAGCCTGGAGAGAAAGCCGTGCCTCGTTGGAAAGCTCTTTGGCAGCCGCTCGCGTGGCCCCACAGCCCGTGGGGCTGCAGGCTTTGCGGCGGCCGTCAGCCTCGGCGCCACCGGCGCCCACATGGCGCCGCCGCGACAGACCCCAAAGCATTTTCCGGTAGGGCCGCGGCTCTGGCCACAGCTCCCATGCCCGAAGAGCCAGGAGGGAAAGCCGTGCCTCGTTGCAAATCTCTTTGGCAGCCGCTCGCGTGGCCCCACAGCCCGTGGGGCTGCGGGCTTTCTGTCAGCCATCAGCCTCAGCGCCACCGGCGCCCACGTGGCGCCGCCGCGCCAGCCTGCGAAGCATTTTCCGGTAGGGCCGCGGCTCTGGCCACAGCTCCCACGCCCGAAGAGCCAGGAGGAAAACCTGTGCCTCGTTGCAAAGCTCTTTGGCAGCCACTCGCGTGGCCCCACAGCCCGTGGGGCTGCGGGCTTTCTGTCAGCCGTCAGCCTCAGCGACACCGGCGCCCACGTGGCGCCGCCGCGCCACCCGCCGAAGCATTTTCCGGTAGGGCCGCGGCTCTGGCCACAGCTCCCACGCCCGAAGAGCCAGGAGGGAAAGCCGTGCCTCGTTGGAAAGCTCTTTGGCAGCCGCTCGCGTGGCCCCACAGCCCGTGGGGCTGCGGGCTTTGCGGCGGCCGTCAGCCTCGGCGCCACCGGCGCCTACGTGGCGCCGCCGCGCCAGCCTGCGAAGCATTTTCCGGTAGGGCCGCGTCTCTGGCCACAGCTCCCACGCCCGAAGAGCCTGGAGAGAAAGCCGTGCCTCGTTGGAAAGCTCTTTGGCAGCCGCTCGCGTGGCCCCACAGCCCGTGGGGCTGCAGGCTTTGCGGCGGCCGTCAGCCTCGGCGCCACCGGCGCCCACGTGGCGCCGCCGCGACAGACCCCAAAGCATTTTCCGGTAGGGCCGCGGCTCTGGCCACAGCTCCCATGCCCGAAGAGCCAGGAGGGAAAGCTGTGCCTCGTTGCAAAGCTCTTTGGCAGCCGCTCGCGTGGCCCCACAGCCCGTGGGGCTGCGGGCTTTGCGGCGGCCGTCAGCCTCGGCTCCACCAGCGCCTACGTGGCGCCGCCGCGCCAGCCTGCGAAGCATTTTCCGGTAGAGCCGCGGCTCTGGCCACAGCTCCCACACCCGAAGAGCCAGGAGGGAAAGCCGTGCCTCCTTGGAAAGCTCTTTGGCAGCCGCTCGCGTGGCCCCACAGCCCGTGGGGCTGCGGGCTTTGCGGCGGCCGTCAGCCTCGGCTCCACCAGCGCCTACGTGGCGCCGCTGCGCCAGCCTGCGAAGCATTTTCCGGTAGGGCCGCGGCTCTGGCCACAGCTCCCACGCCCGAAGAGCCAGGAGGAAAAGCCGTGCCTCGTTGCAAAGCTCTTTGGCAGCCGCTCGCGTGGCCCCACAGCCCGTGGGGCTGCGGGCTTTCTGTCAGCCGTCAGCCTCGGCGCCACCGGCGCCCACGTGGCGCTGCCACGCCAGCCTGCGAAGCATTTTCCGGTAGGGCCGCGGCTCTGGCCACAGCTCCCACGCCCGAAGAGCCAGGAGGGAAAGCCGTGCCTCGTTGGAAAGCTCTTTGGCAGCCGCTCGCGTGGCCCCACAGCCCGTGGGGCTGCGGGCTTTGCGGCGGCCGTCAGCCTCGGCGCCACCGGCGCCTACGTGGCTCCGCCGCGCCAGCCTGCGAAGCATTTTCCAGTACGGCCGCCTCTCTGGCCACAGCTCCCATGCCCGAAGAGCCAGGAGGGAAAGCCGTGCCTCGTTGGAAAGCTCTTTGGCAGCCGCTCGCGTGGCCCCACATCCCGTGGGGCTGCGGTCTTTGCGGCGGCCGTCAGCCTCGGCGCCACCGGCGCCCACATGGCGCCGCCGCGACAGACCCCAAAGCATTTTCCGGTAGGGCCGCGGCTCTGGCCACAGCTCCCATGCCCGAAGAGCCAGGAGGGAAAGCTGTGCCTCGTTGCAAAGCTCTTTGGCAGCCGCTCGCGTGGCCCCACAGCCCGTGGGGCTGCGGGCTTTCTGTCAGCCATCAGCCTCAGCGCCACCGGCGCCCACGTGGCGCCGCCGCGCCAGCCTGCAAAGCATTTTCCGGTAGGGCCGCGGCTCTGGCCACAGCTCCCACGCCCGAAGAGCCAGGAGGAAAACCTGTGCCTCGTTGCAAATCTCTTTGGCAGCCACTCGCGTGGCCCCACAGCCCGTGGGGCTGCGGGCTTTCTGTCAGCCGTCAGCCTCGGCGCCACCGGCGCCCACGTGGCGCCGCCGCGCCAGCCTGCGAAGCATTTTCCGGTAGGGCCGCGGCTCTGGCCACAGCTCCCACGCCCGAAGAGCCAGGAGGGAAAGCCGTGCCTCGTTGGAAAGCTCTTTGGCAGCCGCTCGCGTGGCCCCACAGCCCGTGGGGCTGCGGGCTTTGCGGCGGCCGTCAGCCTCGGCTCCACCAGCGCCTACGTGGCGCCGCCGCGCCAGCCTGCGAAGCATTTTCCGGTAGAGCCGCGGCTCTGGCCACAGCTCCCACGCCCGAAGAGCCAGGAGGGAAAGCCGTGCCTCCTTGGAAAGCTCTTTGGCAGCCGCTCGCGTGGCCCCACAGCCCGTGGGGCTGCGGGCTTTCTGTCAGCCGTCAGCCTCGGCGCCACCGGCGCCCACTTGGGGCCGCCGCGCCAGCCCCCGAAGCATTTTCCGGTAGGGCCGCGGCTCTGGCCACAGCTCCCACGCCCGAAGAGCCAGGAGGGAAAGCCGTGCCTCGTTGCAAAGCTCTTTGGCAGCCTCTCGCATGGCCCCACAGCCCGTGGGGCTGCAGGCTTTGCGGCGGTCGTCAGCCTCGGCGCCACCGGCGCCCACATGGCTCCGCCGCGACAGACCCCAAAGCATTTTCCGGTAGGGCCGCGGCTCTGGCCACAGCTCCCATGCCCGAAGAGCCAGGAGGGAAAGCTGTGCCTCGTTGCAAAGCTCTTTGGCAGCCGCTCGCGTGGCCCCACAGCCCGTGGGGCTGCGGGCTTTCTGTCAGCCATCAGCCTCAGCGCCACCGGCGCCCACATGGCGCCGCCGCGCCAGCCTGCAAAGCATTTTCCGGTAGGGCCGCGGCTCTGGCCACAGCTCCCACGCCCGAAGAGCCAGGAGGAAAACCTGTGCCTCGTTGCAAAGCTCTTTGGCAGACACTCGCGTGGCCCCACAGCCCGTGGGGCTGCGGGCTTTCTGTCAGCCGTCAGCCTCGGCGCCACCGGCGCCCACGTGGCGCCGCCGCGCCACCCGCCGAAGCATTTTCCGGTAGGGCCGCGGCTCTGGCCACAGCTCCCACGCCCGAAGAGCCAGGAGGGAAAGCCGTGCCTCGTTGCAAAGCTCTTTGGCAGCCGCTCGCGTGGCCCCACAGCCCGTGGGGCTGCGGGCTTTGCGGCGGCCGTCAGCCTCGGCTCCACCAGCGCCTACGTGGCGCCGCCGCGCCAGCCTGCGAAGCATTTTCCGGTAGAGCCGCGGCTCTGGCCACAGCTCCCACGCCCGAAGAGCCAGGAGGGAAAGCCGTGCCTCGTTGGAAAGCTCTTTGGCAGCCGCTCGCGTGGCCCCACAGCCCGTGGGGCTGCGGGCTTTGCGGCGGCCGTCAGCCTCGGCTCCACCAGCGCCTACGTGGCGCCGCTGCGCCAGCCTGCGAAGCATTTTCCGGTAGGGCCGCGGCTCTGGCCACAGCTCCCACGCCCGAAGAGCCAGGAGGAAAAGCCGTGCCTCGTTGCAAAGCTCTTTGGCAGCCGCTCGCGTGGCCCCACAGCCCGTGGGGCTGCGGGCTTTCTGTCAGCCGTCAGCCTCGGCGCCACCGGCGCCCACGTGGCGCCGCCACACCAGCCCCCGAAGCATTTTCCGGTAGGGCCGCGGCTCTGGCCACAGCTCCCACGCCCGAAGAGCCAGGAGGGAAAGCCGTGCCTCGTTGCAAAGCTCTTTGGCAGCCGCTCGCGTGGCCCCACACACCGTGGGGCTGCGGGCTTTCCGACGGCCATCAGCCTCGGCGCCACCGGCGCCCACTTGGGGCCGCCGCGCCAGCCCCCGAAGCATTTTCCGGTAGGGCCACGGCTCTAGCCACAGCTCCCACGCCCGAAGAGCCAGGAGGGAAAGCCGTGCCTCATTGGAAAGCTCTTTGGCAGCCGCTCGTGTGGCCCCACAGCCCGTGGGGCTGCGGGCTTTGCGGCGGCCATCAGCCTCGGCGCCACCGGCGCCCACGTGGCGCTGCCGCGCCAGCCTGCGAAGCATTTTCCGGTAGGGCCGCGTCTCTGGCGACAGCTCCCACGCCCGAAGAGCCAGGAGGGAAAGCCGTGCCTCGTTGGAAAGCTCTTTGGCAGCCGCTCGCGTGGCCCCACAGCCCGTGGGGCTGCGGGCTTTGCGGCGGCCATCAGCCTCGGCGCCACCGGCGCCCACGTGGCGCCGCCGCGCCAGCCTGCAAAGCATTTTCTGGTAGGGCCGTGTCTCTGGCCACAGCTCCCACGCCCGAAGAGCCAGGAGGGAAAGCCATGCCTCATTGGAAAGCTCTTTGGCAGCCGCTCGCGTGGCCCCACAGCCCGTGGGGCTGCGGGCTTTGCGGCGGCCGTCAGCCTCGGCGACACCGGCGCCCACCTGGCGCCGCCGCGCCAGCCTGGGAAGCATTTTCCGGTAGGGCCGCGGCTCTGGCCACAGCTCCCACGCCCGAAGAGCCAGGAGGGAAAGCCGTGCCTCGTTGGAAAGCTCTTTGGCAGCCGCTCGCGTGGCCCCACAGCCCGTGGGGCTGCGGGCTTTGCGGCGGCCATCAGCCTCGGCGCCACCGGCGCCTACGTGGCGCCGCCGCGCCAGCCTGCGAAGCATTTTCCGGTAGGGCCGCGGCTCTGGCCACAGCTCCCACGCCCGAAGAGCCTGGAGAGAAAGCCGTGCCTCGTTGGAAAGCTCTTTGGCAGCCGCTCGCGTGGCCCCACAGCCCGTGGGGCTGCAGGCTTTGCGGCGGCCGTCAGCCTCGGCGCCACCGGCGCCCACGTGGCGCCGCCGCGCCAGCCCCCGAAGCATTTTCCGGTAGGGCCGCGGCTCTGGCCACAGCTCCCACGCCCGAAGAGCCAGGAGGGAAAGCCGTGCCTCGTTGCAAAGCTCTTTGGCAGCCTGTCGCATGGCCCCACACACCGTGGGGCTGCGGGCTTTCCGACGGCCATCAGCCTTGGCGCCACCGGCGCCCACTTGGGGCCGCCGCGCCAGCCCCCGAAGCATTTTCCGGTAGGGCCACGGCTCTAGCCACAGCTCCCACGCCCGAAGAGCCAGGAGGGAAAGCCGTGCCTCATTGGAAAGCTCTTTGGCAGCCGCTCGTGTGGCCCCACAGCCCGTGGGGCTGCGGGCTTTGCGGCGGCCGTCAGCCTCGGCGCCACCGGCGCCCACGTGGCGCTGCCGCGCCAGCCTGCGAAGCATTTTCCGGTAGGGCCGCGTCTCTGGCGACAGCTCCCAGGCCCGAAGAGCCAGGAGGGAAAGCCGTGCCTCGTTGGAAAGCTCTTTGGCAGCCGCTCGCGTGGCCCCACAGCCCGTGGGGCTGCGGGCTTTGTGGCGGCCATCAGCCTCGGCGCCACCGGCGCCCACGTGGCGCCGCCGCGCCAGCCTGCAAAGCATTTTCTGGTAGGGCCGTGTCTCTGGCCACAGCTCCCACGCCCGAAGAGCCAGGAGGGAAAGCCATGCCTCATTGGAAAGCTCTTTGGCAGCCGCTCGCGTGGCCCCACAGCCCGTGGGGCTGCGGGCTTTGCGGCGGCCGTCAGCCTCGGCGACACCGGCGCCCACCTGGCGCCGCCGCACCAGCCTGGGAAGCATTTTCCGGTAGGGCCGCGGCTCTGGCCACAGCTCCCACGCCCGAAGAGCCAGGAGGGAAAGCCGTGCCTCGTTGGAAAGCTCTTTGGCAGCCGCTCGCGTGGCCCCACAGCCGTGGGTCTGCGGGCTTTGCGGCGGCCATCAGCCTCGGCGCCACCGGCGCCTACGTGGCGCCGCCGCGCCAGCCTGCGAAGCATTTTCTGGTAGGGCCGTGTCTCTGGCCACAGCTCCCATGCCCGAAGAGCCAGGAGGGAAAGCCATGCCTCATTGGAAAGCTCTTTGGCAGCCGCTCGCGTGGCCCCACAGCCCGTGGGGCTGCGGGCTTTGCGGCGGCCGTCAGCCTCGGCGACACCGGCGCCCACCTGGCGCCGCCGCACCAGCCTGCGAAGCATTTTCAGGTAGGGCCGCGTCTCTGGCGACAGCTCCCAGGCCCGAAGAGCCAGGAGGGAAAGCCGGGCCTCGTTGCAAAACTCTTTGGCAGCCGCTCGCGTGGCCCCACAGCCCGTGGTGCTGCGGGCTTTGCGGCGGCCGTCAGCCTCGGCTCCACCAGCGCCTACGTGGCGCCGCCGCGCCAGCCTGCGAAGCATTTTCCGGTAGGGCCGTGGCTCTGGCCACAGCTCCCACGCCCGAAGACCCAGGAGGAAAAGCCGTGCCTCGTTGGAAAGATCTTTGGCAGCCGCTCGTGTGGCCCCACAGCCCGTGGGGCTGCGGGCTTTCTGTCAGCCGTCAGCCTCGGCGCCACTGGCGCCAACGTGGCGCCGCCGAACCAGCCTGCGAAGCATTTTCCGGTAGGGCCGCGGCTCTGGCCACAGCTCCCACGCCCGAAGAGCCAGGAGGGAAAGCCGTGCCTCGTTGGAAAGCTCTTTGGCAGCCGCTCGCGTGGACCCACACACCGTGGGGCTGCGGGCTTTCCGGCGGCCATCAGCCTCGGCGCCACCGGCGCCCACCTGGCGCCGCCGCGCCAGCCCCCGAAGCATTTTCCGGTAGGGCCGCGTCTCTGGCCACAGCTCCCACGCCCGAAGAGCCAGGAGGGAAAGCCGTGCCTCGTTGGAAAGCTCTTTGGCAGCCGCTCGCGTGGCCCCACAGCCCGTGGGGCTGCGGGCTTTGCGGCGGCCGTCAGCCTCGGCTCCACCAGCGCCTACGTGGCGCCGCTGCGCCAGCCTGCGAAGCATTTTCCGGTAGGGTCGCGGCTCTGGCCACAGCTCCCACGCCCGAAGAGCCAGGAGGAAAAGCCGTGCCTCGTTGCAAAGCTCTTTGGCAGCCGCTCGCGTGGCCCCACACCCCGTGGGGCTGCGGGCTTTCTGTCAGCCATCAGCCTCGGCGCCACCGGCGCCCACGTGGCGCCGCCGCGCCAGACCCCAAAGCATTTTCCGGTAGGGCCGCGGCTCTGGCCACAGCTCCCATGCCCGAAGAGCCAGGAGGGAAAGCCGTGCCTCGCTGCAAAGCTCTTTGGTAGCCGCTCGCGTGGCCCCACAGCCCGTGGGGCTGCGGGCTTTGCGGCGGCCGTCAGCCTCAGCGCCACCGGCGCCCACGTGGCGCCGCCGCGCCAGCCCCCGAAGCATTTTCCGGTAGGGCCACAGATATGGCCACAGCTCCCACGCCCGAAGAGACAGGAGGGAAAGCCGTGCCTCGTTGCAAAACTCTTTGGCAGCCGCTCGCATGGCCCCACAGCCCGTGGGGCTGCGGGCTTTGCGGCGGCCATCAGCCTCGGCGCCACCGGCGCCCACGTGGCGCCGCCGCGCCAGCCCCCGAAGCATTTTCCGGTAGGGCCGCGGCTCTGGCCACAGCTCCCACACCCGAAGAGCCAGGAGGGAAAGCCGTGCCTCGTTGGAAAGCTCTTTGGCAGCCGCTCGCGTGGCCCCACACACCGTGGGGCTGCGGGCTTTCCGACGGCCATCAGCCTCGGCGCCACCGGCGCCCACTAGGGGCCGCCGCGCCAGCCCCCGAAGCATTTTCCGGTGGGGCCACGGCTCTGGCCACAGCTCCCACGCCCGAAGAGCCAGGAGGGAAAGCCGTGCCTCGTTGGAAAGCTCTTTGGCAGCCGCTCACGTGGCCCCACACACCGTGGGGCTGCGGGCTTTCCGACGGCCATCAGCCTCGGCGCCACCGGCGCCTACGTGGCGACGCCGCGCCAGCCTGCGAAGCATTTTCCGGTAGGGCCGCGGCTCTGGCCACAGCTCCCACGCCCGAAGAGCCAGGAGGGTAAGCCGTGCCTCGTTGGAAAGCTCTTTGGCAGCCGCTCGCATGGCCCCACACACCGTGGGGCTGCGGGCTTTGCGGCGGCCGTCAGCCTCGGCTCCACCAGCGCCCACGTGGCGCCGCCGCGCCAGCCTGCGAAGCATTTTCCGGTAGGGCTGCGGCTCTGGCCACAGCTCCCACGCCCGAAGAGCCAGGAGGAAAAGCCGTGCCTCGTTGCAAAGCTCTTTGGCAGCAGCTCGCGTGGCCCCACAGCCCGTGGGGCTGCGGGCTTTCTGTCAGCCGTCAGCCTCGGTGCCACCGGCGCCCACCTGGCGCCGCCGCGCCAGCCCCCGAAGCATTTTCCGGTAGGGCCGCGGCTCTGGCCACAGCTCCCACGCCCGAAGAGCCAGGAGGGAAAGCCGTGCCTCGTTGCAAAGCTCTTTGGCAGCCGCTCGCGTGGCCCCACACACCGTGGGGCTGCGGGCTTTGCGGTGGCTGTCAGCCTCGGCGCCACCAGCGCCTACGTGGCGCCGCCGCGCCAGCCTGCGAAGCATTTTCCGGTAGGGCCGCGGCTCTGGCCACAGCTCCCACGCCCGAAGAGCCAGGAGGGAAAGCCATGCCTCGTTGGAAAGCTCTTTGGCAGCCGCTCGCATGGCCCCACAGCCCGTGGGGCTGCGGGCTTTGCGGCGGCCGTCAGCCTCGGCTCCACCAGCGCCTACGTGGCGCCGCCGCGCCAGCCTGCGAAGCATTTTCCGGTAGGGCCGCGGCTCTGGCCACAGCTCCCACGCCCGAAGACCCAGGAGGAAAAGCCGTGCCTCGTTGGAAAGATCTTTGGCAGCCGCTCGTGTGGCCCCACAGCCCGTGGGGCTGCGGGCTTTCTGTCAGCCGTCAGCCTCGGCGCCACCGGCGCCAACGTGGCGCCGCCGCACCAGCCTGCAAAGCATTTTCCGGTAGGGCCGCGGCTCTGGCCACAGCTCCCACGCCCGAAGAGCCAGGAGGAAAAGCCGTGCCTCATTGGAAAGCTCTTTGGCAGCCGCTCGTGTGGCCCCACAGCCCGTGGGGCTGCGGGCTTTGCGGCGGCCGTCAGCCTCGGCGCCACCGGCGCCCACGTGGCGCTGCCGCGCCAGCCTGCGAAGCATTTTCCGGTAGGGCCGCGTCTCTGGCGACAGCTCCCAGGCCCGAAGAGCCAGGAGGGAAAGCCGTGCCTCGTTGGAAAGCTCTTTGGCAGCCGCTCGCGTGGCCCCACAGCCCGTGGGGCTGCGGGCTTTGTGGCGGCCATCAGCCTCGGCGCCACCGGCGCCCACGTGGCGCCGCCGCGCCAGCCTGCAAAGCATTTTCTGGTAGGGCCGTGTCTCTGGCCACAGCTCCCACGCCCGAAGAGCCAGGAGGGAAAGCCATGCCTCATTGGAAAGCTCTTTGGCAGCCGCTCGCGTGGCCCCACAGCCCGTGGGGCTGCGGGCTTTGCGGCGGCCGTCAGCCTCGGCGACACCGGCGCCCACCTGGCGCCGCCGCACCAGCCTGGGAAGCATTTTCCGGTAGGGCCGCGGCTCTGGCCACAGCTCCCACGCCCGAAGAGCCAGGAGGGAAAGCCGTGCCTCGTTGGAAAGCTCTTTGGCAGCCGCTCGCGTGGCCCCACAGCCGTGGGTCTGCGGGCTTTGCGGCGGCCATCAGCCTCGGCGCCACCGGCGCCTACGTGGCGCCGCCGCGCCAGCCTGCGAAGCATTTTCTGGTAGGGCCGTGTCTCTGGCCACAGCTCCCATGCCCGAAGAGCCAGGAGGGAAAGCCATGCCTCATTGGAAAGCTCTTTGGCAGCCGCTCGCGTGGCCCCACAGCCCGTGGGGCTGCGGGCTTTGCGGCGGCCGTCAGCCTCGGCGACACCGGCGCCCACCTGGCGCCGCCGCACCAGCCTGCGAAGCATTTTCAGGTAGGGCCGCGTCTCTGGCGACAGCTCCCAGGCCCGAAGAGCCAGGAGGGAAAGCCGGGCATCGTTGCAAAACTCTTTGGCAGCCGCTCGCGTGGCCCCACAGCCCGTGGTGCTGCGGGCTTTGCGGCGGCCGTCAGCCTCGGCTCCACCAGCGCCTACGTGGCGCCGCCGCGCCAGCCTGCGAAGCATTTTCCGGTAGGGCCGTGGCTCTGGCCACAGCTCCCACGCCCGAAGACCCAGGAGGAAAAGCCGTGCCTCGTTGGAAAGATCTTTGGCAGCCGCTCGTGTGGCCCCACAGCCCGTGGGGCTGCGGGCTTTCTGTCAGCCGTCAGCCTCGGCGCCACTGGCGCCAACGTGGCGCCGCCGAACCAGCCTGCGAAGCATTTTCCGGTAGGGCCGCGGCTCTGGCCACAGCTCCCACGCCCGAAGAGCCAGGAGGGAAAGCCGTGCCTCGTTGGAAAGCTCTTTGGCAGCCGCTCGCGTGGACCCACACACCGTGGGGCTGCGGGCTTTCCGGCGGCCATCAGCCTCGGCGCCACCGGCGCCCACCTGGCGCCGCCGCGCCAGCCCCCGAAGCATTTTCCGGTAGGGCCGCGTCTCTGGCCACAGCTCCCACGCCCGAAGAGCCAGGAGGGAAAGCCGTGCCTCGTTGGAAAGCTCTTTGGCAGCCGCTCGCGTGGCCCCACAGCCCGTGGGGCTGCGGGCTTTGCGGCGGCCGTCAGCCTCGGCTCCACCAGCGCCTACGTGGCGCCGCTGCGCCAGCCTGCGAAGCATTTTCCGGTAGGGTCGCGGCTCTGGCCACAGCTCCCACGCCCGAAGAGCCAGGAGGAAAAGCCGTGCCTCGTTGCAAAGCTCTTTGGCAGCCGCTCGCGTGGCCCCACACCCCGTGGGGCTGCGGGCTTTCTGTCAGCCATCAGCCTCGGCGCCACCGGCGCCCACGTGGCGCCGCCGCGCCAGACCCCAAAGCATTTTCCGGTAGGGCCGCGGCTCTGGCCACAGCTCCCATGCCCGAAGAGCCAGGAGGGAAAGCCGTGCCTCGCTGCAAAGCTCTTTGGTAGCCGCTCGCGTGGCCCCACAGCCCGTGGGGCTGCGGGCTTTGCGGCGGCCGTCAGCCTCAGCGCCACCGGCGCCCACGTGGCGCCGCCGCGCCAGCCCCCGAAGCATTTTCCGGTAGGGCCACAGATATGGCCACAGCTCCCACGCCCGAAGAGACAGGAGGGAAAGCCGTGCCTCGTTGCAAAACTCTTTGGCAGCCGCTCGCATGGCCCCACAGCCCGTGGGGCTGCGGGCTTTGCGGCGGCCATCAGCCTCGGCGCCACCGGCGCCCACGTGGCGCCGCCGCGCCAGCCCCCGAAGCATTTTCCGGTAGGGCCGCGGCTCTGGCCACAGCTCCCACACCCGAAGAGCCAGGAGGGAAAGCCGTGCCTCGTTGGAAAGCTCTTTGGCAGCCGCTCGCATGGCCCCACACACCGTGGGGCTGCGGGCTTTCCGACGGCCATCAGCCTCGGCGCCACCGGCGCCCACTAGGGGCCGCCGCGCCAGCCCCCGAAGCATTTTCCGGTGGGGCCACGGCTCTGGCCACAGCTCCCACGCCCGAAGAGCCAGGAGGGAAAGCCGTGCCTCGTTGGAAAGCTCTTTGGCAGCCGCTCACGTGGCCCCACACACCGTGGGGCTGCGGGCTTTCCGACGGCCATCAGCCTCGGCGCCACCGGCGCCTACGTGGCGACGCCGCGCCAGCCTGCGAAGCATTTTCCGGTAGGGCCGCGGCTCTGGCCACAGCTCCCACGCCCGAAGAGCCAGGAGGGTAAGCCGTGCCTCGTTGGAAAGCTCTTTGGCAGCCGCTCGCATGGCCCCACACACCGTGGGGCTGCGGGCTTTGCGGCGGCCGTCAGCCTCGGCTCCACCAGCGCCCACGTGGCGCCGCCGCGCCAGCCTGCGAAGCATTTTCCGGTAGGGCTGCGGCTCTGGCCACAGCTCCCACGCCCGAAGAGCCAGGAGGAAAAGCCGTGCCTCGTTGCAAAGCTCTTTGGCAGCAGCTCGCGTGGCCCCACAGCCCGTGGGGCTGCGGGCTTTCTGTCAGCCGTCAGCCTCGGTGCCACCGGCGCCCACCTGGCGCCGCCGCGCCAGCCCCCGAAGCATTTTCCGGTAGGGCCGCGGCTCTGGCCACAGCTCCCACGCCCGAAGAGCCAGGAGGGAAAGCCGTGCCTCGTTGCAAAGCTCTTTGGCAGCCGCTCGCGTGGCCCCACACACCGTGGGGCTGCGGGCTTTGCGGTGGCTGTCAGCCTCGGCGCCACCAGCGCCTACGTGGCGCCGCCGCGCCAGCCTGCGAAGCATTTTCCGGTAGGGCCGCGGCTCTGGCCACAGCTCCCACGCCCGAAGAGCCAGGAGGGAAAGCCATGCCTCGTTGGAAAGCTCTTTGGCAGCCGCTCGCATGGCCCCACAGCCCGTGGGGCTGCGGGCTTTGCGGCGGCCGTCAGCCTCGGCTCCACCAGCGCCTACGTGGCGCCGCCGCGCCAGCCTGCGAAGCATTTTCCGGTAGGGCCGCGGCTCTGGCCACAGCTCCCACGCCCGAAGACCCAGGAGGAAAAGCCGTGCCTCGTTGGAAAGATCTTTGGCAGCCGCTCGTGTGGCCCCACAGCCCGTGGGGCTGCGGGCTTTCTGTCAGCCGTCAGCCTCGGCGCCACCGGCGCCAACGTGGCGCCGCCGCACCAGCCTGCAAAGCATTTTCCGGTAGGGCCGCGGCTCTGGCCACAGCTCCCACGCCCGAAGAGCCAGGAGGAAAAGCCGTGCCTCGTTGCAAAGCTCTTTGGCAGCCGCTCGCGTGGCCCCACAGCCCGTGGGGCTGCGGGCTTTCTGTCAGCCATCAGCCTCGGCGCCACCGGCGCCCACGTGGCGCCGCCGCGCCAGCCCCCGAAGCATTTTCCGGTAGGGCCGCGGCTCTGGCCACAGCTCCCACGCCCGAAGAGCCAGGAGGGAAAGCCGTGCCTCGTTGCAAAGCTCTTTGGCAGCCTCTCGCATAGCCCCACACACCGTGGGGCTGCGGGCTTTCCGACGGCCATCAGCCTCGGCGCCACCGGCGCCCACTTGGGGCCGCCGCGCCAGCCCCCGAAGCATTTTCCGGTAGGGCCACGGCTCTAGCCACAGCTCCCACGCCCGAAGAGCCAGGAGGGAAAGCCGTGCCTCATTGGAAAGCTCTTTGGCAGCCGCTCGTGTGGCCCCACAGCCCGTGGGGCTGCGGGCTTTGCGGCGGCCGTCAGCCTCGGCGCCACCGGCGCCCACGTGGCGCTGCCGCGCCAGCCTGCGAAGCATTTTCCGGTAGGGCCGCGTCTCTGGCGACAGCTCCCAGGCCCGAAGAGCCAGGAGGGAAAGCCGTGCCTCGTTGGAAAGCTCTTTGGCAGCCGCTCGCGTGGCCCCACAGCCCGTGGGGCTGCGGGCTTTGCGGCGGCCATCAGCCTCGGCGCCACCGGCGCCCACCTGGCGCCGCTGCGCCAGCCTGCAAAGCACTTTCTGGTCGGGCCGTGTCTCTGGCCACAGCTCCCACGCCCGAAGAGCCAGGAGGGAAAGCCATGCCTCATTGGAAAGCTCTTTGGCAGCCGCTCGCGTGGCCCCACAGCCCGTGGGGCTGCGGGCTTTGCGGCGGCTGTCAGCCTCGGCGACACCGGCGCCCACCTGGCGCCGCCGCACCAGCCTGGGAAGCATTTTCCGGTAGGGCCGCGGCTCTGGCCACAGCTCCCACGCCCGAAGAGCCAGGAGGGAAAGCCGTGTCTCGTTGGAAAGCTCTTTGGCAGCCGCTCGCGTGGCCCCACAGCCGTGGGTCTGCGGGCTTTGCGGCGGCCATCAGCCTCGGCGCCACCGGCGCCCACGTGGCGCTGCCGCGCCAGCCTGCGAAGCATTTTCCGGTTGGGCCGCGGCTCTGGCCACAGCTCCCACGCCCGAAGAGCCAGGAGGGAAAGCCGGGCCTCGTTGCAAAACTCTTTGGCAGCCGCTCGCGTGGCCCCACAGCCCGTGGGGCTGCGGGCTTTGCGGCGGCCATCAGCCTCGGCGCCACCGGCGCCTACGTGGCGCCGCCGCGCCAGCCTGCGAAGCATTTTCCGGTAGGGCCGCGGCTCTGGCCACAGCTCCCACGCCCGAAGAGCCTGGAGAGAAAGCCGTGCCTCGTTGGAAAGCTCTTTGGCAGCCGCTCGCGTGGCCCCACAGCCCGTGGGGCTGCAGGCTTTGCGGCGGCCGTCAGCCTCGGCGCCACCGGCGCCCACATGGCGCCGCCGCGCCAGCCCCCGAAGCATTTTCCGGTAGGGCCGCGGCTCTGGCCACAGCTCCCATGCCCGAAGAGCCAGGAGGGAAAGCCGTGCCTCGTTGCAAAGCTCTTTGGCAGCCGCTCGCGTGGCCCCACAGCCCGTGGGGCTGCGGGCTTTGCGGCGGCCATCAGCCTCAGCGCCACCGGCGCCCACGTGGCGCCGCCGCGCCAGCCCCCGAAGCATTTTCCGGTAGGGCCACAGATATGGCCACAGCTCCCACGCCCGAAGAGACAGGAGGGAAAGCCGTGGCTCGTTGGAAAGCTCTTTGGCAGCCGCTCGCGTGGCCCCACAGCCGTGGGTCTGCGGGCTTTGCGGCGGCCATCAGCCTCGGCGCCACCGGCGCCCACGTGGCGCCGCCGCGCCAGCCTGCGAAGCATTTTCCGGTTGGGCCGCGGCTCTGGCCACAGCTCCCACGCCCGAAGAGCCAGGAGGGAAAGCCGGGCCTCGTTGCAAAACTCTTTGGCAGCCGCTCGCGTGGCCCCACAGCCCGTGGGGCTGCGGGCTTTGCGGCGGCCATCAGCCTCGGCGCCACCGGCGCCTACGTGGCGCCGCCGCGCCAGCCTGCGAAGCATTTTCCGGTAGGGCCGCGGCTCTGGCCACAGCTCCCACGCCCGAAGAGCCTGGAGAGAAAGCCGTGCCTCGTTGGAAAGCTCTTTGGCAGCCGCTCGCGTGGCCCCACAGCCCGTGGGGCTGCAGGCTTTGCGGCGGCCGTCAGCCTCGGCGCCACCGGCGCCCACATGGCGCCGCCGCGCCAGCCCCCGAAGCATTTTCCGGTAGGGCCGCGGCTCTGGCCACAGCTCCCATGCCCGAAGAGCCAGGAGGGAAAGCCGTGCCTCGTTGCAAAGCTCTTTGGCAGCCGCTCGCGTGGCCCCACAGCCCGTGGGGCTGCGGGCTTTGCGGCGGCCATCAGCCTCAGCGCCACCGGCGCCCACGTGGCGCCGCCGCGCCAGCCCCCGAAGCATTTTCCGGTAGGGCCACAGATATGGCCACAGCTCCCACGCCCGAAGAGACAGGAGGGAAAGCCGTGCCTCGTTGCAAAACTCTTTGGCAGCCGCTCGCGTGGCCCCACACACCGTGGGGCTGCGGGCTTTGCGGCGGCCATCAGCCTCGGCGCCACCGGCGCCCACGTGGCGCAGCCGCGCCAGCCCCCGAAGCATTTTCCTGTAGGGCCGCGGCTCTGGCCACAGCTCCCACGCCCGAAGAGCCAGGAGGGAAAGCCGTGCCTCGTTGGAAAGCTCTTTGGCAGCCGCTCGCATGGCCCCACACACCGTGGGGCTGCGGGCTTTCCGACGGCCATCAGCCTCGGCGCCACCGGCGCCCACTTGGGGCCGCCGCGCCAGCCCCCGAAGCATTTTCCGGTAGGGCCACGGCTCTGGCCACAGCTCCCACGCCCGAAGAGCCAGGAGGGAAAGCCGTGCCTCGTTGGAAAGCTCTTTGGCAGCCGTTCGCGTGGCCCCACACACCGTGGGGCTGCGGGCTTTCCGACGGCCATCAGCCTCGGTGCCACCGGCGCCCACATGGCGCCGCCGCGCCAGCCCCCGAAGCATTTTCCGGTAGGGCCGCGGCTCTGGCGACAGCTCCCACGCCCGAAGAGCCAGGAGGGAAAGCCGTGCCTCGTTGCAAATCTCTTTGGCAGCCGCTCGCGTGGTCCCACAGCCCATGGGGCTGCGGGCTTTGCGGCGGCCATCAGCCTCGGAGCCACCGGCGCCCACCTGGCGCCGCCGCGCCAGCCTGCGAAGCATTTTCCGGTAGGGCTGCGGCTCTGGCCACAGCTCCCACGCCCGAAGAGCCAGGAGGGAAAGCCGTGCCTCGTTGGAAAGCTCTTTGGCAGCCGCTCACGTGGCCCCACAGCCCGTGGGGCTGCGGGCTTTGCGGTGGCTGTCAGCCTCGGCGCCACCAGCGCCTATGTGGCGCCGCCGCGCCAGCCTGCGAAGCATTTTCCGGTAGGGCCGCGGCTCTGGCCACAGCTCCCACGCCCGAAGAGCCAGGAGGGAAAGCCGTGCCTCGTTGGAAAGCTCTTTGGCAGCCGCTCGCGTGGCCCCACAGCCCGTGGGGCTGCGGGCTTTACGGCGGCCATCAGCCTCGGCGCCACCAGCGCCTACGTGGCGCCGCCGCGCCAGCCTGCGAAGCATTTTCCGGTAGGGCCGCGGCTCTGGCCACAGCTCCCACGCCCGAAGAGCCAGGAGGAAAAGCCGTGCCTCGTTGGAAAGCTCTTTGGCAGCCGCTCGCGTGGCCCCACAGCCCGTGGGGCTGCGGGCTTTCTGTCAGCCGTCAGCCTCGGCGCCACCGGCGCCAACGTGGCGCCGCCGCACCAGCCTGCGAAGCATTTTCCGGTAGGGCCGCGGCTCTGGCCACAGCTCCCACGCCCGAAGAGCCAGGAGGGAAAGCCGTGCCTCGTTGGAAAGCTCTTTGGCAGCCGCTCGCGTGGACCCACACACCGTGGGGCTGCGGGCTTTCCGGCGGCCATCAGCCTCGGCGCCACAGGCGCCCACCTGGCGCCGCCGCGCCAGCCCCCGAAGCATTTTCCGGTAGGGCCGCGTCTCTGGCGACAGCTCCCAGGCCCGAAGAGCCAGGAGGGAAAGCCGTGCCTCGTTGGAAAGCTCTTTGGCAGCCGCTCGCGTGGCCCCACAGCCCGTGGGGCTGCGGGCTTTGCGGCGGCCGTCAGCCTCGGCTCCACCAGCGCCTACGTGGCGCCGCCGCGCCACCCTGCGAAGCATTTTCCGGTAGGGCCGCGGCTCTGGCCGCAGCTCCCACGCCCGAAGAGCCAGGAGGAAAAGCCGTGCCTCGTTGCAAAGCTCTTTGGCAGCCGCTCGTGTGGCCCCACAGCCCGTGGGGCTGCGGGCTTTCTGTCAGCCGTCAGCCTCGGCGCCACCGGCGCCCACGTGGCGCCGCCGCGCCAGCCCCCGAAGCATTTTCCGGTAGGGCCGCGTCTCTGGCCACAGCTCCCACGCCCGAAGAGCCAGGAGGAAAACCCGTACCTCGTTGCAAAGCTCTTTGGCAGCCACTCGCGTGGCCCCACAGCCTGTGGGGCTGCGGGCTTTCTGTCAGCCGTCAGCCTCGGCGCCACCGGCGCCCACGTGGCGCTGCCGCGCCAGCCTGCGAAGCATTTTCCGGTAGGGCCGCGGCTCTGGCCACAGCTCCCACGCCCGAAGAGCCAGGAGGGAAAGCCGTGCCTCGTTGCAAACCTCTTTGGCAGCCGCTCGCGTGGCCCCACACACCGTGGGGCTGCGGGCTTTGCGGCGGCCGTCAGCCTCGGCTCCACCAGCGCCTACGTGGCGCCGCCGCGCCAGCCTGCGAAGCATTTTCCGGTAGGGCCGCGGCTCTGGCCACAGCTCCCACGCCCGAAGAGCCAGGAGGGAAAGCCATGCCTCGTTGGAAAGCTCTTTGGCAGCCGCTCGCGTGGCCCCACAGCCCGTGGCGGTGCGGGCTTTGCGGTGGCTGTCAGCCTCGGCGCCACCAGCGCCTATGTGGCGCCGCCGCGCCAGCCTGCGAAGCATTTTCCGGTAGGGTCGCGGCTCTGGCCACAGCTCCCACGCCCGAAGAGCCAGGAGGGAAAGCCGTGCCTCGTTGGAAAGCTCTTTGGCAGCCGCTCGCGTGGCCCCACAGCCCGTGGGGCTGCAGGCTTTGCGGCGGCCGTCAGCCTCGGCGCCACCGGCGCCCACATGGCGCCGCCGCGACAGACCCCAAAGCATTTTCCGGTAGGGCCGCGTCTCTGGCCACAGCTCCCTCGCCCGAAGAGCCAGGAGGGAAAGCCGTGCCTCGTTGCAAAGCTCTTTGGCAGCCGCTCGCGTGGCCCCACAGCCCGTGGGGCTGCGGGCTTTCTGTCAGCCATCAGCCTCAGCGCCACCGGCGCCCACGTGCCGCCGCCGCGCCAGCCTGCGAAGCATTTTCCGGTAGGGCCGCGGCTCTGGCCACAGCTCCCACGCCCGAAGAGCCAGGAGGAAAACCTATGCCTCGTTGCAAAGCTCTTTGGCAGCCACTCGCGTGGCCCCACAGCCCGTTGGGCTGCGGGCTTTCTGTCAGCCGTCAGCCTCGGCGACACCGGCGCCCACGTGGCGCCGCCGCGCCACCCGCCGAAGCATTTTCCGGTAGGGCCGCGGCTCTGGCCACAGCTCCCACGCCCGAAGAGCCAGGACGGAAAGCCGTGCCTCGTTGGAAAGCTCTTTGGCAGCCGCTCGCGTGGCCCCACAGCCCGTGGGGCTGCGGGCTTTGCGGCGGCCGTCAGCCTCGGCTCCACCAGCGCCTACGTGGCGCCGCCGCGCCAGCCTGCGAAGCATTTTCCGGTAGAGCTGCGGCTCTGGCCACAGCTCCCACACCCGAAGAGCCAGGAGGGAAAGCCGTGCCTCGTTGGAAAGCTCTTTGGCAGCCGCTCGCGTGGCCCCACAGCCCGTGGGGCTGCGGGCTTTGCGGCGGCCGTCAGCCTCGGCTCCACCAGCGCCTACGTGGCGCCGCCGCGCCAGCCTGCGAAGCATTTTCCGGTTGGGCCGCGGCTCTGGCCACAGCTCCCACGCCCGAAGAGCCAGGAGGGAAAGCCGTGCCTCGTTGGAAAGCTCTTTGGCAGCCGCTCGCGTGGCCCCACAGCCCGTGGGTCTGCGGGCTTTGCGGCGGCCGTCAGCCTCTGCGCCACCGGCGCCTACGTGGCGCCGCCGCGCCAGCCTGCGAAGCATTTTCCGGTACGGCCGCGTCTCTGGCCACAGCTCCCACGCCCGAAGAGCCAGGAGGGAAAGCCGTGCCTCGTTGCAAACCTCTTTGGCAGCCGCTCGCGTGGCCCCACAGCCCGTGGGGCTGCGGGCTTTCCGGCGGCCATCAGCCTCGGCGCCACCGGTGCCCACCTGGCGCCGACGCGCCAGCCTGCGAAGCATTTTCCGGTAGGGCCGCGGCTCTGGCCACAGCTCCCACGCCCGAAGAGCCAGGAGGGAAAGCCGTGCCTCGTTGCAAACCTCTTTGGCAGCCGCTCGCGTGGCCCCACAGCCCGTGGGGCTGCGGGCTTTCCGGCGGCCGTCAGCCTCGGCGCCACCGGCGCCCACTTGGGGCCGACGCGCCAGCCCCCGAAGCATTTTCCGGTAGGGCCGCGGCTCTGGCCACAGCTCCCACACCCGAAGAGCCAGGAGGAAAAGCCATGCCTCGTTGGAAAGCTCTTTGGCAGCCGCTCGCGTGGCCCCACAGCCCGTGGGGCTGCGAGCTTTGCGGCGGCCCTCAGCCTCGGCGCCACCGGCGCCCACCTGGCGCCGCCGCGCCAGCCTGCGAAGCATTTTCCGGTAGGGCCGCGGCTCTGGCCACAGCTCCCACGCCCGAAGAGCCAGGAGGGAAAGCTGTGCCTCGTTGGAAAGCTCTTTGGCAGCCGCTCGCGTGGCCACACAGCCCGTGGGGCTGCGGGCTTTCTGTCAGCCGTCAGCCTCAGCGCCACCGGCGCCTACGTGGCGCCGCCGCTACAGCCTGCGAAGCATTTTCCGGTAGGGCCGCGGCTCTGGCCACAGCTCCCACGCCCGAAGAGTCAGGAGGGAAAGCCGTGCCTCGTTGGAAAGCTCTTTGGCAGCCGCTCGCGTGGCCCCACAGCCCGTGGGGCTGCGGGCTTTGCGGCGGCCGTCAGCCTCGGCGCCACCGGCGCACACGTGGCGCCGCCGCGCCAGCCCCCGAAGCATTTTCCGGTAGGGCCGCGTCTCTGGCCACAGCTCCCACGCCCGAAGAGCCAGGAGGGAAAGCCGTGCCTCGTTGGAAAGCTCTTTGGCAGCCGCTCGCGTGGCCCCACAGCCCGTGGGGCTGCGGGCTTTCCGGCGGCCGTCAGCCTCGGCGCCACCGGCGCCCACTTGGGGCCGACGCGCCAGCCTGCGAAGCATTTTCCAGTAGGGCCGCGGCTCTGGCCACAGCTCCCACGCCCGAAGAGCCAGGAGGGAAAGCCGTGCCTCGTTGCAAAGCTCTTTGGCAGCCGCTCGCGTGGCCACACAGCCCGTGGGGCTGCGGGCTTTCCGGCGGCCGTCAGCCTCGGCGCCACCGGTGCCCACCTGGCGCCGCCGCGCCAGCCTGCGAAGCATTTTCCGGTAGGGCCGCGGCTCTGGCCACAGCTCCCACGCCCAAAGAGCCAGGAGGGAAAGCCGTGCCTCGTTGGAAAGCTCTTTGGCAGCCGCTCGCGTGGCCCCACAGCCCGTGGGGCTGCGAGCTTTGCGGCGGCCGTCAGCCTCGGCGCCACCGGCGCCCACTTGGGGCCGCCGCGCCGGCCCCCGAAGCATTTTCCGGTAGGGCCGCGGCTCTGGCCACAGCTCCCACACCCGAAGAGCCAGGAGGAAAAGCCATGCCTCGTTGGAAAGCTCTTTGGCAGCCGCTCGCGTGGCCCCACAGCCCGTGGGGCTGCGGGCTTTGCGGCGCCCGTCAGCCTCGGCGCCACCGGCGCCCACCTGGCGCCGCCGCGCCAGCCCCCGAAGCATTTTCCGGTAGGGCCGCGGCTCTGGCCACAGCTCCCACGCCCGAAGAGCCAGGAGGGAAAGCCGTGCCTCGTTGGAAAGCTCTTTGGCAGCCGCTCGCGTGGCCCCACAGCCCGTGGGGCTGCAAGCTTTGCGGTGGCCGTCAGCCTCGGCGCCACCGGCGCCCACTTGGGGCCGCCGCGCCAGCCCCCGAAGCATTTTCCGGTAGGGCCGCGGCTCTGGCCACAGCTCCCACACCCGAAGAGCCAGGAGGAAAAGCCATGCCTCGTTGGAAAGCTCTTTGGCAGCCGCTCGCGTGGCCCCACAGCCCGTGGGGCTGCGAGCTTTGCGGCGGCCCTCAGCCTCGGCGCCACCGGCGCCCACCTGGCGCCGCCGCGCCAGCCTGCGAAGCATTTTCCGGTAGGGCCGCGTCTCTGGCCACAGCTCCCACGCCCAAAGAGCCAGGAGGGAAAGCTGTGCCTCGTTGGAAAGCTCTTTGGCAGCCGCTCGCGTGGCCCCACAGCCCGTGGGGCTGCGGGCTTTCTTTCAGCCGTCAGCCTCAGCGCCACCGGCGCCTACGTGGCGCCGCCGCTACAGCCTGCGAAGCATTTTCCGGTAGGGCCGCGGCTCTGGCCACAGCTCCCACGCCCGAAGAGTCAGGAGGGAAAGCCGTGCATCCTTGGAAAGCTCTTTGGCAGCCGCTCGCGTGGCCCCACAGCCCGTGGGGCTGCGAGCTTTGCGGCGGCCGTCAGCCTCGGCGCCACCGGCGCACACGTGGCGCCGCCGCGCCAGCCCCCGAAGCATTTTCCGGTAGGGCCGCGTCTCTGGCCACAGCTCCCACGCCCGAAGAGCCAGGAGGGAAAGCCGTGCCTCGTTGGAAAGCTCTTTGGCAGCCGCTCGCGTGGCCCCACAGCCCGTGGGGCTGCGGGCTTTGCGGCGGCCGTCAGCCTCGGCGCCACCGGCGCCCACTTGGGGCCGACGCGCCAGCCTGCGAAGCATTTTCCGGTAGGGCCGCGGCTCTGGCCACAGCTCCCACGCCCGAAGAGCCAGGAGGGAAAGCCGTGCCTCGTTGCAAACCTCTTTGGCAGCCGCTCGCGTGGCCCCACAGCCCGTGGGGCTGCGGGCTTTCCGGCGGCCGTCAGCCTCGGCGCCACCGGTGCCCACCTGGCGCCGCCGCGCCAGCCTGCGAAGCATTTTCCGGTAGGGCCGCGGCTCTGGCCACAGCTCCCACGCCCAAAGAGCCAGGAGGGAAAGCCGTGCCTCGTTGGAAAGCTCTTTGGCAGCCGCTCGCGTGGCCCCACAGCCCGTGGGGCTGCGAGCTTTGCGGCGGCCGTCAGCCTCGGCGCCACCGGCGCCCACTTGGGGCCGCCGCGCCGGCCCCCGAAGCATTTTCCGGTAGGGCCGCGGCTCTGGCCACAGCTCCCACACCCGAAGAGCCAGGAGGAAAAGCCATGCCTCGTTGGAAAGCTCTTTGGCAGCCGCTCGCGTGGCCCCACAGCCCGTGGGGCTGCGGGCTTTGCGGCGGCCGTCAGCCTCGGCGCCACCGGCGCCTACGTGGCGCGGACGCGCCAGCCTGCGAAGCATTTTCCGGTAGGGCCGCGGCTCTGGCCACAGCTCCCACGCCCGAAGAGCCAGGAGGGAAAGCCGTGCCTCGTTGCAAACCTCTTTGGCAGCCGCTCGCGTGGCCCCACAGCCCGTGGGGCTGCGGGCTTTCCGGCGGCCATCAGCCTCGGCGCCACCGGTGCCCACCTGGCGCCGACGCGCCAGCCTGCGAAGCATTTTCCGGTAGGGCCGCGGCTCTGGCCACAGCTCCCACGCCCGAAGAGCCAGGAGGGAAAGCCGTGCCTCGTTGCAAACCTCTTTGGCAGCCGCTCGCGTGGCCCCACAGCCCGTGGGGCTGCGGGCTTTCCGGCGGCCGTCAGCCTCGGCGCCACCGGCGCCCACTTGGGGCCGCCGCGCCAGCCCCCGAAGCATTTTCCGGTAGGGCCGCGGCTCTGGCCACAGCTCCCACACCCGAAGAGCCAGGAGGAAAAGCCATGCCTCGTTGGAAAGCTCTTTGGCAGCCGCTCGCGTGGCCCCACAGCCCGTGGGGCTGCGAGCTTTGCGGCGGCCCTCAGCCTCGGCGCCACCGGCGCCCACCTGGCGCCGCCGCGCCAGCCTGCGAAGCATTTTCCGGTAGGGCCGCGGCTCTGGCCACAGCTCCCACGCCCGAAGAGCCAGGAGGGAAAGCCGTGCCTCGTTGGAAAGCTCTTTGGCAGCCACTCGCGTGGCCCCACAGCCCGTGGGGCTGCGGGCTTTGCGGCGGCCGTCAGCCTCGGCGCCACCGGCGCCCACGTGGCGCCGCCGCGCCAGTCCCCGAAGCATTTTTCGGTAGGGCCGCGGCTCTGGCCACAGCTCCCACGCCCGAAGAGCCAGGAGGGAAAGCCGTGCCTCATTGGAAAGCTCTTTGGCAGCCGCTCGCGTGGCCCCACAGCCCGTGGGGCTGCGGGCTTTGCGGCGCCCGTCAGCCTCGGCGCCACCGGCGCCCACCTGGCGCCGCCGCGCCAGCCCCCGAAGCATTTTCCGGTAGGGCCGCGGCTCTGGCGACAGCTCCCACGCCCGAAGAGCCAGGAGGGAAAGCCGTGCCTCATTGGAAAGCTCTTTGGCAGCCGCTCGCGTGGCCCCACAGCCCGTGGGGCTGCAAGCTTTGCGGTGGCCGTCAGCCTCGGCGCCACCGGCGCATACGTGGCGCCGCCGCGCCAGCCTGCGAAGCATTTTCCGGTAGGGCCGCGGCTCTGGCCACAGCTCCCACGCCCGAAGAGCCAGGAGGGAAAGCCGTGCCTCGTTGGAAAGCTCTTTGGCAGCTGCTCGCGTGGCCCCACAGCCCGTGGGGCTGCGGGCTTTGCGGCGGCCGTCAGCCTCGGCGCCACCGGCGCCCACTTGGGGCCGCTGCGCCTGCCCCCGAAGCATTTTCCGGTAGGGCCGCGGCTCTGGCCACAGCTCCCACGCCCGAAGAGCCAGGAGGAAAAGCCGTGCCTCGTTGGAAAGCTCTTTGGCAGCCGCTCGCGTGGCCCCACAGCCCGTGGGGCTGCGGGCTTTGCGGCGGCCGTCAGCCTCGGCGCCACCAGCGCCTACGTGGCACCGCCGTGCCAGCCTGCGAAGCATTTTCCAGTAGGGCCGCGGCTCTGGCCACGGCTCCCACGCCCAAAGAGCCAGGAGGGAAAGCCGTGCCTCGTTGGAAAGCTCTTTGGCAGCCGCTCGCGTGGCCCCACAGCCCGTGGGGCTGCGGGCTTTGCGGCGGCCGTCAGCCTCGGCGCCACCGGCGCCTACGTGGCGCCGGCGGGCCAGCCTACGAAGCATTTTCCGGTAGGGCCGCGGCTCTGGCCACAGCTCCCACGCCCGAAGAGCCAGGAGGGAAAGCCGTGCCTCGTTGGAAAGCTCTTTGGCAGCCGCTCGCGTGGCCCCACAGCCCGTGGGGCCGCGGGCTTTGCGGCGGCCGTCAGCCTCGGCGCCACCGGCGCCCACCTGGCGCCGCCGCGCCAGCCTGTGAAGCATTTTCCGGTAGGGCCGCGGCTCTGGCCACAGCTCCCACGCCCGAAGAGCCAGGAGGGAAAGCCGTGCCTCGTTGGAAAGCTCTTTGGCAGCCACTCGCGTGGCCCCACAGCCCGTGGGGCTGCGGGCTTTCCGGCGGCCGTCAGCCTCGGCGCCACCGGCGCCCACATGGCGCCGCCGCGCCAGTCCCCGAAGCATTTTCCGGTAGGGCCGCGGCTCTGGCCACAGCTCCCACGCCCGAAGAGCCAGGAGGGAAAGCCGTGCCTCATTGGAAAGCTCTTTGGCAGCCGCTCGCGTGGCCCCACAGCCCGTGGGGCTGCGGGCTTTGCGGCGCCCGTCAGCCTCGGCGCCACCGGCGCCCACCTGGCGCCGCCGCGCCAGCCCCCGAAGCATTTTCCGGTAGGGCCGCGGCTCTGGCCACAGCTCCCACGCCCGAAGAGCCAGGAGGGAAAGCCGTGCCTCATTGGAAAGCTCTTTGGCAGCCGCTCGCGTGGCCCCACAGCCCGTGGGGCTGCAAGCTTTGCGGTGGCCGTCAGCCTCGGCGCCACCGGCGCATACGTGGCGCCGCCGCGCCAGCCTGCGAAGCATTTTCCGGTAGGGCCGCGGCTCTGGCCACAGCTCCCACGCCCGAAGAGCCAGGAGGTTAATCCGTGCCTCGTTGGAAAGCTCTTTGGCAGCCGCTCGCGTGGCCCCACAGCCCGTGGGGCCGCGGGCTTTGCGGCGGCCGTCAGCCTCGGCGCCACCGGCGCCCACTTGGGGCCGCTGCGCCTGCCCCCGAAGCATTTTCCGGTAGGGCCGCGGCTCTGGCCACAGCTCCCACGCCCGAAGAGCCAGGAGGAAAAGCCGTGCCTCGTTGGAAAGCTCTTTGGCAGCCGCTCGCGTGGCCCCACAGCCCGTGGGGCTGCGGGCTTTGCGGCGGCCGTCAGCCTCGGCGCCACCAGCGCCTAGGTGGCACCGCCGTGCCAGCCTGCGAAGCATTTTCCAGTAGGGCCGCGGCTCTGGCCACGGCTCCCACGCCCAAAGAGCCAGGAGGGAAAGCCGTGCCTCGTTGGAAAGCTCTTTGGCAGCCGCTCGCGTGGCCCCACAGCCCGTGGGGCTGCGGGCTTTCTGTCAGCCGTCAGCCTCAGCGTGACCGGCGCCCACTTGGGGCCGCCGCGCCAGCCCCCGAAGCATTTTCCGGTAGGGCCGCGGCTCTGGCCACAGCTCCCACGCCCGAAGAGCCAGGAGGGAAAGCCGTGCCTCGTTGGAAAGCTCTTTGGCAGCCGCTCGCGTGGCCCCACAGCCCGTGGGGCTGCGGGCTTTCCGGCGGCCGTCAGCCTCGGCGCCACCGGTGCCCACCTGGCGCCGCCGCGCCAGCCTGCGAAGCATTTTCCGGTAGGGCCCGGCTCTGGCCACAGCTCCCACGCCCGAAGAGCCAGGAGGGAAAGCCGTGCCTCGTTGGAAAGCTCTTTGGCAGCCGCTCGCGTGGCCCCACAGCCCGTGGGGCTGCGGGCTTTGCGGCGGCCGTCAGCCTCGGCGCCACCGGCGCCCACTTGGGGCCGCCGCGCCAGCCCCCGAAGCATTTTCCGGTAGGGCCGCGGCTCTGGCCACAGCTCCCACGCTCGAAGAGCCAGGAGGAAAAACCGTGCCTCGTTGGAAAGCTCTTTGGCAGCCGCTCGCGTGGCCCCACAGCCCGTGGGGCTGCAGGCTTTGCGGCGGCCGTCAGCCTCGGCGCCACCAGCGCCTACGTGGCGCCGCCGTGCCAGCCTGCGAAGCATTTTCCAGTAGGGCCGCGGCTCTGGCCACAGCTCCCACGCCCGAAGAGCCAGGAGGGAAAGCCGTGCCTCGTTGGAAAGCTCTTTGGCAGCCGCTCGCGTGGCCACACAGCCCGTGGGGCTGCGGGCTTTCTGTCAGCCGTCAGCCACAGCGCCACCGGCGCCTACGTGGCGCCGCCGCTACAGCCTGCGAAGCATTTTCCGGTAGGGCCGCGGCTCTGGCCACAGCTCCCACGCCCGAAGAGTCAGGAGGGAAAGCCGTGCCTCGTTGGAAAGCTCTTTGGCAGCCGCTCGCATGGCCCCACAGCCCGTGGGGCTGCGGGCTTTGCAGCGGCCTTCAGCCTCGCGCCACCGGCGCACACGTGGCGCCGCCGCGCCAGCCCCCGAAGCATTTTCCGGTAGGGCCGCGGCTCTGGCCACAGCTCCCACGCCCGAAGAGCCAGGAGGGAAAGCCGTGCCTCGTTGCAAAGCTCTTTGGCAGCCGCTCGCGTGGCCACACAGCCCGTGGGGCCGCGGGCTTTGCGGCGGCCGTCAGCCTTGGCGCCACCGGCGCCCACTTGGGGCCGCCGCGCCAGCCCCCGAAGCATTTTCCGGTAGGGCCGCGGCTCTGGCCACAGCTCCCACGCCCGAAGAGCCAGGAGGGAAAGCCGTGCCTCGTTGGAAAGCTCTTTGGCAGCCGCTCGCGTGGCCCCACAGCCCGTGGGGCTGCGGGCTTTGCGGCGGCCGTCAGCCTCGGCGCCACCGGCGCCTACGTGGCGCCGCCGCGCCAGCCTGCGAAGCATTTTCCGGTAGGGCCTCGGCTCTGGCCACAGCTCCCACGCCCGAAGAGCCAGGAGGGAAAGCCGTGCCTCGTTGGAAAGCTCTTTGGCAGCCGCTCGCGTGGCCCCACAGCCCGTGGGGCTGCGGGCTTTCCGGCGGCCGTCAGCCTCGGCGCCACCGGCGCCCACCTGGCGCCGCCGCGCCATCCCCCGAAGCATTTTCCGGTAGGGCCGCGTCTCTGGCCACAGCTCCCACGCCCGGAGAGCCAGGAGGGAAAGCCGTGCCTCGTTGCAAACCTCTTTGGCAGCCGCTCGCGTGGCCCCACAGCCCATGCGGCTGCGGGCTTTGCGGCGGCCGTCAGCCTCGGCGCCACCGGCACCCACCTGTCGCCGCCGCGCCAGCCTGCGAAGCATTTTCCGGTAGGGCCGCGGCTCTGGCCACAGCTCCCACGCCCGAAGAGCCACGAGGGTAAGCCGTGCCTCGTTGGAAAGCTCTTTGGCAGCCGCTCGCGTGGCCCCACAGCCCGTGGGGCTGCGGGCTTTCTGTCAGCCGTCAGCCTCGGCGCCACCGGCACCCACCTGGCGCCGCCGCGCCAGCCCCCGAAGCATTTTCCAGCAGGGCCGCGTCTCTGTCCACAGCTCCCACGCCCGAAGAGCCAGGAGGGAAAGCCGTGCCTCGTTGGCAAGCTCTTTGGCAGCCGCTCGCGTGGCCCCACAGCCCGTGGGGCTGCGGGCTTTCCGGCGGCCGTCAGCCTCGGCGCCACCAGCGCCTACGTGGCGCCGACGCGCCAGCCTGCGAAGCATTTTCCGGTAGGGCCGCGGCTCTGGCCACAGCTCCCACGCCCGAAGAGCCAGGAGGGAAAGCCGTGCCTCGTTGGAAAGCTCTTTGGCAGCCGCTCGCGTGGCCCCACAGCCCGTGGGGCCGCGGGCTTTGCGGCGGCCGTCAGCCTCGGCGCCACCGGCGCCCACTTGGGGCCGCCGCGCCAGCCCCCGAAGCATTTTCCGGTAGGGCCGCGGCTCTGGCCACAGCTCCCACGCCCGAAGAGCCAGGAGGGAAAGCCGTGCCTCGTTGGAAAGCTCTTTGGCAGCCGCTCGCGTGGCCCCACAGCCCGTGCGGCTGCGGGCTTTGCGGCGGCCCTCAGCCTCGGCGCCACCGGCACCCACCTGTCGCCGCCGCGCCAGCCTGCGAAGCATTTTCCGGTAGGGCCGCGGCTCTGGCCACAGCTCCCACGCCCGATGAGCCACGAGGGTAAGCCGTGCCTCGTTGGAAAGCTCTTTGGCAGCCGCTCGCGTGGCCCCACAGCCCGTGGGGCTGCGGGCTTTCTGTCAGCCGTCAGCCTCGGCGCCACCGGCACCCACCTGGCGCCGCCGCGCCAGCCCCCGAAGCATTTTCCAGCAGGGCCGCGTCTCTGTCCACAGCTCCCACGCCCGAAGAGCCAGGAGGGAAAGCCGTGCCTCGTTGGCAAGCTCTTTGGCAGCCGCTCGCGTGGCCCCACAGCCCGTGGGGCTGCGGGCTTTGCGGCGGCCCTCAGCCTCGGCGCCACCGGCGCTCACCTGGTGCCGCCGCGCCAGCCTGCGAAGCATTTTCCGGTAGGGCCGCGGCTCTGGCCACAGCTCCCACGCGCGAAGAGCCAGGAGGGAAAGCCGTGCCTCGTTGGAAAGCTCTTTGGCAGCCGCTCGCGTGGCCCCACAGCCCGTGGGGCTGCGGGCTTTCTGTCAGCCGTCAGCCACGGCGCCACCGGCGCCTACGTGGCGCTGCCGCGCCAGCCTGCGAAGCATTTTCCGGTAGGGCCGCGGCTCTGGCCACAGCTCCCACGCCCGAAGAGCCAGGAGGGAAAGCCGTGCCTCCTTGGAAAGCTCTTTGGCAGCCGCTCGCGTGGCCCCACAGCCCGTGGGGCTGCGGGCTTTGCGGCGGCCGTCAGCCTCGGCGCCACCGGCGCCAACCTGGCGCCGCCGCGCCAGCCCCCGAAGCATTTTCCGGTAGGGCCGCGGCTCTGGCCACAGTTCCCACGCCCGAAGAGCCAGGAGGAAAAGCCGTGCCTTGTTGGAAAGCTCTTTGGCAGCCGCTCGCGTGGCCCCACAGCCCGTGGGGCTGCAGGCTTTGCGGCGGCCGTCAACCTCGGCTCCACCGGCGCCCACATGGCACCGCCGCGCCAGCCCCCGAAGCATTTTCCGGTAGGGCCGCGTCTCTGTCCACAGCTCCCACGCCCGAAGAGCCAGGAGGGAAAGCTGTGCCTCGTTGGAAAGCTCTTTGGCAGCCGCTCGCGTGGCCCCACAGCCCGTGGGGCTGCGGGCTTTCCGGCGGCCGTCAGCCTCGGCGCCATCAGCGCCTACGTGGCGCCGACGCGCCAGCCTGCGAAGCATTTTCCGGTAGGGCCGCGGCTCTGGCCACAGCTCCCACGCCCGAAGAGCCAGGAGGGAAAGCCGTGCCTCGTTGGAAAGCTCTTTGGCAGCCGCTCGCGTGGCCCCACAGCCCGTGGGGCCGCGGGCTTTGCGGCGGCCGTCAGCCTCGGCGCCACCGGCGCCCACTTGGGGCCGCCGCGCCAGCCTGCGAAGCATTTTCCGGTAGGGCCGCGGCTCTGGCCACAGCTCCCACGCCCGAAGAGCCAGGAGGAAAAGCCGTGCCTCGTTGGAAAGCTCTTTGGCAGGCGCTCGCGTGGCCCCACAGCCCGTGCGGCTGCGGGCTTTGCGGCGGCCGTCAGCCTCGGCGCCACCGGCGCCCACCTGGCGCCGCTGCACCAGCCTGCGAAGCATTTTCCGGTAGGGCCGCGGCTCTGGCCACAGCTCCCACGCCCGAAGAGCCAGGAGGAAAAGCCGTGCCTTGTTGGAAAGCTCTTTGGCAGCCGCTCGCGTGGCCCCACAGCCCGTGGGGCTGCGGGCTTTGCGGCGCCCGTCAACCTCGGCTCCACCGGCGCCCACATGGCACCGCCGCGCCAGCCCCCGAAGCATTTTCCGGTAGGGCCGCGGCTCTGGCCACAGCTCCCACGCCCGAAGAGCCAGGAGGGAAAGCCGTGCCTCATTGGAAAGCTCTTTGGCAGCCGCTCGCGTGGCCCCACAGACCGTGGGGCTGCGGGCTTTGCGGCGCCCGTCAGCCTCGGCGCCACCGGCGCCCACCTGGCGCCGCCGCGCCAGCCCCCGAAGCATTTTCCGGTAGGGCCGCGGCTCTGGCCACAGCTCCCACGCCCAAAGAGCCAGGAGGGAAAACCGTGCCTCGTTGGAAAGCTCTTTGGCAGCCGCTCGCGTGGCCCCACAGCCCGTGGGGCTGCGGGCTTTCCGGTGGCCGTCAGCCTCGGCGCCACCGGTGCCCACCTGGCGCCGCCGCGCCAGCCTGCGAAGCATTTTCCGGTAGGGCCGCGGCTCTGGCCACAGCTCCCACGCCCGAAGAGCCAGGAGGGAAAGCCGTGCCTCATTGGAAAGCTCTTTGGCAGCCGCTCGCGTGGCCCCACAGCCCGTGGGGCTGCAAGCTTTGCGGTGGCCGTCAGCCTCGGCGACACCGGCGCATACGTGGCGCCGCCGCGCCAGCCTGCGAAGCATTTTCCGGTAGGGCCGCGGCTCTGGCCACAGCTCCCACGCCCGAAGAGCCAGGAGGGAAAGCCGTGCCTTGTTGGAAAGCTCTTTGGCAGCCGCTCGCGTGGCCCCACAGCCCGTGGGGCCGCGGGCTTTGCGGCGGCCGTCAGCCTCGGCTCCACCGGCGCCCACTTGGGGCCGCTGCGCCTGCCCCCGAAGCATTTTCCGGTAGGGCCGCGGCTCTGGCCACAGCTCCCACGCCCGAAGAGCCAGGAGGAAAAGCCGTGCCTCGTTGGAAAGCTCTTTGGCAGCCGCTCGCGTGGCCCCACAGCCCGTGGGGCTGCGGGCTTTGCGGCGGCCGTCAGCCTCGGCGCCACCAGCGCCTACGTGGCACCGCCGTGCCAGCCTGCGAAGCATTTTCCAGTAGGGCCGCGGCTCTGGCCACAGCTCCCACGCCCGAAGAGCCAGGAGGGAAAGCCGTGCCTCGTTGGAAAGCTCTTTGGCAGCCGCTCGCGTGGCCCCACAGCCCGTGGGGCCGCGGGCTTTGCGGCGGCCGTCAGCCTCGGCGCCACCGGCGCCCACTTGGGGCCGCCGCGCCAGCCCCCGAAGCATTTTCCGGTAGGGCCGCGGCTCTGGCCACAGCTCCCACGCCCGAAGAGCCAGGAGGGAAAGCCGTGCCTCGTTGGAAAGCTCTTTGGCAGCCGCTCGCGTGGCCCCACAGCCCGTGCGGCTGCGGGCTTTGCGGCGGCCCTCAGCCTCGGCGCCACCGGCACCCACCTGTCGCCGCCGCGCCAGCCTGCGAAGCATTTTCCGGTAGGGCCGCGGCTCTGGCCACAGCTCCCACGCCCGAAGAGCCACGAGGGTAAGCCGTGCCTCGTTGGAAAGCTCTTTGGCAGCCGCTCGCGTGGCCCCACAGCCCGTGGGGCTGCGGGCTTTCTGTCAGCCGTCAGCCTCGGCGCCACCGGCACCCACCTGGCGCCGCCGCGCCAGCCCCCGAAGCATTTTCCAGCAGGGCCGCGTCTCTGTCCACAGCTCCCACGCCCGAAGAGCCAGGAGGGAAAGCCGTGCCTCGTTGGCAAGCTCTTTGGCAGCCGCTCGCGTGGCCCCACAGCCCGTGGGGCTGCGGGCTTTGCGGCGGCCCTCAGCCTCGGCGCCACCGGCGCTCACCTGGTGCCGCCGCGCCAGCCTGCGAAGCATTTTCCGGTAGGGCGGCGGCTCTGGCCACAGCTCCCACGCGCGAAGAGCCAGGAGGGAAAGCCGTGCCTCGTTGGAAAGCTCTTTGGCAGCCGCTCGCGTGGCCCCACAGCCCGTGGGGCTGCGGGCTTTCTGTCAGCCGTCAGCCTCGGCGCCACCGGCGCCTACGTGGCGCTGCCGCGCCAGCCTGCGAAGCATTTTCCGGTAGGGCCGCGGCTCTGGCCACAGCTCCCACGCCCGAAGAGCCAGGAGGGAAAGCCGTGCCTCGTTGGAAAGCTCTTTGGCAGCCGCTCGCGTGGCCCCACAGCCCGTGGGGC
Source organism: Larus michahellis (assembly GCF_964199755.1). NCBI lineage: Eukaryota > Metazoa > Chordata > Aves > Charadriiformes > Laridae > Larus > Larus michahellis. The sequence goes on from NW_027436004.1 coordinate 724,330, forward strand.
TGCGGGCTTTGCGGCGGCCGTCAGCCTCGGCGCCACCGGCGCCAACCTGGCGCCGCCGCGCCAACCCCCGAAGCATTTTCCGGTAGGGCCGCGGCTCTGGCCACAGTTCCCACGCCCGAAGAGCCAGGAGGAAAAGCCGTGCCTTGTTGGAAAGCTCTTTGGCAGCCGCTCGCGTGGCCCCACAGCCCGTGGGGCTGCAGGCTTTGCGGCGGCCGTCAACCTCGGCTCCACCGGCGCCCACATGGCACCGCCGCGCCAGCCCCCGAAGCATTTTCCGGTAGGGCCGCGTCTCTGTCCACAGCTCCCACGCCCGAAGAGCCAGGAGGGAAAGCTGTGCCTCGTTGGAAAGCTCTTTGGCAGCCGCTCGCGTGGCCCCACAGCCCGTGGGGCTGCGGGCTTTCCGGCGGCCGTCAGCCTCGGCGCCACCAGCGCCTACGTGGCGCCGACGCGCCAGCCTGCGAAGCATTTTCCGGTAGGGCCGCGGCTCTGGCCACAGCTCCCACGCCCGAAGAGCCAGGAGGGAAAGCCGTGCCTCGTTGGAAAGCTCTTTGGCAGCCGCTCGCATGGCCCCACAGCCCGTGGGGCCGCGGGCTTTGCGGCGGCCGTCAGCCTCGGCGCCACCGGCGCCCACTTGGGGCCGCCGCGCCAGCCCCCGAAGCATTTTCCGGTAGGGCCGCGGCTCTGGCCACAGCTCCCACGCCCGAAGAGCCAGGAGGAAAAGCCGTGCCTCGTTGGAAAGCTCTTTGGCAGGCGCTCGCGTGGCCCCACAGCCCGTGCGGCTGCGGGCTTTGCGGCGGCCGTCAGCCTCGGCGCCACCGGCGCCCATGTGGCGCCGCTGCACCAGCCTGCGAAGCATTTTCCGGTAGGGCCGCGGCTCTGGCCACAGCTCCCACGCCCGAAGAGCCAGGAGGAAAAGCCGTGCCTTGTTGGAAAGCTCTTTGGCAGACGCTCGCGTGGCCCCACAGCCCGTGGGGCTGCGGGCTTTGCGGCGCCCGTCAACCTCGGCTCCACCGGCGCCCACATGGCACCGCCGCGCCAGCCCCCGAAGCATTTTCCGGTAGGGCCGCGGCTCTGGCCACAGCTCCCACGCCCGAAGAGCCAGGAGGGAAAGCCGTGCCTCATTGGAAAGCTCTTTGGCAGCCGCTCGCGTGGCCCCACAGACCGTGGGGCTGCGGGCTTTGCGGCGCCCGTCAGCCTCGGCGCCACCGGCGCCCACCTGGCGCCGCCGCGCCAGCCCCCGAAGCATTTTCCGGTAGGGCCGCGGCTCTGGCCACAGCTCCCACGCCCAAAGAGCCAGGAGGGAAAACCGTGCCTCATTGGAAAGCTCTTTGGCAGCCGCTCGCGTGGCCCCACAGCCCGTGGGGCTGCGGGCTTTCCGGCGGCCGTCAGCCTCGGCGCCACCGGTGCCCACCTGGCGCCGCCGCGCCAGCCTGCGAAGCATTTTCCGGTAGGGCCGCGGCTCTGGCCACAGCTCCCACGCCCGAAGAGCCAGGAGGGAAAGCCGTGCCTCATTGGAAAGCTCTTTGGCAGCCGCTCGCGTGGCCCCACAGCCCGTGGGGCTGCAAGCTTTGCGGTGGCCGTCAGCCTCGGCGACACCGGCGCATACGTGGCGCCGCCGCGCCAGCCTGCGAAGCATTTTCCGGTAGGGCCGCGGCTCTGGCCACAGCTCCCACGCCCGAAGAGCCAGGAGGGAAAGCCGTGCCTTGTTGGAAAGCTCTTTGGCAGCCGCTCGCGTGGCCCCACAGCCCGTGGGGCCGCGGGCTTTGCGGCGGCCGTCAGCCTCGGCTCCACCGGCGCCCACTTGGGGCCGCTGCGCCTGCCCCCGAAGCATTTTCCGGTAGGGCCGCGGCTCTGGCCACAGCTCCCACGCCCGAAGAGCCAGGAGGAAAAGCCGTGCCTCGTTGGAAAGCTCTTTGGCAGCCGCTCGCGTGGCCCCACAGCCCGTGGGGCTGCGGGCTTTGCGGCGGCCGTCAGCCTCGGCGCCACCAGCGCCTACGTGGCGCCGCCGTGCCAGCCTGCGAAGCATTTTCCAGTAGGGCCGCGGCTCTGGCCACAGCTCCCACGCCCAAAGAGCCAGGAGGGAAAGCCGTGCCTCGTTGGAAAGCTCTTTGGCAGCCGCTCGTGTGGCCCCACAGCCCGTGGGGCTGCGGGCTTTCTGTCAGCCGTCAGCCTCAGCGCGACCGGCGCCCACTTGGGGCCGCCGCGCCAGCCCCCGAAGCATTTTCCGGTAGGGCCGCGGCTCTGGCCACAGCTCCCACGCCCGAAGAGCCAGGAGGAAAAGCCGTGCCTCGTTGGAAAGCTCTTTGGCAGCCGCTCGCGTGGCCCCACAGCCCGTGGGGCTGCGGGCTTTGCGGCGGCCGTCAGCCTCGGCGCCACCAGCGCCTACGTGGCGCCGCCGTGCCAGCCTGCGAAGCATTTTCCAGTAGGGCCGCGGCTCTGGCCACAGCTCCCACGCCCGAAGAGCCAGGAGGGAAAGCCGTGCCTCGTTGGAAAGCTCTTTGGCAGACGCTCGCGTGGCCACACAGCCCGTGGGGCTGCGGGCTTTCTGTCAGCCGTCAGCCTCAGCGCCACCGGCGCCTACGTGGCGCCGCCGCTACAGCCTGCGAAGCATTTTCCGGTAGGGCCGCGGCTCTGCCACAGCTCCCACGCCCGAAGAGCCAGGAGGGAAAGCCGTGCCTTGTTGGAAAGCTCTTTGGCAGCCGCTCGCGTGGCCCCACAGCCCGTGGGGCTGCGGGCTTTCCGGCGGCCGTCAGCCTCGGCGCCACCGGTGCCCACCTGGCGCCGCCGCGCCATCCTGCGAAGCATTTTCCGGTAGGGCCCGGCTCTGGCCACAGCTCCCACGCCCGAAGAGCCAGGAGGGAAAGCCGTGCCTCATTGGAAAGCTCTTTGGCAGCCGCTCACGTGGCCCCACAGCCCGTGGGGCTGCAAGCTTTGCGGCGGCCGTCAGCCTCGGCGCCACCGGCGACTACGTGGCGCCGCCGCGCCAGCCCCCGAAGCATTTTCCGGTAGGGCCGCGGCTCTGGCCACAGCTCCCACGCCCGAAGAGCCAGGAGGGAAAGCCGTGCCTCGTTGGAAAGCTCTTTGGCAGCCGCTCGCGTGGCCCCACAGCCCGTGGGGCTGCAGGCTTTGCGGCGGCCGTCAGCCTCGGCGCCACCGGCGCCCACTTGGGGCCGCCGCGCCAGCCCCCGAAGCATTTTCCGGTAGGGCCGCGGCTCTGGCCACAGCTCCCACGCCCGAAGAGCCAGGAGGAAAAGCCGTGCCTCGTTGGAAATCTCTTTGGCAGCCGCTCGCGTGGCCCCACAGCCCGTGGGGCTGCGGGCTTTGCGGCGGCCGTCAGCCTCGGCGCCACCAGCGCCTACGTGGCGCCGCCGTGCCAGCCTGCGAAGCATTTTCCAGTAGGGCCGCGGCTCTGGCCACAGCTCCCACGCCCGAAGAGCCAGGAGGGAAAGCCATGCCTCGTTGGAAAGCTCTTTGGCAGCCGCTCGCGTGGCCACACAGCCCGTGGGGCTGCGGGCTTTCTGTCAGCCGTCAGCCTCAGCGCCACCGGCGCCTACGTGGCGCCGCCGCTACAGCCTGCGAAGCATTTTCCGGTAGGGCCGCGGCTCTGGCCACAGCTCCCACGCCCGAAGAGCCAGGAGGGAAAGCCGTGCCTCGTTGGAAAGCTCTTTGGCAGCCGCTCGCGTGGCCCCACAGCCCATGGGGCTGCGGGCTTTGCGGCGGCCGTCAGCCTCGGCGCCACCTGCGCCCACTTGGGGCCGCCGCGCCAGCCCCCGAAGCATTTTCCGGTAGGGCCGCGGCTCTGGCCACAGCTCCCACGCTCGAAGAGCCAGGAGGAAAAACCGTGCCTCGTTGCAAAGCTCTTTGGCAGCCGCTCGCGTGGCCCCACAGCCCGTGGGGCTGCGGGCTTTGCGGCGGCCGTCAGCCTCGGCGCCACCGGCGCCCACGTGGCGCCGCCGCGCCAGCCCCCGAAGCATTTTCCGGTAGGGCCGCGGCTCTGGCCACAGCTCCCACGCCCGAAGAGCCAGGAGGGTAACCCGTGCCTCGTTGGAAAGCTCTTTGGCAGCCGCTCGCGTGGCCACACAGCCCGTGGGGCTGCGGGCTTTTCGGAGGCCGTCAGCCTCGGCGCCACCGGCACCCACCTGTCGCCGCCGCGCCAGCCTGCGAAGCATTTTCCGGTAGGGCCGCGGCTCTGGCCACAGCTCCCACGCCCGAAGAGCCACGAGGGTAAGCCGTGCCTCGTTGGAAAGCTCTTTGGCAGCCGCTCGCGTGGCCCCACAGCCCGTGGGGCTGCGGGCTTTCTGTCAGCCGTCAGCCTCGGCGCCACCGGCACCCACCTGGCGCCGCCGCGCCAGCCCCCGAAGCATTTTCCAGCAGGGCCGCGTCTCTGGCCACAGCTCCCACGCCCGAAGAGCCAGGAGGGAAAGCCGTGCCTCGTTGGAAAGCTCTTTGGCAGCCGCTCGCGTGGCCCCACAGCCCGTGGGGCTGCGGGCTTTGCGGCGGCCCTCAGCCTCGGCGACACCGGCGCCCACCTGGCGCCGCCGCGCCAGCCTGCGAAGCATTTTCCGGTAGGGCCGCGGCTCTGGCCACAGCTCCCACGCCCGAAGAGCCAGGAGGGAAAGCCGTGCCTCGTTGGAAAGCTCTTTGGCAGCCGCTCGCGTGGCCCCACAGCCCGTGGGGCTGCGGGCTTTCTGTCAGCCGTCAGCCTCGGCGCCACCGGCGCCTACGTGGCGCCGCCGCGCCAGCCTGCGAAGCATTTTGCGGTAGGGCCGCGGCTCTGGCCACAGCTCCCACGCCCGAAGAGCCAGGAGGGAAAGCCGTGCCTCGTTGGAAAGCTCTTTGGCAGCCGCTCGCGTGGCCCCACAGCCCGTGGGGCTGCGGGCTTTGCGGCGGCCGTCAGCCTCGGCGCCACCGGCGCCAACCTTGCGCCGCCGCGCCAGCCCCCGAAGCATTTTCCGGTAGGGCCGCGGCTCTGGCCACAGTTCCCACGCCCGAAGAGCCAGGAGGAAAAGCCGTGCCTTGTTGGAAAGCTCTTTGGCAGCCGCTCGCGTGGCCCCACAGCCCGTGGGGCTGCAGGCTTTGCGGCGCCCGTCAACCTCGGCTCCACCGGCGCCCACATGGCACCGCCGCGCCAGCCCCCGAAGCATTTTCCGGTAGGGCCGCGGCTCTGGCCACAGCTCCCACGCCCGAAGAGCCAGGGGGGAAAGCCGTGCCTCGTTGGAAAGCTCTTTGGCAGCCGCTCGCGTGGCCCCACAGCCCGTGGGGCCGCGGGCTTTGCGGCGGCCGTCAGCCTCGGCGCCACCGGCGCCCACTTGGGGCCGCCGCGCCAGCCCCCGAAGCATTTTCCGGTAGGGCCGCGTCTCTGGCCACAGCTCCCACGCCCGAAGAGCCAGGAGGGAAAGCCGTGCCTCGTTGGAAAGCTCTTTGGCAGCCGCTCGCGTGGCCCCACAGCCTGTGGGGCTGCGGGCTTTGCGGCGGCCGTCAGCCTCGGCGCCACCGGCGCCCACGTGGCGCCGCCGCGCCAGCCCCCGAAGCATTTTCCGGTAGGGCCGCGGCTCTGGCCACAGCTCCCACGCCCGAAGAGCCAGGAGGGTAACCCGTGCCTCGTTGGAAAGCTCTTTGGCAGCCGCTCGCGTGGCCCCACAGCCCGTGGGGCTGCGGGCTTTGCAGCGGCCGTCAGCCTCGGCGCCACCGGCACCCACCTGGCGCTGCCGCACCAGCCCCCGAAGCATTTTCCGGTAGGGCCGCGGCTCTGGACACAGCTCCCACGCCCGAAGAGCCACGAGGGTAAGCCGTGCCTCGTTGGAAAGCTCTTTGGCAGCCGCTCGCGTGGCCCCACAGCCCGTGGGGCTGCGGGCTTTGCGTGGGCCGTCAGCCTCGGCGACACCAGCGCCTACGTGGCGCCGACGCGCCAGCCTGCGAAGCATTTTCCGGTAGGGCCGCGGCTCTGGCCACAGCTCCCACGCCCGAAGAGCCAGGAGGGAAAGCCGTGCCTCATTGGAAAGCTCTTTGGCAGCCGCTCGCGTGGCCCCACAGCCCGTCGGGCTGCGGGCTTTGCGGCGGCCCTCAGCCTCGGCGCCACCGGCGCCCACCTGGCGCTGCCACACCAGCCCCCGAAGCATTTTCCGGTAGGGCCGCGGCTCTGGCCACAGCTCCCACGCCCGAAGAGCCAGGAGGGAAAGCCGTGCCTCGTTGGAAAGCTCTTTGGCAGCCGCTCGCGTGGCCCCACACACCGTGGGGCTGCGGGCTTTCCGACGGCCATCAGCCTCGGCGCCACCGGCGCCCACCTGGCGCCGCCGCGCCAGCCCCCGAAGCATTTTCCGGTAGGGCCGCGGCTCTGGCCACAGTTCCCACGCCCGAAGAGCCAGGAGGAAAAGCCGTGCCTTGTTGGAAAGCTCTTTGGCAGCCGCTCGCGTGGCCCCACAGCCCGTGGGGCTGCAGGCTTTGCGGCGGCCGTCAACCTCGGCTCCACCGGTGCCCACATGGCACCGCCGCGCCAGCCCCCGAAGCATTTTCCGGTAGGGCCGCGGCTCTGGCCACAGCTCCCACGCCCAAAGAGCCAGGAGGGAAAGCTGTGCCTCGTTGGAAAGCTCTTTGGCAGCCGCTCGCGTGGCCCCACAGCCCGTGGGGCTGCGGGCTTTCCGGCGGCCGTCAGCCTCGGCGCCACCAGCGCCTACGTGGCGCCGACGCGCCAGCCTGCGAAGCATTTTCCGGTAGGGCCGCGGCTCTGGCCACAGCTCCCACGCCCGAAGAGCCAGGAGGGAAAGCCGTGCCTCGTTGGAAAGCTCTTTGGCAGCCACTCGCGTGGCCCCACAGCCCGTGGGGCCGCGGGCTTTGCGGCGGCCGTCAGCCTCGGCGCCACCGGCGCCCACTTGGGGCCACCGCGCCAGCCCCCGAAGCATTTTCCGGTAGGGCTACGGCTCTGGCCACAGCTCCCACGCCCGAAGAGCCAGGAGGAAAAGCCGTGCCTCCTTGGAAAGCTCTTTGGCAGGCGCTCGCGTGGCCCCACAGCCCGTGCGGCTGCGGGCTTTGCGGCGGCCGTCAGCCTCGGCGCCACCGGCGTCCATGTGCGCCGCTGCACCAGCCTGCGAAGCATTTTCCGGTAGGGCCGCGGCTCTGGCCACAGCTCCCACGCCCGAAGAGCCAGGAGGAAAAGCCGTGCCTTGTTGGAAAGCTCTTTGGCAGCCGCTCGCGTGGCCCCACAGCCCGTGGGGCTGCGGGCTTTGCGTGGGCCGTCAGCCTCGGTGCCACCAGCGCCTACGTGGTGCCGCCGCGCCAGCCTGCGAAGCATTTTCCGGTAGGGCCGCGGCTCTGGCCACAGCTCCCACGCCCGAAGAGCCAGGAGGGAAAGCCGTGCCTCGTTGCAAAGCTCTTTGGCAGCCGCTCGCGTGGCCCCACAGCCCGTGGGGCTGCGGGCTTTCTGTCAGCCGTCAGCCTCAGCGCCACCGACGCCTACGTGGCGCCGCCGCTACAGCCTGCGAAGCATTTTCCGGTAGGGCCGCGGCTCTGGCCACAGCTCCCACGCCCGAAGAGCCAGGAGGGAAAGCCGTGCCTCGTTGGAAAGCTCTTTGGCAGCCGCTCGCGTGGCCCCACAGCCCGTGGGGCTGCGGGCTTTGCGGCGGCCCTCAGCCTCGGCGCCACCGGCGCCCACCTGGCGCCGCCGCACCAGCCCCCGAAGCATTTTCCGGTAGGGCCGCGGCTCTGGCCACAGCTCCCACGCCCGAAGAGCCAGGAGGGAAAGCCGTGCCTCGTTGGAAAGCTCTTTGGCAGCCGCTCGCGTGGCCCCACACACCGTGGGGCTGCGGGCTTTCCGACGGCCATCAGCCTCGGCGCCACCGGCGCCCACCTGGCGCCGCCGCGCCAGCCCCCGAAGCATTTTCCGGTAGGGCCGCGGCTCTGGCCACAGTTCCCACGCCCGAAGAGCCAGGAGGAAAAGCCGTGCCTTGTTGGAAAGCTCTTTGGCAGCCGCTCGCGTGGCCCCACAGCCCGTGGGGCTGCAGGCTTTGCGGCGGCCGTCAACCTCGGCTCCACCGGCGCCCACATGACACCGCCGCGCCAGCCCCCGAAGCATTTTCCGGTAGGGCCGCGGCTCTGGCCACAGCTCCCACGCCCAAAGAGCCAGGAGGGAAAGCTGTGCCTCGTTGGAAAGCTCTTTGGCAGCCGCTCGTGTGGCCCCACAGCCCGTGGGGCTGCGGGCTTTCCGGCGGCCGTCAGCCTCGGCGCCACCAGCGCCTACGTGGCGCCGACGCGCCAGCCTGCGAAGCATTTTCCGGTAGGGCCGCGGCTCTGGCCACAGCTCCCACGCCCGAAGAGCCAGGAGGGAAAGCCGTGCCTCGTTGGAAAGCTCTTTGGCAGCCACTCGCGTGGCCCCACAGCCCGTGGGGCCGCGGGCTTTGCGGCGGCCGTCAGCCTCGGCGCCACCGGCGCCCACTTGGGGCCACCGCGCCAGCCACCGAAGCATTTTCCGGTAGGGCTGCGGCTCTGGCCACAGCTCCCACGCCCGAAGAGCCAGGAGGAAAAGCCGTGCCTCCTTGGAAAGCTCTTTGGCAGGCGCTCGCGTGGCCCCACAGCCCGTGCGGCTGCGGGCTTTGCGGCGGCCGTCAGCCTCGGCGCCACTGGCGTCCATGTGCGCCGCTGCACCAGCCTGCGAAGCATTTTCCGGTAGGGCCGCGGCTCTGGCCACAGCTCCCACGCCCGAAGAGCCAGGAGGAAAAGCCGTGCCTTGTTGGAAAGCTCTTTGGCAGCCGCTCGCGTGGCCCCACAGCCCGTGGGGCTGCAGGCTTTGCGGCGCCCATCAACCTCGGCTCCACCGGCGCCCACATGGCACCGCCGCGCCAGCCTGCGAAGCATTTTCCGGTAGGGCCGCGGCTCTGGCCACAGCTCCCACGCCCGAAGAGCCAGGAGGGAAAGCTGTGCCTCGTTGGAAAGCTCTTTGGCAGCCGCTCGCGTGGCCCCACAGCCCGTGGGGCTGCGGGCTTTCCGGCGGCCGTCAGCCTCGGCGCCACCAGCGCCTACGTGGCGCCGACGCGCCAGCCTGAGAAGCATTTTCCGGTAGGGCCGCGGCTCTGGCCACAGCTCCCACGCCCGAAGAGCCAGGAGGAAAAGCCGTGCCTCGTTGGAAAGCTCTTTGGCAGCCGCTCGCGTGGCCCCACAGCCTGTGGGGCTGCGGGCTTTGCGGCGGCCGTCAGCCTCGGCGCCACCGGCGCCCACCTGGCGCCGCCGCGCCAGCCCCCGAAGCATTTTCCGGTAGGGCCGCGGCTCTGGCCACAGCTCCCACGCCCGAAGAGCCAGGAGGGTAACCCGTGCCTCGCTGGAAAGCTCTTTGGCAGCCGCTCGCGTGGCCCCACAGCCCGTGGGGCTGCGGGCTTTGCGTGGGCCGTCAGCCTCGGTGCCACCAGCGCCTACGTGGTGCCGCCGCGCCAGCCTGCGAAGCATTTTCCGGTAGGGCCGCGGCTCTGGCCACAGCTCCCACGCCCGAAGAGCCAGGAGGGAAAGCCGTGCCTCGTTGCAAAGCTCTTTGGCAGCCGCTCGCGTGGCCCCACAGCCCGTGGGGCTGCGGGCTTTCTGTCAGCCGTCAGCCTCAGCGCCACCGACGCCTACGTGGCGCCGCCGCTACAGCCTGCGAAGCATTTTCCGGTAGGGCCGCGGCTCTGGCCACAGCTCCCACGCCCGAAGAGCCAGGAGGGAAAGCCGTGCCTCGTTGGAAAGCTCTTTGGCAGCCACTCGCGTGGCCCCACAGCCCGTGGGGCCGCGGGCTTTGCGGCGGCCGTCAGCCTCGGCGCCACCGGCGCCCACTTGGGGCCACCGCGCCAGCCACCGAAGCATTTTCCGGTAGGGCTGCGGCTCTGGCCACAGCTCCCACGCCCGAAGAGCCAGGAGGAAAAGCCGTGCCTCCTTGGAAAGCTCTTTGGCAGGCGCTCGCGTGGCCCCACAGCCCGTGCGGCTGCGGGCTTTGCGGCGGCCGTCAGCCTCGGCGCCACCGGTGCCCACATGGCACCGCCGCGCCAGCCCCCGAAGCATTTTCCGGTAGGGCCGCGGCTCTGGCCACAGCTCCCACGCCCAAAGAGCCAGGAGGGAAAGCTGTGCCTCGTTGGAAAGCTCTTTGGCAGCCGCTCGCGTGGCCCCACAGCCCGTGGGGCTGCGGGCTTTCCGGCGGCCGTCAGCCTCGGCGCCACCAGCGCCTACGTGGCGCCGACGCGCCAGCCTGCGAAGCATTTTCCGGTAGGGCCGCGGCTCTGGCCACAGCTCCCACGCCCGAAGAGCCAGGAGGGAAAGCCGTGCCTCGTTGGAAAGCTCTTTGGCAGCCACTCGCGTGGCCCCACAGCCCGTGGGGCCGCGGGCTTTGCGGCGGCCGTCAGCCTCGGCGCCACCGGCGCCCACTTGGGGCCACCGCGCCAGCCCCCGAAGCATTTTCCGGTAGGGCTACGGCTCTGGCCACAGCTCCCACGCCCGAAGAGCCAGGAGGAAAAGCCGTGCCTCCTTGGAAAGCTCTTTGGCAGGCGCTCGCGTGGCCCCACAGCCCGTGCGGCTGCGGGCTTTGCGGCGGCCGTCAGCCTCGGCGCCACCGGCGTCCATGTGCGCCGCTGCACCAGCCTGCGAAGCATTTTCCGGTAGGGCCGCGGCTCTGGCCACAGCTCCCACGCCCGAAGAGCCAGGAGGAAAAGCCGTGCCTTGTTGGAAAGCTCTTTGGCAGCCGCTCGCGTGGCCCCACAGCCCGTGGGGCTGCAGGCTTTGCGGCGCCCATCAACCTCGGCTCCACCGGCGCCCACATGGCACCGCCGCGCCAGCCTGCGAAGCATTTTCCGGTAGGGCCGCGGCTCTGGCCACAGCTCCCACGCCCGAAGAGCCAGGAGGGAAAGCTGTGCCTCGTTGGAAAGCTCTTTGGCAGCCGCTCGCGTGGCCCCACAGCCCGTGGGGCTGCGGGCTTTCCGGCGGCCGTCAGCCTCGGCGCCACCAGCGCCTACGTGGCGCCGACGCGCCAGCCTGAGAAGCATTTTCCGGTAGGGCCGCGGCTCTGGCCACAGCTCCCACGCCCGAAGAGCCAGGAGGAAAAGCCGTGCCTCGTTGGAAAGCTCTTTGGCAGCCGCTCGCGTGGCCCCACAGCCTGTGGGGCTGCGGGCTTTGCGGCGGCCGTCAGCCTCGGCGCCACCGGCGCCCACGTGGCGCCGCCGCGCCAGCCCCCGAAGCATTTTCCGGTAGGGCCGCGGCTCTGGCCACAGCTCCCACGCCCGAAGAGCCAGGAGGGTAACCCGTGCCTCGCTGGAAAGCTCTTTGGCAGCCGCTCCCGTGGCCCCACAGCCCGTGGGGCTGCGGGCTTTGCGTGGGCCGTCAGCCTCGGTGCCACCAGCGCCTACGTGGTGCCGCCGCGCCAGCCTGCGAAGCATTTTCCGGTAGGGCCGCGGCTCTGGCCACAGCTCCCACGCCCGAAGAGCCAGGAGGGAAAGCCGTGCCTCGTTGCAAAGCTCTTTGGCAGCCGCTCGCGTGGCCCCACAGCCCGTGGGGCTGCGGGCTTTCTGTCAGCCGTCAGCCTCAGCGCCACCGACGCCTACGTGGCGCCGCCGCTACAGCCTGCGAAGCATTTTCCGGTAGGGCCGCGGCTCTGGCCACAGCTCCCACGCCCGAAGAGCCAGGAGGGAAAGCCGTGCCTCGTTGGAAAGCTCTTTGGCAGCCACTCGCGTGGCCCCACAGCCCGTGGGGCCGCGGGCTTTGCGGCGGCCGTCAGCCTCGGCGCCACCGGCGCCCACTTGGGGCCACCGCGCCAGCCACCGAAGCATTTTCCGGTAGGGCTGCGGCTCTGGCCACAGCTCCCACGCCCGAAGAGCCAGGAGGAAAAGCCGTGCCTCCTTGGAAAGCTCTTTGGCAGGCGCTCGCGTGGCCCCACAGCCCGTGCGGCTGCGGGCTTTGCGGCGGCCGTCAGCCTCGGCGCCACCGGCGTCCATGTGCGCCGCTGCACCAGCCTGCGAAGCATTTTCCGGTAGGGCCGCGGCTCTGGCCACAGCTCCCACGCCCGAAGAGCCAGGAGGAAAAGCCGTGCCTTGTTGGAAAGCTCTTTGGCAGCCGCTCGCGTGGCCCCACAGCCCGTGGGGCTGCAGGATTTGCGGCGCCCATCAACCTCGGCTCCACCGGCGCCCACATGGCACCGCCGCGCCAGCCTGCGAAGCATTTTCCGGTAGGGCCGCGGCTCTGGCCACAGCTCCCACGCCCAAAGAGCCAGGAGGGAAAGCTGTGCCTCGTTGGAAAGCTCTTTGGCAGCCGCTCGCGTGGCCCCACAGCCCGTGGGGCTGCGGGCTTTCCGGCGGCCGTCAGCCTCGGCGCCACCAGCGCCTACGTGGCGCCGACGCGCCAGCCTGAGAAGCATTTTCCGGTAGGGCCGCGGCTCTGGCCACAGCTCCCACGCCCGAAGAGCCAGGAGGGAAAGCCGTGCCTCGTTGGAAAGCTCTTTGGCAGGCGCTCGCGTGGCCCCACAGCCTGTGGGGCTGCGGGCTTTGCGGCGGCCGTCAGCCTCGGCGCCACCGGCGCCCACGTGGCGCCGCCGCGCCAGCCCCCGAAGCATTTTCCGGTAGGGCCGCGGCTCTGGCCACAGCTCCCACGCCCGAAGAGCCAGGAGGGTAACCCGTGCCTCGCTGGAAAGCTCTTTGGCAGCCGCTCGCGTGGCCCCACAGCCCGTGGGGCTGCGGGCTTTCTGTCAGCCGTCAGCCTCAGCGCCACCGACGCCTACGTGGCGCCGCCGCTACAGCCTGCGAAGCATTTTCCGGTAGGGCCGCGTCTCTGGCCACAGCTCCCACGCCCGAAGAGCCAGGAGGGAAAGCCGTGCCTCGTTGGAAAGCTCTTTGGCAGCCGCTCGCGTGGCCCCACAGCCCGTCGGGCTGCGGGCTTTGCGGCGGCCCTCAGCCTCGGCGCCACCGGCGCCCACCTGGCGCCGCCGCACCAGCCCCCGAAGCATTTTCCGGTAGGTCCGCGGCTCTGGCCACAGCTCCCACGCCCGAAGAGCCAGGAGGGAAAGCCGTGCCTCGTTGGAAAGCTCTTTGGCAGCCGCTCGCGTGGCCCCACACACCGTGGGGCTGCGGGCTTTCCGACGGCCATCAGCCTCGGCGCCACCGGCGCCCACCTGGCGCCGCCGCGCCAGCCCCCGAAGCATTTTCCGGTAGGGCCGCGGCTCTGGCCACAGTTCCCACGCCCGAAGAGCCAGGAGGAAAAGCCGTGCCTTGTTGGAAAGCTCTTTGGCAGCCGCTCGCGTGGCCCCACAGCCCGTGGGGCTGCAGGCTTTGCGGCGGCCGTCAACCTCGGCTCCACCGGCGCCCACATGGCACCGCCGCGCCAGCCCCCGAAGCATTTTCCGGTAGGGCCGCGGCTCTGGCCACAGCTCCCACGCCCAAAGAGCCAGGAGGGAAAGCTGTGCCTCGTTGGAAAGCTCTTTGGCAGCCGCTCGCGTGGCCCCACAGCCCGTGGGGCTGCGGGCTTTCCGGCGGCCGTCAGCCTCGGCGCCACCAGCGCCTACGTGGCGCCGACGCGCCAGCCTGCGAAGCATTTTCCGGTAGGGCCGCGGCTCTGGCCACAGCTCCCACGCCCGAAGAGCCAGGAGGGAAAGCCGTGCCTCGTTGGAAAGCTCTTTGGCAGCCACTCGCGTGGCCCCACAGCCCGTGGGGCCGCGGGCTTTGCGGCGGCCGTCAGCCTCGGCGCCACCGGCGCCCACTTGGGGCCACCGCGCCAGCCACCGAAGCATTTTCCGGTAGGGCTGCGGCTCTGGCCACAGCTCCCACGCCCGAAGAGCCAGGAGGAAAAGCCGTGCCTCCTTGGAAAGCTCTTTGGCAGGCGCTCGCGTGGCCCCACAGCCCGTGCGGCTGCGGGCTTTGCGGCGGCCGTCAGCCTCGGCGCCACCGGCGTCCATGTGCGCCGCTGCACCAGCCTGCGAAGCATTTTCCGGTAGGGCCGCGGCTCTGGCCACAGCTCCCACGCCCGAAGAGCCAGGAGGGAAAGCCGTGCCTCCTTGGAAAGCTCTTTGGCAGCCGCTCGCGTGGCCCCACAGCCCGTGGGGCTGCAGGCTTTGCGGCGCCCATCAACCTCGGCTCCACCGGCGCCCACATGGCACCGCCGCGCCAGCCTGCGAAGCATTTTCCGGTAGGGCCGCGGCTCTGGCCACAGCTCCCACGCCCAAAGAGCCAGGAGGGAAAGCTGTGCCTCGTTGGAAAGCTCTTTGGCAGCCGCTCGCGTGGCCCCACAGCCCGTGGGGCTGCGGGCTTTCCGGCGGCCGTCAGCCTCGGCGCCACCAGCGCCTACGTGGCGCCGACGCGCCAGCCTGAGAAGCATTTTCCGGTAGGGCCGCGGCTCTGGCCACAGCTCCCACGCCCGAAGAGCCAGGAGGAAAAGCCGTGCCTCGTTGGAAAGCTCTTTGGCAGGCGCTCGCGTGGCCCCACAGCCTGTGGGGCTGCGGGCTTTGCGGCGGCCGTCAGCCTCGGCGCCACCGGCGCCCACGTGGCGCCGCCGCGCCAGCCCCCGAAGCATTTTCCGGTAGGGCCGCGGCTCTGGCCACAGCTCCCACGCCCGAAGAGCCAGGAGGGTAACCCGTGCGTCGCTGGAAAGCTCTTTGGCAGCCGCTCGCGTGGCCCCACAGCCCGTGGGGCTGCGGGCTTTGCGGCGGCCGTCAGCCTCAGCGCCACCGGCACCCACCTGGCGCTGCCGCACCAGCCCCCGAAGCATTTTCCGGTAGGGCCGCGGCTCTGGCCACAACTCCCACGCCCGAAGAGCCACGAGGGTAAGCCGTGCCTCGTTGGAAAGCTCTTTGGCAGCCGCTCGCGTGGCCCCACAGCCCGTGGGGCTGCGGGCTTTGCGGCGGCCGTCAGCCTCGGCGCCACCGGCGCCCACCTGGCGCCGCCACACCAGCCCCCAAAGCATTTTCCAGTAGGGCCGCGGCTCTGGCCACAGCTCCCACGCCCGAAGAGCCAGGAGGGAAAGCCGTGCCTCGTTGGAAAGCTCTTTGGCAGCCGCTCGCGTGAACCCACACACCGTGGGGCTGCGGGCTTTCCGACGGCCATCAGCCTCGGCGCCACCGGCGCCCACCTGGCGCCGCCGCGCCAGCCTGCGAAGCATTTTCCGGTAGGGCCGCGGCTCTTCCCACAGCTCCCACGCCCAAAGAGCCAGGAGGGAAAGCCGTGCCTCATTGGAAAGCTCTTTGGCAGCCGCTCGCGTGGCCCCACAGCCCGTGGGGCTGCGGGCTTTCTGTCAGCCGTCAGCCTCGGCGCCACCGGCACCCACCTGGAGCCGCCGCGCCAGCCCCCGAAGCATTTTCCAGCAGGGCCGCGTCTCTGGCCACAGCTCCCACGCCCGAAGAGCCAGGAGGGAAAGCCGTGCATCCTTGGAAAGCTCTTTGGCAGCCGCTCGCGTGGCCCCACAGCCCGTGGGGCTGCGGGCTTTGTGGCGGCCCTCAGCCTCGGCGCCACCGGCGCCCACCTGGCGCCGCCGCGCCAGCCTGCGAAGCATTTTCCGGTAGGGCCGCGGCTCTGGCCACAGCTCCCACGCCCGAAGAGCCAGGAGGGAAAGCCGTGCCTCGTTGGAAAGCTCTTTGGCAGCCGCTCGCGTGGCCCCACAGCCCGTGGGGCTGCGGGCTTTGCGGCGGCCGTCAGCCTCGGCGCCACCGGCGCCCACCTGGCGCCGCCGCGCCAGCCTGCGAAGCATTTTCCGGTAGGGCCGCGGCTCTGGCCACAGCTCCCACGCCCGAAGAGCCAGGAGGAAAAGCCGTGCCTTGTTGGAAAGCTCTTTGGCAGCCGCTCGCGTGGCCCCACAGCCCGTGGGGCTGCAGGCTTTGCGGCGGCCGTCAACCTCGGCTCCACCGGCGCCCACATGGCACCGCCGCGCCAGCCTGCGAAGCATTTTCCGGTAGGGCCGCGGCTCTGGCCACAGCTCCCACACCCGAAGAGCCAGGAGGGAAAGCTGTGCCTCGTTGGAAAGCTCTTTGGCAGCCGCTCGCGTGGCCCCACAGCCCGTGGGGCTGCGGGCTTTGCGTGGGCCGTCAGCCTCGGCGCCACCAGCGCCTACGTGGCGCCGACGCGCCAGCCTGCGAAGCATTTTCCGGTAGGGCCGCGGCTCTGGCCACAGCTCCCACGCCCGAAGAGCCAGGAGGGAAAGCCGTGCCTCGTTGCAAACCTCTTTGGCAGCCGCTCGCGTGGCCACACAGCCCGTGGGGCTGCGGGCTTTCTGTCAGCCGTCAGCCTCAGCGCCACCGGCGCCTACGTGGCGCCGCCGCTACAGCCTGCGAAGCATTTTCCGGTAGGGCCGCGGCTCTGGCCACAGCTCCCACGCCCGAAGAGCCAGGAGGGAAAGCCGTGCCTCGTTGGAAAGCTCTTTGGCAGCCGCTCGCGTGGCCCCACAGCCCGTCGGGCTGCGGGCTTTGCGGCGGCCCTCAGCCTCGGCGCCACCGGCGCCCACCTGGCGCCGCCGCGCCAGCCCCCGAAGCATTTTCCGGTAGGGCCGCGGCTCTGGCCACAGCTCCCACGCCCGAAGAGCCAGGAGGGAAACCCGTGCCTCGTTGGAAAGCTCTTTGGCAGCCGCTCGCGTGGCCCCACACACCGTGGGGCTGCGGGCTTTCCGACGGCCATCAGCCTCGGCGCCACCGGCGCCCACCTGGCACCGCCGCGCCAGCCCCCGAAGCATTTTCCGGTAGGGCCGCGGCTCTTCCCACAGCTCCCACGCCCAAAGAGCCAGGAGGGTAAGCCGTGCCTCCTTGGAAAGCTCTTTGGCAGCCGCTCGCGTGGCCCCACAGCCCGTGGGGCTGCGGGCTTTCCGGCGGCCGTCAGCCTCGGCGCCACCGGCACCCACCTGGCGCCGCCGCGCCAGCCCCCGAAGCATTTTCCAGCAGGGCCGCGTCTCTGGCCACAGCTCCCACGCCCGAAGAGCCAGGAGGGAAAGCCGTGCCTCGTTGGCAAGATCTGTGGCATCCGCTCGCGTGGCCCCACAGCCAGTGGGGCTGCGGGCTTTGCGGCGGCCCTCAGCCTCGGCGCCACCGGCGCCCACCTGGTGCCGCCGCGCCAGCCTGCGAAGCATTTTCCGGTAGGGCCGCGGCTCTGGCCACAGCTCCCACGCCCGAAGAGCCAGGAGGGAAAGCCGTGCCTCGTTGGAAAGCTCTTTGGCAGCCGCTCGCGTGGCCCCACAGCCCGTGGGGCTGCGGGCTTTCTGTCAGCCATCAGCCTCGGCGCCACCGGCGCCTACGTGGCGCCGCCGTGCCAGCCTGCGAAGCATTTTCCGGTAGGGCCGCGGCTCTGGCCACAGCTCCCACGCCCGAAGAGCCAGGAGGGAAAGCCGTGCCTCGTTGGAAAGCTCTTTGGCAGCCGCTCGCGTGGCCCCACAGCCCGTGGGGCTGCGGGCTTTGCGGCGGCCGTCAGCCTCGGCTCCACCGGCGCCAATGTTGCGCCGCCGCGCCAGCCCCCGAAGCATTTTCCGGTAGGGCCGCGGCTCTGGCCACAGCTCCCACGCCCGAAGAGCCAGGAGGAAAAGCCATGCCTTGTTGGAAAGCTCTTTGGCAGCCGCTCGCGTGGCCCCACAGCCCGTGGGGCTGCAGGCTTTGCGGCGGCCGTCAACCTCGGCTCCACCGGCGCCCACGTGGCACCGCCGCGCCAGCCCCCGAAGCATTTTCCGGTAGGGCCGCGTCTCTGGCCACAGCTCCCACGCCCGAAGAGCCAGGAGGGAAAGCTGTGCCTCGTTGGAAAGCTCTTTGGCAGCCGCTCGCGTGGCCCCACAGCCCGTGGGGCTGCGGGCTTTGCGGGGGCCGTCAGCCTCGGCGCCACCGGCGCCTACGTGGCGCCGACGCGCCAGCCTGCGAAGCATTTTCCGGTAGGGCCGCGGCTCTGGCCACAGCTCCCACGCCCGAAGAGCCAGGAGGGAAAGCCGTGCCTCGTTGGAAAGCTCTTTGGCAGCCGCTCGTGTGGCCCCACAGCCCGTGGGGCTGCGGGCTTTCCGGCGGCCATCAGCCTCGGCGCCACCGGCGCCCACGTGGCGCCGCCGCGCCAGCCCCCGAAGCATTTACCAGTAGGGCCGCTGCTCTGGCCACAGCTCCCACGCCCGAAGAGCCAGGAGGGAAAGCCGTGCCTCGTTGGAAAGCTCTTTGGCAGCCGCTCGCGTGGCCCCACAGCCCGTGGGGCTGCGGGCTTTGCGGCGGCCGTCAGCCTCGGCGCCACCAGCGCCTACGTGGCGCCGCCGTGCCAGCCTGCGAAGCATTTTCCGGTAGGGCCGCGGCTCTGGCCACAGCTCCCATGCCCGAAGAGCCAGGAGGGAAAGCCGTGCCTCGTTGGAAAGCACTTTGGCAGCCACTCGCGTGGCCCCACAGCCCGTGGGGCTGCGGGCTTTCTGTCAGCCGTCAGCCTCGGCGCCACCGGCGCCCACCTGGCGCCGCCGCTACAGCCTGCGAAGCATTTTCCGGTAGGGCCGCGGCTCTGGCCACAGCTCCCACGCCCGAAGAGCCAGGAGGGAAAGCCGTGCCTCGTTGGAAAGCTCTTTGGCAGCCGCTCGCGTGGCCCCACAGCCCGTGGGGCCACGGGCTTTGCGGCGGCCGTCAGCCTCGGCGCCACCGGCGCCCACTTGGGGCCGCCGCGCCAGCCCCCGAAGCATTTTCCGGTAGGTCCGCGGCTCTGGCCACAGCTCCCACGCCCGTAGAGCCAGGAGGGAAAGCTGAGCCTCGTTGGAAAGCTCTTTGGCAGCCGCTCGCGTGGCCCCACAGCCCGTGGGGCTGCGGGCTTTGCGGCGGCCGTCAGCCTCGGCGCCACCAGCGCCTATGTGGCGCCGCCGTGCCAGCCTGCGAAGCATTTTCCAGTAGGGCCGCGGCTCTGGCCACAGCTCCCACGCCCGAAGAACCAGGAGGGAAAGCCGTGCCTCGTTGGAAAGCTCTTTGGCAGCCGCTCGCGTGGCCACACAGCCCGTGGGGCTGCGGGCTTTCTGTCAGCCGTCAGCCTCAGCGCCACCGGCGCCTACGTGGCGCCGCCGCTACAGCCTGCGAAGCATTTTCCGGTAGGGCCGCGGCTCTGGCCACAGCTCCCACCCCCGAAGAGCCAGGAGGGAAAGCCGTGCCTCATTGGAAAGCTCTTTGGCAGCCGCTCACGTGGCCCCACACCCCGTGGGGCTGCGGGCTTTCCGGCGGCCGTCAGCCTCGGCGCCACCGGCGCCCACCTGGCGCCGCCGCGCCAGCCCCCGAAGCATTTTCCGGTAGGGCCGCGGCTCTGGCGACAGCTCCCACGCCCGAAGAGCCAGGAGGGAAACCCGTGCCTCGTTGGAAAGCTCTTTGGCAGCCGCTCGCGTGGCCCCACACACCGTGGGGCTGCGGGCTTTGCGGCGGCCGTCAGCCTCGGCGCCACCGGCGCCCACCTGGCGCCGCCGCGCCAGCCTGCGAAGCATTTTCCGGTAGGGCCGCGTCTCTGTCCACAGCTCCCACGCCCGAAGAGCCAGGAGGGAAAGCCATGCCTCGTTGGAAAGCTCTTTGGCAGCCGCTCGCGTGGCCCCACAGCCCGTGGGGCTGCGGGCTTTGCGCTGGCCGTCAGCCTCGGCGCCACCGGCGCCTACGTGGCGCCGCCGCGCCAGCCTGCGAAGTATTTTCCGGTAGGGCCGCGGCTCTGGCCACAGCTCCCACGCCCAAAGAGCCAGGAGGGAAAGCCGTGCCTCGTTGGAAAGCTCTTTGGCAGCCGCTCGCGTGGCCCCACAGCCCGTGGGGCTGCGGGCTTTCCGGCGGCCGTCAGCCTCGGCGCCACCGGTGCCCACCTGGCGCCGCCGCGCCATCCCCCGAAGCATTTTCCGGTAGGGCCGCGTCTCTGGCCACAGCTCCCACGCCCGAAGAGCCAGGAGGGAAAGCCGTGCCTCATTGGAAAGCTCTTTGGCAGCCGCTCGCGTGGCCCCACAGCCCGTGGGGCTGCGGGCTTTGCGGCGGCCGTCAGCCTCGGCGCCACCGGCGCCGACGTGGCGCCGCCGCGCCAGCCTGCGAAGCATTTTCCGGTAGGGCCGCGACTCTGGCCACAGCTCCCACGCCCGAAGAGCCAGGAGGGAAAGCCGTGCCTCGTTGGAAAGCTCTTTGGCAGCCGCTCGCGTGGCCCCACAGCCCATGGGGCTGAGGGCTTTGCGGCGGCCGTCAGCCTTGGCGCCACCGGCGCCCACTTGGGGCCGCCGCGCCAGCCCCCGAAGCATTTTCCGGTAGGGCCGCAGCTCTTCCCACAGCTCCAACGCCCAAAGAGCCAGGAGGGAAAGCCGTGCCTCGTTGGAAAGCTCTTTGGCAGCCGCTCACGTGGCCCCACAGCCCGTGGGGCTGCGGGCTTTCTGTCAGCCGTCAGCCTCGGCGCCACCGGTACCCACCTGGCGCCGCCGCGCCAGCCTGCGAAGCATTTTCCAGCAGGGCCGCGGCTCTGGCCACAGCTCCCACGCCCGAAGAGCCAGGAGGGAAAGCCGTGCCTCGTTGGAAAGCTCTTTGGCAGCCGCTCGCGTGGCCCCACAGCCCGTGGGGCTGAGGGCTTTCTGTCAGCCGTCAGCCTCGGCGCCACCGGCGCCTAGGTGGCGCCGCCGCGCCAGCCCCCGAAGCATTTTCCGGTAGGGCCGCGGCTCTGGCCACAGCTCCCACGCCCGAAGAGCCAGGAGGAAAAGCCGTGCCTCGTTGGAAAGCTCTTTGGCAGCCGCTCGCGTGGCCCCACAGCCCGTGGGGCTGCGGGCTTTGCGGCGGCCGTCAGCCTCGGCGCCACCAGCGCCTACGTGGCGCCGGCGTGCCAGCCTGCGAAGCATTTTCCGGTAGGGCCGCGGCTCTGGCCACAGCTCCCACGCCCGAAGAGCCAGGAGGGAAAGCCGTGCCTCGTTGGAAAGCTCTTTGGCAGCCGCTCGCGTGGCCCCACAGCCCGTGGGCTGCGGGCTTTGCGGCGGCCCTCAGCCTCGGCGCCACCGGCGCCCACCTGGCGCCGCCGCGCCAGCCTGCGAAGCATTTTCCGGTAGGGCCGCGGCTCTGGCCACAGCTCCCACGCCCGAAGAGCCAGGAGGGAAAGCCGTGCCTCGTTGGAAAGCTCTTTGGCAGCCGCTCGCGTGGCCCCACACACCGTGGGCTGCGGGCTTTGCGGCGGCCCTCAGCCTCGGCGCCACCGGCGCCCACCTGGCGCCGCCGCGCCAGCCTGCGAAGCATTTTCCGGTAGGGCCGCGGCTCTGGCCACAGCTCCCACCCCCGAAGAGCCAGGAGGGAAAGCCGTGCCTCGTTGGAAAGCTCTTTGGCAGCCGCTCACGTGGCCCCACACCCCGTGGGGCTGCGGGCTTTCCGGCGGCCGTCAGCCTCGGCGCCACCGGCGCCCACCTGGCGCCGCCGCGCCAGCCCCCGAAGCATTTTCCGGTAGGGCCGCGGCTCTGGCGACAGCTCCCACGCCCGAAGAGCCAGGAGGGAAAGCCGTGCCTCGTTGGAAAGCTCTTTGGCAGCCGCTCGCGTGGCCCCACACACCGTGGGGCTGCGGGCTTTGCGGCGGCCGTCAGCCTCGGCGCCACCGGCGCCCACCTGGCGCCGCCGCGCCAGCCTGCGAAGCATTTTCCGGCAGGGCCGCGTCTCTGTCCACAGCTCCCACGCCCGAAGAGCCAGGAGGGAAAGCCATGCCTCGTTGGAAAGCTCTTTGGCAGCCGCTCGCGTGGCCCCACACACCGTGGGGCTGCGGGCTTTCTGTCAGCCGTCAGGCTCAGCGCTACCGGCGCCTACATGGCGCCGCCGCGCCAGCCTGCGAAGCATTTTCCGGTAGGGCCGCGGCTCTGGCCACAGCTCCCACGCCCGAAGAGCCAGGAGGGAAAGCCGTGCCTCGTTGGAAAGCTCTTTGGCAGCCGCTCGCGTGGCCCCACAGCCCGTGGGGCTGCGGGCTTTGCGGCGGCCGTCAGCCTCGGCGCCACCGGCGCCTACGTGGCGCCGCCGCGCCAGACTGCGAAGTATTTTCCGGTAGGGCCGCGGCTCTGGCCACAGCTCCCACGCCCAAAGAGCCAGGAGGGAAAGCCGTGCCTCGTTGGAAAGCTCTTTGGCAGCCGCTCGCGTGGCCCCACAGCCCGTGGGGCTGCGGGCTTTCCGGCGGCCGTCAGCCTCGGCGCCACCGGTGCCCACCTGGCGCCGCCGCGCCATCCCCCGAAGCATTTTCCAGTAGGGCCGCGTCTCTGGCCACAGCTCCCACGCCCGAAGAGCCAGGAGGGAAAGCCGTGCCTCATTGGAAAGCTCTTTGGCAGCCGCTCGCGTGGCCCCACAGCCCGTGGGGCTGCAAGCTTTGCGGCGGCCGTCAGCCTCGGCGCCACCGGCGCCGACGTGGCGCCGCCGCGCCAGCCTGCGAAGCATTTTCCGGTAGGGCCGCGGCTCTGGCCACAGCTCCCACGCCCGAAGAGCCACGAGGGTAAGCCGTGCCTCGTTGGAAAGCTCTTTGGCAGCCGCTCGCGTGGCCCCACAGCCCGTGGGGCTGCGGGCTTTGCGGCGCCCGTCAGCCTCAGCGCCACCGGCGCCCACCTGGCGCCGCCGCACCAGCCCCCGAAGCATTTTCCGGTAGGGCCGCGGCTCTGGCCACAGCTCCCACGCCCGAAGAGCCAGGAGGGAAAGCCGTGCCTCGTTGGAAAGCTCTTTGGCAGCCGCTCGCGTGGCCCCACACACCGTGGGGCTGCGGGCTTTCCGACGGCCATCAGCCTCGGCGCCACCGGCGCCCACCTGGCGCCGCCGCGCCAGCCCCCGAAGCATTTTCCAGTAGGGCCGCAGCTCTTCCCACAGCTCCCACGCCCAAAGAGCCAGGAGGGAAAGCCGTGCCTCGTTGGAAAGCTCTTTGGCAGCCGCTCATGTGGCCCCACAGCCCGTGGGGCTGCGGGCTTTCTGTCAGCCGTCAGCCTCGGCGCCACCGGCACCCACCTGGCGCCGCCGCGCCAGCCCCCGAAGCATTTTCCGGTAGGGCCGCGGCTCTGGCCACAGCTCCCACGCCCGAAGAGCCAGGAGCGAAAGCCGTGCCATGTTGGAAAGCTCTTTGGCAGCCGCTCGCGTGGCCCCACAGCCCGTGGGGCTGCGGGCTTTCCAGCAGCCGTCATCCTCGGCGCCACCGGCGCCCACCTGGCGCCGCCGCGCCAGCCCCCGAAGCATTTTCCGGTAGGGCCGCGGCTCTGGCCACAGCTCCCACGCCCGAAGAGCCAGGAGAGAAAGCCGTGCCTTGTTGGAAAGCTCTTTGGCAGCCGCTCGCGTGGCCCCACAGCCCGTGGGGCTGCGGGCTTTCCGGCGGCCCTCAGCCTCGGCGCCACCGGCGCCCACGTGGCGCCGCCGTGCCAGCCCCCGAAGCATTTTCCGGTAGGGCCGCGGCTCTAGCCACAGCTCCCACGCCCGAAGAGCCAGGAGGGTAAGCCGTGCCTCGTTGGAAAGCTCTTTGGCAGCCGCTCGCGTGGCCCCACAGCCCGTGGGGCTGCGGGCTTTCTGTCAGCCGTCAGCCTCGGCGCCACCGGCGCCCACGTGGCACCGCCGCGCCAGCCTGCGAAGCATTTTCCGGTAGGGCCGCGGCTCTGGCCACAGCTCCCACGCCCGAAGAGCCAGGAGGGAAAGCTGTGCCTCGTTGGAAAGCTCTTTGGCAGCCGCTCGCGTGGCCCCACAGCCCGTGGGGCTGCGGGCTTTCTGTCAGCCGTCAGCCTCGGCGCCACCGGCGCCCACCTGGCGCCGCCGCGCCAGCCTGCGAAGCATTTTCCGGTAGGGCCGCGGCTCTGGCCACAGCTCCCACGCCCGAAGAGCCAGGAGGGAAAGCCGTGCCTCGTTGGAAAGCTCTTTGGCAGCCGCTCGCGTGGCCCCACAGCCCGTGGGGCTGCGGGCTTTGCGGCGGCCGTCAGCCTCGGCGCCACCGGCGCACACGTGGCGCCGCCACGCCAGCCCCCGAAGCATTTTCCGGTAGGGCCGCGGCTCTGGCCACAGCTCCCACGCCCGAAGAGCCAGGAGGGAAAGCCGTGCCTCGTTGGAAAGCTCTTTGGCAGCCGCTCGCGTGGCCCCACAGCCCGTGGGGCTGCGGGCTTTGCGGCGGCCGTCAGCCTCGGCGCCACCGGCGCTTACGTGGCGCCGCCGCGCCAGCCTGCGAAGCATTTTCCGGTAGGGCCGCGTCTCTGGCCACAGCTCCCACGCCCGAAGAGCCAGGAGGGAAAGCCGTGCCTCGTTGGAAAGCTCTTTGGCAGCCGCTCGCGTGGCCCCACAGCCCGTGGGGCTGCGGGCTTTCCGGCGGCCGTCAGCCTCGGCGCCACCGGTGCCCACCTGGCGCCGCCGCGCCAGCCTGTGAAGCATTTTCCGGTAGGGCCGCGGCTCTGGCCACAGCTCCCACGCCCGAAGAGCCAGGAGCGAAAGCCGTGCCATGTTGGAAAGCTCTTTGGCAGCCGCTCGCGTGGCCCCACAGCCCGTGGGGCTGCGGGCTTTCCAGCAGCCGTCATCCTCGGCGCCACCGGCGCCCACCTGGCGCCGCCGCGCCAGCCCCCGAAGCATTTTCCGGTAGGGCCGCGGCTCTGGCCACAGCTCCCACGCCCGAAGAGCCAGGAGAGAAAGCCGTGCCTTGTTGGAAAGCTCTTTGGCAGCCGATCGCGTGGCCCCACAGCCCGTGGGGCTGCGGGCTTTCCGGCGGCCGTCAGCCTCGGCGCCACCGGCGCCCACCTGGCGCCGCCGTGCCAGCCCCCGAAGCATTTTCCGGTAGGGCCGCGGCTCTAGCCACAGCTCCCACGCCCAAAGAGCCAGGAGGGTAAGCCGTGCCTCGTTGGAAAGCTCTTTGGCAGCCGCTCGCGTGGCCCCACAGCCCGTGGGGCTGCGGGCTTTCTGTCAGCCGTCAGCCTCGGCGCCACCGGCGCCCACGTTGTGCCGCCGCGCCAGCCTGCGAAGCATTTTCCGGTAGGGCCGCGGCTCTGGCCACAGCTCCCACGCCCGAAGAGCCAGGAGGGAAAGCTGTGCCTCGTTGGAAAGCTCTTTGGCAGCCGCTCGCGTGGCCCCACAGCCCGTGGGGCTGCGGGCTTTCTGTCAGCCGTCAGCCTCGGCGCCACCGGCGCCCACCTGGCGCCGCCGCGCCAGCCTGCGAAGCATTTTCCGGTAGGGCCGCGGCTCTGGCCACAGCTCCCACGCCCGAAGAGCCAGGAGGGAAAGCCGTGCCTCGTTGGAAAGCTCTTTGGCAGCCGCTCGCGTGGCCCCACAGCCCGTGGGGCTGCGGGCTTTGCGGCGGCCGTCAGCCTCGGCGCCACCGGCGCACACGTGGCGCCGCCACGCCAGCCCCCGAAGCATTTTCCGGTACGGCCGCGGCTCTGGCCACAGCTCCCACGCCCGAAGAGCCAGGAGGGAAAGCCGTGCCTCGTTGGAAAGCTCTTTGGCAGCCGCTCGCGTGGCCCCACAGCCCGTGGGGCTGCGGGCTTTGCGGCGGCCGTCAGCCTCGGCGCCACCGGCGCTTACGTGGCGCCGCCGCGCCAGCCTGCGAAGCATTTTCCGGTAGGGCCGCGTCTCTGGCCACAGCTCCCACGCCCGAAGAGCCAGGAGGGAAAGCCGTGCCTCGTTGGAAAGCTCTTTGGCAGCCGCTCGCGTGGCCCCACAGCCCGTGGGGCTGCGGGCTTTCCGGCGGCCGTCAGCCTCGGCGCCACCGGTGCCCACCTGGCGCCGCAGCGCCAGCCTGTGAAGCATTTTCCGGTAGGGCCGCGGCTCTGGCCACAGCTCCCACGCCCGAAGAGCCAGGAGGGAAAGCCGTGCCTCGTTGGAAAGCTCTTTGGCAGCCGCTCGCGTGGCCCCACAGCCCGTGGGGCTGCGGGCTTTCTGTCAGCCGTCAGCCTCGGCGCCACCGGCGCCTACGTGGCGCCGCCGCGCCAGCCCCCGAAGCATTTTCCGGTAGGTCCGCGGCTCTGGCCACAGCTCCCACGCCCAAAGAGCCAGGAGGGAAAGCCGTGCCTCGTTGGAAAGCTCTTTGGCAGCCGCTCGCGTGGCCCCACAGCCCGTGGGGCTGCGGGCTTTGCGGCGGCCGTCAGCCTCGGCGCCACCGGCGCCCACCTGGCGCCGCCGCACCAGCCCCCGAAGCATTTTCCGGTAGGGCCGCGGCTCTGGCCACAGCTCCCACGCCCGAAGAGCCAGGAGGGAAAGCCGTGCCTCGTTGGAAAGCTCTTTGGCAGCCGCTCGCGTGGCCCCACACACCGTGGGGCTGCGGGCTTTCCGGCGGCCGTCAGCCTCGGCGCCACCGGCGCCCACCTGGCGCCGCCGCGCCAGCCCCCGAAGCATTTTCCGGTAGGGCCGCGGCTCTGGCCACAGCTCCCACGCCCGAAGAGCCAGGAGGGAAAGCCGTGCCTCGTTGGAAAGCTCTTTGGCAGCCGCTCGCGTGGCCCCACACACCGTGGGGCTGCGGGCTTTGCGGCGGCCGTCAGCCTCGGCGCCACCGGCGCCCACCTGGCGCCGCCGCGCCAGCCTGCGAAGCATTTTCCGGCAGGGCCGCGTCTCTGTCCACAGCTCCCACGCCCGAAGAGCCAGGAGGGAAAGCCATGCCTCGTTGGAAAGCTCTTTGGCAGCCGCTCGCGTGGCCCCACAGCCCGTGGGGCTGCGGGCTTTCTGTCAGCCGTCAGCCTCAGCGCTACCGGCGCCTACATGGCGCCGCCGCGCCAGCCTGCGAAGCATTTTCCGGTAGGGCCGCGGCTCTGGCCACAGCTCCCACGCCCGAAGAGCCAGGAGGGAAAGCCGTGCCTCGTTGGAAAGCTCTTTGGCAGCCGCTCGCGTGGCCCCACAGCCCGTGGGGCTGCGGGCTTTGCGGCGGCCGTCAGCCTCGGCGCCACCGGCGCCTACGTGGCGCCGCCGCGCCAGACTGCGAAGTATTTTCCGGTAGGGCCGCGGCTCTGGCCACAGCTCCCACGCCCAAAGAGCCAGGAGGGAAAGCCGTGCCTCGTTGGAAAGCTCTTTGGCAGCCGCTCGCGTGGCCCCACAGCCCGTGGGGCTGCGGGCTTTCCGGCGGCCGTCAGCCTCGGCGCCACCGGTGCCCACCTGGCGCCGCCGCGCCATCCCCCGAAGCATTTTCCAGTAGGGCCGCGTCTCTGGCCACAGCTCCCACGCCCGAAGAGCCAGGAGGGAAAGCCGTGCCTCATTGGAAAGCTCTTTGGCAGCCGCTCGCGTGGCCCCACAGCCCGTGGGGCTGCAAGCTTTGCGGCGGCCGTCAGCCTCGGCGCCACCGGCGCCGACGTGGCGCCGCCGCGCCAGCCTGCGAAGCATTTTCCGGTAGGGCCGCGGCTCTGGCCACAGCTCCCACGCCCGAAGAGCCAGGAGCGAAAGCCGTGCCATGTTGGAAAGCTCTTTGGCAGCCGCTCGCGTGGCCCCACAGCCCGTGGGGCTGCGGGCTTTCCAGCAGCCGTCATCCTCGGCGCCACCGGCGCCCACCTGGCGCCGCCGCGCCAGCCCCCGAAGCATTTTCCGGTAGGGCCGCGGCTCTGGCCACAGCTCCCACGCCCGAAGAGCCAGGAGAGAAAGCCGTGCCTTGTTGGAAAGCTCTTTGGCAGCCGATCGCGTGGCCCCACAGCCCGTGGGGCTGCGGGCTTTCCGGCGGCCGTCAGCCTCGGCGCCACCGGCGCCCACCTGGCGCCGCCGTGCCAGCCCCCGAAGCATTTTCCGGTAGGGCCGCGGCTCTAGCCACAGCTCCCACGCCCAAAGAGCCAGGAGGGTAAGCCGTGCCTCGTTGGAAAGCTCTTTGGCAGCCGCTCGCGTGGCCCCACAGCCCGTGGGGCTGCGGGCTTTCTGTCAGCCGTCAGCCTCGGCGCCACCGGCGCCCACGTTGTGCCGCCGCGCCAGCCTGCGAAGCATTTTCCGGTAGGGCCGCGGCTCTGGCCACAGCTCCCACGCCCGAAGAGCCAGGAGGGAAAGCTGTGCCTCGTTGGAAAGCTCTTTGGCAGCCGCTCGCGTGGCCCCACAGCCCGTGGGGCTGCGGGCTTTCTGTCAGCCGTCAGCCTCGGCGCCACCGGCGCCCACCTGGCGCCGCCGCGCCAGCCTGCGAAGCATTTTCCGGTAGGGCCGCGGCTCTGGCCACAGCTCCCACGCCCGAAGAGCCAGGAGGGAAAGCCGTGCCTCGTTGGAAAGCTCTTTGGCAGCCGCTCGCGTGGCCCCACAGCCCGTGGGGCTGCGGGCTTTGCGGCGGCCGTCAGCCTCGGCGCCACCGGCGCACACGTGGCGCCGCCACGCCAGCCCCCGAAGCATTTTCCGGTACGGCCGCGGCTCTGGCCACAGCTCCCACGCCCGAAGAGCCAGGAGGGAAAGCCGTGCCTCGTTGGAAAGCTCTTTGGCAGCCGCTCGCGTGGCCCCACAGCCCGTGGGGCTGCGGGCTTTGCGGCGGCCGTCAGCCTCGGCGCCACCGGCGCTTACGTGGCGCCGCCGCGCCAGCCTGCGAAGCATTTTCCGGTAGGGCCGCGTCTCTGGCCACAGCTCCCACGCCCGAAGAGCCAGGAGGGAAAGCCGTGCCTCGTTGGAAAGCTCTTTGGCAGCCGCTCGCGTGGCCCCACAGCCCGTGGGGCTGCGGGCTTTCCGGCGGCCGTCAGCCTCGGCGCCACCGGTGCCCACCTGGCGCCGCAGCGCCAGCCTGTGAAGCATTTTCCGGTAGGGCCGCGGCTCTGGCCACAGCTCCCACGCCCGAAGAGCCAGGAGGGAAAGCCGTGCCTCGTTGGAAAGCTCTTTGGCAGCCGCTCGCGTGGCCCCACAGCCCGTGGGGCTGCGGGCTTTCTGTCAGCCGTCAGCCTCGGCGCCACCGGCGCCTACGTGGCGCCGCCGCGCCAGCCCCCGAAGCATTTTCCGGTAGGTCCGCGGCTCTGGCCACAGCTCCCACGCCCAAAGAGCCAGGAGGGAAAGCCGTGCCTCGTTGGAAAGCTCTTTGGCAGCCGCTCGCGTGGCCCCACAGCCCGTGGGGCTGCGGGCTTTGCGGCGGCCGTCAGCCTCGGCGCCACCGGCGCCCACCTGGCGCCGCCGCACCAGCCCCCGAAGCATTTTCCGGTAGGGCCGCGGCTCTGGCCACAGCTCCCACGCCCGAAGAGCCAGGAGGGAAAGCCGTGCCTCGTTGGAAAGCTCTTTGGCAGCCGCTCGCGTGGCCCCACACACCGTGGGGCTGCGGGCTTTCCGGCGGCCGTCAGCCTCGGCGCCACCGGCGCCCACCTGGCGCCGCCGCGCCAGCCCCCGAAGCATTTTCCGGTAGGGCCGCGGCTCTGGCCACAGCTCCCACGCCCGAAGAGCCAGGAGGGAAAGCCGTGCCTCGTTGGAAAGCTCTTTGGCAGCCGCTCGCGTGGCCCCACACACCGTGGGGCTGCGGGCTTTGCGGCGGCCGTCAGCCTCGGCGCCACCGGCGCCCACCTGGCGCCGCCGCGCCAGCCTGCGAAGCATTTTCCGGCAGGGCCGCGTCTCTGTCCACAGCTCCCACGCCCGAAGAGCCAGGAGGGAAAGCCATGCCTCGTTGGAAAGCTCTTTGGCAGCCGCTCGCGTGGCCCCACAGCCCGTGGGGCTGCGGGCTTTCTGTCAGCCGTCAGCCTCAGCGCTACCGGCGCCTACATGGCGCCGCCGCGCCAGCCTGCGAAGCATTTTCCGGTAGGGCCGCGGCTCTGGCCACAGCTCCCACGCCCGAAGAGCCAGGAGGGAAAGCCGTGCCTCGTTGGAAAGCTCTTTGGCAGCCGCTCGCGTGGCCCCACAGCCCGTGGGGCTGCGGGCTTTGCGGCGGCCGTCAGCCTCGGCGCCACCGGCGCCTACGTGGCGCCGCCGCGCCAGACTGCGAAGTATTTTCCGGTAGGGCCGCGGCTCTGGCCACAGCTCCCACGCCCAAAGAGCCAGGAGGGAAAGCCGTGCCTCGTTGGAAAGCTCTTTGGCAGCCGCTCGCGTGGCCCCACAGCCCGTGGGGCTGCGGGCTTTCCGGCGGCCGTCAGCCTCGGCGCCACCGGTGCCCACCTGGCGCCGCCGCGCCATCCCCCGAAGCATTTTCCAGTAGGGCCGCGTCTCTGGCCACAGCTCCCACGCCCGAAGAGCCAGGAGGGAAAGCCGTGCCTCATTGGAAAGCTCTTTGGCAGCCGCTCGCGTGGCCCCACAGCCCGTGGGGCTGCAAGCTTTGCGGCGGCCGTCAGCCTCGGCGCCACCGGCGCCGACGTGGCGCCGCCGCGCCAGCCTGCGAAGCATTTTCCGGTAGGGCCGCGGCTCTGGCCACAGCTCCCACGCCCGAAGAGCCAGGAGGGAAAGCCGTGCCTCGTTGGAAAGCTCTTTGGCAGCCGCTCGCGTGGCCCCACAGCCCATGGGGCTGAGGGCTTTGCGGCGGCCGTCAGCCTTGGCGCCACCGGCGCCCACTTGGGGCCGCCGCGCCAGCCCCCGAAGCATTTTCCGGTAGGGCCGTGGCTCTGGCCACAGCTCCCACGCCCGAAGAGCCAGGAGGAAAAGCCGTGCCTCGTTGGAAAGCTCTTTGGCAGCCGCTCGCGTGGCCCCACAGCCCGTGGGGCTGCGGGCTTTGCGGCGGCCGTCAGCCTCGGCGCCACCGGCGCCCACGTGGCGCCGCCGCGCCAGCCCCCGAAGCATTTTCCGGTAGGGCCGCGGCTCTGGCCACAGCTCCCACGCCCGAAGAGCCAGGAGGGTAACCCGTGCCTCGTTGGAAAGCTCTTTGGCAGCCGCTCGCGTGGCCCCACAGCCCGTGGGGCTGCGGGCTTTGCGGCGGCCGTCAGCCTCGGCGCCACCGGCACCCACCTGGCGCTGCCGCGCCAGCCTGCGAAGCATTTTCCGGTAGGGCCGCGGCTCTGGCCACAGCTCCCACGCCCGAAGAGCCACGAGGGTAAGCCGTGCCTCGTTGGAAAGCTCTTTGGCAGCCGCTCGCGTGGCCCCACAGCCCGTGGGGCTGCGGGCTTTGCGGCGGCCGTCAGCCTCGGCGCCACCGGCGCCCACCTGGCGCCGCCGCGCCAGCCCCCGAAGCATTTTCCGGTAGAGCCGCGGCTCTGGCCACAGCTCCCACGCCCGAAGAGCCAGGAGGGAAAGCCGTGCCTCGTTGGAAAGCTCTTTGGCAGCCGCTCGCGTGGCCCCACACACCGTGGGGCTGCGGGCTTTCCGACGGCCATCAGCCTCGGCGCCACCGGTGCCCACCTGTCGCCGCCGCGCCAGCCCCCGAAGCATTTTCCAGTAGGGCCGCAGCTCTTCCCACAGCTCCCACGCCCAAAGAGCCAGGAGGGAAAGCCGTGCCTCGTTGGAAAGCTCTTTGGCAGCCGCTCACGTGGCCCCACAGCCCGTGGGGCTGCGGGCTTTCTGTCAGCCGTCAGCCTCGGCGCCACCGGCACCCACCTGGCGCCGCCGCGCCAGCCCCCGAAGCATTTTCCAGCAGGGCCGCGTCTCTGGCCACAGCTCCCACGCCCAAAGAGCCAGGAGGGAAAGCCGTGCCTCGTTGGAAAGCTCTTTGGCAGCCGCTCGCGTGGCCCCACAGCCCGTGGGGCTGCGGGCTTTGCGGCGGCCGTCAGCCTCGGCGCCACCGGCGCCCACCTGGCGCCGCCGCACCAGCCCCCGAAGCATTTTCCGGTAGGGCCGCGGCTCTGGCCACAGCTCCCACGCCCGAAGAGCCAGGAGCGAAAGCCGTGCCATGTTGGAAAGCTCTTTGGCAGCCGCTCGCGTGGCCCCACAGCCCGTGGGGCTGCGGGCTTTCCAGCAGCCGTCATCCTCGGCGCCACCGGCGCCCACCTGGCGCCGCCGCGCCAGCCACCGAAGCATTTTCCGGTAGGGCCGCGGCTCTGGCCACAGCTCCCACGCCCGAAGAGCCAGGAGAGAAAGCCGTGCCTTGTTGGAAAGCTCTTTGGCAGCCGCTCGCGTGGCCCCACAGCCCGTGGGGCTGCGGGCTTTGCGGCGGCCGTCAGCCTCGGCGCCACCGGCGCCCACCTGGCGCCGCCGTGCCAGCCCCCGAAGCATTTTCCGGTAGGGCCGCGGCTCTAGCCACAGCTCCCACGCCCGAAGAGCCAGGAGGGTAAGCCGTGCCTCGTTGGAAAGCTCTTTGGCAGCCGCTCGCGTGGCCCCACAGCCCGTGGGGCTGCGGGCTTTCTGTCAGCCGTCAGCCTCGGCGCCACCGGCGCCCACGTGGCACCGCCGCGCCAGCCTGCGAAGCATTTTCCGGTAGGGCCGCGGCTCTGGCCACAGCTCCCACGCCCGAAGAGCCAGGAGGGAAAGCTGTGCCTCGTTGGAAAGCTCTTTGGCAGCCGCTCGCGTGGCCCCACAGCCCGTGGGGCTGCGGGCTTTCTGTCAGCCGTCAGCCTCGGCGCCACCGGCGCCCACCTGGCGCCACCGCGCCAGCCTGCGAAGCATTTTCCGGTAGGGCCGCGGCTCTGGCCACAGCTCCCACGCCCGAAGAGCCAGGAGGGAAAGCCGTGCCTCGTTGGAAAGCTCTTTGGCAGCCGCTCGCGTGGCCCCACAGCCCGTGGGGCTGCGGGCTTTGCGGCGGCCGTCAGCCTCGGCGCCACCGGCGCACACGTGGCGCCGCCACGCCAGCCCCCGAAGCATTTTCCGGTAGGGCCGCGGCTCTGGCCACAGCTCCCACGCCCGAAGAGCCAGGAGGGAAAGCCGTGCCTCGTTGGAAAGCTCTTTGGCAGCCGCTCGCGTGGCCCCACAGCCCGTGGGGCTGCGGGCTTTGCGGCGGCCGTCAGCCTCGGCGCCACCGGCGGTTACGTGGCGCCGCCGCGCCAGCCTGCGAAGCATTTTCCGGTAGGGCCGCGTCTCTGGCCACAGCTCCCACGCCCGAAGAGCCAGGAGGGAAAGCCGTGCCTCGTTGGAAAGCTCTTTGGCAGCCGCTCGCGTGGCCCCACAGCCCGTGGGGCTGCGGGCTTTCCGGCGGCCGTCAGCCTCGGCGCCACCGGTGCCCACCTGGCGCCGCCGCGCCAGCCTGTGAAGCATTTTCCGGTAGGGCCGCGGCTCTGGCCACAGCTCCCACGCCCGAAGAGCCAGGAGGGAAAGCCGTGCCTCGTTGGAAAGCTCTTTGGCAGCCGCTCGCGTGGCCCCACAGCCCGTGGGGCTGCGGGCTTTCTGTCAGCCGTCAGCCTCGGCGCCACCGGCGCCTACGTGGCGCCGCCGCGCCAGCCCCCGAAGCATTTTCCGGTAGGGCCGCGGCTCTGGCCACAGCTCCCACGCCCGAAGAGCCAGGAGGGAAAGCCGTGCCTTGTTGGAAAGCTCTTTGGCAGCCGCTCGCGTGGCCCCACAGCCCGTGGGGCTGCGGGCTTTGCGGCGGCCGTCAGCCTCGGCGCCACCGGCGCCTACGTGGCGCCGCCGCGCCAGACTGCGAAGTATTTTCCGGTAGGGCCGCGGCTCTGGCCACAGCTCCCACGCCCAAGAGGCAGGAGGGAAAGCCGTGACTCCTTGGAAAGCTCTTTGGCAGCCGCTCGCGTGGCCCCACAGCCCGTGGGGCTGCGGGCTTTGCGGCGGCCGTCAGCCTCGGCGCCACCGGCACCCACCTGGTGCTGCCGCGCCAGCCTGCGAAGCATTTTCCGGTAGGGCCGTGGCTCTGGCCCCAGCTCCCACGCCCGAAGAGCCACGAGGGTAAGCCGTGCCTCGTTGGAAAGCTCTTTGGCAGCCGCTGGCGTGGCCCCACAGCCCGTGGGGCTGCGGGCTTTGCGGCGGCCGTCAGCCTCGGCGCCACCGGCGCCCACCTGGCGCCGCCGCACCAGCCCACGAAGCATTTTCCGGTAGGGCCGCGGCTCTGGCCACAGCTCCCACGCCCGAAGAGCCAGGAGGGAAAGCCGTGCCTCGTTGGAAAGCTCTTTGGCAGCCGCTCGCGTGGCCCTACACACCGTGGGGCTGCGGGCTTTCCGACGGCCATCAGCCTCGGCGCCACCGGCGCACAGCTGGCGCCGCCGCGCCAGCCCCCGAAGCATTTTCCAGTAGGGCCGCAGCTCTTCCCACAGCTCCCACGCCCAAAGAGCCAGGAGGGAAAGCCGTGCCTCGTTGGAAAGCTCTTTGGCAGCCGCTCACGTGGCCCCACAGCCCGTGGGGCTGCGGGCTTTCTGTCAGCCGTCAGCCTCGGCGCCACCGGCGCCCACCTGGCACCGCCGCGCCAGCCTGCGAAGCATTTTCCGGTAGGGCCGCGGCTCTGGCCGCAGCTCCCACGCCCGAAGAGCCAGGAGGGAAAGCTGTGCCTCGTTGGAAAACTCTTTGGCAGCCGCTCGCGTGGCCCCACAGCCCGTGGGGCTGCCGGCTTTCTGTCAGCCGTCAGCCTCGGCGCCACCGGCGCCCACCTGGCGCCGCCGCGCCAGCCTGCGTAGCATTTTCCGGTAGGGCCGCGTCTCTGTCCACAGCTCCCACGCCCGAAGAGCCAGGAGGGAAAGCCGTGCCTCGTTGGAAAGCTCTTTGGCAGCCGCTCGCGTGGCCCCACAGCCCGTGGGGCTGCGGGATTTGCGGCGGCCGTCAGCCTCGGCGCCACCGGCGCACACGTGGCGCCGCCACGCCAGCCCCCGAAGCATTTTCCGGTAGGGCCGCGGCTCTGGCCACAGCTCCCTCGCCCGAAGAGCCAGGAGGGAAAGCCGTGCCTCGTTGGAAAGCTCTTTGGCAGCCGCTCGCGTGGCCCCACAGCCCGTGGGGCTGCGGGCTTTGCGGCGGCCGTCAGCCTCGACGCCACCGGCGCTTACGTGGCGCCGCCGCGCCAGCCTGTGAAGCATTTTCCGGTAGGGCCGCGGCTCTGGCCACAGCTCCCACGCCCGAAGAGCCAGGAGGGAAAGCCGTGCCTCGTTGGAAAGCTCTTTGGCAGCCGCTCGCGTGGCCCCACAGCCCGTGGGGCTGCGGGCTTTCCGGCGGCCGTCAGCCTCGGCGCCACCGGCGCCCACCTGGCGCCGCCGCGCCAGCCCCCAAAGCATTTTCCAGTAGGGCCGCGGCTCTGGCCACAGCTCCCACGCCCGAAGAGCCAGGAGGAAAAGCCGTGCCTCGTTGGAAAGCTCTTTGTCAGCCGCTCACGTGGCCCCACAGCCCGTGGGGCTGCGGGCTTTGCGGCGGCCGTCAGCCTCGGCGCCACCGACGCCTACGTAGCGCTGCCGCGCCAGCCTGTGAATCATTTTCCGGTAGGGCCGCGTCTCTGGCCACAGCTCCCACGCCCGAAGAGCCAGGAGGGAAAGCCGTGCCTTGTTGCAAAGCTCTTTGGCAGCCGCTCGCGTGGCCCCACAGCCCGTGGGGCTGCGGGCTTTCCGGCGGCCGTCAGCCTTGGCGCCACCTGCGCCCACCTGGCGCCACCGCGCCAGCCCCCGAAGCATTTTCCGGTAGGGCCGCGGCTCTTCCCACAGCTCCCACGCCCGAAGAGCCAGGAGGGAAAGCCGTGCCTCGTTGGTAAGCTCTTTGGCAGCCGCTCGCGTGGCCCCACAGCCCGTGGCGGTGCAGGCTTTGCGGCAGCCGTCAGCCTCGGCGCCACCGGCGCCCACCTGGCGCCGCCGCGCCAGCCCCCGAAGCATTTTCCGGTAGGGCCGCGGCTCTGGCCACAGCTCCCACGCCCGAAGAGCCAGGAGGGAAAGCCGTGCCTCATTGGAAAGCTCTTTGGCAGCCGCTCGCGTGGCCCCACAGCCCGTGGGGCTGCGGGCTTTGCGGCGGCCGTCAGCCTCAGTGCCACCGGCGCCTACGCGGCGCCGCCGCGTCAGCCTGCGAAGCATTTTCCGGTAGGGCCGCGGCTCTGGCCAAAGCTCCCACGCCTGAAGAGCCAGGAGGGAAAGCCGTGCCTCGTTGGAAAGCTCTTTGGCAGCCGCTCGCGTGGCCCCACAACCCGTGGGGCTGCGGGCTTTCCGGCGGCCGTCAGCCTCGGCGCCACCGGCGCCCACATGGGGCCGCCGCGACAGACCCCAAAGCATTTTCCAGTAGGGCCGCGTCTCTGGCCACAGCTCCCACGCCCGAAGAGCCAGGAGGGAAAGTCGTGCCTCATTGGAAAGCTCTTTGGCAGCCACTCGCGTGGCCCCACAGCCCGTCGGGCTGCGGGCTTTCCGGCGGCCGTCAGCATCGGCGCCACCGGCACCCACGTTGCACCGCCGTGCCAGCCTGCGAAGCATTTTCCGGTAGGGCCGCGGCTCTGGCCACAGCTCCCACGCCCGAAGAGCCAGGAGGAAAAGCCTTGCCTCGCTGTTAAGCTCTTTGGCAGACGCTCGCGTGGCCCCACACCCCGTGGGGCTGCGGGCTTTCCGGCGGCCGTCAGCCTCAGCGCCACCGGCGCCCACGTTGCGCCGCCGCGCCATCCCCCGAAGCATTTTCCGGTAGGGCCGCGGCTCTGGCCACATCTCCCACGCCCGAAGAGCCAGGAGGGAAAGCCGTGCCTCGTTGGAAAGCTCTTTGGCAGCCGCTCGCGAGGCCCCACAGCCCGTGGGGCTGCAGGCTTTGTGGCGGCCGTCAGCCTCGGCGCCACCGGCGCTTACGTGGCGCCGCCGCGCCAGCCTGCGAAGCATTTTCCGGTAGGGCCGCGGCTCTGGCCACAGCTCCCACGCCCGAAGAGCCAGGAGGGAAAGCCGTGCCTCGTTGGAAAGCTCTTTGGCAGCCGCTCGCGTGGCCCCACAGCCCATGGGGCTGCGGGCTTTCCGGCGGCCGTCAGCCTCGGCGTCACCGACGCCTACGTAGCGCTGCCGCGCCAGCCTGTGAATCATTTTCCGGTAGGGCCGCGTCTCTGGCCACAGCTCCCACGCCCGAAGAGCCAGGAGGGAAAGCCGTGCCTCGTTGGAAAGCTCTTTGGCAGCCGTTCGCGTGGCCCCACAGCCCGTGGGGCTGCGGGCTTTGCGGCGGCCGTCAGCCTCGGCGTCACCGACGCCTACGTAGCGCTGCCGCGCCAGCCTGTGAATCATTTTCCGGTAGGGCCGCGTCTCTGGCCACAGCTCCCACGCCCGAAGAGCCAGGAGGGAAAGACGTGCTTCGTTGGAAAGCTCTTTGGCAGCCACTCGCGTGGCCCCACAGCCCGTGGGGCTGCGGGCTTTGCGGCGGCCGTCAGCATCGGCGCCACCGACGCCTACGTAGCGCTGCCGCGCCAGCCCCCGAAGCATTTTCCGGTAGGGCCGCGTCTCTGGCCACAGCTCCCACGCCCGAAGAGCCAGGAGGGAAAGCCATGCCTCGTTGCAAAGCTCTTTGGCAGCCGCTCGCGTGGCCCCACAGCCCGTGGGGCTGCGGGCTTTCCGGCGGCCGTCAGCGTCGCCGCCACCGGCACCCACGTTGCGCCGCCGTGCCAGCCTGCGAAGCATTTTCCGGTACGGCCGCGGCTCTGGCCACAGCTCCCTCGCCCGAAGAGCCAGGAGGAAAAGCCGTGCCTCGTTGTTAAGCTCTTTGGCAGACGCTCGCGTGGCCCCACAGCCCGTGGGGCTGCGGGCTTCCCGGCGGCTGTCAGCCTCAGCGCCACCGGCGCCCACGTTGCGCCGCCGCGCCAGCCCCCGAAGCATTTTCCGGTAGGGCCGCGGCTCCTCCCACAGCTCCCACGCCCAAAAGCCAGGAGGGAAAGCCGTGCCTCCTTGGAAAGCTCTTTGGCAGCCGCTCGCGTGGCCCCACAGCCCGTGGGGCTGCGGGCTTTGCGGCGGCCGTCAGCCTCGGCGCCACCGGTGCCCACGTGGCGCCGCCTCGCCAGCCTGCGAAGCATTTTCCGGTAGGGTCGCGACTCTGGCCACAGCTCCCACGCCCGAAGAGCCAGGAGGGAAAGCCGTGCCTCGTTGGAAAGCTCTTTGGCAGCCGCTCGCGTGGCCCCACAGCCCGTGGAGCTGCGGGTTTTGCGGCGGCCGTCAGCCTCGGCGCCACCGGCACCCACCTGGCGCCGCTGCGCCAGACCCTGAAGCATTTTCCGGTAGGGCCGCGGCTCTGGCGACAGCTCCCTCGCCCTAAGAGCCAGGAGGAAAAGCCGTGCCTCGTTGGAAAGCTCTTTGGCAGCCGCTCGCGTGGCCCCACAGCCCGTGGGGCTGCGGGCTTCCCGGCGGCTGTCAGCCTCAGCGCCACCGGCGCCCACGTTGCGCCGCCGTGCCAGCCTGCGAAGCATTTTCCGGTAGGGCCGCGGCTCTGGCCACAGCTCCCACGCCCGAAGAGCCAGGAGGGAAAGCCGTGCCTCGTTGGAAAGCTCTTTGGCAGCCGCTCGCGTGGCCCCACAGCCCGTGGGGCTGCGGGCTTTCCGGCGGCCATTAACGTCGGCGCCACCGGCGCCCACGTTGCGCCGCCGTGCCAGCCTCTGAAGCATTTTCCGGTAGGGCCGCGGCTCTGGCCACAGCTCCCATGCCCGAAGAGCCAGGAGGGAAAGCCGTGCCTCGTTGGAAAGCTCTTTGGCAGCCGCTCGCGTGGCCCCACAGCCCGTGGGGCTGCGGGCTTTGCGGCGGCCGTCAGCCTCGGCGCCACCGGCGCCCACCTGGCGCCGCCGCGCCAGCCTGCGAAGCATTTTCCGGTAGGGCCGCGGCTCTGGCCACAGCTCCCACGCCCGAAGAGCCAGGAGGGAAAGCCGTGCCTCATTGGAAAGCTCTTTGGCAGCCGCTCGTGTGGCCCCACACACCGTGGGGCTGCGGGCTTTCCGGCGGCAATCAGCCTCGGCGCCACCGGCGCCCAGGTGGCGCCGCCGCGCCAGCCTGCGAAGCATTTTCCGGTAGGGCCGCGGCTCTGGCCACAGCTCCCACGCCCAAAGAGCCAGGAGGGAAAGTCGTGCCTCGTTGGAAAGCACTTTGGCAGCCACTCGCGTGGCCCCACAGCCCGTCGGGCTGCGGGCTTTCCGGCGGCCATCAGCGTCGGCGCCACCGGCACCCACGTTGCGCCGCCGTGCCAGCCTCTGAAGCATTTTCCGGTAGGGCCGCGGCTCTGGCCACAGCTCCCATGCCCGAAGAGCCAGGAGGGAAAGCCGTGCCTCGTTGGAAAGCTCTTTGGCAGCCGCTCACGTGGCCCCACAGCCCGTGGGGCTGCGGGCTTTGCGGCGGCCGTCAGCCTCAGCGCCACCGGCGCCCACCTGGCGCCGCCGCGCCAGCCTGCGAAGCATTTGCCGGTAGGGCCGCGGCTCTGGCCACAGCTCCCACGCCCGAAGAGCCAGGAGGGAAAGCCGTGCCTCCTTGGAAAGCTCTTTGGCAGCCGCTCGTGTGGCCCCACACACCGTGGGGCTGCGGGCTTTGCGGCGGCAATCAGCCTCGGCGCCACCGGCGCCCACCTGGCGCCGCCGCACCAGCCCCCGAAGCATTTTCCGGTAGGGCCGCGGCTCTGGCCACAGCTCCCACGCCCAAAGAGCCAGGAGGGAAAGTCGTGCCTCGTTGGAAAGCACTTTGGCAGCCACTCGCGTGGCCCCACAGCCCGTGGGGCTGCGGGCTTTGCGGCGGCCGTCAGCCTCGGCGCCACCGGCACCCACCTGGTGCTGCCGCGCCAGCCTGCGAAGCATTTTCCGGTAGGGCCGTGGCTCTGGCCCCAGCTCCCACGCCCGAAGAGCCACGAGGGTAAGCCGTGCCTCGTTGGAAAGCTCTTTGGCAGCCGCTGGCGTGGCCCCACAGCCCGTGGGGCTGCGGGCTTTGCGGCGGCCGTCAGCCTCGGCGCCACCGGCGCCCACCTGGCGCCGCCGCACCAGCCCCCGAAGCATTTTCCGGTAGGGCCGCGGCTCTGGCCACAGCTCCCACGCCCGAAGAGCCAGGAGGGAAAGCCGTGCCTCGTTGGAAAGCTCTTTGGCAGCCGCTCGCGTGGCCCTACACACCGTGAGGCTGCGGGCTTTCCGACGGCCATCAGCCTCGGCGCCACCGGCGCACAGCTGGCGCCGCCGCGCCAGCCCCCGAAGCATTTTCCAGTAGGGCCGCAGCTCTTCCCACAGCTCCCACGCCCAAAGAGCCAGGAGGGAAAGCCGTGCCTCGTTGGAAAGCTCTTTGGCAGCCGCTCACGTGGCCCCACAGCCCGTGGGGCTGCGGGCTTTCTGTCAGCCGTCAGCCTCGGCGCCACCGGCGCCCACCTGGCACCGCCGCGCCAGCCTGCGAAGCATTTTCCGGTAGGGCCGCGGCTCTGGCCACAGCTCCCACGCCCGAAGAGCCAGGAGGGAAAGCTGTGCCTCGTTGGAAAGCTCTTTGGCAGCCGCTCGCGTGGCCCCACAGCCCGTGGGGCTGCCGGCTTTCTGTCAGCCGTCAGCCTCGGCGCCACCGGCGCCCACCTGGCGCCGCCGCGCCAGGCTGCGTAGCATTTTCCGGTAGGGCCGCGTCTCTGTCCACAGCTCCCACGCCCGAAGAGCCAGGAGGGAAAGCCGTGCCTCGTTGGAAAGCTCTTTGGCAGCCGCTCGCGTGGCCCCACAGCCCGTGGGGCTGCGGGCTTTGCGGCGGCCGTCAGCCTCGGCGCCACCGGCGCACACGTGGCGCCGCCACGCCAGCCCCCGAAGCATTTTCCGGTAGGGCCGCGGCTCTGGCCACAGCTCCCTCGCCCGAAGAGCCAGGAGGGAAAGCCGTGCCTCGTTGGAAAGCTCTTTGGCAGCCGCTCGCGTGGCCCCACAGCCCGTGGGGCTGCGGGCTTTGCGGCGGCCGTCAGCCTCGACGCCACCGGCGCTTACGTGGCGCCGCCGCGCCAGCCTGTGAAGCATTTTCCGGTAGGGCCGCGGCTCTGGCCACAGCTCCCACGCCCGAAGAGCCAGGAGGGAAAGCCGTGCCTCGTTGGTAAGCTCTTTGGCAGCCGCTCGCGTGGCCCCACAGCCCGTGGGGCTGCGGGCTTTCCGGCGGCCGTCAGCCTCGGCGCCACCGGCGCCCACCTGGCGCCGCCGCGCCAGCCCCCAAAGCATTTTCCAGTAGGGCCGCGGCTCTGGCCACAGCTCCCACGCCCGAAGAGCCAGGAGGAAAAGCCGTGCCTCGTTGGAAAGCTCTTTGTCAGCCGCTCACGTGGCCCCACAGCCCGTGGGGCTGCGGGCTTTGCGGCGGCCGTCAGCCTCGGCGCCACCGACGCCTACGTAGCGCTGCCGCGCCAGCCTGTGAATCATTTTCCGGTAGGGCCGCGTCTCTGGCCACAGCTCCCACGCCCGAAGAGCCAGGAGGGAAAGCCGTGCCTTGTTGCAAAGCTCTTTGGCAGCCGCTCGCGTGGCCCCACAGCCCGTGGGGCTGCGGGCTTTCCGGCGGCCGTCAGCCTTGGCGCCACCTGCGCCCACCTGGCGCCACCGCGCCAGCCCCCGAAGCATTTTCCGGTAGGGCCGCGGCTCTTCCCACAGCTCCCACGCCCGAAGAGCCAGGAGGGAAAGCCGTGCCTCGTTGGTAAGCTCTTTGGCAGCCGCTCGCGTGGCCCCACAGCCCGTGGCGGTGCAGGCTTTGCGGCGGCCGTCAGCCTCGGCGCCACCGGCGCCCACCTGGCGCCGCCGCGCCAGCCCCCGAAGCATTTTCCGGTAGGGCCGCGGCTCTGGCCACAGCTCCCACGCCCGAAGAGCCAGGAGGGAAAGCCGTGCCTCATTGGAAAGCTCTTTGGCAGCCGCTCGCGTGGCCCCACAGCCCGTGGGGCTGCGGGCTTTGCGGCGGCCGTCAGCCTCAGTGCCACCGGCGCCTACGCGGCGCCGCCGCGTCAGCCTGCGAAGCATTTTCCGGTAGGGCCGCGGCTCTGGCCAAAGCTCCCACGCCTGAAGAGCCAGGAGGGAAAGCCGTGCCTCGTTGGAAAGCTCTTTGG
Organism: Larus michahellis; assembly: GCF_964199755.1. Lineage (NCBI taxonomy): Eukaryota > Metazoa > Chordata > Aves > Charadriiformes > Laridae > Larus > Larus michahellis. The sequence continues at coordinate 765,821 of NW_027436004.1, forward strand.
CAGCCGCTCGCGTGGCCCCACAACGCGTGGGGCTGCGGGCTTTCCGGCGGCCGTCAGCCTCGGCGCCACCGGCGCCCACATGGGGCCGCCGCGACAGACCCCAAAGCATTTTCCAGTAGGGCCGCGTCTCTGGCCACAGCTCCCACGCCCGAAGAGCCAGGAGGGAAAGTCGTGCCTCATTGGAAAGCTCTTTGGCAGCCACTCGCGTGGCCCCACAGCCCGTCGGGCTGCGGGCTTTCCGGCGGCCGTCAGCATCGGCGCCACCGGCACCCACGTTGCACCGCCGTGCCAGCCTGCGAAGCATTTTCCGGTAGGGCCGCGGCTCTGGCCACAGCTCCCAAGCCCGAAGAGCCAGGAGGAAAAGCCGTGCCTCGCTGTTAAGCTCTTTGGCAGACGCTCGCGTGGCCCCACACCCCGTGGGGCTGCGGGCTTTCCGGCGGCCGTCAGCCTCAGCGCCACCGGCGCCCACGTTGCGCCGCCGCGCCATCCCCCGAAGCATTTTCCGGTAGGGCCGCGGCTCTGGCCACATCTCCCACGCCCGAAGAGCCAGGAGGGAAAGCCGTGCCTCGTTGGAAAGCTCTTTGGCAGCCGCTCGCGAGGCCCCACAGCCCGTGGGGCTGCAGGCTTTGTGGCGGCCGTCAGCCTCGGCGCCACCGGCGCTTACGTGGCGCCGCCGCGCCAGCCTGCGAAGCATTTTCCGGTAGGGCCGCGTCTCTGGCCACAGCTCCCACGCCCGAAGAGCCAGGAGGGAAAGCCGTGCCTCGTTGGAAAGCTCTTTGTCAGCCGCTCGCGTGGCCCCACAGCCCATGGGGCTGCGGGCTTTCCGGCGGCCGTCAGCCTCGGCGCCACCGGCGCCCACCTGGCGCCGCCACGCCAGCCCCCAAAGCATTTTCCGGTAGGGCCGCGGCTCTGGCCACAGCTCCCACGCCCGAAGAGCCAGGAGGAAAAGCCGTGCCTCGTTGGAAAGCTCTTTGGCAGCCGCTCGCGTGGCCCCACAGCCCGTGGGGCTGTGGGCTTTGCGGCGGCCGTCAGCCTCGGCGCCACCGGCGCCCACCTGGCGCCGCCGCGCCAGCCTGCGAAGCATTTTCCGGTAGGGCCGCGGCTCTGGCCACAGCTCCCACGCCCGAAGAGCCAGGAGGGAAAGCCGTGCCTCGTTGGAAAGCTCTTTGGCAGCCGTTCGCGTGGCGCCACAGCCCGTGGGGCTGCGGGCTTTGCGGCGGCCGTCAGCCTCGGCGTCACCGACGCCTACGTAGCGCTGCCGCGCCAGCCTGTGAATCATTTTCCGGTAGGGCCGCGTCTCTGGCGACAGCTCCCACGCCCGAAGAGCCAGGAGGGAAAGACGTGCTTCGTTGGAAAGCTCTTTGGCAGCCACTCGCGTGGCCCCACAGCCCGTGGGGCTGCGGGCTTTGCGGCGGCCGTCAGCATCGGCGCCACCGACGCCTACGTAGCGCTGCTGCGCCAGCCCCCGAAGAATTTTCCGGTAGGGCCGCGTCTCTGGCCACAGCTCCCACGCCCGAAGAGCCAGGAGGGAAAGCCATGCCTCGTTGCAAAGCTCTTTGGCAGCCGCTCGCGTGGCCCCACAGCCCGTGGGGCTGCGGGCTTTCCGGCGGCCGTTAGCGTCGCCGCCACCGGCACCCACGTTGCGCCGCCGTGCCAGCCTGCGAAGCATTTTCCGGTACGGCCGCGGCTCTGGCCACAGCTCCCTCGCCCGAAGAGCCAGGAGGAAAAGCCGTGCCTCGTTGTTAAGCTCTTTGGCAGACGCTCGCGTGGCCCCACAGCCCGTGGGGCTGCGGGCTTCCCGGCGGCTGTCAGCCTCAGCGCCACCGGCGCCCACGTTGCGCCGCCGCGCCAGCCCCCGAAGCATTTTCCGGTAGGGCCGCGGCTCCTCCCACAGCTCCCACGCCCAAAAGCCAGGAGGGAAAGCCGTGCCTCCTTGGAAAGCTCTTTGGCAGCCGCTCGCGTGGCCCCACAGCCCGTGGGGCTGCGGGCTTTGCGGCGGCCGTCAGCCTCGGCGCCACCGGTGCCCACGTGGCGCCGCCTCGCCAGCCTGCGAAGCATTTTCCGGTAGGGTCGCGACTCTGGCCACAGCTCCCACGCCCGAAGAGCCAGGAGGGAAAGCCGTGCCTCGTTGGAAAGCTCTTTGGCAGCCGCTCGCGTGGCCCCACAGCCCGTGGAGCTGCGGGTTTTGCGGCGGCCGTCAGCCTCGGCGCCACCGGCACCCACCTGGCGCCGCTGCGCCAGACCCTGAAGCATTTTCCGGTAGGGCCGCGGCTCTGGCCACAGCTCCCTCGCCCTAAGAGCCAGGAGGAAAAGCCGTGCCTCGTTGGAAAGCTCTTTGGCAGCCGCTCGCGTGGCCCCACAGCCCGTGGGGCTGCGGGCTTCCCGGCGGCTGTCAGCCTCAGCGCCACCGGCGCCCACGTTGCGCCGCCGTGCCAGCCTGCGAAGCATTTTCCGGTAGGGCCGCGGCTCTGGCGACAGCTCCCACGCCCGAAGAGCCAGGAGGGAAAGCCGTGCCTCGTTGGAAAGCTCTTTGGCAGCCGCTCGCGTGGCCCCACAGCCCGTGGGGCTGCGGGCTTTCCGGCGGCCATTAACGTCGGCGCCACCGGCGCCCACGTTGCGCCGCCGTGCCAGCCTCTGAAGCATTTTCCGGTAGGGCCGCGGCTCTGGCCACAGCTCCCATGCCCGAAGAGCCAGGAGGGAAAGCCGTGCCTCGTTGGAAAGCTCTTTGGCAGCCGCTCGCGTGGCCCCACAGCCCGTGGGGCTGCGGGCTTTGCGGCGGCCGTCAGCCTCAGCGCCACCGGCGCCCACCTGGCGCCGCCGCGCCAGCCTGCGAAGCATTTTCCGGTAGGGCCGCGGCTCTGGCCACAGCTCCCACGCCCGAAGAGCCAGGAGGGAAAGCCGTGCCTCATTGGAAAGCTCTTTGGCAGCCGCTCGTGTGGCCCCACACACCGTGGGGCTGCGGGCTTTCCGGCGGCAATCAGCCTCGGCGCCACCGGCGCCCAGGTGGCGCCGCCGCGCCAGCCTGCGAAGCATTTTCCGGTAGGGCCGCGGCTCTGGCCACAGCTCCCACGCCCAAAGAGCCAGGAGGGAAAGTCGTGCCTCGTTGGAAAGCACTTTGGCAGCCACTCGCGTGGCCCCACAGCCCGTCGGGCTGCGGGCTTTCCGGCGGCCATCAGCGTCGGCGCCACCGGCGCCCACCTGGCGCCGCCGCGCCAGCCTGCGAAGCATTTTCCGGTAGGGCCGCGGCTCTGGCCACAGCTCCCACGCCCGAAGAGCCAGGAGGGAAAGCCGTGCCTCGTTGGAAAGCTCTTTGGCAGCCGTTCGCGTGGCGCCACAGCCCGTGGGGCTGCGGGCTTTGCGGCGGCCGTCAGCCTCGGCGTCACCGACGCCTACGTAGCGCTGCCGCGCCAGCCTGTGAATCATTTTCCGGTAGGGCCGCGTCTCTGGCGACAGCTCCCACGCCCGAAGAGCCAGGAGGGAAAGACGTGCTTCGTTGGAAAGCTCTTTGGCAGCCACTCGCGTGGCCCCACAGCCCGTGGGGCTGCGGGCTTTGCGGCGGCCGTCAGCATCGGCGCCACCGACGCCTACGTAGCGCTGCTGCGCCAGCCCCCGAAGAATTTTCCGGTAGGGCCGCGTCTCTGGCCACAGCTCCCACGCCCGAAGAGCCAGGAGGGAAAGCCATGCCTCGTTGCAAAGCTCTTTGGCAGCCGCTCGCGTGGCCCCACAGCCCGTGGGGCTGCGGGCTTTCCGGCGGCCGTTAGCGTCGCCGCCACCGGCACCCACGTTGCGCCGCCGTGCCAGCCTGCGAAGCATTTTCCGGTACGGCCGCGGCTCTGGCCACAGCTCCCTCGCCCGAAGAGCCAGGAGGAAAAGCCGTGCCTCGTTGTTAAGCTCTTTGGCAGACGCTCGCGTGGCCCCACAGCCCGTGGGGCTGCGGGCTTCCCGGCGGCTGTCAGCCTCAGCGCCACCGGCGCCCACGTTGCGCCGCCGCGCCAGCCCCCGAAGCATTTTCCGGTAGGGCCGCGGCTCCTCCCACAGCTCCCACGCCCAAAAGCCAGGAGGGAAAGCCGTGCCTCCTTGGAAAGCTCTTTGGCAGCCGCTCGCGTGGCCCCACAGCCCGTGGGGCTGCGGGCTTTGCGGCGGCCGTCAGCCTCGGCGCCACCGGTGCCCACGTGGCGCCGCCTCGCCAGCCTGCGAAGCATTTTCCGGTAGGGTCGCGACTCTGGCCACAGCTCCCACGCCCGAAGAGCCAGGAGGGAAAGCCGTGCCTCGTTGGAAAGCTCTTTGGCAGCCGCTCGCGTGGCCCCACAGCCCGTGGAGCTGCGGGTTTTGCGGCGGCCGTCAGCCTCGGCGCCACCGGCACCCACCTGGCGCCGCTGCGCCAGACCCTGAAGCATTTTCCGGTAGGGCCGCGGCTCTGGCCACAGCTCCCTCGCCCTAAGAGCCAGGAGGAAAAGCCGTGCCTCGTTGGAAAGCTCTTTGGCAGCCGCTCGCGTGGCCCCACAGCCCGTGGGGCTGCGGGCTTCCCGGCGGCTGTCAGCCTCAGCGCCACCGGCGCCCACGTTGCGCCGCCGTGCCAGCCTGCGAAGCATTTTCCGGTAGGGCCGCGGCTCTGGCGACAGCTCCCACGCCCGAAGAGCCAGGAGGGAAAGCCGTGCCTCGTTGGAAAGCTCTTTGGCAGCCGCTCGCGTGGCCCCACAGCCCGTGGGGCTGCGGGCTTTCCGGCGGCCATTAACGTCGGCGCCACCGGCGCCCACGTTGCGCCGCCGTGCCAGCCTCTGAAGCATTTTCCGGTAGGGCCGCGGCTCTGGCCACAGCTCCCATGCCCGAAGAGCCAGGAGGGAAAGCCGTGCCTCGTTGGAAAGCTCTTTGGCAGCCGCTCGCGTGGCCCCACAGCCCGTGGGGCTGCGGGCTTTGCGGCGGCCGTCAGCCTCAGCGCCACCGGCGCCCACCTGGCGCCGCCGCGCCAGCCTGCGAAGCATTTTCCGGTAGGGCCGCGGCTCTGGCCACAGCTCCCACGCCCGAAGAGCCAGGAGGGAAAGCCGTGCCTCATTGGAAAGCTCTTTGGCAGCCGCTCGTGTGGCCCCACACACCGTGGGGCTGCGGGCTTTCCGGCGGCAATCAGCCTCGGCGCCACCGGCGCCCAGGTGGCGCCGCCGCGCCAGCCTGCGAAGCATTTTCCGGTAGGGCCGCGGCTCTGGCCACAGCTCCCACGCCCAAAGAGCCAGGAGGGAAAGTCGTGCCTCGTTGGAAAGCACTTTGGCAGCCACTCGCGTGGCCCCACAGCCCGTCGGGCTGCGGGCTTTCCGGCGGCCATCAGCGTCGGCGCCACCGGCACCCACGTTGCGCCGCTGTGCCAGCCTCTGAAGCATTTTCCGGTAGGGCCGCGGCTCTGGCCACAGCTCCCATGCCCGAAGAGCCAGGAGGGAAAGCCGTGCCTCGTTGGAAAGCTCTTTGGCAGCCGCTCACGTGGCCCCACAGCCCGTGGGGCTGCGGGCTTTGCGGCGGACGTCAGCCTCAGCGCCACCGGCGCCCACCTGGCGCCGCCGCGCCAGCCTGCGAAGCATTTTCCGGTAGGGCCGCGGCTCTGGCCACAGCTCCCACGCCCGAAGAGCCAGGAGGGAAAGCCGTGCCTCCTTGGAAAGCTCTTTGGCAGCCGCTCGTGTGGCCCCACACACCGTGGGGCTGCGGGCTTTCCGGCGGCCATCAGCCTCGGCGCCACCGGCGCCCACCTGGCGCCGCCGCACCAGCCCCCGAAGCATTTTCCGGTAGGGCCGCGGCTCTGGCCACAGCTCCCACGCCCAAAGAGCCAGGAGGGAAAGTCGTGCCTCGTTGGAAAGCACTTTGGCAGCCACTCGCGTGGCCCCACAGCCCGTCGGGCTGCGGGCTTTCCGGCGGCCATCAGCGTCGGCGCCACCGGCACCCACGTTGCGCCGCCGTGCCAGCAGCGAAGCATTTTCCGGTAGGGCCGCGGCTCTGGCCACAGCTCCCTCGCCCGAAGAGCCAGGAGGAAAAGCCGTGCCTCGTTGGAAAGCTCTTTGGCAGCCGCTCGCGTGGCCCCACAGCCCGTGGAGCTGCGGGTTTTGCGGCGGCCGTCAGCCTCGGCGCCACCGGCGCCCACGTTGCGCCGCCGTGCCAGCCTGCGAAGCATTTTCCGGTAGGGCCGCGTCTCTGGCCACAGCTCCCACGCCCGAAGAGCCAGGAGGGAAAGCCGTGCCTCGATGGAAAGCTCTTTGGCAGCCGCTCGCGTGGCCCCACAGCCCGTGCGGCTGCGGGCTTTCCGGCGGCCGTCAGCCTCGGCGCCACCGGCGCCCACCTGGCGCCGCCGCGCCAGCCCCCGAAGCATTTTCCGGTAGGGCCGCGGCTCTGGCCACAGCTCCCAGGCCCGAAGAGCCAGGAGGGAAAGTCGTGCCTCGTTGGAAAGCTCTTTGGCAGCCGCTCGCGTGGCCCCACAGCCCGTGGGGCTGTGGGCTTTCCGGCGGACGACAGCCACGGCGCCACCTGCGCCCACCTGGCGCCGCCGCACCAGCCCCCGAAGCATTTTCCGGTAGGGCTGCGGCTCTGGCCACAGCTCCCACGCCCGAAGAGCCAGGAGGGAAAGCCGTGCCTTGTTGGAAAGCTCTTTGGCAGCCGCTCGCGTGGCCCCACAGCCCGTGGGGTTGTGGGCTTTGCGGCGGCCGTCAGCCTCGGCGCCACCGGCGCCCACGTAACGCCGCCGCGCCAGCCTGCGAAGCATTTTCCGGTAGGGCCGCGGCTCTGGCCACAGCTCCCACGCCCAAAGAGCCAGGAGGGAAAGCCGTGCCTCGTTGGAAAGCTCTTTGGCAGCCGCTCGCGTGGCCCCACAGCCCGTGGGGCTGCGGGCTTTGCGGCGGCCATCAGCCTTGGCGCCACCGGCGCCCACCTGTCGCCGCCGCGCCAGCCTGCGAAGCATTTTCCGGTAGGGCCGCGGCTCTGGCCACAGCTCCCACGCCCGAAGAGCCAGGAGGGAAAGCCGTGCCTTGTTGGAAAGCTCTTTGGCAGCCGCTCGCGTGGCCCCACAGCCCGTGGGGCTGCGGCCTTTGCGGAGGCCGTCAGCCCTGGCGCCACCGTCGCTCACGTGGCGCCGCCGCGCCAGCCTGCGAAGCATTTTCCGGTAGGGCCGCGGCTCTGGCCACAGCTCCCACGCCCGAAGAGCCAGGAGGGAAAGCCGTGACTCCTTGGAAAGCTCTTTGGCAGCCGCTCGCGTGGCCCCACAGCCCGTGGGGCTGCGGGCTTTCCGGCGGCCGTCAGCCTCGGCACCACCGACGCCCGCGTGGCGCTGCCGCACCAGCCTGCAAAGCATTTTCCGGTAGGGCTGCGGCTCTGGCCACAGCTCCCATGCCCGAAGAGCCAGGAGGGAAAGCCGTGCCTCGTTGGAAAGCTCTTTGGCAGCCGCTCGCGTGGCCCCACAGCCCGTGGGGCTGCGGGCTTTGCGGCGGCCGTCAGCCTCGGCGCCACTGCTGTCCACCTGGCGCCGCCGCGCCAGCCTGCGAAGCATTTTCCGGTAGGGCCGCGGCTCTGGCCACAGCTCCCACGCCCGAAGAGCCAGGAGGGAAAGCCGTGCCTCGTTGGAAAGCTCTTTGGAAGCCGCTCGCGTGGCCCCACAGCTCGTGGGGCTGCGGGCTTTCCGGCGGCCGTCAGCCTCGGCGCCACCGGCGCCTACGTAGCGCTGCCACACCAGCCTGCGAAGCATTTTCCGGTAGGGCCGCGGCTCTGGCCACAGCTCCCACGCCCGAAGAGCCAGGAGGGAAAGCCGTGCCTCGTTGGAAAGCTCTTTGGCAGCCTCTCGCGTGGCCCCACAGCCCGTGGGGCTGCAGGCTTTCCGGCGGCCGTCAGCCTCACCGCCACCGGCGCCCACGTGGCGTAGCCGCGCCAGCCTGCGAAGCATTTTCCGGTAGGGCCGCGGCTCTGGCCACAGCTCCCATGCCCGAAGAGCCAGGAGGGAAAGACGTGCCTCCTTGGAAAGCTCTTTGGCAGCCCCTCGCGTGGCCCCACAGCCCGTGGGGCTGCGGGCTTTGCGGCGGCCGTCAGCCTCGGTGCCACCGGCGCCCACCTGGCGCCGCCGCGCCAGTCCCTGAAGCATTTTCCGGTAGGGCCGCGGCTCTGGCCACAGCTCCCACGCCCGAAGAGCCAGGAGGGAAAGCCGTGCCTCGTTGGAAAGCTCTTTGGCAGCCGCTCGCGTGGCCCTACAGCCCGTGGGGCTGCGGACATTGCGGCGGCCGTCAGCCTCGGCGCCACTGGTGCCCACGTGGCGCCGCCGCGCCAGCCTGCGAAGCATTTTCCGGTAGGGCCGCGGCTCTGGCCACAGCTCCCACGCCCGAAGAGCCAGGAGGGAAAGCCGTGCCTCATTGGAAAGCTCTTTGGCAGCCGCTCGCATGGCTCCACAGCCCGTGGGGCTGCGGGCTTTGCGGCGGCCGTCAGCCTCAGCGCCACCTGCGCCCACCTGGCGCCGCCGCGCCAGTCCCCGAAGCATTTTCCGGTAGGGCCGCGGCTCTGGCCACAGCTCCCACGCCCGAAGAGCCAGGAGGGAAAGCCGTGCCTTGTTGGAAAGCTCTTTGGCAGCCGCTCGCGTGGCCCCACAGCCCGTGGGGCTGCGGGCTTTGCGGCGGCCGTCAGCCTCGGTGCCACTGGTGCCCACCTGGCGCCGCCGCGACAGCCCCCGAAGCATTTTCCGGTAGGGCCGCGGCTCTGTCCACAGCTCCCACGCCCGAAGAGCCAGGAGGGAAAGCCGTGCCTCGTTGGAAAGCTCTTTGGCAGCCGCTCGCGTGGCCCCACAGCCCGTGGGGCTGCGGGCTTTGCGGAGGCCGTCAGCCCTGGCGCCACCGTCGCTCACGTGGCGCCGCCGCGCCAGCCTGCGAAGCATTTTCCGGTAGGGCTGCGGCTCTGGCCACAGCTCCCATGCCCGAAGAGCCAGGAGGGAAAGCCGTGCCTTGTTGGAAAGCTCTTTGGCAGCCGCTCGCGTGGCCCCACAGCCCGTGGGGCTGCGGGCTTTGCGGCGGCCGTCAGCCTCGGCACCACCGACGCCCGCGTGGCGCTGCCGCACCAGCCTGCAAAGCATTTTCCGGTAGGGCTGCGGCTCTGGCCACAGCTCCCATGCCCGAAGAGCCAGGAGGGAAAGCCGTGCCTCGTTGGAAAGCTCTTTGGCAGCCGCTCGCGTGGCCCCACAGCCCGTGGGGCTGCGGGCTTTGCGGCGGCCGTCAGCCTCGGCGCCACTGCTGTCCACCTGGCGCCGCCGCGCCAGCCTGCGAAGCATTTTCCGGTAGGGCCGCGGCTCTGGCGACAGCTCCCATGCCCGAAGAGCCAGGAGGGAAAGCCGTGCCTCGTTGGAAAGCTCTTTGGCAGCCGCTCGCGTGGCCCTACAGCCCGTGGGGCTGCGGGCTTTCCGGCGGCCGTCAGCCTCGGCGCCACCGGCGCCCACCTGGCGCCGCCGCGCCAGACTGCGAAGCATTTTCCGGTAGGGCCGCGGCTCTGGCCACAGCTCCCACGCCCGAAGAGCCAGGAGGGAAAGCCATGCCTCGTTGGAAAGCTCTTTGGCAGCCGCTCGCGTGGCCCCACAGCCCGTGGGGCTGTGGGCTTTCCGGCGGACGACAGCCACGGCGCCACCTGCGCCCACCTGGCGCCGCCGCACCAGCCCCCGAAGCATTTTCCGGTAGGGCTGCGGCTCTGGCCACAGCTCCCACGCCCGAAGAGCCAGGAGGGAAAGCCGTGCCTTGTTGGAAAGCTCTTTGGCAGCCGCTCGCGTGGCCCCACAGCCCGTGGGGTTGTGGGCTTTGCGGCGGCCGTCAGCCTCGGCGCCACCGGCGCCCACGTGACGCCGCCGCGCCAGCCTGCGAAGCATTTTCCGGTAGGGCCGCGGCTCTGGCCACAGCTCCCACGCCCGAAGAGCCAGGAGGGAAAGCCGTGCCTCGTTGGAAAGCTCTTTGGCAGCCGCTCGCGTGGCCCCACAGCCCGTGGGGCTGCGGGCTTTGCGGCGGCCATCAGCCTTGGCGCCACCGGCGCCCACCTGTCGCCGCCGCGCCAGCCTGCGAAGCATTTTCCGGTAGGGCCGCGGCTCTGGCCACAGCTCCCACGCCCGAAGAGCCAGGAGGGAAAGCCGTGCCTTGTTGGAAAGCTCTTTGGCAGCCGCTCGCGTGGCCCCACAGCCCGTGGGGCTGCGGCCTTTGCGGAGGCCGTCAGCCCTGGCGCCACCGTCGCTCACGTGGCGCCGCCGCGCCAGCCTGCGAAGCATTTTCCGGTAGGGCCGCGGCTCTGGCCACAGCTCCCACGCCCGAAGAGCCAGGAGGGAAAGCCGTGACTCCTTGGAAAGCTCTTTGGCAGCCGCTCGCGTGGCCCCACAGCCCGTGGGGCTGCGGGCTTTCCGGCGGCCGTCAGCCTCGGCACCACCGACGCCCGCGTGGCGCTGCCGCACCAGCCTGCAAAGCATTTTCCGGTAGGGCTGCGGCTCTGGCCACAGCTCCCATGCCCGAAGAGCCAGGAGGGAAAGCCGTGCCTCGTTGGAAAGCTCTTTGGCAGCCGCTCGCGTGGCCCCACAGCCCGTGGGGCTGCGGGCTTTGCGGCGGCCGTCAGCCTCGGCGCCACTGCTGTCCACCTGGCGCCGCCGCGCCAGCCTGCGAAGCATTTTCCGGTAGGGCCGCGGCTCTGGCCACAGCTCCCACGCCCGAAGAGCCAGGAGGGAAAGCCGTGCCTCGTTGGAAAGCTCTTTGGAAGCCGCTCGCGTGGCCCCACAGCTCGTGGGGCTGCGGGCTTTCCGGCGGCCGTCAGCCTCGGCGCCACCGGCGCCTACGTAGCGCTGCCACACCAGCCTGCGAAGCATTTTCCGGTAGGGCCGCGGCTCTGGCCACAGCTCCCACGCCCGAAGAGCCAGGAGGGAAAGCCGTGCCTCGTTGGAAAGCTCTTTGGCAGCCTCTCGCGTGGCCCCACAGCCCGTGGGGCTGCAGGCTTTCCGGCGGCCGTCAGCCTCACCGCCACCGGCGCCCACGTGGCGTAGCCGCGCCAGCCTGCGAAGCATTTTCCGGTAGGGCCGCGGCTCTGGCCACAGCTCCCATGCCCGAAGAGCCAGGAGGGAAAGACGTGCCTCCTTGGAAAGCTCTTTGGCAGCCCCTCGCGTGGCCCCACAGCCCGTGGGGCTGCGGGCTTTGCGGCGGCCGTCAGCCTCGGTGCCACCGGCGCCCACCTGGCGCCGCCGCGCCAGTCCCTGAAGCATTTTCCGGTAGGGCCGCGGCTCTGGCCACAGCTCCCACGCCCGAAGAGCCAGGAGGGAAAGCCGTGCCTCGTTGGAAAGCTCTTTGGCAGCCGCTCGCGTGGCCCTACAGCCCGTGGGGCTGCGGACATTGCGGCGGCCGTCAGCCTCGGCGCCACTGGTGCCCACGTGGCGCCGCCGCGCCAGCCTGCGAAGCATTTTCCGGTAGGGCCGCGGCTCTGGCCACAGCTCCCACGCCCGAAGAGCCAGGAGGGAAAGCCGTGCCTCATTGGAAAGCTCTTTGGCAGCCGCTCGCATGGCTCCACAGCCCGTGGGGCTGCGGGCTTTGCGGCGGCCGTCAGCCTCAGCGCCACCTGCGCCCACCTGGCGCCGCCGCGCCAGTCCCCGAAGCATTTTCCGGTAGGGCCGCGGCTCTGGCCACAGCTCCCACGCCCGAAGAGCCAGGAGGGAAAGCCGTGCCTTGTTGGAAAGCTCTTTGGCAGCCGCTCGCGTGGCCCCACAGCCCGTGGGGCTGCGGGCTTTGCGGCGGCCGTCAGCCTCGGTGCCACTGGTGCCCACCTGGCGCCGCCGCGACAGCCCCCGAAGCATTTTCCGGTAGGGCCGCGGCTCTGGCCACAGCTCCCACGCCCGAAGAGCCAGGAGGGAAAGCCGTGCCTCGTTGGAAAGCTCTTTGGCAGCCGCTCGCGTGGCCCCACAGCCCGTGGGGCTGCGGGCTTTGCGGAGGCCGTCAGCCCTGGCGCCACCGTCGCTCACGTGGCGCCGCCGCGCCAGCCTGCGAAGCATTTTCCGGTAGGGCTGCGGCTCTGGCCACAGCTCCCATGCCCGAAGAGCCAGGAGGGAAAGCCGTGCCTTGTTGGAAAGCTCTTTGGCAGCCGCTCGCGTGGCCCCACAGCCCGTGGGGCTGCGGGCTTTGCGGCGGCCGTCAGCCTCGGCACCACCGACGCCCGCGTGGCGCTGCCGCACCAGCCTGCAAAGCATTTTCCGGTAGGGCTGCGGCTCTGGCCACAGCTCCCATGCCCGAAGAGCCAGGAGGGAAAGCCGTGCCTCGTTGGAAAGCTCTTTGGCAGCCGCTCGCGTGGCCCCACAGCCCGTGGGGCTGCGGGCTTTGCGGCGGCCGTCAGCCTCGGCGCCACTGCTGTCCACCTGGCGCCGCCGCGCCAGCCTGCGAAGCATTTTCCGGTAGGGCCGCGGCTCTGGCGACAGCTCCCATGCCCGAAGAGCCAGGAGGGAAAGCCGTGCCTCGTTGGAAAGCTCTTTGGCAGCCCCTCGCGTGGCCCTACAGCCCGTGGGGCTGCGGGCTTTCCGGCGGCCGTCAGCCTCGGCGCCACCGGCGCCCACCTGGCGCCGCCGCGCCAGTCCCTGAAACATTTTCCGGTAGGGCCGCGGCTCTGGCCACAGCTCCCACGCCCGAAGAGCCAGTAGGGAAAGCCATGCCTCGTTGGAAAGCTCTTTGGCAGCCGCTCGCGTGGCCCCACAGCCCGTGGGGCTGCGGGCTTTGCGGCGGCCGTCAGCCTCGGCAACACCGGCGCCCACCTGGCGCCGCCGCGCCAGCCTGCGAAGCATTTTCCGGTAGGGCCGTGGCTCTATTTCTCTAATTCTCTCTAATTCTCGGGATGCGTTAAAAAAATGGGAAAACCTGTAACTGCGGGCGTGAGGCGTCGGGACAGACCGAAATCTCTCATTTATACGTAAGGAATGTGTGTATTGAGAAATAATATTCGTTGGTGGGTGTGAAATAAATTCAAAATAAAAACCTCCGTCTCTGAGGACTCGCTGATTCTGTGCTTCTGCGTTATACAAAAGGTCCCAGAATATAAAAGTACTTAAAAAATGCATTTACAGAAAGGTTTTAGTGTCAGAACAGACGGGTGAGCCGGCGGCCTGCGCGGACGTACGTGTTTAGGCAGATTCTCCGCGTAAGAGTGAACAGAAAACACAAATTACAGATATAACGTTTGTGTAAAATACAGATACAGCGTTTGTGTAAAATATAGATGTAACGTTTGTGTAAAATACAGATATAATATATGTATAAAACACAGATTAACGTTTGTGTAAAATACAGATATAATATATGTATAAAACACAGATTAACGTTTGTGTAAAGGGCGGCGCGACTGCGGGGGCCGGGGCTGCAGCTGGGCTCGTACAGCCGGAAAGGAAAACAAAAAAAAAATGGGGAAAAAACCCCCATAATTCATGCGGGAAAAGGCCCAAATCCCCGATTCTCCCGTTCCGGCGGTCGAGGCCCCCCCCCGCCCCCCCCCCCTCCGGCCCCGCCGCCCCGCGCGGGGCGATGCCGCGTCCCCGGGGCTGGTTGCGGGGGGCAAGGCCGCGCTGGGCGGGTCCGGGGCGCGGCGGCGGCGGCTGCAGAGAGGCCGCGGGGCCCGGCGGCACTGAGGGGCCGCGGGCGGCGGCGGCGCGTGGGAGCGGCGGGACCGAGGGCGGGTCCTGCGGGGGGGGGGGGGCGGGGGGAGCGGCGCGTGCGCTGTGGCCCCGCCTCCCGCCCTCCCCGGCCCCGCCCCCGGCAGCCCCGGCCACGCCCCCCGCGCCCCTCGGCCCCGCCCCTCGGCTCCACAGCTCGTGCGCATGCGCGGCTTCGCGGCTGCCCGGTCCGGCGCCTGTCCCGAGAGAGCGGCGGCTGGAGGCCGAACCGGGACCGCCGGGGCACCGGCGAGCTCCGCGCCGCCTGGAGCGGCATCGGTGCCGCCCGCCCGGCCCCGAGAGCGGCCGTCGGCCCTCCAGTAATCGGCTCTTAACGCGTTAACGCGCCCCCGGCGGTGCCCGGCAGTTTTCCGGGCGTCCATCTCCATGGCCCCGCGGTCCTCAAGGACCCCGGAAGTGCCCCCTCAGTCAGCCGACGCGCGTCTCTATCGCACTTTAGTTCTCCAGGGGTCCCTTCAGTCAGCCGACGCGCGTCTCTATGGCAGTTTAGTCCTCCGGGAACCCGGAAGTGCCCCCTCAGTCAGCCGACGCGCGTCTCTATGGCACTTTAGTCCTCCAGGGGTCCCTTCAGTCAGCCGACACGCGTCTCTATGGCAGTTTAGTCCTCCAGGGGTCCCTTCAGTCAGCCGACGCGCATCTCTATGGCACTTTAGTCCTCCAGGACCCCGGAAGTGCCCCCTCAGTCAGCCGACGCGCGTCTCTATGGCACTTTAGTCCTCCAGAAACCCGGAAGTGCCCTCTCAGTCAGCCGACGCGCGTCTCTATGGCACTTTAGTCCTCCAGAAACCCGGAAGTGCCCCCTCAGTCAGCCGACGCGCGTCTCTATGGCAGTTTAGTCCTCCAGAAACTCGGAAGTGCCCCCTCAGTCAGCCGGCACGCGTCTCTATGGCAGTTTAGTCCTCCAGGGGCCCCCTCAGGCAGCCGACGCGCGTCTCTATGGCAGTTTAGTCCTCCAGGGGCCCCCTCAGGCAGCCGACGCGCGTCTCCGTGGTACTTTAGTCCTCCGGGAGCCCGGAAATGCCCATCAGTCTTCTGGGAATCCCATGATTCCAGCACTCTTCCCAGACCGCAAAGCGCGATGAACAGTTAACCACAAAAATATCCGAAGATCGCAAAAACAAAGCGACCCCTGTGGAACTCTCTTCTCCACAGCAACGACTGGACAGAAATCAACCCAAGGCGGTGAGAGAATCACCAGAGGCGAGTCACAAAGGGACAGAAAAAGGGGTGGTGCTTCGCCTGCGGGGAACTTAAGGCAGGGGAAAAGCAGCTGCTGCTCCTGCGGCCGCCTTCGCGTCTCCTGGGGGTCGGCCCTGCCCCTTTCCCAGGGGACTGTGGGAAGGGCGGTGGGCGGGGCCCGAGGGCGGTGGGCGGGGCCCGGGGTACGTGAGCCCCCGCCCGGGCTCAGGAGCTCGTTCTGCTGCTGGGCCCCGGGGGGTCGGTGCTCTGCTGGGCCTTCGGTTGGCGGCAGCTCTGGGGCGGGCTCAGCTGTCTGGGGAGGCGCGTTTTGGCGTTTCGGGGGGCGGGGGTGAGAAGGGCTGAGCTGAGGCCTTCGGGAGCAGTAAACCTCCAGCCGCCTGTACGGCAGAAAGTTGGCTGGTCTGCTGCTTTTTTGTTTCCTTTTTCTCAGGTCAGTGACTTCGTGATGCGTGTTTGGGGGGTGCCCGGATGGTTTAACAGCGTGCTTTGCTTTGCTTTGTTCTAGGAGCACCGCGTTTTCCTAGAATTCCTGACTTCTTTGAAGATGGAACTGTGGGTTTTTCACCGGTTTTGCAGTAGGCTGTGTGAATTGCTGATATTGTTTCTCTTAATTGGGCTGACGACGAGATTATCTTGTAGGGGTTACGGCGAGCGTTTTGTATGCGGCTGCATATGGCACTAGCGTTTCTCAAGAAAGCAGCAGGGACGTAAGGCGTAGCGTCGCTCAGGGTGTGGCGTGGCTCGTCACCTTCCCCCATTGCCCGCGGAGTGCCACGGTGTCCCTCGCGTGTTTGCAGCTGGCAGCAAACTGGGTTCGTCAGTCTCTGTCGTGTCGGTTTTGCCTTTGGATCTGGGTGTCGACGGGGTCCGGTCTGTTCTAGTCTCTTGCAGTTGAGGCGAGCTGGACGGTGTGGAGGAGGAGCGCGGGACTGGTGATGTCGCGGAAACGCAATGGTAATTTTGTGTTTGTTGGTATCGTCGGTGCCATAAATAATTGTTGCGGCAGCCTCCGACTCTGGAATCGACGCGACGCAGGTGAGCGGATTGCCGTGGCACCTCTGAGGACGAGGGTGTTGTGGAAGAGGTTGACATCTACTGTCATGGCGGTCGCTGCTGGAGCTGTGCATTCTCTTTGTTTTGCCGATGAAGAGGAACGTGGTGACTGCAGGAACGCCTCAGTTAGCTGTTTGTTGTGGGTTTTTTTCGTCAAGGATGAATTCAGGCCACTGGCCCTCCGAAAGCGAAGTAGAGGGACAGGCGCTGGAGGGGGCCAAGGTTGGCAGTTTCAGGGAGGAGTTTTCAAGTCAGGGTAGAGCAGAGGCGTATCCAGGAGCAGTGTCCTCTGCGCAGGTAAAGGGGGCGGGTTACTCTTCAGCACAAAGGTAGCGTGTGCTGGGCAGGGCAGTTCTGGCCCGCGTCTGTTGTGTTGTTTGTGTGGTGTGTTTTCTGTGTCTTAAACCTTCCTTGGGACTCAGTGTCCTCTTTCCACTTGAGGAGCGCGGTCTGTACTTCAGGCACCATCCCTAGAGCCTCGAATGCCTGTCCCCATTGGCATTGCCCCAGTCGGGGGCTGCTTTTCTTGCATCATAAGCTTAAAGCGTGGCTGGGTCTTTAGAAACTCGGAAGTTTCTGGACGGTCCTCATCTGCGGCGTTGTTCCTGGCTGCGGGAGCAGCCCTGTTCTCTAGCCACCCCTTTTCAGTGACTGCGACTTCTTCCCTGCATCCTTAAGTTCTTCGGTCTTGAAGACCGGCTTCCCGCGCATACACCTCCTCAGTCTGAGAGTCACTCGTTGTCCCGGGCCGTTGCGTTGTCGTCATTTCCTGGGCTTTCCCTCGAGCCTTCTCACGTCACCGCCATGGGCCCGCAGGTCTTCTTGCCTGACAATCCCTTACGTCGTCGGGGTGTCATCCTTCTTGCTGGGAGTTTTCTCTGATCCGCGAGGTGCGTTGTTTGTGGCGTTGTGTGTAGCGTTGGTCTGTGCTTGTGCGTGTTGGGCTCGAAGCTGCTCTGCCCGGTCGCGTAGAGTCAGGGGCAGGGGGAAGAGCAGCAGGACTCTATGGGTAATACGTTGACGTAACGAGACTGTTGAGGCCAAGGTGGCACAGTCAACTCCCATCAAGGAGCCACCAGCAGGTGGTGTGGGCAGCTCTTTAATTAAGGGGTTTTTTGGGATGAGCAGAGCTGTGTGGGAGGGGCTGTTCCGCAGTAGTGACGCAGACTGCGTCTCCGAGATGTTAAAGCCGCTTTGTGTGGGGTGTCATGTTTGTGTAGTTTGGTTTCTTTTTGATGTCAGGCGGCAATTGTACTCCAGATGGTATTTCTAAGTCAAAAGACGACCTTTTCCGGAGGGGGTGTGTGGGGTGTCACACTGGGTCCCCCCCAAAAATGCCTGAAAATTCATGGGGGGAATGTGTGTTTAAAAATAGAATAAAACCTGTCTATATGGGCGTGAGGCATTGAAATAAAGAAGATTTTCTCATTTTTACAGATATTGTAAAATATGAGTTTATGTGTATAAACTCGTTTTTGTTCTAGCTACTGAGATGTTAATTAGGGTGCTTTATGCAGGTTCAGGAAACACGTGACTTGTAATTCCATGCTTTTTTGTTGCTTTCTGTATTTTGGGACGCAAGTAGCGCTGTGGTGTAAAAAGTCAAAGCGAGATTATCAATATGACTTTAAATTGCCAGCAGTTTACAATAAATAACTTATTTCACAGGGGAAGATGTTTTTGAGGAAGTTTTCTCCTAGAATCTGGTTCTGTTTTGTTATTCGCTCCCATCCAGAAAGGGGTTCTGGCAGAAGGTCGTTAGTGCACACGCTCTCGCTAGAAATGAGGAACGACCCCGTAGTAACAGATTGTGTCTGGGTTTGCATTTTTTTTGTTTTGAAGGACACTCAAGTACATAAATTTTAATAATAATGTTACCATTGCATTGAATAAGCCACTTTCCCGTAGAGATAAGTCTGATGTTTATTTTTTTTCTGTCTCACCTCTCTCTAACTGCTCCCCTGGACACACCGTTGATGCAATGGGAGGAGCAGATGATGCTTTTTCTAGCAAGGGTCGCTCTCACTCTTCACTACTTGTTAGATGGTAAAATTAAAGCAAATAACAACACCTGCTGCCCCTTCAGCTGCTTTTATGCTTCTGGGGGGCGGCCCCACCCTTTACCCAGGGGATTGTGGGAAAGGTGGTGGGCGGGGCCCGGGGTACATGAGCCACAGCTTCGGGTCAGGAGCTCGTTCTGCTGCTGGTCTTCTCCGGGGTCAGAGCTCTGGAGCTCCTTCGGTGTTGTCTTGGAGCTCGTGTGGCCGTTCGGGAAGGCTTGTTTTGGCGTTTGAACTAGCGTAGGTGAGACATCAGAGGTGAGACTCCTCAATGGAAGGGTGGTTGCCACAGAAAGTGGAGTTGTATGTTATCTTTTTTCTTTTTTTTTTCCCCCCCATATCTTTAGTTTCGTAGGGAGCATTTAGTTTGTTTAAATGGTTTAATAGTATGCGTCTCTTCTTTTTTTTCTTGCTTATGGCAGGTGGTGTGTGTTTTACTATAATTTCTGACTTCACTGAAGATAAAATGTTGTATTTTTTTCCAATTTTGATGTATGCTACGTTAGTTGGTGTTTTTGTTAGTCTTAATTGGGTGCGTTATGAGATACTGGAGCAGGATTTAGGGCAAGCGTTTTGTAGGTATCTATATATTGAGTTTGTTTTGAGAAAGCAGCAGGGATGTAACAGTAGGGATGGCTCATCATTTCCCCCCAGAGCACACAGGGCATCACGGTGGCCCTGAAGCTCTTGCAGGAGGCTACCGGTAGGTTCTGTAACTGTTTTCCTGGCTTTCCGGGTCTGTAGCAGAGCCCGGAGTCTCTGTGAAGGCAGAAGACGGGAGGTGTCTGCCACACACAGGGCTCAGAAGAGCAGGTCCCGAGGAGCGGTTGGAAAATCAGGGGCAGGAGTTGTGGGGGGGCAGTGGGTCTCCTTCCCTGACGGCTCAGGAGAAGGGAGGGAGTCTCTAAAGTTTTGGCATTAGGGGATGGCTGGGCAAGGGAGGCGGGTTCATGTGTCTTTCTCAAGCCAGTCTTGTAGTTGGGTTTGGTTGTCGATGGTGTCTGGTCTGCTCTAGGCTCTCGCATTTGAGGCAAGACAGATGGTATCGAGGAGGAGCACGGGACTGGTGGGTTGGCAGAAGCGCGGTGGTCATGTTGTGTTTCTTGGTATCTTAGGTGCTGTGAATAACCGTCGCTGCAGCATCCCACTCTAGAATCGGCGCGGGGCAGGCAATCAGACTGCGTCAGCGTTCAGGAGGCTTAAGGGGTTTTGTGGAGGAGGTCGGCATCTCCCCTCGGGGCACTTATTGCTGGTGTTGGGGCTGCTCTTGCGATGACTTTTCCTTTTCCTTTTGCAGAGGAAGAGGAGTAAGCCGGTGACCGCAGGAACGTATCGGATGGTTGTGTCTTGTGGACTATGTCGAGGATGGAATCAGATGCTAGCCCTCCAAAAGCTAAGTTGAGAGACCAGCACCGGAGAGGGGCGGAGGCTGACAACTGTGTAATGGGGTCTTTGATGTTAGTGTAGGGGGGAGGGCTGTTCTGGGGCACAGTCTCCTTTGGGCAGGTAAATGACGTAGCTTACTGTCCGGTGTGATGTGAACGCAACCTGGGCAGGGCAGTTCCAGCCTGTGTGTGTTGTCGTGTCGTTCGTGTGGTCTGTGTTTTGCATCCTAGACCCTTTTTCTGGGTCTCGAGATCATCTTGAAGCTCCAGGAGCACGGAACGTGCATCGGGCGCCATCCTTATGGTGTCGAACGCCTGCACCCGTGGGCGTAGCACCAACCGTCTGCCTCTCTTCTTGCATTAGCATCTTAAAGCGTGCATCGGTCTTGCATCTTGGAACTTTCCGGATGGCCCACTTCAGCGACTGGGGCTTCTTCCCTGTGTCGTTACGCTCTTAGGTCTTGAAGCTGGGCTTCCTATGCGTCCATCTTGTCAGGCTCGACAGTCCCTCCTCAGGAACTGTGAAGTTCTACACTTGGTTTCAGGGGGTTCTGTGGAGCCTCTTCACATCGTCGCCATCACAGTGCCGCAGGTCGTCTTGCCCGACGGTGACTTTGGTCCCGGTGTCATCCCTCTTGCTGAGAGTTTTCTCTCATCCTTGAGGCGCGTCGTTTGTCGTGTTCTGTGTGGCGTCAGTCTGTGTGTGTCTGGCTCGGGGCTGCCCTGCCCGGGTGCGTAGCGTCCAGGGTAGGCAGAATCACGACGGCAGTCTGTAGTGAATATGAGGATCTGTCTAGACCCGGGCACAGGTTGCTCAGTCGTCTCGACTTGATTAGCTCTCGAGAGGCTGCGTGGACGGGTGTTTCATTAGCGGGCGCTGGCACAAGCGCAGCCAAGTTGGAGAGGGTGTTCGTGGCCAGTGAAGGGGACAGTATCTCAAAGATGGTAAGCCTGCGTTGTGTGGGGTGTAACGTTTGCAGGCGTCTCTTCTCTGGATGACAGGCTGTAGTTGGACTTATGTGAACAGGGTTCTTCAGTAGAAACAAGACCTTTGGAGTTAAGCTACTGCTCCGCATTGGGTAATGTTTGATGTTGTGTTGCTTTTTTTTCAGGTGCAGAGAGATGAGGTGGCCGGGGATACGCAGGGGAGCTGATGGGAGCGCAGGACGAAGGTGGCTGAGCCCGAGGTATTAAAGGGAAGATGTGACCGGCGGCTCCATGAATACATTTGGCCATTTCTTCTTTTTTTCGTGTGAATGTGAGGTTACGTAGCCATGTGTGGAAGTGCTGGTCTGAGGTACAACAGAACCGGTGTTGTTTGCAGTCACGTCACTTTGCAGGTAAGTCTCTTCCAATGAACTGAACTCTCTGAAGGTAATGACGTATTTTTCAGGTAGTATCTGCCTTCAGAGCGCCAAGAACTTATATTTACACTTAATGCGAAGGGATGCCGTGCAGAGAGGCTCTTGCTTATACTTATTCCTATAACAGCACAGCGCAGCTGACTTTTATATATGCCCCGTCGGAGGGTCGGAAGCAGAAAAGCGTAGAGGGGTTGCACCCATGGTGAAGAGTAGACGGGACCGGTGACCCGAATCTGACTGATGGGGTATCGCATCCCATCCTCATCACCCTCAGTATAAAAGCGGGGGGATCGAAGGGGTCGGTACCTGTCGTCTGGCCTTTGAGGACTCCTCTGTCTGGTCATTGTCCTTTGACGCCGATCCGTGCATTTATGCAACCAGGTCCGGAATCTGATTCCAGTCTGTCGCCGAGTCTGGTCCCGGACTTTACCCGTGCCAGCGGGTGAGGCGATGGTCATCTTGGGAGCTCCATGCCGGGTTGTGTGTATATATTTTCTCTCTGCTACTGTTTTCCTGTTATTCTTGTCTTTCCTCGGTACTACTTTTCTGTTTATATTTCGTTAGAGTTCAGTTTCTCTTTCAGTTCCTAAGTCTCCCTCACATTGTTTTCTCCCTCAGGAGAGAAGTTAAAAGAGAGCATCTGTCGTTTCATTTAATGCCCAGCCTAAGCCATGACAGCAATGACAGAAGGGGCACCGGAGCGGACTCGGCTGAGGAGAGCGGTGGTCGGAAGGGTTGGTTCTTTCTCAGCCGCTGTATTACAGGCGGCGCACAAGCCTCTGCTTGCGCTCTGTCCGTCCTTCCTATCCAGAACGTGGTTCTGGCAGAAGTCGGGTAATACGTGTCGTCTTGCTAGAAGTGACATATGACCCCCCCCAGCATTGTGGGTTTTCTTTCACAAGGAAACTAAAGGACATCGAGTCTTGATTAAAAACGTGGTTATCGGGCCTAATGGTCTACTTGCCTATGGAGGTTAGGATGATGTCTTTCTCTTTATGTCTACGCCCTGCAGAAGTTTAAGTTTACGTACCTACCGGGCCCCGTTGCTGACACAATTGACGTAGTTGTAATAAAAGAGCACGTATTGTCCGTTCCTCTAAGGGTCGCTTTCTCCGTTTTGGTGTTTTGCACGCTGGACTTCTCAGGCCTGTGAGGAAAGGAGCAGCTGCTCCTCTGGCAGGCTCTGTGCCTCCTGGAGGTCAGCCGGGCCCCTTTCCCAGGGGATGGTGGGAAGGGGGGTGGGCAGGGCCCGGGGTATATAACCCACAGCCTCTGCTGGGGCAGCTCATTCTACTGCCAGGCGTCTCCAGGGTCAGAGCTCTGCCTGTCCTTCAGTCGATTGCAGCTTCGGAGGCGGCTCAGCTCCTGGGGTGGAGATGTTATCCCATTTAGAGAACCGCAGGTAGGAAGCTGGAGGTGGCAAGACCTTGGGGACCAGGTGAGGTTTGGCAGCACGTACAGTAGAGAGCGGCCTCATGCGCCGCTTCTCTTCCGTGCGGTTTTTCAGGTGAGTCGCGTGGTAATGAGCATTCGGGGGGGGTGAGATGGTTTAAGGGTATGGTTTTCTCTCTTCCAGGCATGGCGCGTTATCCTGGAATCCCTGGCTGTATTGAAGACGGAACTTTCTTGTTTGTGGTTTTTTTTTTCCCACTAGCTTTGCTGTATCCCAGGTAAGATGCCAATAGAATCTGTCTCAATCGGGCAGGTGATGAGATCACTTTGCAGGGACTGGGTGAGCGTCTTGTCTGCAGCTGTAGATGGAGTTTTCGCATTTCTCAGGAAAGCAGCAGGGCCATAAGGTGTAACGCGTTTCAGGATGTGGGGTACCTTGTCACCTTCCCCCACGGTGCTCAGGGTTTTGCCGTGTCCCTGGAGCCTTTGCGGCTTGTGGCAGGCCCCTGGTGTAGGTCGGGTCAGGGCTTCGCTGACTCTGTGGGTCTGCAGCAGAGCCCGGAGTCCGTGGGAAGACAGAAGATGGGAGGTGGTGGCGGACGCAGGGAGAGGCTGGGAAGAGTGGCTCCCGAGAAGCGTCCAACGCCCGGTGTTTGGGCTGGCAAATAAAGGGTGGGAGCTGTGGGGAAGAAGTGGGGCTCCTTCCCTGGCAGCTCAGGGAGAAGAGAAGGGGTTTCTAAAGCTTTGCCACTGGGGGAGGGCTAGAAAAGGGAGCCGGGTTCATGAGTCGTCCTTGGACAGGTTTTGCAGATGGGTTCGGGTGTCGTCGCAGCCTGGTGTGCTCTAGGCTCTCGCACTTGAGGCAAGACAGATAGTATCGAGGAGGAGCACGGGACTGGTGGTTTGGCAGAAGCGCGGTGGTAATGCTGTGTTTCTTGGTATCTTAGGTGCCGTGAATAACTGTTGCCGCAGCGTCAGATGCTGGAATTGGCGCTGAGCGGGCGAGCAGAATGCCTCGGCGTTCATGAGGCTGAGGGTGTTGTGGAAGAGGTTGGCATCTCCTCTCAGGATGCTTATTGCTGGTGCTGTGGCTGCTTTTGGGATAACTTTTTTTTTTCTTTTCCTTTTGCAGAGGAAGAGGAGGAAGCTGGTGACCACAGGAACGTACTGGATGGCTGTTTTCTGTGGACTGCCTCAAGGATGGATTCGGACCCCTGGCCCTCCAAAAGCTAAGTTGAGAGACTGGCGCCCGAGAGGGGACGAGGTTGAGAATTGCAAAAAGGTGTCTTTGAAGTTGGCGTAGGGGAGAGGTTTGTCCTGGAGCGCAGACTCCTTTAGGCACGTAAGGGACGCGGCTTACTGTTCGGCATTCCCGGGCAGGGTGGTTCCAGCCTGTGTGTGTTGTCGTGTCTTTCGTGTGGTCCGTGTTCTGTGTCTTAGACCTTTCTCGGGTCTCGAGGTCGTCTTTAAGCTCCAGGAGCACGGCATGGCGCCTCAGGCACCATCCCTAGGGTCTCGAACACCTGCACCCGTGGGCATAGCACCGTTTGGCTGCTGGTCTTCTTGCGTTAGAAGCTTAAAGCTCGCATCGGTCTTGCGTCTTGGAAGTTTCCGTATGGCCCGCGTCTACAACTGGGACTTCTTCCCTATGTCATTATGTTCTTAGGTCTTGAAGCCAGGCTTCCCCCGCATACATCTTATCAGTCTTGACAGTCCCTTCTTATCACAGACGATGATGTCCTACGCTCTGTTTCAGGGGCTTCCATAGAGCCTCTTCGCATCACCACCACGGTCTCCAGGTCGTCTTGCCCGACGGTGACTTCCGTCCGGGTGTCATCCTTCTTGCTGAGAGTTTTCTCTCATCCTTGAGGCGCGTGGTTTTTAGCGTTCTGTGTAGTGTCGGTCTGTGCTTGTGTGTGTGTCTGGCTCGGAGCCCCCCTGCCCGGGTGTGTAGAGTCCAGGGCAGGCAGAGTAGTGACGGGAGTCTACGGTTAATACGTGGATCTGTGGAGACCGAGGCAAAGGTTGGGTAGTCGTCTGGAATTAATTGGCTCTCAGTAGGTTGGGTGCGGGGGTGTTTCATTAGTGGGTGTTGGCATAAGCAGAGCCAAGTCGGAGAGGCTGTTCGCAGCCAGTGAAGGACGCAGTATCTCAAAGACATTCGGGCTGCTTTGTGTGGGGTGTAATGTTTGTGGGCTTTTTCTGTGGTGTGTTTTTTTTTGACGGCAGGCTGTAGTTGGATCTAATTGAACAGTGTTCCGAAGTAGAAACAAGACCTTTGGAATTAAGCTATCACTCTGCCATCAGGGTAATGCTTGATTTTTTTTTTTTTCTCTTTTTAGATGCCGAGAGACGAGATGTGCAGGGTGACGCAGGGGAGCCGAGAGGAGCGCTGTACGGAGGTGGCTCGGCATGTGGCGTTAGAGGGAAGATGTGACTGGCGCCTCTATGAATACAATTGGGTGCTTTTTTTTCTCATGTGAATGAAGACAGAAGATAGGAGTCGATGGTGTGGTGGTTTGGCAGAAGCGCAGTGGTAAAGTTGTGTTTCTTGGTCTCTTAGGTGCTGTGAATAACTATCACCGCAGCCTCGGACTCCGGAATCGGCGCGGAGCGGGCGAGCAGAACGCCATGGCCTTCGGGAGGCTGAAGGTGTCGTGGAAGAGGTTGGCGTCTCCTCTCAGGATGCTTATTGCTGGTGCTGTGGCGGCCTCTGGGGTTATTTTTTATTTTCCTTTTGCAGAGGAAGAGGAGGAACCTGGTGACTGCGGAAATGTATCGGATGGCTGGTTTTTGCGGACCGCATCGAAGAAGGATTCAGATGCCTGGCCCTCCAAAAGCTAAGTTGACAGTCAGGCGCCGGAGAGGGGCCGAGGTGGACAATTGCAAAATGGGGTCTTTGACGTTAGCGTAGTGGCGAGGGCTGTCCCGGGGCACAGTCATATTTAGGAAGGTAAAGGATGTTGCTTACTGTTCAGTGTGACGCTAGCGTGTCCCGGGCAGGGCAGTTCCAGCCTGTGCGTGTTGTCATGTCGTTCATGTGGTCTGTGTTGTGTATCTTCGCCCCTTCTTGGGTCTCGAGGTCATCTTTGAGCTCCAGGAGCACGACGTGGGGCCCTGGGCGTCATTCTTAGGGTCTCGAATGCTTGGGCCTGTGGGCGTAGCACCATTCATCTGATGCTCTTTTTGCGTTAGCATCTTAAAGCGTGCATCAATCTTGCCTCTCGGAAGTTTCTGGACGGCCCACTTCCACGTCTGGGAGTTCTTCCCTGCGTCGTTACGTTCTTAGGTCTTGAAGCCAGGCTTCCTGCACGTCCATCTTATCGGGCTCAACAGTCCATTCTTATTCCGTACCATCACGTTCTACAGTTTGCTTCAGGGGGTTCCATAGAGCGTCTTCATGTTGACATCATCACGATCCCACAGATTTTCTTGCACGATGGTGACTTTGGTCCCCGTGTCATCTTTCTTGCTGAGAGTTTTCTCTCATCTTTGAGGCGTGTCGTTCGTAGCGTTCCGTGTAGTGTCTGTCTGTAACCGTGAGTGTTTGGCTCGGGGCTGCCCTGCCCGGGCGCGTAGTGTCCAGGGTGGGCGGAGTCGTGTGGAGAGTCTGTATGTAGTACATGAATCCCTGTAGGTCGGGGCAAAGGTGTTAGAGTCATCTCAGGGTAGCCATCGGGAGGCTGTGTAGACACCTCTTCTGTTTTGTTTGGGAAGAGCAGAGGCATGTTGGGAAGGCAACACAGCAGCAGTGAAGAAGAGTTCATGTGGAAGAGGGTATGGCTGGTTTTGGTGCGGATTTTTTTTTTGTAACTTTCTTTGTGTACGGTTGTATTTGGACCTTAGATGGTATTTGTGAAAAGGTGCAAGACTTTTTGTTGTTATGACTCTATTGCTCTGCCTCAGGGTGATTTCTCTGATGTCGTTCTTGCAGATGCAGCGGGACAAGCTTGGCGGGGCAGTGTAGAGGAGGAGAGCGACGTAAGAAGGTGGGTCAGCACGTGGTGTTAGAGAGAAGATGTGGCTCTGAGTACTGTATGTATTGGTTCTTTCCAATTTGAAGTTTTGAAGCAATGAATGAT
The DNA here is from genome assembly GCF_964199755.1 of Larus michahellis. Lineage (NCBI taxonomy): Eukaryota > Metazoa > Chordata > Aves > Charadriiformes > Laridae > Larus > Larus michahellis. The sequence continues at coordinate 792,020 of NW_027436004.1, forward strand.
GTGGGATGTGGGGATGGGGATGAGTCAGTCAAGGTCAGCAGGGGCGGGTGGGCTGAAGTATCACATCTGCCTCAGAGGGAGCAACTTTCAAGTTGTAAAGCAACCCGTGTCGGTTGGGTTTTATGGGTGGTTTGCGAGCCTTCAGGTTGCACGCCTCGGGGGAGGACGGGCGGGCAAGGTGAGGGAGCGGGAGATGAGAATTTGGTAGGGTTTTGGGCGGTATCTCGGTGTGCGTTTCTTCGGTTGGTGTGACACGCAGGGTCAGAGGGGTGATGCTGCACGCCCACTGAGTAGTCCCAGCGAGTGAGGCAGTTGTGGACACGTTGGGGAGCTCAGGGGAGTGTTTGTCTTTGGTTTTGCAGGCGCCGCAGGCATCCGGAGCCGGACGAGCGTTGGAGGTGAGCTGGGTAGCAGAGAGGTAGCGCATGGGGGTGGTGGTTTCCCGTAAGCTCAACAGGAATATTGTGTGTCTTAGGTGTTTTAGGTGCCAGAACCAGAGAGTGCCACGAAGTCCGAATCCGGAATCCATGCGGAGCAGGTGAGCAGGAGGGTATGGCGCGTGTGATGCGGGGGATATTGCAGTACAACTTAGTGTTGACCGACGCGATGGTGCCTGATGGCACCATTTTGTGCAAATCGGGATTACGTTGCTCAGGAACTTCCTTGACTGCCATTTGAGATGGTCTTGCGTCGTACGCTTAAGAACTTGGTTCCGTACTGTGTTCTTGTATATTTGCAATAGTATTGCTCCGCCTCACTCAGTATCGGTTTCGCATCGTGTTGCCCCGTCACGCTCTTGACTGCTCTGTGATCTATTCTGGCATCGTACCACACCGTGTTGCGTGTTTTTTTTCTTTTAATCCGTTGTTCTTTGACTGTGTAATGCCTTGTACCGCCCTCTATTGCGTTACGTCTCGCGTTATATTGCCCCGTCGTAGCCTTGACTGCCTTCTGATCTGTTCGGGCCTCGTACCACACTGTATTGCGGGTTTTTTTAATCGGTTGTTCTTCATTTGGGGTTGTTCTTCGTTTGGCTTTCTAATGCCTTGTACCGCCCTGTATCGTGTAACATCTCGCATTATATTGCCCCGTCATAGTCTTGACTGCCTTCTGATCTACTCTGGCCTCGCACCGCACTGTATTGTGTGGTTTTTAATGGGTTCTTCTTTATTTGCCTGTGTAATGCCTTGTACTGCCCTGTATTGTGTTACTTCTCGCGTTATAGTGCGCTGTCATTGTCTTGACTGCCTTCTGATCTTTTCTGGTATTACAGTTGAACGTATGCTGGGTTTCTTAATGGGTTGTTCATTTGGCTGCATGTTGCCTTGGTATGGTGTTGCATCTTGCATTGTATTGCCCTGTCACTGTCTCGACGGTCGTTTTACACCTTCCGTCCTAGGACCGCGCTGTGTTGTGAGTTCTTTCATGGGGTGGTTGTTTCCTTGACTGTGTCGCCTGGTAGGGCCCCGTATCGCGTTACGTCTTGCCTTGTATTGCTCTGTCATTGTGGTGACCGACATCTGATATAGTCTACCATTGCGTGGCACTGTACCGTCAATTCTTTCATTGTCTGCTCTGCATTTGATTGTACGTTGCCTTGTACTGCCCTGTGTAAGGTTAGATCTTGCATGGTGTTGCCCTGTCGTTGTCTTGCCAGTTATTTTAGAGTCTCTGGCACTGTATTGTGCAGTTTTTAACCGGTTGTTCTGTATTTGACCGCTGTTGGGATGTCACCCCCCTTTTTCCCCCGGGCTGCTGCTCGAGCTATAACGACCAGGAGGAGTCGCTACGAGTGGCACTTGAACTTTGTGGGATGGCTGGCACCAGAGTCAAGACACTGTGAGTCAGTTAGCTTGCTATAGACCTAGCGGACAGACCAAGAGCCCTTGGAGCTTTCTTGCAAGGCAGCGGCCTGTTCACCAGCATTTCCCGGGGACGCTCACTTAAGGTTCTGCTCCTCGAGGCTGAGAGAAGCCTTGCCACAACAGATTCTGGGTCAGTGACTAACAGCATGCCAGACTTTGCCATCTTGGCTGAGCGATACCAAGGGTTTGATCACGCAGATATGATCCTTTAGAGGTGAACCGTTGCCCAAGTCCGGGGCGAGGGTGGGATCCAGCCGCACCTAGACTCCTCTCGGAGAAGGAGCTTAGAAAGCAAGGGGGTCCTTTCCGAGCCTCGTGACTCAAGGGGAGGGTCTCCCTGACAGCTCGTCTGACCCTGGCCCCAAGGCAGTAAATGACCCGGGGTGCGTGGCTGTGCAGTCTGGTAAAGTGCCATCACGTGCGCTGCTACCTTTGGTGAATCACTGTTGTTATGTTTGTAAATGTTTCTCTGCCTCTCTCTTAGGAGTGAATTTTATCACTGCACCTGCCACAACTGCATATGTCCTGTGTTACGTCTTGCGTTGTATTGCCCCGTCGTCTTGACGGTCACGTTAGAGAATCTGTCCTAGGTCTGGACTGTAGTGTGATGTCTCTCATGGGTTCTGATGTGGCTGCGTATTGCCTTGTCCGGCCCCGTATGGTGTTACGTCTTCCATTGTATTGCTCTGTTGTTGTCTTGATTGTCATCTGATCTATTCTGCCGTTGTAGGCCACCATACTGCCACTTCCTTCATCAGCTGTTTTTTATGAGCCACGTAAAGGGTTGACGGCACAGACATAATCCTTTAGAGGTGAACCGTTGCCCAAGTCCGGGGCTAGGAATTGGATCCAGCTGCACCTAGACTCCTCTCGGAGAAGGAGTTTAGAAAGCAAGGGGGTCCTTTCCGAGCTAGGAATTGGATCCAGCCGCACCTAGACTCCTCTCGGAGAAGGAGTTTAGAAAGCAAGGGGGTCCTTTCCGAGCTAGGAATTGGATCCAGCCGCACCTAGACTCCTCTCGGAGAAGGAGTTTAGAAAGCAAGGGGGTCCTTTCCAAGCCTCGTGACTCAAGGGGAGGGTCTCCCAGACAGCTCGTCTGACCCTGGCCCCTAGGCAGGAAATAATCCAGGGTACGTGGCCACGGAACCTGATAAAGCGCTGTCACGTGCGCTGCTGCCTTTGGAGAATCACTGTGTTGATGTTTCTGAATGTTTCTCTACTTCTCTCAGGACTGAAGTGAATCGCTCCACCCGCCACAACTGCATCTTGCCTTGTCCAGCCCCGTATTGGGTTACCTCTCGCCTTGTATTGCCCTGTCCTTCTTTTGGTTGCCATCTGACCCATGGTGTCAGAGTAGTGCACTGCACTGTGAAATTTTTGACTCTCTGTTATTTATTTGACTGAGTGTTGCCTTGTACTGCCTTGTGTACTGCGACGTGGTGCTTTGTATTGCCCTGTAATTGCCTTGACTGCCATCGGAGACGTTTTGAGGTCGTACGGCAGCATAGTGCGGGTTTTCTGGTCAGCTGTTCTTTATTTGACTGTGTACTGCCTTGCGCTGCCCTGCACGGTGTTCCGTCTCGCGTTGTCATTGTCTCGACCGACATGTGGGATTGTTTGCCATTGTACTGCAGTGTGGTTTGGGTATCGTAGTTTACTGTTCTTCATTTGACTGCGTATTGCCTTGTACTGACCTGTATAACGTTATGTCTTGCACTGCGTTGCCCTGGCATTGTCTTGACCGACATCTGAGACTGTCTGGCATTGTACTGGACTGTATTGGGACTCTTGTAATTTGCTCTAATGTATTTGTCTGCGAATTAGGTTATACTGCCCTGTATACTGTAACATGTGGCATTGTACCGCCCGTGACTGGCTTAACGGCGGCTTTAGAGATTCTGTCGTAAGACTGCACTCCGTTGTGAATTTCTCTATTGGTGATTCTGTGACAGCGTATTGCCTGGCACTGCCCCGTACTGTGTTACGCTTTACGTTGTATCGCTCTGTCATTGTCTTCAATGACATCAGACACTTCTTAACATACGAGGGCACTGTCCATTGGCTATTCTTTATTTGAGCATGTATTGATGGGTAGCGCTCTGCATAATGTCAAGTGGTACACTGTCTTGACTTTAAAATAGAAATTCTATAGGCTGGTGTAGCGCCAAGTGGGAAAGGGTGGTTGTGAGATTCTAAAGGCAGCAGGAAAGCCCCCAGCCCCATGTGGCGCCGCCGTGCCAGCCCCCGAAGCATTTTCCGGTAGGGCCGCGGCTCTGGCCACAGCTCCCACGCCCGAAGAGCCAGGAGGGAAAGCCGTGCCTCGTTGGAAAGCTCTTTGGCAGCCGCTCGCGTGGACCCACAGCCTGTGGGGCTGAGGGCTTTGCGGCAGCCGTCAGCCTCGGCGCCACCGACGCCCACCTGGTGCCGCTGCGCCAGCCTGCGAAGCATTTTCCGGTAGGGCCGCGGTTCTGGCCACAGCTCCCACGCCCGAAGAGCCAGGAGGGAAAGCCGTGCCTCCTTGGAAAGCTCTTTGGCAGCCGCTCGCGTGGCCCCACAGCCCATGGGGCTGCGGGCTTTGCGGCGGCCGTCAGCCTCGTCGCCACCGGCGCCCACCTGGCGCGACCGCGCCAGCCTGCGAAGCACTTTCCGGTAGGGCCTCGGCTCTGGCGACAGCTCCCACGCCCAAAGAGCCAGGAGGGAAAGCCGTGCCTCGTTGGAAAGCTCTTTGGCAGCCACTCGCGTGGCCCCACAGCCCGTGGGGCTGCGGGCTTTGCGGCGGCCGTCAGCCTGGGCGACACCGGCGCCCAGGTGTGGCCGCCGCGCCAGCCTGCGAAGCACTTTCCGGTAGGGCCGCGGCTCTGGCCACAGCTCCCACGCCCGAAGAGCCAGGAGAGAAAGACGTGACTCCTTGGAAAGCTCTTTGGCAGCCGCTCGCGTGGCCCCACAGCCCGTGGGGCTGCGGGCTTTCCGGCGGCCGTCAGCCTCGGCGCCACCGGCGCCCACATCGGGCCGCCGCGCCAGCCTGCGAAGCATTTTCCGGTAGGGCCGCGGCTCTGGCCACAGCTCCCAATCCCAAAGAGCCAGGAGGGAAAGCCGTGCCTCGTTGGAAAGCTCTTTGGCAGCCGCTCGCGTGGCCCCACAGCCCGTGGGGCTGCGGGCTTTGCGGCGGCCGTCAGCCTGAGCGACACCGGCGCACACGTGGCGCCGCTGCGCCAGCCTGCGAAGCATTTTCCGGTAGGGCCGCGGCTCTGGCCACAGCTCCCAATCCCAAAGAGCCAGGAGGGAAAGCCGTGCCTCGTTGGAAAGCTCTTTGGCAGCCGCTCGCGTGGCCCCACAGCCCGTGGGGCTGCGGGCTTTGCGGCGGCCGTCAGCCTCGGCGCCACCGGCGCCCACGTGGCGCGACTGCGCCAGCCTGCGAAGCACTTTCCGGTAGGGCCGCGGCTCTGGCCACAGCTCCCACGCCCAAAGAGCCAGGAGGGAAAGCCGTGCCTCGTTGGAAAGCTCTTTGGCAGCCACTCGCGTGGCCCCACAGCCCGTGGGGCTGCGGGCTTTGCGGCGGCCGTCAGCCTGGGCAACACCGGCGCCCACGTGGCTCCGCTGCGCCAGCCTGCGAAGCATTTTCCGGTAGGGCCGCGGCTCTGGCCACAGCTCCCACGCCCAAAGAGCCAGGAGGGAAAGCCGTGCCTCGTTGGAAAGGTCTTTGGCAGCCGCTCGCATGGGCCCACAGCCCGTGGGGCTGCGGGCTTTGCGGCGGCCGTCAGCCTTGGCGCCCACGTGGTGCCGCCGCGCCAGCCTGCGAAGCATTTTCCGGTAGGGCCGCGGCTCTGGCCACAGCTCCCACGGCCGAAGAGCCAGGAGGGAAAGCCGTGCCTCGTTGGAAAGCTCTTTGGCAGCCGCTCGCGTGGCCCCACAGCCCGTGGGGCTGCGGGCTTTGCGGCGGCCGTCAGCCTCGGCGCCACCGGCACCCACGTGGTGCCGCCGCGCCAGCCTGCGAAGCATTTGCCAGTAGGTCTGCAGCTCTGGCGACAGCTCCCACGCCCGAAGAGCCAGGAGGGAAAGCCGTGCCTCGTTGGAAAGCTCTTTGGCAGCCGCTCGCGTGGCCCCACAGCCCATGGGGCTGCGGGCTTTGCGGCGGCCGTCAGCCTCGGCGCCACCGGCGCCCACCTGACGCCACCGCGCCAGCCTGCGAAGCATTTTCCGGTAGGGCCGCGGCTCTGGCGACAGCTCCCACGCCCGAAGAGCCAGGAGGGAAAGCCGTGCCTCGTTGGAAAGCTCTTCGGCAGCCGCTCGCGCGGCCCCACAGCCCGTGGGGCTGCGGGCTTTCCGGCGGCAGTCAGCCTGGGCGACACCGGCGCCCATGTGGGGCCGCCGCGCCAGCCTGCGAAGCATTTTCCGGTAGGGCCGCGGCTCTGGCCACAGCTCCCACGCCCGAACAGCCAGGAAGGAAAGCCGTGCCTCGTTGGAAAGCTCTTTGGCAGCCGCTCGCATGGGCCCACAGCCCGTGGGGCTGCGGGCTTTCCGGTGGCCGTCAGCCTCGGCGCCATCGGCGCCCACGTGGCGCCGCCGCGCCAGCCTGCGAAGCATTTTCCGGTAGGGCCTCGGCTCTGGCGACAGCTCCCACGCCCAAAGAGCCAGGAGGGAAAGCCGTGCCTCGTTGGAAAGCTCTTCGGCAGCCGCTCGCGCGGCCCCACAGCCCGTGGGGCTGCGGGGTTTGCGGTGGCCGTCAGCCTCGGCGCCACCGGAGCCCACGTGGCGCCGCCGCGCCAGCCCCTGAAGCATTTTCCGGTAGGGCCGCAGCTCTGGCCACAGCTCCCACGCCCAAAGAGCCAGGAGGGAAAGCCGTGCCTCCTTGGAAAGCTCTTTGGCAGCTGCTCGCGTGGCCCCACAGCCCCTGGGGCTGCGGGCTTTGCGGCGGCCGTCAGCCTCGTCGCCACCGGCGCACACCTGGCGCGACCGCGCCAGCCTGCGAAGCACTTTCCGGTAGGGCCTCGGCTCTGGCGACAGCTCCCGCACCCAAAGAGCCAGGAGGGAAAGCCGTGCCTCGTTGGAAAGCTCTTTGGCAGCCACTCGCATGGCCCCACAGCCCGTGGGGCTGCGGGCTTTGCGGCGGCCGTCAGCCTGGGCGACACCGGCGCCCAGGTGTGGCCGCCGCGCCAGCCTGCGAAGCATTTTCCGGTAGGGCCGCGGCTCTGGCCACAGCTCCCACGCCCGAAGAGCCAGGAGGGAAAGCCGTGCCTCGTTGGAAAGCTCTTTGGCAGCCACTCGCGTGGCCCCACAGCCCGTGGGGCTGCGGGCTTTGCGGCGGCCGTCAGCCTGGGCAACACCGGCGCCCACGTGGCTCCGCTGCGCCAGCCTGCGAAGCATTTTCCGGTAGGGCCGCGTCTCTGGCGACAGCTCCCACGCCCGAAGAGCCAGGAGGGAAAGCCGTGCCTCGTTGCAAAGCTCTTTGGCAGCCGCTCGCGTGGCCCCACAGCCCATGGGGCTGCGGGCTTTGCGGCGGCCGTCAGCCTCGGCGCCACCGGCGCCCACCTGACGCCGCCGCGCCAGCCTGCGAAGCATTTTCCGGTAGGGCCGCGGCTCTGGCGACAGCTCCCACGCCCGAAGAGCCAGGAGGGAAAGCCGTGCCTCGTTGGAAAGCTCTTCGGCAGCCGCTCGCACGGCCCCACAGCCCATGGGGCTGCGGGCTTTCCGGCGGCAGTCAGCCTGGGCGACACCGGCGCCCATGTGGGGCCGCAGCGCCAGCCTGCGAAGCATTTTCCGGTAGGGCCGCGGCTCTGGCCACAGCTCCCACGCCCAAAGAGCCAGGAGGGAAAGCCGTGCCTCGTTGGAAAGCTCTTTGGCAGCCGCTCGCATGGGCCCACAGCCCGTGGGGCTGCGGGCTTTCCGGTGGCCGTCAGCCTCGGCGCCATCAGCGCCCACGTGGCGCCGCCGCGCCAGCCTGCGAAGCATTTTCCGGTAGGGCCGCGGCTCTGGCCACAGCTCCCACGCCCGAAGAGCCAGGAGGGAAAGCCGTGCCTCGTTGGAAAGCTCTTTGGCAGCCGCTCGCGTGGCCCCACAGCCCGTGGGGCTGCGGGCTTTGCGGCGGCCGTCAGTCTCGGCGCCACCGGCGCCCACGTGGCGCCGCCGCGCCAGCCTGCGAAGCATTTGCTAGTAGGGCTGCACCTCTGGCGACAGCTCCCACACCCGAAGAGCCAGGAGGGAAAGCCGTGCCTCGTTGGAAAGCTCTTTGGCAGCCGCTCGCGTGGCCCCACAGCCCGTGGGGCTGCGGGCTTTGCGGCGGCCGTCAGCCTGAGCGACACCGGCGCCCACGTGGCGCCGCTGCGCCAGCCTGCGAAGCATTTTCCAGTAATGCCGCGGCTCTGGCCACAGCTCCCAAACCCAAAGAGCCAGGAGGGAAAGCCGTGCCTCGTTGGAAAGCTCTTTGGCAGCCACTCGCGTGGCCCCACAGCCCGTGAGGCTGCAGGTTTTCCGGCGGCCGTCAGTCTCCGTGCCACCGGCGCCCACGTGGCGCCGCCGCGACAGCGTGCGAAGCATTTTCCGGTAGGGCCGCGGCTCTGGCGACAGCTCCCACGCCCGAAGAGCCAGGAGGGAAAGCCGTGACTCCTTGGAAAGCTCTTTGGCAGCCGCTCGCATGGCCCCACAGCCCGTGGGGCTGCGGGCTTTGCGGCGGCCGTCAGCCTCGGCGCCATCGGCGCCCACATCGGGCCGCCGCGCCAGCCTGCGAAGCATTTTGCGGTAGGGCCGCGTCTCTGGCGACAGCTCCCACGCACGAAGAGCCAGGAGGGAAAGCCGTGCCTCGTTGGAAAGCTCTTTGGCAGCCGCTCGCGTGGCCCCACAGCCCGTGGGGCTGCGGGCTGTCCGGCGGCTGTCAGCCTGAGCGACACCGGCGCCCATGTGGCGCCGCTGCGCCAGCCTGCGAAGCATTTTCCGGTAGGGCCGCGGCTCTGGCCACAGCTCCCAATCCCAAAGAGCCAGGAGGGAAAGCCGTGCCTCGTTGGAAAGCTCTTTGGCAGCCGCTCGCGTGGCCCCACAGCCCGTGGGGCTGCAGGCTTTGCGGCGGCCGTCAGCCTCGGTGCCACCGGCGCCCACGTGGCGCTACCGCGCCAGCCTGCGAAGCACTTCCCGGTAGGGCCGCGGCTCTGGCCACAGCTCCCACGCCCAAAGAGCCAGGAGGGAAAGCCGTGCCTCGTTGGAAAGCTCTTTGGCAGCCACTCGCGTGGCCCCACAGCCCGTGGGGCTGCGGGCTTTGCGGCGGCCGTCAGCCTGAGCGACACCGGCGCCCAGGTGGGGCCGCCGCGCCAGCCTGCGAAGCATTTTCCATTAGGGCCGCGTCTCTGGCGACAGCTCCCACGCCCGAAGAGCCAGGAGGGAAAGCCGTGCCTCGTTGGAAAGCTCTTTGGCAGCCACTCGCGTGGCCCCACAGCCCGTGGGGCTGCGGGCTTTGCGGCGGCCGTCAGCCTGGGCAACACCGGCGCCCACGTGGCTCCGCTGCGCCAGCCTGCGAAGCATTTTCCGGTAGGGCCGCGGCTCTGGCGACAGCTCCCACGCCCGAAGAGCCAGGAGGGAAAGCCGTGCCTCGTTGGAAAGCTCTTTGGCAGCCGCTCGCATGGGCCCACAGCCTGTGGGGCTGCAGGCTTTCCGGCGGCCGTCAGCCTCGGCGCCACCGGCGCCCACGTGGCGCCGCCACGACAGCCTGCGAAGCATTTGCCGGTAGGGCCGCGTCTCTGGCGACAGCTCCCACGCCCGAAGAGCCAGGAGGGAAAGCTGTGCCTCGTTGGAAAGCTCTTTGGCAGCCGCTTGCATGGCCCCACAGCCCGTGGGGCTGCGGGCTTTCCGGCGGCCGTCAGCCTCGGCGCCATCGGCGCCCACATCAGGCCGCCGCGCCAGCCTGCGAAGCATTTTCCGGTAGGGCTGCAGCTCTGGCGACAGCTCCCACGCCCGAAGAGCCAGGAGGGAAAGCCGTGCCTCATTGGAAAGCTCTTTGGCAGCCGCTCGCATGGCCCCACAGCCCGTGGGGCTGCGGGCTTTGCGGCGGCCGTCAGCCTCGGCGCCACCGGCGCCCATGTGGCGCCTCCGCGCCAGCCTGCGAAGCATTTGCCGGTAGGGCTGCAGCTCTGGCGACAGCTCCCACGCTCGAAGAGCCAGGAGGGAAAGCCGTGACTCCTTGGAAAGCTCTTTGGCAGCCGCTCGCGTGGCCCCACAGCCCGTGGGGCTGCGGGCTTTCCGGCGGCCGTCAGCCTCGGCGCCACCGGCGCCCACGTGGCGCCGCCGCGCCAGCCTGCGAAGCATTTTCCGGTAGGGCCGCGGCTCTGGCGACAGCTCCCAATCCCAAAGAGCCAGGAGGGAAAGCCGTGCCTCGTTGGAAAGCTCTTTGGCAGCCACTCGCGTGGCCCCACAGCCCGTGAGGCTGCAGGCTTTGCGGCGGCCGTCAGCCTCGGCGCCACCGGCGCCCACGTGGCGCCGCCGCGACAGCCTGCGAAGCATTTTCCGGTAGGGCCGCGGCTCTGGCGACAGCTCCCACGCCCGAAGAGCCAGGAGCGAAAGCCGTGCCTCGTTGGAAAGCTCTTTGGCAGCCGCTCGCATGGCCCCACAGCCCGTGGGGCTGCGGGCTTTCCGGCGGCCGTCAGCCTCGGTGCCACCGGCGCCCATGTGGCGCGACCGCGCCAGCCTGCGAAGCACTTTCCGGTAGGGCCGCGGCTCTGGCCACAGCTCCCACGGCCGAAGAGCCAGGAGGGAAAGCCGTGCCTCGTTGGAAAGCTCTTTGGCAGCCGCTCGCGTGGCCCCACAGCCCGTGGGGCTGCGGGCTTTCCGGTGGCCGTCAGCCTCGGCGCCATCAGCGCCCACGTGGCGCCGCCGCGCCAGCCTGCGAAGCATTTTCCGGTAGGGCCGCGGCTCTGGCCACAGCTCCCACGCCCGAAGAGCCAGGAGGGAAAGCCGTGCCTCGTTGGAAAGCTCTTTGGCAGCCGCTCGCGTGGCCCCACAGCCCGTGGGGCTGCGGGCTTTGCGGCGGCCGTCAGCCTCGGCGCCACCGGCGCCCACCTGGCGCCGCCGCGCCAGCCTGCGAAGCATTTGCCAGTAGGGCTGCAGCTCTGGCGACAGCTCCCACACCCGAAGAGCCAGGAGGGAAAGCCGTGCCTCGTTGGAAAGCTCTTTGGCAGCCACTCGCGTGGCCCCACAGCCCGTGAGGCTGCAGGCTTTCCGGCGGCCGTCAGTCTCCGTGCCACCGGCGCCCACGTGGCGCCGCCGCACCAGCCTGCGAAGCATTTTCCGGTAGGGCCGCGGCTCTGGCGACAGCTCCCACGCCCGAAGAGCCAGGAGGGAAAGCCGTGACTCCTTGGAAAGCTCTTTGGCAGCCGCTCGCATGGCCCCACAGCCCGTGGGGCTGCGGGCTTTCCGGCGGCCGTCAGCCTCGGCGCCATCGGCGCCCACATCGGGCCGCCGCGCCAGCCTGCGAAGCATTTTGCGGTAGGGCCGCGGCTCTGGCGACAGCTCCCACGCCCAAAGAGCCAGGAGGGAAAGCCGTGCCTCGTTGGAAAGCTCTTTGGCAGCCGCTCGCGTGGCCCCACAGCCCGTGGGGCTGCGGGCTTTGCGGCGGCTGTCAGCCTGAGCGACACCGGCGCCCACGTGGCGCCGCCGCACCAGCCTGCGAAGCATTTTCCGGTAGGGCCGCGGCTCTGGCGACAGCTCCCAATCCCAAAGAGCCAGGAGGAAAAGCTGTGCCTCGTTGGAAAGCTCTTTGGCAGCCGCTCGCGTGGCCCCACAGCCCGTGGGGCTGCAAGCTTTGCGGCGGCCGTCAGTCTCGGTGCCACCGGCGCCCACGTGGCGCGACCGCGCCAGCCTGCGAAGCACTTTCCGGTAGGGCCGCGGCTCTGGCGACAGCTCCCACGCCCAAAGAGCCAGGAGGGAAAGCCGTGCCTCGTTGGAAAGCTCTTTGGCAGCCGCTCGCGTGGCCCCACAGCCCGTGGGGCTGCGGGCTTTGCGGCGGCCGTCAGCCTCGGCGCCACCGGCGCCCATGTGGCGCCTCCGCGCCAGCCTGCGAAGCATTTGCCGGTAGGGCTGCAGCTCTGGCGACAGCTACCAAGCTCGAAGAGCCAGGAGGGAAAGCCGTGCCTCATTGGAAAGCTCTTTGGCAGCCGCTCGCGTGGCCCCACAGCCCGTGGGGCTGCGGGCTTTGCGGCGGCCGTCAGCCTGAGCGACACCGGCGCCCACGTGGCGCCGCTGCGCCAGCCTGCGAAGCATTTTCCGGTAGGGCCGCGGCTCTGGCGACAGCTCCCAATCCCAAAGAGCCAGGAGGGAAAGCCGTGCCTCGTTGGAAAGCTCTTTGGCAGCCGCTCACGTGGCCCCACAGCCCGTGGGGCTGCGGACTTTCCGGTGGCCGTCAGCCTCGGTGCCACCGGCGCCCATGTGGCGCGACCGCGCCAGCCTGCGAAGCACTTTCCGGTAGGGCCGCGGCTCTGGCGACAGCTCCCATGCCCAAAGAGCCAGGAGGGAAAGCCGTGCCTCGTTGGAAAGCTCTTTAGCAGCCGCTCGCGTGGCCCCACAGCCCGTGGGGCTGCGGGCTTTGCGGCGGCCGTCAGCCTGAGCGACACCGGCGCCCACGTGGCGCCGCCGCGCCAGCCTGCGAAGCATTTTCCGGTAGGGCCGCGGCTCTGGCGACAACTCCCACGCCCGAAGAGCCAGGAGGGAAAGCCGTGCCTCGTTGGAAAGCTCTTTGGCAGCCGCTCGCATGGCCCCACAGCCCGTGGGGCTGCGGGCTTTGCGGCGGCCGTCAGCCTCGGCGCCACCGGCGCCCATGTGGCGCCTCCGCGCCAGCCTGCGAAGCATTTTCCGGTAGGGCCGCGGCTCTGGCGACAGCTCCCACGCCCGAAGAGCCAGGAGGGAAAGCCGTGCCTCGTTGGAAAGCTCTTCGGCAGCCGCTCGCGCGGCCCCACAGCCCGTGGGGCTGCGGGCTTTCCGGCGGCAGTCAGCCTGGGCGACACCGGCGCCCATGTGGGGCCGCCGCGCCAGCCTGCGAAGCATTTTCCGGTAGGGCCGCGCCTCTGGCCACAGCTCCCACGCCCGAACAGCCAGGAAGGAAAGCCGTGCCTCGTTGGAAAGCTCTTTGGCAGCCGCTCGCATGGGCCCACAGCCCGTGGGGCTGCGGGCTTTCCGGTGGCCGTCAGCCTCGGCGCCATCGGCGCCCACGTGGCGCCGCCGCGCCAGCCTGCGAAGCATTTTCCGGTAGGGCCTCGGCTCTGGCGACAGCTCCCACGCCCAAAGAGCCAGGAGGGAAAGCCGTGCCTCGTTGGAAAGCTCTTCGGCAGCCGCTCGCGCGGCCCCACAGCCCGTGGGGCTGCGGGGTTTGCGGTGGCCGTCAGCCTCGGCGCCACCGGAGCCCACGTGGCGCCGCCGCGCCAGCCCCTGAAGCATTTTCCGGTAGGGCCGCAGCTCTGGCCACAGCTCCCACGCCCAAAGAGCCAGGAGGGAAAGCCGTGCCTCCTTGGAAAGCTCTTTGGCAGCTGCTCGCGTGGCCCCACAGCCCATGGGGCTGCGGGCTTTGCGGCGGCCGTCAGCCTCGTCGCCACCGGCGCACACCTGGCGCGACCGCGCCAGCCTGCGAAGCACTTTCCGGTAGGGCCTCGGCTCTGGCGACAGCTCCCGCACCCAAAGAGCCAGGAGGGAAAGCCGTGCCTCGTTGGAAAGCTCTTTGGCAGCCACTCGCATGGCCCCACAGCCCGTGGGGCTGCGGGCTTTGCGGCGGCCGTCAGCCTGGGCGACACCGGCGCCCAGGTGTGGCCGCCGCGCCAGCCTGCGAAGCATTTTCCGGTAGGGCCGCGGCTCTGGCCACAGCTCCCACGCCCGAAGAGCCAGGAGGGAAAGCCGTGCCTCGTTGGAAAGCTCTTTGGCAGCCACTCGCGTGGCCCCACAGCCCGTGGGGCTGCGGGCTTTGCGGCGGCCGTCAGCCTGGGCAACACCGGCGCCCACGTGGCTCCGCTGCGCCAGCCTGCGAAGCATTTTCCGGTAGGGCCGCGTCTCTGGCGACAGCTCCCACGCCCGAAGAGCCAGGAGGGAAAGCCATGCCTCGTTGGAAAGCTCTTTGGCAGCCGCTCGCGTGGCCCCACAGCCCATGGGGCTGCGGGCTTTGCGGCGGCCGTCAGCCTCGGCGCCACCGGCGCCCACCTGACGCCGCCGCGCCAGCCTGCGAAGCATTTTCCGGTAGGGCCGCGGCTCTGGCGACAGCTCCCACGCCCGAAGAGCCAGGAGGGAAAGCCGTGCCTCGTTGGAAAGCTCTTCGGCAGCCGCTCGCACGGCCCCACAGCCCATGGGGCTGCGGGCTTTCCGGCGGCAGTCAGCCTGGGCGACACCGGCGCCCATGTGGGGCCGCAGCGCCAGCCTGCGAAGCATTTTCCGGTAGGGCCGCGGCTCTGGCCACAGCTCCCACGCCCAAAGAGCCAGGAGGGAAAGCCGTGCCTCGTTGGAAAGCTCTTTGGCAGCCGCTCGCATGGGCCCACAGCCCGTGGGGCTGCGGGCTTTCCGGTGGCCGTCAGCCTCGGCGCCATCGGCGCCCACGTGGCGCCGCCGCGCCAGCCTGCGAAGCATTTTCCGGTAGGGCCGCGGCTCTGGCCACAGCTCCCACGCCCGAAGAGCCAGGAGGGAAAGCCGTGCCTCGTTGGAAAGCTCTTTGGCAGCCGCTCGCGTGGCCCCACAGCCCGTGGGGCTGCGGGCTTTGCGGCGGCCGTCAGTCTCGGCGCCACCGGCGCCCACGTGGCGCCGCCGCGCCAGCCTGCGAAGCATTTGCCAGTAGGGCTGCACCTCTGGCGACAGCTCCCACACCCGAAGAGCCAGGAGGGAAAGCCGTGCCTCGTTGGAAAGCTCTTTGGCAGCCGCTCGCGTGGCCCCACAGCCCGTGGGGCTGCGGGCTTTGCGGCGGCCGTCAGCCTGAGCGACACCGGCGCCCACGTGGCGCCGCTGCGCCAGCCTGCGAAGCATTTTCCAGTAATGCCGCGGCTCTGGCCACAGCTCCCAAACCCAAAGAGCCAGGAGGGAAAGCCGTGCCTCGTTGGAAAGCTCTTTGGCAGCCACTCGCGTGGCCCCACAGCCCGTGAGGCTGCAGGTTTTCCGGCGGCCGTCAGTCTCCGTGCCACCGGCGCCCACGTGGCGCCGCCGCGACAGCGTGCGAAGCATTTTCCGGTAGGGCCGCGGCTCTGGCGACAGCTCCCACGCCCGAAGAGCCAGGAGGGAAAGCCGTGACTCCTTGGAAAGCTCTTTGGCAGCCGCTCGCATGGCCCCACAGCCCGTGGGGCTGCGGGCTTTGCGGCGGCCGTCAGCCTCGGCGCCATCGGCGCCCACATCGGGCCGCCGCGCCAGCCTGCGAAGCATTTTGCGGTAGGGCCGCGTCTCTGGCGACAGCTCCCACGCACGAAGAGCCAGGAGGGAAAGCCGTGCCTCGTTGGAAAGCTCTTTGGCAGCCGCTCGCGTGGCCCCACAGCCCGTGGGGCTGCCGGCTGTCCGGCGGCTGTCAGCCTGAGCGACACCGGCGCCCACGTGGCGCCGCTGCGCCAGCCTGCGAAGCATTTTCCGGTAGGGCCGCGGCTCTGGCCACAGCTCCCAATCCCAAAGAGCCAGGAGGGAAAGCCGTGCCTCGTTGGAAAGCTCTTTGGCAGCCGCTCGCGTGGCCCCACAGCCCGTGGGGCTGCAGGCTTTGCGGCGGCCGTCAGCCTCGGTGCGACCGGCGCCCACGTGGCGCTACCGCGCCAGCCTGCGAAGCGCTTCCCGGTAGGGCCGCGGCTCTGGCCACAGCTCCCACGCCCAAAGAGCCAGGAGGGAAAGCCGTGCCTCGTTGGAAAGCTCTTTGGCAGCCACTCGCGTGGCCCCACAGCCCGTGGGGCTGCGGGCTTTGCGGCGGCCGTCAGCCTGAGCGACACCGGCGCCCAGGTGGGGCCGCCGCGCCAGCCTGCGAAGCATTTTCCATTAGGGCCGCGTCTCTGGCGACAGCTCCCACGCCCGAAGAGCCAGGAGGGAAAGCCGTGCCTCGTTGGAAAGCTCTTTGGCAGCCACTCGCATGGCCCCACAGCCCGTGGGGCTGCGGGCTTTGCGGCGGCCGTCAGCCTGGGCAACACCGGCGCCCACGTGGCTCCGCTGCGCCAGCCTGCGAAGCATTTTCCGGTAGGGCCGCGGCTCTGGCGACAGCTCCCACGCCCGAAGAGCCAGGAGGGAAAGCCGTGCCTCGTTGGAAAGCTCTTTGGCAGCCGCTCGCATGGGCCCACAGCCCGTGGGGCTGCGGGCTTTCTGGCCGCCGTCAGCCTCGGCGCCACCGGCGCCCACATCGGGCCGCCGCGCCAGCCTGCGAAGCATTTTCCGGTAGGGCCACGTCTCTGGCGACAGCTCCCACGCCCAAAGAGCCAGGAGGGAAAGCCGTGCCTCGTTGGAAAGCTTTTTGGCAGCCACTCGCGTGGCCCCACAGCCCGTGAGGCTGCAGGCTTTCCGGCGGCCGTCAGCCTCGGCGCCACCGGCGCCCACGTGGCGCCGCCACGACAGCCTGCGAAGCATTTGCCGGTAGGGCCGCGTCTCTGGCGACAGCTCCCACGCCCGAAGAGCCAGGAGGGAAAGCTGTGCCTCGTTGGAAAGCTCTTTGGCAGCCGCTTGCATGGCCCCACAGCCCGTGGGGCTGCGGGCTTTCCGGCGGCCGTCAGCCTCGGCGCCATCGGCGCCCACATCAGGCCGCCGCGCCAGCCTGCGAAGCATTTTCCGGTAGGGCTGCAGCTCTGGCGACAGCTCCCACGCCCGAAGAGCCAGGAGGGAAAGCCGTGCCTCATTGGAAAGCTCTTTGGCAGCCGCTCGCATGGCCCCACAGCCCATGGGGCTGCGGGCTTTGCGGCGGCCGTCAGCCTCGGCGCCACCGGCGCCCATGTGGCGCCTCCGCGCCAGCCTGCGAAGCATTTGCCGGTAGGGCTGCAGCTCTGGCGACAGCTCCCACGCTCGAAGAGCCAGGAGGGAAAGCCGTGCCTCATTGGAAAGCTCTTTGGCAGCCGCTCGCGTGGCCCCACAGCCAATGGGGCTGCGGGCTTTGCGGCGGCCGTCAGCCTCGGCGCCACCGGCGCCCACGTGGCGCCTCCGCGCCAGCCTGCGAAGCATTTTCCGGTAGGGCTGCAGCTCTGGCGACAGCTCCCACGCCCGAAGAGCCAGGAGGGAAAGCCGTGACTCCTTGGAAAGCTCTTTGGCAGCCGCTCGCGTGGCCCCACAGCCCGTGGGGCTGCGGGCTTTCCGGCGGCCGTCAGCCTCGGCGCCACCGGCGCCCACGTGGCGCCGCCGCGCCAGCCTGCGAAGCATTTTCCGGTAGGGCCGCGGCTCTGGCGACAGCTCCCAATCCCAAAGAGCCAGGAGGGAAAGCCGTGCCTCGTTGGAAAGCTCTTTGGCAGCCACTCGCGTGGCCCCACAGCCCGTGAGGCTGCAGGCTTTGCGGCGGCCGTCAGCCTCGGCGCCACCGGCGCCCACGTGGCGCCGCCGCGACAGCCTGCGAAGCATTTTCCGGTAGGGCCGCGGCTCTGGCGACAGCTCCCACGCCCGAAGAGCCAGGAGCGAAAGCCGTGCCTCGTTGGAAAGCTCTTTGGCAGCCGCTCGCGTGGCCCCACAGCCCGTGGGGCTGCGGGCTTTCCGGCGGCCGTCAGCCTCGGTGCCACCGGCGCCCATGTGGCGCGACCGCGCCAGCCTGCGAAGCACTTTCCGGTAGGGCCGCGGCTCTGGCGACAGCTCCCACGCCCAAAGAGCCAGGAGGGAAAGCCGTGCCTCGTTGGAAAGCTCTTTGGCAGCCGCTCGCGTGGCCCCACAGCCCGTGGGGCTGCGGGCTTTGCGGCGGCCGTCAGCCTGAGCGACACCGGCGCCCACGTGGTGCCGCCGCGCCAGCCTGCGAAGCATTTTCCGGTAGGGCCGCGGCTCTGGCCACAGCTCGCACGCCCGAAGAGCCAGGAGGGAAAGCCGTGCCTCGTTGGAAAGCTCTTTGGCAGCCGCTCGCGTGGCCCCACAGCCCGTGGGGCTGCGGGCTTTCCGGTGGCCGTCAGCCTCGGCGCCATCAGCGCCCACGTGGCGCCGCCGCGCCAGCCTGCGAAGCATTTTCCGGTAGGGCCGCGGCTCTGGCCACAGCTCCCACGCCCGAAGAGCCAGGAGGGAAAGCCGTGCCTCGTTGGAAAGCTCTTTGGCAGCCGCTCGCGTGGCCCCACAGCCCGTGGGGCTGCGGGCTTTGCGGCGGCCGTCAGTCTCCGTGCCACCGGCGCCCACGTGGCGCCGCCGCACCAGCCTGCGAAGCATTTTCCGGTAGGGCCGCGGCTCTGGCGACAGCTCCCACGCCCGAAGAGCCAGGAGGGAAAGCCGTGACTCCTTGGAAAGCTCTTTGGCAGCCGCTCGCATGGCCCCACAGCCCGTGGGGCTGCGGGCTTTCCGGCGGCCGTCAGCCTCGGCGCCATCGGCGCCCACATCGGGCCGCCGCGCCAGCCTGCGAAGCATTTTGCGGTAGGGCCGCGGCTCTGGCGACAGCTCCCACGCCCAAAGAGCCAGGAGGGAAAGCCGTGCCTCGTTGGAAAGCTCTTTGGCAGCCGCTCGCGTGGCCCCACAGCCCGTGGGGCTGCGGGCTTTGCGGCGGCTGTCAGCCTGAGCGACACCGGCGCCCACGTGGCGCCGCCGCACCAGCCTGCGAAGCATTTTCCGGTAGGGCCGCGGCTCTGGCGACAGCTCCCAATCCCAAAGAGCCAGGAGGGAAAGCTGTGCCTCGTTGGAAAGCTCTTTGGCAGCCGCTCGCGTGGCCCCGCAGCCCGTGGGGCTGCAGGCTTTGCGGCGGCCGTCAGTCTCGGTGCCACCGGCGCCCACGTGGCGCGACCGCGCCAGCCTGCGAAGCACTTTCCGGTAGGGCCGCGGCTCTGGCGACAGCTCCCACGCCCAAAGAGCCAGGAGGGAAAGCCGTGCCTCGTTGGAAAGCTCTTTGGCAGCCGCTCGCGTGGCCCCACAGCCCGTGGGGCTGCGGGCTTTGCGGCGGCCGTCAGCCTCGGCGCCACCGGCGCCCATGTGGCGCCTCCGCGCCAGCCTGCGAAGCATTTGCCGGTAGGGCTGCAGCTCTGGCGACAGCTACCAAGCTCGAAGAGCCAGGAGGGAAAGCCGTGCCTCATTGGAAAGCTCTTTGGCAGCCGCTCGCGTGGCCCCACAGCCCGTGGGGCTGCGGGCTTTGCGGCGGCCGTCAGCCTGAGCGACACCGGCGCCCACGTGGCGCCGCTGCGCCAGCCTGCGAAGCATTTTCCGGTAGGGCCGCGGCTCTGGCGACAGCTCCCAATCCCAAAGAGCCAGGAGGGAAAGCCGTGCCTCGTTGGAAAGCTCTTTGGCAGCCGCTCACGTGGCCCCACAGCCCATGGGGCTGCGGACTTTCCGGCGGCCGTCAGCCTCGGTGCCACCGGCGCCCATGTGGCGCGACCGCGCCAGCCTGCGAAGCACTTTCCGGTAGGGCCGCGGCTCTGGCGACAGCTCCCATGCCCAAAGAGCCAGGAGGGAAAGCCGTGCCTCGTTGGAAAGCTCTTTAGCAGCCGCTCGCGTGGCCCCACAGCCCGTGGGGCTGCGGGCTTTGCGGCGGCCGTCAGCCTGAGCGACACCGGCGCCCACGTGGCGCCGCCGCGCCAGCCTGCGAAGCATTTTCCGGTAGGGCCGCGGCTCTGGCGACAACTCCCACGCCCGAAGAGCCAGGAGGGAAAGCCGTGCCTCGTTGGAAAGCTCTTTGGCAGCCGCTCGCATGGCCCCACAGCCCGTGGGGCTGCGGGCTTTGCGGCGGCCGTCAGCCTCGGCGCCACCGGCGCCCATGTGGCGCCTCCGCGCCAGCCTGCGAAGCATTTTCCGGTAGGGCTGCAGCTCTGGCGACAGCTCCCACGCTCGAAGAGCCAGGAGGGAAAGCCGTGCCTCCTTGGAAAGCTCTTTGGCAGCCGCTCGTGTGGCCCCACAGCCCGTGGGGCTGCGGGCTTTGCGGCGGCCGTCAGCCTCGGCGCCACCGGCGCCCACGTGGCGCCTCCGCGCCAGCCTGCGAAGCATTTTCCGGTAGGGCCGCGGCTCTGGCGACAGCTCCCACGCCCGAAGAGCCAGGAGGGAAAGCCGTGCCTCGTTGGAAAGCTCTTTGGCAGCCGCTCGCGTGGCCCCACAGCCCGTGGGGCTGCGGGCTTTGCGGCGGCCGTCAGCCTCGGCGCCACCGGCGCCCATGTGGCGCCTCCGCGCCAGCCTGCGAAGCATTTGCCGGTAGGGCTGCAGCTCTGGCGACATCTCCCACGCCCGAAGAGCCAGGAGGGAAAGCCGTGCCTCGTTGGAAAGCTCTTTGGCAGCCGCTCGCGTGGCCCCACAGCCCGTGGGGCTGCGGGCTTTGCGGCGGCCGTCAGCCTCGGCGCCACCGGCGCCCACGTGGCGCTGCCGCGACAGCCTGCGAAGCATTTTCCGGTAGGGCCGCGGCTCTGGCGACAGCTCCCACGCCCGAAGAGCCAGGAGGGAAAGCCGTGCCTCGTTGGAAAGCTCTTTGGCAGCCGCTCGCGTGGCCCCACAGCCCGTGGGGCTGCGGGCTTTCCGGCGGCCGTCAGCCTGAGCGACACCGGCGCCCAGGTGGGGCCGCCACGCCAGCCTGCGAAGCATTTTCCGGTAGGGCCGCGTCTCTGGTGACAGCTCCCACGGCCGAAGAGCCAGGAGGGAAAGCCGTGCCTCGTTGGAAAGCTCTTTGGCAGCTGCTCGCGTGGCCCCACAGCCCGTGGGGCTGCGGGCTTTGCGGTGGCCGTCAGCCTCGGCGCCACCGGCGCCCATGTGGCGCTGCCGCGCCAGCCTGCGAAGCATTTTCCAGTAGGGCCGCGGCTCTGGCGACAGCTCCCACGCCCAAAGAGCCAGGAGGGAAAGCCGTGCCTCCTTGGAAAGCTCTTTGGCAGCCGCTCGCATGGCCCCACAGCCCGTGGGGCTGCGGGCTTTGCGGCGGCCGTCAGCCTCGGTGCCACCGGCGCCCATGTGGCGCCGCTGCGCCAGCCTGCGAAGCATTTTGCGGTAGGGCCGCGGCTCTGGCGACAGCTCCCACGCCCGAAGAGCCAGGAGGGAAAGCCGTGCCTCGTTGGAAAGCTCTTTGGCAGCCGCTCGCATGGGCCCACAGCCCGTGGGGCTGCGGGCTTTCCGGCGGCCGTCAGCCTCGGCGCCATCGGCGCCCACGTGGTGCCGCCGCGCCGACCCCCGAAGCATTTTCCGGTAGGGCCGCGGCTCTGGCGACAGCTCCCACGCCCAAAGAGCCAGGAGGGAAAGCCGTGCCTCCTTGGAAAGCTCTTTGGCAGCCGCTTGTGTGGCCCCACAGCCCGTGGGGCTGCGGGCTTTGCAGCGGCCGTCAGCCTGGGCGAAACCGGCGCCCAGGTGTGGCCGCCGCGCCAGCCTGCGAAGCATTTTGCGGTAGGGCCGCGGCTCTGGCGACAGCTCCCACGCCCAAAGAGCCAGGAGGGAAAGCCGTGCCTCGTTGCAAAGCTCTTTGGCAGCCACTCGCTTGGCCCCACAGCCCGTGGGGCTGCGGGCTTTGCGGCGGCCGTCAGCCTGGGCAACACCGGCGCCCACGTGGCGCCGCGGCTCCAGCCTGCGAAGCATTTTCCGGTCGGGCTGCAGCTCTGGCGACAGCTCCCACGCCCGAAGAGCCAGGAGGGAAAGCCGTGACTCCTTGGAAAGCTCTTTGGCAGCCGCTCGCGTGGCCCCACAGCCCGTGGGGCTGCGGGCTTCGCGGCGGCCGTCAGCCTCGGCCCCACCGGCGCCCATGTGGCGCCTCCGCGCCAGCCTGCGAAGCATTTGCCGGTAGGGCTGCAGCTCTGGTGACAGCTCCCACGCTCGAAGAGCCAGGAGGGAAAGCCGTGCCTCGTTGGAAAGCTCTTTGGCAGCCGCTCGCGTGGCCCCACAGCCCGTGGGGCTGCGGGCTTTCCGGCGGCCGTCAGCCTCGGCGCCACCGGCGCCCACGTGGCGCGACCGCGCCAGCCTGCGAAGCACTTTCCGGTAGGGCCTCGGCTATGGCGACAGCTCCCACGCCCAAAGAGCCAGGAGGGAAAGCCGTGCCTCGTTGGAAAGCTCTTTGGCAGCCGCTCGCGTGGCCCCACAGCCCGTGGGGCTGCGGGATTTGCGGCAGCCGTCAGCCTGGGAAACACCAGCGCCCACGTGGCGCCGCGGCGCCAGCCTGCGAAGCATTTTCCGGTAGGGCTGCAGCTCTGGCGACAGCTCCCACGCCAGAAGAGCCAGGAGGGAAAGCCGTGAGTCCTTGGAAAGCTCTTTGGCAGCCGCTCGCGTGGCCCCACAGCCCGTGGGGCTGCGGGATTTCCGGCGGCCGTCAGCCTCGGCGCCACCGGCGCCCACATCGGGCCGCCGCGCCAGCCTGCGAAGCATTTTCCGGTAGGGCCGCGGCTCTGGCGACAGCTCCCACGCCCAAAGAGCCAGGAGGGAAAGCCGTGCCTCGTTGGAAAGCTCTTTGGCAGCCTCTCGCGTGGCCCCACAGCCTATGGGGCTGCGGGCTTTGCGGCGTCCGTCAGCCTGGGCGACACCGGCGCCCATGTGGCTCCGCTGCGCCAGCCTGCGAAGCATTTTCCAGTAGGGCCGCGGCTCTGGCGACAGCTCCCAATCCCAAAGAGCCAGGAGGGAAAGCTGTGCCTCGTTGGAAAGCTCTTTGGCAGCCGCTCGCGTGGCCCCACAGCCCGTGGGGCTGCAGGCTTTGCGGCGGCCGTCAGTCTCGGTGCCACCGGCGCCCACGTGGCGCGACCGCGCCAGCCTGCGAAGCACTTTCCGGTAGGGCCGCGGCTCTGGCGACAGCTCCCACGCCCAAAGAGCCAGGAGGGAAAGCCGTGCCTCGTTGGAAAGCTCTTTGGCAGCCGCTCGCGTGGCCCCACAGCCCGTGGGGCTGCGGGCTTTGCGGCGGCCGTCAGCCTCGGCGCCACCGGCGCCCATGTGGCGCCTCCGCGCCAGCCTGCGAAGCATTTGCCGGTAGGGCTGCAGCTCTGGCGACAGCTACCAAGCTCGAAGAGCCAGGAGGGAAAGCCGTGCCTCATTGGAAAGCTCTTTGGCAGCCGCTCGCGTGGCCCCACAG
Source organism: Larus michahellis (assembly GCF_964199755.1). Lineage (NCBI taxonomy): Eukaryota > Metazoa > Chordata > Aves > Charadriiformes > Laridae > Larus > Larus michahellis. Next base: position 814,958 of record NW_027436004.1, read on the forward strand.
CCCGTGGGGCTGCGGGCTTTGCGGCGGCCGTCAGCCTGAGCGACACCGGCGCCCACGTGGCGCCGCTGCGCCAGCCTGCGAAGCATTTTCCGGTAGGGCCGCGGCTCTGGCGACAGCTCCCAATCCCAAAGAGCCAGGAGGGAAAGCCGTGCCTCGTTGGAAAGCTCTTTGGCAGCCGCTCACGTGGCCCCACAGCCCGTGGGGCTGCGGACTTTCCGGCGGCCGTCAGCCTGAGCGACACCGGCACCCATGTGGCGCGACCGCGCCAGCCTGCGAAGCACTTTCCGGTAGGGCCGCGTCTCTGGCGACAGCTCCCATGCCCAAAGAGCCAGGAGGGAAAGCCGTGCCTCGTTGGAAAGCTCTTTAGCAGCCGCTCGCGTGGCCCCACAGCCCGTGGGGCTGCGGGCTTTGCGGCGGCCGTCAGCCTGAGCGACACCGGCGCCCACGTGGCGCCGCCGCGCCAGCCTGCGAAGCATTTTCCGGTAGGGCCGCGGCTCTGGCGACAACTCCCACGCCCGAAGAGCCAGGAGGGAAAGCCGTGCCTCGTTGGAAAGCTCTTTGGCAGCCGCTCGCATGGCCCCACAGCCCGTGGGGCTGCGGGCTTTGCGGCGGCCGTCAGCCTCGGCGCCACCGGCGCCCATGTGGCGCCTCCGCGCCAGCCTGCGAAGCATTTTCCGGTAGGGCTGCAGCTCTGGCGACAGCTCCCACGCTCGAAGAGCCAGGAGGGAAAGCCGTGCCTCCTTGGAAAGCTCTTTGGCAGCCGCTCGTGTGGCCCCACAGCCCGTGGGGCTGCGGGCTTTGCGGCGGCCGTCAGCCTCGGCGCCACCGGCGCCCACGTGGCGCCTCCGCGCCAGCCTGCGAAGCATTTTCCGGTAGGGCCGCGGCTCTGGCGACAGCTCCCACGCCCGAAGAGCCAGGAGGGAAAGCCGTGCCTCGTTGGAAAGCTCTTTGGCAGCCGCTCGCGTGGCCCCACAGCCCGTGGGGCTTCGGGCTTTGCGGCGGCCGTCAGCCTCGGCGCCACCGGCGCCCATGTGGCGCCTCCGCGCCAGCCTGCGAAGCATTTGCCGGTAGGGCTGCAGCTCTGGCGACATCTCCCACGCCCGAAGAGCCAGGAGGGAAAGCCGTGCCTCGTTGGAAAGCTCTTTGGCAGCCGCTCGCGTGGCCCCACAGCCCGTGGGGCTGCGGGCTTTGCGGCGGCCGTCAGCCTCGGCGCCACCGGCGCCCACGTGGCGCTGCCGCGACAGCCTGCGAAGCATTTTCCGGTAGGGCCGCGGCTCTGGCGACAGCTCCCACGCCCGAAGAGCCAGGAGGGAAAGCCGTGCCTCGTTGGAAAGCTCTTTGGCAGCCGCTCGCGTGGCCCCACAGCCCGTGGGGCTGCGGGCTTTCCGGCGGCCGTCAGCCTAAGCGACACCGGCGCCCAGGTGGGGCCGCCACGCCAGCCTGCGAAGCATTTTCCGGTAGGGCCGCGTCTCTGGTGACAGCTCCCACGGCCGAAGAGCCAGGAGGGAAAGCCGTGCCTCGTTGGAAAGCTCTTTGGCAGCTGCTCGCGTGGCCCCACAGCCCGTGGGGCTGCGGGCTTTGCGGTGGCCGTCAGCCTCGGCGCCACCGGCGCCCATGTGGCGCTGCCGCGCCAGCCTGCGAAGCATTTTCCGGTAGGGCCGCGGCTCTGGCGACAGCTCCCACGCCCAAAGAGCCAGGAGGGAAAGCCGTGCCTCCTTGGAAAGCTCTTTGGCAGCCGCTCGCATGGCCCCACAGCCCGTGGGGCTGCGGGCTTTGCGGCAGCCGTCAGCCTCGGTGCCACCGGCGCCCATGTGGCGCCGCTGCGCCAGCCTGCGAAGCATTTTGCGGTAGGGCCGCGGCTCTGGCGACAGCTCCCACGCCCGAAGAGCCAGGAGGGAAAGCCGTGCCTCGTTGGAAAGCTCTTTGGCAGCCGCTCGCATGGGCCCACAGCCCGTGGGGCTGTGGGCTTTCCGGCGGCCGTCAGCCTCGGCGCCATCGGCGCCCACGTGGTGCCGCCGCGCCGACCCCCGAAGCATTTTCCGGTAGGGCCGCGGCTCTGGCGACAGCTCCCACGCCCAAAGAGCCAGGAGGGAAAGCCGTGCCTCCTTGGAAAGCTCTTTGGCAGCCGCTCGCATGGCCCCACAGCCCGTGGGGCTGCGGGCTTTGCGGCGGCCGTCAGCCTCGGCGCCACCGGCGCCCACGTCGGGCCTCCGCGCCAGCCTGCGAAGCATTTTGCAGTAGGGCCGCGGCTCTGGCCACAGCTCCCACGGCCGAAGAGCCAGGAGGGAAAGCCGTGCCTTGTTGGAAAGCTCTTTGGCAGCCGCTCGTGTGGCCCCACAGCCCGTGGGGCTGCGGGCTTTGCAGCGGCCGTCAGCCTGGGCGAAACCGGCGCCCAGGTGTGGCCGCCGCGCCAGCCTGCGAAGCATTTTGCGGTAGGGCCGCGGCTCTGGCGACAGCTCCCACGCCCAAAGAGCCAGGAGGGAAAGCCGTGCCTCGTTGCAAAGCTCTTTGGCAGCCACTCGCTTGGCCCCACAGCCTGTGGGGCTGCGGGCTTTGCGGCGGCCGTCAGCCTGGGCAACACCGGCGCCCACGTGGCGCCGCGGCGCCAGCCTGCGAAGCATTTTCCGGTCGGGCTGCAGCTCTGGCGACAGCTCCCACGCCCGAAGAGCCAGGAGGGAAAGCCGTGACTCCTTGGAAAGCTCTTTAGAAGCCGCTCGCGTGGCCCCACAGCCCGTGGGGCTGCGGGCTTCGCGGCGGCCGTCAGCCTCGGCCCCACCGGCGCCCATGTGGCGCCTCCGCGCCAGCCTGCGAAGCATTTGCCGGTAGGGCTGCAGCTCTGGCGACAGCTCCCACGCTCGAAGAGCCAGGAGGGAAAGCCGTGCCTCGTTGGAAAGCTCTTTGGCAGCCGCTCGCGTGGCCCCACAGCCCGTGGGGCTGCGGGCTTTCCGGCGGCCGTCAGCCTCGGCGCCACCGGCGCCCACGTGGCGCGACCGCGCCAGCCTGCGAAGCACTTTCCGGTAGGGCCTCGGCTATGGCGACAGCTCCCACGCCCAAAGAGCCAGGAGGGAAAGCCGTGCCTCGTTGGAAAGCTCTTTGGCAGCCGCTCGCGTGGCCCCACAGCCCGTGGGGCTGCGGGATTTGCGGCAGCCGTCAGCCTGGGAAACACCGGCGCCCACGTGGCGCCGCGGCGCCAGCCTGCGAAGCATTTTCCGGTAGGGCTGCAGCTCTGGCGACAGCTCCCACGCCCGAAGAGCCAGGAGGGAAAGCCGTGAGTCCTTGGAAAGCTCTTTGGCAGCCGCTCGCGTGGCCCCACAGCCCGTGGGGCTGCGGGATTTCCGGCGGCCGTCAGCCTCGGCGCCACCGGCGCCCACATCGGGCCGCCGCGCCAGCCTGCGAAGCATTTTCCGGTAGGGCCGCGGCTCTGGCGACAGCTCCCACGCCCAAAGAGCCAGGAGGGAAAGCCGTGCCTCGTTGGAAAGCTCTTTGGCAGCCTCTCGCGTGGCCCCACAGCCTATGGGGCTGCGGGCTTTGCGGCGTCCGTCAGCCTGGGCGACACCGGCGCCCATGTGGCTCCGCTGCGCCAGCCTGCGAAGCATTTTCCAGTAGGGCCGCGGCTCTGGCGACAGCTCCCACGCCCAAAGAGCCAGGAGGGAAAGCCGTGCCTCATTGGAAAGCTCTTTGGCAGCCGCTCGCGTGGCCCCACAGCCCGTGGGGCTGCGGACTTTGCGGCGGCCATCAGCCTCGGCGCCACCGGCGCCCACGTGGCGCCGCCGCGCCAGCCTGAGAAGCATTTTGCGTTAGGGCTCCGTCTCTGGCGACAGCTCCCACGCCCGAAGAGCCAGGAGGGAAAGCCGTGGCTCGTTGGAAAGCTCTTTGGCAGCCGCTCGCGTGGCCCCACAGCCCGTGGGGCTGCGGGCTTTGCGGCGGCCGTCAGCCTCGGCGCCACCGGCGCCCACGTCGGGCCTCCGCGCCAGCCTGCGAAGCATTTTCCGGTAGGGCCGCGGCTCTGGCGACACCTCCCACGGCCGAAGAGCCAGGAGGGAAAGCCGTGCCTTGTTGGAAAGCTCTTTGGCAGCCGCTCGTGTGGCCCCACAGCCCGTGGGGCTGCGGGCTTTGCAGCGGCCGTCAGCCTGGGCGACACCGGCGCCCAGGTGGGGCCGCCGCGCCAGCCTGCGAAGCATTTTCCGGTAGGGCCGCGGCTCTGGCGACAGCTCCCACGCCCAAAGAGCCAGGAGGGAAAGCCGTGCCTCGTTGCAAAGCTCTTTGGCAGCCACTCGCTTGGCCCCACAGCCCGTGGGGTTGCGGGCTTTGCGGCAGCCGTCAGCTGGGCAACACCGGCGCCCACGTGGCGCCGCGGCGCCAGCCTGCGAAGCATTTTCCGGTAGGGCCGCGTCTCTGGCGACAGCTCCCACGCCCGAAGAGCCAGGAGGGAAAGCCGTGCCTCGTTGGAAAGCTCTTTGGCAGCCGCTCGCGTGGCCCCACAGCCCGTGGGGCTGCGGGCTTTGCGGCGGCCGTCAGCCTCGGCGCCACCGGCGCCCATGTGGCGCCTCCGCGCCAGCCTGCGAAGCATTTGCCGGTAGGGCTGCAGCTCTGGCGACAGCTCCCACGCCCGAAGAGCCAGGAGGGAAAGCCGTGCCTCGTTGGAAAGCTCTTTGGCAGCCGCTCGCGTGGCCCCACAGCCCGTGGGGCTGCGGGCTTTGCGGCGGCCGTCAGCCTCGGCGCCACCGGCGCCCACGTGGCGCTGCCGCGACAGCCTGCGAAGCATTTTCCGGTAGGGCCGCGGCTCTGGCGACAGCTCCCACGCCCGAAGAGCCAGGAGGGAAAGCCGTGCCTCGTTGGAAAGCTCTTTGGCAGCCGCTCGCGTGGCCCCACAGCCCGTGGGGCTGCGGGCTTTCCGGCGGCCGTCAGCCTCGGCGCCATCGGCGCCCACATCAGGCTGCCGCGCCAGCCTGCGAAGCATTTTCCGGTAGGGCCGCTTCTCTGGCGACAGCTCCCACGCCCGAAGAGCCAGGAGGGAAAGCCGTGCCTCGTTGGAAAGCTCTTTGGCAGCCGCTCGCGTGGCCCCACAGCCCGTGGGGCTGCGGGCTTTGCGGCGGCCGTCAGCCTCGGTGCCACCGGCGCCCACGTGGCGCGACCGCGCCAGCCTGCGAAGCACTTTCCGGTAGGGCGGCGGCTCTGGCGACAGCTCCCACGCCCAAAGAGCCAGGAGGGAAAGCCGTGCCTCGTTGGAAAGCTCTTTGGCAGCCGCTCGCGTGGCCCCACAGCCCGTGGGGCTGCGGCCTTTGCGGCGGCCGTCAGCCTGAGCGACACCGGCGCCCAGGTGGGGCCGCCGCGCCAGCCTGCGAAGCATTTTCCAGTAGGGCCGCGGCTCTGGCGACAGCTCCCACGCCCGAAGAGCCAGGAGGGAAAGCCGTGCCTCGTTGGAAAGCTCTTTGGCAGCCACTCGCGTGGCCCCACAGCCCGTGGGGCTGCGGGCTTTGCGGCGGCCGTCAGCCGGGGCAACACCGGCACCCACGTGGCTCCGCTGCGCCAGCCTGCGAAGCATTTTCCGGTAGGGCCGCGGCTCTGGCCACAGCTCCCACGGCCGAAGAGCCAGGAGGGAAAGCCGTGCCTCGTTGGAAAGCTCTTTGGCAGCCGCTCGCGTGGCCCCACAGCCCGTGGGGATGCGGGCTTTGCGGCAGCCGTCAGCCTCGGCGCCACCGGCGCCCACGTGGCGCCTCCGCGCCAGCCTGCGAAGCATTTTCCGGTAGGGCTGCAGCTCTGGCGACAGCTCCCACGCCCGAAGAGCCAGGAGGGAAAGCCGTGCCTCGTTGGAAAGCTCTTTGGCAGCCGCTCGCGTGGCCCCACAGCCCGTGGGGCTGCGGGCTTTCTGGCGGCCGTCAGCCTCGGCGCCACCGGCGCCCAGGTGGGGCCGCTGCACCAGCCTGCGAAGCATTTTCCGGTAGGGCCGCGTCTCTGGCGACAGCTCCCACGCCCAAAGAGCCAGGAGGGAAAGCCATGCCTTGTTGGAAAGCTCTTTGGCAGCCACTCGCGTGGCCCCACAGCCCGTGAGGCTGCAGGCTTTGCGGCGGCCGTCAGCCTCGGCGCCACCGGCGCCCACGTGGCGCTGCCGCGCCAGCCTGCGAAGCATTTTCCAGTAGGGCCGCGGTTCTGGCGACAGCTCCCACGCCTGAAGAGCCAGGAGGGAAAGCCGTGCCTCGTTGGAAAGCTCTTTGGCAGCCGCTCGCGTGGCCCCACAGCCCGTGGGGCTGCGGGCTTTCCGGCGGCCGTCAGCCTGGGCGACACCGGCGCCCAGGTGGGGCCGCCACGCCAGCCTGCGAAGCATTTTCTGGTAATGCCGCGGCTCTGGCCACAGCTCCCACGCCCGAAGAGCCAGGAGGGAAAGCCGTGCCTCGTTGGAAAGCTCTTTGGCAGCTGCTCGCGTGGCCCCACAGCCCGTGGGGCTGCGGGCTTTCCGGCGGCCGTCAGCCTCGGCGCCACCGGCGCCCACGTGGCGCTGCCGCGCCAGCCTGCGAAGCATTTTCCAGTAGGGCCGCGTCTCTGGCGACAGCTCCCACGCCCGAAGAGCCAGGAGGGAAAGCCGTGTCTCATTGGAAAGCTCTTTGGCAGCCGCTCGCGTGGCCCCACAGCCCGTGGGGCTGCGGGCTTTGCGGCGGCCGTCAGCCTCGGCGCCACCGGCGCCCACGTGGCGCCGCCGCGCCAGCCTGCGAAGCATTTGCCGGTAGGGCTGCGGCTCTGGCCACAGCTCCCACGCCCGAAGAGCCAGGAGGGAAAGACTTGCCTCGTTGGAAAGCTCTTTGGCAGCCGCTCGCGTGGCCCCACAGCCCATGGGGCTGCGGGCTTTCCGGCGCCGTCAGCCTCGGCGACACCGGCGCCCAGGTGGGGCCGCCGCGCCAGCCTGCGAAGCATTTTCCGGTAGGGCCGCGGCTCTGGCGACAGCTCCCACGGCCGAAGAGCCAGGAGGGAAAGCCGTGCCTCGTTGGAAAGCTCTTTGGCAGCCGCTCGCGTGGCCCCACAGCCCGTGGGGCTGCGGGCTTTGCGGCGGCCGTCAGCCTCGGCGCCACCGGCGCCCAGGTGGGGCCGCGGCGCCAGACTGCGAAGCATTTTCCGGTAGGGCCGCGGCTCTGGCGACAGCTCCCACGCCCGAAGAGCCAGGAGGGAAAGCCGTGCCTCGTTGGAAAGCTCTTTGGCAGCCGCTCGCGTGGCCCCACAGCCCGTGGGGCTGCGGGTTTTCCGGCGGCCGTCAGCCTGAGCGACACCGGCGCCCAGGTGGGGCCGCCACGCCAGCCTGCGAAGCATTTTCCGGTAGGGCCGCGTCTCTGGTGACAGCTCCCACGGCCGAAGAGCCAGGAGGGAAAGCCGTGCCTCGTTGGAAAGCTCTTTGGTAGCTGCTCGCGTGGCCCCACAGCCCGTGGGGCTGCGGGCTTTGCGGCGGCCGTCAGCCTCGGCGCCACCGGCGCCCATGTGGCGCTGCCGCGCCAGCCTGCGAAGCATTTTGCAGTAGGGCCGCGGCTCTGGCGACATCTCCCACGCCCAAAGAGCCAGGAGGGAAAGCCGTGCCTCCTTGGAAAGCTCTTTGGCAGCCGCTCGCATGGCCCCACAGCCCGTGGGGCTGCGGGCTTTGCGGCGGCCGTCAGCCTCGGTGCCACCGGCGCCCATGTGGCGCCGCTGCGCCAGCCTGCGAAGCATTTTGCGGTAGGGCCGCGGCTCTGGCGACAGCTCCCACGCCCGAAGAGCCAGGAGGGAAAGCCGTGCCTCGTTGGAAAGCTCTTTGGCAGCCGCTCGCATGGGCCCACAGCCCGTGGGGCTGCGGGCTTTCCGGCGGCCGTCAGCCTCGGCGCCATCGGCGCCCACGTGGTGCCGCCGCGCCAGCCCCCGAAGCATTTTCCGGTAGGGCCGCGGCTCTGGCGACAGCTCCCACGCCCAAAGAGCCAGGAGGGAAAGCCGTGCCTCCTTGGAAAGCTCTTTGGCAGCCGCTCGCATGGCCCCACAGCCCGTGGGGCTGCGGGCTTTGCGGCGGCCGTCAGCCTCGGCGCCACCGGCGCCCACGTCGGGCCTCCGCGCCAGCCTGCGAAGCATTTTGCAGTAGGGCCGCGGCTCTGGCGACACCTCCCACGGCCGAAGAGCCAGGAGGGAAAGCCGTGCCTTGTTGGAAAGCTCTTTGGCAGCCGCTCGTGTGGCCCCACAGCCCGTGGGGCTGCGGGCTTTGCAGCGGCCGTCAGCCTGGGCGAAACCGGCGCCCAGGTGTGGCCGCCGCGCCAGCCTGCGAAGCATTTTCCGGTAGGGCCGCGGCTCTGGCGACAGCTCCCACGCCCAAAGAGCCAGGAGGGAAAGCCGTGCCTCGTTGCAAAGCTCTTTGGCAGCCACTCGCTTGGCCCCACAGCCCGTGGGGTTGCGGGCTTTGCGGCAGCCGTCAGCCTGGGCAACACCGGCGCCCACGTGGCGCCGCGGCGCCAGCCTGCGAAGCATTTTCCGGTAGGGCTGCAGCTCTGGCGACAGCTCCCACGCCCGAAGAGCCAGGAGGGAAAGCCGTGACTCCTTGGAAAGCTCTTTGGAAGCCGCTCGCGTGGCCCCACAGCCTGTGGGGCTGCGGGCTTTGCGGCGGCCGTCAGCCTCGGCGCCACCGGCGCCCACATCGTGCCGCCGCGCCAGCCTGCGAAGCATTTTCCGGTAGGGCCGCGGCTCTGGCGACAGCTCCCACGCCCAAAGAGCCAGGAGGGAAAGCCGTGCCTCGTTGGAAAGCTCTTTGGCAGCCACTCGCGTGGCCCCACAGCCTGTGGGGCTGCGGGCTTTGCGGCGTCCGTCAGCCTGGGCAACACCGGCGCCCATGTGGCTCCGCTGCGCCAGCCTGCGAAGCATTTTCCGGTAGGGCCGCGGCTCTGGCCACAGCTCCCACGCCCGAAGAGCCAGGAGGGAAAGCCGTGCCTCGTTGGAAAGCTCTTTGGCAGCCGCTCGCGTGGCCCCACAGCCCGTGGGCCTGTGGGCTTTGCGGCGGCCGTCAGCCTCGGCGCCACCGGCACCCACGTGGCGCCGCCGCGCCAGCCTGCGAAGCATTTTGCGTTAGGGCCGCGTCTCTGGCGACAGCTCCCACGCACGAAGAGCCAGGAGGGAAAGCCGTGCCTCGTTGGAAAGCTCTTTGGCAGCCGCTCGCGTGGCCCCACAGCCCGTGGGGCTGCGGGCTTTCCGGCGGCCGTCAGCCACGGCGCCACTGGTGCCAACGTGGCGCCGCCGCGCCAGCCTGCGAAGCATTTTCCGGTAGGGCTGCAGCTCTGGCGACAGCTCCCACGCCCGAAGAGCCAGGAGGGAAAGCCGTGACTCCTTGGAAAGCTCTTTGGCAGCCACTCGCGTGGCCCCACAGCCCGTGGGGCTGCGGGCTTTGCGGCAGCCGTCAGACTGGGAAACACCGGCGCCCACGTGGCGCCGCGGCGCCAGCCTGCGAAGCATTTTCCGGTAGGGCTGCAGCTCTGGCGACAGCTCCCACGCCCGAAGAGCCAGGAGGGAAAGCCGTGCCTCCTTGGAAAGCTCTTTGGCAGCCACTCGCGTGGCCCCACAGCCCGTGGGGCTGCGGGATTTCCGGCGGCCGTCAGCCTCGGCGCCACCGGCGCCCACATCGGGCCGCCGCGCCAGCCTGCGAAGCATTTTCCGGTAGGGCCGCGGCTCTGGCGACAGCTCCCACGCCCAAAGAGCCAGGAGGGAAAGCCGTGCCTCGTTGGAAAGCTCTTTGGCAGCCTCTCGCGTGGCCCCACAGCCTATGGGGCTGCGGGCTTTGCGGCGTCCGTCAGCCTGGGCGACACCGGCGCCCATGTGGCTCCGCTGCGCCAGCCTGCGAAGCATTTTCCAGTAGGGCCGCGGCTCTGGCGACAGCTCACACGCCCGAAGAGCCAGGAGGGAAAGCCGTGCCTCATTGGAAAGCTCTTTGGCAGCCGCTCGCGTGGCCCCACAGCCCGTGGGGCTGCGGGCTTTGCGGCGGCCGTCAGCCTCGGCGCCACCGGCGCCCACGTGGCGCCGCCGCGCCAGCCTGAGAAGCATTTTGCGTTAGGGCCGCGTCTCTGGCGACAGCTCCCACGCCCGAAGAGCCAGGAGGGAAAGCCGTGGCTCGTTGGAAAGCTCTTTGGCAGCCGCTCGCGTGGCCCCACAGCCCGTGGGGCTGCGGGCTTTGCGGCAGCCGTCAGCCTCGGCGCCACCGGCGCCCACGTCGGGCCTCCGCGCCAGCCTGCGAAGCATTTTGCGGTAGGGCCGCGTCTCTGGCAACAGCTCCCACGCTCGAAGAGCCAGGAGGGAAAGCTGTGCCTCATTGGAAAGCTCTTTGGCAGCCGCTCGCGTGGCCCCACAGCCCGTGGGGCTGCGGGCTTTGCGGCGGCCGTCAGCCTCGGTGCCACCGGCGCTCACGTGGCGCCTCCGCGCCAGCCTGCGAAGCATTTTCCGGTAGGGCTGCAGCTCTGGCGACAGCTCCCACGCCCGAAGAGCCAGGAGGGAAAGCCGTGCCTCGTTGGAAAGCTCTTTGGCAGCCGCTCGCGTGGCCCCACAGCCCGTGGGGCTGCGGGCTTTGCGGCGGCCGTCAGCCTCGGCGCCACCGGCGCCCACATCGGGCCGCCGCGCCAGCCTGCGAAGCATTTTCCGGTAGGGCCGGGGCTCTGGCGACAGCTCCCACGCCCGAAGAGCCAGGAGGGAAAGCCGTGCCTCGTTGGAAAGCTCTTTGGCAGCCGCTCGTGTGGCCCCACAGCCCGTGGGGCTGCGGGCTTTGCGGCGGCCGTCAGCCTGAGCGACACCGGCGCCCACGTGGCGCCGCTGCGCCAGCCTGCGAAGCATTTTCCGGTAGGGCCGCGGCTCTGGCGACACTCCCAATCCCAAAGAGCCAGGAGGGAAAGCCGTGCCTCGTTGGAAAGCTCTTTGGCAGCCGCTCACGTGGCCCCACAGCCCGTGGGGCTGCGGGCTTTCCGGCGGCCGTCAGCCTCGGTGCCACCGGCGCCCATGTGGCGCGACCGCGCTAGCCTGCGAAGCACTTTCCGGTAGGGCCGCGGCTCTGGCGACAGCTCCCATGCCCAAAGAGCCAGGAGGGAAAGCCGTGCCTCGTTGGAAAGCTCTTTGGCAGCCACTCGCGTGGCCCCACAGCCCGTGGGGCTGCGGGCTTTGCGGCGGCCGTCAGCCTGAGCGACACCGGCACCCACGTGGCGCCGCCGCGCCAGCCTGCGAAGCATTTTCCGGTAGGGCCGCGGCTCTGGCGACAGCTCCCACGCCCGAAGAGCCAGGAGGGAAAGCCGTGCCTCGTTGGAAAGCTCTTTGGCAGCCGCTCGCGTGGCCCCACAGCCCGTGGGGCTGCGGGCTTTCCGGCGGCCGTCAGCCTCGGCGCCACTGGCGCCCACGTGGCGCGACCGCGCCAGCCTGCGAAGCACTTTCCGGTAGGGCCTCGGCTCTGGCGACAGCTCCCACGCCCAAAGAGCCAGGAGGGAAAGCCGTGCCTCGTTGGAAAGCTCTTTGGCAGCCACTCGCGTGGCCCCACAGCCCGTGGGGCTGCGGGCTTTGCGGCGGCCGTCAGCCTGAGCGACACCGGCGCCCAGGTGGGGCCGCTGCGCCAGTCTGCGAAGCATTTTGCGGTAGGGCCGCGTCTCTGGCGACAGCTCCCACGCCCAAAGAGCCAGGAGGGAAAGCCGTGCCTCGTTGCAAAGCTCTTTGGCAGCCGCTCGTGTGGCCCCACAGCCCGTGGGGCTGCGGGCTTTGCGGCGGCCGTCAGCCTGAGCGACACCGGCGCCCACGTGGCGCCGCTGCGCCAGCCTGCGAAGCATTTTCCGGTAGGGCCGCGGCTCTGGCAACAGCTCCCAATCCCAAAGAGCCAGGAGGGAAAGCCGTGACTCCTTGGAAAGCTCTTTGGCAGCCGCTCGCGTGGCCCCACAGCCCGTGGGGCTGCGGGCTTTGCGGCGGCCGTCAGCCTCGGCGCCACCGGCGCCCACGTGGCGCGACCGCGCCAGCCTGCGAAGCACTTTCCGGTAGGGCCTCGGCTCTGGCGACAGCTCCCACGCCCGAAGAGCCAGGAGGGAAAGCCGTGCCTCGTTGGAAAGCTCTTTGGCAGCCACTCGCGTGGCCCCACAGCCCGTGGGGCTGCGGGCTTTGCGGCGGCCGTCAGCCTGAGCGACACCGGCGCCCAGGTGGGGCCGCCGCGCCAGCCTGCGAAGCATTTTCCGGTAGGGCCGCGACTCTGGCGACACCTCCCACGCCCAAAGAGCCAGGAGGGAAAGCCGTGCCTCGTTGGAAAGCTCTTTGGCAGCCGCTCGCGTGGCCCCACAGCCCGTGGGGCTGCGGGCTTTGCGGCGGCCGTCAGCCTCGGCGCCACCGGCGCCCATGTGGCGCCTCCGCGCCAGCCTGCGAAGCATTTGCCGGTAGGGCTGCAGCTCTGGCGACAGCTCCCACGCTCGAAGAGCCAGGAGGGAAAGCCGTGCCTCGTTGGAAAGCTCTTTGGCAGCCGCTCGCGTGGCCCCACAGCCCGTGAGGCTGCAGGCTTTCCGGCGGCCGTCAGCCTCCGTGCCACCGGCGCCCACGTGGCGCCGCCGCGACAGCCTACGAAGCATTTTCCGGTAGGGCCGCGGCTCTGGCGACAGCTCCCACGCCCGAAGAGCCAGGAGGGAAAGCCGTGACTCCTTGGAAAGCTCTTTGGCAGCCGCTCGCATGGCCCCACAGCCCGTGGGGCTGCGGGCTTTGCGGCAGCCGTCAGCCTGGGAAACACCGGCGCCCACGTGGCGCCGCGGCGCCAGCCTGCGAAGCATTTTCCGGTAGGGCTGCAGCTCTGGCGACAGCTCCCACGCCCGAAGAGCCAGGAGGGAAAGCCGTGCCTCCTTGGAAAGCTCTTTGGCAGCCGCTCGCGTGGCCCCACAGCCCGTGGGGCTGCGGGCTTTCCGGCGGCCGTCAGCCTCGGCGCCACCGGCGCCCACATCGGGCCGCCGCGCCAGCCTGCGAAGCATTTTCCGGTAGGGCCGCGGCTCTGGCGACAGCTCCCACGCCCAAAGAGCCAGGAGGGAAAGCCGTGCCTCGTTGGAAAGCTCTTTGGCAGCCTCTCGCGTGGCCCCACAGCCTATGGGGCTGCGGGCTTTGCGGCGTCCGTCAGCCTGGGCGACACCGGCGCCCATGTGGCTCCGCTGCGCCAGCCTGCGAAGCATTTTCCAGTAGGGCCGCGGCTCTGGCGACAGCTCACACGCCCGAAGAGCCAGGAGGGAAAGCCGTGCCTCATTGGAAAGCTCTTTGGCAGCCGCTCGCGTGGCCCCACAGCCCGTGGGGCTGCGGGCTTTGCGGCGGCCGTCAGCCTCGGCGCCACCGGCGCCCACGTGGCGCCGCCGCGCCAGCCTGAGAAGCATTTTGCGTTAGGGCCGCGTCTCTGGCGACAGCTCCCACGCCCGAAGAGCCAGGAGGGAAAGCCGTGGCTCGTTGGAAAGCTCTTTGGCAGCCGCTCGCGTGGCCCCACAGCCCGTGGGGCTGCGGGCTTTGCGGCAGCCGTCAGCCTCGGCGCCACCGGCGCCCACGTCGGGCCTCCGCGCCAGCCTGCGAAGCATTTTGCGGTAGGGCCGCGTCTCTGGCAACAGCTCCCACGCTCGAAGAGCCAGGAGGGAAAGCTGTGCCTCATTGGAAAGCTCTTTGGCAGCCGCTCGCGTGGCCCCACAGCCCGTGGGGCTGCGGGCTTTGCGGCGACCGTCAGCCTCGGTGCCACCGGCGCTCACGTGGCGCCTCCGCGCCAGCCTGCGAAGCATTTTCCGGTAGGGCTGCAGCTCTGGCGACAGCTCCCACGCCCGAAGAGCCAGGAGGGAAAGCCGTGCCTCGTTGGAAAGCTCTTTGGCAGCCGCTCGCGTGGCCCCACAGCCCGTGGGGCTGCGGGCTTTGCGGCGGCCGTCAGCCTCGGCGCCACCGGCGCCCACATCGGGCCGCCGCGCCAGCCTGCGAAGCATTTTCCGGTAGGGCCGGGGCTCTGGCGACAGCTCCCACGCCCGAAGAGCCAGGAGGGAAAGCCGTGCCTCGTTGGAAAGCTCTTTGGCAGCCGCTCGTGTGGCCCCACAGCCCGTGGGGCTGCGGGCTTTGCGGCGGCCGTCAGCCTGAGCGACACCGGCGCCCACGTGGCGCCGCTGCGCCAGCCTGCGAAGCATTTTCCGGTAGGGCCGCGGCTCTGGCGACACTCCCAATCCCAAAGAGCCAGGAGGGAAAGCCGTGCCTCGTTGGAAAGCTCTTTGGCAGCCGCTCACGTGGCCCCACAGCCCGTGGGGCTGCGGGCTTTCCGGCGGCCGTCAGCCTGAGCGACACCGGCACCCACGTGGCGCCGCCGCGCCAGCCTGCGAAGCATTTTCCGGTAGGGCCGCGGCTCTGGCGACAGCTCCCACGCCCGAAGAGCCAGGAGGGAAAGCCGTGCCTCGTTGGAAAGCTCTTTGGCAGCCGCTCGCGTGGCCCCACAGCCCGTGGGGCTGCGGGCTTTCCGGCGGCCGTCAGCCTCGGCGCCACCGGCGCCCACGTGGCGCGACCGCGCCAGCCTGCGAAGCACTTTCCGGTAGGGCCTCGGCTCTGGCGACAGCTCCCACGCCCAAAGAGCCAGGAGGGAAAGCCGTGCCTCGTTGGAAAGCTCTTTGGCAGCCACTCGCGTGGCCCCACAGCCCGTGGGGCTGCGGGCTTTGCGGCGGCCGTCAGCCTGAGCGACACCGGCGCCCAGGTGGGGCCGCTGCGCCAGCCTGCGAAGCATTTTCTGGTAGGGCCGCGGCTCTGGCGACAGCTCCCACGCCCAAAGAGCCAGGAGGGAAAGCCGTGCCTCGTTGCAAAGCTCTTTGGCAGCCGCTCGCGTGGCCCCACAGCCTGTGGGGCTGCGGGCTTTGCGGCGGCCGTCAGCCTCGGCGCCACCGGCGCCCATGTGGTGCCTCCGCGCCAGCCTGCGAAGCATTTGCCGGTAGGGCTGCAGCTCTGGCGACAGCTCCCACGCTCGAAGAGCCAGGAGGGAAAGCCGTGCCTCGTTGGAAAGCTCTTTGGCAGCCGCTCGCGTGGCCCCACAGCCCGTGAGGCTGCAGGCTTTCCGGCGGCCGTCAGCCTCCGTGCCACCGGCGCCCACGTGGCGCCGCCGCGACAGCCTGCGAAGCATTTTGCGGTAGGGCCGCGTCTCTGGCGACAGCTCCCACGCCCGAAGAGCCAGGAGGGAAAGCCGTGACTCCTTGGAAAGCTCTTTGGCAGCCGCTCGCATGGCCCCACAGCCCGTGGGGCTGCGGGCTTTCCGGCGGCCGTCAGCCTCGGCGCCATCGGCGCCCACATCAGGCCGCCGCGCCAGCCTGCGAAGCATTTTGCGGTAGGGCCGCGTCTCTGGCGACAGCTCCCACGCCCAAAGAGCCAGGAGGGAAAGCCGTGCCTCGTTGGAAAGCTCTTTGGCAGCCGCTCGTGTGGCCCCACAGCCCGTGGGGCTGCGGGCTTTGCGGCGGCCGTCAGCCTGAGCGACACCGGCGCCCACGTGGCGCCGCTGCGCCAGCCTGCGAAGCATTTTCCGGTAGGGCCGCGGCTCTGGCAACAGCTCCCAATCCCAAAGAGCCAGGAGGGAAAGCCGTGACTCCTTGGAAAGCTCTTTGGCAGCCGCTCGCGTGGCCCCACAGCCCGTGGGGCTGCGGGCTTTGCGGCGGCCGTCAGCCTCGGCGCCACCGGCGCCCACGTGGCGCGACCGCGCCAGCCTGCGAAGCACTTTCCGGTAGGGCCTCGGCTCTGGCGACAGCTCCCACGCCCGAAGAGCCAGGAGGGAAAGCCGTGCCTCGTTGGAAAGCTCTTTGGCAGCCACTCGCGTGGCCCCACAGCCCGTGGGGCTGCGGGCTTTGCGGCGGCCGTCAGCCTCGGCGCCACCGGCGCCCATGTGGCGCCTCCGCGCCAGCCTGCGAAGCATTTGCCGGTAGGGCTGCAGCTCTGGCGACAGCTCCCACGCTCGAAGAGCCAGGAGGGAAAGCCGTGCCTCGTTGGAAAGCTCTTTGGCAGCCGCTCGCGTGGCCCCACAGCCCGTGAGGCTGCAGGCTTTCCGGCGGCCGTCAGCCTCCGTGCCACCGGCGCCCACGTGGCGCCGCCGCGACAGCCTACGAAGCATTTTCCGGTAGGGCCGCGGCTCTGGCGACAGCTCCCACGGCCGAAGAGCCAGGAGGGAAAGCCGTGACTCCTTGGAAAGCTCTTTGGCAGCCGCTCGCATGGCCCCACAGCCCGTGGGGCTGCGGGCTTTCCGGCGGCCGTCAGCCTCGGCGCCATCGGCGCCCACATCAGGCCGCCGCGCCAGCCTGCGAAGCATTTTCCGGTAGGGCCGCGGCTCTGGCGACAGCTCCCACGCCCAAAGAGCCAGGAGGGAAAGCCGTGCCTCGTTGGAAAGCTCTTTGGCAGCCGCTCGTGTGGCCCCACAGCCCGTGGGGCTGCGGGCTTTGCGGCGGCCGTCAGCCTGGGCGACACCGGCGCCCACGTGGCGCCTCTGCGCCAGCCTGCGAAGCATTTTCCGGTAGGGCCGCGGCTCTGGCGACAGCTCCCAATCCCAAAGAGCCAGGAGGGAAAGCCGTGCCTCGTTGGAAAGCTCTTTGGCAGCCGCTCACGTGGCCCCACAGCCCGTGGGGCTGCGGGCTTTGCGGCGGCCGTCAGCCTCGGCGCCACCGGCGCCCACGTGGCGCCTCCGCGCCAGCCTGCGAAGCATTTGCCGGTAGGGCTGCAGCTCTGGCGACAGCTCCCACGGCCGAAGAGCCAGGAGGGAAAGCCGTGCCTCGTTGGAAAGCTCTTTGGCAGCCGCTCGCGTGGCCCCACAGCCCGTGGGGCTGCGGGCTTTGCGGCGGCCGTCAGCCTCGGCGCCACCGGCGCCCACGTGGCGCTGCCGCGACAGCCTGCGAAGCATTTTCCGGTAGGGCCGCGGCTCTGGCGACAGCTCCCACGCCCGAAGAGCCAGGAGGGAAAGCCGTGCCTCGTTGGAAAGCTCTTTGGCAGCCGCTCGCGTGGCCCCACAGCCCGTGGGGCTGCGGGATTTCCGGCGGCCGTCAGCCTCGGCGCCATCGGCGCCCACATCAGGCCGCCGCGCCAGCCTGCGAAGCATTTTCCGCTAGGGCCGCCTCTCTGGCGACAGCTCCCACGCCCGAAGAGCCAGGAGGGAAAGCCGTGCCTCGTTGGAAAGCTCTTTGGCAGCCGCTCGCGTGGCCCCACAGCCCGTGGGGCTGCGGGCTTTCCGGCGGCCGTCAGCCTCGGTGCCACCGGCGCGTACGTGGCGCCGCCGCGCCAGTCTGCGAAGCATTTTCCGGTAGGGCCGCGTCTCTGGCGACAGCTCCCACGCCCAAAGAGCCAGGAGGGAAAGCCGTGCCTCGTTGGAAAGCTCTTTGGCAGCCACTCGCGTGGCCCCACAGCCCGTGGGGCTGCGGGCTTTGCGGCGGCCGTCAGCCTGGGTAACAACGGCACCCACGTGGCTCCGCTGCGCCAGCCTGCGAAGCATTTTCCAGTAGGGCCGCGGCTCTGGCGACAGCTCCCACGCCCAAAGAGCCAGGAGGGAAAGCCGTGCCTCGTTGGAAAGCTCTTTGGCAGCCGCTCGCGTGGCCCCACAGCCCGTGGGGCTGCGGGATTTCCGGCGGCCGTCAGCCTCGGCGCCATCGGCGCCCACATCAGGCCGCCGCGCCAGCCTGCGAAGCATTTTCCGCTAGGGCCGCGTCTCTGGCGACAGCTCCCACGCCCGAAGAGCCAGGAGGGAAAGCCGTGCCTCGTTGGAAAGCTCTTTGGCAGCCGCTCGCGTGGCCCCACAGCCCGTGGGGCTGCGGGCTTTGCGGCGGCCGTCAGCCTCGGTGCCACCGGCGCGTACGTGGCGCGACCGCGCCAGTCTGCGAAGCACTTTCCGGTAGGGCCGCGTCTCTGGCGACAGCTCCCACGCCCAAAGAGCCAGGAGGGAAAGCCGTGCCTCGTTGGAAAGCTCTTTGGCAGCCGCTCGCATGGCCCCACAGCCCGTGGGGCTGCGGCCTTTGCGGCGGCCGTCAGCCTGAGCGACATCGGCGCCCAGGTGGGTCCGCCGCGCCAGCCTGCGAAGCATTTTCCAGTAGGGCCGCGGCTCTGGCGACAGCTCCCACGGCCGAAGAGCCAGGAGGGAAAGCCGTGCCTCGTTGGAAAGCTCTTTGGCAGCCACTCGCGTGGCCCCACAGCCCGTGGGGCTGCGGGCTTTGCGGCGGCCGTCAGCCTCGGCGCCACCGGCACCCACGTGGCGCCGCCGCGCCAGCCTGCGAAGCATTTTCCGGTAGGGCCGCGTCTCTGGCGACAGCTCCCACGCCCGAAGAGCCAGGAGGGAAAGCCGTGCCTCGTTGGAAAGCTCTTTGGCAGCCGCTCGCGTGGCCCCACAGCCCGTGGGGCTGCGGGCTTTGCGGCGGCCGTCAGCCTCGGTGCCACCGGCGCTCACGTGGCGCCTCCGCGCCAGCCTGCGAAGCATTTTCCGGTAGGGCCGCGTCTCTGGCGACAGCTCCCACGCCCAAAGAGCCAGGAGGGAAAGCCGTGCCTCGTTGCAAAGCTCTTTGGCAGCCACTCGCTTGGCCCCACAGCCCGTGGGGTTGCGGGCTTTGCGGCAGCCGTCAGCCTGGGCAACACCGGCGCCCATGTGGCGCCTCCACGCCAGCCTGCGAAGCATGTTCCGGTAGGGCCGCGGCTCTGGCGACAGCTCCCACGCCCGAAGAGCCAGGAGGGAAAGCCGTGACTCCTTGGAAAGCTCTTTGGCAGCCGCTCGCGTGGCCCCACAGCCCGTGGGGCTGCGGGCTTTGCGGCGGCCGTCAGCCTCGGCGCCACCGGCGCCCACGTGGCGCCGCCGCGCCAGCCTGCGAAGCATTTTCCGGTAGGGCCGCGTCTCTGGCCACAGCTCCCACGCCCGAAGAGCCAGGAGGGAAAGCCGTGCCTCGTTGGAAAGCTCTTTGGCAGCCGCTCGCGTGGCCCCACAGCCCGTGGGGCTGCGGGCTTTGCGGCGGCCGTCAGCCACGGCGCCACTGGTGCCAACGTGGCGCCGCCGCGCCAGCCTGCGAAGCATTTTCCGGTAGGGCTGCAGCTCTGGCGACAGCTCCCACGCCCGAAGAGCCAGGAGGGAAAGCCGTGACTCCTTGGAAAGCTCTTTGGCAGCCGCTCGCGTGGCCCCACAGCCCGTGGGACTGTGGGCTTTGCGGCGGCCGTCAGCCTCGGCGCCACCGGCGCCCAGGTGGGGCCGCCGCGCCAGCCTGTGAAGCATTTTCCGGTAGGGCCGCGTCTCTGGCAACAGCTCCCACGCTCGAAGAGCCAGGAGGGAAAGCCATGCCTCGTTGGAAAGCTCTTTGGCAGCCGCTCGCGTGGCCCCACAGCCCGTGGGGCTGCGGGCTTTGCAGCGGCCGTCAGCCTCGGTGCCACCGGCACTCACGTGGCGCCTCCGCGCCAGCCTGCGAAGCATTTTCCGGTAGGGTTGCAGCTCTGGCCACAGCTCCCACGCCCGAAGAGCCAGGAGGGAAAGCCGTGCCTCGTTGGAAAGCTCTTTGGCAGCCGCTCGCGTGGCCCCACAGCCCGTGGGGCTGCGGGCTTTGCGGCGGCCGTCAGCCTCGGCGCCACCGGCGCCCACATCGGGCCGCCGCGCCAGCCTGCGAAGCATTTGCCAGTAGGGCCGTGTCTCTGGCGACATCTCCCACGCCCGAAGAGCCAGGAGGGAAAGCCGTGGCTCGTTCGAAAGCTCTTTGGCAGCCGCTCGCGTGGCCCCACAGCCCGTGGGTCTGCGGGCTTTGCGGCGGCCGTCAGCCTCGGCGCCACCGGCGCCCACGTCGGGCCTCCGCGCCAGCCTGCGAAGCATTTTGCGGTAGGGCCGCGGCTCTGGCGACAGCTCCCACGGCCGAAGAGCCAGGAGGGAAAGCCGTGACTCCTTGGAAAGCTCTTTGGCAGCCGCTCGCGTGGCCCCACAGCCCGTGGGGCTGCGGGCTTTGCGGCGGCCGTCAGCCTCGGCGCCACCGGCGCCCACATCGGGCCGCCGCGCCAGCCTGCGAAGCATTTTGCGGTAGGGCCGCGGCTCTGGCGACAGCTCCCACGCCCAAATAGCCAGGAGGGAAAGCCGTGCCTCGTTGGAAAGCTCTTTGGCAGCCGCTCGCGTGGCCCCACAGCCCGTGGGGCTGCGGGCTTTGCGGCGTCCGTCAGCCTCGGCACCACCGACGCCCATGTGGCACCTCCGCGCCAGCCTGCGAAGCATTTTCCGGTAGGGCCGCGGCTCTGGCGACAGCTCCCACGCCCGAAGAGCCAGGAGGGAAAGCCGTGACTCCTTGGAAAGCTCTTTGGCAGCCGCTCGCGTGGCCCCACAGCCCGTGGGGCTGCGGGCTTTCCGGCGGCCGTCAGCCTCGGCGCCACCGGCGCCCACATCGGGCCGCCGCGCCAGCCTGCGAAGCATTTTCCGGTAGGGCCGCGGCGCTGGCGACAGCTCCCACGCCCGAAGAGCCAGGAGGGAAAGCCGTGCCTCGTTGGAAAGCTCTTTGGCAGCCGCTCGCGTGGCCCCACAGCCCGTGGGGCTGCGGGCTTTCCGGCGGCCGTCAGCCTCGGCGCCACCGGCGCCCACATCGGGCCGCCGCGCCAGCCTGCGAAGCATTTTCCGGTAGGGCCGCGGCTCTGGCGACACCTCCCACGCCCGAAGAGCCAGGAGGGAAAGCCGTGCCTCGTTGGAAAGCTCTTTGGCAGCCGCTCGCGTGGCCCCACAGCCCGTGGGTCTGCGGGCTTTGCGGCGGCCGTCAGCCTGGGCGCCACCGGCGCCCACGTCGGGCCTCCGCGCCAGCCTGCGAAGCATTTTGCGGTAGGGCCGCGGCTCTGGCGACAGCTCCCACGGCCGAAGAGCCAGGAGGGAAAGCCATGACTCCTTGGAAAGCTCTTTGGCAGCCGCTCGCGTGGCCCCACAGCCCGTGGGGCTGCGGGCTTTCCGGCGGCCGTCAGCCTCGGCGCCATCGGCGCCCACATCGGGCCGCCGCGCCAGCCTGCGAAGCATTTTGCGGTAGGGCCGCGGCTCTGGCGACAGCTCCCACGCCCAAAGAGCCAGGAGGGAAAGCCGTGCCTCGTTGCAAAGCTCTTTGGCAGTCACTCGCGTGGCCCCACAGCCCGTGGGGCTGCGGGCTTTGCGGCGTCCGTCAGCCTGGGCAACACCGGCGCCCATGTGGCTCCGCTGCGCCAGCCTGCGAAGCATTTTGCGGTAGGGCCGCGTCTCTGGCGACAGCTCCCACGCCCGAAGAGCCAGGAGGGAAAGCCGTGCCTCGTTGGAAAGCTCTTTGGCAGCCGCTCGCATGGCCCCACAGCCCGTGGGGTTACGGGCTTTGCGGCGGCCGTCAGCCTCGGCGCCATCGGCGCCCACGTGGTGCCGCCGCGCCAACCTGCGAAGCATTTTCCGGTAGGGCCGCGGCTCTGGCCACAGCTCCCACGCCCGAAGAGCCAGGAGGGAAAGCCGTGGCTCGTTGGAAAGCTCTTTGGCAGCCGCTCGCGTGGCCCCACAGCCCGTGGGGCTGCGGGCTTTGCGGCGGCCGTCAGCCACGGAGCCACCGGCGCCCACGTGGCGCAGCCGCGCCAGCCTGCGAAGCATTTTCCGGTAGGGCTGCAGCTCTGGCGACAGCTCCCACGCCCGAAGAGCCAGGAGGGAAAGCCGTGCCTCGTTGGAAAGCTCTTTGGCAGCCGCTCGCGTGGCCCCACAGCCCGTGGGGCTGCGGGCTTTGCGGCGGCCGTCAGCCTCGGCGCCACCGGCGCCCAGGTGGGACCGCCGCGCCAGCCTGCGAAGCATTTTGCGGTAGGGCCGCGGCTCTGGCGACAGCTCCCACGCCCGAAGAGCCAGGAGGGAAAGCCGTGCCTCGTTGGAAAGCTCTTTGGCAGCCGCTCGCGTGGCCCCACAGCCCGTGGGGCTGCGGGCTTTGCGGCGGCCGTCAGCCTGGGCGACACCGGAGCCCAGGTGGGGCCGCCGCGCCAGCCTGCAAAGCATTTTCCGGTAGGGCCGCGGCTCTGGCCACAGCTCCCACGCCCAAAGAGCCAGGAGGGAAAGCCGTGCCTCGTTGGAAAGCTCTTTGGCAGCCGCTCGCGTGGCCCCACAGCCCGTGGGGCTGCGGGCTTTGCGGCGGCCGTCAGCCTCGGCGCCACTGGTGCCAACGTGGCGCCGCCGCGCCAGCCTGCAAAGAACTTTCCGGTAGGGCCGCGGCTCTGGCGACAGCTCCCACGCCCGAAGAGCCAGGAGGGAAAGCCGTGCCTCATTGGAAAGCTCTTTGGCAGCCGCTCGCGTGGCCCCACAGCCCGTGGGGCTGCGGGCTTTGCGGCGGCCGTCAGCCTCTGCACCACCGGCGCCCACGTGGCGCCGCCGCGCCAGCCTGCGAAGCATTTTGCGGTAGGGCCGCGGCTCTGGCCACAGCTCCCACGCCCGAAGAGCCAGGAGGGAAAGCCGTGCCTCGTTGGAAAGCTCTTTGGCAGCCGCTCGCGTGGCCCCACAGCCCGTGGGGCTGCGGGCTTTCCGGCGGCCGTCAGCCTCGGCGCCACCGGCGCCCACATCGGGCCGCCGCGCCAGCCTGCGAAGCATTTTCCGGTAGGGCCGCGGCTCTGGCGACACCTCCCACGCCCGAAGAGCCAGGAGGGAAAGCCGTGCCTCGTTGGAAAGCTCTTTGGCAGCCGCTCGCGTGGCCCCACAGCCCGTGGGGCTGCGGGCTTTGCGGCGGCCGTCAGCCTCGGCACCACCGACGCCCATGTGGCGCCTCCGCGCCAGCCTGCGAAGCATTTTCCGGTAGGGCCGTGTCTCTGGCGACATCTCCCACGCCCGAAGAGCCAGGAGGGAAAGCCGTGACTCCTTGGAAAGCTCTTTGGCAGCCGCTCGCGTGGCCCCACAGCCCGTGGGGCTGCGGGCTTTCCGGCGGCCGTCAGCCTCGGCGCCACCGGCGCCCACATCGGGCCGCCGCGCCAGCCTGCGAAGCATTTTCCGGTAGGGCCGCGTCTCTGGCGACAGCTCCCACGCCCGAAGAGCCAGGAGGGAAAGCCGTGCCTCGTTGGAAAGCTCTTTGGCAGTCACTCGCGTGGCCCCACAGCCCGTGGGGCTGCGGGCTTTGCGGCGGCCGTCAGCCTCGGTGCCACCGGCGCTCACGTGGCGCCTCCGCGCCAGCCTGCGAAGCATTTTCCGGTAGGGCTGCTGCTCTGGCGACAGCTCCCACGCCCGAAGAGCCAGGAGGGAAAGCCGTGCCTCCTTGGAAAGCTCTTTGGCAGCCGCTCGCGTGGCCCCACAGCCCGTGGGGCTGCGGGCTTTCCGGCGGCCGTCAGCCTCGGCGCCACCGGCGCCCACATCGGGCCGCCGCGCCAGCCTGCGAAGCATTTTCCGGTAGGGCCGCGGCTCTGGCGACACCTCCCACGCCCGAAGAGCCAGGAGGGAAAGCCGTGCCTCGTTGGAAAGCTCTTTGGCAGCCGCTCGCGTGGCCCCACAGCCCGTGGGGCTGCGGGCTTTGCGGCGGCCGTCAGCCTGGGCAACACCGGCGCCCACGTGGCGCCGCTGCGCCAGCCTGCGAAGCATTTTCCGGTAGGGCCGCGTCTCTGGCGACAGCTCCCACGCCCGAAGAGCCAGGAGGGAAAGCCGTGGCTCGTTGGAAAGCTCTTTGGCAGCCGCTCGCGTGGCCCCACAGCCCGTGGGGTTGCGGGCTTTCCGGCAGCCGGCAGCCTGGGCCACACCGGCGCCCAGGTGGGGCCGCCGCGCCAGCCTGCGAAGCATTTTCCGGTAGGGCCGCGGCTCTGGCAACAGCTCCCACGCCCAAAGAGCCAGGAGGGAAAGCCGTGCCTCGTTGGAAAGCTCTTTGGCAGCCACTCGCGTGGCCCCACAGCCCGTGGGGCTGCTGGCTTTCCGGCGGCTGTCAGCCTCGGCGCCACCGGCGCCCAGGTGGCGCGACCGCGCCAGCCTGCAAAGCATTTTCCGGTAGGGCCGCGGCTCTGGCGACAGCTCCCACGCCCGAAGAGCCAGGAGGGAAAGCCGTGCCTCGTTGGAAAGCTCTTTGGCAGCCGCTCGCGTAGCCCCACAGCCCGTGGGGCTGCGTGCTTTCCGGCGGCCGTCAGCCTGGGCGACACCGGCGCTCAGGTGGGGCCGCCGCGCCAGCCTGCGAGGCATTTTCCGGTAGGGCCGCAGCTCTGGCGAGAGCTCCCACGCCCGAAGAGCCAGGAGGGAAAGCCGTGCCTCGTTGGAAAGCTCTTTGGCAGCCGCTCGTGTGGCCCCACAGCCCGTGGGGCTGCGGGCTTTCCGGCGGCCGTCAGCCTCGGCGCCATCGGCGCCCACATCGGGCCGCCGCGCCAGCCTGCGAAGCATTTTGCGGTAGGGCCGCGTCTCTGGCGACAGCTCCCACGCCCAAAGAGCCAGGAGGGAAAGCCGTGCCTCGTTGGAAAGCTCTTTGGCAGTCACTCGCGTGGCCCCACAGCCCGTGGGGCTGCGGGCTTTGCGGCGTCCGTCAGCCTGGGCAACACCGGCGCCCATGTGGCTCCGCTGCGCCAGCCTGCGAAGCATTTTGCGGTAGGGCCGCGTCTCTGGCGACAGCTCCCACGCCCGAAGAGCCAGGAGGGAAAGCCGTGCCTCGTTGGAAAGCTCTTTGGCAGCCGCTCGCGTGGCCCCACAGCCCGTGGGGCTGCGGGCTTTGCGGCGGCCGTCAGCCTCGGCGCCACCGGCGCCCAGGTGGGACCGCCGCGCCAGCCTGCGAAGCATTTTCCGGTAGGGCCGCGGCTCTGGCCACAGCTCCCACGCCCGAAGAGCCAGGAGGGAAAGCCGTGCCTCGTTGGAAAGCTCTTTGGCAGCCGCTCGCGTGGCCCCACAGCCCGTGGGGCTGCGGGCTTTGCGGCGGCCGTCAGCCTCGGCGCCACTGGTGCCAACGTGGCGCCGCCGCGCCAGCCTGCAAAGAACTTTCCGGTAGGGCCGCGGCTCTGGCGACAGCTCCCACGCCCGAAGAGCCAGGAGGGAAAGCCGTGCCTCATTGGAAAGCTCTTTGGCAGCCGCTCGCGTGGCCCCACAGCCCGTGGGGCTGCGGGCTTTGCGGCGGCCGTCAGCCTCTGCACCACCGGCGCCCACGTGGCGCCGCCGCGCCAGCCTGCGAAGCATTTTGCGGTAGGGCCGCGGCTCTGGCGACAGCTCCCACGCCCGAAGAGCCAGGAGGGAAAGCCGTGCCTCGTTGGAAAGCTCTTTGGCAGCCGCTCGCGTGGCCCCACAGCCCGTGGGGCTGCGGGCTTTGCGGCGGCCGTCAGCCTCGGCGCCACCGGCGCCCACATCGGGCCGCCGCGCCAGCCTGCGAAGCATTTTCCGGTAGGGCCGCGGCTCTGGCGACACCTCCCACGCCCGAAGAGCCAGGAGGGAAAGCCGTGCCTCGTTGGAAAGCTCTTTGGCAGCCGCTCGCGTGGCCCCACAGCCCGTGGGGCTGCGGGCTTTGCGGCGGCCGTCAGCCTCGGCACCACCGACGCCCATGTGGCGCCTCCGCGCCAGCCTGCGAAGCATTTTCCGGTAGGGCCGCGGCTCTGGCGACACCTCCCACGCCCGAAGAGCCAGGAGGGAAAGCCGTGACTCCTTGGAAAGCTCTTTGGCAGCCGCTCGCGTGGCCCCACAGCCCGTGGGGCTGCGGGCTTTCCGGCGGCCGTCAGCCTCGGCGCCATCGGCGCCCACATCGGGCCGCCGCGCCAGCCTGCGAAGCATTTTGCGGTAGGGCCGCGTCTCTGGCGACAGCTCCCACGCCCGAAGAGCCAGGAGGGAAAGCCGTGCCTCGTTGGAAAGCTCTTTGGCAGTCACTCGCGTGGCCCCACAGCCCGTGGGGCTGCGGGCTTTGCGGCGGCCGTCAGCCTCGGTGCCACCGGCGCCCACATCGGGCCGCCGCGCCAGCCTGCGAAGCATTTTCCGGTAGGGCCGCGGCTCTGGCGACACCTCCCACGCCCGAAGAGCCAGGAGGGAAAGCCGTGCCTCGTTGGAAAGCTCTTTGGCAGCCGCTCGCGTGGCCCCACAGCCCGTGGGGCTGCGGGCTTTGCGGCGGCCGTCAGCCTCGGCGCCACCGGCGCCCACGTGGCGCCTCCGCGCCAGCCTGCGAAGCATTTTCCGGTAGGGCCGCGGCTCTGGCGACAGCTCCCACGCCCGAAGAGCCAGGAGGGAAAGTCGTGCCTCGTTGGAAAGCTCTTTGGCAGCCGCTCGCGTGGCCCCACAGCCCGTGGGGCTGCGGGCTTTCCGGCGGCCGTCAGCCTCGGCGCCACCGGCGCCCACATCGGGCCGCCGCGCCAGCCTGCGAAGCATTTTCCGGTAGGGCCGCGGCTCTGGCGACAGCTCCCACGCCCGAAGAGCCAGGAGGGAAAGCCGTGCCTCGTTGGAAAGCTCTTTGGCAGTCACTCGCGTGGCCCCACAGCCCGTGGGGCTGCGGGCTTTGCGGCGGCCGTCAGCCTCGGTGCCACCGGCGCTCACGTGGCGCCTCCGCGCCAGCCTGCGAAGCATTTTCCGGTAGGGCTGCTGCTCTGGCGACAGCTCCCACGCCCGAAGAGCCAGGAGGGAAAGCCGTGCCTCCTTGGAAAGCTCTTTGGCAGCCGCTCGCGTGGCCCCACAGCCCGTGGGGCTGCGGGCTTTCCGGCGGCCGTCAGCCTCGGCGCCACCGGCGCCCACATCGGGCCGCCGCGCCAGCCTGCGAAGCATTTTCCGGTAGGGCCGCGGCTCTGGCGACACCTCCCACGCCCGAAGAGCCAGGAGGGAAAGCCGTGCCTCGTTGGAAAGCTCTTTGGCAGCTGCTCGCGTGGCCCCACAGCCCGTGGGGCTGCGGGCTTTGCGGCGGCCGTCAGCCTGGGCAACACCGGCGCCCACGTGGCGCCGCTGCGCCAGCCTGCGAAGCATTTTCCGGTAGGGCCGCGGCTCTGGCCACAGCTCCCACGCCCGAAGAGCCAGGAGGGAAAGCCGTGCCTCGTTGGAAAGCTCTTTGGCAGCCGCTCGCGTGGCCCCACAGCCCATGGGGCTGCGGGCTTTCCGGCAGCCGGCAGCCTGGGCGACACCGGCGCCCAGGTGGGGCCGCCGCGCCGGCCTGCGAAGCATTTTCCGGTAGGGCCGCGGCTCTGGCAACAGCTCCCACGCCCAAAGAGCCAGGAGGGAAAGCCGTGCCTCGTTGGAAAGCTCTTTGGCAGCCACTCGCGTGGCCCCACAGCCCGTGGGGCTGCTGGCTTTCCGGCGGCTGTCAGCCTCGGCGCCACCGGCGCCCAGGTGGCGCGACCGCGCCAGCCTGCAAAGCATTTTCCGGTAGGGCCGCGGCTCTGGCGACAGCTCCCACGCCCGAAGAGCCAGGAGGGAAAGCCGTGCCTCGTTGGAAAGCTCTTTGGCAGCCGCTCGCGTAGCCCCACAGCCCGTGGGGCTGCGTGCTTTCCGGCGGCCGTCAGCCTGGGCGACACCGGCGCTCAGGTGGGGCCGCCGCGCCAGCCTGCGAGGCATTTTCCGGTAGGGCCGCAGCTCTGGCGACAGCTCCCACGCCCGAAGAGCCAGGAGGGAAAGCCATGCCTCGTTGGAAAGCTCTTTGGCAGCCGCTCATGTGGCCCCACAGCCCGTGGGGCTGCGGGCTTTCCGGCGGCCGTCAGCCTGGGCGACACCGGCGCCCAGGTGGGGCCGTCGCGCCAGCCTGCGAAGCATTTTCCGGTAGGGCCGCGGCTCTGGCGACAGCTCCCACGGCCGAAGAGCCAGGAGGGAAAGCCGTGCCTCGTTGGAAAGCTCTTTGGCAGCCGCTCGCGTGGCCCCACATCCCGTGGGGCTGCGGGCTTTGCGGCGGCCGTCAGCCTTGGCGCCACCGGCGCCCACGTGGCGCTGCCGCGCCAGCCTGCGAAGCATTTTCCAGTAGGGCCGCGGCTCTGGCGACAGCTCCCACGCCCGAAGAGCCAGGAGGGAAAGCCGTGCCTCGTTGGAAAGCTCTTTGGCAGCCGCTCGCATGGCCCCACAGCCCATGGGGCTGCGGGCTTTGCGGCGGCCGTCAGTCACGGCGCCACCGGTGCCAACGTGGCGCCTCCGCGCCAGCCTGCGAAGAATTTTCCGGTAGGGCCGCGGCTCTGGCGACAGCTCCCACGCCCGAAGAGCCAGGAGGGAAAGCCGTGCCTCATTGGAAAGCTCTTTGGCAGCCGCTCGCGTGGCCCCACAGCCCGTGGGGCTGCGGGCTTTGCGGCGGCCGTCAGCCTTGGCGCCACCGGCGCCCACGTGGCGCCGCCGCGCCAGCCTGCGAAGCATTTGCCGGTAGGGCTGCAGCTCTGGCGACAGCTCCCACGCTCGAAGAGCCAGGAGGGAAAGCCGTGCCTCGTTGGAAAGCTCTTTGGCAGCCGCTCGCGTGGCCCCACAGCCCGTGGGGCTGCGGGCTTTGCGGCGGCCATCAGCCTCGGCGCCACTGGTGCCAACGTGGCGCCGCCGCGCCAGCCTGCAAAGAACTTTCCGGTAGGGCCGCGGCTCTGGCGACAGCTCCCACGCCCGAAGAGCCAGGAGGGAAAGCCGTGCCTCATTGGAAAGCTCTTTGGCAGCCGCTCGCGTGGGCCCGCAGCTCGTGGGGCTGCGGGCTTTCCGGCGGCCGTCAGCCTCGGCGCCACCGGCGCCCACCTGGCGCCGCCGTGCCAGCCTGCGAAGCATTTTCCGGTAGGGCCGCGGCTCTGGTGACAGCTCCCACGCCCGAAGAGCCAGGAGGGAAAGCCATGCCTCGTTGGAAATCTCTTTGGCAGCCGCTCGCGTGGCCCCACAGCCCGTGGGGCTGCGGGCTTTCCGGCGGCCGTCAGCCTGGGCGACACCGGCGCCCAGTTGGGGCCGCCGCACCAGCCTGCGAAGCATTTTCCGGTAGGGCCGCGGCTCTGGCGACAGCTCCCACGCCCGAAGAGCCAGGAGGGAAAGCCGTGCCTCGTTGGAAAGCTCTTTGGCAGACGCTCGCGTGGCCCCACAGCCCGTGGGGCTGCGGGATTTGTGGCGGCCGTCAGCCTGGGCGCCACCGGCGCCCAGGTGGGGCCGCCGCGCCAGCCTGCGAAGCATTTTCCGGTAGGACTGCAGCTCTGGCGACAGCTCCCACGCCCGAAGAGCCAGGAGGGAAAGCCGTGCCTCGTTGGAAAGCTCTTTGGCAGCCGCTCGCGTGGCCCCACAGCCCGTGGGGCTGCGGGCTTTCCGGCGGCCGTCAGCCTGGGCGACACCGGCGCTCAGGTGGGGCCGCCGCGCCAGCCCCCGAAGCATTTTCCGGTAGGGCCGCAGCTCTGGCGACAGCTCCCACGCCCGAAGAGCCAGGAGGGAAAGCCATGCCTCGTTGGAACGCTCTTTGGCAGCCGCTCGCGTGGGCCCGCAGCTCGTGGGGCTGCGGGCTTTCCGGCGGCCGTCATCCTCGGCGCCACCGGCGCCCAAGTTGCGCC
The DNA here is from genome assembly GCF_964199755.1 of Larus michahellis. NCBI lineage: Eukaryota > Metazoa > Chordata > Aves > Charadriiformes > Laridae > Larus > Larus michahellis. The sequence goes on from NW_027436004.1 coordinate 844,268, forward strand.
GCCGTGCCAGCCTGCGAAGCATTTTCCGGTAGGGCCACGGCTCTGGTGACAGCTCCCACGCCCGAAGAGCCAGGAGGGAAAGCCATGCCTCGTTGGAAAGCTCTTTGGCAGCCGCTCGCGTGGCCCCACAGCCCGTGGGGCTGCGGGCTTTCCGGCGGCCGTCAGCCTGGGCGACACCGGCGCCCAGTTGGGGCCGCCGCGCCAGCCTGCGAAGCATTTTCCGGTAGGGCCGCGGCTCTGGCGACAGCTCCCACGCCCAAAGAGCCAGGAGGGAAAGCCGTGCCTCGTTGGAAAGCTCTTTGGCAGCCGCTCGCGTGGCCCCACAGCCCGTGCTGCTGCGGGCTTTGCGGCGGCCGTCAGCCTGGGCAACACCGGCGCCCACGTGGCGCCGCTGCGCCAGCCTGCGAAGCATTTTCCGGTAGGGCTGCGGCTCTGGTGACAGCTCCCACGCCCGAAGAGCCAGGAGGGAAAGCCATGCCTCGTTGGAAAGCTCTTTGGCAGCCGCTCGCGTGTCCCCACAGCCCATGGGGCTGCGGGCTTTCCGGCAGCCGGCAGCCTGGGCGACACCAGCGCCCAGGAGGGGCCGCCGCGCCGGCCTGCGAAGCATTTTCCGGTAGGGCCGCGGCTCTGGCAACAGCTCCCACGCCCGAAGAGCCAGGAGGGAAAGCCGTGCCTCGTTGGAAAGCTCTTTGGCAGCCACTCGCGTGGCCCCACAGCCCGTGGGGCTGCGGGCTTTGCGGCGGCCGTCAGCCTCGGCGCCACCGGCGCCCACGTGGCGCTGCCGCGCCAGCCTGCGAAGCATTTTCCAGTAGGGCCGCGGCTCTGGCGACAGCTCCCACGCCCGAAGAGCCAGGAGGGAAAGCCGTGCCTCGTTGGAAAGCTCTTTGGCAGCCGCTCGCGTGGCCCCACAGCCCGTGGGGCTGCGGGCTTTCCGGCGGCCGTCAGCCTCGGCGCCACCGGCGCCCACATGGTGCCGCCGCGCCAGCCTGCGAAGCATTTTCCGGTAGGGCCGCGTCTCTGGCGACAGCTCCCACGCCCGAAGAGCCAGGAGGGAAAGCCGTGCCCCATTGGAAAGCTCTTTGGCAGCCGCTCGCGTGGCTCCACAGCCCGTGGGGCTGCGGGCTTTGCGGCGGCCGTCAGCCTGGGCGACACCGGCGCCCACATCGTGCCGCCGCGCCAGCCTGCGAAGCATTTTCCGGTAGGGCCGCGGCTCTGGCAACAGCTCCCACGGCCGAAGAGCCAGGAGGGAAAGCCGTGCCTCGTTGGAAAGCTCTTTGGCAGCCGCTCGCGTGGCCCCACAGCCCGTGGGGCTGCGGGCTTTGCGGCGGCCGTCAGCCTCGGCGCCACCGGCGCCCACGTGGCGCTGCCGCGCCAGCCTGCGAAGCATTTTCCAGTAGGGCCGCGGCTCTTTCGACAGCTCCCACGCCCGAAGAGCCAGGAGGGAAAGCCGTGCCTCGTTGGAAAGCTCTTTGGCAGCCGCTCGCGTGGCCCCACAGCCCGTGGTGCTGCGGGCTTTGCGGCGGCCGTCAGCCTCGGCGCCACCGGCGCCCACGTGGCGCCGCCGCGCCAGACTGCGAAAGGTTTTCCAGTAGGGCCGTGTCTCTGGCGACATCTCCCACGCCCGAAGAGCCAGGAGAGAAAGCCGTGCCTCGTTGGAAAGCTCTTTGGCAGCCGCTCGCGTGGCCCCACAGCCCGTGGGGCTGCGGGCTTTGCGGCGGCCGTCAGCCTCGGCACCACCGGCGCCCACGTCGGGCCTCCGCGCCAGCCTGCAAAGCATTTTCCGGTAGGGCCGCGGCTCTGGCGACAGCTCCCACGGCCGAAGAGCCAGGAGGGAAAGCCGTGCCTCGTTGGAAAGCTCTTTGGCAGCCACTCGCGTGGCCCCACAGCCCGTGGGGCTGCGGGCTTTCTGGCGGCCGTCAGCCTGGGCGCCACCGGCGCCCACGTGGTGCCGCCGCGCCAGCCTACGAAGTATTTGCCGGTAGGGCCGCGTCTCTGGCGACAGCTCCCACGCCCGAAGAGCCAGGAGGGAAAGCCGTGCCTCCTTGGAAAGCTCTTTGGCAGCCGCTCGCGTGGCCCCACAGCCCATGGGGCTGCGGGCTTTCCGGCAGCCGGCAGCCTGGGCGACACCGGCGCCCAGGTGGCGCCGCCGCGCCGGCCTGCGAAGCATTTTCCGGTAGGGCCGCGGCTCTGGCAACAGCTCCCACGGCCGAAGAGCCAGGAGGGAAAGCCGTGCCTCGTTGGAAAGCTCTTTGGCAGCCGATCGCGTGGCCCCACACGCCATGGGGCTGGGGGCTTAGCGGCGGCCGTCAGCCTCGGGGCCACCGGCGCCCAGGTTGGGCCGCCGCGCCAGCCTGCGAAGCATTTTCCGGTAGGGCCGCGGCTCTGGCGACAGCTCCCACGCCCGAAGAGCCAGGAGGGAAAGCCGTGCCTCGTTGGAAAGCTCTTTGGCAGCCGCTCGCGTGGCCCCACAGCCCGTGGGGCTGCGGGCTTTCCGGCGGCCGTCAGCCTGGGCGACACCGGCGCCCAGGTGGGGCCGCCGCGCCAGCCTGCGAAGCATTTTCCGGTAGGGCCGCGGCTCTGGCGACAGCTCCCACGGCCGAAGAGCCAGGAGGGAAAGCCGTGCCTCGTTGCAAAGCTCTTTGGCAGCCACTCGCGTGGCACCACAGCCCGTGGGGCTGCGGGCTTTGCGGCGGCCGTCAGTCACGGCGCTACCGGTGCCAACGTGGCGCCGCCGCGCCAGCCTGCGAAGCATTTTCCGGTAGGGCCGCGGCTCTGGCGACAGCTCCCACGCCCGAAGAGCCAGGAGGGAAAGCCGTGCCTCGTTGGAAAGCTCTTTGGCAGCCGCTCGCGTGGCCCCACAGCCCGTGGGGCTGCGGGCTTTGCGGCGGCCGTCAGCCTCGGCGCCACCGGCGCCCACGTGGCGCCGCCGCGCCAGCCTGCGAAGCATTTGCCGGTAGGGCTGCAGCTCTGGCGACAGCTCCCACGCTCGAAGAGCCAGGAGGGAAAGCCGTGCCTCATTGGAAAGCTCTTTGGCAGCCGCTCGCGTGGCCCCACAGCCCGTGGGGCTGCGGGCTTTGCGGCTGCCGTCAGCCTCGGCGCCACCGGCGCTCACGTGGCGCCTCCGCGCCAGCCTGCGAAGCATTTTCCGGTAGGGCCGCGTCTCTGGCCACAGCTCCCACGCCCGAAGAGCCAGGAGGGAAAGCCGTGCCTCGTTGGAAAGCTCTTTGGCAGCCGCTCGCGTGGCCCCACAGCCCATGGGGCTGCGGGCTTTCCGGCGGCCGTCAGCCTGGGCGACACCGGTGCCCAGTTGGGGCCGCCGCGCCAGCCTGCGAAGCATTTTCCGGTAGGGCCGCGGCTCTGGCGACAACTCCCACGCCCGAAGAGCCAGGAGGGAAAGCCGTGCCTCGTTGGAAAGCTCTTTGGCAGCCGCTCGCGTGGCCCCACAGCCCGTGGGGCTGCGGGATTTGCGGCGGCCGTCAGCCTGGGCGACACCGGCGCCCAGGTGGGGCCGCGGTGCCAGCCTGCGAAGCATTTTCCGGTAGGGCCACGGCTCTGGCGACAGCTCCCACGGCCGAAGAGCCAGGAGGGAAAGCCGTGCCTCGTTGGAAAGCTCTTTGGCAGCCACTCGCGTGGCCCCACAGCCCATGGGGCTGCGGGCTTTCCGGCAGCCGGCAGCCTGGGCGACACCGGCGCCCAGGTGGCGCCGCCGCGCCGGCCTGCGAAGCATTTTCCGGTAGGGCCGCGGCTCTGGCAACAGCTCCCACGGCCGAAGAGCCAGGAGGGAAAGCCGTGCCTCGTTGGAAAGCTCTTTGGCAGCCGCTCGCGTGGCCCCAAAGCCCGTGGGGCTGCTGGCTTTCCGGCGGCTGTCAGCCTCGGCGCCACCGGCGCCCAGGTGGCACGACCGCGCCAGCCTGCAAAGCATTTTCCGGTAGGGCCGCGGCTCTGGCGACAGCTCCCACGCCCGAAGAGCCAGGAGGGAAAGCCGTGCCTCGTTGGAAAGCTCTTTGGCAGCCGCTCGCGTGGCCCCACAGCCCGTGGGGCTGCGGGCTTTGCGGCGGCCGTCAGCCTGGGCGACACCGGCGCCCAGGTGGGGCCGCCGCGCCAGCCTGCGAAGCATTTTCCGGTAGGGCCGCGGCTCTGGCGACAGCTCCCACGGCCGAAGAGCCAGGAGGGAAAGCCGTGCCTCGTTGGAAAGCTCTTTGGCAGCCGCTCGCGTGGCACCACAGCCCGTGGGGCTGTGGGCTTTGCGGCGGCCGTCAGCCTCGGCGCCACCGGCGGCCACGTTGCGCTGCCGCGCTGCCCTGCGAAGCATTTTCCAGTAGGGCCGCGGCTCTGGCCACAGCTCCCACGCCCGAAGAGCCAGGAGGGAAAGCCGTGCCTTGTTGGAAAGCTCTTTGGCAGCCGCTCGCATGGCCCCACAGCCCGTGGGGCTGCGGGCTTTGCGGCGGCCGTCAGCCTCGGCGCCACCGGCGCCCACGTTGCGCCGCGGTGCCAGCCTGCGAAGCATTTTCCGGTATGGCCGCGGCTCTGGCGACAGCTCCCACGCCCGAAGAGCCAGGAGGGAAAGCCGTGCCTCGTTGGAAAGCTCTTTGGCAGCCGCTCGCGTGGCCCCACAGCCCATGGGGCTGCGGGTTTTGCGGCAGCCGTCAGCCTCGGCGCCACCGGCGCCCACGTCGGGCCGCTTCGCCAGCCTGCGAAGCATTTTCCGGTAGGGCCGCGGCTCTGGCGACAGCTCCCACGCCCGAAGAGCCAGGAGGGAAAGCCGTGCCTCGTTGGAAAGCTCTTTGGCAGCCGCTCGCATGGCCCCACAGCCCGTGGGGTTGCGGGCTTTGCGGCGGCCGTCAGTCACGGCGCCACCGGTGCCAACGTGGCGCCGCCGCGCCAGCCTGCGAAGCATTTTCCGGTAGGGCCGCGGCTCTGGCGACAGCTCCCACGCCCGAAGAGCCAGGAGGGAAAGCCGTGCCTCGTTGGAAAGCTCTTTGGCAGCCGCTCGCGTGGCCCCACAGCCCGTGGGGCTGCGGGCTTTCCGGCGGCCGTCAGCCTGGGCGACACCGGCGCCCAGGTGGGGCCGCCGCGCCAGCCTGCGAAGCATTTTCCGGTAGGGCCGCGGCTCTGGCCACAGTTCCCACGGCCGAAGAGCCAGGAGGGAAAGCCGTGCCTCGTTGGAAAGCTCTTTGGCAGCCACTCGCGTGGCACCACAGCCCGTGGGGCTGCGGGCTTTGCGGCGCCCGTCAGCCTGGGCAACACCGGCGCCCACGTTGCGCCGCTGCGCCAGCCTGCGAAGCATTTTCCGGTAGGGCCGCGGCTCTGGCGACAGCTCCCACGCCCGAAGAGCCAGGAGGGAAAGCCATGCCTCGTTGGAAAGCTCTTTGGCAGCCGCTCGCGTGGCCCCACAGCCCATGGGGCTGCGGGCTTTGCGGCGGCCGTCAGCCTGGGCGACACCGGCGCTCAGGTGGGACCGCCGCGCAAGCCTGCGAGGCATTTTCCGGTAGGGCCGCAGCTCTGGCGACAGCTCCCACGCCCGAAGAGCCAGGAGGGAAAGCCGTGCCTCGTTGGAAAGCTCTTTGGCAGCCGATCGCGTGGCCCCACACGCCATGGGGCTGGGGGCTTAGCGGCGGCCGTCAGCCTCGGGGCCACCGGCGCCCAGGTTGGGCCGCCGCGCCAGCCTGCGAAGCATTTTCCGGTAGGGCCGCGGCTGTGGCGACAGCTCCCACGCCCGAAGAGCCAGGAGGGAAAGCCGTGCCTCGTTGGAAAGCTCTTTGGCAGCCGCTCGCGTGGCCCCACAGCCCGTGGGGCTGCGGGCTTTCCGGCGGCCGTCAGCCTGGGCGACACCGGCGCCCAGGTGGGGCCGCCGCGCCAGCCTGCGAAGCATTTTCCGGTAGGGCCGCGGCTCTGGCGACAGCTCCCACGCCCGAAGAGCCAGGAGGGAAAGCCGTGCCTCGTTGGAAAGCTCTTTGGCAGCCACTCGCGTGGCACCACAGCCCGTGGGGCTGCGGGCTTTGCGGCGGCCGTCAGTCACGGCGCTACCGGTGCCAACGTGGCGCCGCCGCGCCAGCCTGCGAAGAATTTTCCGGTAGGGCCGCGGCTCTGGCGACAGCTCCCACGCCCGAAGAGCCAGGAGGGAAAGCCGTGCCTCCTTGGAAAGCTCTTTGGCAGCCGCTCGCGTGGCCCCACAGCCCGTGGGGCTGCGGGCTTTGCGGCGGCCGTCAGCCTCGGCGCCACCGGCGCCCACGTTGCGCCGCGGTGCCAGCCTGCGAAGCATTTTCCGGTAGGGCCGCGGCTCTGGCGACAGCTCCCACGCCCGAAGAGCCAGGAGGGAAAGCCGTGCCTCGTTGGAAAGCTCTTTGGCAGCCGCTCGTGTGGCCCCACAGCCCATGGGGCTGCGGGTTTTGCGGCAGCCGTCAGCCTCGGCGCCACCGGCGCCCACGTCGGGCCGCTTCGCCAGCCTGCGAAGCATTTTCCGGTAGGGCCACGGCTCTGGCGACAGCTCCCACGCCCGAAGAGCCAGGAGGGAAAGCCGTGCCTCGTTGGAAAGCTCTTTGGCAGCCGCTCGCATGGCCCCACAGCCCGTGGGGCTGCGGGCTTTGCGGCGGCCGTCAGTCACGGCGCCACCGGTGCCAACGTGGCGCCGCCGCGCCAGCCTGCGAAGAATTTTCCGGTAGGGCCGCGGCTCTGGCGACAGCTCCCACGCCCGAAGAGCCAGGAGGGAAAGCCGTGCCTCGTTGGAAAGCTCTTTGGCAGCCGCTCGCGTGGCCCCACAGCCCGTGGGGCTGCGGGCTTTGTGGCGGCCGTCAGCCTGGGCGACACCGGCGGCCACGTGGCGCTGCCGCGCTGGCCTGCGAAGCATTTTCCGGTAGGGCCGCGGCTCTGGCGACAGCTCCCACGCCCGAAGAGCCAGGAGGGAAAGCCGTGCCTTGTTGGAAAGCTCTTTGGCAGCCGCTCGCATGGCCCCACAGCCCGTGGGGCTGCGGGCTTTGCGGCGGCCGTCAGTCACGGCGCTACCGGTGCTAACGTGGCGCCGCCGCGCCAGCCTGCGAAGCATTTTCCGGTAGGGCCGCGGCTCTGGCGACAGCTCCCACGCCCGAAGAGCCAGGAGGGAAAGCCGTGCCTCATTGGAAAGCTCTTTGGCAGCCGCTCGCGTGGCCCCACAGCCCGTGGGGCTGCGGGCTTTCCGGCGGCCGTCAGCCTGGGCGACACCGGCGCCCAGGTGGGGCCGCTGCGCCAGCCTGCGAAGCATTTTCCGGTAGGGCCGCGTCTCTGGCGACAGCTCCCACGGCCGAAGAGCCAGGAGGGAAAGCCGTGCCTCGTTGGAAAGCTCTTTGGCAGCCACTCGCATGGCACCACAGCCCGTGGGGCTGCGGGCTTTGCGGCGGCCGTCAGCCTCGGCGCCACCGGCGGCCACGTGGCGCTGCCGCGCTGGCCTGCGAAGCATTTTCCAGTAGGGCCGCGGCTCTGGCGACAGCTCCCACGCCCGAAGAGCCAGGAGGGAAAGCCGTGCCTCGTTGGAAAGCTCTTTGGCAGCCGCTCGCGTGGCCCCACAGCCCGTGGGGCTGCGGGCTTTGCGGCGGCCGTCAGCCTCGGCGCCACCGGCGCCCACGTGGCGCCGCCGCGCCAGCCTGCGAAGCATTTTCCGGTAGGGCCGCGTCTCTGGCGACAGCTCCCACGCCCGAAGAGCCAGGAGGGAAAGCCGTGCCTCGTTGGAAAGCTCTTTGGCAGCCGCTCGCGTGGCCCCGCAGCCCGTGGGGCTGCGGGATTTGCGGCGGCCGTCAGCCTGGGCGACACCGGCGCCCAGGTGGGGCCGCCGCGCCAGCCTGCGAAGCATTTTCCGGTAGGGCCGCGGCTCTGGCGACAGCTCCCACCCCCGAAGAGCTAGGAGGGAAAGCCGTGCCTCCTTGGAAAGCTCTTAGGCAGCCGCTCGCGTGGCCCCACAGCCCGTGGGGCTGCGGGCTTTGCGGCGGCCGTCAGCCTCGGCGCCACCGGCGCCCACGTTGCGCCGCGGTGCCAGCCTGCGAAGCATTTTCCGGTAGGGCCGCGGCTCTGGCGACAGCTCCCACGCCCGAAGAGCCAGGAGGGAAAGCCGTGCCTCGTTGGAAAGCTCTTTGGCAGCCGCTCGCGTGGCCCCACAGCCCATGGGGCTGCGGGTTTTGCGGCAGCCGTCAGCCTCGGCGCCACCGGCGCCCACGTCGGGCCGCTTCGCCAGCCTGCGAAGCATTTTCTGGTAGGGCTGCGGCTCTGGCGACAGCTCCCACGCCCGAAGAGCCAGGAGGGAAAGCCGTGCCTCGTTGGAAAGCTCTTTGGCAGCCACTCACGTGGCCCCACAGCCCGTGGGGCTGCGGGCTTTGCGGCGGCCGTCAGTCACGGCGCCACCGGTGCCAACGTGGCGCCGCCACGCCAGCCTGCGAAGAATTTTCCGGTAGGGCCGCGTCTCTGGCGACAGCTCCCACGCCCGAAGAGCCAGGAGGGAAAGCCGTGCCTCGTTGGAAAGCTCTTTGGCAGCCGCTCGCGTGGCCCCACAGCCCGTGGGGCTGCGGGCTTTGTGGCGGCCGTCAGCCTGGGCGACACCGGCGCCCAGGTGGGGCCGCCGCGCCAGCCTGCGAAGCATTTACCGGTAGGGCCGCGGCTCTGGCCACAGTTCCCACGGCCGAAGAGCCAGGAGGGAAAGCCGTGCCTCGTTGGAAAGCTCTTTGGCAGCCACTCGCGTGGCACCACAGCCCGTGGGGCTGCGGGCTTTGCGGCGGCCGTCAGCCTCGGCGCCACCGGCGGCCACGTGGCGCTGCCGCGCTGGCCTGCGAAGCATTTTCCGGTAGGGCCGCGGCTCTGGCGACAGCTCCCACGCCCGAAGAGCCAGGAGGGAAAGCCGTGCCTTGTTGGAAAGCTCTTTGGCAGCCGCTCGCATGGCCCCACAGCCCGTGGGGCTGCGGGCTTTGCGGCGGCCGTCAGTCACGGCGCTACCGGTGCCAACGTGGCGCCGCCGCGCCAGCCTGCGAAGAATTTTCCGGTAGGGCCGCGGCTCTGGCGACAGCTCCCACGCCCGAAGAGCCAGGAGGGAAAGCCGTGCCTCGTTGGAAAGCTCTTTGGCAGCCGCTCGCGTGGCCCCACAGCCCGTGGGGCTGCGGGCTTTGCGGCGGCCGTCAGCCTCGGCGCCACCGGCGCCCACGTGGCGCCGCCGCGCCAGCCTGCGAAGCATTTGCCGGTAGGGCTGCAGCTCTGGCGACAGCTCCCACGCTCGAAGAGCCAGGAGGGAAAAGCCGTGCCTCATTGGAAAGCTCTTTGGCAGCCGCTCGCGTGGCCCCACAGCCCGTGGGGCTGCGGGCTTTGCGGCTGCCGTCAGCCTGGGCGCCACCGGCGCTCACGTGGCGCCTCCGCGCCAGCCTGCGAAGCATTTTCCGGTAGGGCCGCGTCTCTGGCGACAGCTCCCACGGCCTAAGAGCCAGGAGGGAAAGCCGTGCCTCGTTGGAAAGCTCTTTGGCAGCCGCTCGCGTGGCCCCACAGCCCATGGGGCTGCGGGCTTTCCGGCGGCCGTCAGCCTGGGCGACACCGGCGCCCAGTTGGGGCCGCCGCGCCAGCCTGCGAAGCATTTTCCGGTAGGGCCGCGGCTCTGGCGACAACTCCCACGCCCGAAGAGCCAGGAGGGAAAGCCGTGCCTCGTTGGAAAGCTCTTTGGCAGCCGCTCGCGTGGCCCCACAGCCCGTGGGGCTGCGGGATTTGCGGCGGCCGTCAGCCTGGGCGACACCGGCGCCCAGGTGGGGCCGCCGCGCCAGCCTGCGAAGCATTTTCCGGTAGGGCCGCGTCTCTGGCGACAGCTCCCACGCCCGAAGAGCCAGGAGGGAAAGCCGTGCCTCCTTGGAAAGCTCTTTGGCAGCCGCTCGCGTGGCCCCACAGCCCGTGGGGCTGCGGGCTTTGTGGCGGCCGTCAGCCTCGGCGCCACCGGCGCCCACATGGCGCTGCCGCGCCAGCCTGCGAAGCATTTTCCAGTAGGGCCGCGGCTCTGGCGACAGCTCCCACGCCCGAAGAGCCAGGAGGGAAAGCCGTGCCTTGTTGGAAAGCTCTTTGGCAGCCGCTCGCATGGCCCCACAGCCCGTGGGGCTGCGGGCTTTGCGGCGGCCGTCAGTCACGGCGCTACCGGTGCCAACGTGGCGCCGCCGCGCCAGCCTGCGAAGAATTTACCCGGTAGGGCCGCGGCTCTGGCGACAGCTCCCACGCCCGAAGAGCCAGGAGGGAAAGCCATGCCTCGTTGGAAAGCTCTTTGGCAGCCGCTCGCGTGGCCCCACAGCCCGTGGGGCTGCGGGCTTTGCGGCGGCCGTCAGCCTCGGCGCCACCGGCGCCCACGTGGCGCCGCCGCGCCAGACTGCGAAGCATTTGCCGGTAGGGCTGCAGCTCTGGCCACAGCTCCCACGCTCGAAGAGCCAGGAGGGAAAGCCGTGCCTCGTTGGAAAGCTCTTTGGCAGCCGCTCGCGTGGCCCCACAGCCCGTGGGGCTGCGGGCTTTGCGGCGGCCGTCAGCCTGGGCGCCACCGGCGCTCACGTGGCGCCTCCGCGCCAGCCTGCGAAGCATTTTCCGGTAGGGCCGCGTCTCTGGCGACAGCTCCCACGCCCGAAGAGCCAGGAGGGAAAGCCGTGCCTCGTTGGAAAGCTCTTTGGCAGCCGCTCGCGTGGCCCCACAGCCCGTGGGGCTGCGGGCTTTGCGGCGGCCGTCAGCCTCGGCGCCACCGGCGCCCACGTGGCGCCGCCGCGCCAGCCTGCGAAGCATTTGCCGGTAGGGCTGCAGCTCTGGCCACAGCTCCCACGCTCGAAGAGCCAGGAGGGAAAGCCGTGCCTCATTGGAAAGCTCTTTGGCAGCCGCTCGCGTGGCCCCACAGCCCGTGGGGCTGCGGGCTTTGCGGCGGCCGTCAGCCTGGGCGCCACCGGCGCTCACGTGGCGCCTCCGCGCCAGCCTGCGAAGCATTTTCCGGTAGGGCCGCGTCTCTGGCGACAGCTCCCACGCCCGAAGAGCCAGGAGGGAAAGCCGTGCCTCGTTGGAAAGCTCTTTGGCAGCCGCTCGCGTGGCCCCACAGCCCGTGGGGCTGCGGGCTTTGCGGCGGCCATCAGCCTCGGCGCCACCGGCGCCCACGTGGCGCCGCCGCGCCAGCCTGCGAAGCATTTGCCGGTAGGGCTGCAGCTCTGGCGACAGCTCCCACGCTCGAAGAGCCAGGAGGGAAAGCCGTGCCTCATTGGAAAGCTCTTTGGCAGCCGCTCGCGTGGCCCCACAGCCCATGGGGCTGCGGGCTTTGCGGCTGCCGTCAGCCTGGGCGCCACCGGCGCTCACGTGGCGCCTCCGCGCCAGCCTGCGAAGCATTTTGCGGTAGGGCCGCGTCTCTGGCGACAGCTCCCACGCCCGAAGAGCCAGGAGGGAAAGCCGTGCCTCGTTGGAAAGCTCTTTGGCAGCCGCTCGCGTGGCCCCACAGCCCATGGGGCTGCGGGCTTTCCGGCAGCCGGCAGCCTGGGCGACACCGGCGCCCAGGTGGGGCCGCCGCACCGGCCTGCGAAGCATTTTCCGGTAGGGCCGCGGCTCTGGCAACAGCTCCCACGGCCGAAGAGCCAGGAGGGAAAGCCGTGCCTCGTTGGAAAGCTCTTTGGCAGCCACTCGCGTGGCCCCACAGCCCATGGGGCTGCTGGCTTTCTGGCGGCTGTCAGCCTCGGCGCCACCGGCGCCCATGTGGCGCGACCGCGCCAGCCTGCAAAGCATTTTCCGGTAGGGCCGCGGCTCTGGCCACAGCTCCCACGCCCGAAGAGCCAGGAGGGAAAGCCGTGCCTCCTTGGAAAGCTCTTTGGCAGCTGCTCGCGTGGCCCCACAGCCCGTGGGGTTGCGGGCTTTCCGGCGGCCGTCAGCCTCGGCGACACCGGCGCTCAGGTGGGGCCGCCGCGCCAGCCTGCGAGGCATTATCCGGTAGGGCCGCAGCTCTGGCGACAGCTCCCACGCCCGAAGAGCCAGGAGGGAAAGCTGTGCCTCGTTGGAAAGCTCTTTGGCAGCCGCTCGCGTGGGCCCGCAGCTCGTGGGGCTGCGGGCTTTCCGGCGGCCGTCAGCCTCGGCGCCACCGGCGCCCACGTTGCGCCGCCGTGCCAGCCTGCGAAGCATTTTCCGGTAGGGCCGCGGCTCTGGTGACAGCTCCCACGCCCGAAGAGCCAGGAGGGAAAGCCATGCCTCGTTGGAAAGCTCTTTGGCAGCCGCTCGCGTGGCCCCACAGCCCGTGGGGCTGCGGGCTTTCCGGCGGCCGTCAGCCTGGGCGACACCGGCGCCCAGTTGAAGCCGCCGCGCCAGCCTGCGAAGCATTTTCCGGTAGGGCCGCGGCTCTGGCGACAGCTCCCACGCCCGAAGAGCCAGGAGGGAAAGCCGTGCCTCGTTGGAAAGCTCTTTGGCAGCCGCTCGCGTGGCCCCACAGCCCGTGGGGCTGCGGGCTTTGCGGCGGCCGTCAGCCTCGGCGCCACCGGCGCCCACGTGGCGCTGCCGCGCCAGCCTGCGAAGCATTTTCCAGTAGGGCCGCGGCTCTGGTGACAGCTCCCACGGCCGAAGAGCCAGGAGGGAAAGCCATGCCTCGTTGGAAAGCTCTTTGGCAGCCGCTCGCGTGGCCCCACAGCCCGTGGGGCTGCGGGCTTTCCGGCGGCCGTCAGCCTGGGCGACACCGGCGCCCAGTTGGGGCCGCCGCGCCAGCCTGCGAAGCATTTTCCGGTAGGGCCGCGGCTCTGGCGACAGCTCCCACGCCCAAAGAGCCAGGAGGGAAAGCCGTGCCTCGTTGGAAAGCTCTTTGGCAGCCGCTCGCGTGGCCCCACAGCCCGTGCTGCTGCGGGCTTTGCGGCGGCCGTCAGCCTGGGCAACACCGGCGCCCACGTGGCGCCGCTGCGCCAGCCTGCGAAGCATTTTCCGGTAGGGCTGCGGCTCTGGTGACAGCTCCCACGCCCGAAGAGCCAGGAGGGAAAGCCATGCCTCGTTGGAAAGCTCTTTGGCAGCCGCTCGCGTGTCCCCACAGCCCATGGGGCTGCGGGCTTTCCGGCAGCCGGCAGCCTGGGCGACACCAGCGCCCAGGAGGGGCCGCCGCGCCGGCCTGCGAAGCATTTTCCGGTAGGGCCGCGGCTCTGGCAACAGCTCCCACGCCCGAAGAGCCAGGAGGGAAAGCCGTGCCTCGTTGGAAAGCTCTTTGGCAGCCACTCGCGTGGCCCCACAGCCCGTGGGGCTGCGGGCTTTGCGGCGGCCGTCAGCCTCGGCGCCACCGGCGCCCACGTGGCGCTGCCGCGCCAGCCTGCGAAGCATTTTCCAGTAGGGCCGCGGCTCTGGCGACAGCTCCCACGCCCGAAGAGCCAGGAGGGAAAGCCGTGCCTCGTTGGAAAGCTCTTTGGCAGCCGCTCGCGTGGCCCCACAGCCCGTGGGGCTGCGGGCTTTCCGGCGGCCGTCAGCCTCGGCGCCACCGGCGCCCACATGGTGCCGCCGCGCCAGCCTGCGAAGCATTTTCCGGTAGGGCCGCGTCTCTGGCGACAGCTCCCACGCCCGAAGAGCCAGGAGGGAAAGCCGTGCCCCATTGGAAAGCTCTTTGGCAGCCGCTCGCGTGGCTCCACAGCCCGTGGGGCTGCGGGCTTTGCGGCGGCCGTCAGCCTGGGCGACACCGGCGCCCACATCGTGCCGCCGCGCCAGCCTGCGAAGCATTTTCCGGTAGGGCCGCGGCTCTGGCAACAGCTCCCACGGCCGAAGAGCCAGGAGGGAAAGCCGTGCCTCGTTGGAAAGCTCTTTGGCAGCCGCTCGCGTGGCCCCACAGCCCGTGGGGCTGCGGGCTTTGCGGCGGCCGTCAGCCTCGGCGCCACCGGCGCCCACGTGGCGCTGCCGCGCCAGCCTGCGAAGCATTTTCCAGTAGGGCCGCGGCTCTTTCGACAGCTCCCACGCCCGAAGAGCCAGGAGGGAAAGCCGTGCCTCGTTGGAAAGCTCTTTGGCAGCCGCTCGCGTGGCCCCACAGCCCGTGGTGCTGCGGGCTTTGCGGCGGCCGTCAGCCTCGGCGCCACCGGCGCCCACGTGGCGCCGCCGCGCCAGACTGCGAAAGGTTTGCCAGTAGGGCCGTGTCTCTGGCGACATCTCCCACGCCCGAAGAGCCAGGAGAGAAAGCCGTGCCTCGTTGGAAAGCTCTTTGGCAGCCGCTCGCGTGGCCCCACAGCCCGTGGGGCTGCGGGCTTTGCGGCGGCCGTCAGCCTCGGCACCACCGGCGCCCACGTCGGGCCTCCGCGCCAGCCTGCAAAGCATTTTCCGGTAGGGCCGCGGCTCTGGCGACAGCTCCCACGGCCGAAGAGCCAGGAGGGAAAGCCGTGCCTCGTTGGAAAGCTCTTTGGCAGCCACTCGCGTGGCCCCACAGCCCGTGGGGCTGCGGGCTTTCTGGCGGCCGTCAGCCTGGGCGCCACCGGCGCCCACGTGGTGCCGCCGCGCCAGCCTACGAAGTATTTGCCGGTAGGGCCGCGTCTCTGGCGACAGCTCCCACGCCCGAAGAGCCAGGAGGGAAAGCCGTGCCTCCTTGGAAAGCTCTTTGGCAGCCGCTCGCGTGGCCCCACAGCCCATGGGGCTGCGGGCTTTCCGGCAGCCGGCAGCCTGGGCGACACCGGCGCCCAGGTGGCGCCGCCGCGCCGGCCTGCGAAGCATTTTCCGGTAGGGCCGCGGCTCTGGCAACAGCTCCCACGGCCGAAGAGCCAGGAGGGAAAGCCGTGCCTCGTTGGAAAGCTCTTTGGCAGCCGATCGCGTGGCCCCACACGCCATGGGGCTGGGGGCTTAGCGGCGGCCGTCAGCCTCGGGGCCACCGGCGCCCAGGTTGGGCCGCCGCGCCAGCCTGCGAAGCATTTTCCGGTAGGGCCGCGGCTCTGGCGACAGCTCCCACGCCCGAAGAGCCAGGAGGGAAAGCCGTGCCTCGTTGGAAAGCTCTTTGGCAGCCGCTCGCGTGGCCCCACAGCCCGTGGGGCTGCGGGCTTTCCGGCGGCCGTCAGCCTGGGCGACACCGGCGCCCAGGTGGGGCCGCCGCGCCAGCCTGCGAAGCATTTTCCGGTAGGGCCGCGGCTCTGGCGACAGCTCCCACGGCCGAAGAGCCAGGAGGGAAAGCCGTGCCTCGTTGCAAAGCTCTTTGGCAGCCACTCGCGTGGCACCACAGCCCGTGGGGCTGCGGGCTTTGCGGCGGCCGTCAGTCACGGCGCTACCGGTGCCAACGTGGCGCCGCCGCGCCAGCCTGCGAAGCATTTTCCGGTAGGGCCGCGGCTCTGGCGACAGCTCCCACGCCCGAAGAGCCAGGAGGGAAAGCCGTGCCTCGTTGGAAAGCTCTTTGGCAGCCGCTCGCGTGGCCCCACAGCCCGTGGGGCTGCGGGCTTTGCGGCGGCCGTCAGCCTCGGCGCCACCGGCGCCCACGTGGCGCCGCCGCGCCAGCCTGCGAAGCATTTGCCGGTAGGGCTGCAGCTCTGGCGACAGCTCCCACGCTCGAAGAGCCAGGAGGGAAAGCCGTGCCTCATTGGAAAGCTCTTTGGCAGCCGCTCGCGTGGCCCCACAGCCCGTGGGGCTGCGGGCTTTGCGGCTGCCGTCAGCCTCGGCGCCACCGGCGCTCACGTGGCGCCTCCGCGCCAGCCTGCGAAGCATTTTCCGGTAGGGCCGCGTCTCTGGCCACAGCTCCCACGCCCGAAGAGCCAGGAGGGAAAGCCGTGCCTCGTTGGAAAGCTCTTTGGCAGCCGCTCGCGTGGCCCCACAGCCCATGGGGCTGCGGGCTTTCCGGCGGCCGTCAGCCTGGGCGACACCGGTGCCCAGTTGGGGCCGCCGCGCCAGCCTGCGAAGCATTTTCCGGTAGGGCCGCGGCTCTGGCGACAACTCCCACGCCCGAAGAGCCAGGAGGGAAAGCCGTGCCTCGTTGGAAAGCTCTTTGGCAGCCGCTCGCGTGGCCCCACAGCCCGTGGGGCTGCGGGATTTGCGGCGGCCGTCAGCCTGGGCGACACCGGCGCCCAGGTGGGGCCGCGGTGCCAGCCTGCGAAGCATTTTCCGGTAGGGCCACGGCTCTGGCGACAGCTCCCACGGCCGAAGAGCCAGGAGGGAAAGCCGTGCCTCGTTGGAAAGCTCTTTGGCAGCCACTCGCGTGGCCCCACAGCCCATGGGGCTGCGGGCTTTCCGGCAGCCGGCAGCCTGGGCGACACCGGCGCCCAGGTGGCGCCGCCGCGCCGGCCTGCGAAGCATTTTCCGGTAGGGCCGCGGCTCTGGCAACAGCTCCCACGGCCGAAGAGCCAGGAGGGAAAGCCGTGCCTCGTTGGAAAGCTCTTTGGCAGCCGCTCGCGTGGCCCCAAAGCCCGTGGGGCTGCTGGCTTTCCGGCGGCTGTCAGCCTCGGCGCCACCGGCGCCCAGGTGGCACGACCGCGCCAGCCTGCAAAGCATTTTCCGGTAGGGCCGCGGCTCTGGCGACAGCTCCCACGCCCGAAGAGCCAGGAGGGAAAGCCGTGCCTCGTTGGAAAGCTCTTTGGCAGCCGCTCGCGTGGCCCCACAGCCCGTGGGGCTGCGGGCTTTGCGGCGGCCGTCAGCCTGGGCGACACCGGCGCCCAGGTGGGGCCGCCGCGCCAGCCTGCGAAGCATTTTCCGGTAGGGCCGCGGCTCTGGCGACAGCTCCCACGGCCGAAGAGCCAGGAGGGAAAGCCGTGCCTCGTTGGAAAGCTCTTTGGCAGCCGCTCGCGTGGCACCACAGCCCGTGGGGCTGTGGGCTTTGCGGCGGCCGTCAGCCTCGGCGCCACCGGCGGCCACGTTGCGCTGCCGCGCTGCCCTGCGAAGCATTTTCCAGTAGGGCCGCGGCTCTGGCCACAGCTCCCACGCCCGAAGAGCCAGGAGGGAAAGCCGTGCCTTGTTGGAAAGCTCTTTGGCAGCCGCTCGCATGGCCCCACAGCCCGTGGGGCTGCGGGCTTTGCGGCGGCCGTCAGCCTCGGCGCCACCGGCGCCCACGTTGCGCCGCGGTGCCAGCCTGCGAAGCATTTTCCGGTATGGCCGCGGCTCTGGCGACAGCTCCCACGCCCGAAGAGCCAGGAGGGAAAGCCGTGCCTCGTTGGAAAGCTCTTTGGCAGCCGCTCGCGTGGCCCCACAGCCCATGGGGCTGCGGGTTTTGCGGCAGCCGTCAGCCTCGGCGCCACCGGCGCCCACGTCGGGCCGCTTCGCCAGCCTGCGAAGCATTTTCCGGTAGGGCCGCGGCTCTGGCGACAGCTCCCACGCCCGAAGAGCCAGGAGGGAAAGCCGTGCCTCGTTGGAAAGCTCTTTGGCAGCCGCTCGCATGGCCCCACAGCCCGTGGGGTTGCGGGCTTTGCGGCGGCCGTCAGTCACGGCGCCACCGGTGCCAACGTGGCGCCGCCGCGCCAGCCTGCGAAGAATTTTCCGGTAGGGCCGCGGCTCTGGCGACAGCTCCCACGCCCGAAGAGCCAGGAGGGAAAGCCGTGCCTCGTTGGAAAGCTCTTTGGCAGCCGCTCGCGTGGCCCCACAGCCCGTGGGGCTGCGGGCTTTCCGGCGGCCGTCAGCCTGGGCGACACCGGCGCCCAGGTGGGGCCGCCGCGCCAGCCTGCGAAGCATTTTCCGGTAGGGCCGCGGCTCTGGCCACAGTTCCCACGGCCGAAGAGCCAGGAGGGAAAGCCGTGCCTCGTTGGAAAGCTCTTTGGCAGCCACTCGCGTGGCACCACAGCCCGTGGGGCTGCGGGCTTTGCGGCGCCCGTCAGCCTGGGCAACACCGGCGCCCACGTTGCGCCGCTGCGCCAGCCTGCGAAGCATTTTCCGGTAGGGCCGCGGCTCTGGCGACAGCTCCCACGCCCGAAGAGCCAGGAGGGAAAGCCATGCCTCGTTGGAAAGCTCTTTGGCAGCCGCTCGCGTGGCCCCACAGCCCATGGGGCTGCGGGCTTTGCGGCGGCCGTCAGCCTGGGCGACACCGGCGCTCAGGTGGGACCGCCGCGCAAGCCTGCGAGGCATTTTCCGGTAGGGCCGCAGCTCTGGCGACAGCTCCCACGCCCGAAGAGCCAGGAGGGAAAGCCGTGCCTCGTTGGAAAGCTCTTTGGCAGCCGATCGCGTGGCCCCACACGCCATGGGGCTGGGGGCTTAGCGGCGGCCGTCAGCCTCGGGGCCACCGGCGCCCAGGTTGGGCCGCTGCGCCAGCCTGCGAAGCATTTTCCGGTAGGGCCGCGGCTGTGGCGACAGCTCCCACGCCCGAAGAGCCAGGAGGGAAAGCCGTGCCTCGTTGGAAAGCTCTTTGGCAGCCGCTCGCGTGGCCCCACAGCCCGTGGGGCTGCGGGCTTTCCGGCGGCCGTCAGCCTGGGCGACACCGGCGCCCAGGTGGGGCCGCCGCGCCAGCCTGCGAAGCATTTTCCGGTAGGGCCGCGGCTCTGGCGACAGCTCCCACGCCCGAAGAGCCAGGAGGGAAAGCCGTGCCTCGTTGGAAAGCTCTTTGGCAGCCACTCGCGTGGCACCACAGCCCGTGGGGCTGCGGGCTTTGCGGCGGCCGTCAGTCACGGCGCTACCGGTGCCAACGTGGCGCCGCCGCGCCAGCCTGCGAAGAATTTTCCGGTAGGGCCGCGGCTCTGGCGACAGCTCCCACGCCCGAAGAGCCAGGAGGGAAAGCCGTGCCTCCTTGGAAAGCTCTTTGGCAGCCGCTCGCGTGGCCCCACAGCCCGTGGGGCTGCGGGCTTTGCGGCGGCCGTCAGCCTCGGCGCCACCGGCGCCCACGTTGCGCCGCGGTGCCAGCCTGCGAAGCATTTTCCGGTAGGGCCGCGGCTCTGGCGACAGCTCCCACGCCCGAAGAGCCAGGAGGGAAAGCCGTGCCTCGTTGGAAAGCTCTTTGGCAGCCGCTCGCGTGGCCCCACAGCCCATGGGGCTGCGGGTTTTGCGGCAGCCGTCAGCCTCGGCGCCACCGGCGCCCACGTCGGGCCGCTTCGCCAGCCTGCGAAGCATTTTCCGGTAGGGCCACGGCTCTGGCGACAGCTCCCACGCCCGAAGAGCCAGGAGGGAAAGCCGTGCCTCGTTGGAAAGCTCTTTGGCAGCCGCTCGCATGGCCCCACAGCCCGTGGGGCTGCGGGCTTTGCGGCGGCCGTCAGTCACGGCGCCACCGGTGCCAACGTGGCGCCGCCGCGCCAGCCTGAGAAGCATTTTCCGGTAGGGCCGCGGCTCTGGCGACAGCTCCCACGCCCGAAGAGCCAGGAGGGAAAGCCGTGCCTCGTTGGAAAGCTCTTTGGCAGCCGCTCGCGTGGCCCCACAGCCCGTGGGGCTGCGGGCTTTGTGGCGGCCGTCAGCCTGGGCGACACCGGCGGCCACGTGGCGCTGCCGCGCTGGCCTGCGAAGCATTTTCCGGTAGGGCCGCGGCTCTGGCGACAGCTCCCACGCCCGAAGAGCCAGGAGGGAAAGCCGTGCCTTGTTGGAAAGCTCTTTGGCAGCCGCTCGCATGGCCCCACAGCCCGTGGGGCTGCGGGCTTTGCGGCGGCCGTCAGTCACGGCGCTACCGGTGCTAACGTGGCGCCGCCGCGCCAGCCTGCGAAGCATTTTCCGGTAGGGCCGCGGCTCTGGCGACAGCTCCCACGCCCGAAGAGCCAGGAGGGAAAGCCGTGCCTCATTGGAAAGCTCTTTGGCAGCCGCTCGCGTGGCCCCACAGCCCGTGGGGCTGCGGGCTTTCCGGCGGCCGTCAGCCTGGGCGACACCGGCGCCCAGGTGGGGCCGCTGCGCCAGCCTGCGAAGCATTTTCCGGTAGGGCCGCGTCTCTGGCGACAGCTCCCACGGCCGAAGAGCCAGGAGGGAAAGCCGTGCCTCGTTGGAAAGCTCTTTGGCAGCCACTCGCATGGCACCACAGCCCGTGGGGCTGCGGGCTTTGCGGCGGCCGTCAGCCTCGGCGCCACCGGCGGCCACGTGGCGCTGCCGCGCTGGCCTGCGAAGCATTTTCCAGTAGGGCCGCGGCTCTGGCGACAGCTCCCACGCCCGAAGAGCCAGGAGGGAAAGCCGTGCCTCGTTGGAAAGCTCTTTGGCAGCCGCTCGCGTGGCCCCACAGCCCGTGGGGCTGCGGGCTTTGCGGCGGCCGTCAGCCTCGGCGCCACCGGCGCCCACGTGGCGCCGCCGCGCCAGCCTGCGAAGCATTTTCCGGTAGGGCCGCGTCTCTGGCGACAGCTCCCACGCCCGAAGAGCCAGGAGGGAAAGCCGTGCCTCGTTGGAAAGCTCTTTGGCAGCCGCTCGCGTGGCCCCGCAGCCCGTGGGGCTGCGGGATTTGCGGCGGCCGTCAGCCTGGGCGACACCGGCGCCCAGGTGGGGCCGCCGCGCCAGCCTGCGAAGCATTTTCCGGTAGGGCCGCGGCTCTGGCCACAGCTCCCACGCCCGAAGAGCCAGGAGGGAAAGCCGTGCCTCCTTGGAAAGCTCTTAGGCAGCCGCTCGCGTGGCCCCACAGCCCGTGGGGCTGCGGGCTTTGCGGCGGCCGTCAGCCTCGGCGCCACCGGCGCCCACGTTGCGCCGCGGTGCCAGCCTGCGAAGCATTTTCCGGTAGGGCCGCGGCTCTGGCGACAGCTCCCACGCCCGAAGAGCCAGGAGGGAAAGCCGTGCCTCGTTGGAAAGCTCTTTGGCAGCCGCTCGCGTGGCCCCACAGCCCATGGGGCTGCGGGTTTTGCGGCAGCCGTCAGCCTCGGCGCCACCGGCGCCCACGTCGGGCCGCTTCGCCAGCCTGCGAAGCATTTTCTGGTAGGGCTGCGGCTCTGGCGACAGCTCCCACGCCCGAAGAGCCAGGAGGGAAAGCCGTGCCTCGTTGGAAAGCTCTTTGGCAGCCACTCACGTGGCCCCACAGCCCGTGGGGCTGCGGGCTTTGCGGCGGCCGTCAGTCACGGCGCCACCGGTGCCAACGTGGCGCCGCCACGCCAGCCTGCGAAGAATTTTCCGGTAGGGCCGCGTCTCTGGCGACAGCTCCCACGCCCGAAGAGCCAGGAGGGAAAGCCGTGCCTCGTTGGAAAGCTCTTTGGCAGCCGCTCGCGTGGCCCCACAGCCCGTGGGGCTGCGGGCTTTGTGGCGGCCGTCAGCCTGGGCGACACCGGCGCCCAGGTGGGGCCGCCGCGCCAGCCTGCGAAGCATTTACCGGTAGGGCCGCGGCTCTGGCCACAGTTCCCACGGCCGAAGAGCCAGGAGGGAAAGCCGTGCCTCGTTGGAAAGCTCTTTGGCAGCCACTCGCGTGGCACCACAGCCCGTGGGGCTGCGGGCTTTGCGGCGGCCGTCAGCCTCGGCGCCACCGGCGGCCACGTGGCGCTGCCGCGCTGGCCTGCGAAGCATTTTCCGGTAGGGCCGCGGCTCTGGCGACAGCTCCCACGCCCGAAGAGCCAGGAGGGAAAGCCGTGCCTTGTTGGAAAGCTCTTTGGCAGCCGCTCGCATGGCCCCACAGCCCGTGGGGCTGCGGGCTTTGCGGCGGCCGTCAGTCACGGCGCTACCGGTGCCAACGTGGCGCCGCCGCGCCAGCCTGCGAAGAATTTTCCGGTAGGGCCGCGGCTCTGGCGACAGCTCCCACGCCCGAAGAGCCAGGAGGGAAAGCCGTGCCTCGTTGGAAAGCTCTTTGGCAGCCGCTCGCGTGGCCCCACAGCCCGTGGGGCTGCGGGCTTTGCGGCGGCCGTCAGCCTCGGCGCCACCGGCGCCCACGTGGCGCCGCCGCGCCAGCCTGCGAAGCATTTGCCGGTAGGGCTGCAGCTCTGGCGACAGCTCCCACGCTCGAAGAGCCAGGAGGGAAAAGCCGTGCCTCATTGGAAAGCTCTTTGGCAGCCGCTCGCGTGGCCCCACAGCCCGTGGGGCTGCGGGCTTTGCGGCTGCCGTCAGCCTGGGCGCCACCGGCGCTCACGTGGCGCCTCCGCGCCAGCCTGCGAAGCATTTTCCGGTAGGGCCGCGTCTCTGGCGACAGCTCCCACGGCCTAAGAGCCAGGAGGGAAAGCCGTGCCTCGTTGGAAAGCTCTTTGGCAGCCGCTCGCGTGGCCCCACAGCCCATGGGGCTGCGGGCTTTCCGGCGGCCGTCAGCCTGGGCGACACCGGCGCCCAGTTGGGGCCGCCGCGCCAGCCTGCGAAGCATTTTCCGGTAGGGCCGCGGCTCTGGCGACAACTCCCACGCCCGAAGAGCCAGGAGGGAAAGCCGTGCCTCGTTGGAAAGCTCTTTGGCAGCCGCTCGCGTGGCCCCACAGCCCGTGGGGCTGCGGGATTTGCGGCGGCCGTCAGCCTGGGCGACACCGGCGCCCAGGTGGGGCCGCCGCGCCAGCCTGCGAAGCATTTTCCGGTAGGGCCGCGTCTCTGGCGACAGCTCCCACGCCCGAAGAGCCAGGAGGGAAAGCCGTGCCTCCTTGGAAAGCTCTTTGGCAGCCGCTCGCGTGGCCCCACAGCCCGTGGGGCTGCGGGCTTTGTGGCGGCCGTCAGCCTCGGCGCCACCGGCGCCCACATGGCGCTGCCGCGCCAGCCTGCGAAGCATTTTCCAGTAGGGCCGCGGCTCTGGCGACAGCTCCCACGCCCGAAGAGCCAGGAGGGAAAGCCGTGCCTTGTTGGAAAGCTCTTTGGCAGCCGCTCGCATGGCCCCACAGCCCGTGGGGCTGCGGGCTTTGCGGCGGCCGTCAGTCACGGCGCTACCGGTGCCAACGTGGCGCCGCCGCGCCAGCCTGCGAAGAATTTACCCGGTAGGGCCGCGGCTCTGGCGACAGCTCCCACGCCCGAAGAGCCAGGAGGGAAAGCCATGCCTCGTTGGAAAGCTCTTTGGCAGCCGCTCGCGTGGCCCCACAGCCCGTGGGGCTGCGGGCTTTGCGGCGGCCGTCAGCCTCGGCGCCACCGGCGCCCACGTGGCGCCGCCGCGCCAGACTGCGAAGCATTTGCCGGTAGGGCTGCAGCTCTGGCCACAGCTCCCACGCTCGAAGAGCCAGGAGGGAAAGCCGTGCCTCGTTGGAAAGCTCTTTGGCAGCCGCTCGCGTGGCCCCACAGCCCGTGGGGCTGCGGGCTTTGCGGCGGCCGTCAGCCTGGGCGCCACCGGCGCTCACGTGGCGCCTCCGCGCCAGCCTGCGAAGCATTTTCCGGTAGGGCCGCGTCTCTGGCGACAGCTCCCACGCCCGAAGAGCCAGGAGGGAAAGCCGTGCCTCGTTGGAAAGCTCTTTGGCAGCCGCTCGCGTGGCCCCACAGCCCGTGGGGCTGCGGGCTTTGCGGCGGCCGTCAGCCTCGGCGCCACCGGCGCCCACGTGGCGCCGCCGCGCCAGCCTGCGAAGCATTTGCCGGTAGGGCTGCAGCTCTGGCCACAGCTCCCACGCTCGAAGAGCCAGGAGGGAAAGCCGTGCCTCATTGGAAAGCTCTTTGGCAGCCGCTCGCGTGGCCCCACAGCCCGTGGGGCTGCGGGCTTTGCGGCGGCCGTCAGCCTGGGCGCCACCGGCGCTCACGTGGCGCCTCCGCGCCAGCCTGCGAAGCATTTTCCGGTAGGGCCGCGTCTCTGGCGACAGCTCCCACGCCCGAAGAGCCAGGAGGGAAAGCCGTGCCTCGTTGGAAAGCTCTTTGGCAGCCGCTCGCGTGGCCCCACAGCCCGTGGGGCTGCGGGCTTTGCGGCGGCCATCAGCCTCGGCGCCACCGGCGCCCACGTGGCGCCGCCGCGCCAGCCTGCGAAGCATTTTCCGGTAGGGCTGCAGCTCTGGCGACAGCTCCCACGCTCGAAGAGCCAGGAGGGAAAGCCGTGCCTCATTGGAAAGCTCTTTGGCAGCCGCTCGCGTGGCCCCACAGCCCATGGGGCTGCGGGCTTTGCGGCTGCCGTCAGCCTGGGCGCCACCGGCGCTCACGTGGCGCCTCCGCGCCAGCCTGCGAAGCATTTTGCGGTAGGGCCGCGTCTCTGGCGACAGCTCCCACGCCCGAAGAGCCAGGAGGGAAAGCCGTGCCTCGTTGGAAAGCTCTTTGGCAGCCGCTCGCGTGGCCCCACAGCCCATGGGGCTGCGGGCTTTCCGGCAGCCGGCAGCCTGGGCGACACCGGCGCCCAGGTGGGGCCGCCGCACCGGCCTGCGAAGCATTTTCCGGTAGGGCCGCGGCTCTGGCAACAGCTCCCACGGCCGAAGAGCCAGGAGGGAAAGCCGTGCCTCGTTGGAAAGCTCTTTGGCAGCCACTCGCGTGGCCCCACAGCCCATGGGGCTGCTGGCTTTCTGGCGGCTGTCAGCCTCGGCGCCACCGGCGCCCATGTGGCGCGACCGCGCCAGCCTGCAAAGCATTTTCCGGTAGGGCCGCGGCTCTGGCCACAGCTCCCACGCCCGAAGAGCCAGGAGGGAAAGCCGTGCCTCCTTGGAAAGCTCTTTGGCAGCTGCTCGCGTGGCCCCACAGCCCGTGGGGTTGCGGGCTTTCCGGCGGCCGTCAGCCTCGGCGACACCGGCGCTCAGGTGGGGCCGCCGCGCCAGCCTGCGAGGCATTATCCGGTAGGGCCGCAGCTCTGGCGACAGCTCCCACGCCCGAAGAGCCAGGAGGGAAAGCTGTGCCTCGTTGGAAAGCTCTTTGGCAGCCGCTCGCGTGGGCCCGCAGCTCGTGGGGCTGCGGGCTTTCCGGCGGCCGTCAGCCTCGGCGCCACCGGCGCCCACGTTGCGCCGCCGTGCCAGCCTGCGAAGCATTTTCCGGTAGGGCCGCGGCTCTGGTGACAGCTCCCACGCCCGAAGAGCCAGGAGGGAAAGCCATGCCTCGTTGGAAAGCTCTTTGGCAGCCGCTCGCGTGGCCCCACAGCCCGTGGGGCTGCGGGCTTTCCGGCGGCCGTCAGCCTGGGCGACACCGGCGCCCAGTTGAAGCCGCCGCGCCAGCCTGCGAAGCATTTTCCGGTAGGGCCGCGGCTCTGGCGACAGCTCCCACGCCCGAAGAGCCAGGAGGGAAAGCCGTGCCTCGTTGGAAAGCTCTTTGGCAGCCGCTCGCGTGGCCCCACAGCCCGTGGGGCTGCGGGCTTTGCGGCGGCCGTCAGCCTCGGCGCCACCGGCGCCCACGTGGCGCTGCCGCGCCAGCCTGCGAAGCATTTTCCAGTAGGGCCGCGGCTCTGGTGACAGCTCCCACGGCCGAAGAGCCAGGAGGGAAAGCCGTGCCTCGTTGGAAAGCTCTTTGGCAGCCGCTCGCGTGGCCCCACAGCCCGTGGGGCTGCGGGCTTTGTGGCGGCCGTCAGCCTCGGCGCCACCGGCGCCCACATGGCGCTGCCGCGCCAGCCTGCGAAGCATTTTCCAGTAGGGCCGCGGCTCTGGCGACAGCTCCCACGCCCGAAGAGCCAGGAGGGAAAGCCGTGCCTTGTTGGAAAGCTCTTTGGCAGCCGCTCGCATGGCCCCACAGCCCGTGGGGCTGCGGGCTTTGCGGCGGCCGTCAGTCACGGCGCTACCGGTGCCAACGTGGCGCCGCCGCGCCAGCCTGCGAAGAATTTACCCGGTAGGGCCGCGGCTCTGGCGACAGCTCCCACGCCCGAAGAGCCAGGAGGGAAAGCCATGCCTCGTTGGAAAGCTCTTTGGCAGCCGCTCGCGTGGCCCCACAGCCCGTGGGGCTGCGGGCTTTGCGGCGGCCGTCAGCCTCGGCGCCACCGGCGCCCACGTGGCGCCGCCGCGCCAGCCTGCGAAGCATTTGCCGGTAGGGCTGCAGCTCTGGCCACAGCTCCCACGCTCGAAGAGCCAGGAGGGAAAGCCGTGCCTCGTTGGAAAGCTCTTTGGCAGCCGCTCGCGTGGCCCCACAGCCCGTGGGGCTGCGGGCTTTGCGGCGGCCGTCAGCCTGGGCGCCACCGGCGCTCACGTGGCGCCTCAGCGCCAGCCTGCGAAGCATTTTCCGGTAGGGCCGCGTCTCTGGCGACAGCTCCCACGCCCGAAGAGCCAGGAGGGAAAGCCGTGCCTCGTTGGAAAGCTCTTTGGCAGCCGCTCGCGTGGCCCCACAGCCCGTGGGGCTGCGGGCTTTGCGGCGGCCGTCAGCCTCGGCGCCACCGGCGCCCACGTGGCGCCGCCGCGCCAGCCTGCGAAGCATTTGCCGGTAGGGCTGCAGCTCTGGCCACAGCTCCCACGCTCGAAGAGCCAGGAGGGAAAGCCGTGCCTCATTGGAAAGCTCTTTGGCAGCCGCTCGCGTGGCCCCACAGCCCATGGGGCTGCGGGCTTTGCGGCTGCCGTCAGCCTGGGCGCCACCGGCGCTCACGTGGCGCCTCCGCGCCAGCCTGCGAAGCATTTTGCGGTAGGGCCGCGTCTCTGGCGACAGCTCCCACGCCCGAAGAGCCAGGAGGGAAAGCCGTGCCTCGTTGGAAAGCTCTTTGGCAGCCGCTCGCGTGGCCCCACAGCCCATGGGGCTGCGGGCTTTCCGGCAGCCGGCAGCCTGGGCGACACCGGCGCCCAGGTGGGGCCGCCGCACCGGCCTGCGAAGCATTTTCCGGTAGGGCCGCGGCTCTGGCAACAGCTCCCACGGCCGAAGAGCCAGGAGGGAAAGCCGTGCCTCGTTGGAAAGCTCTTTGGCAGCCACTCGCGTGGCCCCACAGCCCATGGGGCTGCTGGCTTTCTGGCGGCTGTCAGCCTCGGCGCCACCGGCGCCCATGTGGCGCGACCGCGCCAGCCTGCAAAGCATTTTCCGGTAGGGCCGCGGCTCTGGCCACAGCTCCCACGCCCGAAGAGCCAGGAGGGAAAGCCGTGCCTCCTTGGAAAGCTCTTTGGCAGCTGCTCGCGTGGCCCCACAGCCCGTGGGGTTGCGGGCTTTCCGGCGGCCGTCAGCCTCGGCGACACCGGCGCTCAGGTGGGGCCGCCGCGCCAGCCTGCGAGGCATTATCCGGTAGGGCCGCAGCTCTGGCGACAGCTCCCACGCCCGAAGAGCCAGGAGGGAAAGCTGTGCCTCGTTGGAAAGCTCTTTGGCAGCCGCTCGCGTGGGCCCGCAGCTCGTGGGGCTGCGGGCTTTCCGGCGGCCGTCAGCCTCGGCGCCACCGGCGCCCACGTTGCGCCGCCGTGCCAGCCTGCGAAGCATTTTCCGGTAGGGCCGCGGCTCTGGTGACAGCTCCCACGCCCGAAGAGCCAGGAGGGAAAGCCATGCCTCGTTGGAAAGCTCTTTGGCAGCCGCTCGCGTGGCCCCACAGCCCGTGGGGCTGCGGGCTTTCCGGCGGCCGTCAGCCTGGGCGACACCGGCGCCCAGTTGAAGCCGCCGCGCCAGCCTGCGAAGCATTTTCCGGTAGGGCCGCGGCTCTGGCGACAGCTCCCACGCCCGAAGAGCCAGGAGGGAAAGCCGTGCCTCGTTGGAAAGCTCTTTGGCAGCCGCTCGCGTGGCCCCACAGCCCGTGGGGCTGCGGGCTTTGCGGCGGCCGTCAGCCTCGGCGCCACCGGCGCCCACGTGGCGCTGCCGCGCCAGCCTGCGAAGCATTTTCCAGTAGGGCCGCGGCTCTGGTGACAGCTCCCACGGCCGAAGAGCCAGGAGGGAAAGCCGTGCCTCGTTGGAAAGCTCTTTGGCAGCCGCTCGCGTGGCCCCACAGCCCGTGGGGCTGCGGGCTTTGTGGCGGCCGTCAGCCTCGGCGCCACCGGCGCCCACATGGCGCTGCCGCGCCAGCCTGCGAAGCATTTTCCAGTAGGGCCGCGGCTCTGGCGACAGCTCCCACGCCCGAAGAGCCAGGAGGGAAAGCCGTGCCTTGTTGGAAAGCTCTTTGGCAGCCGCTCGCATGGCCCCACAGCCCGTGGGGCTGCGGGCTTTGCGGCGGCCGTCAGTCACGGCGCTACCGGTGCCAACGTGGCGCCGCCGCGCCAGCCTGCGAAGAATTTACCCGGTAGGGCCGCGGCTCTGGCGACAGCTCCCACGCCCGAAGAGCCAGGAGGGAAAGCCATGCCTCGTTGGAAAGCTCTTTGGCAGCCGCTCGCGTGGCCCCACAGCCCGTGGGGCTGCGGGCTTTGCGGCGGCCGTCAGCCTCGGCGCCACCGGCGCCCACGTGGCGCCGCCGCGCCAGCCTGCGAAGCATTTGCCGGTAGGGCTGCAGCTCTGGCCACAGCTCCCACGCTCGAAGAGCCAGGAGGGAAAGCCGTGCCTCGTTGGAAAGCTCTTTGGCAGCCGCTCGCGTGGCCCCACAGCCCGTGGGGCTGCGGGCTTTGCGGCGGCCGTCAGCCTGGGCGCCACCGGCGCTCACGTGGCGCCTCAGCGCCAGCCTGCGAAGCATTTTCCGGTAGGGCCGCGTCTCTGGCGACAGCTCCCACGCCCGAAGAGCCAGGAGGGAAAGCCGTGCCTCGTTGGAAAGCTCTTTGGCAGCCGCTCGCGTGGCCCCACAGCCCGTGGGGCTGCGGGCTTTGCGGCGGCCGTCAGCCTCGGCGCCACCGGCGCCCACGTGGCGCCGCCGCGCCAGCCTGCGAAGCATTTGCCGGTAGGGCTGCAGCTCTGGCCACAGCTCCCACGCTCGAAGAGCCAGGAGGGAAAGCCGTGCCTCATTGGAAAGCTCTTTGGCAGCCGCTCGCGTGGCCCCACAGCCCGTGGGGCTGCGGGCTTTGCGGCGGCCGTCAGCCTGGGCGCCACCGGCGCTCACGTGGCGCCTCCGCGCCAGCCTGCGAAGCATTTTCCGGTAGGGCCGCGTCTCTGGCGACAGCTCCCACGCCCGAAGAGCCAGGAGGGAAAGCCGTGCCTCGTTGGAAAGCTCTTTGGCAGCCGCTCGCGTGGCCCCACAGCCCGTGGGGCTGCGGGCTTTGCGGCGGCCATCAGCCTCGGCGCCACCGGCGCCCAGGTGGCGCCGCCGCGCCAGCCTGCGAAGCATTTGCCGGTAGGGCTGCAGCTCTGGCGACAGCTCCCACGCTCGAAGAGCCAGGAGGGAAAGCCGTGCCTCATTGGAAAGCTCTTTGGCAGCCGCTCGCGTGGCCCCACAGCCCATGGGGCTGCGGGCTTTGCGGCTGCCGTCAGCCTGGGCGCCACCGGCGCTCACGTGGCGCCTCCGCGCCAGCCTGCGAAGCATTTTGCGGTAGGGCCGCGTCTCTGGCGACAGCTCCCACGCCCGAAGAGCCAGGAGGGAAAGCCGTGCCTCGTTGGAAAGCTCTTTGGCAGCCGCTCGCGTGGCCCCACAGCCCATGGGGCTGCGGGCTTTCCGGCAGCCGGCAGCCTGGGCGACACCGGCGCCCAGGTGGGGCCGCCGCACCGGCCTGCGAAGCATTTTCCGGTAGGGCCGCGGCTCTGGCAACAGCTCCCACGGCCGAAGAGCCAGGAGGGAAAGCCGTGCCTCGTTGGAAAGCTCTTTGGCAGCCACTCGCGTGGCCCCACAGCCCATGGGGCTGCTGGCTTTCCGGCGGCTGTCAGCCTCGGTGCCACCGGCGCCCATGTGGCGCGACCGCGCCAGCCTGCAAAGCATTTTCCGGTAGGGCCGCGGCTCTGGCCACAGCTCCCACGCCCGAAGAGCCAGGAGGGAAAGCCGTGCCTCCTTGGAAAGCTCTTTGGCAGCCGCTCGCGTGGCCCCACAGCCCGTGGGGTTGCGGGCTTTCCGGCGGCCGTCAGCCTCGGCGACACCGGCGCTCAGGTGGGGCCGCCGCGCCAGCCTGCGAGGCATTATCCGGTAGGGCCGCAGCTCTGGCGACAGCTCCCACGCCCGAAGAGCCAGGAGGGAAAGCCGTGCCTCGTTGGAAAGCTCTTTGGCAGCCGCTCGCGTGGGCCTGCAGCTCGTGGGGCTGCGGGCTTTCCGGCGGCCGTCAGCCTCGGCGCCACCGGCGCCCACGTTGCGCCGCCGTGCCAGCCTGCGAAGCATTTTCCGGTAGGGCCGCGGCTCTGGTGACAGCTCCCACGCCCGAAGAGCCAGGAGGGAAAGCCGTGCCTCGTTGGAAAGCTCTTTGGCAGCCGCTCACATGGCCCCACAGCCCGTGGGGCTGCGGGCTTTGCGGCGCCCGTCAGCCTCGGCGCCACCGGCGCCCACGTGGCGCCGCCGCGCCACCCTGCGAAGCATTTGCCGGTAGGGCCGCGTCTCTGGCCACAGCTCCCACGCCCGAAGAGCCAGGAGGGAAAGCCGTGCCTCGTTGGAAAGCTCTTTGGCAGCCGCTCGCATGGCCCCACAGCCCGTGGGGCTGCGGGCTTTGCGGCGGCCGTCAGCCTGGGCGACACCGGCGCCCACGTGGCGCCGCGGCGCCAGCCTGCAAAGCATTTTCCGGTAGGGTCGCGGCTCTGGCGACAGCTCCCACGCCCAAAGAGCCAGGAGGGAAAGCCGTGCCTCGTTGGAAAGCTCTTTGGCAGCCGCTCGCATGGGCCCACAGCCCGTGGGGCTGCGGGATTTCCGGCGGCCGTCAGCCTCGGCACCATCGGCGCCCACGTCGGGCCGCCGCGCCAGCCTGCGAAGCATTTTCCGGTAGGGCCGCGGCTCTGGCCACATCTCCCACGGCCGAAGAGCCAGGAGGGAAAGCCGTGCCTCCTTGGAAAGCTCTTTGGCAGCCGCTCGCGTGGCCCCACAGCCCGTGGGGCTGCGGGCTTTGCGGCGCCCGTCAGCCTGGGCAACACCGGCGCCCACGTGGCGCCGCTGCGCCAGCCTGCGAAGCATTTTCCGGTAGGGCTGCGGCTCTGGCCACAGCTCTCACGCCCGAAGAGCCAGGAGGGAAAGCCATGCCTCGTTGGAAAGCTCTTTGGCAGCCGCTCGCGTGGCCCCACAGCCCGTGGGGCTGCTGGCTTTCCGGCGGCTGTCAGCCTCGGCGCCACCGGCGCCCAGGTGGGGCCGCCGCGCCAGCCTGCGAGGCATTTTCCGGTAGGGCCGCAGCTCTGGCGACAGCTCCCACGCCCGAAGAGCCAGGAGGGAAAGCCATGCCTCGTTGGAAAGCTCTTTGGCAGCCGCTCGCGTGGGCCCACAGCTCGTGGGGCTGCGGGCTGTCCGGCGGCTGTCAGCCTCGGCGCCAGTGGCGCCCACGTGGCGCTGCCGCGCCAGCCTGCGAAGCATTTTCCAGTAGGGCCGCGGCTCTGGCGACAGCTCCCACGCCCGAAGAGCCAGGAGGGAAAGCCGTGCCTCGTTGGAAAGCTCTTTGGCAGCCGCTTGCGTGGCCCAACTGCCCGTGGCTCTGCGGGCTTTGCATCGGCCGTCAGCCTCGGCGCCACCAGCGCCCACATTGCGCCGCCGCGCCAGCCTGCGAAGCATTTTCCGGTAGGGCCGCGGCTCTGGCGACAGCTCCCACGGCCGAAGAGCCAGGAGGGAAAGCCGTGCCTCGTTGCAAAGCTCTTTGGCAGCCGCTCGCGTGGCCCCACAGCCCGTGGGGCTGCGGGCTTTGCGGCGGCCGTCAGCCTCGGCGCCACCGGCGCCCACGTTGCGCCGCCGCGCCAGCCTGCGAAGCATTTTCCGGTAGGGCCGCGGCTCTGGCGACAGCTCCCACGCCCGAAGAGCCAGGAGGGAAAGCCGTGCCTCGTTGGAAAGCTCTTTGGCAGCCACTCGCGTGGCCCCACAGCCCATGGGGCTGCTGGCTTTCCGGCGGCTGTCAGCCTCGGCGCCACCGGCGCCCAGGTGGCGCGACCGCGCCAGCCTGCAAAGCATTTTCCGGTAGGGCCGCGGCTCTGGCCACAGCTCCCACGCCCGAAGAGCCAGGAGGGAAAGCCGTGCCTCGTTGGAAAGCTCTTTGGCAGCCGCTCGCGTGGCCCCACAGCCCGTGGGGCTGCGGGCTTTGCGGCGGCCATCAGCCTCGGCGCCACCGGCGCCCACGTGGCGCCGCCGCGCCAGCCTGCGTAGCATTTGCCGGTAGGGCTGCAGCTCTGGCGACAGCTCCCACGCTCGAAGAGCCAGGACGGAAAGCCGTGCCTCATTGGAAAGCTCTTTGGCAGCCGCTCGCGTGGCCCCACAGCCCATGGGGCTGCGGGCTTTGCGGCTGCCGTCAGCCTGGGCGCCACCGGCGCTCACGTGGCGCCTCCGCGCCAGCCTGCGAAGCATTTTCCGGTAGGGCCGCGTCTCTGGCGACAGCTCCCACGCCCGAAGAGCCAGGAGGGAAAGCCGTGCCTCGTTGGAAAGCTCTTTGGCAGCCGCTCGCGTGGCCCCACAGCCCATGGGGCTGCGGGCTTTCCGGCAGCCGGCAGCCTGGGCGACACCGGCGCCCAGGTGGGGCCGCCGCACCGGCCTGCGAAGCATTTTCCGGTAGGGCCGCGGCTCTGGCAACAGCTCCCACGGCCGAAGAGCCAGGAGGGAAAGCCGTGCCTCGTTGGAAAGCTCTTTGGCAGCCACTCGCGTGGCCCCACAGCCCATGGGGCTGCTGGCTTTCCGGCGGCTGTCAGCCTCGGCGCCACCGGCGCCCATGTGGCGCGACCGCGCCAGCCTGCAAAGCATTTTCCGGTAGGGCCGCGGCTCTGGCCACAGCTCCCACGCCCGAAGAGCCAGGAGGGAAAGACGTGCCTCGTTGGAAAGCTCTTTGGCAGCCGCTCGCGTGGCCCCACAGCCCGTGGGGTTGCGGGCTTTCCGGCGGCCGTCAGCCTCGGCGACACCGGCGCTCAGGTGGGGCCGCCGCGCCAGCCTGCGAGGCATTATCCGGTAGGGCCGCAGCTCTGGCGACAGCTCCCACGCCCGAAGAGCCAGGAGGGAAAGCCGTGCCTCGTTGGAAAGCTCTTTGGCAGCCGCTCGCGTGGGCCCGCAGCTCGTGGGGCTGCGGGCTTTCCGGCGGCCGTCAGCCTCGGCGCCACCGGCGCCCACGTTGCGCCGCCGTGCCAGCCTGCGAAGCATTTTCCGGTAGGGCCGCGGCTCTGGTGACAGCTCCCACGCCCGAAGAGCCAGGAGGGAAAGCCATGCCTCGTTGGAAAGCTCTTTGGCAGCCGCTCGCGTGGCCCCACAGCCCGTGGGGCTGCGGGCTTTCCGGCGGCCGTCAGCCTGGGCGACACCGGCGCCCAGTTGGAGCCGCCGCGCCAGCCTGCGAAGCATTTTCCGGTAGGGCCGCGGCTCTGGCGACAGCTCCCACGCCCGAAGAGCCAGGAGGGAAAGCCGTGCCTCGTTGGAAAGCTCTTTGGCAGACGCTCGCGTGGCCCCACAGCCCGTGGGGCTGCGGGATTTCCGGCGGCCGTCAGCCTGGGCGACACCGGCGCCCAGGTGGGGCCGCCGCGCCAGCCTGCGAAGCATTTTCCGGTAGGGCCGCGTCTCTGGCCACAGCTCCCACGCCCGAAGAGCCAGGAGGGAAAGCCGTGCCTCCTTTGAAAGGTCTTTGGCAGCCACTCGCGTGGCCCCACAGCCCGTGGGGCTGCGGGCTTTGCGGCGGCCGTCAGCCTCGGCGCCACCGGCGCCCACGTGGCGCTGCCGCGCCAGCCTGCGAAGCATTTTCCAGTAGGGCCGCGGCTCTGGTGACAGCTCCCACGCCCGAAGAGCCAGGAGGGAAAGCCGTGCCTCGTTGGAAAGCTCTTTGGCAGCCGCTCGCATGGCCCCACAGCCCGTGGGGCTGCGGGCTTTGCGGCGGCCGACAGCCTCGGCGCCACCGGCGCCCACGTGGCGCCGCCGCGCCACCCTGCGAAGCATTTGCCGGTAGGGCCGCGTCTCTGGCCACAGCTCCCACGCCCGAAGAGCCAGGAGGGAAAGCCGTGCCTCGTTGGAAAGCTCTTTGGCAGCCGCTCGCATGGCCCCACAGCCCGTGGGGCTGCGGGCTTTGCGGCGGCCGTCAGCCTGGGCAACACCGGCGCCCACGTGGCGCCGCGGCGCCAGCCTGCAAAGCATTTTGCGGTAGGGTCGCGGCTCTGGCGACAGCTCCCACGCCCAAAGAGCCAGGAGGGAAAGCCGTGCCTCGTTGGAAAGCTCTTTGGCAGCCGCTCGCATGGGCCCACAGCCCGTGGGGCTGCGGGATTTCCGGCGGCCGTCAGCCTCGGCACCATCGGCGCCCACGTCGGGCCGCCGCGCCAGCCTGCGAAGCATTTTCCGGTAGGGCCGCGGCTCTGGCCACATCTCCCACGGCCGAAGAGCCAGGAGGGAAAGCCGTGCCTCCTTGGAAAGCTCTTTGGCAGCCGCTCGCGTGGCCCCACAGCCCGTGGGGCTGCTGGCTTTCCGGCGGCTGTCAGCCTCGGCGCCACCGGCGCCCAGGTGGGGCCGCCGCGCCAGCCTGCGAGGCATTTTCCGGTAGGGCCGCAGCTCTGGCGACAGCTCCCACGCCCGAAGAGCCAGGAGGGAAAGCCATGCCTCGTTGGAAAGCTCTTTGGCAGCCGCTCGCGTGGGCCCACAGCTCGTGGGGCTGCGGGCTGTCCGGCGGCTGTCAGCCTCGGCGCCAGTGGCGCCCACGTGGCGCTGCCGCGCCAGCCTGCGAAGCATTTTCCAGTAGGGCCGCGGCTCTGGCGACAGCTCCCACGCCCGAAGAGCCAGGAGGGAAAGCCGTGCCTCGTTGGAAAGCTCTTTGGCAGCCGCTTGCGTGGCCCAACTGCCCGTGGCTCTGCGGGCTTTGCATCGGCCGTCAGCCTCGGCGCCACCGGCGCCCACATTGCGCCGCCGCGCCAGCCTGCGAAGCATTTTCCGGTAGGGCCGCGGCTCTGGCCACAGCTCCCACGCCCGAAGAGCCAGGAGGGAAAGCCGTGCCTCCTTGGAAAGCTCTTTGGCAGCCGCTCGCGTGGCCCCACAGCCCGTGGGGTTGCGGGCTTTGCGGCGGCCGTCAGCCTCGGCGACACCGGCGCTCAGGTGGGGCCGCCGCGCCAGCCTGCGAGGCATTATCCGGTAGGGCCGCAGCTCTGGCGACAGCTCCCACGCCCGAAGAGCCAGGAGGGAAAGCCGTGCCTCGTTGGAAAGCTCTTTGGCAGCCACTCGCGTGGGCCCGCAGCTCGTGGGGCTGCGGGCTTTCCGGCGGCCGTCAGCCTCGGCGCCACCGGCGCCCACGTTGCGCCGCCGTGCCAGCCTGCGAAGCATTTTCCGGTAGGGCCGCGGCTCTGGCGACAGCTCCCACGCCCGAAGAGCCAGGAGGGAAAGCCGTGCCTCGTTGCAAAGCTCTTTGGCAGACGCTCGCGTGGCCCCACAGCCCGTGGGGCTGCGGGCTTTGCGGCGGCCGTCAGCCTGGGCGACACCGGCGCCCAGGTGGGGCCGCCGCGCCAGCCTGCGAAGCATTTTCCGGTAGGGCCGCGGCTCTGGCGACAGCTCCCACGCCCGAAGAGCCAGGAGGGAAAGCCGTGCCTCCTTGGAAAGCTCTTTGGCAGCCACTCGCGTGGCCCCACAGCCCGTGGGGCTGCGGGCTTTGCGGCGGCCGTCAGCCTCGGCGCCACCGGCGCCCACGTGGCGCTGCCGCGCCAGCCTGCGAAGCATTTTCCAGTAGGGCCGCGGCTCTGGTGACAGCTCCCACGGCCGAAGAGCCAGGAGGGAAAGCCGTGCCTCGTTGGAAAGCTCTTTGGCATCCGCTCGCGTGGCCCCACAGCCCGTGGGGCTGCGGGCTTTGCGGCGGCCGTCAGTCACGGCGCCACCGGTGCCAACGTGGCGCCGCCGCGCCAGCCTGCGAAGAATTTTCCGGTAGGGCCGCGGCTGTGGCGACAGCTCCCACGCCCGAAGAGCCAGGAGGGAAAGCCGTGCCTCATTGGAAAGCTCTTTGGCAGCCGCTCGCGTGGCCCCACAGCCCGTGGGGCTGCGGGCTTTGCGGCTGCCGTCAGCCTGGGCGCCACCGGCTCTCACGTGGCGCCTGCGCGCCAGCCTGCGAAGCATTTTCCGGTAGGGCTGCAGCTCTGGCGACAGCTCCCACGCCCGAAGAGCCAGGAGGGAAAGCCGTGCCTCATTGGAAAGCTCTTTGGCAGCCGCTCGCGTGGCCCCACAGCCCGTGGGGCTGCGGGCTTTCCGGCGGCCGTCAGCCTCGGCGCCACCGGCGCCCACATCGGGCCGCCGCGCCAGCCTGCGAAGCATTTTCCGGTAAGGCCGCGGCTCTGGCGACAGCTCCCACGGCCGAAGAGCCAGGAGGGAAAGCCGTGCCTCGTTGGAAAGCTCTTTGGCAGCCGCTCGCGTGGCCCCACAGCCCGTGGGGCTGCGGGCTTTGCGGCGGCCGTCAGCCTCGGCGCCACCGGCGCCCAGGTGGGGCCGCCGAGCCAGACTGCGAAGCATTTGCCAGTAGGGCCGTGTCTCTGGCGACATCTCCCACGCCCGAAGAGCCAGGAGGGAAAGCCGTGCCTCGTTGGAAAGCTCTTTGGCAGCCGCTCGCGTGGCCCCACAGCCCATGGGGCTGCGGGCTTTGCGGCGGCCGTCAGCCTCGGCGCCACCGGTGCCCACGTCGGGCCGCCGCACCGGCCTGCGAAGCATTTTCCGGTAGGGCCGCGGCTCTGGCAACAGCTCCCACGGCCGAAGAGCCAGGAGGGAAAGCCGTGCCTCGTTGGAAAGCTCTTTGGCAGCCACTCGCGTGGCCCCACAGCCCATGGGGCTGCTGGCTTTCCGGCGGCTGTTCAGCCTCGGCGCCACCGGCGCCCATGTGGCGCGACCGCGCCAGCCTGCAAAGCATTTTCCGGTAGAGCCGCGGCTCTGGCCACAGCTCCCACGCCCGAAGAGCCAGGAGGGAAAGCCGTGCCTCCTTGGAAAGCTCTTTGGCAGCCGCTCGCGTGGCCCCACAGCCCGTGGGGTTGCGGGCTTTCCGGCGGCCGTCAGCCTCGGCGACACCGGCGCTCAGGTGGGGCCGCCGCGCCAGCCTGCGAGGCATTATCCGGTAGGGCCGCAGCTCTGGCGACAGCTCCCACGCCCGAAGAGCCAGGAGGGAAAGCCGTGCCTCGTTGGAAAGCTCTTTGGCAGCCGCTCGCGTGGGCCCGCAGCTCGTGGGGCTGCGGGCTTTGCGGCGGCCGTCAGCCTCGGCGCCACCGGCGCCCACGTTGCGCCGCCGTGCCAGCCTGCGAAGCATTTTCCGGTAGGGCCGCGGCTCTGGTGACAGCTCCCACGCCCGAAGAGCCAGGAGGGAAAGCCATGCCTCGTTGGAAAGCTCTTTGGCAGCCGCTCGCGTGGCCCCACAGCCCGTGGGGCTGCGGGCTTTCCGGCGGCCGTCAGCCTGGGCGACACCGGCGCCCAGTTGGAGCCGCCGCGCCAGCCTGCGAAGCATTTTCCGGTAGGGCCGCGGCTCTGGCCACAGCTCCCACGCCCGAAGAGCCAGGAGGGAAAGCCGTGCCTCGTTGGAAAGCTCTTTGGCAGCCGCTCGCGTGGCCCCACAGCCCGTGGGGCTGCGGGCTTTGCGGCGGCCGTCAGCCTGGGCGACACCGGCGCCCAGGTGGGGCCGCCGCGCCAGCCTGCGAAGCATTTTCCGGTAGGGCCGCGGCTCTGGCCACAACTCCCACGCCCGAAGAGCCAGGAGGGAAAGCCGTGCCTCCTTGGAAAGGTCTTTGGCAGCCACTCGCGTGGCCCCACAGCCCGTGGGGCTGCGGGCTTTGCGGCGGCCGTCAGCCTCGGCGCCACCGGCGCCCACGTGGCGCCTCCGCGCCAGCCTGCGAAGCATTTTCCAGTAGGGCCGCGGCTCTGGTGACAGCTCCCACGGCCGAAGAGCCAGGAGGGAAAGCCGTGCCTCGTTGGAAAGCTCTTTGGCAGCCGCTCGCATGGCCCCACAGCCCGTGGGGCTGCGGGCTTTGCGGCGGCCGACAGCCTCGGCGCCACCGGCGCCCACGTGGCGCCGCCGCGCCACCCTGCGAAGCATTTGCCGGTAGGGCCGCGTCTCTGGCAACAGCTCCCACGCCCGAAGAGCCAGGAGGGAAAGCCGTGCCTCGTTGGAAAGCTCTTTGGCAGCCGCTCGCATGGCCCCACAGCCCGTGGGGCTGCGGGCTTTGCGGCGGCCGTCAGCCTGGGCAACACCGGCGCCCACGTGGCGCCGCGGCGCCAGCCTGCAAAGCATTTTCCGGTAGGGTCGCGGCTCTGGCGACAGCTCCCACGCCCAAAGAGCCAGGAGGGAAAGCCGTGCCTCGTTGGAAAGCTCTTTGGCAGCCGCTCGCATGGCCCACAGCCCGTGGGGCTGCGGGATTTCCGGCGGCCGTCAGCCTCGGCACCATCGGCGCCCACGTCGGGCCGCCGCGCCAGCCTGCGAAGCATTTTCCGGTAGGGCCGCGGCTCTGGCCACATCTCCCACGCCCGAAGAGCCAGGAGGGAAAGCCGTGCCTCCTTGGAAAGCTCTTTGGCAGGCGCTCGCGTGGCCCCACAGCCCGTGGGGCTGCGGGCTTTGCGGCGCCCGTCAGCCTGGGCAACACCGGCGCCCACGTGGCGCCGCTGCGCCAGCCTGCGAAGCATTTTCCAGTAGGGCTGCGGCTCTGGTGACAGCTCCCACGCCCGAAGAGCCAGGAGGGAAAGCCATGCCTCGTTGGAAAGCTCTTTGGCAGCCGCTCGCGTGGCCCCACAGCCCGTGGGGCTGCTGGCTTTCCGGCGGCTGTCAGCCTCGGCGCCACCGGCGCCCAGGTGGGGCCGCCGCGCCAGCCTGCGAGGCATTTTCCGGTAGGGCCGCAGCTCTGGCGACAGCTCCCACGCCCGAAGAGCCAGGAGGGAAAGCCATGCCTCGTTGGAAAGCTCTTTGGCAGCCGCTCGTGTGGGCCCACAGCTCGTGGGGCTGCGGGCTGTCCGGCGGCTGTCAGCCTCGGCGCCAGTGGCGCCCACGTGGCGCTGCCGCGCCAGCCTGCGAAGCATTTTCCAGTAGGGCCGCGGCTCTGGCGACAGCTCCCACGCCCGAAGAGCCAGGAGGGAAAGCCGTGCCTCGTTGGAAAGCTCTTTGGCAGCCGCTTGCGTGGCCCAACTGCCCGTGGCGCTGCGGGCTTTGCATCGGCCGTCAGCCTCGGCGCCACCAGCACCCACATTGCGCCGCCGCGCCAGCCTGCGAAGCATTTTCCGGTAGGGCCGCGTCTCTGGCGACAGCTCCCA
Source organism: Larus michahellis (assembly GCF_964199755.1). Classification (NCBI taxonomy): domain Eukaryota; kingdom Metazoa; phylum Chordata; class Aves; order Charadriiformes; family Laridae; genus Larus; species Larus michahellis. The sequence goes on from NW_027436004.1 coordinate 882,942, forward strand.
CGCCCGAAGAGCCAGGAGGGAAAGCCGTGCCTCGTTGGAAAGCTCTTTGGCAGCCGCTCGCGTGGCCCCACAGCCCGTGGGGCTGCGGGCTTTGCGGCGGCCGTCAGCCTCGGCGCCACCGGCGCCCACGTTGCGCCGCCGCGCCAGCCTGCGAAGCATTTTCCGGTAGGGCCGCGGCTCTGGCGACAGCTCCCACGCCCGAAGAGCCAGGAGGGAAAGCCGTGCCTCGTTGGAAAGCTCTTTGGCAGCCACTCGCGTGGCCCCACAGCCCATGGGGCTGCTGGCTTTCCGGCGGCTGTCAGCCTCGGCGCCACCGGCGCCCATGTGGCGCGACCGCGCCAGCCTGCAAAGCATTTTCCGGTAGGGCCGCGGCTCTGGCCACAGCTCCCACGCCCGAAGAGCCAGGAGGGAAAGCCGTGCCTCGTTGGAAAGCTCTTTGGCAGCCGCTCGCGTGGCCCCACAGCCCGTGGGGTTGCGGGCTTTGCGGCGGCCGTCAGCCTCGGCGCCACCGGCGCCCACGTGGCGCTGCCGCGCCAGCCTGCGAAGCATTTTCCAGTAGGGCCGCGGCTCTGGTGACAGCTCCCACGGCCGAAGAGCCAGGAGGGAAAGCCGTGCCTCGTTGGAAAGCTCTTTGGCAGCCGCTCGCGTGGCCCCACAGCCCGTGGGGCTGCGGGCTTTGCGGCGGCCGACAGCCTCGGCGCCACCGGCGCCCACGTGGCGCCGCCGCCCCACCCTGCGAAGCATTTTCCGGTAGGGCCGCGGCTCTGGCAACAGCTCCCACGCCCTAAGAGCCAGGAGGGAAAGCCGTGCCTCGTTGGAAAGCTCTTTGGCAGCCGCTCGCGTGGCCCCACAACCCGTGGGGCTGCGGGCTGTCCGGCGGCTGTCAGCCTCGGCGCCAGCGGCGCCCACGTGGCGCTGCCGCGCCAGCCTGCGAAGCATTTTCCAGTAGGGCCGCGGCTCTGGCGACAGCTCCCACGCCCGAAGAGCCAGGAGGGAAAGCCGTGCCTCGTTGGAAAGCTCTTTGGCAGCCGCTCGCATGGCCCCACAGCCCGTGGGGCTGCGGGCTTTGCGGCGGCCGTCAGCCTCGGCGCCACCGGCGCCCACGTTGCGCCGCCGTGCCAGCCTGCGAAGCATTTTCCGGTAGGGCCGCGGCTCTGGTAACAGCTCCCACGCCCGAAGAGCCAGGAGGGAAAGCCGTGCCTCGTTGGAAAGCTCTTTGGCAGCCGCTCGCGTGGCCCCACACGCCATGGGGCTGCGGCCTTTGCGGCGGCCGTCAGCCTCGGCGCCACCGGCGCCCACATCGGGCCGCCGCGCCAGCCTGCGAAGCATTTTCCGGTAGGGCCGCGGCTGTGGCGACAGCTCCCACGCCCGAAGAGCCAGGAGGGAAAGCCGTGCCTCGTTGGAAAGCTCTTTGGCAGCCGCTCGCGTGGCCCCACAGCCCGTGGGGCTGCGGGCTTTCCGGCGGCCGTCAGCCTGGGCGACACCGGCGCCCAGGTGGGGCCGCCGCGCCAGCCTGCGAAGCATTTTCCGGTAGGGCTGCGGCTCTGGCGACAGCTCCCACACCCGAAGAGCCAGGAGGGAAAGCCGTGCCTCGTTGGAAAGCTCTTTGGCAGCCGCTCGCGTGGCCCCACAGCCCGTGGGGCTGCGGGCTTTGCGGCGGCCGTCAGCCTCGGCGCCACCGGCGCCCACCTGGCGCTGCCGCGCCAGCCTGCGAAGCATTTTCCAGTAGGGCCGCGGCTCTGGCGACAGCTCCCACGCCCGAAGAGCCAGGAGGGAAAGCCGTGCCTCGTTGGAAAGCTCTTTGGCAGCCGCTCGCATGGCCCCACAGCCCGTGGGGCTGCGGGCTTTGCGGCGGCCGTCAGTCACGGCGCCACCGGTGCCAACGTGGCGCCGCCGCGCCAGCCTGCGAAGAATTTTCCGGTAGGGCCGCGGCTGTGGCGACAGCTCCCACGCCCGAAGAGCCAGGAGGGAAAGCCGTGCCTCATTGGAAAGCTCTTTGGCAGCCGCTCGCGTGGCCCCACAGCCCGTGGGGCTGCGGGCTTTGCGGCTGCCGTCAGCCTGGGCGCCACCGGCGCTCACGTGGCGCCTGCGCGCCAGCCTGCGAAGCATTTTCCGGTAGGGCTTCAGCTCTGGCGACAGCTCCCACGCCCGAAGAGCCAGGAGGGAAAGCCGTGCCTCATTGGAAAGCTCTTTGGCAGCCGCTCGCGTGGCCCCACAGCCCGTGGGGCTGCGGGCTTTCCGGCGGCCGTCAGCCTCGGCGCCACCGGCGCCCACATCGGGCCGCCGCGCCAGCCTGCGAAGCATTTTCCGGTAAGGCCGCGGCTCTGGCGACAGCTCCCACGGCCGAAGAGCCAGGAGGGAAAGCCGTGCCTCGTTGGAAAGCTCTTTGGCAGCCGCTCGCGTGGCCCCACAGCCCGTGGGGCTGCGGGCTTTCCGGCGGCCGTCAGCCTCGGCGCCACCGGCGCCCAGGTGGGGCCGCCGCGCCAGCCTGCGAGGCATTTTCCGGTAGGGCCGCAGCTCTGGCGACAGCTCCCACGCCCGAAGAGCGAGGAGGGAAAGCCATGCCTCGTTGGAAAGCTCTTTGGCAGCCGCTCGCGTGGGCCCACAGCCCGTGGGGCTGCGGGCTGTCCGGCGGCTGTCAGCCTCGGCGCCAGTGGCGCCCACGTGGCGCTGCCGCGCCAGCCTGCGAAGCATTTTCCAGTAGGGCCGCGGCTCTGGCCACAGCTCCCACGCCCGAAGAGCCAGGAGGGAAAGCCGTGCCTCGTTGGAAAGCTCTTTGGCAGCCGCTTGCGTGGCCCAACTGCCCGTGGCGCTGCGGGCTTTGCATCGGCCGTCAGCCTCGGCGCCACCAGCGCCCACATTGCGCCGCCGCGCCAGCCTGCGAAGCATTTTCCGGTAGGGCCGCGGCTCTGGCGACAGCTCCCACGCCCGAAGAGCCAGGAGGGAAAGCCGTGCCTCGTTGGAAAGCTCTTTGGCAGCCGCTCGCGTGGCCCCACAGCCCGTGGGGCTGCGGGCTTTGCGGCGGCCGTCAGCCTCGGCGCCACCGGCGCCCACGTTGCGCCGCCGCGCCAGCCTGCGAAGCATTTTCCGGTAGGGCCGCGGCTCTGGCGACAGCTCCCACGCCCGAAGAGCCAGGAGGGAAAGCCGTGCCTCGTTGGAAAGCTCTTTGGCAGCCACTCGCGTGGCCCCACAGCCCATGGGGCTGCTGGCTTTCCGGCGGCTGTCAGCCTCGGCGCCACCGGCGCCCATGTGGCGCGACCGCGCCAGCCTGCAAAGCATTTTCCGGTAGGGCCGCGGCTCTGGCGACAGCTCCCACGCCCGAAGAGCCAGGAGGGAAAGCCGTGCCTCGTTGGAAAGCTCTTTGGCAGCCGCTCGCGTGGCCCCACAGCCCGTGGGGTTGCGGGCTTTCCGGCGGCCGTCAGCCTCGGCGACACCGGCGCTCAGGTGGGGCCGCCGCGCCAGCCTGCGAGGCATTATCCGGTAGGGCCGCAGCTCTGGCGACAGCTCCCACGCCCGAAGAGCCAGGAGGGAAAGCCGTGCCTCGTTGGAAAGCTCTTTGGCAGCCGCTCGCGTGGGCCCGCAGCTCGTGGGGCTGCGGGCTTTCCGGCGGCCGTCAGCCTCGGCGCCACCGGCGCCCACGTTGCGCCGCCGTGCCAGCCTGCGAAGCATTTTCCGGTAGGGCCGCGGCTCTGGTGACAGCTCCCACGCCCGAAGAGCCAGGAGGGAAAGCCATGCCTCGTTGGAAAGCTCTTTGGCAGCCGCTCGCGTGGCCCCACAGCCCGTGGGGCTGCGGGCTTTCCGGCGGCCGTCAGCCTGGGCGACACCGGCGCCCAGTTGGAGCCGCCGCGCCAGCCTGCGAAGCATTTTCCGGTAGGGCCGCGGCTCTGGCGACAGCTCCCACGCCCGAAGAGCCAGGAGGGAAAGCCGTGCCTCGTTGGAAAGCTCTTTGGCAGACGCTCGCGTGGCCCCACAGCCCGTGGGGCTGCGGGATTTGCGGCGGCCGTCAGCCTGGGCGACACCGGCGCCCAGGTGGGGCCGCCGCGCCAGCCTGCGAAGCATTTTCCGGTAGGGCCGCGGCTCTGGCCACAGCTCCCACGCCCGAAGAGCCAGGAGGGAAAGCCGTGCCTCCTTGGAAAGCTCTTTGGCAGCCACTCGCGTGGCCCCACAGCCCGTGGGGCTGCGGGCTTTGCGGCGGCCGTCAGCCTCGGCGCCACCGGCGCCCACGTGGCGCTGCCGCGCCAGCCTGCGAAGCATTTTCCAGTAGGGCCGCGGCTCTGGTGACAGCTCCCACGGCCGAAGAGCCAGGAGGGAAAGCCGTGCCTCGTTGGAAAGCTCTTTGGCAGCCGCTCGCGTGGCCCCACAGCCCGTGGGGCTGCGGGCTTTGCGGCGGCCGACAGCCTCGGCGCCACCGGCGCCCACGTGGCGCCGCCGCCCCACCCTGCGAAGCATTTTCCGGTAGGGCCGCGGCTCTGGCAACAGCTCCCACGCCCTAAGAGCCAGGAGGGAAAGCCGTGCCTCATTGGAAAGCTCTTTGGCAGCCGCTCGCGTGGCCCCACAACCCGTGGGGCTGCGGGCTGTCCGGCGGCTGTCAGCCTCGGCGCCAGCGGCGCCCACGTGGCGCTGCCGCGCCAGCCTGCAAAGCATTTTCCAGTAGGGCCGCGGCTCTGGCGACAGCTCCCACGCCCGAAGAGCCAGGAGGGAAAGCCGTGCCTCGTTGGAAAGCTCTTTGGCAGCCGCTCGCATGGCCCCACAGCCCGTGGGGCTGCGGGCTTTGCGGCGGCCGTCAGCCTCGGCGCCACCGGCGCCCACGTTGCGCCGCCGTGCCAGCCTGCGAAGCATTTTCCGGTAGGGCCGCGGCTCTGGTAACAGCTCCCACGCCCGAAGAGCCAGGAGGGAAAGCCGTGCCTCGTTGGAAAGCTCTTTGGCAGCCGCTCGCGTGGCCCCACACGCCATGGGGCTGCGGGCTTTGCGGCGGCCGTCAGCCTCGGCGCCACCGGCGCCCACATCGGGCCGCCGCGCCAGCCTGCGAAGCATTTTCCGGTAGGGCCGCGTCTCTGGCGACAGCTCCCACGCCCGAAGAGCCAGGAGGGAAAGCCGTGCCTCGTTGGAAAGCTCTTTGGCAGCCGCTCGCGTGGCCCCACAGCCCGTGGGGCTGCGGGCTTTCCGGCGGCCGTCAGCCTGGGCGACACCGGCGCCCAGGTGGGGCCGCCGCGCCAGCCTGCGAAGCATTTTCCGGTAGGGCCGCGGCTCTGGCGACAGCTCCCACGCCCGAAGAGCCAGGAGGGAAAGCCGTGCCTTGATGGAAAGCTCTTTGGCAGCCGCTCGCGTGGCCCCACAGCCCGTGGGGCTGCGGGCTTTGCGGCGGCCGTCAGCCTCGGCGCCACCGGCGCCCACCTGGCGCTGCCGCGCCAGCCTGCGAAGCATTTTCCAGTAGGGCCGCGGCTCTGGCGACAGCTCCCACGCCCGAAGAGCCAGGAGGGAAAGCCGTGCCTCGTTGGAAAGCTCTTTGGCAGCCGCTCGCATGGCCCCACAGCCCGTGGGGCTGCGGGCTTTGCGGCGGCCGTCAGTCACGGCGCCACCGGTGCCAACGTGGCGCCGCCGCGCCAGCCTGCGAAGAATTTTCCGGTAGGGCCGCGGCTGTGGCGACAGCTCCCACGCCCGAAGAGCCAGGAGGGAAAGCCGTGCCTCGTTGGAAAGCTCTTTGGCAGCCGCTCGCGTGGCCCCACAGCCCGTGGGGCTGCGGGCTTTGCGGCTGCCGTCAGCCTGGGCGCCACCGGCGCTCACGTGGCGCCTGCGCGCCAGCCTGCGAAGCATTTTCCGGTAGGGCTGCAGCTCTGGCGACAGCTCCCACGCCCGAAGAGCCAGGAGGGAAAGCCGTGCCTCATTGGAAAGCTCTTTGGCAGCCGCTCGCGTGGCCCCACAGCCCGTGGGGCTGCGGGCTTTCCGGCGGCCGTCAGCCTCGGCGCCACCGGCGCCCACATCGGGCCGCCGCGCCAGCCTGCGAAGCATTTTCCGGTAAGGCCGCGGCTCTGGCGACAGCTCCCACGGCCGAAGAGCCAGGAGGGAAAGCCGTGCCTCGTTGGAAAGCTCTTTGGCAGCCGCTCGCGTGGCCCCACAGCCCGTGGGGCTGCGGGCTTTCCGGCGGCCGTCAGCCTCGGCGCCACCGGCGCCCAGGTGGGGCCGCCGAGCCAGACTGCGAAGCATTTGCCAGTAGGGCCGTGTCTCTGGCGACATCTCCCACGCCCGAAGAGCCAGGAGGGAAAGCCGTGCCTCGTTGGAAAGCTCTTTGGCAGCCGCTCGCGTGGCCCCACAGCCCATGGGGCTGCGGGCTTTGCGGCGGCCGTCAGCCTCGGCGCCACCGGTGCCCACGTCGGGCCTCCGCGCCAGCCTGCGAAGCATTTTCCGGTAGGGCCGCGTCTCTGGCGACAGCTCCCATGCCCGAAGAGCCAGGAGGGAAAGCCGTGCCTCGTTGGAAAGCTCTTTGGCAGCCGCTCGTGTGGCCCCACAGCCCGTGAGGCTGCAGGCTTTCCGGCGGCCGTCAGCCTCGGCGAAACCGGCGCCCAGGTGGGGCCGCCGCGCCAGCCTGCGAAGCGTTTTCCGGTAGGGCCGCGGCTCTGGCGACAGCTCCCACGCCCAAAGAGCCAGGAGGGAAAGCCGTGCCTCGTTGGAAAGCTCTTTGGCAGCCACTCGCGTGGCCCCACAGCCCGTGGGGCTGCGGGCTTTGCGGCGGCCGTCAGCCTGGGCAACACCGGCGCCCACGTGGCGCCGCGGCGCCGGCCTGCGAAGCATTTTCCGGTAGGGCCGCGGCTCTGGCAACAGCTCCCACGCCCGAAGAGCCAGGAGGGAAAGCCGTGCCTCGTTGGAAAGCTCTTTGGCAGCCACTCGCGTGGGCCCACAGCCCGTGGGGCTGCGGGCTTTCCGGCGGCCGTCAGCCTCGGCGCCACCGGCGCCCACGTTGCGCTGCTGTGCCAGCCTGCGAAGCATTTTGCGGTAGGGCCGCGGCTCTGGCGACAGCTCCCACGCCCGAAGAGCCAGGAGGGAAAGCCGTGCCTCGTTGGAAAGCTCTTTGGCAGTCGCTCGCATGGCCCCACAGCCCGTGGGGCTGCGGGCTTTGCGGCGGCCATCAGCCTGGGCGACACCGGTGCCCACATTTCGCTGCCACGCCAGCCTGCGAAGCATTTTCCGGTAGGGCCGCGGCTCTGGCCACAGCTCCCACGCCCGAAGAGCCAGGAGGGAAAGCCGTGCCTCATTGGAAAGCTCTTTGGCAGCCGCTCGCGTGGCCCCACAGCCCGTGGGGCTGCGGGCTTTGCGGCGGCCGTCAGCCTCGGCGCCAGCGGTGCCCACGTTGCGCCGCCACGCCAGCCTGCGAAGCATTTTCCGGTAGGGCCGTGGCTGTGGCGACAGCTCCCACGCCCGAGGAGCCTGAAGGGAAAGCCGTGCCTCGTTGGAAAGCTCTTTGGCAGCCGCTCGCGTGGCCCCACAGCCCGTGGGGCTGCGGGCTTTCCGGCGGCCATCAGCCTCGGCGCCACCGGTGCCCACATTTTGCCGCCGCGCCAGCCTGCGAAGCATTTTCCGGTAGGGCCGCGGCTCTGGCGACAGCTCCCACGCCCGAAGAGCCAGGAGGGAAAGCCGTGCCTCGTTGGAAAGCTTTTTGGCAGCCACTCGCGTGGGCCCACAGCCCGTGGGGCTGCGGGCTTTCCGGCGGCCGTCAGCCTCGGCGCCACCGGCGCCCACGTGGCGCCGCCGCGCTAGCCTGCGAAGCATTTTCCGGTAGGGCCGCGGCTTTGGCAACAGATCCCACGCCCGAAGAGCCAGGAGGGAAAGCCGTGCCTCGTTGGAAAGCTCTTTGGCAGCCGCTCACGTGGCCCCACAGCCCGTGGGGCTGCGGGCTTTGAGGCGGCCGTCAGCCTCGGCGCCACCGGCGCCCACGTGGCGCCGCCGCGCCAGCCTGCGAAGCATTTTCCGGTAGGACCGTGGCTCTGGCGACAGCTCCCACGCCCGAAGAGCCAGGAGGGAAAGCCGTGCCTCGTTGGAAAGCTCTTTGGCAGCCGGTCGTGTGGCCCCACAGCCCATGCGGCTGCGGGCTTTCCGGCGGCCGTCAGCCTCGGCGCCACCGGCGCCCACGTGGGGCCGCTGCGCCAGCCTGCGAAGCATTTTCCGGTAGGGCTGCAGCTCTGGCGACAGCTCCCACGCCCGAAGAGCCAGAAGGAAAAGCCATGCCTCCTTGGAAAGCTCTTTGGCAGCCGCTCGCGTGGCCCCACAGCCCGTGGGGCTGCGGGCTTTGAGGCGGCCGTCAGCCTGGTTGATACCGGTGCCCACGTCGGGCCGCCGCGCCAGCCTGCAAAGCATTTTCCGGTAGGGCCGCGGCTCTGGCGACAGCTCCCACGCCCGAAGAGCCAGGAGGGAAAGCCGTGCCTCGTTGGAAAGCTCTTTGGCAGCCGCTCGCGTGGCCCCACAGCCCGTGGGGCTGCGGGCTTTGCGGCGGCCGTCAGCCTGGGTGACACCGGTGCCCACGTCGGGCCGCCGCGCCAGCCTGCAAAGCATTTTCCGGTAGGGCCGCGGCTCTGGCCACAGCTCCCACGCCCGAAGATCCAGGAGGGAAAGCCGTGCCTTGTTGGAAAGCTCTTTGGCAGCCACTCGCGTGGCCCCACAGCCCGTGGGGCTGCGGGCTTTGCGGCGGCCGTCAGCCTCGGCGCCACCGGCACCCACGTGGCGCCACCGTGCCAGCCTGTGAAGCATTTTCCGGTAGGGCCGCGGCTGTGGCGACATCTGCCACGCCCGAAGAGCCAGGAGGGAAAGCCGTGCCTCGTTGGAAAGCTCTTTGGCAGCCGCTCGCGTGGCCCAACTGCCCGTGGGGTTGCGGGCTTTGCGGCAGCCGTCAGCCTCGGCGCCACCGGCGCCCACATTGCGCAGCCGCGCCAACCTGCGAAGCATTTTCCGGTAGGGCCGCGGCTCTGGCGACAGCTCCCACGCCCGAAGAGCCAGGAGGGAAAGCCATGCCTCGTTGGAAAGCTCTTTGGCAGCCGCTCGCATGGCCCCACAGCCCGTGGGGCTGCGGGCTTTGCGGCGGCCGTCAGCCTCGGCGCCACCGGCGCCCACGTGGGGCCGCTGCGCCAGCCTGCGAAGCATTTTCCGGTAGGGCCGTGGCTCTGGCGACAGCTCCCACGGCCGAAGAGCCAGGAGGGAAAGCCCTGCCTCGTTGGAAAGCTCTTTGGCAGCCGCTCGCGTGGCCCCACAGCCCGTGGGGCTGCGAGCTTTGCGGCGGCCGTCAGCCTCGGCGCCACCGGTGCCCACATTGCGCCGCTGCGCCAGCCTGCGAAGCATTTTCCGGTAGGGTCGCGGGTCTGGCGACATCTGCCACGCCCGAAGAGCCAGGAGGGAAAGCCGTGCCTCGTTGGAAAGCTCTTTGGCAGCCGCTCGCGTGGCCCAACTGCCCGTGGGGCTGCGGGTTTTGCGGCAGCCGTCAGCCTCGGCGCCACCGGCGCCCACATTGCGCAGCCGCGCCAACCTGCGAAGCATTTTCCGGTAGGGCCGCGGCTCTGGCGACAGCTCCCACGCCCGAAGAGCCAGGAGGGAAAGCCGTGCCTCGTTGGAAAGCTCTTTGGCAGCCGCTCGCATGGCCCCACAGCCCGTGGGGCTGCGGGCTTTGCGGCGGCCGTCAGCCTCGGCGCCACCGGCGCCCACGTTGGGCCGCTGCGCCAGCCTGCGAAGCATTTTCCGGTAGGGCCGCGGCTCTGGCGACAGCTCCCACGGCCGAACAGCCAGGAGGGAAAGCCGTGCCTCGTTGGAAAGCTCTTTGGCAGCCGCTCGCGTGGCCCCACAGCCCGTGGGGCTGCGGGCTTTGCGGCGGCCGTCAGCCTCGGCGCCACCGGCGCCCACGTGGCGCCGCCGCGCCAGCCTGCGAAGCATTTTCCGGTAGGGCTGCAGCTCTGGCGACAGCTCCCACGCCCGAAGAGCCAGGAGGGAAAGCCGTGCCTCCTTGGAAAGCTCTTTGGCAGCCGCTCGCGTGGCCCCACAGCCCATGCGGCTGCGGGCTTTGCGGCAGCCGTCAGCCTCAGCGCCACCGGCGCCCACGTTGCGCCGCCGCGCCAGCCTGCAAAGCTTTTTCCGGTAGGGCCGCGGCTCTGGCGACAGCTCCCACGCCCGAAGAGCCAGGAGGGAAAGCCATGCCTCGTTGGAAAGCTCTTTGGCAGCCCCTCGCGTGGCCCCACAGCCCGTGGGGCTGCGGGCTTTGCGGCGGCCGTCAGCCTCGGCGCCACTGGCACCCACGTGGGGCCGCTGCGCCAGCCTGCGAAGCATTTTCCGGTAGGGCCGCGGCTCTGGCGACAGCTCCCACGGCCGAAGAGCCAGGAGGGAAAGCCGTGCCTCGTTGGAAAGCTCTTTGGCAGCCTGTCGTGTGGCCCCACAGCCCATGCGGCTGCGGGCTTTCCGGCGGCCGTCAGCCTCGGCGCCACCGGCGCCCACGTGGGGCCGCTGCGCCAGCCTGCGAAGCATTTTCCGGTAGGGCTGCAGCTCTGGCGACAGCTCCCACGGCCGAAGAGCCAGAAGGAAAAGCCATGCCTCCTTGGAAAGCTCTTTGGCAGCCGCTCGCGTGGCCCCACAGCCCGTGGGGCTGCGGGCTTTGAGGCGGCTGTCAGCCTGGTTGATACCGGTGCCCACGTCGGGCCGCCGCGCCAGCCTGCAAAGCATTTTCCGGTAGGGCCGCGGCTCTGGCCACAGCTCCCACGCCCGAAGAGCCAGGAGGGAAAGCCGTGCCTCGTTGGAAAGCTCTTTGGCAGCCGCTCGCGTGGCCCCACAGCCCGTGGGGCTGCGGGCTTTCCGGCGGCCGTCAGCCTGGGCGAAACCGGCGCCCAGGTGGGGCCGCCGCGCCAGCCTGCGAAGCGTTTTCCGGTAGGGCCGCGGCTCTGGCGACAGCTCCCACGCCCAAAGAGCCAGGAGGGAAAGCCGTGCCTCGTTGGAAAGCTCTTTGGCAGCCACTCGCGTGGCCCCACAGCCCGTGGGGCTGCGGGCTTTGCGGCGGCCGTCAGCCTGGGCAACACCGGCGCCCACGTGGCGCCGCGGCGCCGGCCTGCGAAGCATTTTCCGGTAGGGCCGCGGCTCTGGCAACAGCTCCCACGCCCGAAGAGCCAGGAGGGAAAGCCGTGCCTCGTTGGAAAGCTCTTTGGCAGCCACTCGCGTGGGCCCACAGCCCGTGGGGCTGCGGGCTTTCCGGCGGCCGTCAGCCTGGGCGACACCGGCGCCCACGTTGCGCTGCTGTGCCAGCCTGCGAAGCATTTTGCGGTAGGGCCGCGGCTCTGGCGACAGCTCCCACGCCCGAAGAGCCAGGAGGGAAAGCCGTGCCTCGTTGGAAAGCTCTTTGGCAGTCGCTCGCATGGCCCCACAGCCCGTGGGGCTGCGGGCTTTGCGGCGGCCATCAGCCTGGGCGACACCGGTGCCCACATTTCGCTGCCACGCCAGCCTGCGAAGCATTTTCCGGTAGGGCCGCGGCTCTGGCCACAGCTCCCACGCCCGAAGAGCCAGGAGGGAAAGCCGTGCCTCATTGGAAAGCTCTTTGGCAGCCGCTCGCGTGGCCCCACAGCCCGTGGGGCTGCGGGCTTTGCGGCGGCCGTCAGCCTGGGCGACACCGGTGCCCACGTTGCGCCGCCACGCCAGCCTGCGAAGCATTTTCCGGTAGGGCCGTGGCTGTGGCGACAGCTCCCACGCCCGAGGAGCCTGAAGGGAAAGCCGTGCCTCGTTGGAAAGCTCTTTGGCAGCCGCTCGCGTGGCCCCACAGCCCGTGGGGCTGCGGGCTTTCCGGCGGCCATCAGCCTCGGCGCCACCGGTGCCCACATTTTGCCGCCGCGCCAGCCTGCGAAGCATTTTCCGGTAGGGCCGCGGCTCTGGCGACAGCTCCCACGCCCGAAGAGCCAGGAGGGAAAGCCGTGCCTCGTTGGAAAGCTTTTTGGCAGCCACTCGCGTGGGCCCACAGCCCGTGGGGCTGCGGGCTTTCCGGCGGCCGTCAGCCTCGGCGCCACCGGCGCCCACGTGGCGCCGCCGCGCTAGCCTGCGAAGCATTTTCCGGTAGGGCCGCGGCTTTGGCAACAGATCCCACGCCCGAAGAGCCAGGAGGGAAAGCCGTGCCTCGTTGGAAAGCTCTTTGGCAGCCGCTCACGTGGCCCCACAGCCCGTGGGGCTGCGGGCTTTGAGGCGGCCGTCAGCCTCGGCGCCACCGGCGCCCACGTGGCGCCGCCGCGCCAGCCTGCGAAGCATTTTCCGGTAGGACCGTGGCTCTGGCGACAGCTCCCACGCCCGAAGAGCCAGGAGGGAAAGCCGTGCCTCGTTGGAAAGCTCTTTGGCAGCCGGTCGTGTGGCCCCACAGCCCATGCGGCTGCGGGCTTTCCGGCGGCCGTCAGCCTCGGCGCCACCGGCGCCCACGTCGGGCCGCTGCGCCAGCCTGCGAAGCATTTTCCGGTAGGGCTGCAGCTCTGGCGACAGCTCCCACGCCCGAAGAGCCAGAAGGAAAAGCCATGCCTCCTTGGAAAGCTCTTTGGCAGCCGCTCGCGTGGCCCCACAGCCCGTGGGGCTGCGGGCTTTGAGGCGGCCGTCAGCGTGGTTGATACCGGTGCCCACGTCGGGCCGCCGCGCCAGCCTGCAAAGCATTTTCCGGTAGGGCCGCGGCTCTGGCGACAGCTCCCACGCCCGAAGAGCCAGGAGGGAAAGCCGTGCCTCGTTGGAAAGCTCTTTGGCAGCCGCTCGCGTGGCCCCACAGCCCGTGGGGCTGCGGGCTTTGCGGCGGCCGTCAGCCTGGGTGACACCGGTGCCCACGTCGGGCCGCCGCGCCAGCCTGCAAAGCATTTTCCGGTAGGGCCGCGGCTCTGGCCACAGCTCCCATGCCCGAAGATCCAGGAGGGAAAGCCGTGCCTTGTTGGAAAGCTCTTTGGCAGCCACTCGCGTGGCCCCACAGCCCGTGGGGCTGCGGGCTTTGCGGCGGCCGTCAGCCTCGGCGCCACCGGCACCCACGTGGCGCCACCGTGCCAGCCTGTGAAGCATTTTCCGGTAGGGCCGCGGCTGTGGCGACATCTGCCACGCCCGAAGAGCCAGGAGGGAAAGCCGTGCCTCGTTGGAAAGCTCTTTGGCAGCCGCTCGCGTGGCCCAACTGCCCGTGGGGTTGCGGGCTTTGCGGCAGCCGTCAGCCTCGGCGCCACCGGCGCCCACATTGCGCAGCCGCGCCAACCTGCAAAGCATTTTCCGGTAGGGCCGCGGCTCTGGCGACAGCTCCCACGCCCGAAGAGCCAGGAGGGAAAGCCATGCCTCGTTGGAAAGCTCTTTGGCAGCCGCTCGCATGGCCCCACAGCCCGTGGGGCTGCGGGCTTTGCGGCGGCCGTCAGCCTCGGCGCCACCGGCGCCCACGTGGGGCCGCTGCGCCAGCCTGCGAAGCATTTTCCGGTAGGGCCGCGGCTCTGGCGACAGCTCCCACGGCCGAAGAGCCAGGAGGGAAAGCCGTGCCTCGTTGGAAAGCTCTTTGGCAGCCGCTCGCGTGGCCCCACAGCCCGTGGGGCTGCGAGCTTTGCGGCGGCCGTCAGCCTCGGCGCCACCGGTGCCCACATTGCGCCGCTGCGCCAGCCTGCGAAGCATTTTCCGGTAGGGTCGCGGGTCTGGCGACATCTGCCACGCCCGAAGAGCCAGGAGGGAAAGCCGTGCCTCGTTGGAAAGCTCTTTGGCATCCGCTCGCGTGGCCCAACTGCCCGTGGGGCTGCGGGTTTTGCGGCAGCCGTCAGCCTCGGCGCCACCGGCGCCCATATTGCGCAGCCGCGCCAACCTGCGAAGCATTTTCCGGTAGGGCCGCGGCTCTGGCGACAGCTCCCACGCCCGAAGAGCCAGGAGGGAAAGCCGTGCCTCGTTGGAAAGCTCTTTGGCAGCCGCTCGCATGGCCCCACAGCCCGTGGGGCTGCGGGCTTTGCGGCGGCCGTCAGCCTCGGCGCCACCGGCGCCCACGTTGGGCCGCTGCGCCAGCCTGCGAAGCATTTTCCGGTAGGGCCGCGGCTCTGGCGACAGCTCCCACGGCCGAACAGCCAGGAGGGAAAGCCGTGCCTCGTTGGAAAGCTCTTTGGCAGCCGCTCGCGTGGCCCCACAGCCCGTGGGGCTGCGGGCTTTGCGGCGGCCGTCAGCCTCGGCGCCACCGGCGCCCACGTGGCGCCGCCGCCGCCCACGTGGCGCCGCCGCGCCAGCCTGCGAAGCATTTTCCGGTAGGGCTGCAGCTCTGGCGACAGCTACCACGCCCGAAGAGCCAGGAGGGAAAGCCGTGCCTCCTTGGAAAGCTCTTTGGCAGCCGCTCGCGTGGCCCCACAGCCCATGCGGCTGCGGGCTTTGCGGCAGCCGTCAGCCTCAGCGCCACCGGCGCCCACGTTGCGCCGCCGCGCCAGCCTGCAAAGCTTTTTCCGGTAGGGCCGCGGCTCTGGCGACAGCTCCCACGCCCGAAGAGCCAGGAGGGAAAGCCATGCCTCGTTGGAAAGCTCTTTGGCAGCCCCTCGCGTGGCCCCACAGCCCGTGGGGCTGCGGGCTTTGCGGCGGCCGTCAGCCTCGGCGCCACTGGCACCCACGTGGGGCCGCTGCGCCAGCCTGCGAAGCATTTTCCGGTAGGGCCGCGGCTCTGGCGACAGCTCCCACGCCCGAAGAGCCAGGAGGGAAAGCCGTGCCTCGTTGGAAAGCTCTTTGGCAGCCTGTCGTGTGGCCCCACAGCCCATGCGGCTGCGGGCTTTCCGGCGGCCGTCAGCCTCGGCGCCACCGGCGCCCACGTGGGGCCGCTGCGCCAGCCTGCGAAGCATTTTCCGGTAGGGCTGCAGCTCTGGCGACAGCTCCCACGCCCGAAGAGCCAGAAGGAAAAGCCATGCCTCCTTGGAAAGCTCTTTGGCAGCCGCTCGCGTGGCCCCACAGCCCGTGGGGCTGCGGGCTTTGAGGCGGCCGTCAGCCTGGTTGATACCGGTGCCCACGTTGGGCCGCCGCGCCAGCCTGCAAAGCATTTTCCGGTAGGGCCGCGGCTCTGGCGACAGCTCCCACGCCCGAAGAGCCAGGAGGGAAAGCCGTGCCTCGTTGGAAAGCTCTTTGGCAGCCGCTCGCGTGGCCCCAAAGCCCGTGGGGCTGCGGGCTTTGCGGCGGCCGTCAGCCTGGGTGACACCGGTGCCCACGTCGGGCCGCCGCGCCAGCCTGCAAAGCATTTTCCGGTAGGGCCGCGGCTCTGGCCACAGCTCCCACGCCCGAAGATCCAGGAGGGAAAGCCGTGCCTTGTTGGAAAGCTCTTTGGCAGCCACTCGCGTGGCCCCACAGCCCGTGGGGCTGCGGGCTTTGCGGCGGCCGTCAGCCTCGGCGCCACCGGCACCCACGTGGCGCCACCGTGCCAGCCTGTGAAGCATTTTCCGGTAGGGCCGCGGCTGTGGCGACATCTGCCACGCACGAAGAGCCAGGAGGGAAAGCCGTGCCTCGTTGGAAAGCTCTTTGGCAGCCGCTCGCGTGGCCCAACTGCCCGTGGGGTTGCGGGCTTTGCGGCAGCCGTCAGCCTCGGCGCCACCGGCGCCCACATTGCGCAGCCGCGCCAACCTGCGAAGCATTTTCCGGTAGGGCCGCGTCTCTGGCGACAGCTCCCACGCCCGAAGAGCCAGGAGGGAAAGCCATGCCTCGTTGGAAAGCTCTTTGGCAGCCGCTCGCATGGCCCCACAGCCCGTGGGGCTGCGGGCTTTGCGGCGGCCGTCAGCCTCGGCGCCACCGGCGCCCACGTGGGGCCGCTGCGCCAGCCTGCGAAGCATTTTCCGGTAGGGCCGCGGCTCTGGCGACAGCTCCCACGGCCGAAGAGCCAGGAGGGAAAGCCGTGCCTCGTTGGAAAGCTCTTTGGCAGCCGCTCGCGTGGCCCCACAGCCCGTGGGGCTGCGAGCTTTGCGGCGGCCGTCAGCCTCGGCGCCACCGGTGCCCACATTGCGCCGCTGCGCCAGCCTGCGAAGCATTTTCCGGTAGGGTCGCGGGTCTGGCGACATCTGCCACGCCCGAAGAGCCAGGAGGGAAAGCCGTGCCTCGTTGGAAAGCTCTTTGGCAGCCGCTCGCGTGGCCCAACTGCCCGTGGGGCTGCGGGTTTTGCGGCAGCCGTCAGCCTCGGCGCCACCGGCGCCCACATTGCGCAGCCGCGCCAACCTGCGAAGCATTTTCCGGTAGGGCCGCGGCTCTGGCGACAGCTCCCACGCCCGAAGAGCCAGGAGGGAAAGCCGTGCCTCGTTGGAAAGCTCTTTGGCAGCCGCTCGCATGGCCCCACAGCCCGTGGGGCTGCGGGCTTTGCGGCGGCCGTCAGCCTCGGCGCCACCGGCGCCCACGTTGGGCCGCTGCGCCAGCCTGCGAAGCATTTTCCGGTAGGGCCGCGGCTCTGGCGACAGCTCCCACGGCCGAACAGCCAGGAGGGAAAGCCGTGCCTCGTTGGAAAGCTCTTTGGCAGCCGCTCGCGTGGCCCCACAGCCCGTGGGGCTGCGGGCTTTGCGGCGGCCGTCAGCCTCGGCGCCACCGGCGCCCACGTGGCGCCGCCGCGCCAGCCTGCGAAGCATTTTCCGGTAGGGCTGCAGCTCTGGCGACAGCTACCACGCCCGAAGAGCCAGGAGGGAAAGCCGTGCCTCCTTGGAAAGCTCTTTGGCAGCCGCTCGCGTGGCCCCACAGCCCATGCGGCTGCGGGCTTTGCGGCAGCCGTCAGCCTCAGCGCCACCGGCGCCCACGTTGCGCCGCCGCGCCAGCCCCCGAAGCATTTTCCGGTAGGGCCGCGGCTCTGGCGACAGCTCCCACGCCCGAAGAGCCAGGAGGGAAAGCCATGCCTCGTTGGAAAGCTCTTTGGCAGCCCCTCGCGTGGCCCCACAGCCTGTGGGGCTGCGGGCTTTGCGGCGGCCGTCAGCCTGGGCGACACCGGCGCCCACGTCGGGCCGCCGCGCCAGCCTGCAAAGCATTTTCCGGTAGGGCCGCGGCTCTGGCGTCAGCTCCCACGCCCGAAGAGCCAGGAGGGAAAGCCATGCCTCGTTGGAAAGCTCTTTGGCAGCCACTCGCATGGCCCTAAAGCCTGTGGGGCTGCGGGCTTTCCGGCGGCTGTCAGCCTCGGCGCCACCGGCGCCCACGTCGGGCCGCCGCGCCAGCCTGCGAAGCATTTTCCGGTAGGGCCGCTTCTCTGGCCACAGCTCCCACGCCCGAAGAGCCAGGAGGGAAAGCCGTGCCTCGTTGGAAAGCTCTTTGGCAGCCGCTCGCGTGGCCCCACAGCCCATGGGGCTGCGGGCTTTGCGGCAGCCGTCAGCCTCAGTGCCACCGGCGCCCAGGTGGGGCCGCCGCGCCAGCCTGCGAAGCATTTTCTGGTAGGGCCACGGCTCTGGCAACAGCTCCCACGCCCGAAGAGCCAGGAGGGAAAGCCGTGCCTTGATGGAAAGCTCTTTGGCAGCCGCTCGCGTGGCCCCACAGCCCGTGGGGCTGCAGGCTTTGCGGCGGCCGTCAGCCTAGGCGCCACCGGCGCCCACGTGGCGCCGCTGCACCAGCCTGCGAAGCATTTTCCGGTAGGGCCGCGGCTCTGGCGACAGCTCCCACGCCCAAAGAGCTAGGAGGGAAAGCCGTGCCTCATTGGAAAGCTCTTTGGCAGCTGCTCGCGTGGCCCCACAGCCCATGGGGCTGCGGGCTTTGCGGCAGCCGTCAGCCTCAGTGCCACCGGCGCCCACGTGGGGCCGCTGCGCCAGCCTGCGAAGCGTTTTCCGGTAGGGCCGCGGCTCTGGCGACAGCTCCCACGGCCGAAGAGCCAGGAGGGAATGCCATGCCTCGTTGGAAAGCTCTTTGGCAGCCGCTCGCGTGGCCCCACAGCCAATGGGGATGCGGGCTTTGCGGCAGCCGTCAGCCTCAGTGCCACCGGCGCCCACGTGGCGTCGCCGCGCCAGCCTGCGAAGCATTTTCCGGTAGGGCCGCGGCTCTGGCAACAGCTCCCACACCCGAAGAGACAGGAGGGAAAGCCGTGCCTCATTGGAAAGCTCTTTGGCAGTCGCTCGCGTGGCCCCACAGCCCGTGGGGCTGCGGGCTTTCCGGCGGCCGTCAGTCTGGGCGACACCGGCGCCCACGTCGGGCCGACGCGCCAGCCTGCGAAGCATTTTCCGGTAGGGCCGCGGCTCTGGCGACAGCTCCCACGCCCAAAGAGCCAGGAGGGAAAGCCGTGCCTCATTGGAAAGCTCTTTGGCAGCCGCTCGCGTGGCCCCACAGCCCATGGGGCTGCGGGCTTTGCGGCAGCCGTCAGCCTCAGTGCCACCGGCGCCCACGTTGCACCGCTGCGCCAGCCTGCGAAGCGTTTTCCGGTAGGGCCGCGTCTCTAGCCACAGCTCCCACGCCCGAAGAGCCAGGAGGGAAAGCCATGCCTCGTTGGAAAGCTCTTTGGCAGCCGCTCGCGTGGCCCCACAGCCCATGGGGCTGCGGGCTTTGCGGCGGCCGTCAGCCTCGGCGCCATCGGCGCCCATGTCGGGCGGCCGCGCCAGCCTGCGAAGCATTTTCCGGTAGGGCCGCGTCTCTGACGACAGCTCCCACGCCCGAAGAGCCAGGAGGGAAAGCCGTGCCTCGTTGGAAAGCTCTTTGGCAGCCGCTCGCGTGGCCCCACAGCCTGTGGGGCTGCGGGCTTTGCGGCGGCCGTCAGCCTGGGCGACACCGGCGCCCAGGTGGGGCCGCCGCGCCAGCCTGCGAAGCATTTTCCGGTAGGGCCGCGGCTCTGGCGTCAGCTCCCACGCCCGAAGAGCCAGGAGGGAAAGCCATGCCTCGTTGGAAAGCTCTTTGGCAGCCACTCGCATGGCCCTAAAGCCTGTGGGGCTGCGGGCTTTCCGGCGGCTGTCATCCTCGGCGCCACCGGCGCCCACGTCGGGCCGCCGCGCCAGCCTGCGAAGCATTTTCCGGTAGGGCCGCTTCTCTGGCCACAGCTCCCACGCCCGAAGAGCCAGGAGGGAAAGCCGTGCCTTGATGGAAAGCTCTTTGGCAGCCGCTCGCGTGGCCCCACAGCCCGTGGGGCTGCAGGCTTTGCGGCGGCCGTCAGCCTCGGCGCCACCGGCGCCCACGTGGCGCCGCTGCACCAGCCTGCGAAGCATTTTCCGGTAGGGCCGCGGCTCTGGCGACAGCTCCCACGCCCAAAGAGCTAGGAGGGAAAGCCGTGCCTCATTGGAAAGCTCTTTGGCAGCTGCTCGCGTGGCCCCACAGCCCATGGGGCTGCGGGCTTTGCGGCAGCCGTCAGCCTCAGTGCCACCGGCGCCCACGTGGGGCCGCTGCGCCAGCCTGCGAAGCGTTTTCCGGTAGGGCCGCGGCTCTGGCGACAGCTCCCACGGCCGAAGAGCCAGGAGGGAAAGCCATGCCTCGTTGGAAAGCTCTTTGGCAGCCGCTCGCGTGGCCCCACAGCCAATGGGGATGCGGGCTTTGCGGCAGCCGTCAGCCTCAGTGCCACCGGCGCCCACGTGGCGTCGCCGCGCCAGCCTGCGAAGCATTTTCCGGTAGGGCCGCGGCTCTGGCAACAGCTCCCACACCCGAAGAGACAGGAGGGAAAGCCGTGCCTCATTGGAAAGCTCTTTGGCAGTCGCTCGCGTGGCCCCACAGCCCGTGGGGCTGCGGGCTTTCCGGCGGCCGTCAGTCTGGGCGACACCGGCGCCCACGTCGGGCCGACGCGCCAGCCTGCGAAGCATTTTCCGGTAGGGCCGCGGCTCTGGCGACAGCTCCCACGCCCAAAGAGCCAGGAGGGAAAGCCGTGCCTCATTGGAAAGCTCTTTGGCAGCCGCTCGCGTGGCCCCACAGCCCATGGGGCTGCGGGCTTTGCGGCAGCCGTCAGCCTCAGTGCCACCGGCGCCCACGTTGCACCGCTGCGCCAGCCTGCGAAGCGTTTTCCGGTAGGGCCGCGTCTCTAGCCACAGCTCCCACGCCCGAAGAGCCAGGAGGGAAAGCCATGCCTCGTTGGAAAGCTCTTTGGCAGCCGCTCGCGTGGCCCCACAGCCCATGGGGCTGCGGGCTTTGCGGCGGCCGTCAGCCTCGGCGCCATCGGCGCCCATGTCGGGCGGCCGCGCCAGCCTGCGAAGCATTTTCCGGTAGGGCCGCGTCTCTGACGACAGCTCCCACGCCCGAAGAGCCAGGAGGGAAAGCCATGCCTCGTTGGAAAGCTCTTTGACAGCCACTCGCATGGCCCTAAAGCCTGTGGGGCTGCGGGCTTTCCGGCGGCTGTCATCCTCGGCGCCACCGGCGCCCACGTCGGGCCGCCGCGCCAGCCTGCGAAGCATTTTCTGGTAGGGCCGCGGCTCTGGCAACAGCTCCCACGCCCGAAGAGCCAGGAGGGAAAGCCGTGCCTCATTGGAAAGCTCTTTGGCAGTCGCTCGTGTGGCCCCACAGCCCGTGGGGCTGCGGGCTTTCCGGCGGCCGTCAGCCTGGGCGCCACCGGCGCTCACGTCGGGCCGACGCGCCAGCCTGCAAAGCATTTTCCGGTAGGGCCGCGTCTCTGGCGACAGCTCCCACGGCCGAAGAGCCAGGAGGGAAAGCCATGCCTCGTTGGAAATCTCTTTGGCAGCCACTCGCATGGCCCTAAAGCCTGTGGGGCTGCGGGCTTTCCGGCGGCCGTCAGCCTGGGCGACACCGGCGCCCACGTCGGGCCGCCGCGCCAGCCTGCGAACCATTTTCCGGTAGGGCCGCGTCTCTGGCGACAGCTCCCACACCCGAAGAGCCAGGAGGGAAAGCCGTGCCTCATTGGAAAGCTCTTTGGCAGCCGCTCGCGTGGCCCCACAACCCATGGGGCTGCGGGCTTTGCGGCAGCCGTCAGCCTCAGTGCCACTGGTTCCAACGTCGGGCCGCTGCTCCAGCCTGCGGAGCATTTTCCGGTAGGGCCGCGGCTCTGGCAACAGCTCCCACGCCCGAAGAGCCAGGAGGGAAAGCCATGCCTTGATGAAAAACTCTTTGGCAGCCGCTCGCGTGGCCCCACAGCCCGTGGGGCTGCGGGCTTTGCGGCGGCCGTCAGCCTCGGCGCCACCGGCGCCCACGTGGCGCCGCCGCGACAGCCTGCGAAGCATTTTCCGGTAGGGCCGCGTCTCTGGCGACAGCTCCCATGCCCGAAGAGCCAGGAGGGAAAGCCATGCCTCGTTGGAAAGCTCTTTGGCAGCCGCTCGCGTGGCCCCACAGCCCGTGGGGCTGCGGGCATTACGGCGGCCGTCAGCCTCGTCGCCATCGGCGCCCATGTCGGGCCGCCGCGCCAGCCTGCAAAGCATTTTCCGGTAGGGCCGCGGCTCTGGCGACAGCTCCCACGCCCGAAGAGCCAGGAGGGAAAGCCGTGCCTCATTGGAAAGCTCTTTGGCAGTCGCTCGCGTGGCCCCACAGCCCGTGGGGCTGCGGGCTTTCCGGCGGCCGTCAGCCTGGGCGACACCAGCGCCCACGTAGGGCCGCCGCGCCAGCCTGCAAAGCATTTTCCGGTAGGGCCGCGTCTCTGGCGACAGCTCCCACGGCCGAAGAGCCAGGAGGGAAAGCCGTGCCTCGTTGGAAAGCTCTTTGGCAGCCACTAGCATGGCCCTAAAGCCTGTGGGGCTGCGGGCTTTCCGGCGGCCGTCAGCCTCGGCGCCACCGGCGCCCACGTGGCGCCGCCGCGCCAGCCTGCGAAGCATTTTCCGGTAGGGCCGCGTCTCTGGCGACAGCTCCCACGCCCAAAGAGCCAGGAGGGAAAGCCGTGCCTCATTGGAAAGCTCTTTGGCAGTCGCTCGCATGGCCCTAAAGCCTGTGCGGCTGCGGGCTTTCCAGCGGCCGTCAGCCTGGGCGACACCAGCGCCCACGTCGGGCCGCCGCGCCAGCCTGCAAAGCATTTTCCGGTAGGGCCGCGGCTCTGGCGACAGCTCCCACGGCCGAAGAGCCAGGAGGGAAAGCCATGCCTCGTTTAAAATCTCTTTGGCAGCCACTCGCATGGCCCTAAAGCCTTGGGGCTGCGGGCTTTCCGGCGGCCGTCAGCCTGGGCGACACCGGCGCCCACGTCGGGCCGCCGCGCCAGCCTGCGAAGCATTTTCCGGTAGGGCCGCGTCTCTGGCAACAGCTCCCACGCCCGAAGAGCCAGGAGGGAAAGCCGTGCCTTGATGGAAAGCTCTTTGGCAGCCGCTCGCGTGGCCCCACAGCCCGTGGGGCTGCGGGCTTTGCGGCGGCCGTCAGCCTCGGCGCCACCGGCGCCCACGTGGCGCCGCTGCACCAGCCTGCGAAGCATTTTCCAGTAGGGCCGCGGCTCTGGCGACAGCTCCCACCCCCGAAGAGCTAGGAGGGAAAGCCGAGCCTCATTGGAATGCTCTTTGGCAGCTGCTCGCGTGGCCCCACAGCCCATGGGGCTGCGGGCTTTGCGGCAGCCGTCAGCCTCAGTGCCACCGGCGCCCACGTGGCGTCGCCGCGCCAGCCTGCGAAGCATTTTCCGGTAGGGCCGCGGCTCTGGCAACAGCTCCCACACCCGAAGAGCCAGGAGGGAAAGCCGTGCCTCATTGGAAAGCTCTTTGGCAGTCGCTCGCGTGGCCCCACAGCCCGTGGGGCTGCGGGATTTGCGGCGGCCGTCAGCCTCGGCGCCACCGGCGCCCACGTCGGGCCGACGCGCCAGCCTGCAAAGCATTTTCCGGTAGGGCCGCGTCTCTGGCGACAGCTCCCACGGCCGAAGAGCCAGGAGGGAAAGCCATGCCTCGTTGGAAAGCTCTTTGGCAGCCACTCGCATGGCCCTAAAGCCCGTGGGGCTGCGGGCTTTCCGGCGGCCGTCAGCCTCGGCGCCACCGGCGCCCACGTCGGGCCGCCGCGCCAGCCTGCGAAGAATTTTCCGGTAGGGCCGCGTCTCTGGCGACAGCTCCCACGCCCGAAGAGCCAGGAGGGAAAGCCGTGCCTCATTGGAAAGCTCTTTGGCAGCCGCTCGCGTGGCCCCACAGCCCATGGGGCTGCGGGCTTTGCGGCAGCCGTCAGCCTCCATGCCACCGGCGCCCACGTGGCGTCGCCGCGCCAGCCTGCGAAGCATTTTCCGGTAGGGCCGCGGCTCTGGCAACAGCTCCCACACCCGAAGAGCCAGGAGGGAAAGCCGTGCCTCATTGGAAAGCTCTTTGGCAGTCGCTCGCGTGGCCCCACAGCCCGTGGGGCTGCGGGCTTTCCGGCGGCCGTCAGTCTGGGCGACACCGGCGCCCACGTCGGGCCGCCGCGCCAGCCTGCGAAGCATTTTCCGGTAGGGCCGCGTCTCTGGCGACAGCTCCCACGGCCGAAGAGCCAGGAGGGAAAGCCATGCCTCGTTGGAAATCTCTTTGGCAGCCACTCGCACGGCCCTAAAGCCCGTGGGGCTGCGGGCTTTCCGGCGGCCGTCAGCCTCGGCGCCACCAGCGCCCACGTCGGGCCGCCGCGCCAGCCTGCGAAGCATTTTCCGGTAGGGCCGCGTCTCTGGCGACAGCTCCCACGCCCGAAGAGCCAGGAGGGAAAGCCGTGCCTTGATGGAAAGCTCTTTGGCAGCCGCTCGCGTGGCCCCACAGCCCATGGGGCTGCGGGCTTTGCGGCAGCCGTCAGCCTCAGTGCCACCGGCGCCCACGTGGTGTCGCCGCGCCAGCCTGCGAAGCATTTTCCGGTAGGGCCGCGGATCTGGCGACAGCTCCCACACCCGAAGAGCCAGGAGGGAAAGCCGTGCCTTGATGAAAAACTCTTTGGCAGCCGCTCGCGTGGCCCCACAGCCAATGGGGCTGCGGGCTTTGCGGCAGCCGTCAGCGTCAGTGCCACCGGCGCCCACGTGGCGTCGCCGCGCCAGCCTGCGAAGCATTTTCCGGTAGGGCCGCGGCTCTGGCAACAGCTCCCACGCCCGAAGAGCCAGGAGGGAAAGCCGTGCCTTGATGAAAAACTCTTTGGCAGCCACTCGCGTGGCCCCACAGCCAATGGGGCTGCGGGCTTTGCGGCGGCCGTCAGCCTGGGCGCCACCGGCGCCCACGTTGCGCCGCTGCGCCAGCCTGCGAAGCATTTTCCGGTAGGGCCGCGGCTCTGGCGACAGCTCCCACGCCCGAAGAGCCAGGAGGGAAAGACGTGCCTCGTTGGAAAGCTCTTTGGCAGCCGCTCGCGTGGCCCCACAGCCCGTGGGGCTGCGGGCTTTGCGGCAGCCGTCAGCCTCAGTGCCACCGGCGCCCAGGTGGGGCCGCCGCGCCAGCCTGCAAAGCATTTTCTGGTAGGGCCACGGCTCTGGCAACAGCTCCCACGCCCGAAGAGCCAGGAGGGAAAGCCATGCCTCGTTGGAAAGCTCTTTGGCAGCCGCTCGCGTGGCCCCACAGCCAATGGGGATGCGGGCTTTGCGGCAGCCGTCAGCCTCAGTGCCACCGGTGCCCACGTGGCGTCGCCGCGCCAGCCTGCGAAGCATTTTCCGGTAGGGCCGCGGCTCTGGCAACAGCTCCCACACCCGAAGAGCCAGGAGGGAAAGCCGTGCCTTGATGGAAAGCTCTTTGGCAGCCGCTCGCGTGGCCCCACAGCCCGTGGGGCTGCGGGCTTTGCGGCGGCCGTCAGCCTCGGCGCCACCGGCGCCCACGTGGCGCCGCAGCACCAGCCTGCGAAGCATTTTCCAGTAGGGCCGCGGCTCTGGCGACAGCTCCCACGCCCGAAGAGCTAGGAGGGAAAGCCGTGCCTCATTGGAAAGCTCTTTGGCAGTCGCTCGCATGGCCCCACAGCCCATGGGGCTGCGGGCTTTGCGGCAGCCGTCAGCCTCAGTGCCACCGGCGCCCACGTTGCGCCGCTGCGCCAGCCTGCGAAGCGTTTTCCGGTTGGGCCGTGGCTCTGGCGACAGCTCCCACGGCCGAAGAGCCAGGAGGGAAAGCCATGCCTCGTTGGAAAGCTCTTTGGCAGCCGCTCGCGTGGCCCCACAGCCAATGGGGCTGCGGGCTTTGCGGCAGCCGTCAGCCTCAGTGCCACCGGCGCCCACGTCGGGCCGCCGCGCCAGCCTGCGAAGCATTTTCCGGTAGGGCCGCGGCTCTGGCAACAGCTCCCACACCCGAAGAGCCAGGAGGGAAAGCCGTGCCTCATTGGAAAGCTCTTTGGCAGTCGCTCGCGTGGCCCCACAGCCCGTGGGGCTGCGGGCTTTCCGGCGGCCGTCAGTCTGGGCGACACCGGCGCCCACGTCGGGCCGCCGCGCCAGCCTGCAAAGCATTTTCCGGTAGGGCCGCGTCTCTGGCGACAGCTCCCACGGCCGAAGAGCCAGGAGGGAAAGCCATGCCTCGTTGGAAATCTCTTTGGCAGCCACTCGCACGGCCCTAAAGCCCGTGGGGCTGCGGGCTTTCTGGTGGCCGTCAGCCTCGGCGCCACCAGCGCCCACGTCGGGCAGCCGCGCCAGCCTGCGAAGCATTTTCCGGTAGGGCCGCGTCTCTGGCGACAGCTCCCACGCCCGAAGAGCCAGGAGGGAAAGCCGTGCCTTGATGGAAAGCTCTTTGGCAGCCGCTCGCGTGGCCCCACAGCCCATGGGGCTGCGGGCTTTGCGGCAGCCGTCAGCCTCAGTGCCACCGGCGCCCACGTGGGGCTGCCGCGCCAGCCTGCGAAGCATTTTGCGGTAGGGCCGCGGCTCTGGCGACAGCTCCCACGCCCAAAGAGCCAGGAGGGAAAGCCGTGCCTCATTGGAAAGCTCTTTGGCAGTCGCTCGCGTGGCCCCACAGCCCGTGGGGCTGCGGGCTTTCCGGCGGCCGTCAGTCTGGGCGACACCGGCGCCCACGTCGGGCCGACGCGCCAGCCTGCAAAGCATTTTCATGTATGGCCGCGGCTCTGGCGACAGCTCCCACGGCCGAAGAGCCAGGAGGGAAAGCCATGCCTCGTTGGAAAGCTCTTTGGCAGCCACTCGCATGGCCCTAAAGCCTGTGGGGCTGCGGGCTTTCCGGCAGCCGTCAGCCTCGGCGCCACCGGCGCCCACGTGGCGCCGCCGCGCCAGCCTGCGAAGCATTTTCCAGTAGGGCCGCGTCTCTGGCGACAGCTCCCACGCCCGAAGAGCCAGGAGGGAAAGCCGTGCCTCATTGGAAAGTTCTTTGGCAGCCGCTCGCGTGGCCCCACAGCCCATGGGGCTGCGGGCTTTGCGGCAGCCGTCAGCCTCGGCGCCACCGGCGCCCACGTGGTTCCGCCGCGCCAGCCTGTGAAGCATTTTCCGGTAGGGCCGCGGCTCTGGCAACAGCTCCCACGCCCGAAGAGCCAGGAGGGAAAGCCGTGCCTTGATGAAAAACTCTTTGGCAGCCGCTCGCGTGGCCCCACAGCCCATGGGGCTGCGGGCTTTGCGGCAGCCGTCAGCCTGGGCGCCATCGGCGCCCACGTGGCGCCGCTGTGCCAGCCTGCGAAGTATTTTCCGGTAGGGCCGCGGCTCTGGCGACAGCTCCCACGCCCGAAGAGCCAGGAGGGAAAGCCATGCCTCGTTGGAAAGCTCTTTGGCAGCCGCTCGCGTGGCCCCACAGCCCATGGGGCTGCGGGCTTTGCGGCGGCCGTCAGCCTGGGCGAAATCGGCGCCCATGTCGGGCCGCCGCGCCAGCCTGCGAAGCATTTTCCAGTAGGGCCGCGGCTCTGGCCACAGCTCCCACGCCCGAAGAGCCAGGAGGGAAAGCCGTGCCTCATTGGAAAGCTCTTTGGCAGCCGCTCGCGTGGCCCCACAGCCCGTGGGGCTGCGGGCTTTGCGGCGGCCGTCAGCCTCGGCGCCACCGGCGCCCACGTGGGGCTGCCGCGCCAGCCTGCGAAGCATTTTGCGGTAGGGCCGCGGCTCTGGCGACAGCTGCCACGCCCGAAGAGCCAGGAGGGAAAGCCGTGCCTCATTGGAAAGCGCTTTGGCAGTCGCTCGCGTGGCCCCACAGGCCATGGGGCTGCGGGCTTTGCGGCGGCCGTCAGTCTGGGCGAAACCGGCGCCCTCGTCGGGCCGACGCGCCAGCCTGCGAAGCATTTTCCGGTAGGGCCGCGTCTCTGGCGACAGCTCCCACGCCCGAAGAGCCAGGAGGGAAAGCCGTGCCTCATTGGAAAGCTCTTTGGCAGCCGCTCGCGTGGCCCCACAGCCCGTGGGGCTGCGGGCTTTCTGGCGGCCGTCAGCCTCGGCGCCACCGGCGCCCACGTGGCGCTGCTGCACCATCCTGCGAAGCATTTTCCAGTAGGGCCGCGGCTCTGGCGACAGCTCCCACGCCCGAAGAGCTAGGAGGGAAAGCCGTGCCTCATTGGAAAGCTCTTTGGCAGTCGCTCGCGTGGCCCCACAGCCCGTGGGGCTGCGGGCTTTCCGGCGGCCGTCAGTCTGGGCGACACCGGCGCCCACGTCGGGCCGCCGCGCCAGCCTGCAAAGCATTTTCCGGTAGGGCCGCGTCTCTGGCGACAGCTCCCACGGCCGAAGAGCCAGCAGGGAAAGGCATGCCTCGTTGGAAATCTCTTTGGCAGCCGCTCGCGTGGCCCCACAGCCCATGGGGCTGCGGGCTTTGCGGCAGCCGTCAGCCTCAGTGCCACCGGCGCCCAGGTGGGGCCGCCGCGCCAGCCTGCGAAGCATTTTTTGATAGGGCCACGGCTCTGGCAACAGCTCCCACGCCCGAAGAGCCAGGAGGGAAAGCCGTGCCTTGATGGAAAGCTCTTTGGCAGCCGCTCGCGTGGCCCCACAGCCCGTGGGGCTGCGGGCTTTGCGGCGGCCGTCAGCCTCGGCGCCACCGGCGCCCACGTGGCGCCGCTGCACCAGCCTGCGAAGCATTTTCCAGTAGGGCCGCGGCTCTGGCCACAGCTCCCACGGCCGAAGAGCCAGGAGGGAAAGCCATGCCTCGTTGGAAAGCTCTTTGGCAGCCGCTCGCGTGGCCCCACAGCCAATGGGGATGCGGGCTTTGCGGCAGCCGTCAGCCTCAGTGCCACCGGCGCCCACGTGGCGTCGCCGCGCCAGCCTGCGAAGCATTTTCCGGTAGGGCCGCGTCTCTGGCAACAGCTCCCTCACCCGAAGAGCCAGGAGGGAAAGCCGTGCCTTGATGAAAAACTCTTTGGAAGCCGCTCGCGTGGCCCCACAGCCAATGGGGCTGCGGGCTTTGCGGTGGCCGTCAGCCTCGGCGCCACCAGCGCCCACGTCGGGCCGCCGCGCCAGCCCCCGAAGCATTTTCCGGTAAGGCCGCGTCTCTGGCGACAGCTCCCACGCCCGAAGAGCCAGGAGGGAAAGCCGTGCCTCGTTGGAAAGCTCTTTGGCAGCCGCTCGCGTGGCCCCACAGCCTGTGGGGCTGCGGGATTTCCGGCGGCCGTCAGCCTCGGCGCCACCGGCGCCCACGTGGGGCTGCCGCGCCAGCCTGCGAAGCATTTTGCGGTAGGGCCGCGGCTCTGGCGACAGCTCCCAATCCCAAAGAGCCAGGAGGGAAAGCCGTGCCTCATTGGAAAGCTCTTTGGCAGTCGCTCGCGTGGCCCCACAGCCCGTGGGGCTGCGGGCTTTCCGGCGGCCGTCAGTCTGGGCGACACCGGCGCCCACGTCGGGCCGACGCGCCAGCCTGCAAAGCATTTTCCTGTAGGGCCGCGGCTCTGGCGACAGCTCCCACGGCAGAAGAGCCAGGAGGGAAAGCCATGCCTCGTTGGAAAGCTCTTTGGCAGCCACTCGCATGGCCCTAAAGCCTGTGGGGCTGCGGGCTTTCCGGCAGCCGTCAGCCTCGGCGCCACCGGCGCCCACGTGGCGCCGCCGCGCCAGCCTGCGAAGCATTTTCCAGTAGGGCCGCGTCTCTGGCAACAGCTCCCACGCCCGAAGAGCCAGGAGGGAAAGCCGTGCCTCATTGGAAAGTTCTTTGGCAGCCGCTCGCGTGGCCCCACAGCCCATGGGGCTGCGGGCTTTGCGGCAGCCGTGAGCCTCGGCGCCACCGGCGCCCACGTGGTTCCGCCGCGCCAGCCTGCGAAGCATTTTCCGGTAGGGCCGCGGCTCTGGCAACAGCTCCCACGCCCGAAGAGCCAGGAGGGAAAGCCGTGCCTTGATGAAAAACTCTTTGGCAGCCGCTCGCGTGGCCCCACAGCCCATGGGGCTGCGGGCTTTGCGGCAGCCGTCAGCCTGGGCGCCATCGGCGCCCACGTGGCGCCGCTGCGCCAGCCTGCGAAGCATTTTCCGGTAGGGCCGCGGCTCTGGCGACAGCTCCCACGGCCGAAGAGCCAGGAGGGAAAGCCATGCCTCGTTGGAAAGCTCTTTGGCAGCCGCTCGCGTGGCCCCACAGGCCATGGGGCTGCGGGCTTTGCGGCGGCCGTCAGCCTCGGCGAAATCGGCGCCCATGTCGGGCCGCCGCGCCAGCCTGCGAAGCATTTTCCAGTAGGGCCGCGGCTCTGGCCACAGCTCCCACGCCCGAAGAGCCAGGAGGGAAAGCCGTGCCTCATTGGAAAGCTCTTTGGCAGCCGCTCGCGTGGCCCCACAGCCTGTGGGGCTGCGGGCTTTGCGGCGGCCGTCAGCCTCGGCGCCACCGGCGCCCACATGGCGCTGCCGCGCCAGCCTGCGAAGCATTTTGAGGTAGGGCCGCGGCTCTGGCGACAGCTCCCACGCCCGAAGAGCCAGGAGGGAAAGCCGTGCCTCATTGGAAAGCTCTTTGGCAGTCGCTCGCGTGGCCCCACAGCCCGTGGGGCTGCGGGCTTTGCGGCGGCCGTCAGTCTGGGCGACACCGGCGCTCTCGTCGGGCCGACGCGCCAGCCTGCGAAGCATTTTCCGGTAGGGCCGCGTCTCTGGCCACAGCTCCCACGCCCGAAGAGCCAGGAGGGAAAGCCGTGCCTCATTGGAAAGTTCTTTGGCAGCCGCTCGCGTGGCCCCACAGCCCATGGGGCTGCGGGCTTTGCGGCAGCCGTCAGCCTCGGCGCCACCGGCGCCCACGTGGTTCCGCCGCGCCAGCCTGTGAAGCATTTTCCGGTAGGGCCGCGGCTCTGGCAACAGCTCCCACGCCCGAAGAGCCAGGAGGGAAAGCCGTGCCTTGATGAAAAACTCTTTGGCAGCCGCTCGCGTGGCCCCACAGCCCATGGGGCTGCGGGCTTTGCGGCAGCCGTCAGCCTGGGCGCCATCGGCGCCCACGTGGCGCCGCTGTGCCAGCCTGCGAAGTATTTTCCGGTAGGGCCGCGGCTCTGGCGACAGCTCCCACGCCCGAAGAGCCAGGAGGGAAAGCCATGCCTCGTTGGAAAGCTCTTTGGCAGCCGCTCGCGTGGCCCCACAGCCCATGGGGCTGCGGGCTTTGCGGCGGCCGTCAGTCTGGGCGAAACCGGCGCCCTCGTCGGGCCGACGCGCCAGCCTGCGAAGCATTTTCCGGTAGGGCCGCGTCTCTGGCGACAGCTCCCACGCCCGAAGAGCCAGGAGGGAAAGCCGTGCCTCATTGGAAAGCACTTTGGCAGCCGCTCGCGTGGCCCCACAGCCCGTGGGGCTGCGGGCTTTCTGGCGGCCGTCAGCCTCGGCGCCACCGGCGCCCACGTGGCGCTGCTGCACCATCCTGCGAAGCATTTTCCAGTAGGGCCGCGGCTCTGGCGACAGCTCCCACGCCCGAAGAGCTAGGAGGGAAAGCCGTGCCTCATTGGAAAGCTCTTTGGCAGTCGCTCGCGTGGCCCCACAGCCCGTGGGGCTGCGGGCTTTCCGGCGGCCGTCAGTCTGGGCGACACCGGCGCCCACGTCGGGCCGCCGCGCCAGCCTGCAAAGCATTTTCCGGTAGGGCCGCGTCTCTGGCGACAGCTCCCACGGCCGAAGAGCCAGCAGGGAAAGGCATGCCTCGTTGGAAATCTCTTTGGCAGCCACTCGCATGGCCCTAAAGCCCGTGGGGCTGCGGGCTTTCCGACGGCCGTCAGCCTCGGCGCCACCGGCGCCCACCTGGCGCCGCTGCACCAGCCTGCGAAGCATTTTCCAGTAGGGCCGCGGCTCTGGCGACAGCTCCCACGGCCGAAGAGCCAGGAGGGAAAGCCGTGCCTCATTGGAAAGCTCTTTGGCAGCCGCTCGCGTGGCCCCACAGCCCATGGGGCTGCGGGCTTTGCGGCAGCCGTCAGCCTCAGTGCCACCGGCGCCCAGGTGGGGCCGCCGCGCCAGCCTGCGAAGCATTTTTTGATAGGGCCACGGCTCTGGCAACAGCTCCCACGCCCGAAGAGCCAGGAGGGAAAGCCGTGCCTTGATGGAAAGCTCTTTGGCAGCCGCTCGCGTGGCCCCACAGCCCGTGGGGCTGCGGGCTTTGCGGCGGCCGTCAGCCTCGGCGCCACCGGCGCCCACGTGGCGCCGCTGCACCAGCCTGCGAAGCATTTTCCAGTAGGGCCGCGGCTCTGGCGACAGCTCCCACGGCCGAAGAGCCAGGAGGGAAAGCCATGCCTCGTTGGAAAGCTCTTTGGCAGCCGCTCGCGTGGCCCCACAGCCAATGGGGATGCGGGCTTTGCGGCAGCCGTCAGCCTCAGTGCCACCGGCGCCCACGTGGCGTCGCCGCGCCAGCCTGCGAAGCATTTTCCGGTAGGGCCGCGTCTCTGGCAACAGCTCCCTCACCCGAAGAGCCAGGAGGGAAAGCCGTGCCTTGATGAAAAACTCTTTGGAAGCCGCTCGCGTGGCCCCACAGCCAATGGGGCTGCGGGCTTTGCGGTGGCCGTCAGCCTCGGCGCCACCAGCGCCCACGTCGGGCCGCCGCGCCAGCCCCCGAAGCATTTTCCGGTAAGGCCGCGTCTCTGGCGACAGCTCCCACGCCCGAAGAGCCAGGAGGGAAAGCCGTGCCTCGTTGGAAAGCTCTTTGGCAGCCGCTCGCGTGGCCCCACAGCCTGTGGGGCTGCGGGATTTCCGGCGGCCGTCAGCCTCGGCGCCACCGGCGCCCACGTGGGGCTGCCGCGCCAGCCTGCGAAGCATTTTGCGGTAGGGCCGCGGCTCTGGCGACAGCTCCCAATCCCAAAGAGCCAGGAGGGAAAGCCGTGCCTCATTGGAAAGCTCTTTGGCAGTCGCTCGCGTGGCCCCACAGCCCGTGGGGCTGCGGGCTTTCCGGCGGCCGTCAGTCTGGGCGACACCGGCGCCCACGTCGGGCCGACGCGCCAGCCTGCAAAGCATTTTCCTGTAGGGCCGCGGCTCTGGCGACAGCTCCCACGGCAGAAGAGCCAGGAGGGAAAGCCATGCCTCGTTGGAAAGCTCTTTGGCAGCCACTCGCATGGCCCTAAAGCCTGTGGGGCTGCGGGCTTTCCGGCAGCCGTCAGCCTCGGCGCCACCGGCGCCCACGTGGCGCCGCCGCGCCAGCCTGCGAAGCATTTTCCAGTAGGGCCGCGTCTCTGGCAACAGCTCCCACGCCCGAAGAGCCAGGAGGGAAAGCCGTGCCTCATTGGAAAGTTCTTTGGCAGCCGCTCGCGTGGCCCCACAGCCCATGGGGCTGCGGGCTTTGCGGCAGCCGTGAGCCTCGGCGCCACCGGCGCCCACGTGGTTCCGCCGCGCCAGCCTGCGAAGCATTTTCCGGTAGGGCCGCGGCTCTGGCAACAGCTCCCACGCCCGAAGAGCCAGGAGGGAAAGCCGTGCCTTGATGAAAAACTCTTTGGCAGCCGCTCGCGTGGCCCCACAGCCCATGGGGCTGCGGGCTTTGCGGCAGCCGTCAGCCTGGGCGCCATCGGCGCCCACGTGGCGCCGCTGCGCCAGCCTGCGAAGCATTTTCCGGTAGGGCCGCGGCTCTGGCGACAGCTCCCACGGCCGAAGAGCCAGGAGGGAAAGCCATGCCTCGTTGGAAAGCTCTTTGGCAGCCGCTCGCGTGGCCCCACAGGCCATGGGGCTGCGGGCTTTGCGGCGGCCGTCAGCCTCGGCGAAATCGGCGCCCATGTCGGGCCGCCGCGCCAGCCTGCGAAGCATTTTCCAGTAGGGCCGCGGCTCTGGCC
The DNA here is from genome assembly GCF_964199755.1 of Larus michahellis. Taxonomy (NCBI): domain Eukaryota; kingdom Metazoa; phylum Chordata; class Aves; order Charadriiformes; family Laridae; genus Larus; species Larus michahellis. The sequence continues at coordinate 915,711 of NW_027436004.1, forward strand.
ACAGCTCCCACGCCCGAAGAGCCAGGAGGGAAAGCCGTGCCTCATTGGAAAGCTCTTTGGCAGCCGCTCGCGTGGCCCCACAGCCTGTGGGGCTGCGGGCTTTGCGGCGGCCGTCAGCCTCGGCGCCACCGGCGCCCACATGGCGCTGCCGCGCCAGCCTGCGAAGCATTTTGAGGTAGGGCCGCGGCTCTGGCGACAGCTCCCACGCCCGAAGAGCCAGGAGGGAAAGCCGTGCCTCATTGGAAAGCTCTTTGGCAGTCGCTCGCGTGGCCCCACAGCCCGTGGGGCTGCGGGCTTTGCGGCGGCCGTCAGTCTGGGCGACACCGGCGCTCTCGTCGGGCCGACGCGCCAGCCTGCGAAGCATTTTCCGGTAGGGCCGCGTCTCTGGCGACAGCTCCCACGCCCGAAGAGCCAGGAGGGAAAGCCGTGCCTCGTTGGAAAGCTCTTTGGCAGCTGCTCGCGTGGCCCCACAGCCCATGGGGCTGCGGGCTTTGCGGCAGCCGTCAGCCTCAGTGCCACCGGCACCCACGTTGCGCCGCTGCGCCAGCCTGCGAAGCGTTTTCCGGTGGGGCCGTGGCTCTGGCGACAGCTCCCACGGCCGAAGAGCCAGGAGGGAAAGCCATGCCTCGTTGGAAAGCTCTTTGGCAGCCGCTCGCGTGGCCCCACAGCCCATGGGGCTGCGGGCTTTGCGGCAGCCGTCAGCCTCGGCGCCACCGGCGCCCACTTGGGGCCGCCGCGCCAGCCTGCGAAGCATTTTTTGATAGGGCCACGGCTCTGGCAACAGCTCCCACGCCCGAAGAGCCAGGAGGGAAAGCCGTGCCTTGATGGAAAGCTCTTTGGCAGCCGCTCGCGTGGCCCCACAGCCTGTGGGGCTGCGGGCTTTCCGGCGGCCGTCAGTCTGGGCGACACCGGCGCCCACGTCGGGCCGCCGCGCCAGCCTGCGAAGCATTTTCCGGTAGGGCCGCGTCTCTGGCGACAGCTCCCACGCCCGAAGAGCCAGGAGGGAAAGCCATGCCTCGTTGGAAATCTCTTTGGCAGCCACTCGCACGGCCCTAAAGCCCGTGGGGCTGCGGGCTTTGCGGCGGCCGTCAGCCTCGGCGCCACCAGCGCCCACGTCGGGCCGCCGCGCCAGCCTGCGAAGCATTTTCCGGTAGGGCCGCGTCTCTGGCCACAGCTCCCACGCCCGAAGAGCCAGGAGGGAAAGCCGTGCCTCATTGGAAAGCTCTTTGGCAGCCGCTCGCGTGGCCCCACAGCCCATGGGGCTGCGGGCTTTGCGGCAGCCGTCAGCCTCAGTGCCACCGGCGCCCAGGTGGGGCCGCCGCGCCAGCCTGCGAAGCATTTTTTGATAGGGCCACGGCTCTGGCAACAGCTCCCACGCCCGAAGAGCCAGGAGGGAAAGCCGTGCCTTGATGGAAAGCTCTTTGGCAGCCGCTCGCGTGGCCCCACAGCCCGTGGGGCTGCGGGCTTTGCGGCGGCCGTCAGCCTCGGCGCCACCGGCGCCCACGTGGCGCCGCTGCACCAGCCTGCGAAGCATTTTCCAGTAGGGCCGCGGCTCTGGCGACAGCTCCCACGGCCGAAGAGCCAGGAGGGAAAGCCATGCCTCGTTGGAAAGCTCTTTGGCAGCTGCTCGCGTGGCCCCACAGCCCATGGGGCTGTGGGCTTTGCGGCAGCCGTCAGCCTCAGTGCCACCGGCGCCCACGTTGCGCCGCTGCGCCAGCCTGCGAAGCGTTTTCCGGTAGGGCCGCGTCTCTGGCGACAGCTCCCACGCCCGAAGAGCCAGGAGGGAAAGCCATGCCTCATTGGAAAGCTCTTTGGCAGCCACTCGCGTGGCCCCACAGCCAATGGGGATGCGGGCTTTGCGGCAGCCGTCAGCCTCAGTGCCACCGGCGCCCACGTGGCGTCGCCGCGCCAGCCTGCGAAGCATTTTCCGGTAGGGCCGCGGATCTGGCAACAGCTCCCACACCCAAAGAGCCAGGAGGGAAAGCCGTGCCTTGATGAAAAACTCTTTGGCAGCCGCTCGCGTGGCCCCACAGCCTGTGGGGCTGCGGGCTTTCCGGCAGCCGTCAGCCTCGGCGCCACCGGCGCCCACGTGGCGCCGCCGCGCCAGCCTGCGAAGCATTTTCCAGTAAGGCCGCGTCTCTGGCCACAGCTCCCACGGCCGAAGAGCCAGGAGGGAAAGCCGTTCCTCATTGGAAAGTTCTTTGGCAGCCGCTCGCGTGGCCCCACAGCCCATGGGGCTGCGGGCTTTGCGGCAGCCGTCAGCCTCGGCGCCACCGGCGCCCACGTGGTTCCGCCGCGCCAGCCTGCGAAGCATTTTCCGGTAGGGCCGCGGCTCTGGCGACAGCTCCCACGGCCGAAGAGCCAGGAGGGAAAGCCATGCCTCGTTGGAAAGCTCTTTGGCAGCCGCTCGCGTGGCCCCACAGCCCATGGGGCTGCGGGCTTTGCGGCGGCCGTCAGCCTCGGCGCCATCGGCGCCCATGTCGGGCCGCCGCGCCAGCCTGCGAAGCATTTTCCGGTAGGGCCGCGGCTCTGGCCACAGCTCCCACGCCCGAAGAGCCAGGAGGGAAAGCCGTGCCTCATTGGAAAGCTCTTTGGCAGCCGCTCGCGTGGCCCCACAGCCTGTGGGGCTGTGGGCTTTCCGGCGGCCGTCAGCCTCGGCGCCACCGGCGCCCACGTGGGGCTGCCGCGCCAGCCTGCGAAGCATTTTGCGGTAGGGCCGCGGCTCTGGCGACAGCTCCCACGCCCGAAGAGCCAGGAGGGAAAGCCATGCCTCGTTGGAAAACTCTTTGGCAGCCGCTCGCGTGGCCCCACAGCGAATGGGGATGCGGGCTTTGCGGCAGCCGTCAGCCTCAGTGCCACCGGCGCCCACGTGGCGTCGCCGCGCCAGCCTGCGAAGCATTTTCCGGTAGGGCCGCGGCTCTGGCAACAGCTCCCACACCCGAAGAGCCAGGAGGGAAAGCCGTGCCTCCTTGGAAAGTTCTTTGGCAGTCGCTCGCATGGCCCCACAGCCCGTGGGGCTGCGGGCTTTGCGGCGGCCGTCAGCCTTGGCGCCACCGGCGCCCACGTCGGGCCGACGCGCCAGCCTGCAAAGCATTTTCCGGTAGGGCCGCGTCTCTGGCGACAGCTCCCACGGCCGAAGAGCCAGGAGGGAAAGCCGTGCCTCATTGGAAAGCTCTTTGGCAGCCGCTCGCGTGGCCCCACAGCCCATGGGGTGCGGGCTTTGTGGCAGCCGTCAGCCTCAGTGCCACCGGCGCCCAGGTGGGGCCGCCGCGCCAGCCTGCGAAGCATTTTTTGATAGGGCCACGGCTCTGGCAACAGCTCCCACGGCCGAAGAGCCAGGAGGGAAAGCCATGCCTCGTTGGAAAGCTCTTTGGCAGCCGCTCGCGTGGCCCCACAGCCCATGGGGCTGCGGACTTTGCGGCAGCCGTCAGCCTCAGTGCCACCGGCGCCCACGTTGCGCCGCTGCGCCAGCCTGCGAAGCGTTTTCCGGTAGGGCCGCGGCTCTGGCGACAGCTCCCACGCCCTAAGAGCCAGGAGGGAAAGCCATGCCTCGTTGGAAAGCTCTTTGGCAGCCGCTCGCGTGGCCCCACAGCCAATGGGGATGCGGGCTTTGCGGCAGCCGTCAGCCTCAGTGCCACCGGCACCCACGTGGCGTCGCCGCGCCAGCCTGCGAAGCATTTTCCGGTAGGGCCGCGGATCTGGCAACAGCTCCCACACCCGAAGAGCCAGGAGGGAAAGCCATGCCTTGATGAAAAACTCTTTGGCAGCCGCTCGCGTGGCCCCACAGCCAATGGGGCTGCGGGCTTTGCGGCAGCCGTCAGCCTCAGTGCCACCGGCGCCCACGTGGCGTCGCCGCGCCAGCCTGCGAAGCATTTTCCGGTAGGGCCGCGGCTCTGGCAACAGCTCCCACGCCCGAAGAGCCAGGAGGGAAAGCCGTGCCTTGATGAAAAACTCTTTGGCAGCCGCTCGCGTGGCCCCACAGCCAATGGGGCTGCGGGCTTTGCGGCGGCCGTCAGCCTGGGCGCCACCGGCGCCCACGTTGCGCCGCTGCGCCAGCCTGCGAAGCATTTTCCGGTAGGGCCGCGTCTCTGGCGACAGCTCCCACGCCCGAAGAGCCAGGAGGGAAAGCCATGCCTTGTTGGAAATCTCTTTGGCAGCCACTCGCACGGCCCTAAAGCCCGTGGGGCTGCGGGCTTTGCGGCGGCCGTCAGCCTCGGCGCCACCAGCGCCCACGTCGGGCCGCCGCGCCAGCCTGCGAAGCATTTTCCGGTAGGGCCGCGTCTCTGGCCACAGCTCCCACGCCCGAAGAGCCAGGAGGGAAAGCCGTGCCTCATTGGAAAGCTCTTTGGCAGCCACTCGCATGGCCCTAAAGCCGGTGGGGCTGCGGGCTTTCCGGCAGCCGTCAGCCTCGGCGCCACCGGCGCCCACATTGCGCCGCCGCGCCAGCCTGCGAAGCATTTTCCGGTAGGGCCGCGTCTCTGGCGACAGCTCCCACGCCCGAAGAGCCAGGAGGGAAAGCCGTGCCTCATTGGAAAGCTCTTTGGCAGCCGCTCGCGTGGCCCCACAGCCCATGGGGCTGCGGGCATTGCGGCAGCCGTCAGCCTCGGCGCCACCGGCGCCCACGTGGTTCCGCCGCGCCAGCCTGCGAAGCATTTTCCGGTAGGGCCGCGGCTCTGGCGACAGCTCCCACGCCCGAAGAGCCAGGAGGGAAAGCCGTGCCTTGATGAAAAACTCTTTGGCAGCCGCTCGCGTGGCCCCACAGCCCATGGGGCTGCGGGCTTTGCGGCGGCCGTCAGCCTGGGCGCCATCGGCGCCCACGTGGCGCCGCTGCGCCAGCCTGCGAAGCATTTTCCGGTAGGGCCGCGGCTCTGGCGACAGCTCCCACGCCCGAAGACCCAGGAGGGAAAGCCATGCCTCGTTGGAAAGCTCTTTGGCAGCCACTCGCATGGCCCAAAAGCCTGTGGGGCTGCGGGCTTTCCGGCGGCCGTCAGCCTCGGCGCCACCGGCGCCCACGTGGCGCCGCCGCGCCAGCCTGCGAAGCATTTTCCGGTAGGGCCGCGTCTCTGGCGACAGCTCCCACGCCCGAAGAGCCAGGAGGGAAAGCCGTGCCTCATTGGAAAGCTCTTTGGCAGCCGCTCGCGTGGCCCCACAGCCCATGGGGCTGCGGGATTTGCGGCAGCCGTCAGCCTCAGTGCCACCGGCGCCCACGTGGCGCCGCCGCGCCAGCCCCCGAAGCATTTTCCGGTAGGGCCGCGGCTCTGGCAACAGCTCCCACGCCCGAAGAGCCAGGAGGGAAAGCCGTGCCTTGATGAAAAACTCTTTGGCAGCTGCTCGCGTGGCCCCACAGCCCGTGGGGCTGCGGGCTTTCCGGCGGTATCAGCCTCGGCGCCACCGGCGCCCACGTGGCGCTGCCGTGCCAGCCTGCGAAGCATTTTCCGGTAGGGCCGCGGCTCTGGCGACAGCTCCCACGCCCGAAGAGCCAGGAGGGAAAGCCGTGCCTCGTTGGAAATCTCTTTGGCAGCCGCTCGCGTGGCCCCACAGCCCATGGGGCTGCGGGCTTTGCGGCAGCCGTCAGCCTCAGTGCCACTGGCGCCCACGTGGCGCCGCCGCGCCAGCCTGCAAAGCATTTTCCGGTAGGGCCGCGGCTCTGGCAACAGCTCCCACGCCCAAAGAGCCAGGAGGGAAAGCCGTGCCTTGATGGAAAGCTCTTTGGCAGTCGCTCGCGTGGCCCCACAGCCAATGGGGCTGCGGGCTTTGCGGCGGCCGTCAGCCTGGGCGACACCGGCACCCACGTCGGGACACCGCGCCAGCCTGCGAAGCATTTTCCGGTAGGGCCGCGTCTCTGGCGACAGCTCCCACGGCCGAAGAGCCAGGAGGGAAAGCCGTGCCTCGTTGGAAAGCTCTTTGGCAGCCGCTCGCGTGGCCCCACAGCCCGTGGGGCTGTGGGCTTTGCGGCGGCCGTCAGCCTCGGCGCCACCGGCGCCCACGTGGGGCCGCTGCGCCAGCCAGAGAAGCATTTTCCGGTAGGGCCGTGGCTCTGGCCCCAGCTCCCACGCCCGAAGAGCCAGGAGGGAAAGCCGTGCCTCGTTGGAAAGCTCTTTGGCAGCCGCTCGCGTGGCCCCACAGCCCGTGGGGCTGCGGGCTTTGCGGCGGCCATCAGCCTCGGCGCCACCGGCGCCCACGTTGCGCCGCGGCGCCAGCCTGCGAAGCATTTTCCGGTAGGGCCGCGGCTCTGGCGACAGCTCCCACGCCCGAAGAGCCAGGAGGGAAAGCCGTGCCTCATTGGAAAGCTCTTTGGCAGTCGCTCGCGTGGCCCCACAGCCCGTGGGGCTGCGGGCTTTGCGGCGGCCGTCAGCCTGGGTGACATCGGCGCCCACGTCGGGCCGCCGCGCCAGCCTGCAAAGCATATTCTGGTAGGGCCGCGGCTCTGGCGACAGCTCCCACGCCCGAAGACCCAGGAGGTAAAGCCATGCCTCGTTGGAAAGCTCTTTGGCAGCCACTCGCATGGCCCTAAAGCCTGTGGGGCTGCGGGCTTTCCGGTGGCCGTCAGCCTCGGCGCCACTGGCGCCCACGTGGCGCTGACGTGCCAGCCTGCGAAGCATTTTCCGGTAGGGCCGCGTCTCTGGCGACAGCTCCCACGGCCGAAGAGCCAGGAGGGAAAGCCGTGCCTCGTTGGAAAGCTCTTTGGCAGCCGCTCGCGTGGTCCCACAGCCAATGGGGCTGCGGGCTTTGCGGCAGCCGTCAGCCTCAGGGCCACCGGCGCCCACGTTGCGCCGCTGCGCCAGCCTGCGAAGCATTTTCCAGTAGGGCCGCGGCTCTGGTGACAGCTCCCACGCCCGAAGAGCCAGGAGGGAAAGCCGTGCCTCGTTGGAAAGCTCTTTGGCAGCCGCTCGCGTGGCCCCACAGCCCGTGGGGCTGCGGGCTTTGCGGCGGCCGTCAGCCTCGGCGCTATCGGCGCCCACGTTGCGCCGCGGCGCCAGCCTGCGAAGCATTTTCCGGTAGGGCCGCGGCTCTGGCGACAGCTCCCACGCCCGAAGAGCCAGGAGGGAAAGCCGTGCCTCATTGGAAAGCTCTTTGGCAGTCGCTCGCGTGGCCCCACAGCCCGTGGGGCTGCGGGCTTTGCGGCGGCCGTCAGCCTGGGCGACATCGGCGCCCACGTCGGGCCGCCGCGCCAGCCTGCAAAGCATTTTCCGGTAGGGCCGTGGCTCTGGCGACAGCTCCCACGCCCGAAGAGCCAGGAGGGAAAGCCGTGCCTCGTTGGAAAGCTCTTTGAAGCCACTCACGTGGCCCCACAGCCCGTGGGGCTGCGGGCTTTGCGGCGGCGGTCAGCCTCGGCGCCACCGGCGCCCACGTTGGGCCGCTGCGCCAGCCTGCGAAGCATTTTCCGGTAGGGCTGCAGCTCTGGTGACAGCTCCCACGCCCGAAGAGCCAGGAGGGAAAGCCGTGCCTCGTTGGAAAGCTCTTTGGCAGTCACTCGCGTGTCCCCACAGCCCGTGGGGCTGCGGGCTTTGCGGCGGCCATCAGCCTCGGCACCACCGGCGCCCATGTTGCGCCGCGGCGCCAGCCTGCGAAGCATTTTCCGGTAGGGCCGCGGCTCTGGCGACAGCTCCCACGGCCGAAGAGCCAGGAGGTAAAGCCATGCCTCATTGGAAAGCTCTTTGGCAGCCACTCGCATGGCCCTAAAGCCCGTGGGGCTGCGGGCTTTGCGGCGGCCGTCAGCCTCGGCGCCACCGGCGCCCACGTGGCGCCGCCGCGCCAGCCTGCGAAGCATTTTCCGGTAGGGCCGCGGCTCTGGCGACAGCTCCCACGCCCGGAGAGCCAGGAGGGAAAGCCGTGCCTCGTTGGAAAGCTCTTTGGCAGCCACTCGCATGACCCTAAAGCCTGTGGGGCTGCGGGCTTTGCGGCGGCCGTCAGCCTCGGCGACACCGGCGCCCAGGTGGGGCCGCCGCGCCAGCCAGAGAAGCATTTTCCGGTAGGGCCGCGGCTCTGGCGACAGCTCCCACAGCCGAAGAGCCAGGAGGGAAAGCCGTGCCTCGTTGGAAAGCCCTTTGGCAGTCGCTCGCGTGGCCCCACAGCCCGTGGGGTTGTGGGCTTTCCGGCGGCCGTCAGCCTGGGCGACACCGGCACCCACGTCGGGACACCGCGCCAGCCTGCGAAGCATTTTCCGGTAGGGCCGCGTCTCTGGCGACAGCTCCCACGCCCGAAGAGCCAGGAGGGAAAGCCGTGCCTCGTTGGAAAGCTCTTTGGCAGCCGCTCGCGTGGCCCCACAGCCCGTGGGGCTGCGGGCTTTGCGGCGGCCGTCAGCCTCGGCGCCACCGGCGCCCACGTGGGGCCGCTGCGCCAGCCAGAGAAGCATTTTCCGGTAGGGCCGTGGCTCTGGTGACAGCTCCCACGCCCGAAGAGCCAGGAGGGAAAGCCGTGCCTCGTTGGAAAGCTCTTTGGCAGCCGCTCGCGTGGCCCCACAGCCCGTGGGGCTGCGGGCTTTGCGGCGGCCGTCAGCCTGGGTGACATCGGCGCCCACGTCGGACCGCCGCGCCAGCCTGCAAAGCATTTTCCGGTAGGGCCGCGTCTCTGGCGACAGCTCCCACGCCCGAAGACCCAGGAGGTAAAGCCATGCCTCGTTGGAAAGCTCTTTGGCAGCCACTCGCATGGCCCTAAAGCCTGTGGGGCTGCGGGCTTTCCGGCGGCCGTCAGCCTCGGCGCCACCGGCACCCACGTGGCACCGCGGCGCCAGCCTGCGAAGCATTTTCCGGTAGGGCCACGGCTCTGGCGACAGCTCCCACGCCCGAAGAGCCAGGAGGGAAAGCCGTGCCTCATTGGAAAGCTCTTTGGCAGTCGCTCGCGTGGCCCCACAGCCCGTGGGGCTGTGGGCTTTGCGGCGGCCGTCAGCCTGGGTGACATCGGCGCCCACGTCGGGCCGCCGCGCCAGCCTGCAAAGCATATTCTGGTAGGGCCGCGGCTCTGGCGACAGCTCCCACGCCCGAAGACCCAGGAGGTAAAGCCATGCCTCGTTGGAAAGCTCTTTGGCAGCCACTCGCATGGCCCTAAAGCCTGTGGGGCTGCGGGCTTTCCGGCGGCCGTCAGCCTCGGCGCCACTGGCGCCCACGTGGCGCTGACGTGCCAGCCTGCGAAGCATTTTCCGGTAGGGCCGCGTCTCTGGCGACAGCTCCCACGGCCGAAGAGCCAGGAGGGAAAGCCGTGCCTCGTTGGAAAGCTCTTTGGCAGCCGCTCGCGTGGTCCCACATCAAATGGGGCTGCGGGCTTTGCGGCAGCCGTCAGCCTCAGGGCCACCGGCGCCCACGTTGCGCCGCTGCGCCAGCCTGCGAAGCATTTTCCAGTAGGGCCGCGGCTCTGGTGACAGCTCCCACGGCCGAAGAGCCAGGAGGGAAAGCCATGCCTCGTTGGAAAGCTCTTTGGCAGCCGCTCGCGTGGCCCCACAGCCCGTGGGGCTGCGGGCTTTGCGGCGGCCGTCAGCCTCGGCGCTATCGGCGCCCACGTTGCGCCGCGGCGCCAGCCTGCGAAGCATTTTCCGGTAGGGCCGCGGCTCTGGCGACAGCTCCCACGCCCGAAGAGCCAGGAGGGAAAGCCGTGCCTCATTGGAAAGCTCTTTGGCAGTCGCTCGCGTGGCCCCACAGCCCGTGGGGCTGCGGGCTTTGCCGCGGCCGTCAGCCTGGGCGACATCGGCGCCCACGTCGGGCCGCTGCGCCAGCCTGCAAAGCATTTTCCGGTAGGGCCGCGGCTCTGGCGACAGCTCCCACGCCCGAAGAGCCAGGAGGGAAAGCCGTGCCTCGTTGGAAAGCTCTTTGAAGCCACTCACGTGGCCCCACAGCCCGTGGGGCTGCGGGCTTTGCGGCGGCGGTCAGCCTCGGCGCCACCGGCGCCCACGTTGGGCCGCTGCGCCAGCCGGAGAAGCATTTTCCGGTAGGTCCGCGGCTCTGGTGACAGCTCCCACGCCCGAAGAGCCAGGAGGGAAAGCCGTGCCTCGTTGGAAAGCTCTTTGGCAGTCACTCGCGTGTCTCCACAGCCCGTGGGGCTGCGGGCTTTGCGGCGGCCATCAGCCTCGGCACCACCGGCGCCCACGTTGCGCCGCGGCGCCAGCCTGCGAAGCATTTTCCGGTAGGGCCGCGGCTCTGGCGACAGCTCCCACGGCCGAAGAGCCAGGAGGGAAAGCCATGCCTCGTTGGAAAGCTCTTTGGCAGCCACTCGCATGGCCCTAAAGCCCGTGGGGCTGCGGGCTTTGCGGCGGCCGTCAGCCTCGGCGCCACCGGCGCCCACGTGGCGCCGCCGCGCCAGCCTGCGAAGCATTTTCCGGTAGGGCCGCGGCTCTGGCGACAGCTCCCACGACCGAAGAGCCAGGAGGGAAAGCCGTGCCTCGTTGGAAAGCTCTTTGGCAGCCACTCGCATGACCCTAAAGCCTGTGGGGCTGCGGGCTTTCCGGCGGCCGTCAGCCTCGGCGCCACCGGCGCCCACGTGGCGCCGCCGCGCCAGCCTGCGAAGCATTTTCCGGTAGGGCCGCGTCTCTGGCGACAGCTCCCACGGCCGAAGAGCCAGGAGGGAAAGCCGTGCCTCGTTGGAAAGCTCTTTGGCAGCCGCTCGCATGGCCCCACAGCCCGTGGGGCTGCGGGCTTTCCGGCGGCCGTCAGCCTAGGCGACACCGGCGCCCAGGTGGGGCCGCCGCGCCAGCCAGAGAAGCATTTTCCGGTAGGGCCGCGGCTCTGGCGACAGCTCCCACGCCCGAAGAGCCAGGAGGGAAAGCCGTGCCTCGTTGGAAAGCCCTTTGGCAGTCGCTCGCGTGGCCCCACAGCCCGTGGGGCTGCGGGCTTTCCGGCGGCCGTCAGCCTGGGCGACACCGGCACCCACGTCGGGACACCGCGCCAGCCTGCGAAGCATTTTCCGGTAGGGCCGCGTCTCTGGCGACAGCTCCCACGCCCGAAGAGCCAGGAGGGAAAGCCGTGCCTCGTTGGAAAGCTCTTTGGCAGCCGCTCGCGTGGCCCCACAGCCCGTGGGGCTGCGGGCTTTGCGGCGGCCGTCAGCCTCGGCGCCACCGGCGCCCACGTGGGGCCGCTGCGCCAGCCAGAGAAGCATTTTCCGGTAGGGCCGTGGCTCTGGTGACAGCTCCCACGCCCGAAGAGCCAGGAGGGAAAGCCGTGCCTCGTTGGAAAGCTCTTTGGCAGCCGCTCGCGTGGCCCAACTGCCCGTGGGGCTGCGGGCTTTCCGGCGGCCGTCAGCCTCGGCGCCACCGGCGCCCAGGTGGGGCCGCTGCGCCAGCCTGCGAAGCATTTTCCGGTAGGGCCGCGGCTCTGGTGACAGCTCCCACGCCCGAAGAGCCAGGAGGGAAAGCCGTGCCTCGTTGGAAAGCTCTTTGGCAGCCACTCGCATGGCCGTAAAGCCTGTGGGGCTGCGGGCTTTCCGGCGGCCGTCAGCCTCGGCGCCACCGGCACCCACGTGGCGCCGCGGCGACAGCCTGCGAAGCATTTTCCGGTAGGGCCACGGCTCTGGCGACAGCTCCCACGCCCGAAGAGCCAGGAGGGAAAGCCGTGCCTCATTGGAAAGCTCTTTGGCAGTCGCTCGCGTGGCCCCACAGCCCGTGGGGCTGCGGGCTTTGCGGCGGCCGTCAGCCTGGGCGACATCGGCGCCCACGTCGGGCCGCCGCGCCAGCCTGCAAAGCATTTTCCGGTAGGGCCGCGTCTCTGGCGACAGCTCCCACGGCCGAAGAGCCAGGAGGTAAAGCCATGCCTCGTTGGAAAGCTCTTTGGCAGCCACTCGCATGGCCCTAAAGCCTGTGGGGCTCCGGGCTTTGCGGCGGCCGTCAGCCTCGGCGCCACCGGCGCCCACGTGGCGCCGCCGCGCCAGCCTGCGAAGCATTTTCCGGTAGGGCCGCGGCTCTGGCGACAGCTCCCACGCCCGAAGAGCCAGGAGGGAAAGCCGTGCCTCGTTGGAAAGCTCTTTGGCAGCCACTCGCATGGCCCTAAAGCCTGTGGGGCTGCGGGCTTTCCGGCGGCCGTCAGCCTCGGCGCCACCGGCGCCCACGTGGCGCCGCCGCGCCAGCCTGCGAAGCATTTTCCGGTAGGGCCGCGTCTCTGGCGACAGCTCCCACGCCCGAAGAGCCAGGAGGGAAAGCCGTGCCTCGTTGGAAAGCTCTTTGGCAGCCGCTCGCGTGGCCCCACAGCCCGTGGGGCTGCGGGCTTTGCGGCGGCCGTCAGCCTCGGCGCCACCGGCGCCCACGTGGGGCCGCTGCGCCAGCCAGAGAAGCATTTTCCGGTACGGCCGCGGCTCTGGTGACAGCTCCCACGCCCGAAGAGCCAGGAGGGAAAGCCGTGCCTCGTTGGAAAGCTCTTTGGCAGCCGCTCGCGTGGCCCCACAGCCCGTGGGGCTGCGGGCTTTGCGGCGGCCATCAGCCTCGGCGCCACCGGCGCCCACGTTGCGCCGCGGCGCCAGCCTGCGAAGCATTTTCCGGTAGGGCCGCGGCTCTGGCGACAGCTCCCACGCCCGAAGAGCAAGGAGGGAAAGCCGTGCCTCATTGGAAAGCTCTTTGGCAGTCGCTCGCGTGGCCCCACAGCCCGTGGGGCTGCGGGCTTTGCGGCGGCCGTCAGCCTGGGCGACATCGGCGCCCACGTCGGGCCGCCGCGCCAGCCTGCAAAGCATTTTCCGGTAGGGCCGCGGCTCTGGCGACAGCTCCCACGCCCGAAGACCCAGGAGGTAAAGCCATGCCTCGTTGGAAAGCTCTTTGGCAGCCACTCGCATGGCCCTAAAGCCTGTGGGGCTGCGGGCTTTCCGGCGGCCGTCAGCCTCGGCGCCACCGGCACCCACGTGGCGCCGCGGCGCCAGCCTGCGAAGCATTTTCCGGTAGGGCCGCGGCTCTGGCGACAGCTCCCACGCCCGAAGAGCCAGGAGGGAAAGCCGTGCCTCATTGGAAAGCTCTTTGGCAGTCGCTCGCGTGGCCCCACAGCCCGTGGGGCTGCGGGCTTTGCGGCGGCCGTCAGCCTGGGTGACATCGGCGCCCACGTCGGGCCGCCGCGCCAGCCTGCAAAGCATTTTCTGGTAGGGCCGCGGCTCTGGCGACAGCTCCCACGCCCGAAGACCCAGGAGGTAAAGCCATGCCTCGTTGGAAAGCTCTTTGGCAGCCACTCGCATGGCCCTAAAGCCTGTGGGGCTCCGGGCTTTGCGGCGGCCGTCAGCCTCGGCGCCACCGGCGCCCACGTGGCGCCGCCGCGCCAGCCTGCGAAGCATTTTCCGGTAGGGCCGCGGCTCTGGCGACAGCTCCCACGCCCGAAGAGCCAGGAGGGAAAGCCGTGCCTCGTTGGAAAGCTCTTTGGCAGCCACTCGCATGGCCCTAAAGCCTGTGGGGCTGCGGGCTTTGCGGCGGCCGTCAGCCTCGGCGCCACCGGCGCCCACGTGGCGCCGCCGCGCCAGCCTGCGAAGCATTTTCCGGTAGGGCCGCGTCTCTGGCGACAGCTCCCACGCCCGAAGAGCCAGGAGGGAAAGCCGTGCCTCGTTGGAAAGCTCTTTGGCAGCCACTCGCATGGCCCTAAAGCCTGTGGGGCTGCGGGCTTTGCGGCGGCCGTCAGCCTCGGCGCCACCGGCGCCCACGTGGCGCCGCCGCGCCAGCCTGCGAAGCATTTTCCGGTAGGGCCGCGGCTCTGGCGACAGCTCCCACGCCCGAAGAGCCAGGAGGGAAAGCCGTGCCTCGTTGGAAAGCTCTTTGGCAGCCACTCGCATGGCCCTAAAGCCTGTGGGGCTGCGGGCTTTCCGGCGGCCGTCAGCCTCGGCGCCACCGGCGCCCACGTGGCGCCGCCGCGCCAGCCTGCGAAGCATTTTCCGGTAGGGCCGCGTCTCTGGCGACAGCTCCCACGCCCGAAGAGCCAGGAGGGAAAGCCGTGCCTCGTTGGAAAGCTCTTTGGCAGCCGCTCGCGTGGCCCCACAGCCCGTGGGGCTGCGGGCTTTGCGGCGGCCGTCAGCCTCGGCGCCACCGGCGCCCACGTGGGGCCGCTGCGCCAGCCAGAGAAGCATTTTCCGGTACGGCCGCGGCTCTGGTGACAGCTCCCACGCCCGAAGAGCCAGGAGGGAAAGCCGTGCCTCGTTGGAAAGCTCTTTGGCAGCCGCTCGCGTGGCCCCACAGCCCGTGGGGCTGCGGGCTTTGCGGCGGCCGTCAGCCTGGGCGACATCGGCGCCCACGTCAGGCCGCCGCGCCAGCCTGCAAAGCATTTTCCGGTAGGGCCGCGGCTCTGGCGACAGCTCCCACGCCCGAAGACCCAGGAGGTAAAGCCATGCCTCGTTGGAAAGCTCTTTGGCAGCCACTCGCATGGCCCTAAAGCCTGTGGGGCTGCGGGCTTTCCGGCGGCCGTCAGCCTCGGCGCCACCGGCACCCAAGTGGCGCCGCGGCGCCAGCCTGCGAAGCATTTTCCGGTAGGGCCGCGGCTCTGGCGACAGCTCCCACGCCCGAAGAGCCAGGAGGGAAAGCCGTGCCTCATTGGAAAGCTCTTTGGCAGTCGCTCGCGTGGCCCCACAGCCCGTGGGGCTGCGGGCTTTGCGGCGGCCGTCAGCCTGGGTGACATCGGCGCACACGTCGGGCCGCCGCGCCAGCCTGCAAAGCATTTTCTGGTAGGGCCGCGGCTCTGGCGACAGCTCCCACGCCCGAAGACCCAGGAGGTAAAGCCATGCCTCGTTGGAAAGCTCTTTGGCAGCCACTCGCATGGCCCTAAAGCCTGTGGGGCTCCGGGCTTTGCGGCGGCCGTCAGCCTCGGCGCCACCGGCGCCCACGTGGCGCCGCCGCGCCAGCCTGCGAAGCATTTTCCGGTAGGGCCGCGGCTCTGGCGACAGCTCCCACGCCCGAAGAGCCAGGAGGGAAAGCCGTGCCTCGTTGGAAAGCTCTTTGGCAGCCACTCGCATGGCCCTAAAGCCTGTGGGGCTGCGGGCTTTCCGGCGGCCGTCAGCCTCGGCGCCACCGGCGCCCACGTGGCGCCGCCGCGCCAGCCTGCGAAGCATTTTCCGGTAGGGCCGCGTCTCTGGCGACAGCTCCCACGCCCGAAGAGCCAGGAGGGAAAGCCGTGCCTCGTTGGAAAGCTCTTTGGCAGCCACTCGCATGGCCCTAAAGCCTGTGGGGCTGCGGGCTTTGCGGCGGCCGTCAGCCTCGGCGCCACCGGCGCCCACGTGGCGCCGCCGCGCCAGCCTGCGAAGCATTTTCCGGTAGGGCCGCGGCTCTGGCGACAGCTCCCACGCCCGAAGAGCCAGGAGGGAAAGCCGTGCCTCGTTGGAAAGCTCTTTGGCAGCCACTCGCATGGCCCTAAAGCCTGTGGGGCTGCGGGCTTTCCGGCGGCCGTCAGCCTCGGCGCCACCGGCGCCCACGTGGCGCCGCCGCGCCAGCCTGCGAAGCATTTTCCGGTAGGGCCGCGTCTCTGGCGACAGCTCCCACGCCCGAAGAGCCAGGAGGGAAAGCCGTGCCTCGTTGGAAAGCTCTTTGGCAGCCGCTCGCGTGGCCCCACAGCCCGTGGGGCTGCGGGCTTTGCGGCGGCCGTCAGCCTCGGCGCCACCGGCGCCCACGTGGGGCCGCTGCGCCAGCCAGAGAAGCATTTTCCGGTACGGCCGCGGCTCTGGTGACAGCTCCCACGCCCGAAGAGCCAGGAGGGAAAGCCGTGCCTCGTTGGAAAGCTCTTTGGCAGCCGCTCGCGTGGCCCCACAGCCCGTGGGGCTGCGGGCTTTGCGGCGGCCGTCAGCCTGGGCGACATCGGCGCCCACGTCGGGCCGCCGCGCCAGCCTGCAAAGCATTTTCCGGTAGGGCCTCGTCTCTGGCGACATCTCCCACGGCCGAAGAGCCAGGAGGTAAAGCCATGCCTCGTTGGAAAGCTCTTTGGCAGCCACTCGCATGGCCCTAAAGCCTGTGGGGCTGCGGGCTTTCCGGCGGCCGTCAGCCTCGGCGCCACCGGCACCCACGTGGCGCCGCGGCGCCAGCCTGCGAAGCATTTTCCGGTAGGGCCGCGGCTCTGGCGACAGCTCCCACGCCCGAAGAGCCAGGAGGGAAAGCCGTGCCTCATTGGAAAGCTCTTTGGCAGTCGCTCGCGTGGCCCCACAGCCCGTGGGGCTGCGGGCTTTGCGGCGGCCGTCAGCCTGGGTGACATCGGCGCCCACGTCGGGCCGCCGCGCCAGCCTGCAAAGCATTTTCTGGTAGGGCCGCGGCTCTGGCGACAGCTCCCACGCCCGAAGACCCAGGAGGTAAAGCCATGCCTCGTTGGAAAGCTCTTTGGCAGCCACTCGCATGGCCCTAAAGCCTGTGGGGCTCCGGGCTTTCCGGCGGCCGTCAGCCTCGGCGCCACCGGCGCCCACGTGGCGCCGCCGCGCCAGCCTGCGAAGCATTTTCCGGTAGGGCCGCGTCTCTGGCGACAGCTCCCACGCCCGAAGAGCCAGGAGGGAAAGCCGTGCCTCGTTGGAAAGCTCTTTGGCAGCCGCTCGCGTGGCCCCACAGCCCGTGGGGCTGCGGGCTTTGCGGCGGCCGTCAGCCTCGGCGCCACCGGCGCCCACGTGGGGCCGCTGCGCCAGCCAGAGAAGCATTTTCCGGTACGGCCGCGGCTCTGGTGACAGCTCCCACGCCCGAAGAGCCAGGAGGGAAAGCCGTGCCTCGTTGGAAAGCTCTTTGGCAGCCGCTCGCGTGGCCCCACAGCCCGTGGGGCTGCGGGCTTTGCGGCGGCCGTCAGCCTGGGCGACATCGGCGCCCACGTCGGGCCGCCGCGCCAGCCTGCAAAGCATTTTCCGGTAGGGCCGCGGCTCTGGCGACAGCTCCCACGCCCGAAGACCCAGGAGGTAAAGCCATGCCTCGTTGGAAAGCTCTTTGGCAGCCACTCGCATGGCCCTAAAGCCTGTGGGGCTGCGGGCTTTCCGGCGGCCGTCAGCCTCGGCGCCACCGGCACCCACGTGGCGCCGCGGCGCCAGCCTGCGAAGCATTTTCCGGTAGGGCCGCGGCTCTGGCGACAGCTCCCACGCCCGAAGAGCCAGGAGGGAAAGCCGTGCCTCATTGGAAAGCTCTTTGGCAGTCGCTCGCGTGGCCCCACAGCCCGTGGGGCTGCGGGCTTTGCGGCGGCCGTCAGCCTGGGTGACATCGGCGCCCACGTCGGGCCGCCGCGCCAGCCTGCAAAGCATTTTCTGGTAGGGCCGCGGCTCTGGCGACAGCTCCCACGCCCGAAGAGCCAGGAGGTAAAGCCATGCCTCGTTGGAAAGCTCTTTGGCAGCCACTCGCATGGCCCTAAAGCCTGTGGGGCTCCGGGCTTTGCGGCGGCCGTCAGCCTCGGCGCCACCGGCGCCCACGTGGCGCCGCCGCGCCAGCCTGCGAAGCATTTTCCGGTAGGGCCGCGGCTCTGGCGACAGCTCCCACGCCCGAAGAGCCAGGAGGGAAAGCCGTGCCTCGTTGGAAAGCTCTTTGGCAGCCACTCGCATGGCCCTAAAGCCTGTGGGGCTGCGGGCTTTCCGGCGGCCGTCAGCCTCGGCGCCACCGGCGCCCACGTGGCGCCGCCGCGCCAGCCTGCGAAGCATTTTCCGGTAGGGCCGCGTCTCTGGCGACAGCTCCCACGCCCGAAGAGCCAGGAGGGAAAGCCGTGCCTCGTTGGAAAGCTCTTTGGCAGCCACTCGCATGGCCCTAAAGCCTGTGGGGCTGCGGGCTTTCCGGCGGCCGTCAGCCTCGGCGCCACCGGCGCCCACGTGGCGCCGCCGCGCCAGCCTGCGAAGCATTTTCCGGTAGGGCCGCGTCTCTGGCGACAGCTCCCACGCCCGAAGAGCCAGGAGGGAAAGCCGTGCCTCGTTGGAAAGCTCTTTGGCAGCCACTCGCATGGCCCTAAAGCCTGTGGGGCTGCGGGCTTTGCGGCGGCCGTCAGCCTCGGCGCCACCGGCGCCCACGTGGCGCCGCCGCGCCAGCCTGCGAAGCATTTTCCGGTAGGGCCGCGGCTCTGGCGACAGCTCCCACGCCCGAAGAGCCAGGAGGGAAAGCCGTGCCTCGTTGGAAAGCTCTTTGGCAGCCACTCGCATGGCCCTAAAGCCTGTGGGGCTGCGGGCTTTCCGGCGGCCGTCAGCCTCGGCGCCACCGGCGCCCACGTGGCGCCGCCGCGCCAGCCTGCGAAGCATTTTCCGGTAGGGCCGCGTCTCTGGCGACAGCTCCCACGCCCGAAGAGCCAGGAGGGAAAGCCGTGCCTCGTTGGAAAGCTCTTTGGCAGCCGCTCGCGTGGCCCCACAGCCCGTGGGGCTGCGGGCTTTGCGGCGGCCGTCAGCCTCGGCGCCACCGGCGCCCACGTGGGGCCGCTGCGCCAGCCAGAGAAGCATTTTCCGGTACGGCCGCGGCTCTGGTGACAGCTCCCACGCCCGAAGAGCCAGGAGGGAAAGCCGTGCCTCGTTGGAAAGCTCTTTGGCAGCCGCTCGCGTGGCCCCACAGCCCGTGGGGCTGCGGGCTTTGCGGCGGCCGTCAGCCTGGGCGACATCGGCGCCCACGTCGGGCCGCCGCGCCAGCCTGCAAAGCATTTTCCGGTAGGGCCTCGTCTCTGGCGACAGCTCCCACGGCCGAAGAGCCAGGAGGTAAAGCCATGCCTCGTTGGAAAGCTCTTTGGCAGCCACTCGCATGGCCCTAAAGCCTGTGGGGCTGCGGGCTTTCCGGCGGCCGTCAGCCTCGGCGCCACCGGCACCCACGTGGCGCCGCGGCGCCAGCCTGCGAAGCATTTTCCGGTAGGGCCGCGGCTCTGGCGACAGCTCCCACGCCCGAAGAGCCAGGAGGGAAAGCCGTGCCTCATTGGAAAGCTCTTTGGCAGTCGCTCGCGTGGCCCCACAGCCCGTGGGGCTGCGGGCTTTGCGGCGGCCGTCAGCCTGGGTGACATCGGCGCCCACGTCGGGCCGCCGCGCCAGCCTGCAAAGCATTTTCTGGTAGGGCCGCGGCTCTGGCGACAGCTCCCACGCCCGAAGACCCAGGAGGTAAAGCCATGCCTCGTTGGAAAGCTCTTTGGCAGCCACTCGCATGGCCCTAAAGCCTGTGGGGCTCCGGGCTTTCCGGCGGCCGTCAGCCTCGGCGCCACCGGCGCCCACGTGGCGCCGCCGCGCCAGCCTGCGAAGCATTTTCCGGTAGGGCCGCGTCTCTGGCGACAGCTCCCACGCCCGAAGAGCCAGGAGGGAAAGCCGTGCCTCGTTGGAAAGCTCTTTGGCAGCCGCTCGCGTGGCCCCACAGCCCGTGGGGCTGCGGGCTTTGCGGCGGCCGTCAGCCTCGGCGCCACCGGCGCCCACGTGGGGCCGCTGCGCCAGCCAGAGAAGCATTTTCCGGTACGGCCGCGGCTCTGGTGACAGCTCCCACGCCCGAAGAGCCAGGAGGGAAAGCCGTGCCTCGTTGGAAAGCTCTTTGGCAGCCGCTCGCGTGGCCCCACAGCCCGTGGGGCTGCGGGCTTTGCGGCGGCCGTCAGCCTGGGCGACATCGGCGCCCACGTCGGGCCGCCGCGCCAGCCTGCAAAGCATTTTCCGGTAGGGCCGCGGCTCTGGCGACAGCTCCCACGCCCGAAGACCCAGGAGGTAAAGCCATGCCTCGTTGGAAAGCTCTTTGGCAGCCACTCGCATGGCCCTAAAGCCTGTGGGGCTGCGGGCTTTCCGGCGGCCGTCAGCCTCGGCGCCACCGGCACCCACGTGGCGCCGCGGCGCCAGCCTGCGAAGCATTTTCCGGTAGGGCCGCGGCTCTGGCGACAGCTCCCACGCCCGAAGAGCCAGGAGGGAAAGCCGTGCCTCATTGGAAAGCTCTTTGGCAGTCGCTCGCGTGGCCCCACAGCCCGTGGGGCTGCGGGCTTTGCGGCGGCCGTCAGCCTGGGTGACATCGGCGCCCACGTCGGGCCGCCGCGCCAGCCTGCAAAGCATTTTCTGGTAGGGCCGCGGCTCTGGCGACAGCTCCCACGCCCGAAGAGCCAGGAGGTAAAGCCATGCCTCGTTGGAAAGCTCTTTGGCAGCCACTCGCATGGCCCTAAAGCCTGTGGGGCTCCGGGCTTTGCGGCGGCCGTCAGCCTCGGCGCCACCGGCGCCCACGTGGCGCCGCCGCGCCAGCCTGCGAAGCATTTTCCGGTAGGGCCGCGGCTCTGGCGACAGCTCCCACGCCCGAAGAGCCAGGAGGGAAAGCCGTGCCTCGTTGGAAAGCTCTTTGGCAGCCACTCGCATGGCCCTAAAGCCTGTGGGGCTGCGGGCTTTCCGGCGGCCGTCAGCCTCGGCGCCACCGGCGCCCACGTGGCGCCGCCGCGCCAGCCTGCGAAGCATTTTCCGGTAGGGCCGCGTCTCTGGCGACAGCTCCCACGCCCGAAGAGCCAGGAGGGAAAGCCGTGCCTCGTTGGAAAGCTCTTTGGCAGCCACTCGCATGGCCCTAAAGCCTGTGGGGCTGCGGGCTTTGCGGCGGCCGTCAGCCTCGGCGCCACCGGCGCCCACGTGGCGCCGCCGCGCCAGCCTGCGAAGCATTTTCCGGTAGGGCCGCGGCTCTGGCGACAGCTCCCACGGCCGAAGAGCCAGGAGGGAAAGCCGTGCCTCGTTGGAAAGCTCTTTGGCAGCCACTCGCATGGCCCTAAAGCCTGTGGGGCTGCGGGCTTTCCGGCGGCCGTCAGCCTCGGCGCCACCGGCGCCCACGTGGCGCCGCCGCGCCAGCCTGCGAAGCATTTTCCGGTAGGGCCGCGTCTCTGGCGACAGCTCCCACGCCCGAAGAGCCAGGAGGGAAAGCCGTGCCTCGTTGGAAAGCTCTTTGGCAGCCGCTCGCGTGGCCCCACAGCCCGTGGGGCTGCGGGCTTTGCGGCGGCCGTCAGCCTCGGCGCCACCGGCGCCCACGTGGGGCCGCTGCGCCAGCCAGAGAAGCATTTTCCGGTACGGCCGCGGCTCTGGCGACAGCTCCCACGCCCGAAGAGCCAGGAGGGAAAGCCGTGCCTCATTGGAAAGCTCTTTGGCAGTCGCTCGCGTGGCCCCACAGCCCGTGGGGCTGCGGGCTTTGCGGCGGCCGTCAGCCTGGGTGACATCGGCGCCCACGTCGGGCCGCCGCGCCAGCCTGCAAAGCATTTTCTGGTAGGGCCGCGGCTCTGGCGACAGCTCCCACGCCCGAAGACCCAGGAGGTAAAGCCATGCCTCGTTGGAAAGCTCTTTGGCAGCCACTCGCATGGCCCTAAAGCCTGTGGGGCTCCGGGCTTTGCGGCGGCCGTCAGCCTCGGCGCCACCGGCGCCCACGTGGCGCCGCCGCGCCAGCCTGCGAAGCATTTTCCGGTAGGGCCGCGGCTCTGGCAACAGCTCCCACGCCCGAAGAGCCAGGAGGGAAAGCCGTGCCTCGTTGGAAAGCTCTTTGGCAGCCACTCGCATGGCCCTAAAGCCTGTGGGGCTGCGGGCTTTGCGGCGGCCGTCAGCCTCGGCGCCACCGGCGCCCACGTGGCGCCGCCGCGCCAGCCTGCGAAGCATTTTCCGGTAGGGCCGCGTCTCTGGCGACAGCTCCCACGCCCGAAGAGCCAGGAGGGAAAGCCGTGCCTCGTTGGAAAGCTCTTTGGCAGCCACTCGCATGGCCCTAAAGCCTGTGGGGCTGCGGGCTTTGCGGCGGCCGTCAGCCTCGGCGCCACCGGCGCCCACGTGGCGCCGCCGCGCCAGCCTGCGAAGCATTTTCCGGTAGGGCCTCGTCTCTGGCGACAGCTCCCACGCCCGAAGAGCCAGGAGGGAAAGCCGTGCCTCGTTGGAAAGCTCTTTGGCAGCCACTCGCATGGCCCTAAAGCCTGTGGGGCTGCGGGCTTTCCGGCGGCCGTCAGCCTCGGCGCCACCGGCGCCCACGTGGCGCCGCCGCGCCAGCCTGCGAAGCATTTTCCGGTAGGGCCGCGTCTCTGGCGACAGCTCCCACGCCCGAAGAGCCAGGAGGGAAAGCCGTGCCTCGTTGGAAAGCTCTTTGGCAGCCGCTCGCGTGGCCCCACAGCCCGTGGGGCTGCGGGCTTTGCGGCGGCCGTCAGCCTCGGCGCCACCGGCGCCCACGTGGGGCCGCTGCGCCAGCCAGAGAAGCATTTTCCGGTACGGCCGCGGCTCTGGTGACAGCTCCCACGCCCGAAGAGCCAGGAGGGAAAGCCGTGCCTCGTTGGAAAGCTCTTTGGCAGCCGCTCGCGTGGCCCCACAGCCCGTGGGGCTGCGGGCTTTGCGGCGGCCGTCAGCCTGGGCGACATCGGCGCCCACGTCGGGCCGCCGCGCCAGCCTGCAAAGCATTTTCCGGTAGGGCCGCGGCTCTGGGAACAGCTCCCACGCCCGAAGACCCAGGAGGTAAAGCCATGCCTCGTTGGAAAGCTCTTTGGCAGCCACTCGCATGGCCCTAAAGCCTGTGGGGCTGCGGGCTTTCCGGCGGCCGTCAGCCTCGGCGCCACCGGCACCCACGTGGCGCCGCGGCGCCAGCCTGCGAAGCATTTTCCGGTAGGGCCGCGGCTCTGGCGACAGCTCCCACGCCCGAAGAGCCAGGAGGGAAAGCCGTGCCTCATTGGAAAGCTCTTTTGCAGTCGCTCGCGTGGCCCCACAGCCCGTGGGGCTGCGGGCTTTGCGGCGGCCGTCAGCCTGGGTGACATCGGCGCCCACGTCGGGCCGCCGCGCCAGCCTGCAAAGCATTTTCTGGTAGGGCCGCGGCTCTGGCGACAGCTCCCACGCCCGAAGACCCAGGAGGTAAAGCCATGCCTCGTTGGAAAGCTCTTTGGCAGCCACTCGCATGGCCCTAAAGCCTGTGGGGCTGCGGGCTTTCCGGCGGCCGTCAGCCTCGGCGCCACCGGCGCCCACGTGGCGCCGCCGCGACAGCCTGCGAAGCATTTTCCGGTAGGGCCGCGGCTCTGGCGACAGCTCCCACGGCCGAAGAGCCAGGAGGGAAAGCCGTGCCTCGTTGGAAAGCTCTTTGGCAGCCGCTCGCGTGGCCCCACAGCCCGTGGGGCTGCGGGCTTTGCGGCGGCCGTCAGCCTCGGCGCCACCGGCGCCCACGTGGGGCCGCTGCGCCAGCCAGAGAAGCATTTTCCGGTACGGCCGCGGCTCTGGTGACAGCTCCCACGCCCGAAGAGCCAGGAGGGAAAGCCGTGCCTCGTTGGAAAGCTCTTTGGCAGCCGCTCGCGTGGCCCCACAGCCCGTGGGGCTGCGGGCTTTGCGGCGGCCGTCAGCCTGGGCGACATCGGCGCCCACGTCGGGCCGCCGCGCCAGCCTGCAAAGCATTTTCCGGTAGGGCTGCGGCTCTGGCGACAGCTCCCACGCCCGAAGACCCAGGAGGTAAAGCCATGCCTCGTTGCAAAGCTCTTTGGCAGCCACTCGCATGGCCCTAAAGCCTGTGGGGCTGCGGGCTTTCCGGCGGCCGTCAGCCTCGGCGCCACCGGCACCCACGTGGCGCCGCGGCGCCAGCCTGCGAAGCATTTTCCGGTAGGGCCGCGGCTCTGGCGACAGCTCCCACGCCCGAAGAGCCAGGAGGGAAAGCCGTGCCTCATTGGAAAGCTCTTTTGCAGTCGCTCGCGTGGCCCCACAGCCCGTGGGGCTGCGGGCTTTGCGGCGGCCGTCAGCCTGGGTGACATCGGCGCCCACGTCGGGCCGCCGCGCCAGCCTGCAAAGCATTTTCTGGTAGGGCCGCGGCTCTGGCGACAGCTCCCACGCCCGAAGACCCAGGAGGTAAAGCCATGCCTCGTTGGAAAGCTCTTTGGCAGCCACTCGCATGGCCCTAAAGCCTGTGGGGCTGCGGGCTTTCCGGCGGCCGTCAGCCTCGGCGCCACCGGCGCCCACGTGGCGCCGCCGCGACAGCCTGCGAAGCATTTTCCGGTAGGGCCGCGGCTCTGGCGACAGCTCCCACGGCCGAAGAGCCAGGAGGGAAAGCCGTGCCTCGTTGGAAAGCTCTTTGGCAGCCGCTCGCGTGGCCCCACAGCCCGTGGGGCTGCGGGCTTTCCGGCGGCCGTCAGCCTGGGCGACACCGGCGCCCAGGTGGGGCCGCCGCGCCAGCCTGCGAAGCATTTTCCAGTAGGGACGCGTCTCTGGCGACAGCTCCCACGCCCGAAGAGCCAGGAGGGAAAGCCGTGCCTCGTTGGAAAGCTCTTTGGCAGCCGCTCGCGTGGCCCCACAGCCCGTGGGGCTGCGGGCTTTGCGGCGGCCGTCAGCCTCGGTGCCACCGGCGCCCACGTTGTGCCGCCGCGCCAGCCTGCGAAGCATTTTCCGGTAGGGCCGCGGCTCTGGCGACAGCTCCCACGCCCGAAGAGCCAGGAGGGAAAGCCGTGCCTCGTTGGAAAGCTCTTTGGCAGTCGCTCGCGTGGCCCCACAGCCCGTGGGGCTGCGGGCTTTCCGGCGGTCGTCAGCCTCGGCGCCACTGGCGCCCACGTGGCGCTGCCGTGCCAGCCTGCGAAGCATTTTCCAGTAGGGCCGCGTCTCTGGCGACAGCTCCCACGCCCGAAGAGCCAGGAGGGAAAGCCGTGCCTCGTTGGAAAGCTCTTTGGCAGCCGCTCGCGTGGTCCCACAGCCAATGGGGCTGCGGGCTTTGCGGCAGCCGTCAGCCTCAGTGCCACCGGCGCCCACTTTGCGCCGCTGCGCCAGCCTGCGAAGCATTTTCCGGTAGGGCCGCGTCTCTGGCGACAGCTCCCACGCCCGAAGAGCCAGGAGGGAAAGCCATGCCTCGTTGGAAAGCTCTTTGGCAGCCGCTCGCGTGGCCCCACAGCCCGTGGGGCTGCGGGCTTTGCGGCGGCCGTCAGCCTCGGCGCTATCGGCGCCCACGTTGCGCCGCGGCGCCAGCCTGCGAAGCATTTTCCGGTAGGGCCGCGGCTCTGGCGACAGCTCCCACGCCCGAAGAGCCAGGAGGGAAAGCCGTGCCTCATTGGAAAGCTCTTTGGCAGTCGCTCGCGTGGCCCCACAGCCCGTGGGGCTGCGGGCTTTGCGGCGGCCGTCAGCCTGGGCGACATCGGCGCCCACGTCGGGCCGCCGCGCCAGCCTGCAAAGCATTTTCCGGTAGGGCCGCGTCTCTGGCGACAGCTCCCACGCCCGAAGAGCCAGGAGGGAAAGCCATGCCTTGTTGGAAAGCTCTTTGGCAGCCACTCGCATGGCCCTAAAGCCTGTGGGGCTGCGGGCTTTCCGGCGGCCGTCAGCCTCGGCGCCACCGGCGCCCACGTGGCACCGCCGCGCCAGCCTGCGAAGCATTTTCCGGTAGGGCCGCGGCTCTGGCGACAGCTCCCACGCCCGAAGAGACAGGAGGGAAAGCCGTGCCTTGATGGAAAGCTCTTTGGCAGCCGCTCGCGTGGCCCCACAGCCAATGGGGCTGCGGGCTTTGCGGCGGCCGTCAGCCTCGGCGCCACTGCCACCCACGTGGCGCCGCCGCGCCAGTCTGCGAAGCATTTTCCGGTAGGGCCGCGGCTCTGGCGACAGCTCCCACGCCCGAAGACCCAGGAGGTAAAGCCATGCCTCGTTGGAAAGCTCTCTGGCAGCCACTCGCATGGCCCTAAAGCCTGTGGGGCTGCGGGCTTTCCGGCGGCCGTCAGCCTCGGCGCCACCGGCGCCCACGTGGCGCCGCCGCGCCAGCCTGCGAAGCATTTTCCGGTAGGGCCGCGTCTCTGGCGACAGCTCCCACGGCCGAAGAGCCAGGAGGGAAAGCCGTGCCTCGTTGGAAAGCTCTTTGGCAGCCGCTCGCGTGGCCCCACAGCCCGTGGGGCTGCGGGCTTTCCGGCGGCCGTCAGCCTGGGCGACACCGGCGCCCAGGTGGGGCCGCCGCGCCAGCCTGCAAAGCATTTTCCGGTAGGGCCACGTCTCTGGCGACAGCTCCCACGCCCGAAGAGCCAGGAGGGAAAGCCGTGCCTCGTTGGAAAGCTCTTTGGCAGCCGCTCGCGTGGCCCCACAGCCCGTGGGGCTGCGGGCTTTGCGGCGGCCGTCAGCCTCGGCGCCACCGGCGCCCACGTTGTGCCGCCGCGCCAGCCTGCGAAGCATTTTCCGGTAGGGCCGCGGCTCTGGCGACAGCTCCCACGCCCGAAGAGCCAGGAGGGAAAGCCGTGCCTCCTTGGAAAGCTCTTTGGCAGTCGCTCGCGTGGCCCCACAGCCCGTGGGGCTGCGGGCTTTCCGGCGGTCGTCAGCCTCGGCGCCACTGGCGCCCACATGGCGCTGCCGTGCCAGCCTGCGAAGCATTTTCCAGTAGGGCCGCGTCTCTGGCGACAGCTCCCACGGCCGAAGAGCCAGGAGGGAAAGCCGTGCCTCGTTGGAAAGCTCTTTGGCAGCCGCTCGCGTGGTCCCACAGCCAATGGGGCTGCGGGCTTTGCGGCAGCCGTCAGCCTCAGTGCCACCGGCGCCCACGTTGCGCCGCTGCGCCAGCCTGCGAAGCATTTTCCAGTAGGGCCGCGTCTCTGGCGACATCTCCCACGCCCGAAGAGCCAGGAGGGAAAGCCATGCCTCGTTGGAAAGCTCTTTGGCAGCCACTCGCATGGCCCTAAAGCCTGTGGGGCTGCGGGCTTTCCGGCGGCCGTCAGCCTCGGCGCCACCGGCGCCCACGTGGCGCCGCCGCGCCAGCCTGCGAAGCATTTTCCGGTAGGGCCGCGTCTCTGGCGACAGCTCCCACGGCCGAAGAGCCAGGAGGGAAAGCCGTGCCTCGTTGGAAAGCTCTTTGGCAGCCGCTCGCGTGGCCCCACAGCCCGTGGGGCTGCGGGCTTTCCGGCGGCCGTCAGCCTGGGCGACACCGGCGCCCAGGTGGGGCCGCCGCGCCAGCCTGCGAAGCATTTTCCGGTAGGGCCGCGTCTCTGGCGACAGCTCCCACGCCCGAAGAGCCAGGAGGGAAAGCCGTGCCTCGTTGGAAAGCTCTTTGGCAGCCGCTCGCGTGGCCCCACAGCCCGTGGGGCTGCGGGCTTTGCGGCGGCCGTCAGCCTCGGCGCCACCGGCGCCCACGTTGTGCCGCCGCGCCAGCCTGCGAAGCATTTTCCGGTAGGGCCGCGGCTCTGGCGACAGCTCCCACGCCCGAAGAGCCAGGAGGGAAAGCCGTGCCTCGTTGGAAAGCTCTTTGGCAGTCGCTCGCGTGGCCCCACAGCCCGTGGGGCTGCGGGCTTTCCGGCGGTCGTCAGCCTCGGCGCCACTGGCGCCCACATGGCGCTGCCGTGCCAGCCTGCGAAGCATTTTCCAGTAGGGCCGCGTCTCTGGCGACAGCTCCCACGCCCGAAGAGCCAGGAGGGAAAGCCGTGCCTCGTTGGAAAGCTCTTTGGCAGCCGCTCGCGTGGCCCCACAGCCAATGGGGCTGCGGGCTTTGCGGCAGCCGTCAGCCTCAGTGCCACCGGCGCCCACTTTGTGCCGCTGCGCCAGCCTGCGAAGCATTTTCCGGTAGGGCCGCGGCTCTGGCGACAGCTCCCACGCCCGAAGAGCCAGGAGGGAAAGCCATGCCTCGTTGGAAAGCTCTTTGGCAGCCACTCGCATGGCCCTAAAGCCTGTGGGGCTGCGGGCTTTCCGGCGGCCGTCAGCCTCGGCGCCACCGGCGCCCACGTGGCGCCACGGCGCCAGCCTGCGAAGCATTTTCCGGTAGGGCCGCGGCTCTGGCGACAGCTCCCACGCCCGAAGAGCCAGGAGGGAAAGCCGTGCCTCATTGGAAAGCTCTTTGGCAGTCGCTCGCGTGGCCCCACAGCCCGTGGGGCTGCGGGCTTTGCGGCGGCCGTCAGCCTCGGCGCCACCGGCGCCCACGTGGGGCCGCTGCGCCAGCCTGCGAAGCATTTTCCGGTAGGGCCGCGGCTCTGGTGACAGCTCCCACGCCCGAAGAGCCAGGAGGGAAAGCCGTGCCTCGTTGGAAAGCTCTTTGGCAGCCGCTCGCGTGGCCCCACAGCCCGTGGGGCTGCGGGCTTTGCGGCGGCCGTCAGTCTCGGCGCCACCGGCGCCCACGTTGCGCCGCGGCGCCAGCCAGCGAAGCATTTTCCGGTAGGGCCGCGGCTCTGGCGACAGCTCCCACGCCCGAAGAGCCAGGAGGGAAAGCCGTGCCTCATTGGAAAGCTCTTTGGCAGCCGCTCGCGTGGCCCCACAGCCCGTGGGGCTGCGGGCTTTGCGGCGGCCGTCAGCCTGGGCGACATCGGCGCCCACGTCGGGCCGCCGCGCCAGCCTGCAAAGCATTTTCCGGTAGGGCCGCGTCTCTGGCGACAGCTCCCACGCCCGAAGACCCAGGAGGTAAAGCCATGCCTCGTTGGAAAGCTCTTTGGCAGCCACTCGCATGGCCCTAAAGCCTGTGGGGCTGCGGGCTTTCCGGCGGCCGTCAGCCTCGGCGCCACCGGCGCCCACGTGGCGCCGCGGCGCCAGCCTGCGAAGCATTTTCCGGTAGGGCCGCGGCTCTGGCGACAGCTCCCACGCCCGAAGAGCCAGGAGGGAAAGCCGTGCCTCATTGGAAAGCTCTTTGGCAGTCGCTCGCGTGGCCCCACAGCCCGTGGGGCTGCGGGCTTTGCGGCGGCCGTCAGCCTGGGTGACATCGGCGCCCACGTCGGGCCGCCGCGCCAGCCTGCAAAGCATTTTCTGGTAGGGCCGCGTCTCTGGCGACAGCTCCCACGCCCGAAAACCCAGGAGGTAAAGCCATGCCTCGTTGGAAATCTCTTTGGCAGCCACTCGCATGGCCCTAAAGCCTGTGGGGCTGCGGGCTTTCCGGCGGCCATCAGCCTCGGCGCCACCGGCGCCCACGTGGTGCCGCCGCGCCAGCCTGCGAAGCATTTTCCGGTAGGGCCGCGTCTCTGGCGACAGCTCCCACGCCCGAAGAGCCAGGAGGGAAAGCCGTGCCTCGTTGGAAAGCTCTTTGGCAGTCGCTCGCGTGGCCCCACAGCCCGTGGGGCTGCGGGATTTGCGCCGGTCGTCAGCCTCGGCGCCACCGGCGCCCACGTGGCGCCGCCGTGCCAGCCTGCGAAGCATTTTCCGGTAGGGCCGCGGCTCTGGCGACAGCTCCCACGCCCGAAGAGCCAGGAGGGAAAGCCGTGCCTCGTTGGAAAGCTCTTTGGCAGCCGCTCGCGTGGCCCCACAGCCCGTGGGGCTGCGGGCTTTCCGGCTGCCGTCAGCCTGGGCGACATCAGCGCCCACGTCGGGCCGCCGCGCCAGCCTGCAAAGCATTTTCCGGTAGGGCCGCGGCTCTGGCGACAGCTCCCACGCCCGAAGAGCCAGGAGGGAAAGCCGTGCCTCGTTGGAAAGCTCTTTGGCAGTCACTCTCGTGTCCCCACAGCCCGTGGGGCTGCGGGCTTTGCGGCGGCCGTCAGCCTGGGCGACATCGGCGCCCACGTCGGGCCGCCGCGCCAGCCTGCAAAGCATTTTCCGGTAGGGCCGCGGCTCTGGCGACAGCTCCCACGGCCGAAGAGCCAGGAGGTAAAGCCATGCCTCGTTGGAAAGCTCTTTGGCAGCCACTCGCATGGCCCTAAAGCCCGTGGGGCTCCGGGCTTTGCGGCGGCCGTCAGCCTCGGCGCCACCGGCGCCC
This sequence comes from Larus michahellis, assembly GCF_964199755.1. Taxonomy (NCBI): domain Eukaryota; kingdom Metazoa; phylum Chordata; class Aves; order Charadriiformes; family Laridae; genus Larus; species Larus michahellis. The sequence goes on from NW_027436004.1 coordinate 945,094, forward strand.
ACGTGGCGCCGCGGCGCCAGCCTGCGAAGCATTTTCCGGTAGGGCCGCGGCTCTGGCGACAGCTCCCACGGCCGAAGAGCCAGGAGGGAAAGCCGTGCCTCGTTGGAAAGCTCTTTGGCAGCCACTCGCATGGCCCTAAAGCCTGTGGGGCTGCGGGCTTTGCGGCGGCCGTCAGCCTCGGCGCCACCGGCGCCCACGTGGCGCCGCCGCGCCAGCCTGCAAAGCATTTTCCGGTAGGGCCGCGTCTCTGGCGACAGCTCCCACGCCCGAAGAGCCAGGAGGGAAAGCCGTGCCTCGTTGGAAAGCTCTTTGGCAGCCGCTCGCGTGGCCCCACAGCCCGTGGGGCTGCGGGCTTTCCGGCGGCCGTCAGCCTAGGCGACACCGGCGCCCACGTGGGGCCGCCGCGCCAGCCTGCGAAGCATTTTCCGGTAGGGCCGCGGCTCTGGCGACAGCTCCCACGGCCGAAGAGCCAGGAGGGAAAGCCGTGCCTCGTTGGAAAGCTCTTTGAAGCCACTCACGTGGCCCCACAGGCCGTGGGGCTGCGGGCTTTCCGGCGGCCGTCAGCCTGGGCGACACCGGCACCCACGTCGGGACACCGCGCCAGCCTGCGAAGCATTTTCCGGTAGGGCCGCGTCTCTGGCGACAGCTCCCACGCCCGAAGAGCCAGGAGGGAAAGCCATGCCTCGTTGGAAAGCTCTTTGGCAGCCGCTCCCGTGGCACCACAGCCCGTGGGGCTGCGGGCTTTGCGGCGGCCGTCAGCCTCGGCGCCACCGGCGCCCACGTGGGGCCGCTGCGCCAGCCAGAGAAGCATTTTCCGGTAGGGCCGCGGCTCTGGTGACAGCTCCCACGCCCGAAGAGCCAGGAGGGAAAGCCATGCCTCGTTGGAAAGGTCTTTGGCAGCCGCTCGCGTGGCCCCACAGCCCATGGGGCTGCGGGCTTTGCGGCGGCCGTCAGCCTCGGCGCTATCGGCGCCCACGTTGCGCCGCGGCGCCAGCCGGAGAAGCATTTTCCGGTAGGGCCGCGGCTCTGGTGACAGCTCCCACGCCCGAAGAGCCAGGAGGGAAAGCCGTGCCTCGTTGGAAAGCTCTTTCGCAGTCACTCGCGTGTCCCCACAGCCCGTGGGGCTGCGGGCTTTGCGGCGGCCGTCAGCCTGGGCGACATCGGCGCCCACGTCGGGCCGCCACGCCAGCCTGCAAAGCATTTTCCGGTAGGGCCGCGGCTCTGGCCACAGCTCCCACGCCCGAAGAGCCAGGAGGTAAAGCCATGCCTCGTTGGAAAGCTCTTTGGCAGCCACTCGCATGGCCCTAAAGCCCGTGGGGCTGCGGGCTTTCCGGCGGCCGTCAGCCTCGTTGCCACCGGCGCCCACGTGGCGCCGCCGCGCCAGCCTGCGAAGCATTTTCCGGTAGGGCCGCGGCTCTGGCCACAGCTCCCACGCCCGAAGAGCCAGGAGGGAAAGCCGTGCCTCGTTGGAAAGCTCTTTGGCAGTCGCTCGCGTGGCCCCACAGCCCGTGGGGCTGCGGGCTTTCCAGCGGTCGTCAGCCTCGGCGCCACCGGCGCCCACGTGGCGCCGCCGCGCCAGCCTGCGAAGCATTTTCCGGTAGGGCCGCGGCTCTGGCGACAGCTCCCACGGCCGAAGAGCCAGGAGGGAAAGCCGTGCCTTGATGGAAAGCTCTTTGGCAGCCGCTCGCCTGGCCCCACAGCCAATGGGGCTGCGGGCTTTGCGGCGGCTGTCAGCCTCGGCGCCACTGGCACCCACGTTGGGCCGCTGCGCCAGCCTGCGAAGCATTTTCCGGTAGGGCCGCGGCTCTGGCGACAGCTCCCACGCCCGAAGAGCCAGGAGGGAAAGCCGTGCCTCGTTGGAAAGCTCTTTGGCAGCCGCTCGCGTGGCCCCACAGCCCGTGGGGCTGCGGGCTTTGCGGCGGCCATCAGCCTCGGCGCCACCGGCGCCCACGTTGCGCCGCGGCGCCAGACTGCGAAGCATTTTCCGGTAGGGCCGCGTCTCTGGCGACAGATCCCACGCCCGAAGAGCCAGGAGGGAAAGCCGTGCCTCATTGGAAAGCTCTTTGGCAGTCGCTCGCGTGGCCCCACAGCCCGTGGGGCTGCGGGCTTTCCGGCGGCCGTCAGCCTGGGCGACATCGGCGCCCACGTCGGGCCGCCGCGCCAGCCTGCAAAGCATTTTCCGGTAGGGCCGCGTCTCTGGCGACAGCTCCCACACCCGAAGAGCCAGGAGGTAAAGCCATGCCTCGTTGGAAAGCTCTTTGGCAGCCACTCGCATGGCCCTAAAGCCTGTGGGGCTGCGGGCTTTCCGGCGGCCGTCAGCCTAGGCGACACCGGCGCCCACGTGGGGCCGCCGCGCCAGCCTGCGAAGCATTTTCCGGTAGGGCCGCGGCTCTGGCGACAGCTCCCACGGCCGAAGAGCCAGGAGGGAAAGCCGTGCCTCGTTGGAAAGCTCTTTGAAGCCACTCACGTGGCCCCACAGGCCGTGGGGCTGCGGGCTTTCCGGCGGCCGTCAGCCTGGGCGACACCGGCACCCACGTCGGGACACCGCGCCAGCCTGCGAAGCATTTTCCGGTAGGGCCGCGTCTCTGGCGACAGCTCCCACGCCCGAAGAGCCAGGAGGGAAAGCCATGCCTCGTTGGAAAGCTCTTTGGCAGCCGCTCCCGTGGCACCACAGCCCGTGGGGCTGCGGGCTTTGCGGCGGCCGTCAGCCTCGGCGCCATCGGCGCCCACGTGGGGCCGCTGCGCCAGCCAGAGAAGCATTTTCCGGTAGGGCCGCGGCTCTGGTGACAGCTCCCACGCCCGAAGAGCCAGGAGGGAAAGCCATGCCTCGTTGGAAAGGTCTTTGGCAGCCGCTCGCGTGGCCCCACAGCCCATGGGGCTGCGGGCTTTGCGGCGGCCGTCAGCCTCGGCGCTATCGGCGCCCACGTTGCGCCGCGGCGCCAGCCGGAGAAGCATTTTCCGGTAGGGCCGCGGCTCTGGTGACAGCTCCCACGCCCGAAGAGCCAGGAGGGAAAGCCGTGCCTCGTTGGAAAGCTCTTTCGCAGTCACTCGCGTGTCCCCACAGCCCGTGGGGCTGCGGGCTTTGCGGCGGCCGTCAGCCTGGGCGACATCGGCGCCCACGTCGGGCCGCCACGCCAGCCTGCAAAGCATTTTCCGGTAGGGCCGCGGCTCTGGTGACAGCTCCCACGCCCGAAGAGCCAGGAGGTAAAGCCATGCCTCGTTGGAAAGCTCTTTGGCAGCCACTCGCATGGCCCTAAAGCCCGTGGGGCTGCGGGCTTTCCGGCGGCCGTCAGCCTCGTTGCCACCGGCGCCCACGTGGCGCCGCCGCGCCAGCCTGCGAAGCATTTTCCGGTAGGGCCGCGGCTCTGGCCACAGCTCCCACGCCCGAAGAGCCAGGAGGGAAAGCCGTGCCTCGTTGGAAAGCTCTTTGGCAGTCGCTCGCGTGGCCCCACAGCCCGTGGGGCTGCGGGCTTTCCAGCGGTCGTCAGCCTCGGCGCCACCGGCGCCCACGTGGCGCCGCCGCGCCAGCCTGCGAAGCATTTTCCGGTAGGGCCGCGGCTCTGGCGACAGCTCCCACGGCCGAAGAGCCAGGAGGGAAAGCCGTGCCTTGATGGAAAGCTCTTTGGCAGCCGCTCGCCTGGCCCCACAGCCAATGGGGCTGCGGGCTTTGCGGCGGCTGTCAGCCTCGGCGCCACTGGCACCCACGTTGGGCCGCTGCGCCAGCCTGCGAAGCATTTTCTGGTAGGGCCGCGGCTCTGGCGACAGCTCCCACGCCCGAAGAGCCAGGAGGGAAAGCCGTGCCTCGTTGGAAAGCTCTTTGGCAGCCGCTCGCGTGGCCCCACAGCCCGTGGGGCTGCGGGCTTTGCGGCGGCCATCAGCCTCGGCGCCACCGGCGCCCACGTTGCGCCGCGGCGCCAGACTGCGAAGCATTTTCCGGTAGGGCCGCGTCTCTGGCGACAGATCCCACGCCCGAAGAGCCAGGAGGGAAAGCCGTGCCTCATTGGAAAGCTCTTTGGCAGTCGCTCGCGTGGCCCCACAGCCCGTGGGGCTGCGGGCTTTCCGGCGGCCGTCAGCCTGGGCGACATCGGCGCCCACGTCGGGCCGCCGCGCCAGCCTGCAAAGCATTTTCCGGTAGGGCCGCGTCTCTGGCGACAGCTCCCACACCCGAAGAGCCAGGAGGTAAAGCCATGCCTCGTTGGAAAGCTCTTTGGCAGCCACTCGCATGGCCCTAAAGCCTGTGGGGCTGCGGGCTTTCCGGCGGCCGTCAGCCTCGGCGCCACCGGCGCCCACGTGGCGCCGCCGCGCCAGCCTGCGAAGCATTTTCCGGTAGGGCCGCGTCTCTGGCGACAGCTCCCACGCCCGAAGAGCCAGGAGGGAAAGCCGTGCCTCGTTGGAAAGCTCTTTGGCAGCCACTCACGTGGCCCCACAGGCCGTGGGGCTGCGGGCTTTCCGGCGGCCGTCAGCCTGGGCGACACCGGCACCCACGTCGGGACACCGCGCCAGCCTGCGAAGCATTTTCCGGTAGGGCCGCGGCTCTGGCGACAGCTCCCACGCCCGAAGAGCCAGGAGGGAAAGCCGTGCCTCGTTGGAAAGCTCTTTGGCAGCCGCTCGCGTGGCCCCACAGCCCGTGGGGCTGCGGGCTTTGCGGCGGCCGTCAGCCTCGGCGCCACCGGCGCCTACGTGGGGCCGCTGCGCCAGCCAGAGAAGCATTTTCCGGTAGGGCCGCGTCTCTGGTGACAGCTCCCACGCCCGAAGAGCCAGGAGGGAAAGCCGTGCCTCGTTGGAAAGCTCTTTGGCAGCCGCTCGCGTGGCCCCACAGCCCATGGGGCTGCGAGCTTTGCGGCGGCCGTCAGCCTCGGCGTCACCGGCGCCCAAGTCGGGCCGCCACGCCAGCCTGCGAAGCATTTTCCGGTAGGGCCGCGGCTCTGGCCACAGCTCCCACGCCCGAAGAGCCAGGAGGGAAAGCCGTGCCTCGTTGGAAAGCTCTTTGGCAGCCACTCGCATGGCCCTAAAGCCTGTGGGGCTGTGGGCTTTGCGGCGGCCGTCAGCCTCGGCGCCACCGACGCCCACGTGGTGCCGCCACGCTAGCCTGCGAAGCATTTTCCGGTAGGGCCGCGTCTCTGGTGACAGCTCCCACACCCGAAGAGCCAGGAGGGAAAGCCGTGCCTCGTTGGAAAGCTCTTTGGCAGTCACTCGCGTGGCCCCACAGCCCATGGGGCTGCGGGTCTTGCGGCAGCCGTCAGCCTCAGTGCCACCGGCGCCCACGTGGCGCCGCCGCGCTAGCCTGCGAAGCATTTTCCGGTAGGGCCGCGTCTCTGGCGACAGCTCCCACACCCGAAGAGCCAGGAGGGAAAGCCGTGCCTCGTTGGAAAGCTCTTTGGCAGTCACTCGCGTGGCCCCACAGCCCATGGGGCTGCGGGTCTTGCGGCAGCCGTCAGCCTCAGTGCCACCGGCGCCCACGTGGTGCCGCCGCGCCAGCCTGCGAAGCATTTTCCGGTAGGGCCGCGTCTCTGGCGACAGCTCCCACACCCGAAGAGCCAGGAGGGAAAGCCGTGCCTCGTTGGAAAGCTCTTTGGCAGCCGCTCGCGTGGCCCCACAGCCCATGGGGCTGCGGGCTTTGCGGCGGCCGTCAGCCTCAGTGCCACCGGCGCCCACGTTGCGCCGCCGCGCCAGCCTGCGAAGCATTTTCCGGTAGGGCCGCAGCTCTGGCCACAGCTCCCACACCCGAAGAGCCAGGAGGGAAAGCCGTGCCTCCTTGGAAAGCTCTTTGGCAGTCGCTCGCGTGGCCCCACAGCCCGTGGGGCTGCGGGATTTCCGGCGGCCGTCAGCCTCAGTGCCACCAGCGCCCACGTGGGGCCGCCGCGCTAGCCTGCAAAGCATTTTCCGGTAGGGCCGCGGCTCTGGCGACAGCTCCCACAGCCGAAGAGCCAGGAGGGAAAGCCATGCCTCGTTGGAAAGCTCTTTGGCAGCCACTCGCGTGGCCCCACAGCCCGTGGGGCTGCGGGCTTTCCGGCGGCCGTCAGCCTCGGCGCCACCGGCACCCACGTGGCACCGCCATGCCAGCCTGGGAAGCATTTTCCGGTAGGGCCGCGTCTCTGGCGACAGCTCCCAAGCCCAAAGAGCCAGGAGGGAAAGCCGTGCCTCGTTGGAAAGCTCTTTGGCAGCCACTCGCGTGGCCCCACAGCCCGTGGGGCTGCGGGCTTTGCGGCGGCCGTCAGCCTCGGCGCCACCGGCGCCCACGTGGCGCCGCTGCGCCAGCCTGCGAAGCATTTTCCGGTAGGGCCGCGTCTCTAGCGACAGCTCCCACGCCCGAAGAGCCAGGAGGGAAAGCCGTGCCTCGTTGGAAAGCTCTTTGGCAGCCGCTCGTGTGGCCCCACAGCCCGTGGGGCTGCGGGCTTTGCGGCAGCCGTCAGCCTCGGCGCCACTGGCACCCACGTGGGGCCGCTGCGCCAGCCAGAGAAGCATTTTCCGGTAGGGCCGCGGCTCTGGCGACAGCTCCCACGGTCAAAGAGCCAGGAGGGAAAGCCGTGCCTCGTTGGAAAGCTCTTTGGCAGCCGATCGCGTGGCCCCACAGCCCGTGGGGCTGCGGGCTTTGCGGCAGCCGTCAGCCTCGGCGACACCGGCGCCCACTTGGGGCCGCCGCGCCAGCCTGCGAAGCATTTTCCGGTAGGGCCGCGGCTCTGACAACAGCTCTCACGCCCGAAGAGCCAGGAGGGAAAGCCGTGCCTCGTTGGAAAGCTCTTTGGCAGCCACTCGCATGGCCCCACAGCCCGTGGGGCTGCGGGCTTTGCGGCGGCCGTCAGCCTCGGCGCCACCGGCGCCCACGTCGGGCCGCCGCGCCAGCCTGCGAAGCATTTTCTGGTAGGGCCGCGGCTCTGGCGACAACTCCCACACCCGAAGAGCCAGGAGGGAAAGCCGTGCCTCGTTGGAAAGCTCTTTGGCAGCCACTCACGTGGCCCCATAGCCTGTGGGGCTGCGGGCTTTCCGGCGGCTGTCAGCCTCGGCGGCACCGGCGCCCATGTGGCACGACCGCGCCAGCCTGCGAAGCATTTTCCGGTAGGGCCGCGGCTCTGGCGACAGCTCCCACGCCCGAAGAGCCAGGAGGGAAAGCCGTGCCTCGTTGGAAAGCTCTTTGGCAGCCGCTCGCGTGGCCCCACAGCCCGTGGGGCTGCGGGCTTTGCGGCGGCCGTCAGCCTCGGCGCCACCAGCGCCCACGTCGGGCCGCCGCGCCAGCCTGCGAAGCATTTTCCGGTAGGGCCGCGTCTCTGGCGACAGCTCCCACGCCCGAAGAGCCAGGAGGGAAAGCCGTGCCTCGTTGGAAAGCTCTTTGGCAGCCACTCACGTGGCCCCATAGCCTGTGGGGCTGCGGGCTTTCCGGCGGCTGTCAGCCTCGGCGCCACCGGCGCCCATGTGGCACGACCGCGCCAGCCTGCGAAGCATTTTCCGGTAGGGCCGCGTCTCTGGTGACAGCTCCCACGCCCGAAGAGCCAGGAGGGAAAGCCGTGCCTCGTTGGAAAGCTCTTTGGCAGCCGCTCGCGTGGCCCCACAGCCCGTGGGGCTGCGGGCTTTGCGGCGGCCGTCAGCCTCGGCGCCACCGGCGCCCACGTCGGGCCGCCGCGCCAGCCTGCAAAGCATTTTCCGGTAGGGCCGCGTCTCTGGCGACAGCTCCCACGCCCGAAGAGCCAGGAGGGAAAGCCGTGCCTCGTTGGAAAGCTCTTTGGCAGCCACTCACGTGGCCCTAAAGCCTGTGGGGCTGCGGGCTTTGCGGCGGCCGTCAGCCTGGGCGACACCGGCGCCCAGGTGGGGCCGCCGCGCTAGCCTGCGAAGCATTTTCCGGTAGGGCCGCGGCTCTGGCGACAGCTCCCACGCCCGAAGAGCCAGGAGGGAAAGCCGTGCCTCGTTGGAAAGCTCTTTGGCAGCCGCTCCCGTGGCCACACAGCCCGTGGGGCTGCGGGCTTTGCGGCGGCCGTCAGCCTCGGCGCCACCGGCGCCCACGTGGCGCCGCCGCGCCAGCCTGCGAAGCATTTTCCGGTAGGGCCGCGGCTCTGGCGACAGCTCCCACGGCCAAAGAGCCAGGAGGGAAAGCCGTGCTTCGTTGGAAAGCTCTTTGGCAGCCGCTCGCGGGGCCCCACAGCCCGTGGGGCTGCAGGCTTTGCTGCGGCTGTCAGCCTCGGCCCCACCGGCGCCCACGTGGCGCCGCCGCGCCAGCCTGCGAAGCATTTTCCGGTAGGGCCGCGTCTCTGGCCACAGCTCCCACGCCCGAAGAGCCAGGAGGGAAAGCCGTGCCTCGTTGGAAAGCTCTTTAGCAGCCACTCGCGTGGCCCCACAGCCCGTGGGGCTGCAGGCTTTGCTGCGGCTGTCAGCCTCGGCCCCACCGGCGCCCACGTGGCGCGACCGCGCCAGCCTGCAAAGCATTTTCCGGTAGGGCCGCGGCTCTGGCCACAGCTCCCACGCCCGAAGAGCCAGGAGGGAAAGCCGTGCCTCGTTGGAAAGCTCTTTGGCAGCCGCTCGCGTGGCCCCACAGCCCGTGGGGCTGCGGGCTTTGCGGCGGCCGTCAGCCTCGGCGCCACCGGCGCCCACGTCGGGCCGCCACGCCAGCCTGCGAAGCATTTTCCAGTAGGGCCGCGTCTCTGGCCACAGCTCCCACGCCCGAAGAGCCAGGAGGGAAAGCCGTGCCTCGTTGGAAAGCTCTTTGGCAGCCGCTCGCGTGGCCCCACAACCCGTGGGGCTGCGGGCTTTGCGGCGGCCGTCAGCCTCAGTGCCACCGGCGCCCACGTTGCGCCGCCGCGCCAGCCAGAGAAGCATTTTCCGGTAGGGCCGCGTCTCTGGCGACAGCTCCCACGCCCGAAGAGCCAGGAGGGAAAGCCGTGCCTCGTTGGAAAGCTCTTTGGCAGCCGCTCGCGTGGCCCCACAGCCCGTGGGGCTGCGGGCCTTGCGGCGGCCGTCAGCCTGGGTGCCACCGGCGCCCACGTCGGACCGCCGCGCCAGCCTGCGAAGCATTTTCCGGTAGGGCCGCGTCTCTGGCGACAGCTCCCACGCCCGAAGAGCCAGGAGGGAAAGCCGTGCCTCGTTGGAAAGCTCTTTGGCAGCCGCTCGCGTGGCCCCACAGCCCGTGGGGCTGCGGGCTTTGCGGCGGCCGTCAGTCTCAGTGCCACCGGTGCCCACATTGCGCCGCTGCGCCAGCCTGCGAAGCATTTTCCGGTAGGGCCGCGGCTCTGGCGACAGCTCCCACGCCCGAAGAGCCAGGAGGGAAAGCCGTGCCTCGTTGGAAAGCTCTTTGGCAGCCGCTCGTGTGGCCCCACAGCCCGTGGGGCTGCGGGCTTTGCGGCGGCCGTCAGCCTCAGCGCCACCGGCGGCCACGTGGCGCCGCCGCGCCAGCCTGCAAAGCATTTTCCGGTAGGGCCGCGTCTCTGGCGACAGCTCCCACGCCCGAAGAGCCAGGAGGGAAAGCTGTGCCTCGTTGGAAAGCTCTTTGGCAGCAACTCACATGGCCCTAAAGCCTGTGGGGCTGCGGGCTTTGTGGCGGCCATTAGCCTCGGCTCCACCGGCGCCCACGTGGCGCCGCCGCGCCAGCCTGCGAAGCATTTTCCGGTAGGGCCGCGGCTCTGGCGACAGCTCCCACGGCCGAAGAGCCAGGAGGGAAAGCCGTGCCTCGTTGGAAAGCTCTTTGGCAGTCGCTCACGTGGCCCCACAGCCCGTGGGGCTGCGGGCTTTGCGGCGGCCGTCAGCCTCGGCTCCACCGGCGCCCACGTGGCGCCGCCGCGCCAGCCTGTGAAGCATTTTCCGGTAGGGCCGCGGCTCTGGCGACAGCTCCCACGGCCGAAGAGCCAGGAGGGAAAGCCGTGCCTCGTTGGAAAGCTCTTTGGCAGCCGCTCGCGGGGCCCCACAGCCCGTGGGGCTGCGGGCTTTGCGGCGGCCGTCAGCCTCGGCGACACCGGCGCCCAGGTGGGGCTGCTGCGCCAGCCTGCAAAGCATTTTCCGGTAGGGCCGCGGCTCTGGCGACAGCTCCCACGCCCGAAGAGCCAGGAGGGAAAGCCGTGCCTCGTTGGAAAGCTCTTTGGCAGCCGCTCGCGTGGCCCCACAGCCCGTTGGGCTGCGGGCTTTGCGGCGGCCGTCAGCCTCGGCGCCACTGGCGCCCACGTGGCTCTGCCGCGCCAGCCTGCGAAGCATTTTCCGGTAGGGCCGCGGCTGTGGCGACAGCTCCCACGCCCGAAGAGCCAGGAGGGAAAGCCGTGCCTCGTTGGAAAGCTCTTTGGCAGCCGCTCGCGTGGCCCCACAGCCCGTGGGGCTGCGGGCTTTCCGGCAGCCGTCAGCCTCGGAGCCACCGGCGCCAACGTGGCACCGCTGCACCAGCCTGCGAAGCATTTTCCGGTAGGGCCGCGGCTCTGGCGACAGCTCCCACGCCCGAAGAGCCAGGAGGGAAAGCCGTGCCTCGTTGCAAAGCTCTTTGGCAGCCGCTCGCGTGGCCCCACAGCCCGTGGGGCTGCGGGCTTTGCGGCGGCCGTCAGCCTCAGCGCCACCGGCGCCCACGTGGGGCCGCTGCGGCAGCCAGAGAAGCATTTTCCGGTAGGGCCGCGGCTCTGGCCACAGCTCCCACGCCCGAAGAGCCAGGAGGGAAAGCCGTGCCTCGTTGGAAATCTCTTTGGCAGCCGCTCGCGTGGCCCCACAGCCCGTGGGGCTGCGGGCTTTCCGGCAGCCGTCAGCCTCGGAGCCACCGGCGCCAACGTGGCACCGCTGCACCAGCCTGCGAAGCATTTTCCGGTAGGGCCGCGGCTCTGGCGACAGCTCCCACGCCCAAAGAGCCAGGAGGGAAAGCCGTGCCTCGTTGGAAAGCTCTTTGGCAGCCCCTCGCGTGGCCCCACAGCCCGTGGGGCTGCGGGCTTTCCGGCAGCCGTCAGCCTCGGCGCCACCGGTGCCCACGTGGCACCGCTGCACCAGCCTGCGAAGCATTTTCCGGTAGGGCCGCGTCTCTAGCGACAGCTCCCACGCCCGAAGAGCCAGGAGGGAAAGCCGTGCCTCGTTGGAAAGCTCTTTGGCAGCCGCTCGCGTGGCAACACAGTCCCTGGGGCTGCGGGCTCTGCGGCGGCCGTCAGCCTGGGCCTCACCGGCGCCCACGTTGCGCCGCCGCGCCAGCCTGCGAAGAATTTTCCGGTAGGGGCGCGGCTATGGCGACAGCTCCCACGCCCGAAGAGCCAGGAGGGAAAGCCGTGCCTCGTTGGAAAGCTCTTTGGCAGCCGCTCGCGTGGCCCCACAGCCCATGGGGCTGCGGGATTTCCGGCGGCCGTCAGCCTCAGCGCCACCGGCACCCACGTGGCACCGCTGCACCAGCCTGCGAAGCATTTTCCAGTAGGGCTGCGGCTCTGGCGACAGCTCCCACGCCCGAAGAGCCAGGAGGGAAAGCCGTGCCTCATTGGAAAGCTCTTTGGCAGTCGCTCGCGTGGCCCCACAGCCCGTGGGGCTGCGGGCTTTGCGGCGGCCGTCAGCCTCAGCGCCACCGGCGCCCACGTGGGGCCGCTGCGGCAGCCAGAGAAGCATTTTCCGGTAGGGCCGCGGCTCTGGCGACAGCTCCCACGCCAGAAGAGCCAGGAGGGAAAGCCGTGCCTCATTGGAAAGCTCTTTGGCAGTCGCTCGCGTGGCCCCAAAGCCCGTGGGGCTGCGGGCTTTGCGGCGGCCGTCAGCCTCGGCGCCACCGGCGCCCACGTGGCGCGAACGCGCCATCCTGCGAAGCATTTTCCAGTAGGGCCGCGTCTCTAGCGACAGCTCCCACGCCCGAAGAGCCAGGAGGGAAAGCCGTGCCTCGTTGGAAAGCTCTTTGGCAGCCGCTCGCGTGGCCCCACAGCCCGTTGGGCTGCGGGCTTTGCGGCGGCCGTCAGCCTCGGCGACACCGGCGCCCAGGTGGGGCTGCTGCGCCAGCCTGCAAAGCATTTTCCGGTAGGGCCGCGGCTCTGGCGACAGCTCCCACGGCCGAAGAGCCAGGAGGGAAAGCCGTGCCTCGTTGGAAAGCTCTTTGGCAGCCGCTCGCGTGGCCCCACAGCCCGTTGGGCTGCGGGCTTTGCGGCGGCCGTCAGCCTCGGCGCCACTGGCGCCCACGTGGCTCTGCCGCGCCAGCCTGCGAAGCATTTTCCGGTAGGGCCGCGGCTGTGGCGACAGCTCCCACGCCCGAAGAGCCAGGAGGGAAAGCCGTGCCTCGTTGGAAAGCTCTTTGGCAGCCACTCGCGTGGCCCCACAGCCCATGGGGCTGCGGGCTTTGCGGCAGCCGTCAGCCTGGGCGACACCGGCGCCCAGGTGGGGCCGCCGCGCCAGCCTGCGAAGCATTTTCCGGTAGGGCCGCGTCTCTGGCGACAGCTCCCACGCCCGAAGAGCCAGGAGGGAAAGCCGTGCCTCGTTGGAAAGCTCTTTGGCAGCCGCTCGCGTGGCCCCACAGCCCATGGGGCTGCGGGCTTTGCGGCGGCCATCAGCCTCAGTGCCACCGGTGCCCACATTGCGCCGCTGCGCCAGTCTGCGAAGCATTTTCCGGTAGGGCCGCGGCTCTGGCGACAGCTCCCACGCCCGAAGAGCCAGGAGGGAAAGCCGTGCCTCATTGGAAAGCTCTTTGGCAGCCGCTCGTGTGGCCCCACAGCCCGTGGGGCTGCGGGCTTTCCGGCGGCCGTCAGCCTCAACGCAACCGGAGCCCACGTGGCGCCGCCGCGCCAGCCTGCGAAGCATTTTCCGGTAGGGCCGCGGCTCTGGCCACAGCTCCCACGCCCGAAGAGCCAGGAGGGAAAGCCGTGCCTCGTTGGAAAGCTCTTTGGCAGCCGCTCGCGTGGCCCCACAGCCCGTGGGGCTGCGGGCTTTGCGGCGGCCGTCAGCCTCAGCGCCACCGGCGCCCACGTGGGGCCGCTGCGGCAGCCAGAGAAGCATTTTCCAGTAGGGCCGCGGCTCTGGCGACAGCTCCCACGGCCGAAGAGCCAGGAGGGAAAGCCGTGCCTCGTTGGAAAGCTCTTTGGCAGCCGCTCGCGTGGCCCCACAGCCCGTGGGGCTGCGGGCTTTCCGGCAGCCGTCAGCCTCGGAGCCACCGGCGCCAACGTGGCACCGCTGCGCCAGCCTGCGAAGCATTTTCCGGTAGGGCCGCGGCTCTGGCGACAGCTCCCACGCCCAAAGAGCCAGGAGGGAAAGCCGTGCCTCGTTGCAAAGCTCTTTGGCAGCCCCTCGCGTGGCCCCACAGCCCGTGGGGCTGCGGGCTTTCCGGCAGCCGTCAGCCTCGGCGCCACCGGTGCCCACGTGGCACCGCTGCACCAGCCTGCGAAGCATTTTCCGGTAGGGCCGCGTCTCTAGCGACAGCTCCCACGGCCGAAGAGCCAGGAGGGAAAGCCGTGCCTCGTTGGAAAGCTCTTTGGCAGCCGCTCGCGTGGCAACACAGCCCCTGGGGCTGCGGGCTCTGCGGCGGCCGTCAGCCTGGGCCTCACCGGCGCCCACGTTGCGCCGCCGCGCCAGCCTGCGAAGCATTTTCCGGTAGGGCCGCGGCTCTGGCGACAGCTCCCACGCCCGAAGAGCCAGGAGGGAAAGCCGTGCCTCGTTGGAAAGCTCTTTGGCAGCCGCTCGCGTGGCCCCACAGCCCATGGGGCTGCGGGCTTTCCGGCGGCCGTCAGCCTCAGCGCCACCGGCACCCACGTGGCACCGCTGCACCAGCCTGCGAAGCATTTTCCAGTAGGGCTGCGGCTCTGGCGACAGCTCCCACGCCCGAAGAGCCAGGAGGGAAAGCCGTGCCTCATTGGAAAGCTCTTTGGCAGTCGCTCGCGTGGCCCCACAGCCCGTGGGGCTGCGGGCTTTGCGGCGGCCGTCAGCCTCAGCGCCACCGGCGCCCACGTGGGGCCGCTGCGGCAGCCAGAGAAGCATTTTCCGGTAGGGCCGCGGCTCTGGCGACAGCTCCCACGCCAGAAGAGCCAGGAGGGAAAGCCGTGCCTCATTGGAAAGCTCTTTGGCAGTCGCTCGCGTGGCCCCAAAGCCCGTGGGGCAGCGGGCTTTCCGGCGGCCGTCAGCCTCGGCGCCACCGGCGCCCACGTGGCGCGAACGCGCCACCCTGCAAAGCATTTTCCGGTAGGGCCGCGTCTCTAGCGACAGCTCCCACGCCCGAAGAGCCAGGAGGGAAAGCCGTGCCTCGTTGGAAAGCTCTTTGGCAGCCGCTCGCGTGGCCCCACAGCCCGTGGGGCTGCGGGCTTTGCGGCGGCCGTCAGCCTCAGCACCACCGGCGCCCACGTGGGGCCGCTGCAGCAGCCAGAGAAGCATTTTCCGGTAGGGCCGCGGCTCTGGCGACAGCTCCCACGCCCGAAGAGCCAGGAGGGAAAGCCGTGCCTCGTTGGAAAGCTCTTTGTCAGCCGCTCGCGTGGCCCCACAGCCCGTTGGGCTGCGGGCTTTGCGGCGGCCGTCAGCCTCGGCGCCACTGGCGCCCACGTGGGGCCGCCGCGCCAGCCTGCAAAGAATTTTCCGGTAGGGCCGCGGCTCTGGCGACAGCTCCCACGCCCGAAGAGCCAGGAGGGAAAGCCGTGCCTCGTTGGAAAGCTCTTTGGCAGCCACTCACATGGCCCTAAAGCCTGTGGGGCTGCGGGCTTTGCGGCGGCCATTAGCCTCGGCGCCACCGGCGCCCACGTGGCGCCGCCGCGCCAGCCTGCGAAGCATTTTCCGGTAGGGCCGCGGCTCTGGCGACAGCTCCCACGCCCAAAGAGCCAGGAGGGAAAGCCGTGCCTCGTTGGAAAGCTCTTTGGCAGCCACTCGCGTGGCCCAACAGCCCGTGGGGCTGTGGGCTTTGCGGCGGCCGTCAGCCTCGGCGCCACCGGCGCCCACGTGGGGCCGCTGCGCCAGGCAGAGAAGCATTTTCCGGTAGGGCCGCGGCTCTGGCGACAGCTCCCACGGCTGAAGAGCCAGGAGGGAAAGCCGTGCCTCATTGGAAAGCCCTTTGGCAGCCGCTCGCGTGGCCCCACAGCCCATGGGGCTGCGGGATTTCCGGCGGCCGTCAGCCTCAGCGCCACCGGCACCCACGTGGCACCGCTGCACCAGCCTGCGAAGCATTTTCCAGTAGGGCTGCGGCTCTGGCGACAGCTCCCACGCCCGAAGAGCCAGGAGGGAAAGCCGTGCCTCATTGGAAAGCTCTTTGGCAGTCGCTCGCGTGGCCCCACAGCCCGTGGGGCTGCGGGCTTTGCGGCGGCCGTCAGCCTCAGCGCCACCGGCGCCCACGTGGGGCCGCTGCGGCAGCCAGAGAAGCATTTTCCGGTAGGGCCGCGGCTCTGGCGACAGCTCCCACGCCAGAAGAGCCAGGAGGGAAAGCCGTGCCTCATTGGAAAGCTCTTTGGCAGTCGCTCGCGTGGCCCCAAAGCCCGTGGGACAGCGGGCTTTGCGGCGGCCGTCAGCCTCGGCGCCACCGGCGCCCACGTGGCGCGAACGCGCCACCCTGCAAAGCATTTTCCGGTAGGGCCGCGTCTCTAGCGACAGCTCCCACGCCCGAAGAGCCAGGAGGGAAAGCCGTGCCTCGTTGGAAAGCTCTTTGTCAGCCGCTCGCGTGGCCCCACAGCCCGTGGGGCTGCGGGCTTTGCGGCGGCCGTCAGCCTCGGCGCCACCGGCGCCCACGTGGGGCCGCTGCAGCAGCCTGCGAAGCATTTTCCGGTAGGGCCGCGTCTCTGGCGACAGCTCCCACGCCCGAAGAGCCAGGAGGGAAAGCCGTGCCTCGTTGGAAAGCTCTTTGGCAGCCGCTCGCGTGGCCCCACAGCCCGTGGGGCTGCGGGCTTTCCGGCAGCCGTCAGCCTCGGCGCCACCGGCGCCAACGTGGCACCGCTGCACCAGCCTGCGAAGCATTTTCCGGTAGGGCCGCGGCTCTGGCGACAGCTCCCACGCCCGAAGAGCCAGGAGGGAAAGCCGTGCCTCGTTGGAAAGCTCTTTGGCAGCCACTCGCGTGGCCCCACAGCACGTGGGGCTGCGGGCTTTGCGGCGGCCATTAGCCTCGGCGCCACCGGCGCCCACGTGGCGCCGCCGCGCCAGCCTGCGAAGCATTTTCCGGTAGGGCCGCGGCTCTGGCGACAGCTCCCACGCCCGAAGAGCCAGGAGGGAAAGCCGTGCCTCGTTGGAAAGCTCTTTGGCAGCCGCTCGCGTGGCCCCACAGCCCGTGGGGCTGCGGGCTTTCCGGCAGCCGTCAGCCTCGGCGCCACCGGCGCCCACGTGGGGCCGCCGCGCCAGCCTGCAAAGAATTTTCCGGTAGGGCCGCGGCTCTGGCGACAGCTCCCACGCCCGAAGAGCCAGGAGGGAAAGCCGTGCCTCGTTGGAAAGCTCTTTGGCAGCCCCTCGCATGGCCCCACAGCCCGTGGGGCTGCGAGCTTTCCGGCGGCCGTCAGCCTCAGCGCCACCGCCGTCCACATTGCGCGGCCGCGCCAGCCTGCGAAGCATTTTCCGGTAGGGCCGCGGCTCTGGCGACAGCTCCCACGCCCGAAGAGCCAGGAGGGAAAGCCGTGCCTCGTTGGAAAGCTCTTTGGCAGCCGCTCGCGTGGCCCCACAGCCCGTGGGGCTGCGGGCTTTCCGGCGGCCGTCAGCCTCGGCGCCACTGGCGCCCACGTGGGGCCGCTGCACCAGCCAGAGAAGCATTTTCCGGTAGGGACGCGGCTCTGGCGACAGCTCCCACGCCCGAAGAGCCAGGAGGGAAAGCCGTGCCTCGTTGGAAAGCTCTTTGGCAGCCCCTCGCGTGGCCCCACAGCCCGTGGGGCTGCGGGCTTTCCGGCAGCCGTCAGCCTCGGCGCTACCGGTGCCCACGTGGCACCGCTGCACCAGCCTGCGAAGCATTTTCCGGTAGGGCTGCGGCTCTGGCGACAGCTCCCACGCCCGAAGAGCCAGGAGGGAAAGCCGGGTCTCGTTGGAAAGCTCTTTGGCAGCCGCTCGCGTGGCCCCACAGCCCGTGGGGTTGCGGACTTTGCGGCGGCCATCAGCCTCGGTGCCACTGGCGCCCACATTGCAGCGCCACGCCAACCTGCAAAGCAATTTCCGGTAGGGCCGCGGCTCTGGCGACAGCTCCCACGCCCGAAGAGCCAGGAGGGAAAGCCGTGCCTCGTTGGAAAGCTCTTTGGCAGCCGCTTGCGTGGCCCCACAGCCCGTGGGGCTGCGGACATTGCGGCGGCCGTCAGCCTCGGCGCCACCGGCGCCCACATTGCGCCGCCGCGCCAACCTGCAAAGCATTTTCCGGTAGGGCCGCGGCTCTGGCGACAGCTCCCACGCCCGAAGAGCCAGGAGGGAAAGCCGTGCCTCGTTGGAAAGCTCTTTGGCAGCCACTCGCGTGGCCCAACAGCCCATGGGGCTGTGGGCTTTGCGGCGGCCGTCAGCCTCGGCGCCACCGGCGCCCACGTGGGGCCGCTGCGCCAGGCAGAGAAGCATTTTCCGGTAGGGCCGCGGCTCTGGCGACAGCTCCCACGCCCGAAGAGCCAGGAGGGAAAGCCGTGCCTCGTTGGAAAGCTCTTTGGCCGCCGCTCGCGTGGGCCCACAGCCCGTGGGGCTGCGGGCTTTGCGGCGGCCGTCAGCCTCGGCGCCACCGAAGGCCACGTGGGGCCGCCGCGCCAGCCTGCAAAGCATTTTCCGGTAGGGCCGCGTCTCTGGCGACAGCTCCCACGCCCGAAGAGCCAGGAGGGAAAGCCGTGCCTCGTTGGAACGCTCTTTGGCAGCCGCTCGCGTGGCCCCACAGCCCGTGGGGCTGCGGGCTTTGCGGCGGCCGTCAGCCTCGTCGCCACCGGCGCCCACGTGGCGCCGCCGCGACAGCCTGTGAAGCATTTTCCGGTAGGGCCGCGGCTCTGGCGACAGCTCCCACGCCCGAAGAGCCAGGAGGGAAAGCCGTGCCTCGTTGGAAAGCTCTTTGGCAGCCGCTCGCGTGGCCCCACAGCCCGTGGGGCTGCGGGCTTTCCGGCGGCCGTCAGCCTCGGCGACAGCGGCACCCAGGTGGGGCCACCGTGCTAGCCTGCGAAGCATTTTCCGGTAGGGCCGCGGCTCTGGCGACAGCTCCCACACCCGAAGAGCCAGGAGGGAAAGCCGTGCCTCGTTGGAAAGCTCTTTGGCAGCCGCTCGCGTGGCCCCACAGCCCGTGGGGCTGCGGGCTTTGCGGTGGCCGTCAGCCTCAGCGCCACCGGCGCCCAGGTGGGGCCACCGTGCTAGCCTGCGAAGCATTTTCCGGTAGGGCCGCGGCTCTGGCGACAGCTCCCACGCCCGAAGAGCCAGGAGGGAAAGCCGTGCCTCGTTGGAAAGCTCTTTGGCAGCCGCTCGCGTGGCCCCACAGCCCGTGGGGCTGCGGGCTTTGCGGCGGCCGTCAGCCTCGGCGACAGCGGCGCCCAGGTGGGGCCACCGTGCTAGCCTGCGAAGCATTTTCCGGTAGGGCCGCGGCTCTGGCGACAGCTCCCACGCCCGAAGAGCCAGGAGGGAAAGCCGTGCCTCGTTGGAAAGCTCTTTGGCAGCCGCTCGCGTGGCCCCACAGCCCGTGGGGCTGCGGGCTTTGCGGTGGCCGTCAGCCTCAGCGCCACCGGCGCCCACGATGCGCCGCCGCGCCAGCCTGCGAAGCATTTTCCGGTAGGGCAGCGGCTCTGGCGACAGCTCCCACGGCTGAAGAGGCAGGAGGGAAAGCCGTGCCTCGTTGGAAAGCTCTTTGGCAGCCGCTCGCGTGGCCCCACAGCCCGTGGGGCTGCGGGCTTTGCGGCGGCCGTCAGCCTCGGCGCCACCGAAGGCCACGTGGGGCCGCCGCGCCAGCCTGCGAAGCATTTTCCGGTAGGGCCGCGGCTCTGGCGACAGCTCCCACGCCCGAAGAGCCAGGAGGGAAAGCCGTGCCTCGTTGCAAAGCTCTTTGGCAGCCGCTCGCGTGGCCCCACAGCCCGTGGGGCTGCGGGCTTTGCGGCGGCCGTCAGCCTCGGCGCCACCGGCGCCCACGTGGGGCCGCTGCGCCAGCCAGAGAAGCATTTTCCGGTAGGGCCGCGGCTCTGGCGACAGCTCCCACGCCCGAAGAGCCAGGAGGGAAAGCCATGCCTCATTGGAAATCTCTTTGGCAGCCGCTCGCATGGCCCCACAGCCCGTGGGGCTGCGGGCTTTGCGGCGGCCGTCAGCCTGGGCGACACCGGCGCCCACGTCGGGCCGCCGCGCCAGCCTGCAAAGAATTTTCGGGTAGGGCCGCGTCTCTGGCGACAGCTCCCACGCCCGAAGAGCCAGGAGGGAAAGCCGGGTCTCGTTGGAAAGCTCTTTGGCAGCCGCTCGCGTGGCCCCACAGCCCGTGGGGTTGCGGACTTTGCGGCGGCCATCAGCCTCGGTGCCACTGGCGCCCACATTGCAGCGCCACGCCAACCTGCAAAGCAATTTCCGGTAGGGCCGCGGCTCTGGCGACAGCTCCCACGCCCGAAGAGCCAGGAGGGAAAGCCGTGCCTCGTTGGAAAGCTCTTTGGCAGCCGCTTGCGTGGCCCCACAGCCCGTGGGGCTGCGGACATTGCGGCGGCCGTCAGCCTCGGCGCCACCGGCGCCCACATTGCGCCGCCGCACCAACCTGCAAAGCATTTTCCGGTAGGGCCGCGGCTCTGGCGACAGCTCCCACGGCTGAAGAGCCAGGAGGGAAAGCCGTGCCTCGTTGGAAAGCTCTTTGGCAGCCACTCGCGTGGCCCAACAGCCCATGGGGCTGTGGGCTTTGCGGCGGCCGTCAGCCTCGGCGCCACCGGCGCCCACGTGGGGCCGCTGCGCCAGGCAGAGAAGCATTTTCCGGTAGGGCCGCGGCTCTGGCGACAGCTCCCACGCCCGAAGAGCCAGGAGGGAAAGCCGTGCCTCGTTGGAAAGCTCTTTGGCCGCCGCTCGCGTGGGCCCACAGCCCGTGGGGCTGCGGGCTTTGCGGCGGCCGTCAGCCTCGGCGCCACCGAAGGCCACGTGGGGCCGCCGCGCCAGCCTGCAAAGCATTTTCCGGTAGGGCCGCGTCTCTGGCGACAGCTCCCACGCCCGAAGAGCCAGGAGGGAAAGCCGTGCCTCGTTGGAACGCTCTTTGGCAGCCGCTCGCGTGGCCCCACAGCCCGTGGGGCTGCGGGCTTTGCGGCGGCCGTCAGCCTCGTCGCCACCGGCGCCCTCGTGGCGCCGCCGCGACAGCCTGTGAAGCATTTTCCGGTAGGGCCGCGGCTCTGGCGACAGCTCCCACGCCCGAAGAGCCAGGAGGGAAAGCCGTGCCTCGTTGGAAAGCTCTTTGGCAGCCGCTCGCGTGGCCCCACAGCCCGTGGGGCTGCGGGCTTTCCGGCGGCCGTCAGCCTCGGCGACAGCGGCACCCAGGTGGGGCCACCGTGCTAGCCTGCGAAGCATTTTCCGGTAGGGCCGCGGCTCTGGCGACAGCTCCCACACCCGAAGAGCCAGGAGGGAAAGCCGTGCCTCGTTGGAAAGCTCTTTGGCAGCCGCTCGCGTGGCCCCACAGCCCGTGGGGCTGCGGGCTTTGCGGTGGCCGTCAGCCTCAGCGCCACCGGCGCCCAGGTGGGGCCACCGTGCTAGCCTGCGAAGCATTTTCCGGTAGGGCCGCGGCTCTGGCGACAGCTCCCACGCCCGAAGAGCCAGGAGGGAAAGCCATGCCTCGTTGGAAAGCTCTTTGGCAGCCGCTCGCGTGGCCCCACAGCCCGTGGGGCTGCGGGCTTTGCGGCGGCCGTCAGCCTCGGCGACAGCGGCGCCCAGGTGGGGCCACCGTGCTAGCCTGCGAAGCATTTTCCGGTAGGGCCGCGGCTCTGGCGACAGCTCCCACGCCCGAAGAGCCAGGAGGGAAAGCCGTGCCTCGTTGGAAAGCTCTTTGGCAGCCGCTCGCGTGGCCCCACAGCCCGTGGGGCTGCGGGCTTTGCGGTGGCCGTCAGCCTCAGCGCCACCGGCGCCCACGATGCGCCGCCGCGCCAGCCTGCGAAGCATTTTCCGGTAGGGCAGCGGCTCTGGCGACAGCTCCCACACCCGAAGAGCCAGGAGGGAAAGCCGTGCCTCGTTGGAAAGATCTTTGGCAGCCGCTCGCGTGGCCCCACAGCCCGTGGGGCTGCGGGCTTTCCGGCAACCGTCAGCCTCGGCGCCACCGGCGCCCACGTGGCACCGCTGCACCAGCCTGCGAACCATTTTCCAGTAGGGCCGCGGCTCTGGCAACAGCTCCCACGCCCGAAGAGCCAGGAGGGAAAGCCGTGCCTCATTGGAAAGCTCTTTGGCAGTCGCTCGCGTGGCCCCACAGCCCATGGGGCTGCGGGTTTTGCGGCGGCCGTAGGCCTCGGCGTCACCGGCGCCCACGTCGGGCCGCCGCGCCAGCCTGCGAAGCATTTTCCGGTAGGGCCACGGCTCTGGCGACAGCTCCCACGGCCAAAGAGCCAGGAGGGAAAGCCGTGCCTCGTTGGAAAGCTCTTTGGCAGCCGCTCGCGTGGCCCCACAGCCCGTGGGGCTGCGGGCTTTGCGGCGGCCGTCAGCCTCAGCGCCACCGGCGCCCAGGTGATGCCGCCACGCCAGCCTGCGAAGCATTTTCCGGTAGGGCCGCGTCTCAGGCAACAGCTCCCACGCCCGAAGAGCCAGGAGGGAAAGCCGTGCCTCGTTGGAAAGCCCTTTGGCAGCCACTCGCGTGGCCCCACAGCCCGGGGGCTGCGGGTTTTGCGGCGGCCATCAGCCTCGGCGCCACCGGCGCCCACGTGGCGCGACCGCGCCAGCCTGCGAAGCATTTTCCGGTAGGGCCGCGCCTCTGGCAACAGCTCCCACGGCCGAAGAGCCAGGAGGGAAAGCCGTGCCTCGTTGGAAAGCTCTTTGGCAGCCGCTCGCGTGGCCCCACAGCCCGTGGGGCTGCGGGCTTTGCGGCAGCCGTCAGCCTCAGTGCCACCGGCGCCCACGTGGGGCCGCCGCGCCAGCCTGCAAAGCATTTTCCGGTAGGGCCGCGTCTCTGGCGACAGCTCCCACGCCCGAAGAGCCAGGAGGGAAAGCCGTGCCTCGTTGGAAAGCTCTTTGGCAGCCGCTCGCGTGGCCCCACAGCCCGTGGGGCTGCGGGCTTTGCGGCGGCCGTCAGCCTCGTCGCCACCGGCGCCCACGTGGCGCCGCCACGACAGCCTGTGAAGCATTTTCCGGTAGGGCCGCGGCTCTGGCGACAGCTCCCACGCCCGAAGAGCCAGGAGGGAAAGCCGTGCCTCGTTGGAAAGCTCTTTGGCAGCCGCTCGCGTGGCCCCACAGCCCGTGGGGCTGCGGGCTTTCCGGCGGCCGTCAGCCTCGGCGACAGCGGCACCCAGGTGGGGCCACCGTGCTAGCCTGCGAAGCATTTTCCGGTAGGGCCGCGGCTCTGGCGACAGCTCCCACACCCGAAGAGCCAGGAGGGAAAGCCGTGCCTCGTTGGAAAGCTCTTTGGCAGCCGCTCGCGTGGCCCCACAGCCCGTGGGGCTGCGGGCTTTGCGGTGGCCGTCAGCCTCAGCGCCACCGGCGCCCACGATGCGCCGCCGCGCCAGCCTGCGAAGCATTTTCCGGTAGGGCCGCGGCTCTGGTGACAGCTCCCACGCCCGAAGAGCCAGGAGGGAAAGCCGTGCCTCGTTGGAAAGCTCTTTGGCAGCCGCTCGCGTGGCCCCACAGCCCGTGGGGCTGCGGGCTTTCCGGCAGCCGTCAGCCTCGGCGCCACCGGCGCCCACGTGGCACCGCTGCACCAGCCTGCGAAGCATTTTCCGGTAGGGCCGCGTCTCTGGCAACAGCTCCCACGCCCGAAGAGCCAGGAGG
Organism: Larus michahellis; assembly: GCF_964199755.1. Lineage (NCBI taxonomy): Eukaryota > Metazoa > Chordata > Aves > Charadriiformes > Laridae > Larus > Larus michahellis. The sequence continues at coordinate 967,798 of NW_027436004.1, forward strand.
GAAAGCCGTGCCTCGTTGGAAAGCTCTTTGGCAGCCGCTCGCGTGGCCCCACAGCCCGTGGGGCTGCGGGCTTTGCGGCAGCCGTCAGCCTCAGTGCCACCGGCGCCCACGTGGGGCCGCCGCGCCAGCCTGCAAAGCATTTTCCGGTAGGGCCGCGGCTCTGGCGACAGCTCCCACGCCCGAAGAGCCAGGAGGGAAAGCCGTGCCTCGTTGGAACGCTCTTTGGCAGCCGCTCGCGTGGCCCCACAGCCCGTGGGGCTGCGGGCTTTGCGGCGGCCGTCAGCCTCGGCGACACCGGCGCCCACGTGGCGCCGCCGCGCCAGCCTGCGAAGCATTTTCCGGTAGGGCCGCGGCTTAGGCGACAGCTCCCACGCCCGAAGAGCCAGGAGGGAAAGCCATGCCTCGTTGGAAAGCTCTTTGGCAGCCACTCGCGTGGCCCCACAGCCCGTGGGGCTGCGGGCTTTGCGGCGGCCGTCAGCCTCGGCAACAGCGGCGCCCAGGTGGGGCCACCGTGCTAGCCTGCGAAGCATTTTCCGGTAGGGCCGCGGCTCTGGCGACAGCTCCCACGGCCGAAGAGCCAGGAGGGAAAGCCGTGCCTCGTTGGAAAGCTCTTTGGCAGCCGCTCGCGTGGCCCCACAGCCCGTGGGGCTGCGGGCTTTGCGGTGGCCATCAGCCTCAGCGCCACCGGCGCCCACGATGCGCCGCCGCGCCAGCCTGCGAAGCATTTTCCGGTAGGGCCGCGGCTCTGGCGACAGCTCCCACGCCCGAAGAGCCAGGAGGGTAAGCCGTGCCTCGTTGGAAAGCTCTTTGGCAGCCGCTCGCGTGGCCCCACAGCCCGTGGGGCTGCGGGCTTTCCGGCAGCCGTCAGCCTCGGCGCCACCGGTGCCCACGTGGCACCGCTGCACCAGCCTGCGAAGCATTTTCCAGTAGGGCCGCGGCTCTGGCAACAGCTCCCACGCCCGAAGAGCCAGGAGGGAAAGCCGTGCCTCGTTGGAAAGCTCTTTGGCAGCCGCTCGCGTGGCCCCACAGCCCGTGGGGCTGCGGGCTTTGCGGCAGCCGTCAGCCTCAGTGCCACCGGCGCCCACGTGGGGTCGCCGCGCCAGCCTGCAAAGCATTTTCCGGTAGGGCCGCGTCTCTGGCGACAGCTCCCACGCCCGAAGAGCCAGGAGGGAAAGCCGTGCCTCGTTGGAACGCTCTTTGGCAGCCGCTCGCGTGGCCCCACAGCCTGTGGGGCTGCGGGCTTTGCGGCGGCCGTCAGCCTCGGCGCCACCGGCGCCCACGTGGCGCCGCCGCGACAGCCTGTGAAGCATTTTCCGGTAGGGCCGCGGCTCTGGCCACAGCTCCCACGCCCGAAGAGCCAGGAGGGAAAGCCGTGCCTCGTTGGAAAGCTCTTTGGCAGCCGCTCGCGTGGCCCCACAGCCCGTGGTGCTGCGGGCTTTCTGGCGGCCGTCAGCCTCGGCGACAGCGGCGCCCAGGTGGGGCCACCGTGCTAGCCTGCGAAGCATTTTCCGGTAGGGCCGCGGCTCTGGCGACAGCTCCCACGCCCGAAGAGCCAGGAGGGAAAGCCGTGCCTCGTTGGAAAGCTCTTTGGCAGCCGCTCGCGTGGCCCCACAGCCCGTGGGGCTGCGGGCTTTGCGGCGGCCGTCAGCCTCGGCGACAGCGGCGCCCAGGTGGGGCCACCGTGCTAGCCTGCGAAGCATTTTCCGGTAGGGCCGCGGCTCTGGCGACAGCTCCCACGCCCGAAGAGCCAGGAGGGAAAGCCGTGCCTCGTTGGAAAGCTCTTTGGCAGCCGCTCGCGTGGCCCCACAGCCCGTGGGGCTGCGGGCTTTGCGGTGGCCGTCAGCCTCAGCGCCACCGGCGCCCACGATGCGCCGCCGCGCCAGCCTGCGAAGCATTTTCCGGTAGGGCCGCGGCTCTGGCGACAGCTCCCACACCCGAAGAGCCAGGAGGGAAAGCCGTGCCTCGTTGGAAAGATCTTTGGCAGCCGCTCGCGTGGCCCCACAGCCCGTGGGGCTGCGGGCTTTCCGGCAGCCGTCAGCCTCGGCGCCACCGGCGCCCACGTGGCACCGCTGCACCAGCCTGTGAATCATTTTCCGGTAGGGCCGCGGCTCTGGCCACAGCTCCCACGCCCGAAGAGCCAGGAGGGAAAGCCGTGCCTCATTGGAAAGCTCTTTGGCAGTCGCTCGCGTGGCCCCACAGCCCGTGGGGCTGCGGGTTTTGCGGCGGCCGTCAGCCTCGGCGTCACCGGCGCCCACGTCGGGCCGCCGCGCCAGCCTGCGAAGCATTTTCCGGTAGGGCCACGGCTCTGGCGACAGCTCCCACGGCCAAAGAGCCAGGAGGGAAAGCCGTGCCTCGTTGGAAAGCTCTTTGGCAGCCGCTCGCGTGGCCCCACAGCCCGTGGGGCTGCGGGCTTTGCGGCGGCCGTCAGCCTCAGCGCCACCGGCGCCCAGGTGATGCCGCCACGCCAGCCTGCGAAGCATTTTCCGGTAGGGCCGCGTCTCAGGCAACAGCTCCCACGCCCGAAGAGCCAGGAGGGAAAGCCGTGCCTCGTTTGAAAGCCCTTTGGCAGCCACTCGCGTGGCCCCACAGCCCGGGGGCTGCGGGTTTTGCGGCGGCCATCAGCCTCGGCGCCACCGGCGCCCACGTGGCGCGACCGCGCCAGCCTGCGAAGCATTTTCCGGTAGGGCCGCGGCTCTGGCGACAGCTCCCACGCCCGAAGAGCCAGGAGGGAAAGCTGTGCCTCGGAAAGTTCTTTCGCCGCCACTCGCATGGCCCCACAGCCCGTGGGGCTGCGGGCTTTGCGGCGGCCGTCAGCCTCGGCGCCACCGGCACCCACGTGGGGCCGCTGCACCAGCCAGAGAAGCATTTTCCGGTAGGGCCGCGTCTCTGGCGACAGCTCCCACGCCCGAAGAGCCAGGAGGGAAAGCCGTGCCTCGTTGGAAAGCTCTTTGGCAGCCACTCGCGTGGCCCCACAGCCCGTGGGGCTGCGGGATTTGCGGCGGCCGTCAGCCTCAGCGCCACCGGCGCCCAGGTGATGCCGCCACGCCAGCCTGCGAAGCATTTTCCGGTAGGGCCGCGGCTCTGGCGACAGCTCCCACGCCCGAAGAGCCAGGAGGGAAAGCCGTGCCTCGTTGGAAAGCTCTTTGGCAGCCGCTCGTGTGGCCCCACAGCCCGTGGGGCTGCGGGCTTTGCGGCGGCCGTCAGCCTCGGCGACACCGGCGCCCACGTCGGGCCACCGAGCCAGCCTGCGAAGCATTTTCCAGTAGGGCCGCGGCTCTGGCGACAGCTCCCACGCCCGAAGAGCCAGGAGGGAAAGCCGTGCCTTGATGGAAAGATCTTTGGCAGCCGCTCGCGTGGCCCCACAGCCCGTGGGGCTGCGGGCTTTGCGGCAGCCATCAGCCTCGGCGCCACCAGCGCCCACGTGGGGCCGCTGCACCAGCCAGAGAAGCATTTTCCGGTAGGGCCGCGGCTCTGGCGACAGCTCCCACGCCCGAAGAGCCAGGAGGGAAAGCCGTGCCTCATTGGAAAGCTCTTTGGCAGCCGCTCGCGTGGCCCCACAGCCCGTGGGGCTGCGGGCTTTGCGGCGGCCATCAGCCTCGGCGACACCAGCGCCCACGTGGCGCCGCCGCGCCAGCCTGCGAAGCATTTTCCGGTAGGGCCGCGGCTCTGGCGACAGCTCCCATGCCCGATGAGCCAGGAGGGAAAGCCGTGCCTCCTTGGAAAGCTCTTTGGCAGCCGCTCGCGTGGCCCCACAGCCCATGGGGCTGCGGGCTTTGCGGCAGCCGTCAGCCTCGGCGCCACCGGCGCCCACGTTGCGCCGCTGCGCCAGCCTGCGAAGCATTTTCGGGTAGGGCCGCGTCTCAGGCAACAGCTCCCACGCCCGAAGAGCCAGGAGGGAAAGCCGTGCCTCGTTGCAAAGCTCTTTGGCAGCCACTCGCGTGGCCCCACAGACCGTGGGGCTGCGGGCTTTGCGGCGGCCGTCAGCCTCGGCGACACCGGCGCCCAGGTGGGGCCGCCGCGCCAGCCTGCGAAGCATTTTCCGGTAGGGCCGCGGCTCTGGCGACAGCTCCCACGCCCGAAGAGCCAGGAGGGAAAGCTGTGCCTCGGAAAGCTCTTTCGCCGCCACTCGCAAGGCCCCACAGCCCGTGGTGCTGCGGGCTTTGCGGCAGCCGTCAGCCTCGGCGACACCGGCGCCCAGGTGGGGCCGCCACGCCAGCCTGCGAAGCATTTTCCAGTAGGGCCGTGTCTCAGATAACAGCTCCCACGCCCGAAGAGCCAGGAGGGAAAGCCGTGCCTCATTGGAAAGCTCTCTGGCAGCCGCTCGCGTGGCCCCACAGCCTGTGGGGCTGCGGGCTTTGCGGCGGCCGTCAGCCTCGGCGCCACCGGCGCCCACGTGGCGCCGCCGCGACAGCCTGCGAAGCATTTTCCGGTAGGGCCGCGGCTCTGGCGACAGCTCCCACGGCCAAAGAGCCAGGAGGGAAAGCCGTGCCTCGTTGGAAAGCTCTTTGGCAGCCGCTCGCGTGGCCCCACAGCCCATGGGGCTGCAGGCTTTGCGGCGGCCGTCAGCCTCAGCGCCACCGGCGCCCAGGTGATGCCGCCACGCCAGCCTGCGAAGCATTTTCCGGTAGGGCCGCGTCTCAGGCAACAGCTCCCACGCCCGAAGAGCCAGGAGGGAAAGCCGTGCCTCATTGGAAAGCCCTTTGGCAGCCACTCGCGTGGCCCCACAGCCCGTGGGGCTGCAGGCTTTGCGGCGGCCGGCAGCCTCGGCGCCACCGGAGCCCACGTGGCGCGACCGCGCCAGCCTGCAAAGCATTTTCCGGTAGGGCCGCGTCTCTGGCGACAGCTCCCACGGCCGAAGAGCCAGGAGGGAAAGCCGTGCCTCGTTGGAAAGCTCTTTGGCAGTCGCTCGCGTGGCCCCACAGCCCGTGGGGCTGCGGGCTTTGCGGCGGCCGTCAGCCTCGGCGACACCGGCGCTCAGGTGGGGCCGCCGCGCCAGCCTGCGAAGCATTTTCCGGTAGGGCCGCGGCTCTGGCGACAGCTCCCACGCCCGAAGAGCCAGGAGGGAAAGCTATGCCTCGGAAAGCTCTTTCGCCGCCACTCGCATGGCCCCACAGCCCGTGGTGCTGCGGGCTTTGCGGCGGCCGTCAGCCTCGGCGCCACCGGCGCCCACGTGAGTCCGCTGCACCAGCCAGAGAAGCATTTTCCGGTAGGGCCGCGTCTCTGGCGACAGCTCCCACGCCCGAAGAGCCAGGAGTTAAAGCCGTGCCTCCTTGGAAAGCTCTTTGGCAGCCGCTCGCGTGGCCCCACAGCCCATGGGGCTGCGGGCTTTGCGGCAGCCGTCAGCCTCGGCGCCACCGGCGCCCACGTTGCGCCGCTGCGCCAGCCTGCGAAGCATTTTCGGGTAGGGCCGCGTCTCAGGCAACAGCTCCCACGCCCGAAGAGCCAGGAGGGAAAGCCGTGCCTCGTTGGAAAGCCCTTTGGCAGCCACTCGCGTGGCCCCACAGACCGTGGGGCTGCGGGCTTTGCGGCGGCCGTCAGCCTCAGCGACACCGGCGCCCAGGTGGGGCCGCCGCGCCAGCCTGCAAAGAATTTTCCGGTAGGGCCGCGGCTCTGGCGACAGCTCCCACGCCCGAAGAGCCAGGAGGGAAAGCTGTGCCTCGGAAAGCTCTTTCGCCGCCACTCGCAAGGCCCCACAGCCCGTGGGGCTGCGGGCTTTGCGGCGGCCGTCAGCCTCGGCGCCACCGGCGCCCACTTGGGGCCGCCACGCCAGCCTGCGAAGCATTTTCCGGTAGGGCCGCGTCTCAGATAACAGCTCCCACGCCCGAAGAGCCAGGAGGGAAAGCCGTGCCTCATTGGAAAGCTCTCTGGCAGCCGCTCGCGTGGCCCCACAGCCTGTGGGGCTGCGGGCTTTGCGGCGGCCGTCAGCCTCGGCGCCACCGGCGCCCACGTGGCGCCGCCGCGACAGCCTGCGAAGCATTTTCCGGTAGGGCCGCGGCTCTGGCGACAACTCCCACGGCCAAAGAGCCAGGAGGGAAAGCCGTGCCTCGTTGGAAAGCTCTTTGGCAGCCGCTCGCGTGGCCCCACAGCCCATGGGGCTGCAGGCTTTGCGGCGGCCGTCAGCCTCAGCGCCACCGGCGCCCAGGTGATGCCGCCACGCCAGCCTGCGAAGCATTTTCCGGTAGGGCCGCGTCTCAGGCAACAGCTCCCACGCCCGAAGAGCCAGGAGGGAAAGCCGTGCCTCATTGGAAAGCCCTTTGGCAGCCACTCGCGTGGCCCCACAGCCCGTGGGGCTGCAGGCTTTGCGGCGGCCGGCAGCCTCGGCGCCACCGGAGCCCACGTGGCGCGACCGCGCCAGCCTGCGAAGCATTTTCCGGTAGGGCCGCGGCTCTGGCGACAGCTCCCACGGCCGAAGAGCCAGGAGGGAAAGCCGTGCCTCGTTGGAAAGCTCTTTGGCAGTCGCTCGCGTGGCCCCACAGCCCGTGGGGCTGCGGGCTTTGCGGCGGCCGTCAGCCTCGGCGACACCGGCGCTCAGGTGGGGCCGCCGCGCCAGCCTGCGAAGCATTTTCCGGTAGGGCCGCGGCTCTGGCGACAGCTCCCACGCCCGAAGAGCCAGGAGGGAAAGCTATGCCTCGGAAAGCTCTTTCGCCGCCACTCGCATGGCCCCACAGCCCGTGGTGCTGCGGGCTTTGCGGCGGCCGTCAGCCTCGGCGCCACCGGCGCCCACGTGAGTCCGCTGCACCAGCCAGAGAAGCATTTTCCGGTAGGGCCGCGGCTCTGGCGACAGCTCCCACGCCCGAAGAGCCAGGAGTTAAAGCCGTGCCTCATTGGAAAGCTCTTTGGCAGCCGCTCGCGTGGCCCCACAGCCCGTGGGGCTGCGGGCTTTCCGGCGGCCATCAGCCTGGCGGACACCGGCGCCCAGGTGGGGCCGCCGCGCTAGCCTGCAACGCATTTTCCGGTAGGGCCGCGGCTCTGGCGACAGCTCCCACGCCCGAAGAGCCAGGAGGGAAAGCCGTGCCTCATTGGAAAGCTCTTTGGCAGCCGCTCGCGTGGCCCCACAGCCCGTGGGGCTGCGGGATTTGCGGCGGCCGTCAGCCTCAGCGCCACCGGCGCCCAGGTGATGCCGCCACGCCAGCCTGCGAAGCATTTTCCGGTAGGGCCGCGGCTCAGATAACAGCTCCCACGCCCGAAGAGCCAGGAGGGAAAGCCGTGCCTCATTGGAAAGCTCTTTGGCAGCCGCTCGCGTGGCCCCACAGCCCGTGGGGCTGCGGGCTTTGCGGCGGCCGTCACCCTCGGCACCACCGGCGCCCACGTTGCGCCGCTGCGCCAGCCTGCGAAGCATTTTCCGGTAGGGCCGCGGCTCTGGCGACAGCTCCCACGCCCGAAGAGCCAGGAGGGAAAGCCATGCCTTGTTGGAAAGCTCTTTGGCAGCCACTCGCGTGGCCCCACAGCCCGTGGGGCTGCGGGCTTTGCGGCGGCCGTCAGCCTGTGCGACACCGGCGCGCACGATGCGCCGCCGCGCCAGCCTGCGAAGCATTTTCCGGTAGGGCCGCGTCTCTGGCGACAGCTCCCACGCCCGAAGAGCCAGGAGGGAAAGCCGTGCCTCGTTGGAAAGCTCTTTGGCAGCCGCTCGCGTGGCCCCACAGCCCGTGGGGCTGCGGGCTTTGCGGCGGCCGTCAGCCTCGGCGCCACCGGCGCCCACGTTGCGCCGCTGCGCCAGTCTGCGAAGCATTTTCCGGTAGGGCCGCGGCTCTGGCGACAGCTCCCACGCCCGAAGAGCCAGGAGGGAAAGCTGTGCCTCGGAAAGTTCTTTCGCCGCCACTCGCATGGCCCCACAGCCCGTGGGGCTGCGGGCTTTGCGGCGGCCGTCAGCCTCGGCGCCACCGGCACCGACGTGGGGCCGCTGCACCAGCCTGCAAAGCATTTTCCGGTAGGGCCGCGGCTCTGGCGACAGCTCCCACGCCCGAAGAGCCAGGAGGGAAAGCCGTGCCTCGTTGGAAAGCTCTTTGGCAGCCACTCACGTGGCCCCACAGCCCGTGGGGCTGCGGGCTTTGCGGCGGCCGTCAGCCTCGGCGCCACCGGCGCCCACGTGGCTCTGCCGCGCCAGCCTGTGGAGCATTTTCCGGTAGGGCCGCGGCTCTGGCGACACCTCCCACGCCCGAAGAGCCAGGAGGGAAAGCCGTGCCTCGTTGGAAAGCTCTTTGGCAGCCACTCGCGTGGCCCCACAGCCCATGGGGCTGCGGGCTTTGCGGCGGCCGTCAGCCTCGGCGCCACCGGCGCCCACGTGGGGCCGCTGCGCCAGCCTGCAAAGCATTTTCCAGTAGGGCCGCGGCTCTGGCGACAGCTCCCACGCCCGAAGAGCCAGGAGGGAAAGCCATGCCTCGTTGGAAAGGTCTTTGGCAGCCGCTCGCGTGGCCCCACAGCCCGTGGGGCTGCGGGCTTTGCGGCGGCTGTCAGCCTCGGCGCCACCGGCGCCCACGTGGCGCCGCCGCGCCAGCCTGCGAAGCATTTTCCGGTAGGGCCGCGTCTCTGGCGACAGCTCCCATGCCCGAAGAGCCAGGAGGGAAAGCCGTGCCTCGTTGGAAAGCTCTTTGGCAGCCGCTCGCGTGGCCCCACAGCCCGTGGGGCTGCGGGTTTTGCGGCGGCCGTCAGCCTCGGCGCCACCGGCGCTCACGTGGGGCCGCTGCACCAGCCAGAGAAGCATTTTCCGGTAGGGCCGCGTCTCTGGCGACAGCTCCCACGCCCGAAGAGCCAGGAGGGAAAGCTGTGCCTCATTGGAAAGCTCTTTGGCAGCCGCTCGCGTGGCCCCACAGCCCGTGGGGCTGCGGGCTTTCCGGCGGCCGTCAGCCTGGGCGACACCGGTGCCCACGTGGGGCCGCCGCGCCAGCCTGCAAAGCATTTTCCGGTAGGGCCGCGTCTCTGGCGACAGCTCCCACGCCCGAAGAGCCAGGAGGGAAAGCCGTGCCTCGTTGGAAAGCTCTTTGGCAGCCGCTCACGTGGCCCCACAGCCCGTGGGGCTGCGGGCTTTGTGGCGGCCGTCAGCCTGGGCGACACCGGCGCCCACGTTGCGCCGCTGCGCCAGCCTGCGAAGCATTTTCCGGTAGGGCCGCGTCTCTGGCGACAGCTCCCACGGCCGAAGAGCCAGGAGGGAAAGCCGTGCCTTGTTGGAAAGCTCTTAGGCAGCCACTCGCGTGGCCCCACAGCCCGTGGGGCTGCGGGCTTTGCGGCGGCCGTCAGCCTCGGCGACACCGGCGCCCACGTGGCGGCGCCGCGCCAGCCTGCGAAGCATTTTCCGGTAGGGCCGCGTCTCTGGCGACAGCTCCCATGCCCGAAGAGCCAGGAGGGAAAGCCGTGCCTCGTTGGAAAGCTCTTTGGCAGCCGCTCGCGTGGCCCCACAGCCCGTGGGGCTGCGGGCTTTGCGGCGGCCGTCAGCCTCGGCGACACCGGCGCCCACGTTGCGCCGCTGCGCCAGTCTGCGAAGCATTTTCCGGTAGGACCGCGGCTCTGGCGACAGCTCCCACGCCCGAAGAGCCAGGAGGGAAAGCTGTGCCTCGGAAAGTTCTTTCGCCGCCACTCGCATGGCCCCACAGCCCGTGGGGCTGCGGGCTTTGCGGCGGCCGTCAGCCTCGGCGCCACCGGCACCCACGTGGGGCCGCTGCAGCAGCCAGAGAAGCATTTTCCGGTAGGGCCGCGGCTCTGGCGACAGCTCCCACGCCCGAAGAGCCAGGAGGGAAAGCCGTGCCTCGTTGGAAAGCTCTTTGGCAGCCACTCGCGTGGCCCCACAGCCCGTGGGGCTGTGGGCTTTGCGGCGGCCGTCAGCCTGGGCGCCACCGGCGCCCACGTGGCGCCGCCGCGCCAGCCTGCGAAGCATTTTCCGGTAGGGTCACGTCTCTGGCGACAGCTCCCACGCCCGAAGAGCCAGGAGGGAAAGCCGTGCCTCGTTGGAAAGCTCTTTGGCAGCCGCTCGCGTGGCCCCACAGCCCGTGGGGCTGCGGGTTTTGCGGCGGCCGTCAGCCTCGGCGCCACCGGCGCACACGTGGGGCCGCTGCACCAGCCAGAGAAGCATTTTCCGGTAGGGCCGCGTCTCTGGCGACAGCTCCCACGCCCGAAGAGCCAGGAGGGAAAGCTGTGCCTCATTGGAAAGCTCTTTGGCAGCCGCTCGCGTGGGCCCACAGCCCGTGGGGCTGCGGGCTTTCCGGCTGCCGTCACCCTGGGCGACACCGGTGCCCACGTGGGGCCGCCGCGCCAGCCTGCAAAGCATTTTCCGGTAGGGCCGCGGCTCTGGCGACACCTCCCACGCCCGAAGAGCCAGGAGGGAAAGCCGTGCCTCGTTGGAAAGCTCTTTGGCAGCCACTCGCGTGGCCCCACAGCCCGTGGGGCTGCGGGCTTTGCGGCGGCCGTCAGCCTCGGCGCCACCGGCGCCCACGTGACGCCGCCGCGCCAGCCTGTGGAGCATTTTCCGGTAGGGCCGCGTCTCTGGCGACATCTCCCACGCCCGAAGAGCCAGGAGGGAAAGCCGTGCCTCGTTGGAAAGCTCTTTGGCAGCCGCTCGCGTGGCCCCACAGCCCGTGGGGCTGCGGGCTTTGCGGCGGCCGTCAGCCTCGGCGACACCGGCGCCCACGTTGCGCCGCTGCGCAAGCCTGCGAAGCATTTTCCGGTAGGGCCGTGGCTCTGGCGACAGCTCCCACGCCCGAAGAGCCAGGAGGGAAAGCCGTGCCTCGTTGGAAAGCTCTTTGGCAGCCGCTCGCGTGGCCCCACAGCCCGTGGGGCTGCGGGCTTTGCGGCGGCTGTCAGCCTCGGCGCCACCGGCGCCCACGTTGCGCCGCTGCGCCAGCCTGCGAAGCATTTTCCGGTAGGGTCGCGGCTCTGGCGACAGCTCCCACGCCCGAAGAGCCAGGAGGGAAAGCCGTGCCTCGTTGGAAAGATCTTTGGCAGCCGCTCGCGTGGCCCCACAGCCCATGGGGCTGCGGGCTTTGCGGCGGCCGCCAGCCTCGGCGCCACCGGCGCCCACGTTGCGCCGCTGTGCCAGCCTGCGAAGCATTTTCCGGTAGGGCCGCGGCTCTGGCGACACCTCCCACGCCCGAAGAGCCAGGAGGGAAAGCCGTGCCTCGTTGGAAAGCTCTTTGGCAGCCGCTCGCGTGGCCCCACAGCCCGTGGGGCTGCGGGCTTTGCGGCGGCCGTCAGCCTGGGCGACACCGGCGCCCACGTGGCGCCGCCGCGCCAGCCTGCGAAGCATTTTCCGGTAGGGCCGCGTCTCTGGCGACAGCTCCCACGCCCGAAGAGCCAGGAGGGAAAGCCGTGCCTCGTTGGAAAGCTCTTTGGCAGCCGCTCGCGTGGCCCCACAGCCCGTGGGGCTGCGGGCTTTGCGGCGGCCGTCAGCCTCGGCGCCACCGGCGCCCACGTGACGCCGCCGCGCCAGCCTGTGGAGCATTTTCCGGTAGGGCCGCGTCTATGGCGACAGCTCCCACGCCCGAAGAGCCAGGAGGGAAAGCCGTGCCTCGTTGGAAAGCTCTTTGGCAGCCGCTCGCGTGGCCCCACAGCCCGTGGGGCTGCGGGCTTTGCGGCGGCCGTCAGCCTCGGCGCCACCGGCGCCCACGTTGCGCCGCTGCGCAAGCCTGCGAAGCATTTTCCAGTAGGGCCGTGGCTCTGGCGACAGCTCCCACGCCCGAAGAGCCAGGAGGGAAAGCCGTGCCTCGTTGGAAAGCTCTTTGGCAGCCACTCGCGTGGCCCCACAGCCCGTGGGGCTGCGGGCTTTGCGGCGGCCGTCAGCCTCGGCGCCACCGGCGCCCACGTGACGCCGCCGCGCCAGCCTGTGGAGCATTTTCCGGTAGGGCCGCGTCTCTGGCGACAGCTCCCACGCCCAAAGAGCCAGGAGGGAAAGCCGTGCCTCGTTGGAAAGCTCTTTGGCAGCCGCTCGCGTGGCCCCACAGCCCGTGGGGCTGCGGGCTTTGCGGCGGCCGTCAGCCTCGGCGCCACCGGCGCCCACGTTGCGCCGCTGCGCAAGCCTGCGAAGCATTTTCCAGTAGGGCCGCGGCTCTGGCGACAGCTCCCACGCCCGAAGAGCCAGGAGGGAAAGCCGTGCCTCGTTGGAAAGCTCTTTGGCAGCCGCTCACGTGGCCCCACAGCCCGTGGGGCTGCGGGCTTTGTGGCGGCCGTCAGCCTGGGCGACACCGGCGCCCACGTGGCGCCGCCGCGCCAGCCTGCGAAGCATTTTCCGGTAGGGCCGTGTCTCTGGCGACAGCTCCCATGCCCGAAGAGCCAGGAGGGAAAGCCGTGCCTCGTTGGAAAGCTCTTTGGCAGCCACTCGCGTGGCCCCACAGCCCATGGGGCTGCAGGCTTTGCGGCGGCCGTCAGCCTCGGCGACACCGGCGCCCACGTTGTGCCGCTGCGCCAGCCTGCGAAGCATTTTCCGGTAGGGCCGCGGCTCTGGCGACAGCTCCCACGCCCGAAGAGCCAGGAGGGAAAGGCGTGCCTCGTTGGAAAGCTCTTTGGCAGCCGCTCACGTGGCCCCACAGCCCATGGGGCTGCGGGCTTTGCGGCGGCCGTCAGTCTCGGCGCCACCGGCGCCCACGTGGGGCCGCTGCACCAGCCAGAGAAGCATTTTCCGGTAGGGCTGAGGCTCTGGCGAGAGCTCCCACGCCCAAAGAGCCAGGAGGGAAAGCCGTGCCTCGTTGGAAAGCTCTTTGGCAGACGCTCGCGTGGCCCCACAGCCCGTGGGGCTGCGGGCTTTGCGGCGGCCGTCAGCCTGGGCGACACCGGCGCCCAGGTAGGGCCGCGCGCTAGCCTGCAAAGCATTTTCCGGTAGGGCCGCGTCTCTGGCGACAGCTCCCACGGCCGAAGAGCCAGGAGGGAAAGCCGTGCCTCGTTGGAAAGCTCTTTGGCAGCCGCTCGCGTGGCCCCTCAGCCCGTGGGGCTGCGGGCTTTGCGGTGGCCGTCAGCCTCGGCGCCACCGGCGCCCACGTTGCGCCGCTGTGCCAGCCTGCGAAGCATTTTCCGGTAGGGCCGCGTCTCTGGCGACAGCTCCCACGCCCGAAGAGCCAGGAGGGAAAGCTGTGCCTCATTGGAAAGCTCTTTGGCAGCCGCTCGCGTGGCCCCACAGCCCGTGGGGCTGCGGGTTTTGCGGCGGCCATCAGCCTCGGCGCCACCGGCGCACACGTGGGGCCGCTGCACCAGCCAGAGAAGCATTTTCCGGTAGGGCCGTGTCTCTGGCGACAGCTCCCACGCCCGAAGAGCCAGGAGGGAAAGCTGTGCCTCATTGGAAAGCTCTTTGGCAGCCGCTCGCGTGGGCCCACAGCCCGTGGGGCTGCGGGCTTTGCGGCGGCCGTCAGCCTGGGCGACACCGGTGCCCACGTGGGGCCGCCGCGCCAGCCTGCAAAGCATTTTCCGCTAGGGCCGCGTCTCTGGCGACAGCTCCCACGCCCGAAGAGCCAGGAGGTAAAGCCTAGCCTCGTTGGAAAGCTCTTTGGCAGCCACTCGCGTGGCCCCACAGCCCGTGGGGCTGCGGGCTTTGCGGCGGCAGTCAGCCTCGGCGCCACCAGCGCCCACGTGACGCCGCCGCGCCAGCCTGAGGAGCATTTTCCGGTAGGGCCGCATCTCTGGCGACAGCTCCCACGCCCGAAGAGCCAGGAGGGAAAGCCATGCCTCGTTGGAAAGCTCTTTGGCAGCCGCTCGCGTGGCCCCACAGCCCGTGGTGCTGCGGGCTTTGCGGCGGCCGTCAGCGTCGGCGCCACCGGCGCCCACGTTGCGCCGCTGCGCCAGCCTGCCAAGCATTTTCCAGTAGGGCCGTGGCTCTGGCGACAGCTCCCACGCCCGAAGAGCCAGGAGGGAAAGCCGTGCCTCGTTGGAAAGCTCTTTGGCAGCCGCTCGCGTGGCCCCACAGCCCGTTGGGCTGCGGGCTTTGCGGCGGCCGTCAGCCTCGGCGCCACCGGCGCCCACGTGGGGCCGGTGCACCAGCCAGAGAAGCATTTTCCAGTAGGGCCGCGTCTCTGGCGACAGCTCCCACGCCCGAAGAGCCAGGAGGGAAAGCCGTGCCTCATTGGAAAGCTCTTTGGCAGCCGCTCGCGTGGGCCCACAGCCCGTGGGGCTGCGGGCTTTACGGCGGCCGTCAGCCTGGGCGACACCGGCGCCCAGGTGGGGCCGCCGCGCCAGCCTGCGAAGCATTTTCCAGTAGGGCCGCGGCTCTGGCGACAGCTCCCACGCCCGAAGAGCCAGGAGGGAAAGCTGTGCCTCGGAAAGTTCTTTCGCCGCCACTCGCATGGCCCCACAGCCCGTGGGGCTGCGGGCTTTGCGGCGGCCGTCAACCTCGGTGACACCGGCGCCCACGTTGCGCCGCTGCGCCAGTCTGCGAAGCATTTTCCGGTAGGGCCGCGGCTCTGGCGACAGCTCCCACGCCCGAAGAGCCAGGAGGGAAAGCTGTGCCTCGGAAAGTTCTTTCGCCGCCACTCGCATGGCCCCACAGCCCGTGGTGCTGCGGGCTTTGCGGCGGCCGTCAGCCTCGGCCCCACCGGCACCCACGTGGGGCCGCTGCACCAGCCAGAGAAGCATTTTCCGGTAGGGCCGCGGCTCTGGCGACAGCTCCCACGCCCGAAGAGCCAGGAGGGAAAGCCGTGCCTCGTTGGAAAGATCTTTGGCAGCCGCTCGCGTGGCCCCACAGCCCATGGGGCTGCGGGCTTTGCGGCGGCCGTCAGCCTCGGCGCCACCTGCGCCCACGTTGCGCCGCTGTGCCAGCCTGCGAAGCATTTTCCGGTAGGGCCGCGGCTCTGGCGACACCTCCCACGCCCGAAGAGCCAGGAGGGAAAGCCGTGCCTCGTTGGAAAGCTCTTTGGCAGCCACTCGCGTGGCCCCACAGCCCGTGGGGCTGTGGGCTTTGCGGCGGCCGTCAGCCTGGGCGACACCGGCGCCCACGTGGCGCCGCCGCGCCAGCCTGCGAAGCATTTTCCGGTAGGGTCACGTCTCTGGCGACAGCTCCCACGCCCGAAGAGCCAGGAGGGAAAGCCGTGCCTCGTTGGAAAGCTCTTTGGCAGCCGCTCGCGTGGCCCCACAGCCCGTGGGGCTGCGGGGTTTGCGGCGGCCGTCAGCCTCGGCGCCACCGGCGCACACGTGGGGCCGCTGCACCAGCCAGAGAAGCATTTTCCGGTAGGGCCGCGTCTCTGGCGACAGCTCCCACGCCCGAAGAGCCAGGAGGGAAAGCTGTGCCTCATTGGAAAGCTCTTTGGCAGCCGCTCGCGTGGGCCCACAGCCCGTGGGGCTGCGGGCTTTCCGGCTGCCGTCAGCCTGGGCGACACCGGTGCCCACGTGGGGCCGCCGCGCCAGCCTGCAAAGCATTTTCCGGTAGGGCCGCGGCTCTGGCGACAGCTCCCACGCCCGAAGAGCCAGGAGGGAAAGCCGTGCCTCGTTGGAAAGCTCTTTGGCAGCCACTCGCGTGGCCCCACAGCCCGTGGGGCTGCGGGATTTGCGGCGGCCGTCAGCCTCGGCGCCACCGGCGCCCACGTGACGCCGCCGCGCCAGCCTGTGGAGCATTTTACGGTAGGGCCGCGTCTCTGGCGACAGCTCCCACGCCCGAAGAGCCAGGAGGGAAAGCCGTGCCTCGTTGGAAAGCTCTTTGGCAGCCGCTCGCGTGGCCCCACAGCCCGTGGGGCTGCGGGCTTTGCGGCGGCCGTCAGCCTCGGCGACACCGGCGCCCACGTTGCGCCGCAGCGCAAGCCTGCGAAGCATTTTCCGGTAGGGCCGTGGCTCTGGCGACAGCTCCCACGCCCGAAGAGCCAGGAGGGAAAGCCGTGCCTCGTTGGAAAGCTCTTTGGCAGCCGCTCGCGTGGCCCCACAGCCCGTGGGGCTGCGGGCTTTGCGGCGGCTGTCAGCCTCGGCGCCACCGGCGCCCACGTTGCGCCGCTGCGCCAGCCTGCGAAGCATTTTCCGGTAGGGCCGTGGCTCTGGCGACAGCTCCCACGGCCGAAGAGCCAGGAGGGAAAGCCGTGCCTCGTTGGAAAGATCTTTGGCAGCCGCTCGCGTGGCCCCACAGCCCATGGGGCTGCGGGCTTTGCGGCGGCCGTCAGCCTCGGCGCCACCGGCGCCCACGTTGCGCCGCTGTGCCAGCCTGCGAAGCATTTTCCGGTAGGGCCGCGGCTCTGGCGACACCTCCCACGCCCGAAGAGCCAGGAGGGAAAGCCGTGCCTCGTTGGAAAGCTCTTTGGCAGCCGCTCGCGTGGCCCCACAGCCCGTGGGGCTGCGGGCTTTGCGGCGGCCGTCAGCCTGGGCGACACCGGCGCCCACGTGGCGCCGCCGCGCCAGCCTGCGAAGCATTTTCCGGTAGGGTCACGTCTCTGGCGACAGCTCCCACGCCCGAAGAGCCA
Source organism: Larus michahellis (assembly GCF_964199755.1). Classification (NCBI taxonomy): domain Eukaryota; kingdom Metazoa; phylum Chordata; class Aves; order Charadriiformes; family Laridae; genus Larus; species Larus michahellis. The sequence continues at coordinate 984,144 of NW_027436004.1, forward strand.
GGAGGGAAAGCCGTGCCTCGTTGGAAAGCTCTTTGGCAGCCGCTCGCGTGGCCCCACAGCCCGTGGGGCTGCGGGCTTTGCGGCGGCCGTCAGCCTCGGCGCCACCGGCGCCCACGTGACGCCGCCGCGCCAGCCTGTGGAGCATTTTCCGGTAGGGCCGCGTCTCTGGCGACAGCTCCCACGCCCGAAGAGCCAGGAGGGAAAGCTGTGCCTCATTGGAAAGCTCTTTGGCAGCCGCTCGCGTGGGCCCACAGCCCGTGGGGCTGCGGGCTTTCTGGCTGCCGTCAGCCTGGGCGACACCGGTGCCCACGTGGGGCCGCCGCGCCAGCCTGCAAAGCATTTTCCGGTAGGGCCGCGGCTCTGGCGACAGCTCCCACGGCCGAAGAGCCAGGAGGGAAAGCCGTGCCTCGTTGGAAAGCTCTTTGGCAGCCACTCGCGTGGCCCCACAGCCCATGGGGCTGCGGGCTTTGCGGCGGCCGTCAGCCTCGGCGCCACCGGCGCCCACGTGACGCCGCCGCGCCAGCCTGTGGAGCATTTTCCGGTAGGGCCGCGTCTCTGGCGACAGCTCCCACGCCCGAAGAGCCAGGAGGGAAAGCCGTGCCTCGTTGGAAAGCTCTTTGGCAGCCGCTCGCGTGGCCCCACAGCCCGTGGGGCTGCGGGCTTTGCGGCGGCCGTCAGCCTCGGCGCCACCGGCGCCCACGTGACGCCGCCGCGCCAGCCTGTGGAGCATTTTCCGGTAGGGCCGCGTCTCTGGCGACAGCTCCCACGCCCGAAGAGCCAGGAGGGAAAGCCGTGCCTCGTTAGAAAGCTCTTTGGCAGCCGCTCGCGTGGCCCCACAGCCCGTGGGGCTGCGGGCTTTGCGGCGGCCGTCAGCCTCGGCGCCACCGGCGCCCACGTTGCGCCGCTGCGCCAACCTGCGAAGCATTTTCCGGTAGGGCCGCGTCTCTGGCGACAGCTCCCACGCCCGAAGAGCCAGGAGGGAAAGCCGTGCCTCGTTAGAAAGCTCTTTGGCAGCCGCTCGCGTGGCCCCACTGCCCGTGGGGCTGCGGGCTTTGCGGCGGCCGTCAGCCTCGGCGCCACCGGCGCCCACGTGGGCCCGCTGCACCAGCCAGAGAAGCATTTTCCGGTAGGGCCGCGTCTCTGGCGACAGCTCCCACGCCCGAAGAGCCAGGAGGGAAAGCTGTGCCTCATTCGAAAGCTCTTTGGCAGCCGCTCGCGTGGCCCCACAGCCCGTGGTGCTGCGGGCTTTGCGGCGGCCGTCAGCCTCGGCGCCACCGGCGCCCACGTTGCGCCGCTGCGCCAGCCTGCGAAGCATTTTCCGGTAGGGCCGCGTCTCTGGCGACAGCTCCCACGCCCGAAGAGCCAGGAGGGAAAGCCGTGCCTCGTTGGAAAGCTCTTTGGCAGCCGCTCGCGTGGCCCCACAGCCCATGGGGCTGCGGGCTTTGCGGCGGCCGTCAGCCTCGGCGCCACCGGCGCCCACATTGCGCCGCTGCTCCAGCCTGAGAAGCATTTTCCGGTAGGGCTGCGGCTCTGGCGACAGCTCCCACGCCCGAAGAGCCAGGAGGGAAAGCCGTGCCTCGTTGGAAAGCTCTTTGGCAGCCGCTCGCGTGGCCCCACAGCCCGTGGGGCTGCGGGCTTTGCGGCGGCCGTCAGCCTGAGCGCCACCGGCGCCCACGTGGCGCCGCCGCGCCAGCCTGCGAAGCATTTTCCGGTAGGGCCGCGGCTCTGGCGACAGCTCCCACGCCCGAAGAGCCAGGAGGGAAAGCCGTGCCTCGTTGGAAAGCTCTTTGGCAGCCGCTCGCGTGGCCCCACAGCCCGTGGGGCTGCGGGCTTTCCGGCGGCCGTCAGCCTGGGCGACACCGGCGCCCAGGTGGGCCCGCCGCGCCAGCCTGCAAAGCATTTTCCGGTAGGGCCGCGTCTCTGGCGACACCTCCCACGCCCGAAGAGCCAGGAGGGAAAGCCGTGCCTCGTTGGAAAGGTCTTTGGCCGCCGCTCGCGTGGCCCCACAGCCCGTGGGGCTGCGGGCTTTGCGGCGGCCGTCAGTCTCGGCGCCAACGGCGCCCACGTGGGGCCGCTGCAGCAGCCAGAGAAGCATTTTCCGGTAGGGCTGAGGCTCTGGCGAGAGCTCCCACGCCCGAAGAGCCAGGAGGGAAAGCCGTGCCTCGTTGGAAAGCTCTTTGGCAGACGCTCGCGTGGCCCCACAGCCCGTGGGGCTGCGGGCTTTCCGGCGGCCGTCAGCCTGGGCGACACCGGCGCCCAGGTAGGGCCGCCGCGCTACCCTGCAAAGCATTTTCCGGTAGGGCCGCGGCTCTGGCGACAGCTCCCACGCCCGAAGAGCCAGGAGGGAAAGCCGTGCCTCGTTGGAAAGCTCTTTGGCAGCCGCTCGCGTGGCCCCTCAGCCCGTGGGGCTGCGGGCTGTGCGGTGGCCGTCAGCCTCGGCGCCACCGGCGCCCACGTTGCGCCGCTGCGCTAACCTGCGAAGCATTTTCCGGTAGGGCCGCGTCTCTGGCGACAGCTCCCATGCCCGAAGAGCCAGGAGGGAAAGCCGTGCCTCGTTAGAAAGCTCTTTGGCAGCCGCTCGCGTGGCCCCACAGCCCATGGGGCTGCGGGCTTTGCGGCGGCCGTCAGCCTCGGCGCCACCGGCGCCCACGTTGCGCCGCTGCGCCAACCTGCGAAGCATTTTCCGGTAGGGCCGCGTCTCTGGCGACAGCTCCCACGCCCGAAGAGCCAGGAGGGAAAGCCGTGCCTCGTTGGAAAGCTCTTTGGCCGCCACTCGCGTGGCCCCACAGCCCGTGGGGCTGCGGGCTTTGCGGCGGCCGTCAGTCTCGGCGCCACCCTTTCCCTCTTGGAGCCGTTGCAGGCACAAAAATGGCCATACGGCTGGAGATGAGTCCCATGTCCAAAGAGCCAGCAGGGAAAACTATGCCTTGTTCTAAAGCTCTTTGGGAAGCGCTTGCGTAGCCCCACAGACCTGGGGGCTGCAGGCTTTCCTGCTGCCTTCAGCCTCAGAAAACCACCATTTCCCACTTGGCGCCGCGCCAGGCACAAAAATGGCCATACGGCTGGAGATGGAACCCCCGCCCAAAGAGCCAGCAAGGAAAACTATGCCTTGTTCTAAAGCTCTTTGGGAACCGCTTGCTTAACCCCACAGACCTGGGGGCTGCGACCTTTGCTGCTGCCTTCACCCTCGACACCACCCTTTCCCACTTGGTCCCGCGCCAGCCACAAAAATGGCCATATGGCTGGACATGGGTCCCACGCCCAAAGAGCCAGCAGGGAAAACTATGCCTTGTTCTAAAGCTCTTTGGGAACCACTTGCGTAGCCCCACAGACCTGGGGGCTGCGGGCTTTCCTGCTGCCTTCAGCCTCAAAACCACCCTTTCCCTCTTGGAGCCGTTGCAGGCACAAAAATGGCCATACGGCTGGAGATGAGTCCCCCGCCCAAGGAGCCAGCAGAAAAAACTATGCCTTGTTCTAAAGCTCTTTGGGAAGCGCTTGCGTAGCCCCACAGACCTGGGGGCTGCGAACTTTGCTGCTGCCTTCACCCTCGACACCACCCTTTCCCACTTGGCCCCGCGCAAGGCACAAATATGGCCATATGGCTGGACATGGGTCCCACGCCCAAAGAGCCAGCAGGGAAAACTATGCCTTGTTCTAAAACTCTTTGGGAAACGTTTGCGTAGCCCCACAGACCTGGGGGCTGCAGGCTTTCCTGCTGCTTTCAGCCTCGACACCACCCTTTCCCACTTGGCGCCGCGCCAGGCACAAAAATGGCCATACGGCTGGAGATGGGTCCCACGCCCAAAGAGCCAGCAGGGAAAACTCTGCCTTGTTCTAAAGCTCTTTGAGAACCGCTTGCGTAGCCCCACAGACCTGGGGGCTGCAGGCTTTCCTGCTGCCTTCAGCCTCAGAAAACCACCCTTTCCCAGTTGGTGCCGCGCCAGGCACAAAAATGCCCTATGGCCTCAGATGGGTCCCACGCCCAAAGAGCAAGGAGGGAAAACTATGACTTGTTCTAAAGCTCTTTGGGAACCTCTTGCGTAGCCCCACAGACCTGGGGGCTGCGGGCTTTCCTGCTGCCTTCAGCCTCAGAAAACCACCCTTTCCCACTTGGTGCCGCGCCAGGCACAAAAATGGCCATACGGCTGGAGATGGAACCCCCGCCCAATGAGCCAGCAAGGAAAACTATGCCTTGTTCTAAAGCTCTTTGGGAACCGCTTGCTTAGCCCCACAGACCTGGGGGCTGCGAACTTTGCTGCTGCCTTCACCCTCGACACCACCCTTTCCCACTTGGCCCCGCGCAAGGCACAAATATGGCCATATGGCTGGACATGGGTCCCACGCCCAAAGAGCCAGCAGGGAAAACTATGCCTTGTTCTAAAGCTCTTTGGGAACCACTTGCGTAGCCCCACAGACCTGGGGGCTGCAGGCTTTCCTGCTGCCTTCAGCCTCGACACCACCCTTTCCCACTTGGCGCCGCGCCAGGCACAAATATGGCCATATGGCTGGAGATGGGTCCCCGGCCCAAAGAGCCAGCAGGGAAAACTATGCCTTGTTCTAAAGGTCTTTGGGAACCGCTTGCGTAGCCCCACAGACCTGGGGGCTGCAGGCTTTCCTGCTGCCTTCATCCTCAGAAAACCACCCTTTCCCACTTGGCGCCGCGCCAGGCACAAAAATGCCTTATGGCTGCAGATGGGTCCCACGCCCAAAGAGCAAGGAGGGAAAACTATGCCTTGTTCTAAAGCTCTTTGGGAAACGTTTGCGTAGCCCCACAGACCTGGGGGCTGCAGGCTTTCCTGCTGCTTTCAGCCTCAAAACCACCCTTTCCCACTTGCAGCCGTTGCAGGCACAAAAATGGCCATACGGCTGCAGATGGGTCCCACGCCCAAAGAGCCAGCAGGGAAAACTCTGCCTTGTTCTAAAGCTCTTTGGGAACCGCTTGCGTAGCCCCACAGACCTGGGGGCTGCGGGCTTTCCTGCTGCCTTCAGCCTCGACACAACCGTTTCCCTCTTGGAGCCGTTGCAGGCACAAAAATGGCCATACGGCTGGAGATGAGTCCCCCGCCCAAGGAGCCAGCAGGGAAAATTATGCCTTGTTCTAAAGCTCTTTGGGAACCGCTTGCGTAGCCCCACAGACCTGGGGGCTGCAGGCTTTCCTGCTGCTTTCAGCCTCGACACCACCCTTTCCCACTTGGCGCCGCGCCAGGCACAAAAATGGCCATACGGCTGGAGATGGGTCCCCCGCCCAAAGAGCCAGCAGGGAAAACTATGCCTTGTTCTAAAGCTCTTTGGGAACCGCTTGCGTAGCCCCACAGACCTGGGGGCTGCAGGCTTTCATGCTGCCTTCACCCTCAAAACCACCCTTTCCCACATGGAGCCGCGCCAGGCACAAAAATGGCCATACGGCTGGAGATGGGTCCCACACCCAAAGAGCAAGCAGGGAAAACTATGCCTTGTTCTAAAGCTCTTTGGGAACAGCTTGCGTAGCCCCACAGACCTGGGGGCTGCAGGCTTTCCTACTGCCTTCAGCCTCAGAAAACCACCCTTTCCCACTTGGCGCCGCGCCAGCACAAAAATGGCCATATGGCTGGACATGGGTCCCACGCCCAAAGAGCCAGCAGGGAAAATAATGCCTTGTTCTAAAGCTCTTTGGGAAACGCTTGCGTAGCCCCACAGACCTGGGGGCTGCGGGCTTTCCTGCTGTCTTCAGCCTCAAAACCACCCTTTCCCACTTGGCGCCGCGCCAGGCACAAAAATGGCCATATGGCTGGAGATGGGTCCCATGTCCAAAGAGCCAGCAGGGAAAACTATGCCTTGTTCCAAAGCTCTTTGGGAACCGCTTGCGTAGCCCCACAGACCTGGGGGCTGCAGGCTTTCCTGCTGCCTTCAGCCTCAAAACCACCCTTTCCCACTTGGCGCCTCGCCAGGCACAAAAATGGCCATATGGCTGGAGATGGGTCCCACGCCCAAAGAGCCAGCAGGGAAAACTATGCCTTGTTCTAAAGCTCTTTGGGAACCGCTTACGTAGCCCCACAGACCTGGGGGCTGCAGGCTTTCCTGCTGCTTTCAGCCTCAAAACCACCCTTTCCCACTTGGCGCTGCGCCAGGCACAAAAATGGCCATACGGCTGGAGATGGGTCCCCGCCCAAAAGAGCCAGCAGGGAAAAATATGCCTTGTTCTAAAGCTCTTTGAGAAACGCTTGCATAGCCCACAGACCTGGGGGCTGCAGGCTTTCCTGCTGCCTTCAGCCTCAGAAAACCACCCTTTCCCACTTGGCGCCGCGCCACGCACAAAAATGCCCTATGGCTGCAGATGGGTCCCACGCCCAAAGATCAAGCAGGGAAAACTATGCCTTGTTCTAAAGCTCTTTGGGAACCGCTTGCGTAGCCCCACAGACCTGGGGTCTGCAGGCTTTTCTACTGCCTTCAGCCTCAGAAAACCACCCTTTCCCACTTGGCTCCGCGCCAGGCACAAAAATGGCCATATGGCTGAAGATGGATCCCCCGCCCAAAGAGCCAGCAGGGAAAATAATGCCTTGTTCTAAAGCTCTTTGGGAACCGCTTGCGTAGCCCCACAGACCTGGGGGCTGCGGGCTTTCCTGCTGTCTTCAGCCTCGACACCACCCTTTCCCACTTGGCGTCGCGCCAAGCACAAAAATGGCCATACAGCTGGAGATGGGTCCCACGCCCAAAGAGCCAGCAGGGAAAACTATGCCTTGTTCTAAAGCTCTTTGGGAACCGCTTGCGTAGCCCCACAGACCTGGGGGCTGCAGGCTTTCCTGCTGCCTTCAGCCTCAGAAAACCACCCTTTCCCACTTGGCGCCACGCCAGGCACAAAAATGGCCATATGGCTGGAGATGGGTCCCACGCCCAAGGAGCTGGCAGGGAAAACTATGCCTTGTTCTAAAGCTCTTTGGGAACCTCTTGCGTAGCCCCACAGACCTGGGGGCTGCAGGCTTTCCTGCAGCCTTCACCCTCGACACCACGCTTTCCCACATGGCCCCGCGCCAGGCACAAAAATGGCCATATGGCTGGACATGAGTCCCACGCCCAAAGAGCCAGCAGGGAAAACTATGCCTTGTTCAAAAGCTCTTTGGGAACCACTTGCGTAGCCCCACAGACCTGGGGGCTGCGGGCTTTCCTGCTGCCTTCAGCCTCGACACCACCCTTTCCCTCTTGGAGCCGTTGCAGGCACAAAAATGGCCATACGGCTGGAGATGAGTCCCCCGCCCAAGGAGCCAGCAGGGAAAACTATGCCTTGTTCTAAAGCTCTTTGGGAAGCGCTTGCGTAGCCCCACAGACCTGCGGGCTGCGGGCTTTCCTGCTGCCTTCAGCCTCAAAACCACCCTTTCCCACTTGGCGCCGCACCAGGCACAAAAATGGCCATATGCCTGGAGATGGGTCCCACGGCCAAGGAGCTGGCAGGGAAAACTATGCCTTGTTCTAAAGCTCTTTGGGAACCGCTTACGTAGCCCCACAGACCTGGGGGCTGCGGGCTTTCCTGCTGCCTTCACCCTCAAAACCACCCTTTCCCACATGGAGCCGCGCCAGGCACAAAAATGGCCATACGGCTGGAGATGGGTCCCCCGCCGAAGGAGCCAGCAGGGAAAACTATGCCTTGTTCTAAAGCTCTTTGGGAACCGCTTCCGTAGCCCCACAGACCTGGGGGCTGCAGGCTTTCCTGCTGCCTTCAGCCTCAAAACCACCCTTTCCCACTTGGCGCCGCGCCAGGCACAAAAATGGCCATATGGCTGGAGAGGGGTCCCATGTCCAAAGAGCCAGCAGGGAAAACTATGCCTTGTTCTAAAGCTCTTTGGGAACCGCTTGCGTAGCCCCACAGACCTGGGGGCTGCAGGCTTTCCTGCTGCCTTCAGCCTCAGAAAACCACCCTTTCCCACTTGGCGCGCGCCAGGCACAAAAATGGCCATACGGCTGGAGATGAGTCCCACGCCCAAGGAGCTGGCAGGGAAAACTATGCCTTGTTCTAAAGCTCTTTGGGAACCGCTTACGTAGCCCCACAGACCTGGGGGCTGCGGGCTTTCCTGCTGCCTTCACCCTCAAAACCACCCTTTCCCACATGGAGCCGCGCCAGGCACAAAAATGGCCATACGGCTGGAGATGGGTCCCCCGCCCAAGGAGCCAGCAGGGAAAACTATGCCTTGTTCTAAAGCTCTTTGGGAACCGCTTGCGTAGCCCCACAGACCTGGGGGCTGCAGGCTTTCCTGCTGCCTTCAGCCTCAGAAAACCACCCTTTCCCACTTGGCGCCGCGCCAGGCACAAAAATGGCCCTATGGCTGGAGATGGATCCCCCGCCCAAAGAGCCAGCAGGGAAAATTATGCCTTGTTCTAAAGCTCTTTGGGAACCGCTTGCGTAGCCCCACAGACCTGGGGGCTGCGGGCTTTCCTGCTGTCTTCAGCCTCGACACCACCCTTTCCCACTTGGCGTCGCGCCAAGCACAAAAATGGCCATACAGCTGGAGATGGGTCCCCCGCCCAAAGAGCCAGCAGGGAAAACTATGCCTTGTTCTAAAGCTCTTTGGGAACCGCTTGCGTAGCCCCACAGACCTGGGGGCTGCAGGCTTTCATGCTGCCTTCAGCCTCGACAACACCCTTTCCCACTTGGCGCCGCGCCAGGCACAAAAATGGCCATACGGCTGGAGATGGGTCCCAGGCCCAAAGAGCCAGCAGGGAAAACTATGCCTTGTTCTAAAGCTCTTTGGGAACCTCTTGCGTAGCCCCACAGACCTGGGGGCTGCGGGCTTTCCTGCTGCCTTCAGCCTCGACACAACCCTTTCCCTCTTGGAGCCGTTGCAGGCACAAAAATGGCCATACGGCTGGAGATGAGTCCCCCGCCCAAGGAGCCAGCAGGGAAAACTATGCCTTGTTCTAAAGCTCCTTGGGAACCTCTTGCGTAGCCCCACAGACCTGGGGGCTGCAAGCTTTCCTGCAGCCTTCACCCTCGACACCACCCTTTCCCACATGGCCCCGCGCCAGGCACAAAAATGGCCATATGGCTGGACATGAGTCCCACGCCCAAGGAGCCAGCAGGGAAAACTATGCCTTGTTCAAAAGCTCTTTGGGAACCACTTGCGTAGCCCCACAGACCTGGGGGCTGCGGGCTTTCCTGCTGCCTTCAGCCTCGACACCACCCTTTCCCTCTTGGAGCCGTTGCAGGCACAAAAATGGCCATACGGCTGGAGATGAGTCCCCCGCCCAAGGAGCCAGCAGGGAAAACTATGCCTTGTTCTAAATCTCTTTGGGAAGCGCTTCCGTAGCCCCACAGACCTGCGGGCTGCGGGCTTTCCTGCTGCCTTCAGCCTCAAAACCACCCTTTCCCACTTGGCGCCGCGCCAGGCACAAAAATGGCCATATGCCTGGAGATGGGTCCCACGGCCAAGGAGCTGGCAGGGAAAACTATGCCTTGTTCTAAAGCTCTTTGGGAACCGCTTACGTAGCCCCACAGACCTGGGGGCTGCGGGCTTTCCTGCTGCCTTCACCCTCAAAACCACCCTTTCCCACATGGAGCCGCGCCAGGCACAAAAATGGCCATACGGCTGGAGATGGGTCCCCCGCCGAAGGAGCCAGCAGGGAAAACTATGCCTTGTTCTAAAGCTCTTTGGGAACCGCTTCCGTAGCCCCACAGACCTGGGGGCTGCAGGCTTTCCTGCTGCCTTCAGCCTCAAAACCACCCTTTCCCACTTGGCGCCGCGCCAGGCACAAAAATGGCCATATGGCTGGAGAGGGGTCCCATGTCCAAAGAGCCAGCAGGGAAAACTATGCCTTGTTCTAAAGCTCTTTGGGAACCGCTTGCGTAGCCCCACAGACCTGGGGGCTGCAGGCTTTCCTGCTGCCTTCAGCCTCAGAAAACCACCCTTTCCCACTTGGCGCCGCGCCAGGCACAAAAATGGCCATACGGCTGGAGATGAGTCCCACGCCCAAGGAGCTGGCAGGGAAAACTATGCCTTGTTCTAAAGCTCTTTGGGAACCGCTTACGTAGCCCCACAGACCTGGGGGCTGCGGGCTTTCCTGCTGCCTTCACCCTCAAAACCACCCTTTCCCACATGGAGCCGCGCCAGGCACAAAAATGGCCATACGGCTGGAGATGGGTCCCCCGCCCAAGGAGCCAGCAGGGAAAACTATGCCTTGTTCTAAAGCTCTTTGGGAACCGCTTGCGTAGCCCCACAGACCTGGGGGCTGCAGGCTTTCCTGCTGCCTTCAGCCTCAGAAAACCACCCTTTCCCACTTGGCGCCGCGCCAGGCACAAAAATGGCCCTATGGCTGGAGATGGATCCCCCGCCCAAAGAGCCAGCAGGGGAAATTATGCCTTGTTCTAAAGCTCTTTGGGAACCACTTGCGTAGCCCCACAGACCTGGGGGCTGCGGGCTTTCCTGCTGTCTTCAGCCTCGACACCACCCTTTCCCACTTGGCGTCGCGCCAAGCACAAAAATGGCCATACAGCTGGAGATGGGTCCCCCGCCCAAAGAGCCAGCACGGAAAACTATGCCTTGTTCTAAAGCTCTTTGGGAACCGCTTGCATAGCCCCACAGACCTGGGGGCTGCAGGCTTTCCTGCTGCCTTCAGCCTCGACACCACCCTTTCCCACTTGGCGCCGCGCCAGGCACAAAAATGGCCATACGGCTGGAGATGGGTCCCAGGCCCAAAGAGCAAGCAGGGAAAACTATGCCTTCTTCTAAAGCTCTTTGGGAACCGCATACGTAGCCCCACAGACCTGGTGCCTGCGACCTTTGCTGCTGCCTTCACCCTCGACACCACCCTTTCCCACATGGCCCCGCGCCAGGCACAAAAATGGCCATATGGCTGGACATGAGTCCCACGCCCAAAGAGCCAGCATGGAAAACTATGCCTTGTTCTAAAGCTCTTTGGGAACCACTTGCGTAGCCCCACAGACCTGGGGGCTGCGGGCTTTCCTGCTGCCTTCAGCCTCAGAAAACCACCCTTTCCCACTTGGCCCCGCGCAAGGCACAAAAATGGCCATATGGCTGGACATGAGTCCCACGCCCAAAGAGCCAGCAGGGAAAACTATGCCTTGTTCTAAAGCTCTTTGGGAAACGCTTGCGTAGCACCCACACACCTGGGGTCTGCAGGCTTTCCTGCTGCTTTCAGCCTCAAAACCACCCTTTCCCACTTGCAGCCGTTGCAGGCACAAAAATGGCCATACGGCTGGAGATGGGTCCCACGCCCAAAGAGCCATCAGGGAAAACTCTGCCTTGTTCTAAAGCTCTTTGGGAACCTCTTGCGTAGCCCCACAGACCTGGGGGCTGCGGGCTTTCCTGCTGTCTTCAGCCTCGACACCACCCTTTCCCACTTGGCGTCGCGCCAAGCACAAAAATGGCCATACAGCTGGAGATGGGTCCCCCGCCCAAAGAGCCAGCAGGGAAAACTATGCCTTGTTCTAAAGCTCTTTGGGAACCGCTTGCATAGCCCCACAGACCTGGGGGCTGCAGGCTTTCATGCTGCCTTCAGCCTCGACAACACCCTTTCCCACTTGGCGCCGCGCCAGGCACAAAAATGGCCATACGGCTGGAGATGGGTCCCAGGCCCAAAGAGCCAGCAGGGAAAACTATGCCTTGTTCTAAAGCTCTTTGGGAACCTCTTGCGTAGCCCCACAGACCTGGGGGCTGCGGGCTTTCCTGCTGCCTTCAGCCTCGACACAACCCTTTCCCTCTTGGAGCCGTTGCAGGCACAAAAATGGCCATACGGCTGGAGATGAGTCCCCCGCCCAAGGAGCCAGCAGGGAAAACTATGCCTTGTTCTAAAGCTCCTTGGGAACCTCTTGCGTAGCCCCACAGACCTGGGGGCTGCAAGCTTTCCTGCAGCCTTCACCCTCGACACCACCCTTTCCCACATGGCCCCGCGCCAGGCACAAAAATGGCCATATGGCTGGACATGAGTCCCACGCCCAAGGAGCCAGCAGGGAAAACTATGCCTTGTTCAAAAGCTCTTTGGGAACCACTTGCGTAGCCCCACAGACCTGGGGGCTGCGGGCTTTCCTGCTGCCTTCAGCCTCGACACCACCCTTTCCCTCTTGGAGCCGTTGCAGGCACAAAAATGGCCATACGGCTGGAGATGAGTCCCCCGCCCAAGGAGCCAGCAGGGAAAACTATGCCTTGTTCTAAATCTCTTTGGGAAGCGCTTCCGTAGCCCCACAGACCTGGGGGCTGCGGGCTTTCCTGCTGCCTTCAGCCTCAAAACCACCCTTTCCCACTTGGCGCCGCGCCAGGCACAAAAATGGCCATATGCCTGGAGATGGGTCCCACGGCCAAGGAGCTGGCAGGGAAAACTATGCCTTGTTCTAAAGCTCTTTGGGAACCGCTTACGTAGCCCCACAGACCTGGGGGCTGCGGGCTTTCCTGCTGCCTTCACCCTCAAAACCACCCTTTCCCACATGGAGCCGCGCCAGGCACAAAAATGGCCATACGGCTGGAGATGGGTCCCCCGCCGAAGGAGCCAGCAGGGAAAACTATGCCTTGTTCTAAAGCTCTTTGGGAACCGCTTCCGTAGCCCCACAGACCTGGGGGCTGCAGGCTTTCCTGCTGCCTTCAGCCTCAAAACCACCCTTTCCCACTTGGCGCCGCGCCAGGCACAAAAATGGCCATATGGCTGGAGAGGGGTCCCATGTCCAAAGAGCCAGCAGGGAAAACTATGCCTTGTTCTAAAGCTCTTTGGGAACCGCTTGCGTAGCCCCACAGACCTGGGGGCTGCAGGCTTTCCTGCTGCCTTCAGCCTCAGAAAACCACCCTTTCCCACTTGGCGCCGCGCCAGGCACAAAAATGGCCCTATGGCTGGAGATGGATCCCCCGCCCAAAGAGCCAGCAGGGGAAATTATGCCTTGTTCTAAAGCTCTTTGGGAACCACTTGCGTAGCCCCACAGACCTGGGGTCTGCGGGCTTTCCTGCTGTCTTCAGCCTCGACACCACCCTTTCCCACTTGGCGTCGCGCCAAGCACAAAAATGGCCATACAGCTGGAGATGGGTCCCCCGCCCAAAGAGCCAGCACGGAAAACTATGCCTTGTTCTAAAGCTCTTTGGGAACCGCTTGCATAGCCCCACAGACCTGGGGGCTGCAGGCTTTCCTGCTGCCTTCAGCCTCGACACCACCCTTTCCCACTTGGCGCCGCGCCAGGCACAAAAATGGCCATACGGCTGGAGATGGGTCCCAGGCCCAAAGAGCAAGCAGGGAAAACTATGCCTTCTTCTAAAGCTCTTTGGGAACCGCATACGTAGCCCCACAGACCTGGTGCCTGCGACCTTTGCTGCTGCCTTCACCCTCGACACCACCCTTTCCCACATGGCCCCGCGCCAGGCACAAAAATGGCCATATGGCTGGACATGAGTCCCACGCCCAAAGAGCCAGCACGGAAAACTATGCCTTGTTCTAAAGCTCTTTGGGAACCACTTGCGTAGCCCCACAGACCTGGGGGCTGCGGGCTTTCCTGCTGCCTTCAGCCTCAGAAAACCACCCTTTCCCACTTGGCCCCGCGCAAGGCACAAAAATGGCCATATGGCTGGACATGAGTCCCACGCCCAAAGAGCCAGCAGGGAAAACTATGCCTTGTTCTAAAGCTCTTTGGGAAACGCTTGCGTAGCACCCACACACCTGGGGTCTGCAGGCTTTCCTGCTGCTTTCAGCCTCAAAACCACCCTTTCCCACTTGCAGCCGTTACAGGCACAAAAATGGCCATACGGCTGGAGATGGGTCCCACGCCCAAAGAGCCATCAGGGAAAACTCTGCCTTGTTCTAAAGCTCTTTGGGAACCTCTTGCGTAGCCCCACAGACCTGGGGGCTGCAGGCTTTCCTGCTGCCTTCAGCCTCAGAAAACCACCCTTTCCCACTTGGCGCCGCGCCAGGCACAAAAATGGCCCTATGGCTGGAGATGGATCCCCCGCCCAAAGAGCCAGCAGGGAAAATTATGCCTTGTTCTAAAGCTCTTTGGGAACCGCTTGCGTAGCCCCACAGACCTGGGGGCTGCGGGCTTTCCTGCTGTCTTCAGCCTCGACACCACCCTTTCCCACTTGGCGTCGCGCCAAGCACAAAAATGGCCATACAGCTGGAGATGGGTCCCACGCCCAAAGAGCAAGCAGGGAAAACTATGCCTTGTTCTAAAGCTCTTTGGGAACCGCTTGCGTAGCCCCACAGACCTGGGGGCTGCAGGCTTTCCTGCTGCCTTCAGCCTCAGAAACCCACCCTTTCCCACTTGGCGCCGCGCCAGGCACAAAAATGGCCATATGCCTGGAGATGGGTCCCACGGCCAAGGAGCTGGCAGGGAAAACTATGCCTTGTTCTAAAGCTCTTTGGGAACCGCTTACGTAGCCCCACAGACCTGGGGGCTGCGGGCTTTCCTGCTGCCTTCAGCCTCGACACCACCCTTTCCCTCTTGGAGCCGTTGCAGGCACAAAAATGGCCATACGGCTGGAGATGAGTCCCCCGCCCAAGGAGCCAGCAGGGAAAACTATGCCTTGTTCTAAATCTCTTTGGGAAGCGCTTCCGTAGCCCCACAGACCTGCGGGCTGCGGGCTTTCCTGCTGCCTTCAGCCTCAAAACCACCCTTTCCCACTTGGCGCCGCGCCAGGCACAAAAATGGCCATATGCCTGGAGATGGGTCCCACGGCCAAGGAGCTGGCAGGGAAAACTATGCCTTGTTCTAAAGCTCTTTGGGAACCGCTTACGTAGCCCCACAGACCTGGGGGCTGCGGGCTTTCCTGCTGCCTTCACCCTCAAAACCACCCTTTCCCACATGGAGCCGCGCCAGGCACAAAAATGGCCATACGGCTGGAGATGGGTCCCCCGCCGAAGGAGCCAGCAGGGAAAACTATGCCTTGTTCTAAAGCTCTTTGGGAACCGCTTCCGTAGCCCCACAGACCTGGGGGCTGCAGGCTTTCCTGCTGCCTTCAGCCTCAAAACCACCCTTTCCCACTTGGCGCCGCGCCAGGCACAAAAATGGCCATATGGCTGGAGAGGGGTCCCATGTCCAAAGAGCCAGCAGGGAAAACTATGCCTTGTTCTAAAGCTCTTTGGGAACCGCTTGCGTAGCCCCACAGACCTGGGGGCTGCAGGCTTTCCTGCTGCCTTCAGCCTCAGAAAACCACCCTTTCCCACTTGGCGCCGCGCCAGGCACAAAAATGGCCATACGGCTGGAGATGAGTCCCACGCCCAAGGAGCTGGCAGGGAAAACTATGCCTTGTTCTAAAGCTCTTTGGGAACCGCTTACGTAGCCCCACAGACCTGGGGGCTGCGGGCTTTCCTGCTGCCTTCACCCTCAAAACCACCCTTTCCCACATGGAGCCGCGCCAGGCACAAAAATGGCCATACGGCTGGAGATGGGTCCCCCGCCCAAGGAGCCAGCAGGGAAAACTATGCCTTGTTCTAAAGCTCTTTGGGAACCGCTTGCGTAGCCCCACAGACCTGGGGGCTGCAGGCTTTCCTGCTGCCTTCAGCCTCAGAAAACCACCCTTTCCCACTTGGCGCCGCGCCAGGCACAAAAATGGCCCTATGGCTGGAGATGGATCCCCCGCCCAAAGAGCCAGCAGGGGAAATTATGCCTTGTTCTAAAGCTCTTTGGGAACCACTTGCGTAGCCCCACAGACCTGGGGTCTGCGGGCTTTCCTGCTGTCTTCAGCCTCGACACCACCCTTTCCCACTTGGCGTCGCGCCAAGCACAAAAATGGCCATACAGCTGGAGATGGGTCCCCCGCCCAAAGAGCCAGCACGGAAAACTATGCCTTGTTCTAAAGCTCTTTGGGAACCGCTTGCATAGCCCCACAGACCTGGGGGCTGCAGGCTTTCCTGCTGCCTTCAGCCTCGACACCACCCTTTCCCACTTGGCGCCGCGCCAGGCACAAAAATGGCCATACGGCTGGAGATGGGTCCCAGGCCCAAAGAGCAAGCAGGGAAAACTATGCCTTCTTCTAAAGCTCTTTGGGAACCGCATACGTAGCCCCACAGACCTGGTGCCTGCGACCTTTGCTGCTGCCTTCACCCTCGACACCACCCTTTCCCACATGGCCCCGCGCCAGGCACAAAAATGGCCATATGGCTGGACATGAGTCCCACGCCCAAAGAGCCAGCACGGAAAACTATGCCTTGTTCTAAAGCTCTTTGGGAACCACTTGCGTAGCCCCACAGACCTGGGGGCTGCGGGCTTTCCTGCTGCCTTCAGCCTCAGAAAACCACCCTTTCCCACTTGGCCCCGCGCAAGGCACAAAAATGGCCATATGGCTGGACATGAGTCCCACGCCCAAAGAGCCAGCAGGGAAAACTATGCCTTGTTCTAAAGCTCTTTGGGAAACGCTTGCGTAGCACCCACACACCTGGGGTCTGCAGGCTTTCCTGCTGCTTTCAGCCTCAAAACCACCCTTTCCCACTTGCAGCCGTTACAGGCACAAAAATGGCCATACGGCTGGAGATGGGTCCCACGCCCAAAGAGCCATCAGGGAAAACTCTGCCTTGTTCTAAAGCTCTTTGGGAACCTCTTGCGTAGCCCCACAGACCTGGGGGCTGCAGGCTTTCCTGCTGCCTTCAGCCTCAGAAAACCACCCTTTCCCACTTGGCGCCGCGCCAGGCACAAAAATGGCCCTATGGCTGGAGATGGATCCCCCGCCCAAAGAGCCAGCAGGGAAAATTATGCCTTGTTCTAAAGCTCTTTGGGAACCGCTTGCGTAGCCCCACAGACCTGGGGGCTGC
The DNA here is from genome assembly GCF_964199755.1 of Larus michahellis. Lineage (NCBI taxonomy): Eukaryota > Metazoa > Chordata > Aves > Charadriiformes > Laridae > Larus > Larus michahellis. The sequence continues at coordinate 1,000,845 of NW_027436004.1, forward strand.
GGGCTTTCCTGCTGTCTTCAGCCTCGACACCACCCTTTCCCACTTGGCGTCGCGCCAAGCACAAAAATGGCCATACAGCTGGAGATGGGTCCCACGCCCAAAGAGCAAGCAGGGAAAACTATGCCTTGTTCTAAAGCTCTTTGGGAACCGCTTGCGTAGCCCCACAGACCTGGGGGCTGCAGGCTTTCCTGCTGCCTTCAGCCTCAGAAACCCACCCTTTCCCACTTGGCGCCGCGCCAGGCACAAAAATGGCCCTATGGCTGGAGATGGGTCCCCGTCCCAAAGAGCCAGCAGGGAAAACTATGCCTTGTTCTAAAGCTCTTTGGGAACCGCTTGCGTAGCCCCACAGACCTGGGGGCTGCAGGCTTTCCTGCTGCCTTCAGCCTCAGAAAACCACCCTTTCCCACTTGGCGCCGCGCCAGGCACATAAATGGCTCTATGGCTGGAGATGGATCCCCCGCCCAAAGAGCCAGCAGGGAAAATTATGCCTTGTTCTAAAGCTGTTTGGGAACCGCGTGCGTAGCCCCACACACCTGGGGGCTGCAGGCTTTCCTGCTGCCTTCAGCCTCAGAAAACCACCCTTTCCCACTTGGCGCCGCGCCAGGCACAAAAATGCCCTATGGCTGCAGATGGGTCCCACGCCCAAAGAGCAAGGAGGGAAAACTCTGCCTTGTTCTAAAGCTCTTTGGGAAACGTTTGCGTAGCCCCACAGACCTGGGGGTTGCAGGCTTTCCTGCTGCTTTCAGCCTCAAAACCACCCTTTCCCACTTGCAGCCGTTGCAGGCACAAAAATGGCCATACGGCTGGAGATGGGTCCCACGCCCAAAGAGCCAGCAGGGAAAACTCTGCCTTGTTCTAAAGCTCTTTGGGAACCGCTTGCGTAGCACCCACACACCTGGGGGCTGCAGGCTTTCCTGCTGCCTTCAGCCTCAGAAAACCACCCTTTCCCACTTGGTGCCGCGCCAGGCACAAAAATGCCCTATGGCTGCAGATGGGTCCCACGCCCAAAGAGAAAGGAGGGAAAACTATGCCTTGTTCTAAAGCTCTTTGGGAACCTCTTGCGTAGCCCCACAGACCTGGGGGCTGCAGGCTTTCCTGCTGCCTTCAGCCTCAGAAAACCACCCTTTCCCACTTGGCGCCGCGCCCGGCACAAAAATGGCCATACGGCTGGAGATGGGTCCCCCGCCCAAAGAGCCAGCAGGGAAAACTATGCCTTGTTCTAAAGCTCTTTGGGAACCACTTGCGTAGCCCCACAGACCTGGGGGCTGCGGGCTTTCCTGCTGCCTTCAGCCTCGACACAACCGTTTCCCTCTTGGAGCCGTTGCAGGCACAAAAATGGCCATACGGCTGGAGATGAGTCCCCCGCCCAAGGAGCCAGCAGGGAAAATTATGCCTTGTTCTAAAGCTCTTTGGGAACCGCTTGCGTAGCCCCACAGACCTGGGGGCTGCAGGCTTTCCTGCTGCTTTCAGCCTCGACACCACCCTTTCCCACTTGGCGCCGCGCCAGGCACAAAAATGGCCATACGGCTGGAGATGGGTCCCACACCCAAAGAGCAAGCAGGGAAAACTATGCCTTGTTCTAAAGCTCTTTGGGAACAGCTTGCGTAGCCCCACAGACCTGGTGCCTGCGACCTTTGCTGCTGCCTTCACCCTCGACACCACCCTTTCCCACTTGGCCCCGCGCCAGGCACAAAAATGGCCATATGGCTGGAGATGGGTCCCACGCCCAAAGAGCCAGCAGGGAAAACTATGCCTTGTTCTAAAGCTCTTTGGGAACCTCTTGCGTAGCCCCACAGACCTGGGGGCTGCGGGCTTTCCTGCTGCCTTCAGCCTCGACACAACCCTTTCCCTCTTGGAGCCGTTGCAGGCACAAAAATGGCCATACGGCTGGAGATGAGTCCCCCGCCCAAGGAGCCAGCAGGGAAAACTATGCCTTGTTCTAAAGCTCTTTGGGAACCTCTTGCGTAGCCCCACAGACCTGGGGGCTGCAGGCTTTCCTGCTGCCTTCAGCCTCAGAAAACCACCCTTTCCCACTTGGCGCCGCGCCAGGCACAAAAATGGCCATACGGCTGGAGATGGGTCCCACGCCCAAAGAGCAAGCAGGGAAAACTATGCCTTGTTCTAAAGCTCTTTGGGAACCACTTGCGTAGCCCCACAGACCTGGGGGCTGCGGGCTTTCCTGCTGCCTTCAGCCTCGACACAACCGTTTCCCTCTTGGAGCCGTTGCAGGCACAAAAATGGCCATACGGCTGGAGATGAGTCCCCCGCCCAAGGAGCCAGTAGGGAAAATTATGCCTTGTTCTAAAGCTCTTTGGGAACCGCTTGCGTAGCCCCACAGACCTGGGGGCTGCAGGCTTTCCTGCTGCTTTCAGCCTCGACACCACCCTTTCCCACTTGGCGCCGCGCCAGGCACAAAAATGGCCATACGGCTGGAGATGGGTCCCCCGCCCAAAGAGCCAGCAGGGAAAACTATGCCTTGTTCTAAAGCTCTTTGGGAACCGCTTGCGTAGCCCCACAGACCTGGGGGCTGCAGGCTTTCCTGCTGCTTTCAGCCTCAAAACCACCCTTTCCCACATGGAGCCGCGCCAGGCACAAAAATGGCCATATGGCTGGAGATGGGTCCCACACCCAAAGAGCAAGCAGGGAAAACTATGCCTTGTTCTAAAGCTCTTTGGGAACAGCTTGCGTAGCCCCACAGACCTGGTGCCTGCGACCTTTGCTGCGGCCTTCACCCTCGACACCACCCTTTCCCACTTGGCACCGCGCCAGGCACAAAAATGGCCATATGGCTGGAGATGGGTCCCCCGCCCAAAGAGCCAGCAGGGAAAACTATGCCTTGTTCTAAAGCTCTTTGGGAACCTCTTGCGTAGCCCCACAGACCTGGGGGCTGCGGGCTTTCCTGCTGCCTTCAGCCTCGACACAACCCTTTCCCTCTTGGAGCCGTTGCAGGCACAAAAATGGCCATACGGCTGGAGATGAGTCCCCCGCCCAAGGAGCCAGCAGGGAAAACTCTGCCTTGTTCTAAAGCTCTTTGGGAACCTCTTGCGTAGCCCCACAGACCTGGGGGCTGCGGGCTTTCCTGCTGTCTTCAGCCTCGACACCACCCTTTCCCACTTGGCGTCGTGCCAAGCACAAAAATGGCCATACAGCTGGAGATGGGTCCCACGCCCAAAGAGCCAGCAGGGAAAACTATGCCTTGTTCTAAAGCTCTTTGGGAACCGCTTGCGTAGCCCCACAGACCTGGGGGCTGCAGGCTTTCCTGCTGCCTTCAGCCTCAGAAACCCACCCTTTCCCACTTGGCGCCGCGCCAGGCACAAATATGGCCATATGGCTGGAGATGGGTCCCCGGCCCAAAGAGCCAGCAGGGAAAACTATGCCTTGTTCTAAAGCTCTTTGGGAACCGCTTGCGTAGCCCCACAGACCTGGGGGCTGCAGGCTTTCCTGCTGCCTTCAGCCTCAGAAAACCACCCTTTCCCACTTGGCGCCGCGCCAGGCACAAAAATGGCCCTATGGCTGGAGATGGATCCCCCGCCCAAAGAGCCAGCAGGGAAAATTATGCCTTGTTCTAAAGCTGTTTGGGAACCGCGTGCGTAGCCCCACAGACCTGGGGGCTGCAGGCTTTCCTGCTGCCTTCAGCCTCAGAAAACCACCCTTTCCCACTTGGCGCCGCGCCAGGCACAAAAATGCCCTATGGCTGCAGATGGGTCCCACGCCCAAAGAGCAAGGAGGGAAAACTATGCCTTGTTCTAAAGCTCTTTGGGAAACGTTTGCGTAGCCCCACAGACCTGGGGGCTGCAGGCTTTCCTGCTGCTTTCAGCCTCAAAACCACCCTTTCCCACTTGCAGCCGTTGCAGGCACAAAAATGGCCATACGGCTGGAGATGGGTCCCACGCCCAAAGAGCAAGCAGGGAAAACTATGCCTTGTTCTAAAGCTCTTTGGGAACCTCTTGCGTAGCCCCACAGACCTGGGGGCTGCAGGCTTTCCTGCTGCCTTCAGCCTCAGAAAACCACCCTTTCCCACTTGGCGCCGCGCCAGGCACAAAAATGGCCATACGGCTGGAGATGGGTCCCACGCCCAAAGAGCCAGCAGGGAAAACTATGCCTTGTTCTAAAGCTCTTTGGGAACCACTTGCGTAGCCCCACAGACCTGGGGGCTGCGGGCTTTCCTGCTGCCTTCAGCCTCGACACAACCGTTTCCCTCTTGGAGCCGTTGCAGGCACAAAAATGGCCATACGGCTGGAGATGAGTCCCCCGCCCAAGGAGCCAGCAGGGAAAATTATGCCTTGTTCTAAAGCTCTTTGGGAACCGCTTGCGTAGCCCCACAGACCTGGGGGCTGCAGGCTTTCCTGCTGCTTTCAGCCTCGACACCACCCTTTCCCACTTGGCGCCGCGCCAGGCACAAAAATGGCCATACGGCTGGAGATGGGTCCCCCGCCCAAGGAGCCAGCAGGGAAAACTATGCCTTGTTCTAAAGCTCTTTGGGAACCGCTTGCGTAGCCCCACAGACCTGGGGGCTGCAGGCTTTCATGCTGCCTTCACCCTCAAAACCACCCTTTCCCACATGGAGCCGCGCCAGGCACAAAAATGGCCATACGGCTGGAGATGGGTCCCACACCCAAAGAGCAAGCAGGGAAAACTATGCCTTGTTCTAAAGCTCTTTGTGAACAGCTTGCGTAGCCCCACAGACCTGGTGCCTGCGACCTTTGCTGCTGCCTTCACCCTCGACACCACCCTTTCCCACTTGGCCCCGCGCCAGGCACAAAAATGGCCATATGGCTGGAGATGGGTCCCCCGCCCAAAGAGCCAGCAGGGAAAACTATGCCTTGTTCTAAAGCTCTTTGGGAACCTCTTGCGTAGCCCCACAGACCTGGGGGCTGCGGGCTTTCCTGCTGCCTTCAGCCTCGACACAACCCTTTCCCTCTTGGAGCCGTTGCAGGCACAAAAATGGCCATACGGCTGGAGATGAGTCCCCCGCCCAAGGAGCCAGCAGGGAAAACTATGCCTTGTTCTAAAGCTCTTTGGGAAGCGCTTCCGTAGCCCCACAGACCTGCGGGCTGCGGGCTTTCCTGCTGCCTTCAGCCTCAAAACCACCCTTTCCCACTTGGCACCGCGCCAGGCACAAAAATGGCCTTATGGCTGGAGATGGGTCCCACGCCCAAAGAGCCAGCAGGGAAAAATATGCCTTGTTCTAAAGCTCTGTGGGAACCACTTGCGCAGCCCCACAGACCTGGGGGCAGCGGGCTTTCCTGCTACCTTCAGCCTCGACACCACCCTTTCCCACTTGGCGCCGCGCCAGGCACAAAAATAGCCCTATGGCTGGATATGGGTCGCAGGCCCAAAGAGCAAGCAGGGAAAACTATGCCTTGTTCTAAAGCTCTTTGGGAACCTCTTGCATAGCCCCACAGACCTGGGGGCTGCAGGCTTTCCTGCTGCCTTCAGCCTCAAAACCACCCTTTCCCACTTGGCGCAGCGCCAGCAACAAAAATGGCCATACGGCTGGAGATGTCTCCCACGCCCAAGGAGCTGGCAGGGAAAATTATGCCTTGTTCTAAAGCTCTTTGGGAACCGCTTGCGTAGCACCCACACACCTGGGGGCTGCAGGCTTTCCTGCTGCTTTCAGCCTCAAAACCACCCTTTCCCACTTGCAGCCGTTGCAGGCACAAAAATGGCCATACGGCTGGAGATGGGTCCCACGCCCAAAGAGCCAGCAGGGAAAACGATGCCTTGTTCTAAACTCTTTGGGAACCGCTTACGTAGCCCCACAGACCTGGGGGCTGCGACCTTTGCTGCTGCCTTCAGCCTCGACACCACCCTTTCCCACATGGAGCCGCGCCAGGCAAAAAAATGGCCATACGGCTGGACATGGGTCCCCCGCCCAAGGAGCCAGCAGGGAAAACTATGCCTTGTTCTAAAGCTCTTTGGGAACCGCTTGCGTAGCCCCACAGACCTGGGGGCTGCGGGCTTTCCTGCTGCCTTCAGCCTCAAAACCACCCTTTCCCACTTGGCGCCGCGCCAGGCACAAAAATGGCCATATGGCTGGAGATGGGTCCCATGTACAAAGAGCCAGCAAGGAAAACTATGCCTTGTTCTAAAGCTCTTTGGGAACCGCTTCCGTAGCCCCACAGACCTGGGGGCTGCGGACTTTCCTGCTGCTTTCAGCCTCAAAACCACCCTTTCCCACTTGGCGCCGCGCCAGGCACAAAAATGGCCATACGGCTGGAGATGGGTCCCCCGCCCAAAAGAGCCAGCAGGGAAAACTATGCCTTGTTCTAAAGCTCTTTGGGAACCGCTTGCATAGCCCCACAGACCTGGGGGCTGCAGGCTTTCCTGCTGCTTTCAGCCTCAAAACCACCCTTTCCCACTTGCAGCCGTTGCAGGCACAAAAATGGCCATACGGCTGGAAATGGGTCCCCCGCCCAAAGAGCCAGCAGGGAAAACTATGCCTTGTTCTAAAGCTCTTTGGGAACCGCTTGCATAGCCCCACAGACCTGGGGGCTGCAGGCTTTCCTGTTGCCTTCAGCCTCGACACCACCCTTTCCCACTTGGCGCCTCGCCAGGCACAAAAATGGCCATATGGCTGGAGATGGGTCCCCAGCCCAAAGAGCCAGCAGGGAAAACTATGCCTTGTTCTAAAGCTCTTTGGGAACCGCTTGCGTAGACACACAGACCTGGGGGCTGCAGGCTTTCCTGCTGCCTTCATCCTCAGAAAACCACCCTTTCCCACTTGGCGCCGCGCCAGGCACAAAAATGCCCTATGGCTGCAGATGGGTCCCACGCCCAAAGAGCAAGGAGGGAAAACTATGCCTTGTTCTAAAGCTCTTTGGGAACCTCTTGCGTAGCCCCACAGACCTGGGGGCTGCAGGCTTTCCTGCTGCTTTCAGCCTCAAAACCACTCTTTTCCACTTGCAGCCGTTGCAGGCACAAAAATGGCCATACGGCTGGAGATGGGTCCCCGGCCCAAAGAGCCAGCAGGGAAAACTATGCCTTGTTCTAAAGCTCTTTGGGAACCGCTTGCGTAGACCCACAGACCTGGGGGCTGCAGGCTTTCCTGCTGCCTTCAGCCTCAGAAAACCACCCTTTCCCACTTGGTGCCGCGCCAGGCACAAAAATGCCCTATCGCTGTAGATGGGTCCCACGCCCAAAGAGCCAGCAGGGAAAACTATGCCTTGTTCTAAAGCTCTTTGGGAACGTCTTGCGTAGCCCCACAGACCTGGGGGCTGCAGGCTTTCCTGCTGCCTTCAGCCTCAGAAAACCACCCTTTCCCACTTGGCGCCGCGCCAGGCACAAAAATGGCCATACGGCTGGAGATGGGTCCCACGCCCAAAGAGCCAGCAGGGAAAACTATGCCTTGTTCTAAAGCTCTTTGGGAACCACTTGCGTAGCCCCACAGACCTGGGGGCTGCGGGCTTTCCTGCTGCCTTCAGCCTCGACACAACCGTTTCCCTCTTGGAGCCGTTGCAGGCACAAAAATGGCCATACGGCTGGAGATGAGTCCCCCGCCCAAGGAGCCAGCAGGGAAAATTATGCCTTGTTCTAAAGCTCTTTGGGAACCGCTTGCGTAGCCCCACAGACCTGGGGGCTGCAGGCTTTCCTGCTGCTTTCAGCCTCGACACCACCCTTTCCCACTTGGCGCCGCGCCAGGCACAAAAATGGCCATACGGCTGGAGATGGGTCCCCCGCCCAAAGAGCCAGCAGGGAAAACTATGCCTTGTTCTAAAGCTCTTTGGGAACCGCTTGCGTAGCCCCACAGACCTGGGGGCTGCAGGCTTTCATGCTGCCTTCACCCTCAAAACCACCCTTTCCCACATGGAGCCGCGCCAGGCACAAAAATGGCCATACGGCTGGAGATGGGTCCCACACCCAAAGAGCAAGCAGGGAAAACTATGCCTTGTTCTAAAGCTCTTTGTGAACAGCTTGCGTAGCCCCACAGACCTGGTGCCTGCGACCTTTGCTGCTGCCTTCACCCTCGACACCACCCTTTCCCACTTGGCCCCGCGCCAGGCACAAAAATGGCCATATGGCTGGAGATGGGTCCCCCGCCCAAAGAGCCAGCAGGGAAAACTATGCCTTGTTCTAAAGCTCTTTGGGAACCTCTTGCGTAGCCCCACAGACCTGGGGGCTGCGGGCTTTCCTGCTGCCTTCAGCCTCGACACAACCCTTTCCCTCTTGGAGCCGTTGCAGGCACAAAAATGGCCATACGGCTGGAGATGAGTCCCCCGCCCAAGGAGCCAGCAGGGAAAACTATGCCTTGTTCTAAAGCTCTTTGGGAAGCGCTTCCGTAGCCCCACAGACCTGCGGGCTGCGGGCTTTCCTGCTGCCTTCAGCCTCAAAACCACCCTTTCCCACTTGGCACCGCGCCAGGCACAAAAATGGCCTTATGGCTGGAGATGGGTCCCACGCCCAAAGAGCCAGCAGGGAAAAATATGCCTTGTTCTAAAGCTCTGTGGGAACCACTTGCGCAGCCCCACAGACCTGGGGGCAGCGGGCTTTCCTGCTACCTTCAGCCTCGACACCACCCTTTCCCACTTGGCGCCGCGCCAGGCACAAAAATAGCCCTATGGCTGGATATGGGTCGCAGGCCCAAAGAGCAAGCAGGGAAAACTATGCCTTGTTCTAAAGCTCTTTGGGAACCTCTTGCATAGCCCCACAGACCTGGGGGCTGCAGGCTTTCCTGCTGCCTTCAGCCTCAAAACCACCCTTTCCCACTTGGCGCAGCGCCAGCAACAAAAATGGCCATACGGCTGGAGATGTCTCCCACGCCCAAGGAGCTGGCAGGGAAAATTATGCCTTGTTCTAAAGCTCTTTGGGAACCGCTTGCGTAGCACCCACACACCTGGGGGCTGCAGGCTTTCCTGCTGCTTTCAGCCTCAAAACCACCCTTTCCCACTTGCAGCCGTTGCAGGCACAAAAATGGCCATACGGCTGGAGATGGGTCCCACGCCCAAAGAGCCAGCAGGGAAAACGATGCCTTGTTCTAAACTCTTTGGGAACCGCTTACGTAGCCCCACAGACCTGGGGGCTGCGACCTTTGCTGCTGCCTTCAGCCTCGACACCACCCTTTCCCACATGGAGCCGCGCCAGGCAAAAAAATGGCCATACGGCTGGACATGGGTCCCCCGCCCAAGGAGCCAGCAGGGAAAACTATGCCTTGTTCTAAAGCTCTTTGGGAACCGCTTGCGTAGCCCCACAGACCTGGGGGCTGCGGGCTTTCCTGCTGCCTTCAGCCTCAAAACCACCCTTTCCCACTTGGCGCCGCGCCAGGCACAAAAATGGCCATATGGCTGGAGATGGGTCCCATGTACAAAGAGCCAGCAAGGAAAACTATGCCTTGTTCTAAAGCTCTTTGGGAACCGCTTCCGTAGCCCCACAGACCTGGGGGCTGCGGACTTTCCTGCTGCTTTCAGCCTCAAAACCACCCTTTCCCACTTGGCGCCGCGCCAGGCACAAAAATGGCCATACGGCTGGAGATGGGTCCCCCGCCCAAAAGAGCCAGCAGGGAAAACTATGCCTTGTTCTAAAGCTCTTTGGGAACCGCTTGCATAGCCCCACAGACCTGGGGGCTGCAGGCTTTCCTGCTGCTTTCAGCCTCAAAACCACCCTTTCCCACTTGCAGCCGTTGCAGGCACAAAAATGGCCATACGGCTGGAAATGGGTCCCCCGCCCAAAGAGCCAGCAGGGAAAACTATGCCTTGTTCTAAAGCTCTTTGGGAACCGCTTGCATAGCCCCACAGACCTGGGGGCTGCAGGCTTTCCTGTTGCCTTCAGCCTCGACACCACCCTTTCCCACTTGGCGCCTCGCCAGGCACAAAAATGGCCATATGGCTGGAGATGGGTCCCCAGCCCAAAGAGCCAGCAGGGAAAACTATGCCTTGTTCTAAAGCTCTTTGGGAACCGCTTGCGTAGACACACAGACCTGGGGGCTGCAGGCTTTCCTGCTGCCTTCATCCTCAGAAAACCACCCTTTCCCACTTGGCGCCGCGCCAGGCACAAAAATGCCCTATGGCTGCAGATGGGTCCCACGCCCAAAGAGCAAGGAGGGAAAACTATGCCTTGTTCTAAAGCTCTTTGGGAACCTCTTGCGTAGCCCCACAGACCTGGGGGCTGCAGGCTTTCCTGCTGCTTTCAGCCTCAAAACCACTCTTTTCCACTTGCAGCCGTTGCAGGCACAAAAATGGCCATACGGCTGGAGATGGGTCCCCGGCCCAAAGAGCCAGCAGGGAAAACTATGCCTTGTTCTAAAGCTCTTTGGGAACCGCTTGCGTAGACCCACAGACCTGGGGGCTGCAGGCTTTCCTGCTGCCTTCAGCCTCAGAAAACCACCCTTTCCCACTTGGTGCCGCGCCAGGCACAAAAATGCCCTATCGCTGTAGATGGGTCCCACGCCCAAAGAGCCAGCAGGGAAAACTATGCCTTGTTCTAAAGCTCTTTGGGAACGTCTTGCGTAGCCCCACAGACCTGGGGGCTGCAGGCTTTCCTGCTGCCTTCAGCCTCAGAAAACCACCCTTTCCCACTTGGCGCCGCGCCAGGCACAAAAATGCCCTATGGCTGCAGATGGGTCCCACGCCCAAAGAGCAAGCAGGGAAAACTATGCCTTGTTCTAAAGCTCTTTGGGAACCTCTTGCGTAGCCCCACAGACCTGGGGGCTGCAGGCTTTCCTGCTGCCTTCAGCCTCAGAAAACCACCCTTTCCCACTTGGCGCCGCGCCAGGCACAAAAATGGCCATACGGCTGGAGATGGGTCCCACGCCCAAAGAGCCAGCAGGGAAAACTATGCCTTGTTCTAAAGCTCTTTGGGAACCACTTGCGTAGCCCCACAGACCTGGGGGCTGCGGGCTTTCCTGCTGCCTTCAGCCTCGACACAACCGTTTCCCTCTTGGAGCCGTTGCAGGCACAAAAATGGCCATACGGCTGGAGATGAGTCCCCCGCCCAAGGAGCCAGCAGGGAAAATTATGCCTTGTTCTAAAGCTCTTTGGGAACCGCTTGCGTAGCCCCACAGACCTGGGGGCTGCAGGCTTTCCTGCTGCTTTCAGCCTCGACACCACCCTTTCCCACTTGGCGCCGCGCCAGGCACAAAAATGGCCATACGGCTGGAGATGGGTCCCCCGCCCAAAGAGCCAGCAGGGAAAACTATGCCTTGTTCTAAAGCTCTTTGGGAACCGCTTGCGTAGCCCCACAGACCTGGGGGCTGCAGGCTTTCATGCTGCCTTCACCCTCAAAACCACCCTTTCCCACATGGAGCCGCGCCAGGCACAAAAATGGCCATACGGCTGGAGATGGGTCCCACACCCAAAGAGCAAGCAGGGAAAACTATGCCTTGTTCTAAAGCTCTTTGTGAACAGCTTGCGTAGCCCCACAGACCTGGTGCCTGCGACCTTTGCTGCTGCCTTCACCCTCGACACCACCCTTTCCCACTTGGCCCCGCGCCAGGCACAAAAATGGCCATATGGCTGGAGATGGGTCCCCCGCCCAAAGAGCCAGCAGGGAAAACTATGCCTTGTTCTAAAGCTCTTTGGGAACCTCTTGCGTAGCCCCACAGACCTGGGGGCTGCGGGCTTTCCTGCTGCCTTCAGCCTCGACACAACCCTTTCCCTCTTGGAGCCGTTGCAGGCACAAAAATGGCCATACGGCTGGAGATGAGTCCCCCGCCCAAGGAGCCAGCAGGGAAAACTATGCCTTGTTCTAAAGCTCTTTGGGAAGCGCTTCCGTAGCCCCACAGACCTGCGGGCTGCGGGCTTTCCTGCTGCCTTCAGCCTCAAAACCACCCTTTCCCACTTGGCACCGCGCCAGGCACAAAAATGGCCTTATGGCTGGAGATGGGTCCCACGCCCAAAGAGCCAGCAGGGAAAAATATGCCTTGTTCTAAAGCTCTGTGGGAACCACTTGCGCAGCCCCACAGACCTGGGGGCAGCGGGCTTTCCTGCTACCTTCAGCCTCGACACCACCCTTTCCCACTTGGCGCCGCGCCAGGCACAAAAATAGCCCTATGGCTGGATATGGGTCGCAGGCCCAAAGAGCCAGCAGGGAAAACTATGCCTTGTTCTAAAGCTCTTTGGGAACCTCTTGCATAGCCCCACAGACCTGGGGGCTGCAGGCTTTCCTGCTGCCTTCAGCCTCAAAACCACCCTTTCCCACTTGGCGCAGCGCCAGCAACAAAAATGGCCATACGGCTGGAGATGTCTCCCACGCCCAAGGAGCTGGCAGGGAAAATTATGCCTTGTTCTAAAGCTCTTTGGGAACCGCTTGCGTAGCACCCACACACCTGGGGGCTGCAGGCTTTCCTGCTGCTTTCAGCCTCAAAACCACCCTTTCCCACTTGCAGCCGTTGCAGGCACAAAAATGGCCATACGGCTGGAGATGGGTCCCACGCCCAAAGAGCCAGCAGGGAAAACGATGCCTTGTTCTAAACTCTTTGGGAACCGCTTACGTAGCCCCACAGACCTGGGGGCTGCGACCTTTGCTGCTGCCTTCAGCCTCGACACCACCCTTTCCCACATGGAGCCGCGCCAGGCAAAAAAATGGCCATACGGCTGGACATGGGTCCCCCGCCCAAGGAGCCAGCAGGGAAAACTATGCCTTGTTCTAAAGCTCTTTGGGAACCGCTTGCGTAGCCCCACAGACCTGGGGGCTGCGGGCTTTCCTGCTGCCTTCAGCCTCAAAACCACCCTTTCCCACTTGGCGCCGCGCCAGGCACAAAAATGGCCATATGGCTGGAGATGGGTCCCATGTACAAAGAGCCAGCAAGGAAAACTATGCCTTGTTCTAAAGCTCTTTGGGAACCGCTTCCGTAGCCCCACAGACCTGGGGGCTGCGGACTTTCCTGCTGCTTTCAGCCTCAAAACCACCCTTTCCCACTTGGCGCCGCGCCAGGCACAAAAATGGCCATACGGCTGGAGATGGGTCCCCCGCCCAAAAGAGCCAGCAGGGAAAACTATGCCTTGTTCTAAAGCTCTTTGGGAACCGCTTGCATAGCCCCACAGACCTGGGGGCTGCAGGCTTTCCTGCTGCTTTCAGCCTCAAAACCACCCTTTCCCACTTGCAGCCGTTGCAGGCACAAAAATGGCCATACGGCTGGAAATGGGTCCCCCGCCCAAAGAGCCAGCAGGGAAAACTATGCCTTGTTCTAAAGCTCTTTGGGAACCGCTTGCATAGCCCCACAGACCTGGGGGCTGCAGGCTTTCCTGTTGCCTTCAGCCTCGACACCACCCTTTCCCACTTGGCGCCTCGCCAGGCACAAAAATGGCCATATGGCTGGAGATGGGTCCCCAGCCCAAAGAGCCAGCAGGGAAAACTATGCCTTGTTCTAAAGCTCTTTGGGAACCGCTTGCGTAGACACACAGACCTGGGGGCTGCAGGCTTTCCTGCTGCCTTCATCCTCAGAAAACCACCCTTTCCCACTTGGCGCCGCGCCAGGCACAAAAATGCCCTATGGCTGCAGATGGGTCCCACGCCCAAAGAGCAAGGAGGGAAAACTATGCCTTGTTCTAAAGCTCTTTGGGAACCTCTTGCGTAGCCCCACAGACCTGGGGGCTGCAGGCTTTCCTGCTGCTTTCAGCCTCAAAACCACTCTTTTCCACTTGCAGCCGTTGCAGGCACAAAAATGGCCATACGGCTGGAGATGGGTCCCCGGCCCAAAGAGCCAGCAGGGAAAACTATGCCTTGTTCTAAAGCTCTTTGGGAACCGCTTGCGTAGACCCACAGACCTGGGGGCTGCAGGCTTTCCTGCTGCCTTCAGCCTCAGAAAACCACCCTTTCCCACTTGGTGCCGCGCCAGGCACAAAAATGCCCTATCGCTGTAGATGGGTCCCACGCCCAAAGAGCCAGCAGGGAAAACTATGCCTTGTTCTAAAGCTCTTTGGGAACGTCTTGCGTAGCCCCACAGACCTGGGGGCTGCAGGCTTTCCTGCTGCCTTCAGCCTCAGAAAACCACCCTTTCCCACTTGGCGCCGCGCCAGGCACAAAAATGGCCATACGGCTGGAGATGGAACCCCCGCCCAAAGAGCCAGCAAGGAAAACTCTGCCTTGTTCTAAAGCTCTTTGGGAACCGCTTGCGTAGCCCCACAGACCTGGGGGCTGCAGGCTTTCCTGCTGCTTTCAGCCTCGACACCACCCTTTCCCACTTGGCGCCGCGCCAGGCACAAAAATGGCCATACGGCTGGAGATGGGTCCCACGCCCAAAGAGCCAGCAGGGAAAACTATGCCTTGTTCTAAAGCTCTTTGGGAACCGCTTGCGTAGCCCCACAGACCTGGGGGCTGCAGGCTTTCATGCTGCCTTCAGCCTCAAAACCACCCTTTCCCACATGGAGCCGCGCCAGGCACAAAAATGGCCATACGGCTGGAGATGGGTCCCATGCCCAAAGAGCAAGCAGGGAAAACTATGCCTTGTTCTAAAGCTCTTTGGGAACAGCTTCCGTAGCCCCACAGACCTGGTGCCTGCGACCTTTACTGCTGCCTTCACCCTCGACACCACCCTTTCCCACTTGGCCCCGCGCCAGGCACAAAAATGGCCATATGGCTGGAGATGGGTCCCATGTACAAAGAGCCAGCAGGGAAAACTATGCCTTGTTCTAAAGCTCTTTGGGAACCGCTTCCGTAGCCCCACAGACCTGGGGGCTGCGGACTTTCCTGCTGCTTTCAGCCTCAAAACCACCCTTTCCCACTTGGCGCCGCGCCAGGCACAAAAATGGCCATACGGCTGGAGATGGGTCCCCCGCCCAAAAGAGCCAGCAGGGAAAACTATGCCTTGTTCTAAAGCTCTTTGGGAACCGCTTGCATAGCCCCACAGACCTGGGGGCTGCAGGCTTTCCTGCTGCTTTCAGCCTCAAAACCACCCTTTCCCACTTGCAGCCGTTGCAGGCACAAAAATGGCCATACGGCTGGAAATGGGTCCCCCGCCCAAAGAGCCAGCAGGGAAAACTCTGCCTTGTTCTAAAGCTCTTTGGGAACCGCTTGCATAGCCCCACAGACCTGGGGGCTGCAGGCTTTCCTGCTGCCTTCAGCCTCGATACCACCCTTTCCCACTTGGCGCCTCGCCAGGCACAAAAATGGCCATATGGCTGGAGATGGGTCCCCAGCCCAAAGAGCCAGCAGGGAAAACTATGCCTTGTTCTAAAGCTCTTTGGGAACCGCTTGCGTAGACACACAGACCTGGGGGCTGCAGGCTTTCCTGCTGCCTTCATCCTCAGAAAACCACCCTTTCCCACTTGGCGCCGCGCCAGGCACAAAAATGCCCTATGGCTGCAGATGGGTCCCACGCCCAAAGAGCAAGGAGGGAAAACTATGCCTTGTTCTAAAGCTCTTTGGGAACCTCTTGCGTAGCCCCACAGACCTGGGGGCTGCAGGCTTTCCTGCTGCTTTCAGCCTCAAAACCACTCTTTTCCACTTGCAGCCGTTGCAGGCACAAAAATGGCCATACGGCTGGAGATGGGTCCCCGGCCCAAAGAGCCAGCAGGGAAAACTATGCCTTGTTCTAAAGCTCTTTGGGAACCGCTTGCGTAGACCCACAGACCTGGGGGCTGCAGGCTTTCCTGCTGCCTTCAGCCTCAGAAAACCACCCTTTCCCACTTGGCGCCGCGCCAGCAACAAAAATGCCCTATCGCTGTAGATGGGTCCCACGCCCAAAGAGCCAGCAGGGAAAACTATGCCTTGTTCTAAAGCTCTTTGGGAACGTCTTGCGTAGCCCCACAGACCTGGGGGCTGCAGGCTTTCCTGCTGCCTTCAGCCTCAGAAAACCACCCTTTCCCACTTGGCGCCGCGCCAGGCACAAAAATGGCCATACGGCTGGAGATGGAACCCCCGCCCAAAGAGCCAGCAAGGAAAACTATGCCTTGTTCTAAAGCTCTTTGGGAACCGCTTGCGTAGCCCCACAGACCTGGGGGCTGCAGGCTTTCCTGCTGCTTTCAGCCTCGACACCACCCTTTCCCACTTGGCGCCGCGCCAGGCACAAAAATGGCCATACGGCTGGAGATGGGTCCCACGCCCAAAGAGCCAGCAGGGAAAACTATGCCTTGTTCTAAAGCTCTTTGGGAACCGCTTGCGTAGCCCCACAGACCTGGGGGCTGCAGGCTTTCCTGCTGCTTTCAGCCTCAAAACCACCCTTTCCCACATGGAGCCGCGCCAGGCACAAAAATGGCCATACGGCTGGAGATGGGTCCCACACCCAAAGAGCAAGCAGGGAAAACTATGCCTTGTTCTAAAGCTCTTTGTGAACAGCTTGCGTAGCCCCACAGACCTGGTGCCTGCGACCTTTGCTGCTGCCTTCACCCTCGACACCACCCTTTCCCACTTGGCCCCGCGCCAGGCACAAAAATGGCCATATGGCTGGAGATGGGTCCCCCGCCCAAAGAGCCAGCAGGGAAAACTATGCCTTGTTCTAAAGCTCTTTGGGAACCTCTTGCGTAGCCCCACAGACCTGGGGGCTGCGGGCTTTCCTGCTGCCTTCAGCCTCGACACAACCCTTTCCCTCTTGGAGCCGTTGCAGGCACAAAAATGGCCATACGGCTGGAGATGAGTCCCCCGCCCAAGGAGCCAGCAGGGAAAACTATGCCTTGTTCTAAAGCTCTTTGGGAAGCGCTTCCGTAGCCCCACAGACCTGCGGGCTGCGGGCTTTCCTGCTGCCTTCAGCCTCAAAACCACCCTTTCCCACTTGGCACCGCGCCAGGCACAAAAATGGCCTTATGGCTGGAGATGGGTCCCACGCCCAAAGAGCCAGCAGGGAAAAATATGCCTTGTTCTAAAGCTGTGTGGGAACCACTTGCGCAGCCCCACAGACCTGGGGGCAGCGGGCTTTCCTGCTACCTTCAGCCTCGACACCACCCTTTCCCACTTGGCGCCGCGCCAGGCACAAAAATAGCCCTATGGCTGGATATGGGTCGCAGGCCCAAAGAGCAAGCAGGGAAAACTATGCCTTGTTCTAAAGCTCTTTGGGAACCTCT
Organism: Larus michahellis; assembly: GCF_964199755.1. NCBI lineage: Eukaryota > Metazoa > Chordata > Aves > Charadriiformes > Laridae > Larus > Larus michahellis. The sequence continues at coordinate 1,017,776 of NW_027436004.1, forward strand.
TGCATAGCCCCACAGACCTGGGGGCTGCAGGCTTTCCTGCTGCCTTCAGCCTCAAAACCACCCTTTCCCACTTGGCGCAGCGCCAGCAACAAAAATGGCCATACGGCTGGAGATGTCTCCCACGCCCAAGGAGCTGGCAGGGAAAATTATGCCTTGTTCTAAAGCTCTTTGGGAACCGCTTGCGTAGCACCCACACACCTGGGGGCTGCAGGCTTTCCTGCTGCTTTCAGCCTCAAAACCACCCTTTCCCACTTGCAGCCGTTGCAGGCACAAAAATGGCCATACGGCTGGAGATGGGTCCCACGCCCAAAGAGCCAGCAGGGAAAACGATGCCTTGTTCTAAACTCTTTGGGAACCGCTTACGTAGCCCCACAGACCTGGGGGCTGCGACCTTTGCTGCTGCCTTCAGCCTCGACACCACCCTTTCCCACATGGAGCCGCGCCAGGCAAAAAAATGGCCATACGGCTGGACATGGGTCCCCCGCCCAAGGAGCCAGCAGGGAAAACTATGCCTTGTTCTAAAGCTCTTTGGGAACCGCTTGCGTAGCCCCACAGACCTGGGGGCTGCGGGCTTTCCTGCTGCCTTCAGCCTCAAAACCACCCTTTCCCACTTGGCGCCGCGCCAGGCACAAAAATGGCCATATGGCTGGAGATGGGTCCCATGTACAAAGAGCCAGCAAGGAAAACTATGCCTTGTTCTAAAGCTCTTTGGGAACCGCTTCCGTAGCCCCACAGACCTGGGGGCTGCGGACTTTCCTGCTGCTTTCAGCCTCAAAACCACCCTTTCCCACTTGGCGCCGCGCCAGGCACAAAAATGGCCATACGGCTGGAGATGGGTCCCCCGCCCAAAAGAGCCAGCAGGGAAAACTATGCCTTGTTCTAAAGCTCTTTGGGAACCGCTTGCATAGCCCCACAGACCTGGGGGCTGCAGGCTTTCCTGCTGCTTTCAGCCTCAAAACCACCCTTTCCCACTTGCAGCCGTTGCAGGCACAAAAATGGCCATACGGCTGGAAATGGGTCCCCCGCCCAAAGAGCCAGCAGGGAAAACTATGCCTTGTTCTAAAGCTCTTTGGGAACCGCTTGCATAGCCCCACAGACCTGGGGGCTGCAGGCTTTCCTGTTGCCTTCAGCCTCGACACCACCCTTTCCCACTTGGCGCCTCGCCAGGCACAAAAATGGCCATATGGCTGGAGATGGGTCCCCAGCCCAAAGAGCCAGCAGGGAAAACTATGCCTTGTTCTAAAGCTCTTTGGGAACCGCTTGCGTAGACACACAGACCTGGGGGCTGCAGGCTTTCCTGCTGCCTTCATCCTCAGAAAACCACCCTTTCCCACTTGGCGCCGCGCCAGGCACAAAAATGCCCTATGGCTGCAGATGGGTCCCACGCCCAAAGAGCAAGGAGGGAAAACTATGCCTTGTTCTAAAGCTCTTTGGGAACCTCTTGCGTAGCCCCACAGACCTGGGGGCTGCAGGCTTTCCTGCTGCTTTCAGCCTCAAAACCACTCTTTTCCACTTGCAGCCGTTGCAGGCACAAAAATGGCCATACGGCTGGAGATGGGTCCCCGGCCCAAAGAGCCAGCAGGGAAAACTATGCCTTGTTCTAAAGCTCTTTGGGAACCGCTTGCGTAGACCCACAGACCTGGGGGCTGCAGGCTTTCCTGCTGCCTTCAGCCTCAGAAAACCACCCTTTCCCACTTGGTGCCGCGCCAGGCACAAAAATGCCCTATCGCTGTAGATGGGTCCCACGCCCAAAGAGCCAGCAGGGAAAACTATGCCTTGTTCTAAAGCTCTTTGGGAACGTCTTGCGTAGCCCCACAGACCTGGGGGCTGCAGGCTTTCCTGCTGCCTTCAGCCTCAGAAAACCACCCTTTCCCACTTGGCGCCGCGCCAGGCACAAAAATGGCCATACGGCTGGAGATGGAACCCCCGCCCAAAGAGCCAGCAAGGAAAACTCTGCCTTGTTCTAAAGCTCTTTGGGAACCGCTTGCGTAGCCCCACAGACCTGGGGGCTGCAGGCTTTCCTGCTGCTTTCAGCCTCGACACCACCCTTTCCCACTTGGCGCCGCGCCAGGCACAAAAATGGCCATACGGCTGGAGATGGGTCCCACGCCCAAAGAGCCAGCAGGGAAAACTATGCCTTGTTCTAAAGCTCTTTGGGAACCGCTTGCGTAGCCCCACAGACCTGGGGGCTGCAGGCTTTCATGCTGCCTTCAGCCTCAAAACCACCCTTTCCCACATGGAGCCGCGCCAGGCACAAAAATGGCCATACGGCTGGAGATGGGTCCCATGCCCAAAGAGCAAGCAGGGAAAACTATGCCTTGTTCTAAAGCTCTTTGGGAACAGCTTCCGTAGCCCCACAGACCTGGTGCCTGCGACCTTTACTGCTGCCTTCACCCTCGACACCACCCTTTCCCACTTGGCCCCGCGCCAGGCACAAAAATGGCCATATGGCTGGAGATGGGTCCCATGTACAAAGAGCCAGCAGGGAAAACTATGCCTTGTTCTAAAGCTCTTTGGGAACCGCTTCCGTAGCCCCACAGACCTGGGGGCTGCGGACTTTCCTGCTGCTTTCAGCCTCAAAACCACCCTTTCCCACTTGGCGCCGCGCCAGGCACAAAAATGGCCATACGGCTGGAGATGGGTCCCCCGCCCAAAAGAGCCAGCAGGGAAAACTATGCCTTGTTCTAAAGCTCTTTGGGAACCGCTTGCATAGCCCCACAGACCTGGGGGCTGCAGGCTTTCCTGCTGCTTTCAGCCTCAAAACCACCCTTTCCCACTTGCAGCCGTTGCAGGCACAAAAATGGCCATACGGCTGGAAATGGGTCCCCCGCCCAAAGAGCCAGCAGGGAAAACTCTGCCTTGTTCTAAAGCTCTTTGGGAACCGCTTGCATAGCCCCACAGACCTGGGGGCTGCAGGCTTTCCTGCTGCCTTCAGCCTCGATACCACCCTTTCCCACTTGGCGCCTCGCCAGGCACAAAAATGGCCATATGGCTGGAGATGGGTCCCCAGCCCAAAGAGCCAGCAGGGAAAACTATGCCTTGTTCTAAAGCTCTTTGGGAACCGCTTGCGTAGACACACAGACCTGGGGGCTGCAGGCTTTCCTGCTGCCTTCATCCTCAGAAAACCACCCTTTCCCACTTGGCGCCGCGCCAGGCACAAAAATGCCCTATGGCTGCAGATGGGTCCCACGCCCAAAGAGCAAGGAGGGAAAACTATGCCTTGTTCTAAAGCTCTTTGGGAACCTCTTGCGTAGCCCCACAGACCTGGGGGCTGCAGGCTTTCCTGCTGCTTTCAGCCTCAAAACCACTCTTTTCCACTTGCAGCCGTTGCAGGCACAAAAATGGCCATACGGCTGGAGATGGGTCCCCGGCCCAAAGAGCCAGCAGGGAAAACTATGCCTTGTTCTAAAGCTCTTTGGGAACCGCTTGCGTAGACCCACAGACCTGGGGGCTGCAGGCTTTCCTGCTGCCTTCAGCCTCAGAAAACCACCCTTTCCCACTTGGCGCCGCGCCAGCAACAAAAATGCCCTATCGCTGTAGATGGGTCCCACGCCCAAAGAGCCAGCAGGGAAAACTATGCCTTGTTCTAAAGCTCTTTGGGAACGTCTTGCGTAGCCCCACAGACCTGGGGGCTGCAGGCTTTCCTGCTGCCTTCAGCCTCAGAAAACCACCCTTTCCCACTTGGCGCCGCGCCAGGCACAAAAATGGCCATACGGCTGGAGATGGAACCCCCGCCCAAAGAGCCAGCAAGGAAAACTATGCCTTGTTCTAAAGCTCTTTGGGAACCGCTTGCGTAGCCCCACAGACCTGGGGGCTGCAGGCTTTCCTGCTGCTTTCAGCCTCGACACCACCCTTTCCCACTTGGCGCCGCGCCAGGCACAAAAATGGCCATACGGCTGGAGATGGGTCCCACGCCCAAAGAGCCAGCAGGGAAAACTATGCCTTGTTCTAAAGCTCTTTGGGAACCGCTTGCGTAGCCCCACAGACCTGGGGGCTGCAGGCTTTCCTGCTGCTTTCAGCCTCAAAACCACCCTTTCCCACATGGAGCCGCGCCAGGCACAAAAATGGCCATACGGCTGGAGATGGGTCCCACACCCAAAGAGCAAGCAGGGAAAACTATGCCTTGTTCTAAAGCTCTTTGTGAACAGCTTGCGTAGCCCCACAGACCTGGTGCCTGCGACCTTTGCTGCTGCCTTCACCCTCGACACCACCCTTTCCCACTTGGCCCCGCGCCAGGCACAAAAATGGCCATATGGCTGGAGATGGGTCCCCCGCCCAAAGAGCCAGCAGGGAAAACTATGCCTTGTTCTAAAGCTCTTTGGGAACCTCTTGCGTAGCCCCACAGACCTGGGGGCTGCGGGCTTTCCTGCTGCCTTCAGCCTCGACACAACCCTTTCCCTCTTGGAGCCGTTGCAGGCACAAAAATGGCCATACGGCTGGAGATGAGTCCCCCGCCCAAGGAGCCAGCAGGGAAAACTATGCCTTGTTCTAAAGCTCTTTGGGAAGCGCTTCCGTAGCCCCACAGACCTGCGGGCTGCGGGCTTTCCTGCTGCCTTCAGCCTCAAAACCACCCTTTCCCACTTGGCACCGCGCCAGGCACAAAAATGGCCTTATGGCTGGAGATGGGTCCCACGCCCAAAGAGCCAGCAGGGAAAAATATGCCTTGTTCTAAAGCTGTGTGGGAACCACTTGCGCAGCCCCACAGACCTGGGGGCAGCGGGCTTTCCTGCTACCTTCAGCCTCGACACCACCCTTTCCCACTTGGCGCCGCGCCAGGCACAAAAATAGCCCTATGGCTGGATATGGGTCGCAGGCCCAAAGAGCAAGCAGGGAAAACTATGCCTTGTTCTAAAGCTCTTTGGGAACCTCTTGCATAGCCCCACAGACCTGGGGGCTGCAGGCTTTCCTGCTGCCTTCAGCCTCAAAACCACCCTTTCCCACTTGGCGCAGCGCCAGCAACAAAAATGGCCATACGGCTGGAGATGTCTCCCACGCCCAAGGAGCTGGCAGGGAAAATTATGCCTTGTTCTAAAGCTCTTTGGGAACCGCTTGCGTAGCACCCACACACCTGGGGGCTGCAGGCTTTCCTGCTGCTTTCAGCCTCAAAACCACCCTTTCCCACTTGCAGCCGTTGCAGGCACAAAAATGGCCATACGGCTGGAGATGGGTCCCACGCCCAAAGAGCCAGCAGGGAAAACGATGCCTTGTTCTAAACTCTTTGGGAACCGCTTACGTAGCCCCACAGACCTGGGGGCTGCGACCTTTGCTGCTGCCTTCAGCCTCGACACCACCCTTTCCCACATGGAGCCGCGCCAGGCAAAAAAATGGCCATACGGCTGGACATGGGTCCCCCGCCCAAGGAGCCAGCAGGGAAAACTATGCCTTGTTCTAAAGCTCTTTGGGAACCGCTTGCGTAGCCCCACAGACCTGGGGGCTGCGGGCTTTCCTGCTGCCTTCAGCCTCAAAACCACCCTTTCCCACTTGGCGCCGCGCCAGGCACAAAAATGGCCATATGGCTGGAGATGGGTCCCATGTACAAAGAGCCAGCAAGGAAAACTATGCCTTGTTCTAAAGCTCTTTGGGAACCGCTTCCGTAGCCCCACAGACCTGGGGGCTGCGGACTTTCCTGCTGCTTTCAGCCTCAAAACCACCCTTTCCCACTTGGCGCCGCGCCAGGCACAAAAATGGCCATACGGCTGGAGATGGGTCCCCCGCCCAAAAGAGCCAGCAGGGAAAACTATGCCTTGTTCTAAAGCTCTTTGGGAACCGCTTGCATAGCCCCACAGACCTGGGGGCTGCAGGCTTTCCTGCTGCTTTCAGCCTCAAAACCACCCTTTCCCACTTGCAGCCGTTGCAGGCACAAAAATGGCCATACGGCTGGAAATGGGTCCCCCGCCCAAAGAGCCAGCAGGGAAAACTATGCCTTGTTCTAAAGCTCTTTGGGAACCGCTTGAATAGCCCCACAGACCTGGGGGCTGCAGGCTTTCCTGCTGCCTTCAGCCTCGACACCACCCTTTCCCACTTGGCGCCTCGCCAGGCACAAAAATGGCCATATGGTTGGAGATGGGTCCCCAGCCCAAAGAGCCAGCAGGGAAAACTATGCCTTGTTCTAAAGCTCTTTGGGAACCGCTTGCGTAGACACACAGACCTGGGGGCTGCAGGCTTTCCTGCTGCCTTCATCCTCAGAAAACCACCCTTTCCCACTTGGCGCCGCGCCAGGCACAAAAATGCCCTATGGCTGCAGATGGGTCCCACGCCCAAAGAGCAAGGAGGGAAAACTATGCCTTGTTCTAAAGCTCTTTGGGAACCTCTTGCGTAGCCCCACAGACCTGGGGGCTGCAGGCTTTCCTGCTGCTTTCAGCCTCAAAACCACTCTTTTCCACTTGCAGCCGTTGCAGGCACAAAAATGGCCATACGGCTGGAGATGGGTCCCCGGCCCAAAGAGCCAGCAGGGAAAACTATGCCTTGTTCTAAAGCTCTTTGGGAACCGCTTGCGTAGACCCACAGACCTGGGGGCTGCAGGCTTTCCTGCTGCCTTCAGCCTCAGAAAACCACCCTTTCCCACTTGGTGCCGCGCCAGGCACAAAAATGCCCTATCGCTGTAGATGGGTCCCACGCCCAAAGAGCCAGCAGGGAAAACTATGCCTTGTTCTAAAGCTCTTTGGGAACGTCTTGCGTAGCCCCACAGACCTGGGGGCTGCAGGCTTTCCTGCTGCCTTCAGCCTCAGAAAACCACCCTTTCCCACTTGGCGCCGCGCCAGGCACAAAAATGGCCATACGGCTGGAGATGGAACCCCCGCCCAAAGAGCCAGCAAGGAAAACTATGCCTTGTTCTAAAGCTCTTTGGGAACCGCTTGCGTAGCCCCACAGACCTGGGGGCTGCAGGCTTTCCTGCTGCTTTCAGCCTGGACACCACCCTTTCCCACTTGGCGCCGCGCCAGGCACAAAAATGGCCATACGGCTGGAGATGGGTCCCACGCCCAAAGAGCCAGCAGGGAAAACTATGCCTTGTTCTAAAGCTCTTTGGGAACCGCTTGCGTAGCCCCACAGACCTGGGGGCTGCAGGCTTTCCTGCTGCTTTCAGCCTCAAAACCACCCTTTCCCACATGGAGCCGCGCCAGGCACAAAAATGGCCATACGGCTGGAGATGGGTCCCACACCCAAAGAGCAAGCAGGGAAAACTATGCCTTGTTCTAAAGCTCTTTGTGAACAGCTTGCGTAGCCCCACAGACCTGGTGCCTGCGACCTTTGCTGCTGCCTTCACCCTCGACACCACCCTTTCCCACTTGGCCCCGCGCCAGGCACAAAAATGGCCATATGGCTGGAGATGGGTCCCCCGCCCAAAGAGCCAGCAGGGAAAACTATGCCTTGTTCTAAAGCTCTTTGGGAACCTCTTGCGTAGCCCCACAGACCTGGGGGCTGCGGGCTTTCCTGCTGCCTTCAGCCTCGACACAACCCTTTCCCTCTTGGAGCCGTTGCAGGCACAAAAATGGCCATACGGCTGGAGATGAGTCCCCCGCCCAAGGAGCCAGCAGGGAAAACTATGCCTTGTTCTAAAGCTCTTTGGGAAGCGCTTCCGTAGCCCCACAGACCTGCGGGCTGCGGGCTTTCCTGCTGCCTTCAGCCTCAAAACCACCCTTTCCCACTTGGCACCGCGCCAGGCACAAAAATGGCCTTATGGCTGGAGATGGGTCCCACGCCCAAAGAGCCAGCAGGGAAAAATATGCCTTGTTCTAAAGCTCTGTGGGAACCACTTGCGCAGCCCCACAGACCTGGGGGCAGCGGGCTTTCCTGCTACCTTCAGCCTCGACACCACCCTTTCCCACTTGGCGCCGCGCCAGGCACAAAAATAGCCCTATGGCTGGATATGGGTCGCAGGCCCAAAGAGCAAGCAGGGAAAACTATGCCTTGTTCTAAAGCTCTTTGGGAACCTCTTGCATAGCCCCACAGACCTGGGGGCTGCAGGCTTTCCTGCTGCCTTCAGCCTCAAAACCACCCTTTCCCACTTGGCGCAGCGCCAGCAACAAAAATGGCCATACGGCTGGAGATGTCTCCCACGCCCAAGGAGCTGGCAGGGAAAATTATGCCTTGTTCTAAAGCTCTTTGGGAACCGCTTGCGTAGCACCCACACACCTGGGGGCTGCAGGCTTTCCTGCTGCTTTCAGCCTCAAAACCACCCTTTCCCACTTGCAGCCGTTGCAGGCACAAAAATGGCCATACGGCTGGAGATGGGTCCCACGCCCAAAGAGCCAGCAGGGAAAACGATGCCTTGTTCTAAACTCTTTGGGAACCGCTTACGTAGCCCCACAGACCTGGGGGCTGCGACCTTTGCTGCTGCCTTCAGCCTCGACACCACCCTTTCCCACATGGAGCCGCGCCAGGCAAAAAAATGGCCATACGGCTGGACATGGGTCCCCCGCCCAAGGAGCCAGCAGGGAAAACTATGCCTTGTTCTAAAGCTCTTTGGGAACCGCTTGCGTAGCCCCACAGACCTGGGGGCTGCGGGCTTTCCTGCTGCCTTCAGCCTCAAAACCACCCTTTCCCACTTGGCGCCGCGCCAGGCACAAAAATGGCCATATGGCTGGAGATGGGTCCCATGTACAAAGAGCCAGCAAGGAAAACTATGCCTTGTTCTAAAGCTCTTTGGGAACCGCTTCCGTAGCCCCACAGACCTGGGGGCTGCGGACTTTCCTGCTGCTTTCAGCCTCAAAACCACCCTTTCCCACTTGGCGCCGCGCCAGGCACAAAAATGGCCATACGGCTGGAGATGGGTCCCCCGCCCAAAAGAGCCAGCAGGGAAAACTATGCCTTGTTCTAAAGCTCTTTGGGAACCGCTTGCATAGCCCCACAGACCTGGGGGCTGCAGGCTTTCCTGCTGCTTTCAGCCTCAAAACCACCCTTTCCCACTTGCAGCCGTTGCAGGCACAAAAATGGCCATACGGCTGGAAATGGGTCCCCCGCCCAAAGAGCCAGCAGGGAAAACTATGCCTTGTTCTAAAGCTCTTTGGGAACCGCTTGAATAGCCCCACAGACCTGGGGGCTGCAGGCTTTCCTGCTGCCTTCAGCCTCGACACCACCCTTTCCCACTTGGCGCCTCGCCAGGCACAAAAATGGCCATATGGTTGGAGATGGGTCCCCAGCCCAAAGAGCCAGCAGGGAAAACTATGCCTTGTTCTAAAGCTCTTTGGGAACCGCTTGCGTAGACACACAGACCTGGGGGCTGCAGGCTTTCCTGCTGCCTTCATCCTCAGAAAACCACCCTTTCCCACTTGGCGCCGCGCCAGGCACAAAAATGCCCTATGGCTGCAGATGGGTCCCACGCCCAAAGAGCAAGGAGGGAAAACTATGCCTTGTTCTAAAGCTCTTTGGGAACCTCTTGCGTAGCCCCACAGACCTGGGGGCTGCAGGCTTTCCTGCTGCTTTCAGCCTCAAAACCACTCTTTTCCACTTGCAGCCGTTGCAGGCACAAAAATGGCCATACGGCTGGAGATGGGTCCCCGGCCCAAAGAGCCAGCAGGGAAAACTATGCCTTGTTCTAAAGCTCTTTGGGAACCGCTTGCGTAGACCCACAGACCTGGGGGCTGCAGGCTTTCCTGCTGCCTTCAGCCTCAGAAAACCACCCTTTCCCACTTGGTGCCGCGCCAGGCACAAAAATGCCCTATCGCTGTAGATGGGTCCCACGCCCAAAGAGCCAGCAGGGAAAACTATGCCTTGTTCTAAAGCTCTTTGGGAACGTCTTGCGTAGCCCCACAGACCTGGGGGCTGCAGGCTTTCCTGCTGCCTTCAGCCTCAGAAAACCACCCTTTCCCACTTGGCGCCGCGCCAGGCACAAAAATGGCCATACGGCTGGAGATGGAACCCCCGCCCAAAGAGCCAGCAAGGAAAACTCTGCCTTGTTCTAAAGCTCTTTGGGAACCGCTTGCGTAGCCCCACAGACCTGGGGGCTGCAGGCTTTCCTGCTGCTTTCAGCCTCGACACCACCCTTTCCCACTTGGCGCCGCGCCAGGCACAAAAATGGCCATACGGCTGGAGATGGGTCCCACGCCCAAAGAGCCAGCAGGGAAAACTATGCCTTGTTCTAAAGCTCTTTGGGAACCGCTTGCGTAGCCCCACAGACCTGGGGGCTGCAGGCTTTCATGCTGCCTTCAGCCTCAAAACCACCCTTTCCCACATGGAGCCGCGCCAGGCACAAAAATGGCCATACGGCTGGAGATGGGTCCCATGCCCAAAGAGCAAGCAGGGAAAACTATGCCTTGTTCTAAAGCTCTTTGGGAACAGCTTCCGTAGCCCCACAGACCTGGTGCCTGCGACCTTTACTGCTGCCTTCACCCTCGACACCACCCTTTCCCACTTGGCCCCGCGCCAGGCACAAAAATGGCCATATGGCTGGAGATGGGTCCCATGTACAAAGAGCCAGCAGGGAAAACTATGCCTTGTTCTAAAGCTCTTTGGGAACCGCTTCCGTAGCCCCACAGACCTGGGGGCTGCGGACTTTCCTGCTGCTTTCAGCCTCAAAACCACCCTTTCCCACTTGGCGCCGCGCCAGGCACAAAAATGGCCATACGGCTGGAGATGGGTCCCCCGCCCAAAAGAGCCAGCAGGGAAAACTATGCCTTGTTCTAAAGCTCTTTGGGAACCGCTTGCATAGCCCCACAGACCTGGGGGCTGCAGGCTTTCCTGCTGCTTTCAGCCTCAAAACCACCCTTTCCCACTTGCAGCCGTTGCAGGCACAAAAATGGCCATACGGCTGGAAATGGGTCCCCCGCCCAAAGAGCCAGCAGGGAAAACTCTGCCTTGTTCTAAAGCTCTTTGGGAACCGCTTGCATAGCCCCACAGACCTGGGGGCTGCAGGCTTTCCTGCTGCCTTCAGCCTCGACACCACCCTTTCCCACTTGGCGCCTCGCCAGGCACAAAAATGGCCATATGGCTGGAGATGGGTCCCCAGCCCAAAGAGCCAGCAGGGAAAACTATGCCTTGTTCTAAAGCTCTTTGGGAACCGCTTGCGTAGACACACAGACCTGGGGGCTGCAGGCTTTCCTGCTGCCTTCATCCTCAGAAAACCACCCTTTCCCACTTGGCGCCGCGCCAGGCACAAAAATGCCCTATGGCTGCAGATGGGTCCCACGCCCAAAGAGCAAGGAGGGAAAACTATGCCTTGTTCTAAAGCTCTTTGGGAACCTCTTGCGTAGCCCCACAGACCTGGGGGCTGCAGGCTTTCCTGCTGCTTTCAGCCTCAAAACCACTCTTTTCCACTTGCAGCCGTTGCAGGCACAAAAATGGCCATACGGCTGGAGATGGGTCCCCGGCCCAAAGAGCCAGCAGGGAAAACTATGCCTTGTTCTAAAGCTCTTTGGGAACCGCTTGCGTAGACCCACAGACCTGGGGGCTGCAGTCTTTCCTGCTGCCTTCAGCCTCAGAAAACCACCCTTTCCCACTTGGTGCCGCGCCAGGCACAAAAATGCCCTATCGCTGTAGATGGGTCCCACGCCCAAAGAGCCAGCAGGGAAAACTATGCCTTGTTCTAAAGCTCTTTGGGAACGTCTTGCGTAGCCCCACAGACCTGGGGGCTGCAGGCTTTCCTGCTGCCTTCAGCCTCAGAAAACCACCCTTTCCCACTTGGCGCCGCGCCAGGCACAAAAATGGCCATACGGCTGGAGATGGAACCCCCGCCCAAAGAGCCAGCAAGGAAAACTATGCCTTGTTCTAAAGCTCTTTGGGAACCGCTTGCGTAGCCCCACAGACCTGGGGGCTGCAGGCTTTCCTGCTGCTTTCAGCCTCGACACCACCCTTTCCCACTTGGCGCCGCGCCAGGCACAAAAATGGCCATACGGCTGGAGATGGGTCCCACACCCAAAGAGCCAGCAGGGAAAACTATGCCTTGTTCTAAAGCTCTTTGGGAACCGCTTGCGTAGCCCCACAGACCTGGGGGCTGCAGGCTTTCATGCTGCCTTCAGCCTCAAAACCACCCTTTCCCACATGGAGCCGCGCCAGGCACAAAAATGGCCATACGGCTGGAGATGGGTCCCATGCCCAAAGAGCAAGCAGGGAAAACTATGCCTTGTTCTAAAGCTCTTTGGGAACAGCTTCCGTAGCCCCACAGACCTGGTGCCTGCGACCTTTACTGCTGCCTTCACCCTCGACACCACCCTTTCCCACTTGGCCCCGCGCCAGGCACAAAAATGGCCATACGGCTGGAGATGGGTCCCACGCCCAAAGAGCAAGCAGGGAAAACTATGCCTTGTTCTAAAGCTCTTTGGGAACCTCTTGCGTAGCCCCACAGACCTGGGGGCTGCGGGCTTTCCTGCTGCCTTAAGCCTCGACACAACCCTTTCCCTCTTGGAGCCGTTGCAGGCACAAAAATGGCCATACGGCTGGAGATGAGTCCCCCGCCCAAGGAGCCAGCAGGGAAAACTATGCCTTGTTCTAAAGCTCTTTGGGAAGCGCTTGCGTAGCCCCACAGACCTGGGGGCTGCGGGCTTTCCTGCTGCCTTCAGCCTCAAAACCACCCTTTCCAACTTGGCAACGCGCCAGCCACAAAAATGGCCATATGGCTGGAGATGGGTCCTATGTCCAAAGAGCCAGCAGGTAAAAATATGCCTTGTTCTAAAGCTCTGTGGGAACCACTTGCGCAGCCCTACAGACCTGGGGGCAGCGGGCTTTCCTGCTACCTTCAGCCTCGACACAACCCTTTCCCACTTGGCGCCGCGCCAGCAACAAAAATGGCCATACGGCTGGATATGGGTCCCACGCCCAAGGAGCTGGCAGGGAAAATTATGCCTTGTTCTAAAGCTCTTTGGGAACCGCTTGCGTAGCACCCACACACCTGGGGGCTGCAGGCTTTCCTGCTGCTTTCAGCCTCAAAACCACCCTTTCCCACTTGCAGCCGTTGCAGGCACAAAAATGGCCATACGGCTGGAGATGGGTCCCACGCCCAAAGAGCCAGCAGGGAAAACTATGCCTTGTTCTAAAGCTCTTTGGGAACCTCTTGCGTAGCCCCACAGACCTGGGGGCTGCAGGCTTTCCTGCTGCCTTCAGCCTCAGAAAACCACCCTTTCCCACTTGGCGCCACGCCAGGCACAAAAATGCCCTATGGCTGCAGATGGGTCCCATGCCCAAAGAGCAAGCCGGGAAAACTATGCCTTGTTCTAAAGCTCTTTGGGAACCTCTTGCGTAGCCCCACAGACCTGGGGGCTGCAGGCTTTCCTACTGCCTTCAGCCTCAGAAAACCACCCTTTCCCACTTGGCGCCGCGCCAGGCACAAAAATGGCCATACGGTTGGAGATGGATCCCCCGCCCAAAGAGCCAGCAGGGAAAATAATGCCTTGTTCTAAAGCTCTTTGGGAACCGCTTGCGTAGCCCCACAGACCTGGGGGCTGCGGGCTTTCCTGCTGTCTTCAGCCTCAAAACCACCCTTTCCCACTTGGCGCCGCGCCAGGCACAAAAATGGCCATATGGCTGGAGATGGGTCCCATGTCCAAAGAGCCAGCAGGGAAAACTATGCCTTGTTCTAAAGCTCTTTGGGAACCGCTTGCGTAGCCCCACAGACCTGGGGGCTGCAGGCTTTCCTGCTGCCTTCAGCCTCAAAACCACCCTTTCCCACTTGGCGCCGCGCCAGGCACAAAAATGGCCCTATGGCTGGAGATGGATCCCCCGCCCAAAGAGCCAGCAGGGAAAACTATGCCTTGTTCTAAAGCTCTTTGGGAACCGCTTACGTAGCCCCACAGACCTGGGGGCTGCAGGCTTTCCTGCTGCTTTCAGCCTCAAAACCACCCTTTCCCACTTGGCGCCGCGCCAGCAACAAAAATGGCCATACGGCTGGAGATGGGTCCCCCGCCCAAAAGAGCCAGCAGGGAAAAATATGCCTTGTTCTAAAGCTCTTTGAGAAACGCTTGCATAGCCCCACAGACCTGGGGGCTGCAGGCTTTCCTGCTGCCTTCAGCCTCAGAAAACCACCCTTTCCCACTTGGCGTCGCGCCATGCACAAAAATGCCCAATGGCTGCAGATGGGTCCCACGCCCAAAGACCAAGGAGGGAAAACGATGCCTTGTTCTAAAGCTCTTTGGGAACCTCTTGCGTAGCCCCACAGACCTGGGGGCTGCAGGCTTTCCTGCTGCTTTCAGCCTCAAAACCACCCTTTCCCACTTGCAGCCGTTGCAGGCACAAAAATGGCCATACGGCTGGAGATGGGTCCCACGCCCAAAGAGCCAGCAGGGAAAACTCTGCCTTGTTCTAAAGCTCTTTGGGAACCGCTTGCGTAGCCCCACAGACCTGGGGGCTGCAGGCTTTCCTGCTGCCTTCAGCCTCAGAAAACCACCCTTTCCCACTTGGCGCCGCGCCAGGCACAAAAATGCCCTATGGCTGCAGATGGGTCCCACGCCCAAAGACCAAGGAGGGAAAACGATGCCTTGTTCTAAAGCTCTTTGGGAACCTCTTGCGTAGCCCCACAGACCTGGGGGCTGCAGGCTTTCCTGCTGCTTTCAGCCTCGACACCACCCTTTCCCACTTGGCGCCGCGCCAAGCACAAAAATGGCCATACGGCTGGAGATGGAACCCCCGCCCAAAGAGCCAGCAAGGAAAACTATGCCTTGTTCTAAAGCTCTTTGGGAACCGCTTGCGTAGCCCCACAGACCTGGGGGCTGCATGCTTTCCTGCTGCTTTCAGCCTCGACACCACCCTTTCCCACTTGGCGCCGCGCCAGGCACAAAAATGGCCATACGGCTGGAGATGGGTCCCACGCCCAAAGAGCCAGCACGGAAAACTATGCCTTGTTCTAAAGCTCTTTGGGAACCGCTTGCGTAGACCCACAGACCTGGGGGCTGCAGGCTTTCATGCTGCCTTCAGCCTCGACACCACCCTTTCCCACATGGAGCCGCGCCAGGCACAAAAATGGCCATACGGCTGGAGATGGGTCCCACGCCCAAAGAGCAAGCAGGGAAAACTATGCCTTGTTCTAAAGCTCTTTGGGAACAGCTTCCGTAGCCCCACAGACCTGGTGCCTGCGACCTTTACTGCTGCCTTCACCCTCGACACCACCCTTTCCCACTTGGCCCCGCGCCAGGCACAAAAATGGCCATATGGCTGGACATGGGTCCCACGCCCAAAGAGCCAGCAGGGAAAACTATGCCTTGTTCTAAAGCTCTTTGGGAACCTCTTGCGTAGCCCCACAGACCTGGGGGCTGCGGGCTTTCCTGCTGCCTTCAGCCTCGACACAACCCTTTCCCTCTTGGAGCCGTTGCAGGCACAAAAATGGCCATACGGCTGGAGATGAGTCCCCCGCCCAAGGAGCCAGCAGGGAAAACTATGCCTTGTTCTAAAGCTCTGTGGGAACCACTTGCGCAGCCCTACAGACCTGGGGGCAGCGGGCTTTCCTGCTACCTTCAGCCTCGACACAACCCTTTCCCACTTGGCGCCGCGCCAGCAACAAAAATGGCCATATGGCTGGATATGGGTCCCACGCCCAAGGAGCTGGCAGGGAAAATAATGCCTTGTTCTAAAGCTCTTTGGGAACCGCTTGCGTAGCCCCACAGACCTGCGGGCTGCGGGCTTTCCTGCTGTCTTCAGCCTCAAAACCACCCTTTCCCACTTGGCGCCGCGCCAGGCACAAAAATGGCCATATGGCTGGAGATGGGTCCCATGTCCAAAGAGCCAGCAGGGAAAACTATGCCTTGTTCTAAAGCTCTTTGGGAACGTCTTGCGTAGCCCCACAGACCTGGGGGCTGCAGGCTTTCCTGCTGCCTTCAGCCTCAAAACCACCCTTTCCCACTTGGCGCCGCGCCAGGCACAAAAATGGCCATATGGCTGGAGATGGGTCCCACGCCCAAAGAGCCAGCAGGGAAAACTATGCCTTGTTCTAAAGCTCTTTGGGAACCGCTTACGTAGCCCCACAGACCTGGGGGCTGCAGGCTTTCCTGCTGCTTTCAGCCTCAAAACCACCCTTTCCCACTTGGCGCCGCGCCAGCAACAAAAATGGCCATACGGCTGGAGATGGGTCCCCCGCCCAAAAGAGCCAGCAGGGAAAAATATGCCTTGTTCTAAAGCTCTTTGAGAAACGCTTGCATAGCCCCACAGACCTGGGGGCTGCAGGCTTTCCTGCTGCCTTCAGCCTCAGAAAACCACCCTTTCCCACTTGGCGCCGCGCCAGGCACAAAAATGCCCTATGGCTGCAGATGGGTCCCACGCCCAAAGACCAAGGAGGGAAAACGATGCCTTGTTCTAAAGCTCTTTGGGAACCTCTTGCGTAGCCCCACAGACCTGGGGGCTGCAGGCTTTCCTGCTGCTTTCAGCCTCAAAACCACCCTTTCCCACTTGCAGCCGTTGCAGGCACAAAAATGGCCATACGGCTGGAGATGGGTCCCACGCCCAAAGAGCCAGCAGGGAAAACTCTGCCTTGTTCTAAAGCTCTTTGGGAACCGCTTGCGTAGCCCCACAGACCTGGGGGCTGCAGGCTTTCCTGCTGCCTTCAGCCTCAGAAAACCACCCTTTCCCACTTGGCGCCGCGCCAGGCACAAAAATGGCCATACGGCTGAAGATGGAAACCCCGCCCAAAGAGCCAGCAAGGAAAACTATGCCTTGTTCTAAAGCTCTTTGGGAACCGCTTGCGTAGCCCCACAGACCTGGGGGCTGCAGGCTTTCCTGCTGCTTTCAGCCTCAAAACCACCCTTTCCCACTTGGCGCCGCGCCAAGCACAAAAATGGCCATACGGCTGGAGATGGGTCCCACGCCCAAAGAGCAAGCAGGGAAAACTATGCCTTGTTCTAAAGCTCTTTGGGAACCTCTTGCGTAGCCCCACAGACCTGGGGGCTGCGGGTTTTCCTGCTGCCTTCAGCCTCAAAACCACCCTTTCCCTCTTGGAGCCGTTGCAGGCACAAAAATGGCCATACGGCTGGAGATGAGTCCCCCGCCCAAGGAGCCAGCAGGGAAAACTATGCCTTGTTCTAAAGCTCTTTGGGAAGCGCTTGCGTAGATCCACAGACCTGGGGGCTGCGGGCTTTCCTGCTGCCTTCAGCCTCAAAACCACCCTTTCCCACTTGGCGCCGCGCCAGCAACAATAATGGCCATACAGCTGGAGATGTCTCCCACGCCCAAGGAGCTGGCAGGGAAAATTATGCCTTGTTCTAAAGCTCTTTGGGAACCGCTTGCGTAGCACCCACACACCTGGGGGCTGCAGGCTTTCCTGCTGCTTTCAGCCTCAAAACCACCCTTTCCCACTTGCAGCCGTTGCAGGCACAAAAATGGCCATACGGCTGGAGATGGGTCCCACGCCCAAAGAGCCAGCAGGGAAAACTATGCCTTGTTCTAAAGCTCTTTGGGAACCGCTTGCGTAGCCCCACAGACCTGGGGGCTGCAGGCTTTCCTGCTGCCTTCAGCCTCAAAACCACCCTTTCCCACTTGGCGCCGCGCCAGGCACAAAAATGGCCATATGGCTGGAGATGGGTCCCCCGCCCAAAGAGCCAGCAGGGAAAACACTGCCTTGTTCTAAAGCTCTTTGGGAACCGCTTGCGTAGACCCACAGACCTGGGGGCTGCAGGCTTTCCTGCTGCCTTCAGCCTCAGAAAACCACCCTTTCCCACTTGGCGCCGCGCCAGGCACAAAAATGCCCTATGGCTGCAGATGGGTCCCACGCCCAAAGAGCAAGGAGGGAAAACTATGCCTTGTTCTAAAGCTCTTTGGGAACAGCTTCCGTAGCCCCACAGACCTGGTGCCTGCGACCTTTACTGCTGCCTTCACCCTCGACACCACCCTTTCCCACTTGGCCCCGCGCCAGGCACAAAAATGGCCATATGGCTGGACATGGGTCCCACGCCCAAAGAGCCAGCAGGGAAAACTATGCCTTGTTCTAAAGCTCTTTGGGAACTACTTGCGTAGCCCCACAGACCTGGGGGCTGCAGGCTTTCCTGCTGCCTTCAGCCTCGACACAACCCTTTCCCTCTTGGAGCCGTTGCAGGCACAAAAATGGCCATACGGCTGGAGATGAGTCCCCCGCCCAAGTAGCCGGCAGGGAAAAATATGCCTTATTCTAAAGCTCTTTGGGAAGCGCTTGCGTAGCCCCACAGACCTGGGGGCTGCGGGCTTTCCTGCTGCCTTCAGCCTCAAAACCACCCTTTCCCACTTGGCGCCGCGCCAGGCACAAAAATGGCCATATGGCTGGAGATGGGTCCCCCGCCCAAACAGCCAGCAGGTAAAAATATGCCTTGTTCTAAAGCTCTGTGGGAACCACTTGCGCAGCCCTACAGACCTGGGGGCAGCGGGCTTTCCTGCTACCTTCAGCCTCGACACAACCCTTTCCCACTTGGCGCCGCGCCAGCAACAAAAATGGCCATACGGCTGGATATGGGTCCCACGCCCAAGGAGCTGGCAGGGAAAATTATGCCTTGTTCTAAAGCTCTTTGGGAACCGCTTGCGTAGCACCCACAGACCTGGGGGCTGCAGGCTTTCCTGCTGCTTCCAGCCTCAAAACCACCCTTTCCCACTTGCAGCCGTTGCAGGCACAAAAATGGCCATACGGCTGGAGATGGGTCCCACGCCCAAAGAGCCAGCAGGGAAAAATATGCCTTGTTCTAAAGCTCTTTGAGAAACGCTTGCATAGCCCCACAGACCTGGGGGCTGCAGGCTTTCCTGCTGCCTTCAGCCTCAGAAAACCACCCTTTCCCACTTGGCGCCGCGCCAGGCACAAAAATGCCCTATGGCTGCAGATGGGTCCCACGCCCAAAGATCAACCAGGGAAAACTATGCCTTGTTCTAAAGCTCTTTGGGAACCGCTTGCGTAGCCCCACAGACCTGGGGGCTGCAGGCTTTTCTACTGCCTTCAGCCTCAGAAAACCACCCTTTCCCACTTGGCTCCGCGCCAGGCACAAAAATGGCCATATGGCTGAAGATGGATCCCCCGCCCAAAGAGCCAGCAGGGAAAATAATGCCTTGTTCTAAAGCTCTTTGGGAACCGCTTGCGTAGCCCCACAGACCTGGGGGCTGCGGGCTTTCCTGCTGTCTTCAGCCTCGACACCACCCTTTCCCACTTGGCGTCGCGCCAAGCACAAAAATGGCCATACAGCTGGAGATGGGTCCCACGCCCAAAGAGCCAGCAGGGAAAACTCTGCCTTGTTCTAAAGCTCTTTGGGAACCGCTTCCGTAGCCCCACAGACCTGGGGGCTGCAGGCTTTCATGCTGCCTTCAGCCTCAGAAAACCACCCTTTCCCACTTGGCGCCGCGCCAGGCACAAAAATGGCCATATGGCTGGACATGAGTCCCACGCCCAAAGAGCCAGCAGGGAAAACTATGTCTTGTTCTAAAGCTCTTTGGGAACCACTTGCGTAGCCCCACAGACCTGGGGGCTGCGGGCTTTCCTGCTGCCTTCAGCCTCCACACCACCCTTTCCCTCTTGGAGCCGTTGCAGGCACAAAAATGGCCATACGGCTGGAGATGAGTCCCCCGCCCAAGGAGAAGGCAGGGAAAAATATGCCTTGTTCTAAAGCTCTTTGGGAAGCGCTTGCGTAGCCCCACAGACCTGCGGACTGCGGGCTTTCCTGCTGCCTTCAGCCTCAAAACCACCCTTTCCCACTTGGCGCCACGCCAGGCACAAAAATGGCCATATGGCTGGACATGGGTCCCACGCCCAAAGAGCAAGCAGGGAAAACTATGCCTTGTTCTAAAGCTCTTTGGGAACCTCTTGCGTAGCCCCACAGACCTGGGGGCTGCGGGCTTTCCTGCTGCCTTCAGCCTCGACACCACCCTTTCCCACATGGAGCCGCGCCAGGCACAAAAATGGCCATACGGCTGGAGATGGGTCCCCCGCCCAAGGAGCCAGCAGGGAAAACTATGCCTTGTTCTAAAGCTCTTTGGGAACCGCTTGCGTAGCCCCACAGACCTGGGGGCTGCAGGCTTTCATGCTGCCTTCAGCCTCGACACCACCCTTTCCCACTTGGCGCCGCGCCAGGCACAAAAATGGCCATATGGCTGGAGATGGGTCCCACGCCCAAAGAGCAAGCAGGGAAAACTATGCCTTGTTCTAAAGCTCTTTGGGAACCTCTTGCGTAGCCCCACAGACCTGGGGGCTGCAGGCTTTCCTGCTGCCTTCACCCTCGACACCACCCTTTCCCACATGGCCCCGCGCCAGGCACAAAAATGGCCATATGGCTGGAGATGAGTGCCCCGCCCAAAGAGCCAGCAGGGAAAACTATGCCTTGTTCAAAAGCTCTTTGGGAACCACTTGCGTAGCCCCACAGACCTGGGGGCTGCGGGCTTTCCTGCTGCCTTCAGCCTCGACACCACCCTTTCCCTCTTGGAGCCGTTGCAGGCACAAAAATGGCCATACGGCTGGAGATGAGTCCCCCGCCCAAGGAGCCAGCAGGGAAAATTATGCCTTCTTCAAAAGCTCTTTGGGAAGCGCTTGCGTAGCCCCACAGACCTGCGGGCTGCGGGCTTTCCTGCTGCCTTCAGCCTCAAAACCACCCTTTCCCACTTGGCGCCGCGCCAGGCACAAAAATGGCCATATGCCTGGAGATGGGTCCCACGCCCAAGGAGCTGGCAGGGAAAACTATGCCTTGTTCTAAAGCTCTTTGGGAACCGCTTACGTAGCCCCACAGACCTGGGGGCTGCGGGCTTTCCTGCTGCCTTCAGCCTCAAAACCACCCTTTCCCACTTGCAGCCGTTGCAGGCACAAAAATGGCCATACGGCTGGAGATGGGTCCCACGCCCAAGGAGCCAGCAGGGAAAACTATGCCTTGTTCTAAAGCTCTTTGGGAACCGCTTGCGTAGCCCCACAGACCTGGGGGCTGCAGGCTTTCCTGCTGCCTTCAGCCTCAAAACCACCCTTTCCCACTTGGCGCCGCGCCAGGCACAAAAATGGCCATATGGCTGGAGATGGGTCCCCCGCCCAAAGAGCCAGCAGGGAAAACACTGCCTTGTTCTAAAGCTCTTTGGGAACCGCTTGCGTAGACCCACAGACCTGGGGGCTGCAGGCTTTCCTGCTGCCTTCAGCCTCAGAAAACCACCCTTTCCCACTTGGCGCCGCGCCAGGCACAAAAATGCCCTATGGCTGCAGATGGGTCCCACGCCCAAAGAGCAAGGAGGGAAAACTATGCCTTGTTCTAAAGCTCTTTGGGAACAGCTTCCGTAGCCCCACAGACCTGGTGCCTGCGACCTTTACTGCTGCCTTCACCCTCGACACCACCCTTTCCCACTTGGCCCCGCGCCAGGCACAAAAATGGCCATATGGCTGGACATGGGTCCCACGCCCAAAGAGCCAGCAGGGAAAACTATGCCTTGTTCTAAAGCTCTTTGGGAACTACTTGCGTAGCCCCACAGACCTGGGGGCTGCAGGCTTTCCTGCTGCCTTCAGCCTCGACACAACCCTTTCCCTCTTGGAGCCGTTGCAGGCACAAAAATGGCCATACGGCTGGAGATGAGTCCCCCGCCCAAGTAGCCGGCAGGGAAAAATATGCCTTATTCTAAAGCTCTTTGGGAAGCGCTTGCGTAGCCCCACAGACCTGGGGGCTGCGGGCTTTCCTGCTGCCTTCAGCCTCAAAACCACCCTTTCCCACTTGGCGCCGCGCCAGGCACAAAAATGGCCATATGGCTGGAGATGGGTCCCCCGCCCAAACAGCCAGCAGGTAAAAATATGCCTTGTTCTAAAGCTCTGTGGGAACCACTTGCGCAGCCCTACAGACCTGGGGGCAGCGGGCTTTCCTGCTACCTTCAGCCTCGACACAACCCTTTCCCACTTGGCGCCGCGCCAGCAACAAAAATGGCCATACGGCTGGATATGGGTCCCACGCCCAAGGAGCTGGCAGGGAAAATTATGCCTTGTTCTAAAGCTCTTTGGGAACCGCTTGCGTAGCACCCACAGACCTGGGGGCTGCAGGCTTTCCTGCTGCTTCCAGCCTCAAAACCACCCTTTCCCACTTGCAGCCGTTGCAGGCACAAAAATGGCCATACGGCTGGAGATGGGTCCCACGCCCAAAGAGCCAGCAGGGAAAAATATGCCTTGTTCTAAAGCTCTTTGAGAAACGCTTGCATAGCCCCACAGACCTGGGGGCTGCAGGCTTTCCTGCTGCCTTCAGCCTCAGAAAACCACCCTTTCCCACTTGGCGCCGCGCCAGGCACAAAAATGCCCTATGGCTGCAGATGGGTCCCACGCCCAAAGATCAACCAGGGAAAACTATGCCTTGTTCTAAAGCTCTTTGGGAACCGCTTGCGTAGCCCCACAGACCTGGGGGCTGCAGGCTTTTCTACTGCCTTCAGCCTCAGAAAACCACCCTTTCCCACTTGGCTCCGCGCCAGGCACAAAAATGGCCATATGGCTGAAGATGGATCCCCCGCCCAAAGAGCCAGCAGGGAAAATAATGCCTTGTTCTAAAGCTCTTTGGGAACCGCTTGCGTAGCCCCACAGACCTGGGGGCTGCGGGCTTTCCTGCTGTCTTCAGCCTCGACACCACCCTTTCCCACTTGGCGTCGCGCCAAGCACAAAAATGGCCATACAGCTGGAGATGGGTCCCACGCCCAAAGAGCCAGCAGGGAAAACTCTGCCTTGTTCTAAAGCTCTTTGGGAACCGCTTCCGTAGCCCCACAGACCTGGGGGCTGCAGGCTTTCATGCTGCCTTCAGCCTCAGAAAACCACCCTTTCCCACTTGGCGCCGCGCCAGGCACAAAAATGGCCATATGGCTGGACATGAGTCCCACGCCCAAAGAGCCAGCAGGGAAAACTATGTCTTGTTCTAAAGCTCTTTGGGAACCACTTGCGTAGCCCCACAGACCTGGGGGCTGCGGGCTTTCCTGCTGCCTTCAGCCTCCACACCACCCTTTCCCTCTTGGAGCCGTTGCAGGCACAAAAATGGCCATACGGCTGGAGATGAGTCCCCCGCCCAAGGAGAAGGCAGGGAAAAATATGCCTTGTTCTAAAGCTCTTTGGGAAGCGCTTGCGTAGCCCCACAGACCTGCGGACTGCGGGCTTTCCTGCTGCCTTCAGCCTCAAAACCACCCTTTCCCACTTGGCGCCACGCCAGGCACAAAAATGGCCATATGGCTGGACATGGGTCCCACGCCCAAAGAGCAAGCAGGGAAAACTATGCCTTGTTCTAAAGCTCTTTGGGAACCTCTTGCGTAGCCCCACAGACCTGGGGGCTGCGGGCTTTCCTGCTGCCTTCAGCCTCGACACCACCCTTTCCCACATGGAGCCGCGCCAGGCACAAAAATGGCCATACGGCTGGAGATGGGTCCCCCGCCCAAGGAGCCAGCAGGGAAAACTATGCCTTGTTCTAAAGCTCTTTGGGAACCGCTTGCGTAGCCCCACAGACCTGGGGGCTGCAGGCTTTCATGCTGCCTTCAGCCTCGACACCACCCTTTCCCACTTGGCGCCGCGCCAGGCACAAAAATGGCCATATGGCTGGAGATGGGTCCCACGCCCAAAGAGCAAGCAGGGAAAACTATGCCTTGTTCTAAAGCTCTTTGGGAACCTCTTGCGTAGCCCCACAGACCTGGGGGCTGCAGGCTTTCCTGCTGCCTTCACCCTCGACACCACCCTTTCCCACATGGCCCCGCGCCAGGCACAAAAATGGCCATATGGCTGGAGATGAGTGCCCCGCCCAAAGAGCCAGCAGGGAAAACTATGCCTTGTTCAAAAGCTCTTTGGGAACCACTTGCGTAGCCCCACAGACCTGGGGGCTGCGGGCTTTCCTGCTGCCTTCAGCCTCGACACCACCCTTTCCCTCTTGGAGCCGTTGCAGGCACAAAAATGGCCATACGGCTGGAGATGAGTCCCCCGCCCAAGGAGCCAGCAGGGAAAATTATGCCTTCTTCAAAAGCTCTTTGGGAAGCGCTTGCGTAGCCCCACAGACCTGCGGGCTGCGGGCTTTCCTGCTGCCTTCAGCCTCAAAACCACCCTTTCCCACTTGGCGCCGCGCCAGGCACAAAAATGGCCATATGCCTGGAGATGGGTCCCACGCCCAAGGAGCTGGCAGGGAAAACTATGCCTTGTTCTAAAGCTCTTTGGGAACCGCTTACGTAGCCCCACAGACCTGGGGGCTGCGGGCTTTCCTGCTGCCTTCAGCCTCAAAACCACCCTTTCCCACATGGAGCCGCGCCAGGCACAAAAATGGCCATACGGCTGGAGATGGGTCCCACGCCCAAGGAGCCAGCAGGGAAAACTATGCCTTGTTCTAAAGCTCTTTGGGAACCGCTTGCGGAGCCCCACAGACCTGGGGGCTGCAGGCTTTCCTACTGCCTTCAGCCTCAGAAAACCACCCTTTCCCACTTGGCGCCGCGCCAGGCACAAAAATGGCCATACGGCTGGAGATGGAACCCCCGCCCAAAGAGCCAGCAAGGAAAACTATGCCTTGTTCTAAAGCTCTTTGGGAACCGCTTGCGTAGCCCCACAGACCTGGGGGCTGCAGGCTTTCCTGCTGCTTTCAGCCTCGACACCACCCTTTCCCACTTGGCGCCGCGCCAGGCACAAAAATGGCCATACGGCTGGAGATGGGTCCCATACCCATAGAGCCAGCACGGAAAACTATGCCTTGTTCAAAAGTTCTTTGGGAACCGCTTGCGTAGCCCCACAGACCTGGGGGCTGCAGGCTTTCCTGCTGCCTTCAGCCTCGACACCACCCTTTCCCACATGGAGCCGCGCCAGGCACAAAAATGGCCATACGGCTGGAGATGGGTGCCACGCCCAAAGAGCCAGCAGGGAAAACTATGCCTTGTTCTAAAGCTCTTTGGGAACCTCTTGCGTAGCCCCACAGACCTGGGAGCTGCAGGCTTTCCTGCTGCCTTAAGCCTCGACACAACCCTTTCCCTCTTGGAGCCGTTGCAGGCACAAAAATGGCCATACGGCTGGAGATGAGTCCCCCGCCCAAGGAGCCAGCAGGGAAAACTATGCCTTGTTCTAAAGCTCTTTGGGAACCGCTTGCGTAGCCCCACAGACCTGGGGGCTGCGCGCTTTCCTGCTGCCTTCAGCCTCAAAACCACCCTTTCCCACTTGCAGCCGTTGCAGGCACAAAAATGGCCATACGGCTGGAGATGGGTCCCACGCCCAAAGAGCCAGCAGGGAAAACTCTGCCTTGTTCTAAAGCTCTTTGGGAACCACTTGCGTAGCCCCACAGACCTGGGGGCTGCAGGCTTTCCTGCTGCTTTCAGCCTCAGAAAACCACCCTTTCCCACTTGGCACCACGCCATGCACAAAAATGCCCTATGGCTGCAGATGGGTCCCATGCCCAAAGAGCAAGCCGGGAAAACTATGCCTTGTTCTAAAGCTCTTTGGGAACCTCTTGCGTAGCCCCACAGACCTGGGGGCTGCAGGCTTTCCTACTGCCTTCAGCCTCAGAAAACCACCCTTTCCCACTTGGCGCCGCGCCAGCAACAAAAATGGCCATACGGCTGGAGATGGATCCCCCGCCCAAAGAGCCAGCAGGGAAAATAATGCCTTGTTCTAAAGCTCTTTGGGAACCGCTTGCGTAGCCCCACAGACCTGGGGGCTGCGGGCTTTCCTGCTGTCTTCAGCCTCGACACCACCCTTTCCCACTTGGCGCCGAGCCAGGCACAAAAATGGCCATATGGCTGGAGATGGGTCCCATGTCCAAAGAGCCAGCAGGGAAAACTATGCCTTGTTCTAAAGCTCTTTGGGAACCGCTTGCGTAGACCCACAGACCTGGGGGCTGCAGGCTTTCCTGCTGCCTTCAGCCTCAAAACCACCCTTTCCCACTTGGCGCCGCGCCAGGCACAAAAATGGCCATATGGCTGGAGATGGGTCCCACGCCCAAAGAGCCAGCAGGGAAAACTATGCCTTGTTCTAAAGCTCTTTGGGAACCGCTTACGTAGCCCCACAGACCTGGGGGCTGCAGGCTTTCCTGATGCTTTCAGCCTCAAAACCACCCTTTCCCACTTGGCGCCGCGCCAGGCACAAAAATGGCCATACGGCTGGAGATGGGTCCCCCGCCCAAAAGAGCCAGCAGGGAAAAATATGCCTTGTTCTAAAGCTCTTTGAGAAACGCTTGCATAGCCCCACAGACCTGGGGGCTGCAGGCTTTCCTGCTGCCTTCAGCCTCAGAAAACCACCCTTTCCCACTTGGCGCCGCGCCAGGCACAAAAATGCCCTATGGCTGCAGATGGGTCCCACGCCCAAAGATCAAGCAGGGAAAACTATGCCTTGTTCTAAAGCTCTTTGGGAACCGCTTGCGTAGCCCCACAGACCTGGGGGCTGCAGGCTTTTCTACTGCCTTCAGCCTCAGAAAACCACCCTTTCCCACTTGGCTCCGCGCCAGGCACAAGAATGGCCATATGGCTGAAGATGGATCCCCCGCCCAAAGAGCCAGCAGGGAAAATAATGCCTTGTTCTAAAGCTCTTTGGGAACCGCTTGCGTAGCCCCACAGACCTGGGGGCTGCGGGCTTTCCTGCTGTCTTCAGCCTCGACACCACCCTTTCCCACTTGGCGTCGCGCCAAGCACAAAAATGGCCATACAGCTGGAGATGGGTCCCACGCCCAAAGAGCCAGCAGGGAAAACTATGCCTTGTTCTAAAGCTCTTTGGGAACCGCTTGCGTAGCCCCACAGACCTGGGGGCTGCAGGCTTTCATGCTACCTTCAGCCTCGACACCACCCTTTCCCACTTGGCACCGCGCCAGTCACAAAAATGGCCATATGGCTGGACATGAGTCCCACGCCCAAAGAGCCAGCAGGGAAAACTATGTCTTGTTCAAAAGCTCTTTGGGAACCACTTGCGTAGCCCCACAGACCTGGGGGCTGCGGGCTTTCCTGCTGCCTTCAGCCTCGACACCACCCTTTCCCTCTTGGAGCCGTTGCAGGCACAAAAATGGCCATACGGCTGGAGATGAGTCCCCCGCCCAAGGAGAAGGCAGGGAAAAATATGCCTTGTTCTAAAGCTCTTTGGGAAGCGCTTGCGTAGCCCCACAGACCTGCGGACTGCGGGCTTTCCTGCTGCCTTCAGCCTCAAAACCACCCTTTCCCACTTGGCGCCACGCCAGGCACAAAAATGGCCATATGGCTAGACATGGGTCCCACGCCCAAGGAGCTGGCAGGGAAAACTATGCCTTGTTCTAAAGCTCTTTGGGAACCTCTTGCGTAGCCCCACAGACCTGGGGGCTGTGGGCTTTCCTGCTGCCTTCAGCCTCGACACCACCCTTTCCCACATGGATCCGCGCCAGGCACAAAAATGGCCATACGGCTGGAGATGGGTCCCCCGCCCAAGGAGCCAGCAGGGAAAACTATGCCTTGTTCTAAAGCTCTTTGGGAACCGCTTGCGTAGCCCCACAGACCTGGGGGCTGCAGGCTTTCATGCTGCCTTCAGCCTCAAAACCACCCTTTCCCACTTGGCGCCGCGCCAGGCACAAAAATGGCCATACGGCTGGAGATGGGTCCCACGCCCAAAGAGCAAGCAGGGAAAACTATGCCTTGTTCTAAAGCTCTTTGGGAACCTCTTGCGTAGCCCCACAGACCTGGGGGCTGCAGGCTTTCCTGCTGCCTTCACCCTCGACACCACCC
Organism: Larus michahellis; assembly: GCF_964199755.1. Lineage (NCBI taxonomy): Eukaryota > Metazoa > Chordata > Aves > Charadriiformes > Laridae > Larus > Larus michahellis. Next base: position 1,045,259 of record NW_027436004.1, read on the forward strand.
TTTCCAACATGGCCCCGCGCCAGGCACAAAAATGGCCATATGGCTGGACATGAGTCCCACGCCCAAAGAGCCAGCAGGGAAAACTATGCCTTGTTCAAAAGCTCTTTGGGAACCACTTGCGTAGCCCCACAGACCTGGGGGCTGCGGGCTTTCCTGCTGCCTTCAGCCTCGACACCACCCTTTCCCTCTTGGAGCCGTTGCAGGCACTTAAATGGCCATACGGCTGGAGATGAGTCCCCCGCCCAAGGAACCAGCAGGGAAAATTATGCCTTGTTCTAAAGCTCTTTGGGAACCGCTTGCGTAGCCCCACAGACCTGGGGGCTGCGGGCTTTCCTGCTGTCTTCAGCCTCGACACCACCCTTTCCCACTTGGCGTCGCGCCAAGCACAAAAATGGCCATACAGCTGGAGATGGGTCCCACGCCCAAAGAGCCAGCAGGGAAAACTATGCCTTGTTCTAAAGCTCTTTGGGAACCGCTTGCGTAGCCCCACAGACCTGGGGGCTGCAGGCTTTCATGCTACCTTCAGCCTCGACACCACCCTTTCCCACTTGGCACCGCGCCAGTCACAAAAATGGCCATATGGCTGGACATGAGTCCCACGCCCAAAGAGCCAGCAGGGAAAACTATGTCTTGTTCAAAAGCTCTTTGGGAACCGCTTGCGTAGCCCCACAGACCTGGGGGCTGCGGGCTTTCCTGCTGCCTTCAGCCTCGACACCACCCTTTCCCTCTTGGAGCCGTTGCAGGCACAAAAATGGCCATACGGCTGGAGATGAGTCCCCCGCCCAAGGAGAAGGCAGGGAAAAATATGCCTTGTTCTAAAGCTCTTTGGGAAGCGCTTGCGTAGCCCCACAGACCTGCGGACTGCGGGCTTTCCTGCTGCCTTCAGCCTCAAAACCACCCTTTCCCACTTGGCGCCACGCCAGGCACAAAAATGGCCATATGGCTGGACATGGGTCCCACGCCCAAGGAGCTGGCAGGGAAAACTATGCCTTGTTCTAAAGCTCTTTGGGAACCTCTTGCGTAGCCCCACAGACCTGGGGGCTGTGGGCTTTCCTGCTGCCTTCAGCCTCGACACCACCCTTTCCCACATGGAGCCGCGCCAGGCACAAAAATGGCCATACGGCTGGAGATGGGTCCCCCGCCCAAGGAGCCAGCAGGGAAAACTATGCCTTGTTCTAAAGCTCTTTGGGAACCGCTTGCGTAGCCCCACAGACCTGGGGGCTGCAGGCTTTCATGCTGCCTTCAGCCTCAAAACCACCCTTTCCCACTTGGCGCCGCGCCAGGCACAAAAATGGCCATACGGCTGGAGATGGGTCCCACGCCCAAAGAGCCAGCAGGGAAAACTATGCCTTGTTCTAAAGCTCTTTGGGAACCTCTTGGGTAGCCCCACACACCTGGGGGCTGCGGGCTTTCCTGCTGCCTTCAGCCTCGACACCACCCTTTCCCTCTTGGAGCCGTTGCAGGCACAAAAATGGCCATACGGCTGGAGATGAGTCCCCCGCCCAAGGAACCAGCAGGGAAAACTATGCCTTGTTCTAAAGCTCTTTGGGAAGCGCTTGCGTAGCCCCACAGACCTGCGGGCTGCGGGCTTTCCTGCTGCCTTCAGCCTCAAAACCACCCTTTCCCACTTGGCGCCGCGCCAGGCACAAAAATGGCCATATGCCTGGAGATGGGTCCCACGCCCAAGGAGCTGGCAGGGAAAACTATGCCTTGTTCTAAAGCTCTTTGGGAACCGCTTACGTAGCCCCACAGACCTGGGGGCTGCGGGCTTTCCTGCTGCCTTCAGCCTCAAAACCACCCTTTCCCACATGGAGCCGCGCCAGGCACAAAAATGGCCATACGGCTGGAGATGGGTCCCCCGCCCAAGGAGCCAGCAGGGAAAACTATGCCTTGTTCTAAAGCTCTTTGGGAACCGCTTCCGTAGCCCCACAGACCTGGGGGCTGCAGGCTTTCCTGCTGCCTTCAGCCTCAAAACCACCCTTTCCCACTTGGCGCCGCGCCAGGCACAAAAATGGCCATATGGCTGGAGAGGGGTCCCATGTCCAAAGAGCCAGCAGGGAAAACTATGCCTTGTTCTAAAGCTCTTTGGGAACCGCTTGCGTAGCCCCACAGACCTGGGGGCTGCAGGCTTTCCTGCTGCCTTCAGCCTCAGAAAACCACCCTTTCCCACTTGGCGCCGCGCCAGGCACAAAAATGGCCCTATGGCTGGAGATGGATCCCCCGCCCAAAGAGCCAGCAGGGAAAATAATGCCTTGTTCTAAAGCTCTTTGGGAACCGCTTGCGTAGCCCCACAGACCTGGGGGCTGCGGGCTTTCCTGCTGTCTTCAGCCTCGACACCACCCTTTCCCACTTGGCGTCGCGCCAAGCACAAAAATGGCCATACAGCTGGAGATGGGTCCCACGCCCAAAGAGCCAGCACGGAAAACTATGCCTTGTTCTAAAGCTCTTTGGGAACCGCTTGCGTAGCCCCACAGACCTGGGGGCTGCAGGCTTTCATGCTGCCTTCAGCCTCGACAACACCCTTTCCCACTTGGCGCCGCGCCAGGCACAAAAATGGCCATACGGCTGGAGATGGGTCCCAGGCCCAAAGAGCAAGCAGGGAAAACTATGCCTTCTTCTAAAGCTCTTTGGGAACCGCATACGTAGCCCCACAGACCTGGTGCCTGCGACCTTTGCTGCTGCCTTCACCCTCGACACCACCCTTTCCCACATGGAGCCGCGCCAGGCACAAAAATGGCCATATGGCTGGAGATGGGTCCCACGCCCAAAGAGCCAGCAGGGAAAACTATGCCTTGTTCTAAAGCTCTTTGGGAACCGCTTGCGTAGCCCCACAGACCTGCGGGCTGCGGGCTTTCCTGCTGCCTTCAGCCTCAAAACCACCCTTTCCCACTTGGCGCCGCGCCAGGCACAAAAATGGCCATATGGCTGGAGATGGGTCCCACGCCCAAGGAGCTGGCAGGGAAAACTATGCCTTGTTCTAAAGCTCTTTGGGAACCACTTACGTAGCCCCACAGACCTGGGGGCTGCGGGCTTTCCTGCTGCCTTCAGCCTCAAAACCACCCTTTCCCACATGGAGCCGCGCCAGGCACAAAAATGGCCATACGGCTGGAGATGGGTCCCCCGCCCAAGGAGCCAGCAGGGAAAACTATGCCTTGTTCTAAAGCTCTTTGGGAACCGCTTGCGTAGCCCCACAGACCTGGGGGCTGCAGGCTTTCCTGCTGCCTTCAGCCTCAAAACCACCCTTTCCCACTTGGCGCCGCGCCAGGCACAAAAATGGCCATATGGCTGGAGAGGGGTCCCATGTCCAAAGAGCCAGCAGGGAAAACTATGCCTTGTTCTAAAGCTCTTTGGGAACCGCTTGCGTAGCCCCACAGACCTGGGGGCTGCAGGCTTTCCTGCTGCCTTCAGCCTCAGAAAACCACCCTTTCCCACTTGGCGCCGCGCCAGGCACAAAAATGGCCCTATGGCTGGAGATGGATCCCCCGCCCAAAGAGCCAGCAGGGAAAATTATGCCTTGTTCTAAAGCTGTTTGGGAACCTCTTGCGTAGCCCCACGGACCTGGGGGCTGCAGGCTTTCCTGCTGCCTTCAGCCTCAGAAACCCACCCTTTCCCACTTGGCGCCGCGCCAGGCACAAATATGGCCATATGGCTGGAGATGGGTCCCCGGACCAAAGAGCCAGCAGGGAAAACTATGCCTTGTTCTAAAGCTCTTTGGGAACCGCTTGCGTAGCCCCACAGACCTGGGGGCTGCAGGCTTTCCTACTGCCTTCAGCCTCAGAAAACCACCCTTTCCCACTTGGCGCCGCGCCAAGCACAAAAATGGCCCTATGGCTGGAGATGGATCCCCCGCCCAAAGAGCCAGCAGGGAAAATTATGCCTTGTTCTAAAGCTGTTTGGGAACCGCGTGCGTAGCCCCACAGACCTGGGGGCTGCAGACTTTCCTGCTGCCTTCAGCCTCAGAAAACCACCCTTTCCCACTTGGCGCCGCGCCAGGCACAAAAATGGCCATACGGCTGGAGATGGAACCCCCGCCCAAAGAGCCAGCAAGGAAAACTATGCCTTGTTCTAAAGCTCTTTGGGAACTGCTTGCGTAGCCCCACAGACCTGGGGGCTGCGACCTTTGCTGCTGCCTTCACCCTCGACACCACCCTTTCCCACTTGACCCCGCGCAAGGCACAAAAATGGCCATATGGCTGGAGATGGGTCCCACGCCCAAAGAGCCAGCAGGGAAAACACTGCCTTGTTCTAAAGCTCTTTGGGAAACGCTTGCGTAGCACCCACACACCTGGGGGCTGCAGGCTTTCCTGCTGCTTTCAGCCTCAAAACCACCCTTTCCCACTTGCAGCCGTTGCAGGCACAAAAATGGCCATACGGCTGGAGATGGGTCCCACGCCCAAAGAGCCAGCAGGGAAAACTATGCCTTGTTCTAAAGCTCTTTGGGAACCTCTTGCGTAGCCCCACAGACCTGGGGGCTGCGGGCTTTCCTGCTGCCTTAAGCCTCGACACAACCCTTTCCCTCTTGGAGCCGTTGCAGGCACAAAAATGGCCATACGGCTGGAGATGAGTCCCCCGCCCAAGGAGCCAGCAGGGAAAACTATGCCTTGTTCTAAAGCTCTTTGGGAACCTCTTGCGTAGCCCCACAGACCTGGGGGCTGCGGGCTTTCCTGCTGCCTTAAGCCTCGACACAACCCTTTCCCTCTTGGAACCGTTGCAGGCACAAAAATGGCCATACGGCTGGAGATGAGTCCCCCGCCCAAGGAGCCAGCAGGGAAAAATATGCCTTGTTCTAAAGCTCTTTGGGAACCGCTTGCGTAGCACCCACACACCTGGGGGCTGCAGGCTTTCCTGCTGCTTTCAGCCTCAAAACCACCCTTTCCCACTTGCAGCCGTTGCAGGCACAAAAATGGCCATACAGCTGGAGATGGGTCCCACGCCCAAAGAGCCAGCAGGGAAAACCCTGCCTTGTTCTAAAGCTCTTTGGGAACCGCTTGCGTAGCCCCACAGACCTGGGGGCTGCAGGCTTTCCTACTGCCTTCAGCCTCAGAAAACCACCCTTTCCCACTTGGCACCACGCCAGGCACAAAAATGACCATACGGCTGGAGATGGATCCCCCGCCCAAAGAGCCAGCAGGGAAAATTATGCCTTGTTCTAAAGCTCTTTGGGAACCGCTTGCGGAGCCCCACAGACCTGGGGGCTGCAGGCTTTCATGCTGCCTTCAGCCTCGACACCACCCTTTCCCACTTGGCGCCGCGCCAGGCACAAAAATGGCCATACGGCTGGAGATGAGTCCCAGGCCCAAAGAGCAAGCAGGGAAAACTATGCCTTGTTCTAAAGCTCTTTGGGAACCGCATACGTAGCCCCACAGACCTGGTGCCTGCGACCTTTGCTGCTGCCTTCACCCTCGACACCACCCTTTCCCACATGGCCCCGCGCCAGGCACAAAAATGGCCATATGGCTGGACATGAGTCCCACGCCCAAAGAGCCAGCAGGGAAAACTATGCCTTGTTCTAAAGCTCTTTGGGAACCACTTGCGTAGCCCCACAGACCTGGGGGCTGCGGGCTTTCCTGCTGCATTCAGCCTCGACACCAATCTTTCACTCTTGGAGCCGTTGCAGGCACAAAAATGGCCATACGGCTGGAGATGAGTCCCCCGCCCAAGGAGCCAGCAGGGAAAACTCTGCCTTGTTCTAAAGCTCTTTGGGAAGCGCTTGCGTAGCCCCACAGACCTGCGGGCTGCGGGCATTCCTGCTGCCTTCAGCCTCAAAACCACCCTTTCCCACTTGGCGCCGCGCCACGCACAAAAATGGCCATACGGCTGGAGATGAGTCCCCCGCCCAAGGAGCCAGCAGGGAAAACTATGCCTTGTTCTAAAGCTCTTTGGGAACCGCTTGCGTAGCCCCACAGACCTGGGGGCTGCGCGCTTTCCTGCTGCCTTCAGCCTCAAAACCACCCTTTCCCACTTGCAGCCGTTGCAGGCACAAAAATGGCCATACGGCTGGAGATGGGTCCCACGCCCAAAGAGCCAGCAGGGAAAACTCTGCCTTGTTCTAAAGCTCTTTGGGAACCACTTGCGTAGCCCCACAGACCTGGGGGCTGCAGGCTTTCCTGCTGCTTTCAGCCTCAGAAAACCACCCTTTCCCACTTGGCGCCACGCCATGCACAAAAATGCCCTATGGCTGCAGATGGGTCCCATGCCCAAAGAGCAAGCCGGGAAAACTATGCCTTGTTCTAAAGCTCTTTGGGAACCTCTTGCGTAGCCCCACAGACCTGGGGGCTGCAGGCTTTCCTACTGCCTTCAGCCTCAGAAACCCACCCTTTCCCACTTGGCGCCGCGCCAGCAACAAAAATGGCCATACGGCTGGAGATGGATCCCCCGCCCAAAGAGCCAGCAGGGAAAATAATGCCTTGTTCTAAAGCTCTTTGGGAACCGCTTGCGTAGCCCCACAGACCTGGGGGCTGCGGGCTTTCCTGCTGTCTTCAGCCTCGACACCACCCTTTCCCACTTGGCGCCGAGCCAGGCACAAAAATGGCCATATGGCTGGAGATGGGTCCCATGTCCAAAGAGCCAGCAGGGAAAACTATGCCTTGTTCTAAAGCTCTTTGGGAACCGCTTGCGTAGACCCACAGACCTGGGGGCTGCAGGCTTTCCTGCTGCCTTCAGCCTCAAAACCACCCTTTCCCACTTGGCGCCGCGCCAGGCACAAAAATGGCCATATGGCTGGAGATGGGTCCCACGCCCAAAGAGCCAGCAGGGAAAACTATGCCTTGTTCTAAAGCTCTTTGGGAACCGCTTACGTAGCCCCACAGACCTGGGGGCTGCAGGCTTTCCTGATGCTTTCAGCCTCAAAACCACCCTTTCCCACTTGGCGCCGCGCCAGGCACAAAAATGGCCATACGGCTGGAGATGGGTCCCCCGCCCAAAAGAGCCAGCAGGGAAAAATATGCCTTGTTCTAAAGCTCTTTGAGAAACGCTTGCATAGCCCCACAGACCTGGGGGCTGCAGGCTTTCCTGCTGCCTTCAGCCTCAGAAAACCACCCTTTCCCACTTGGCGCCGCGCCAGGCACAAAAATGCCCTATGGCTGCAGATGGGTCCCACGCCCAAAGATCAAGCAGGGAAAACTATGCCTTGTTCTAAAGCTCTTTGGGAACCGCTTGCGTAGCCCCACAGACCTGGGGGCTGCAGGCTTTTCTACTGCCTTCAGCCTCAGAAAACCACCCTTTCCCACTTGGCTCCGCGCCAGGCACAAGAATGGCCATATGGCTGAAGATGGATCCCCCGCCCAAAGAGCCAGCAGGGAAAATAATGCCTTGTTCTAAAGCTCTTTGGGAACCGCTTGCGTAGCCCCACAGACCTGGGGGCTGCGGGCTTTCCTGCTGTCTTCAGCCTCGACACCACCCTTTCCCACTTGGCGTCGCGCCAAGCACAAAAATGGCCATACAGCTGGAGATGGGTCCCACGCCCAAAGAGCCAGCAGGGAAAACTATGCCTTGTTCTAAAGCTCTTTGGGAACCGCTTGCGTAGCCCCACAGACCTGGGGGCTGCAGGCTTTCATGCTACCTTCAGCCTCGACACCACCCTTTCCCACTTGGCACCGCGCCAGTCACAAAAATGGCCATATGGCTGGACATGAGTCCCACGCCCAAAGAGCCAGCAGGGAAAACTATGTCTTGTTCAAAAGCTCTTTGGGAACCACTTGCGTAGCCCCACAGACCTGGGGGCTGCGGGCTTTCCTGCTGCCTTCAGCCTCGACACCACCCTTTCCCTCTTGGAGCCGTTGCAGGCACAAAAATGGCCATACGGCTGGAGATGAGTCCCCCGCCCAAGGAGAAGGCAGGGAAAAATATGCCTTGTTCTAAAGCTCTTTGGGAAGCGCTTGCGTAGCCCCACAGACCTGCGGACTGCGGGCTTTCCTGCTGCCTTCAGCCTCAAAACCACCCTTTCCCACTTGGCGCCACGCCAGGCACAAAAATGGCCATATGGCTGGACATGGGTCCCACGCCCAAGGAGCTGGCAGGGAAAACTATGCCTTGTTCTAAAGCTCTTTGGGAACCTCTTGCGTAGCCCCACAGACCTGGGGGCTGTGGGCTTTCCTGCTGCCTTCAGCCTCGACACCACCCTTTCCCACATGGAGCCGCGCCAGGCACAAAAATGGCCATACGGCTGGAGATGGGTCCCCCGCCCAAGGAGCCAGCAGGGAAAACTATGCCTTGTTCTAAAGCTCTTTGGGAACCGCTTGCGTAGCCCCACAGACCTGGGGGCTGCAGGCTTTCATGCTGCCTTCAGCCTCAAAACCACCCTTTCTCACTTGGCGCCGCGCCAGGCACAAAAATGGCCATACGGCTGGAGATGGGTCCCACGCCCAAAGAGCAAGCAGGGAAAACTATGCCTTGTTCTAAAGCTCTTTGGGAACCTCTTGCGTAGCCCCACAGACCTGGGGGCTGCAGGCTTTCCTGCTGCCTTCACCCTCGACACCACCCTTTCCAACATGGCCCCGCGCCAGGCACAAAAATGGCCATATGGCTGGACATGAGTCCCACGCCCAAAGAGCCAGCAGGGAAAACTATGCCTTCTTCAAAAGCTCTTTGGGAACCACTTGCGTAGCCCCACAGACCTGGGGGCTGCGGGCTTTCCTGCTGCCTTCAGCCTCGACACCACCCTTTCCCTCTTGGATGCGTTGCAGGCACTTAAATGGCCATACGGCTGGAGATGAGTCCCCCGCCCAAGGAACCAGCAGGGAAAATTATGCCTTGTTCTAAAGCTCTTTGGGAACCGCTTGCGTAGCCCCACAGACCTGGGGGCTGCGGGCTTTCCTGCTGTCTTCAGCCTCGACACCACCCTTTCCCACTTGGCGTCGCGCCAAGCACAAAAATGGCCATACAGCTGGAGATGGGTCCCACGCCCAAAGAGCCAGCAGGGAAAACTATGCCTTGTTCTAAAGCTCTTTGGGAACCGCTTGCGTAGCCCCACAGACCTGGGGGCTGCAGGCTTTCATGCTACCTTCAGCCTCGACACCACCCTTTCCCACTTGGCACCGCGCCAGTCACAAAAATGGCCATATGGCTGGACATGAGTCCCACGCCCAAAGAGCCAGCAGGGAAAACTATGTCTTGTTCAAAAGCTCTTTGGGAACCGCTTGCGTAGCCCCACAGACCTGGGGGCTGCGGGCTTTCCTGCTGCCTTCAGCCTCGACACCACCCTTTCCCTCTTGGAGCCGTTGCAGGCACAAAAATGGCCATACGGCTGGAGATGAGTCCCCCGCCCAAGGAGAAGGCAGGGAAAAATATGCCTTGTTCTAAAGCTCTTTGGGAAGCGCTTGCGTAGCCCCACAGACCTGCGGACTGCGGGCTTTCCTGCTGCCTTCAGCCTCAAAACCACCCTTTCCCACTTGCCGCCACGCCAGGCACAAAAATGGCCATATGGCTAGACATGGGTCCCACGCCCAAGGAGCTGGCAGGGAAAACTATGCCTTGTTCTAAAGCTCTTTGGGAACCTCTTGCGTAGCCCCACAGACCTGGGGGCTGTGGGCTTTCCTGCTGCCTTCAGCCTCGACACCACCCTTTCCCACATGGAGCCGCGCCAGGCACAAAAATGGCCATACGGCTGGAGATGGGTCCCCCGCCCAAGGAGCCAGCAGGGAAAACTATGCCTTGTTCTAAAGCTCTTTGGGAACCGCTTGCGTAGCCCCACAGACCTGGGGGCTGCAGGCTTTCATGCTGCCTTCAGCCTCAAAACCACCCTTTCCCACTTGGCGCCGCGCCAGGCACAAAAATGGCCATACGGCTGGAGATGGGTCCCACGCCCAAAGAGCAAGCAGGGAAAACTATGCCTTGTTCTAAAGCTCTTTGGGAACCTCTTGGGTAGCCCCACACACCTGGGGGCTGCAGGCTTTCCTGCTGCCTTCACCCTCGACACCACCCTTTCCAACATGGCCCCGCGCCAGGCACAAAAATGGCCATATGGCTGGACATGAGTCCCACGCCCAAAGAGCCAGCAGGGAAAACTATGCCTTCTTCAAAAGCTCTTTGGGAACCACTTGCGTAGCCCCACAGACCTGGGGGCTGCGGGCTTTCCTGCTGCCTTCAGCCTCGACACCACCCTTTCCCTCTTGGAGCCGTTGCAGGCACAAAAATGGCCATACGGCTGGAGATGAGTCCCCCGCCCAAGGAACCAGCAGGGAAAACTATGCCTTGTTCTAAAGCTCTTTGGGAAGCGCTTGCGTAGCCCCACAGACCTGCGGGCTGCGGGCTTTCCTGCTGCCTTCAGCCTCAAAACCACCCTTTCCCACTTGGCGCCGCGCCAGGCACAAAAATGGCCATATGCCTGGAGATGGGTCCCACGCCCAAGGAGCTGGCAGGGAAAACTATGCCTTGTTCTAAAGCTCTTTGGGAACCGCTTACGTAGCCCCACAGACCTGGGGGCTGCGGGCTTTCCTGCTGCCTTCAGCCTCAAAACCACCCTTTCCCACATGGAGCCGCGCCAGGCACAAAAATGGCCATACGGCTGGAGATGGGTCCCCCGCCCAAGGAGCCAGCAGGGAAAACTATGCCTTGTTCTAAAGCTCTTTGGGAACCGCTTCCGTAGCCCCACAGACCTGGGGGCTGCAGGCTTTCCTGCTGCCTTCAGCCTCAAAACCACCCTTTCCCACTTGGCGCCGCGCCAGGCACAAAAATGGCCATATGGCTGGAGAGGGGTCCCATGTCCAAAGAGCCAGCAGGGAAAACTATGCCTTGTTCTAAAGCTCTTTGGGAACCGCTTGCGTAGCCCCACAGACCTGGGGGCTGCAGGCTTTCCTGCTGCCTTCAGCCTCAGAAAACCAGCCTTTCCCACTTGGCGCCGCGCCAGGCACAAAAATGGCCCTATGGCTGGAGAGGGGTCCCATGTCCAAAGAGCCAGCAGGGAAAACTATGCCTTGTTCTAAAGCTCTTTGGGAACCGCTTGCGTAGCCCCACAGACCTGGGGGCTGCAGGCTTTCATGCTGCCTTCAGCCTCGACAACACCCTTTCCCACTTGGCGCCGCGCCAGGCACAAAAATGGCCATACGGCTGGAGATGGGTCCCAGGCCCAAAGAGCAAGCAGGGAAAACTATGCCTTCTTCTAAAGCTCTTTGGGAACCGCATACGTAGCCCCACAGACCTGGTGCCTGCGACCTTTGCTGCTGCCTTCACCCTCGACACCACCCTTTCCCACATGGAGCCGCGCCAGGCACAAAAATGGCCATATGGCTGGAGATGGGTCCCACGCCCAAAGAGCCAGCAGGGAAAATTATGCCTTGTTCAAAAGCTCTTTGGGAACCACTTGCGTAGCCCCACAGACCTGGGGGCTGCGGGCTTTCCTGCTGCCTTCAGCCTCGACACCACCCTTTCCCTCTTGGAGCCGTTGCAGGCACAAAAATGGCCATACGGCTGGAGATGAGTCCCCCGCCCAAGGAGCCAGCAGGGAAAACTATGCCTTGTTCTAAAGCTCTTTGGGAACCGCTTGCGTAGCCCCACAGACCTGCGGGCTGCGGGCTTTCCTGCTGCCTTCAGCCTCAAAACCACCCTTTCCCACTTGGCGCCGCGCCAGGCACAAAAATGGCCATATGGCTGGAGATGGGTCCCACGCCCAAGGAGCTGGCAGGGAAAACTATGCCTTGTTCTAAAGCTCTTTGGGAACCACTTACGTAGCCCCACAGACCTGGGGGCTGCGGGCTTTCCTGCTGCCTTCAGCCTCAAAACCACCCTTTCCCACATGGAGCCGCGCCAGGCACAAAAATGGCCATACGGCTGGAGATGGGTCCCCCGCCCAAGGAGCCAGCAGGGAAAACTATGCCTTGTTCTAAAGCTCTTTGGGAACCGCTTGCGGAGCCCCACAGACCTGGGGGCTGCAGGCTTTCCTGCTGCCTTCAGCCTCAAAACCACCCTTTCCCACTTGGCGCCGCGCCAGGCACAAAAATGGCCATATGGCTGGAGAGGGGTCCCATGTCCAAAGAGCCAGCAGGGAAAACTATGCCTTGTTCTAAAGCTCTTTGGGAACCGCTTGCGTAGCCCCACAGACCTGGGGGCTGCAGGCTTTCCTGCTGCCTTCAGCCTCAGAAAACCACCCTTTCCCACTTGGCGCCGCGCCAGGCACAAAAATGGCCCTATGGCTGGAGATGGATCCCCCGCCCAAAGAGCCAGCAGGGAAAATTATGCCTTGTTCTAAAGCTGTTTGGGAACCTCTTGCGTAGCCCCACGGACCTGGGGGCTGCAGGCTTTCCTGCTGCCTTCAGCCTCAGAAACCCACCCTTTCCCACTTGGCGCCGCGCCAGGCACAAATATAGCCATATGGCTGGAGATGGGTCCCCGGACCAAAGAGCCAGCAGGGAAAACTATGCCTTGTTCTAAAGCTCTTTGGGAACCGCTTGCGTAGCCCCACAGACCTGGGGGCTGCAGGCTTTCCTACTGCCTTCAGCCTCAGAAAACCACCCTTTCCCACTTGGCGCCGCGCCAAGCACAAAAATGGCCCTATGGCTGGAGATGGATCCCCCGCCCAAAGAGCCAGCAGGGAAAATTATGCCTTGTTCTAAAGCTGTTTGGGAACCGCGTGCGTAGCCCCACAGACCTGGGGGCTGCAGACTTTCCTGCTGCCTTCAGCCTCAGAAAACCACCCTTTCCCACTTGGCGCCGCGCCAGGCACAAAAATTGCCATACGGCTGGAGATGGAACCCCCGCCCAAAGAGCCAGCAAGGAAAACTATGCCTTGTTCTAAAGCTCTTTGGGAACTGCTTGCGTAGCCCCACAGACCTGGGGGCTGCGACCTTTGCTGCTGCCTTCACCCTCGACACCACCCTTTCCCACTTGACCCCGCGCAAGGCACAAAAATGGCCATATGGCTGGAGATGGGTCCCACGCCCAAAGAGCCAGCAGGGAAAACACTGCCTTGTTCTAAAGCTCTTTGGGAAACGCTTGCGTAGCACCCACACACCTGGGGGCTGCAGGCTTTCCTGCTGCTTTCAGCCTCAAAACCACCCTTTCCCACTTGCAGCCGTTGCAGGCACAAAAATGGCCATACGGCTGGAGATGGGTCCCACGCCCAAAGAGCCAGCAGGGAAAACTATGCCTTGTTCTAAAGCTCTTTGGGAACCTCTTGCGTAGCCCCACAGACCTGGGGGCTGCGGGCTTTCCTGCTGCCTTAAGCCTCGACACAACCCTTTCCCTCTTGGAGCCGTTGCAGGCACAAAAATGGCCATACGGCTGGAGATGAGTCCCCCGCCCAAGGAGCCAGCAGGGAAAACTATGCCTTGTTCTAAAGCTCTTTGGGAACCTCTTGCGTAGCCCCACAGACCTGGGGGCTGCGGGCTTTCCTGCTGCCTTAAGCCTCGACACAACCCTTTCCCTCTTGGAACCGTTGCAGGCACAAAAATGGCCATACGGCTGGAGATGAGTCCCCCGCCCAAGGAGCCAGCAGGGAAAAATATGCCTTGTTCTAAAGCTCTTTGGGAACCGCTTGCGTAGCACCCACACACCTGGGGGCTGCAGGCTTTCCTGCTGCTTTCAGCCTCAAAACCACCCTTTCCCACTTGCAGCCGTTGCAGGCACAAAAATGGCCATACAGCTGGAGATGGGTCCCACGCCCAAAGAGCCAGCAGGGAAAACCCTGCCTTGTTCTAAAGCTCTTTGGGAACCGCTTGCGTAGCCCCACAGACCTGGGGGCTGCAGGCTTTCCTACTGCCTTCAGCCTCAGAAAACCACCCTTTCCCACTTGGCACCACGCCAGGCACAAAAATGACCATACGGCTGGAGATGGATCCCCCGCCCAAAGAGCCAGCAGGGAAAATTATGCCTTGTTCTAAAGCTCTTTGGGAACCGCTTGCGGAGCCCCACAGACCTGGGGGCTGCAGGCTTTCATGCTGCCTTCAGCCTCGACACCACCCTTTCCCACTTGGCGCCGCGCCAGGCACAAAAATGGCCATACGGCTGGAGATGAGTCCCAGGCCCAAAGAGCAAGCAGGGAAAACTATGCCTTGTTCTAAAGCTCTTTGGGAACCGCATACGTAGCCCCACAGACCTGGTGCCTGCGACCTTTGCTGCTGCCTTCACCCTCGACACCACCCTTTCCCACATGGCCCCGCGCCAGGCACAAAAATGGCCATATGGCTGGACATGAGTCCCACGCCCAAAGAGCCAGCAGGGAAAACTATGCCTTGTTCTAAAGCTCTTTGGGAACCACTTGCGTAGCCCCACAGACCTGGGGGCTGCGGGCTTTCCTGCTGCATTCAGCCTCGACACCAACCTTTCACTCTTGGAGCCGTTGCAGGCACAAAAATGGCCATACGGCTGGAGATGAGTCCCCCGCCTAAGGAGCCAGCAGGGAAAACTCTGCCTTGTTCTAAAGCTCTTTTGGAAGCGCTTGCGTAGCCCCACAGACCTGCGGGCTGCGGGCATTCCTGCTGCCTTCAGCCTCAAAACCACCCTTTCCCACTTGGCACCGCGCCACGCACAAAAATGGCCATATGGCTGGAGATGGGTCCCACGCCCAAGGAGCTGGCAGGGAAAACTATGCCTTGTTCTAAAGCTCTTTGGGAACCGCTTGCGTAGCCCCACAGACCTGGGGGCTGCGGGCTTTCCTGCTGCCTTCAGCCTCAACACCACCCTTTCCCACTTGGTGCCGCGCCAGGCACAAAAATGGCCATATGGCTGGAGATGGGTCCCCGGCCCAAAGAGCCAGCAGGGAAAACTATGCCTTGTTCTAAAGCTCTTTGGGAACCGCTTCCGTAGCCCCACAGACCTGGGGGCTGCAGGCTTTCCTGCTGCCTTCAGCCTCAGAAAACCACCCTTTCCCACTTGGCGCCGCGCCAGGCACAAAAATAGCCCTATGGCTGGAGATGGATCCCCCACCCAAAGAGCCAGCAGGGAAAATTATGCCTTGTTCTAAAGCTCTTTGGGAACCGCTTGCGGAGCCCCACAGACCTGGGGGCTGCAGGCTTTCATGCTGCCTTCAGCCTCGACACCACCCTTTCCCACTTGGCGCCGCGCCAGCAACAAAAATGGCCATACGGCTGGAGATGGGTCCCAGGCCCAAAGAGCCAGCAGGGAAAACTATGCCTTGTTCTAAAGCTCTTTGGGAACCGCTTGCATAGCCCCACAGACCTGGGGGCTGCGGGCTTTCCTGCTGCCTTCAGCCTCAAAACCACCCTTTCCCACTTGGCGCCGCGCCAGGCACAAAAATGGCCATACGGCTGGAGATGTCTCCCATGCCCAAGGAGCTGGCAGGGAAAATTCTGCCTTGTTCTAAAGCTCTTTGGGAACCGCTTGCGTAGCACCCACACACCTGGGGGCTGCAGGCTTTCCTGCTGCTTTCAGCCTCAAAACCACCCTTTCCCACTTGCAGCCGTTGCAGGCACAAAAATGGCCATACAGCTGGAGATGGGTCCCACGCCCAAAGAGCCAGCAGGGAAAACCCTGCCTTGTTCTAAAGCTCTTTGGGAACCGCTTGCGTAGCCCCACAGACCTGGGGGCTGCAGGCTTTCCTACTGCCTTTAGCCTCAGAAAACCACCCTTTCCCACTTGGCACCGCGCCAGGCACAAAAATGGCCATACGGCTGGAGATGGATCCCCCGCCCAAAGAGCCAGCAGGGAAAATAATGCCTTGTTCTAAAGCTCTTTGGGAACCGCTTGCGTAGCCCCACAGACCTGGGGGCTGCAGGCTTTCATGCTGCCTTCAGCCTCGACACCACCCTTTCCCACTTGGCGCCGCGCCAGGCACAAAAATGGCCATATGGCTGGAGATGAGTCCCAGGCCCAAAGAGCAAGCAGGGAAAACTATGCCTTGTTCTAAAGCTCTTTGGGAACCGCATACGTAGCCCCACAGACCTGGTGCGTGCGACCTTTGCTGCTGCCTTCACCCTCGACACCACCCTTTCCCACATGGCCCCGCGCCAGGCACAAAAATGGCCATATGGCTGGACATGAGTCCCACGCCCAAAGAGCCAGCAGGGAAAACTATGCCTTGTTCTAAAGCTCTTTGGGAACCACTTGCGTAGCCCCACAGACCTGGGGGCTGCAGGCTTTCCTGCTGCCTTCAGCCTCGACACCAACCTTTCCCTCTTGGAGCCGTTGCAGGCACAAAAATGGCCATACGGCTGGAGATGAGTCCCCCGCCTAAGGAGCCAGCAGGGAAAACTCTGCCTTGTTCTAAAGCTCTTTGGGAAGCGCTTGCGTAGCCCCACAGACCTGCGGGCTGCGGGCTTTCCTGCTGACTTCAGCCTCAAAACCACCCTTTCCCACTTGGCGCCGCGCCACGCACAAAAATGGCCATATGGCTGGAGATGGGTCCCACGCCCAGGGAGCTGGCAGGGAAAACTATGCCTTGTTCTAAAGCTCTTTGGGAACCGCTTGCGTAGCCCCACAGACCTGGGGGCTGCGGGCTTTCCTGCTGCCTTCAGCCTCAACACCACCCTTTCCCACTTGGCGCCGCGCCAGGCACAAAAATAGCCCTATGGCTGGTGATGGATCCCCCGCCCAAAGAGCCAGCAGGGAAAATTATGCCTTGTTCTAAAGCTCTTTGGGAACCGCTTGCGTAGCCCCACAGACCTGGGGGCTGCAGGCTTTCATGCTGCCTTCAGCCTCGACACCACCCTTTCCCACTTGGCGCCGCGCCAGCAACAAAAATGGCCATACGGCTGGAGATGGGTCCCAGGCCCAAAGAGCAAGCAGTGAAAACTATGCCTTGTTCTAAAGCTCTTTGGGAACCGCATACGTAGCCCCACAGACCTGGTGCCTGCGACCTTTGCTGCTGCCTTCACCCTCGACACCACCCTTTCCCACATGGCCCCGCGCCAGGCACAAAAATGGCCATATGGCTGGACATGAGTCCCACGCCCAAAGAGCCAGCAGGGAAAACTATGCCTTGTTCAAAAGCTCTTTGGGAACCACTTGCGTAGCCCCACAGACCCTGGGGGCTGCAGGCTTTCCTGCTGCCTTCAGCCTCGACACCACCCTTTCCCTCTTGGAGCCGTTGCAGGCACCAAAATGGCCATACGGCTGGTGATGGGTCCCCCGCCCAAAGAGCCAGCAGGGAAAACTATGCCTTGTTCTAAAGCTCTTTGGGAACCGCTTGCGTAGAACCCACAGACCTGGGGGCTGCAGGCTTTCCTGCTGCTTTCAGCCTCAAAACCACCCTTTCCCACTTGCAGCCGTTGCAGGCACAAAAATGGCCATACGGCTGGATGTGGGTCCCACGCCCAAAGAGCCAGCAGGGAAAACTCTGCCTTGTTCTAAAGCTCTTTGGGAACCTCTTGCGTAGCCCCACAGACCTGGGGGCTGCAGGCTTTCCTGCTGCCTTCAGCCTCAAAACCACCCTTTCCCACTTGGCGCCGCGCCAGGCACAAAAATGGCCATATGGCTGGAGATGGGTCCCATGTCCAAAGAGCCAGCAGGGAAAACTATGCCTTGTTCTAAAGCTCTTTGGGAACCGCTTGCGTAGCCCCACAGACCTGGGGGCTGCAGGCTTTCCTGCTGCCTTCAGCCTCAGAAAACCACCCTTTCCCACTTAGCGCCGCGCCAGGCACAAAAATGACCCTATGGCTGGAGATGGATCCCCCACCCAAAGAGCCAGCAGGGAAAATTATGCCTTGTTCTAAAGCTCTTTGGGAACCGCTTGCGTAGCCCCACAGACCTGGGGGCTGCAGGCTTTCCTGCTGCCTTCAGCCTCGACACCACCCTTTCCCACTTGGCGCCGCGCCAGCAACAAAAATGGCCATACGGCTGGAGATGGGTCCCCGGCCCAAAGAGCCAGCAGGGAAAACTATGCCTTGTTCTAAAGCTCTTTGGGAACCGCTTGCGTAGCCCCACAGACCTGGGGGCTGCAGGCTTTCCTGCTGCCTTCAGCCTCAGAAAACCACCCTTTCCCACTTGGCGCCGCGCCAGGCACAAAAATGGCCCTATGGCTGGAGATGGATCCCACGCCCAAAGAGCCAGCAGGGAAAATTATGCCTTGTTCTAAAGCTGTTTGGGAACCGTGTGCGTAACCCCACAGACCTGGGGGCTGCAGGCTTTCCTGCTGCCTTCAGCCTCAGAAAACCACCCTTTCCCACTTGGCGCCGCGCCAGGCACAAAAATGGCCATACGGCTGGAGATGGGTCCCCCGCCCAAAAGAGCCAGCAGGGAAAACTATGCCTTGTTCTAAAGCTCTTTGGGAACCACTTGCGTAGCCCCACAGACCTGGGGGCTGCGGGCTTTCCTGCTGCCTTCAGCCTCGACACAACCCTTTCCCTCTTGGAGCCGTTGCAGGCACAAAAATGGCCATACGGCTGGAGATGAGTCCCCCGCCCAAGGAGCCAGCAGGGAAAACTATGCCTTGTTCTAAAGCTCTTTGGGAACCGCTTGCGTAGCCCCACAGACCTTGGGGCTGCGGGCTTTCCTGCTGCCTTCAGCCTCAGAAAACCACCCTTTCCCACTTGGCACCGCGCCAGGCACAAAAATGGCCATATGGCTGGACATGGGTCCCACGCCCAAAGAGCCAACAGGGAAAACTATGCCTTGTTCTAAAGCTCTTTGGGAACCTCTTGCGTAGCCCCACAGACCTGGGGGCTGCAGGCTTTCCTGCTGCCTTAAGCCTCGACACAACCCTTTCCGTCTTGGAGCCGTTGCAGGCACAAAAATGGCCATACAGCTGGAGATGAGTCCCCCGCCCAAGGAGCCAGCAGGGAAAACTATGCCTTGTTCTAAAGCTCTTTGGGAACCGCTTGCGTAGCCCCACAGACCTGGGGGCTGCGGGCTTTCCTGCTGCCTTAAGCCTCGACACCACCCTTTCCCTCTTGGAGCCGTTGCAGGCACAAAAATGGCCATACGGCTGGAGATGAGTCCCCCGCCCAAGGAGCCAGCAGGGAAAACTATGCCTTGTTGTAAAGCTCTTTGGGTAGCGCTTGCGTAGCCCCACAGACCTGGGGGCTGCGGGCTTTCCTGCTGCCTTCAGCCTCAAAACCACCCTTTGCCACTTGGCGCTGCGCCAGCAACAAAAATGGCCATACGGCTGGAGATGTCTCCCACGCCCAAGGAGCTGGCAGGGAAAATTATGCCTTGTTCTAAAGCTCTTTGGGAACCGCTTGCGTAGCACCCACAGACCTGGGGGCTGCAGGCTTTCATGCTGCCTTCAGCCTCGACACAACCCTTTCCCACATGGAGCCGCGCCAGGCACAAAAATGGCCTTACGGCTGGAGATGGGTCCCAGGCCCAAAGAGCAAGCAGGGAAAACTATGCCTTGTACTAAAGCTCTTTGGGAACAGCTTGCGTAGCCCCACAGACCTGGTGCCTGCGACCTTTGCTGCTGCCTTCACCCTCGACACCACCCTTTCCCACTTGGCCCCGCGCCAGGCACAAAAATGGCCTTATGGCTGGACATGGGTCCCACGCCCAAAGAGCCAGCAGGGAAAACTATGCCTTGTTCTAAAGCTCTTTGGGAACCTCTTGCGTAGCCCCACAGACCTGGGGGCTGCGGGCTTTCCTGCTGCCTTAAGCCTCGACACAACCCTTTCCTTCTTGGAGCCGTTGCAGGCACAAAAATGGCCATACGGCTGGAGATGAGTCCCCCGCCCAAGGAGCCAGCAGGGAAAATTATGCCTTGTTCTAAAGCTCTTTGGGAACCGCTTGCATAGCCCCACAGACCTGCGGGCTGCAGGCTTTCCTGCTGCCTTCAGCCTCAAAACCACCCTTTCCCACTTGGCACCGCGCCAGGCACAAAAATGGCCATATGGCTGGAGATGGGTCCCACGCCCAAAGAGCCAGCAGGGAAAAATATGCCTTGTTCTAAAGCTCTGTGGGAACCACTTGCGCAGCCCTACAGACCTGGGGGCTGCGGGCTTTCCTGCTGCCTTCAGCCTCGACACCACCCTTTCCCACTTGGCGCCGCGCCAGGCACAAAAATGGCCCTATGGCTGCAGATGGGTCCCAGGGCCAAAGAGCAAGCAGGGAAAATAATGCCTTGTTCTAAAGCTCTTTGGGAACCGCTTGCGTGCCCCACAGACCTGGGGGCTGCAGGCTTTCATGCTGCCTTCAGCCTCAGAAAACCACCCTTTCCCACTTGGCGCCGCGCCAGGCACAAAAATGGCCATACGGCTGGAGATGGATCCCCGCCCAAAGAGCCAGCAGGGAAAATAATGCCTTGTTCTAAAGCTCTTTGGGAACCGCTTGCGTGCCCCACAGACCTGGGGGCTGCAGGCTTTCATGCTGCCTTCAGCCTCGACACCACCCTTACCCATTTGGCGCCGCACCAGGCACAAAAATGGCCATATGGCTGGAGATGGGTCCCAGGCCCAAAGAGCAAGCAGGGAAAACTATGCCTTGTTCTAAAGCTCTTTGGGAACCGCATACGTAGCCCCACAGACCTGGTGCCTGCGACCTTTGCTGCTGCCTTCACCCTCGACACCACCCTTTCCCACATGGCCCCGCGCCAGGCACAAAAATGGCCATATGGCTGGACATGAGTCCCACGCCCAAAGAGCCAGCAGGGAAAACTATGCCTTGTTCAAAAGCTCTTTGGGAACCACTTCCGTAGCCCCACAGACCTGGGGGCTGCGGGCTTTCCTGCTGCATTCAGCCTCGACACCAACCTTTCACTCTTGGAGCCGTTGCAGGCACAAAAATGGCCATACGGCTGGAGATGAGTCTCCCGCCTAAGGAGCCAGCAGGGAAAACTATGCCTTGTTCTAAAGCTCTTTGGGAACAGCTTGCGTAGCCCCACAGACCTGGGGGCTGCGGGCTTTCCTGCTGCCTTCACCCTCAAAACCACCCTTTCCCACATGGATCCGCGCCACGCACAAAAATGGCCATACGGCTGGAGATGGGTCCCACGCCCAAAGAGCCAGCAGGGAAATGTATGCCTTCTTCAAAAGCTCTTTGGAAACCGCTTCCGTAGCCCCACAGACCTGGGGGCTGCAGGCTTTCCTGCTGCCTTCAGCCTCAAAACCACCCTTTCCCACTAGGCGCCGCGCCAGGCACAAAAATGGCCATACGGCTGGAGATGAGTCCCCCGCCCAAAGAGCCAGCAGGGAAACCTATGCCTTGTTCTAAAGCTCTTTGGGAACCGCTTGCGTAGAACCCACACACCTGGGGGCTGCAGGCTTTCCTGCTGCTTTCAGCCTCCAAACCACCCTTTCCCACTTGCAGCCGTTGCAGGCACAAAAATGGCCATACAGCTGGAGATGGGTCCCACGCCCAAAGAGCCAGCAGGGAAAACTCTGCCTTGTTCTAAAGCTGTTTGGGAACCTCTTGCGTAGCCCCACAGACCTGGGGGCTGCAGGCTTTCCTGCTGCCTTCAGCCTCAAAACCACCCTTTCCCACTTGGCGCCGCGCCAGGCACAAAAATGGCCATACGGCTGGAGATGGGTCCCTGGCCCAAAGAGCCAGCAGGGAAAACTATGCCTTGTTCTAAAGCTCTTTGGGAACAGCTTCCGTAGCCCCACAGACCTCGGGGCTTCAGGCTTTCCTGCTGCCTTCAGCCTCAGAAAACCACCCTTTCCCACTTGGCGCCACGCCAGGCACAAAAATGGCCATATGGCTGGAGATGGGTCCCCCGCCCAAAGAGCCAGCAGGGAAAATTATGCCTTGTTCTAAAGCTCTTTGGGAACCTCTTGCGTAGCCCCACAGACCTGGGGGCTGCGGGCTTTCCTGCTGCCTTCACCCTCGACACCACCCTTTCCCACTTGGCGCCACGCTAGGCACAAAAATGGCCATACGGCTGGAGATGGAACCCCCGCCCAAAGAGCCAGCAAGAAAAACTATGCCTTGTTCTAAAGCTCTTTGGGAACCGCTTGCGTAGCCCCACAGACCTGGGGGCTGCAGGCTTTCCTGCTGCTTTCAGCCTGGACACCACCCTTTCCCACTTGGCGCCGCGCCAGGCACAAAAATGGCCATACGGCTGGAGATGGGTCCCACGCCCAAAGAGCCAGCACGGAAAACTATGCCTTGTTCTAAAGCTCTTTGGGAACCGCTTGCGTAGCCCCACAGACCTGGGGGCTGCAGGCTTTCATGCTGCCTTCAGCCTCGACACCACCCTTTCCCACATGGAGCCGCGCCAGGCACAAAAATGGCCATACGGCTGGAGATGGGTCCCAGGCCCAAAGAGCCAGCAGGGAAAACTATGCCTTGTTCTAAAGCTCTTTGGGAACCGCTTGCGTAGCCCCACAGACCTGGGGGCTGCAGGCTTTCCTGCTGCCTTCAGCCTCAGAAAACCACCCTTTCCCACTTGGCGCCGCGCCAGGCACAAAAATGGCCCTATGGCTGGAGATGGATCCCACGCCCAAAGAGCCAGCAGGGAAAATTATGCCTTGTTCTAAAGCTGTTTGGGAACCGTGTGCGTAACCCCACAGACCTGGGGGCTGCAGGCTTTCCTGCTGCCTTCAGCCTCAGAAAACCACCCTTTCCCACTTGGCGCCGCGCCAGGCACAAAAATGGCCATACGGCTGGAGATGGATCCCCCGCCCAAAAGAGCCAGCAGGGAAAACTATGCCTTGTTCTAAAGCTCTTTGGGAACCACTTGCGTAGCCCCACAGACCTGGGGGCTGCGGGCTTTCCTGCTGCCTTCAGCCTCGACACAACCCTTTCCCTCTTGGAGCCGTTGCAGGCACAAAAATGGCCATACGGCTGGAGATGAGTCCCCCGCCCAAGGAGCCAGCAGGGAAAACTATGCCTTGTTCTAAAGCTCTTTGGGAAGCGCTTGCGTAGCCCCACAGACCTTGGGGCTGCGGGCTTTCCTGCTGCCTTCAGCCTCAGAAAACCACCCTTTCCCACTTGGCACCGCGCCAGGCACAAAAATGGCCATATGGCTGGACATGGGTCCCACGCCCAAAGAGCCAACAGGGAAAACTATGCCTTGTTCTAAAGCTCTTTGGGAACCTCTTGCGTAGCCCCACAGACCTGGGGGCTGCAGGCTTTCCTGCTGCCTTAAGCCTCGACACAACCCTTTCCGTCTTGGAGCCGTTGCAGGCACAAAAATGGCCATACAGCTGGAGATGAGTCCCCCGCCCAAGGAGCCAGCAGGGAAAACTATGCCTTGTTCTAAAGCTCTTTGGGAACCGCTTGCGTAGCCCCACAGACCTGGGGGCTGCGGGCTTTCCTGCTGCCTTAAGCCTCGACACCACCCTTTCCCTCTTGGAGCCGTTGCAGGCACAAAAATGGCCATACGGCTGGAGATGAGTCCCCCGCCCAAGGAGCCAGCAGGGAAAACTATGCCTTGTTGTAAAGCTCTTTGGGTAGCGCTTGCGTAGCCCCACAGACCTGGGGGCTGCGGGCTTTCCTGCTGCCTTCAGCCTCAAAACCACCCTTTGCCACTTGGCGCTGCGCCAGCAACAAAAATGGCCATACGGCTGGAGATGTCTCCCACGCCCAAGGAGCTGGCAGGGAAAATTATGCCTTGTTCTAAAGCTCTTTGGGAACCGCTTGCGTAGCACCCACAGACCTGGGGGCTGCAGGCTTTCATGCTGCCTTCAGCCTCGACACAACCCTTTCCCACATGGAGCCGCGCCAGGCACAAAAATGGCCTTACGGCTGGAGATGGGTCCCAGGCCCAAAGAGCAAGCAGGGAAAACTATGCCTTGTACTAAAGCTCTTTGGGAACAGCTTGCGTAGCCCCACAGACCTGGTGCCTGCGACCTTTGCTGCTGCCTTCACCCTCGACACCACCCTTTCCCACTTGGCCCCGCGCCAGGCACAAAAATGGCCTTATGGCTGGACATGGGTCCCACGCCCAAAGAGCCAGCAGGGAAAACTATGCCTTGTTCTAAAGCTCTTTGGGAACCTCTTGCGTAGCCCCACAGACCTGGGGGCTGCGGGCTTTCCTGCTGCCTTAAGCCTCGACACAACCCTTTCCTTCTTGGAGCCGTTGCAGGCACAAAAATGGCCATACGGCTGGAGATGAGTCCCCCGCCCAAGGAGCCAGCAGGGAAAATTATGCCTTGTTCTAAAGCTCTTTGGGAACCGCTTGCATAGCCCCACAGACCTGCGGGCTGCGGGCTTTCCTGCTGCCTTCAGCCTCAAAACCACCCTTTCCCACTTGGCACCGCGCCAGGCACAAAAATGGCCATATGGCTGGAGATGGGTCCCACGCCCAAAGAGCCAGCAGGGAAAAATATGCCTTGTTCTAAAGCTCTGTGGGAACCACTTGCGCAGCCCTACAGACCTGGGGGCTGCGGGCTTTCCTGCTGCCTTCAGCCTCGACACCACCCTTTCCCACTTGGCGCCGCGCCAGGCACAAAAATGGCCCTATGGCTGCAGATGGGTCCCAGGGCCAAAGAGCAAGCAGGGAAAATAATGCCTTGTTCTAAAGCTCTTTGGGAACCGCTTGCGTGCCCCACAGACCTGGGGGCTGCAGGCTTTCATGCTGCCTTCAGCCTCAGAAAACCACCCTTTCCCACTTGGCGCCGCGCCAGGCACAAAAATGGCCATACGGCTGGAGATGGATCCCCGCCCAAAGAGCCAGCAGGGAAAATAATGCCTTGTTCTAAAGCTCTTTGGGAACCGCTTGCGTGCCCCACAGACCTGGGGGCTGCAGGCTTTCATGCTGCCTTCAGCCTCGACACCACCCTTACCCATTTGGCGCCGCGCCAGGCACAAAAATGGCCATATGGCTGGAGATGGGTCCCAGGCCCAAAGAGCAAGCAGGGAAAACTATGCCTTGTTCTAAAGCTCTTTGGGAACCGCATACGTAGCCCCACAGACCTGGTGCCTGCGACCTTTGCTGCTGCCTTCACCCTCGACACCACCCTTTCCCACATGGCCCCGCGCCAGGCACAAAAATGGCCATATGGCTGGACATGAGTCCCACGCCCAAAGAGCCAGCAGGGAAAACTATGCCTTGTTCAAAAGCTCTTTGGGAACCACTTCCGTAGCCCCACAGACCTGGGGGCTGCGGGCTTTCCTGCTGCATTCAGCCTCGACACCAACCTTTCACTCTTGGAGCCGTTGCAGGCACAAAAATGGCCATACGGCTGGAGATGAGTCTCCCGCCTAAGGAGCCAGCAGGGAAAACTATGCCTTGTTCTAAAGCTCTTTGGGAACAGCTTGCGTAGCCCCACAGACCTGGGGGCTGCGGGCTTTCCTGCTGCCTTCACCCTCAAAACCACCCTTTCCCACATGGATCCGCGCCACGCACAAAAATGGCCATACGGCTGGAGATGGGTCCCACGCCCAAGGAGCCAGCAGGGAAATGTATGCCTTCTTCAAAAGCTCTTTGGAAACCGCTTCCGTAGCCCCACAGACCTGGGGGCTGCAGGCTTTCCTGCTGCCTTCAGCCTCAAAACCACCCTTTCCCACTAGGCGCCGCGCCAGGCACAAAAATGGCCATACGGCTGGAGATGAGTCCCCCGCCCAAAGAGCCAGCAGGGAAACCTATGCCTTGTTCTAAAGCTCTTTGGGAACCGCTTGCGTAGAACCCACACACCTGGGGGCTGCAGGCTTTCCTGCTGCTTTCAGCCTCCAAACCACCCTTTCCCACTTGCAGCCGTTGCAGGCACAAAAATGGCCATACAGCTGGAGATGGGTCCCACGCCCAAAGAGCCAGCAGGGAAAACTCTGCCTTGTTCTAAAGCTGTTTGGGAACCTCTTGCGTAGCCCCACAGACCTGGGGGCTGCAGGCTTTCCTGCTGCCTTCAGCCTCAAAACCACCCTTTCCCACTTGGCGCCGCGCCAGGCACAAAAATGGCCATATGGCTGGAGATGGGTCCCATGTCCAAAGAACCAGCAGGGAAAATTATGCCTTGTTCTAAAGCTCTTTGGGAACCGCTTCCGTAGCCCCACAGACCTGGGGGCTGCAGGCTTTCCTGCTGCCTTCAGCCTCGACACCACCCTTTCCCACTTGGCGCCGCGGCAGGCACAAAAATGGCCATACGGCTGGAGATGGGTCCCTGGCCCAAAGAGCCAGCAGGGAAAACTATGCCTTGTTCTAAAGCTCTTTGGGAACAGCTTCCGTAGCCCCACAGACCTCGGGGCTTCAGGCTTTCCTGCTGCCTTCAGCCTCAGAAAACCACCCTTTCCCACTTGGCGCCACGCCAGGCACAAAAATGGCCATATGGCTGGAGATGGGTCCCCCGCCCAAAGAGCCAGCAGGGAAAATTATGCCTTGTTCTAAAGCTCTTTGGGAACCTCTTGCGTAGCCCCACAGACCTGGGGGCTGCGGGCTTTCCTGCTGCCTTCACCCTCGACACCACCCTTTCCCACTTGGCGCCACGCTAGGCACAAAAATGGCCATACGGCTGGAGATGGAACCCCCGCCCAAAGAGCCAGCAAGAAAAACTATGCCTTGTTCTAAAGCTCTTTGGGAACCGCTTGCGTAGCCCCACAGACCTGGGGGCTGCAGGCTTTCCTGCTGCTTTCAGCCTGGACACCACCCTTTCCCACTTGGCGCCGCGCCAGGCACAAAAATGGCCATACGGCTGGAGATGGGTCCCACGCCCAAAGAGCCAGCACGGAAAACTATGCCTTGTTCTAAAGCTCTTTGGGAACCGCTTGCGTAGCCCCACAGACCTGGGGGCTGCAGGCTTTCATGCTGCCTTCAGCCTCGACACCACCCTTTCCCACATGGAGCCGCGCCAGGCACAAAAATGGCCATACGGCTGGAGATGGGTCCCAGGCCCAAAGAGCAAGGAGGGAAAACTATGCCTTGTTCTAAAGCTCTTTGGGAACAGCTTGCGTAGCCCCACAGACCTGGTGCCTGCGACCTTTGCTGCTGCCTTCACCCTCGACACCACCCTTTCCCACTTGACCCCGCGCCAGGCACAAAAATGGCCATATGGCTGGACATGGGTCCCACGCCCAAGGAGCCAGCAGGGAAAACTATGCCTTGTTCTAAAGCTCTTTGGGAACCTCTTGCGTAGCCCCACAGACCTGGGGGCTGCGGGCTTTCCTGCTGCCTTCAGCCTCGACACAACCCTTTCCCTCTTGGAGCCGTTGCAGGCACAAAAATGGCCATACGGCTGGAGATGAGTCCCCCGCCCAAGGAGCCAGCAGGGAAAACTATGCCTTGTTCTAAAGCTCTTTGGGAAGCGCTTGCGTAGCCCCACAGACCTGCGGGCTGCGGGCTTTCCTGCTGCCTTCAGCCTCAAAACCACCCTTTCCCACTTGGCACCGCGCCAGGCACAAAAATGGCCATATGGCTGGAGATGGGTCCCACGCCCAAAGAGCCAGCAGGGAAAAATATGCCTTGTTCTAAAGCTCTGTGGGAACCACTTGCGCAGCCCCACAGACGTGGGGGCAGCGGGCTTTCCTGCTACCTTCAGCCTCGACACCACCCTTTCCCACTTGGCGCCGCGCCAGGCACAAAAATGGCCCTATGGCTGGATATGGGTCCCACGCCCAAAGAGCAAGCAGGGAAAACTATGCCTTGTTCTAAAGCTCTTTGGGAAGCGCTTGCGTAGCCCCACAGACCTGGGGGCTGCGGGCTTTCCTGCTGCCTTCAGCCTCAAAACCACCCTTTCCCACTTGGCGCCGCGCCAGGCACAAAAATGGCCATACGGCTGGAGATGTCTCCCACGCCCAAGAAGCTGGCAGGGAAAATTATGCCTTGTTCTAAAGCTCTTTGGGAACCGCTTGCGTAGCACCCACACACCTGGGGGCTGCAGGTTTTCCTGCTGCTTTCAGCCTCAAAACCACCCTTTCCCACTTACAGCCGTTGCAGGCACAAAAATGGCCATACGGCTGGAGATGGGTCCCACGCCCAAAGAGCCAGCAGGGAAAACTATGCCTTGTTCAAAATGTCTTTGGGAACCGCTTGCGTTGACCCACAGACCTGGGGGCTGTAGGCTTTCCTGCTGCCTTCAGCCTCGACACCACCCTTTCCCACTTGGCGCCGCGCCAGCAACACAAATGGCCATACGGCTGGAGATGGGTCCCCGGCCCAAAGAGCCAGCAGGGAAAACTATGCCTTGTTCAAAAGGTCTTTGGGAACCGCTTGCGTTGACCCACAGACCTGGGGGCTGCAGGCTTTCCTGCTGCCTTCAGCCTCAGAAAACCACCCTTTCCCACTTGGCGCCGCGCCTGGCACAAAAATGGCCATACGGCTGGAGATGGGTCCCCCGCCCAAAAGAGCCAGCAGGGAAAACTATGCCTTGTTCTAAAGCTCTTTGGGAAACGCTTGCATAGCCCCACAGACCTGGGGGCTGCAGGCTTTCCTGCTGCTTTCAGCCTCAAAACCACCCTTTCCCTCTTGGAGCCGTTGCAGGCACAAAAATGGCCATACGGCTGGACATGGGTCCCACGCCCAAAGAGCCAGCAGGGAAAACTCTGCCTTGTTCTAAAGCTCTTTGGGAACCGCTTGCGTAGCCCCACAGACCTGGGGGCTGCAGGCTTTCCTTCTGCCTTCAGCCTCAGAAAACCACCCTTTCCCACTTGGCGCCGCGCCAGGCACAAAAATGGCCATATGGCTGGAGATGGGACCCCCGCCCAAAGAGCCAGCAGGGAAAATTATGCCTTGTTCTAAAGCTCTTTGGGAACCTCTTGCGTAGCCCCACAGACCTGGGGGCTGCGGGCTTTCCTGCTGCCTTCAGCCTCGACACCACCCTTTCCCACTTGGCGCCACGCTAGGCACAAAAATGGCCATACGGCTGGAGATGGAACCCCCGCCCAAAGAGCCAGCAGGGAAAACTATGCCTTGTTCTAAAGCTCTTTGGGAACCGCTTGCGTAGCCCCACAGACCTGGGGGCTGCAGGCTTTCCTGCTGCCTTCAGCCTCAAAACCACCCTTTCCCACTTGGCGCCGCGCCAGGCACAAAAATGGCCATACGGCTGGAGATGGGTCCCACGCCCAAAGAGCCAGCAGGGAAAACTATGCCTTGTTCTAAAGCTCTTTGGGAACCGCTTGCGTAGCCCCACAGACCTGGGGGCTGCAGGCTTTCATGCTGCCTTCAGCCTCGACACCACCCTTTCCCACATGGAGCCGCGCCAGGCACAAAAATGGCCATATGGCTGGACATGGGTCCCACGCCCAAAGAGCCAGCAGGGAAAACTATGCCTTGTTCTAAAGCTCTTTGGGAACCTCTTGCGTAGAACCCACAGACCTGGGGGCAGCGGGCTTTCCTGCTACCTTCAGCCTCGACACCACCCTTTCCCTCTTGGAGCCGTTGCAGGCACAAAAATGGCCATACGGCTGGAGATGAGTCCCCCGCCCAAGGAGCCAGCAGGGAAAACTATGCCTTGTTCTAAAGCTCTTTGGGAAGCGCTTGCGTAGAACCCACAGACCTGGGGGCAGCGGGCTTTCCTGCTACCTTCAGCCTCGACACCACCCTTTCCCACTTGGCGCCGCGCCAGGCACAAAAATGGCCATATGGCTGGAGATGGGTCCCACGCTCAAAGAGCAAGCAGGGAAAACTATGCCTTGTTCTAAAGCTCTTTGGGAACCGCTTGCATAGCCCCACAGACCTGGGGGCTGCGGGCTTTCCTGCTGCCTTCACCCTCGACACCACCCTTTCCCACTTGGCGCCGCGCCAGGCACAAAAATGGCCATACGGCTGGAGATGTCTCCCACGCCCAAGGAGCTGGCAGCTAAAATTATGCCTTGTTCTAAAGCTCTTTGGGAACCGCTTGCGTAGCACCCACACACCTGGGGGCTGCAGGCTTTCCTGCTGCTTTCAGCCTCAAAACCACCCTTTCCCACTTACAGCCGTTGCAGGCACAAAAATGGCCATACGGCTGGAGATGAGTCCCCCGCCCAAAGAGCCAGCAGGGAAAAATATGCCTTGTTCTAAAGCTCTTTGGGAACCTCTTGCGTAGCCCCACAGACCTGGGGGCTGCAGGCTTTCCTGCTGCCTTCAGCCTCAGAAAACCACCCTTTCCCACTTGGCGCCGCGCCAGGCACAAAAAATGCCCTATGGCTGCAGATGGGTCCCACGCCCAAAGAGCAAGCAGGGAAAACTATGCCTTGTTCTAAAGCTCTTTGGGAAGCGCTTGCGTAGCCCCACAGACCTGGGGGCTGCAGGCTTTCCTACTGCCTTCAGCCTCAGAAAACCACCCTTTCCCACTTGGCGCCGCGCCAGGCACAAAAATGGCCATACGGCTGGAGATGGGTCCCAGGCCCAAAGAGCAAGCAGGGAAAACTATGCCTTGTTCTAAAGCTCTTTGGGAACCGCATACGTAGCCCCACAGACCTGGTGCCTGCGACCTTTGCTGCTGCCTTCACCCTCGACACCACCCTTTCCCACTTGGCCCCGCGCCAGGCACAAAAATGGCCATATGGATGGACATGTGTCCCACGCCCAAAGAGCCAGCAGGGAAAACTATGCCTTCTTCAAAAGCTCTTTGGGAACCACTTGCGTAGCCCCACAGACCTGGGGGCTGCGGGCTTTCCTGCTGCGTTCAGCCTCGACACCACCCTTTCCCTCTTGGAGCCGTTGCAGGCACAAAAATGGCCATACGGCTGGAGATGAGTCCCCCGCCCAAGGAGCCAGCAGGGAAAACTATGCCTTGTTCTAAAGCTCTTTGGGAACCGCTTGCGGAGCCCCACAGACCTGGGGGCTGCAGGCTTTCCTGCTGCCTTCAGCCTCAGAAAACCACCCTTTCCCACTTGGCGCCGCGCCAGGCACAAAAATGGCCATACGGCTGGAGATGGGTCCCAGGCCCAAAGAGCAAGCAGGGAAAACTATGCCTTCTTCTAAAGCTCTTTGGGAACCGCATACGTAGCCCCACAGACCTGGTGCCTGCGACCTTTGCTGCTGCCTTCACCCTCGACACCACCCTTTCCCACTTGGCCCCGCGCCAGGCACAAAAATGGCCATATGGATGGACATGTGTCCCACGCCCAAAGAGCCAGCAGGGAAAACTATGCCTTCTTCAAAAGCTCTTTGGGAACCACTTGCGTAGCCCCACAGACCTGGGGGCTGCGGGCTTTCCTGCTGCGTTCAGCCTCGACACCACTCTTTCCCTCTTGGAGCCGTTGCAGGCACAAAAATGGCCATACGGCTGGAGATGAGTCCCCCGCCCAAGGAGCCAGCAGGGAAAACTATGCCTTGTTCTAAAGCTCTTTGGGAAGCGCTTGCGTAGCCCCACAGACCTGCGGGCTGCGGGCTTTCCTGCTGCCTTCAGCCTCAAAACCACCCTTTCCCACTTGGCGCCGCGCCAGGCACAAAAATGGCCATATGGCTGGAGATGGGTCCCACGCCCAAAGAGCCAGCAGGGAAAACTATGCCTTGTTCTAAAGCTCTTTGGGAACCGCTTACGTAGCCCCACAGACCTGGGGGCTGCGGGCTTTCCTGCTGCCTTCAGCCTCGACACCACCTTTTCCCACATGGAGCCGCGCCAGGCACAAAAATGGCCATATTGCTGGAGATGGGTCCCCCGCCCAAAGAGCCAGCAGGGAAAACTCTGCCTTGTTCTAAAGCTCTTTGGGAACCGCTTGCGTAGCCCCACAGACCTGGGGGCTGCAGGCTTTCCTGCTGCCTTCAGCCTCAAAACCACCCTTTCCCACTTGGCTCCGCGCCAGCAACAAAAATGGCCATATGGCTGGAGATGGGTCCCATGTCCAAAGAGACAGCAGGGAAAATTATGCCTTGTTCTAAAGCTCTTTGGGAACCGCTTGCGTAGCCCCACAGACCTGGGGGCTGCGGGCTTTCCTGCTGTCTTCAGCCTCGACACCACCCTTTCCCACTTGGCGCCGCGCCAGGCACAAAAATGGCCCTATGGCTGGATATGGGTCCCACGCCCAAAGAGCCAGCAAGAAAAACTATGCCTTGTTCTAAAGCTCTTTGGGAACCGCTTGCGTAGCCCCACAGACCTGGGGGCTGCAGGCTTTCCTGCTGCCTTCAGCCTCAAAACCACCCTTTCCCACTTGGCTCCGCGCCAGCAACAAAAATGGCCATATGGCTGGAGATGGGTCCCATGTCCAAAGAGACAGCAGGGAAAATTATGCCTTGTTCTAAAGCTCTTTGGGAACCGCTTGCGTAGCCCCACAGACCTGGGGGCTGCGGGCTTTCCTGCTGCCTTCAGCCTCGACACCACCCTTTCCCACTTGGCGCCACGCTAGGCACAAAAATGGCCATACGGCTGGAGATGGAACCCCCGCCCAAAGAGCCAGCAAGAAAAACTATGCCTTGTTCTAAAGCTCTTTGGGAACCGCTTGCGTAGCCCCACAGACCTGGGGGCTGCAGGCTTTCCTGCTGCTTTCAGCCTCAAAACCACCCTTTCCCACTTGGCGCCGCGCCAGGCACAAAAATGGCCATACGGCTGGAGATGGGTCCCACGCCCAAAGAGCCAGCAGGGAAAACTATGCCTTGTTCTAAAGCTCTTTGGGAACCGCTTGCGTAGCCCCACAGACCTGGGGGCTGCAGGCTTTCATGCTGCCTTCAGCCTCGACACCACCCTTTCCCACATGGAGCCGCGCCAGGCACAAAAATGGCCATACGGCTGGAGATGGATCCCACGCCCAAAGAGCAAGGAGGGAAAACTATGCCTTGTTCTAAAGCTCTTTGGGAACCTCTTGCGTAGCCCCACAGACCTGGGGGCTGCGGGCTTTCCTGCTGCCTTCAGCCTCGACGCAACCCTTTCCCTCTTGGAGCCGTTGCAGGCACAAAAATGGCCATACGGCTGGAGATGAGTCCCCCGCCCAAGGAGCCAGCAGGGAAAACTATGCCTTGTTCTAAAGCTCTTTGGGAAGCGCTTGCGTAGCCCCACAGACCTGCGGGCTGCGGGCTTTCCTGCTGCCTTCAGCCTCAAAACCACCCTTTCCCACTTGGCACCGCGCCAGGCACAAAAATGGCCATATGGCTGGAGATGGGTCCCACGCCCAAAGAGCCAGCAGGGAAAACTATGCCTTGTTCTAAAGCTCTTTGGGAACCGCTTGCGTAGAACCCACAGACCTGGGGGCAGCGGGCTTTCCTGCTACCTTCAGCCTCGACACCACCCTTTCCCACTTGGCGCCGCGCCAGGCACAAAAATGGCCCTATGGCTGGATATGGGTCCCACGCTCAAAGAGCAAGCAGGGAAAACTATGCCTTGTTCTAAAGCTCTTTGGGAACCGCTTGCATAGCCCCACAGACCTGGGGGCTGCGGGCTTTCCTGCTGCATTCAGCCTCAAAACCACCCTTTCCCACTTGGCGCCGCGCCAGGCACAAAAATGGCCATACGGCTGGAGATGTCTCCCACGCCCAAGGAGCTGGCAGCTAAAATTATGCCTTGTTCTAAAGCTCTTTGGGAACCGCTTGCGTAGCACCCACACACCTGGGGGCTGCAGGCTTTCCTGCTGCTTTCAGCCTCAAAACCACCCTTTCCCACTTACAGCCGTTGCAGGCACAAAAATGGCCATACGGCTGGAGATGAGTCCCCCGCCCAAAGAGCCAGCAGGGAAAACACTGCCTTGTTCTAAAGCTCTTTGGGAACCTCTTGCGTAGCCCCACAGACCTGGGGGCTGCAGGCTTTCCTGCTGCCTTCAGCCTCAGAAAACCACCCTTTCCCACTTGGCGCCGCGCCAGGCACAAAAAATGCCCTATGGCTGCAGATGGGTCCCACGCCCAAAGAGCAAGCAGGGAAAACTATGCCTTGTTCTAAAGCTCTTTGGGAACAGCTTGCGTAGCCCCACAGACCTGGGGGCTGCAGGCTTTCCTACTGCCTTCAGCCTCAGAAAACCACCCTTTCCCACTTGGCGCCGCGCCAGGCACAAAAATGGCCATACGGCTGGAGATGGGTCCCAGGCCCAAAGAGCAAGCAGGGAAAACTATGCCTTCTTCTAAAGCTCTTTGGGAACCGCATACGTAGCCCCACAGACCTGGTGCCTGCGACCTTTGCTGCTGCCTTCACCCTCGACACCACCCTTTCCCACTTGGCGCCGCGCCAGGCACAAAAATGGCCATATGGATGGAAATGTGTCCCACGCCCAAGGAGCCAGCAGGGAAAACTATGCCTTCTTCAAAAGCTCTTTGGGAACCACTTGCGTAGCCCCACAGACCTGGGGGCTGCGGGCTTTCCTGCTGCGTTCAGCCTCGACACCACCCTTTCCCTCTTGGAGCCGTTGCAGGCACAAAAATGGCCATACGGCTGGAGATGAGTCCCCCGCCCAAGGAGCCAGCAGGGAAAACTATGCCTTGTTCTAAAGCTCTTTGGGAAGCGCTTGCGTAGCCCCACAGACCTGCGGGCTGCGGGCTTTCCTGCTGCCTTCAGCCTCAAAACCACCCTTTCCCACTTGGCGCCGCGCCAGGCACAAAAATGGCCATATGGCTGGAGATGGGTCCCACGCCCAAAGAGCCAGCAGGGAAAACTATGCCTTGTTCTAAAGCTCTTTGGGAACCGCTTACGTAGCCCCACAGACCTGGGGGCTGCGGGCTTTCCTGCTGCCTTCAGCCTCGACACCACCCTTTCCCACATGGAGCCGCGCCAGGCACAAAAATGGCCATATTGCTGGAGATGGGTCCCCCGCCCAAAGAGCCAGCAGGGAAAACTCTGCCTTGTTCTAAAGCTCTTTGGGAACCGCTTGCGTAGCCCCACAGACCTGGGGGCTGCAGGCTTTCCTGCTGACTTCAGCCTCAAAACCACCCTTTCCCACTTGGCTCCGCGCCAGCAACAAAAATGGCCATATGGCTGGAGATGGGTCCCATGTCCAAAGAGCCAGCAGGGAAAATTATGCCTTGTTCTAAAGCTCTTTGGGAACCGCTTGCGTAGCCCCACAGACCTGGGGGCTGCGGGCTTTCCTGCTGTCTTCAGCCTCGACACCACCCTTTCCCACTTGGCGTCGCGCCAAGCACAAAAATGGCCATACAGCTGGAGATGGGTCCCACGCCCAAAGAGCCAGCACGGAAAACTCTGCCTTGTTCTAAAGCTCTTTGGGAACCGCTTGCGTAGCCCCACAGACCTGGGGGCTGCAGGCTTTCATGCTGCCTTCAGCCTTGACACCACCCTTTCCCACTTGGCGCCACGCCAGGCACAAAAATGGCCATACGGCTGGAGATGGGTCCCAGGCCCAAAGAGC
The DNA here is from genome assembly GCF_964199755.1 of Larus michahellis. Lineage (NCBI taxonomy): Eukaryota > Metazoa > Chordata > Aves > Charadriiformes > Laridae > Larus > Larus michahellis. The sequence continues at coordinate 1,080,155 of NW_027436004.1, forward strand.
AAGCAGGGAAAACTATGCCTTGTTCTAAAGCTCTTTGGGAACCGCATACGTAGCCCCACAGACCTGGTGCCTGCGACCTTTGCTGCTGCCTTCAACCTTGACACCACCCTTTCCCACATGGCCCTGCGCCAGGCACAAAAATGGCCATATGGCTGGACATGAGTCCCACGCCCAAAGAGCCAGCAGGGAAAACTATGCCTTCTTCAAAAGCTCTTTGGGAACCACTTGCGTAGCCCCACAGAACTGGGGGCTGCAGGCTTTCCTGCTGCCTTCAGCCTCGACACCACCCTTTCCCTCTTGGAGCCGCGCCAGGCACAAAAATGGCCATACGGCTGGAGATGAGTCCCCCGCCCAAGGAGCCAGCAAGAAAAACTATGCCTTGTTCTAAAGCTCTTTGGGAACCGCTTCCGTAGCCCCACTGACCTGGGGGCTGCGGGCTTTCCTGCTGCTTTCAGCCTCGACACCACCCTTTCCCACTTGGCTCCGCGCCAGGCACAAAAATGGCCATATGGCTGGAGATGGGTCCCACGCCCAAAGAGCCAGCAGGGAAAACTATGCCTTGTTCTAAAGCTCTTTGGGAACCGCTTGCGTAGCCCCACAGACCTGGGGGCTGCAGGCTTTCCTGCTGCCTTCAGCCTCAAAACCACCCTTTCCCACATGGAGCCGCGCCAGGCACAAAAATGGCCATACGGCTGGAGATGGGTCCCACGCCCAAAGAGCAAGCAGGGAAAACTATGCCTTGTTCTAAAGCTCTTTGGGAACCGCTTGCGTAGCCCCACAGACCTGGGGGCTGCAGGCTTTCCTGCTGCCTTCAGCCTCAAAACCACCCTTTCCCACTTGGCGCCGCGCCACGCACAAAAATGGCCATATGGCTGGGGATGGGACCCATTTCCAAAGAGCCAGCAGGGAAAATTATGCCTTGTTCTAAAGCTCTTTGGGAACCGCTTGCGTAGCCCCACAGACCTGGGGGCTGCAGGCTTTCCTGCTGTCTTCAGCCTCGACACCACCCTTTCCCACTTGGCGCCGCGCCAGGCACAAAAATGGCCATACAGGTGGAGTTGGGTCCCACGCCCAAAGAGCCAGCAAGAAAAACTATGCCTTGTTCTAAAGCTCTTTGGGAACCGCTTCCGTAGCCCCACAGATCTGGGGACTGCGGGCTTTCCTGCTGCTTTCATCCTCAGAAAACCACCCTTTCCCACTTGGCGCCGCGCCAGGCACAAAAATGCCCTATGGCTGCAGATGGGTCCCACGCCCAAAGAGCCAGCAGGGAAAACTATGCCTTGTTCTAAAGCTCTTTGGGAACCTCTTGCGTAGCCCCACAGACCTGGGGGCTGCGGGCTTTCCTGCTGCCTTCAGCCTCGACGCAACCCTTTCCCTCTTGGAGCCGTTGCAGGCACAAAAATGGCCATACGGCTGGAGATGAGTCCCCCGCCCAAGGAGCCAGCAGGGAAAACTATGCCTTGTTCTAAAGCTCTTTGGGAAGCGCTTGCGTAGCCCCACAGACCTGCGGGCTGCGGGCTTTCCTGCTGCCTTCAGCCTCAAAACCACCCTTTCCCACTTGGCACCGCGCCAGGCACAAAAATGGCCATATGGCTGGAGATGGGTCCCACGCCCAAAGAGCCAGCAGGGAAAACTATGCCTTGTTCTAAAGCTCTTTGGGAACCGCTTCCGTAGAACCCACAGACCTGGGGGCAGCGGGCTTTCCTGCTACCTTCAGCCTCGACACCACCCTTTCCCACTTGGCGCCGCGCCAGGCACAAAAATGGCCCTATGGCTGGATATGGGTCCCACGCTCAAAGAGCAAGCAGGGAAAACTATGCCTTGTTCTAAAGCTCTTTGGGAACCGCTTGCATAGCCCCACAGACCTGGGGGCTGCGGGCTTTCCTGCTGCCTTCAGCCTCAAAACCACCCTTTCCCACTTGGCGCCGCGCCAGGCACAAAAATGGCCATATGGCTGGAGATGTCTCCCACGCCCAAGGAGCTGGCAGGGAAAATTATGCCTTGTTCTAAAGCTCTTTGGGAACCGCTTGCGTAGCACCCACACACCTGGGGGCTGCAGGCTTTCCTGCTGCTTTCAGCCTCAAAACCACCCTTTCCCACTTACAGCCGTTGCAGGCACAAAAATGGCCATACGGCTGGAGATGAGTCCCCCGCCCAAAGAGCCAGCAGGGAAAACACTGCCTTGTTCTAAAGCTCTTTGGGAACCTCTTGCGTAGCCCCACAGACCTGGGGGCTGCAGGCTTTCCTGCTGCCTTCAGCCTCAGAAAACCACCCTTTCCCACTTGGCGCCGCGCCAGGCACAAAAAATGCCCTATGGCTGCAGATGGGTCCCACGCCCAAAGAGCAAGCAGGGAAAACTATGCCTTGTTCTAAAGCTCTTTGGGAACAGCTTGCGTAGCCCCACAGACCTGGGGGCTGCAGGCTTTCCTACTGCCTTCAGCCTCAGAAAACCACCCTTTCCCACTTGGCGCTGCGCCAGGCACAAAAATGGCCATACGGCTGGAGATGGGTCCCAGGCCCATCTAGCCAGCAGGGAAAACTATGCCTTGTTCTAAAGCTCTTTGGGAACCGCATACGTAGCCCCACAGACCTGGTGCCTGCGACCTTTGCTGCTGCCTTCACCCTCGACACCACCCTTTCCCACTTGGCCCCGCGCCAGGCACAAAAATGGCCATATGGATGGACATGTGTCCCACGCCCAAAGAGCCAGCAGGGAAAACTATGCCTTCTTCAAAAGCTCTTTGGGAACCACTTGCGTAGCCCCACAGACCTGGGGGCTGCGGGCTTTCCTGCTGCCTTCAGCCTCGACACCACCCTTTCCCTCTTGGAGCCGTTGCAGGCACAAAAATGGCCATACGGCTGGAGATGAGTCCCCCGCCCAAGGAGCCAGCAGGGAAAACTATGCCTTGTTCTAAAGCTCTTTGGGAAGCGCTTGCGTAGCCCCACAGACCTGCGGGCTGCGGGCTTTCCTGCTGCCTTCAGCCTCAAAACCACCCTTTCCCACTTGGCGCCGCGCCAGGCACAAAAATGGCCATATGGCTGGAGATGGGTCCCACGCCCAAAGAGCCAGCAGGGAAAACTATGCCTTGTTCTAAAGCTCTTTGGGAACCGCTTGCGTAGCCCCACAGACCTGGGGGCTGCAGGCTTTCCTGCTGCCTTCAGCCTCAAAACCACCCTTTCCCACATGGAGCCGCGCCAGGCACAAAAATGGCCATACGGCTGGAGATGGGTCCCAGGCCCAAAGAGCAAGCAGGGAAAACTATGCCTTGTTCTAAAGCTCTTTGGGAACCGCATACGTAGCCCCACTGACCTGGGGGCTGCGGGCTTTCCTGCTGCTTTCAGCCTCGACACCACCCTTTCCCACTTGGCTCCGCGCCAGGCACAAAAATGGCCATATGGCTGGAGATGGGTCCCACGCCCAAAGAGCCAGCAGGGAAAACTATGCCTTGTTCTAAAGCTCTTTGGGAACCGCTTGCGTAGCCCCACAGACCTGGGGGCTGCAGGCTTTCCTGCTGCCTTCAGCCTCAAAACCACCCTTTCCCACATGGAGCCGCGCCAGGCACAAAAATGGCCATATGGCTGGAGATGGGTCCCACGCCCAAAGAGCAAGCAGGGAAAACTATGCCTTGTTCTAAAGCTCTTTGGGAACCGCTTGCGTAGCCCCACAGACCTGGGGGCTGCAGGCTTTCCTGCTGCCTTCAGCCTCAAAACCACCCTTTCCCACTTGGCGCCGCGCCACGCACAAAAATGGCCATATGGCTGCAGATGGGACCCATGTCCAAAGAGCCAGCAGGGAAAATTATGCCTTGTTCTAAAGCTCTTTGGGAAGCGCTTGCGTAGCCCCACAGACCTGGGGGCAGCGGGCTTTCCTGCTGTCTTCAGCCTCGACACCACCCTTTCCCACTTGGCGCCGCGCCAGGCACAAAAATGGCCATACAGGTGGAGTTGGGTCCCACGCCCAAAGAGCCAGCAAGAAAAACTATGCCTTGTTCTAAAGCTCTTTGGGAACCGCTTCCGTAGCCCCACAGATCTGGGGACTGCGGGCTTTCCTGCTGCTTTCATCCTCAGAAAACCACCCTTTCCCACTTGGCGCGGCGCCAGGCACAAAAATGCCCTAAGGCTGCAGATGGGTCCCACGCCCAAAGAGCAAGGAGGGAAAACTATGCCTTGTTCTAAAGCTCTTTGGGAACCGCTTCCGTAGCCCCACAGATCTGGGGGCTGCGGGCTTTCCTGCTGCTTTCAGCCTCGACACCACCCTTTCCCACTTGGCACCGCGCCAGGCACAAAAATGGCCATACGGCTGGAGATGGGTCCCACGCCCAAAGAGCCAGCAGGGAAAACTATGCCTTGTTCTAAAGCTCTTTGGGAACTGCTTGCGTAGCCCCACAGACCTGGGGGCTGCAGGCTTTCCTGCTGCCTTCAGCCTCGACACCACCCTTTCCCACATGGACCCGCGCCAGGCACAAAAATGGCCATACGGCTGGAGATGGGTCCCACGCCCAAACAGCAAGCAGGGAAAACTATGCCTTGTTCTAAAGCTCTTTGGGAACAGCTTGCGTAGCCCCACAGACCTGGTGCCTGCGACCTTTGCTGCTGCCTTCACCCTCGACACCACCCTTTCCCACTTGGCCCCGCGCCAGGCACAAAAATGGCCATATGGCCGGACATGGGTCCCACGCCCAAAGAGCCAGCAGGGAAAACTATGCCTTGTTCTAAAGCTCTTTGGGAACCTCTTGCGTAGCCCCACAGACCTGGGGGCTGCGGGCTTTCCTGCTGCCTTCAGCCTCAGAAAACCACCCTTTCCTTCTTGGTGCCGTTGCAGGCACAAAAATGGCCATACGGCTGGAGATGAGTCCCCCGCCCAAGGAGCCAGCAGGGAAAACTATGCCTTGTTCTAAAGCTCTTTGGGAACCGCTTGCGTAGCCCCACAGACCTGCGGGCTGCGGGCTTTCCTGCTGCCTTCAGCCTCAAAACCACCCTTTCCCACTTGGCACCGCGCCAGGCACAAAAATGGCCATATGGCTGGAGATGGGTCCCACGCCCAAGCATCTGGCAGGGAAAACTATGCCTTGTTCTAAAGCTCTTTGGGAACCGCTTGCGTAGCCCCACAGACCTGGGGGCTGCAGGCTTTCCTGCTGCCTTCAGCCTCGACACCACCCTTTCCCACATGGAGCCGCGCCAGGCACAAAAATGGCCATACGCCTGGAGATGAGTCCCCCGCCCAAGGAGCCAGCAGGGAAAACTATGCCTTGTTCTAAAGCTCTTTGGGAACCGCTTCCGTAGCCCCACAGACCTGGGGGCTGCAGGCTTTCCTGCTGCCTTCAGCCTCAGAAAACCACCCTTTCCCACTTGGCGCCGCGCCAGGCACAAAAATGGCCCTATGGCTGGAGATGGATCCCCCGCCCAAAGAGCCAGCAGGGAAAATTATGCCTTGTTCTAAAGCTCTTTGGGAACAGCTTGCGTAGCCCCACAGACCTGGGGGCTGTGACCTTTGCTGCTGCCTTCAGCCTCGACACCACCCTTTCCCACTTGGCGCCGCGCCAGGCACAAAAATGGCCATACGGCTGGAGATGGGTCCCAGGCCCAAAGAGCAAGCAGGGAAAACTATGCCTTGTTCTAAAGCTCTTTGGGAACCGCATACGTAGCCCCACAGACCTGGTGCCTGCGACCTTTGCTGCTGCCTTCACCCTCGACACCACCCTTTCCCACATGGCCCCGCGCCAGGCACAAAAATGGCCATATGGATGGAAATGTGTCCCACGCCCAAGGAGCCAGCAGGGAAAACTATGCCTTCTTCAAAAGCTCTTTGGGAACCACTTGCGTAGCCCCACAGACCTGGGGGCTGCGGGCTTTCCTGCTGCGTTCAGCCTCGACACCACCGTTTCCCTCTTGGAGCCGTTGCAGGCACAAAAATGGCCATACGGCTGGAGATGAGTCCCCCGCCCAAGGAGCCAGCAGGGAAAACTATGCCTTGTTCTAAAGCTCTTTGGGAAGCGCTTGCGTAGCCCCACAGACCTGCGGACTGCGGGCTTTCCTGCTGCCTTCAGCCTCAAAACCGCCCTTTCCCACTTGGCGCCGCGCCAGGCACAAAAATGGCCATATGGCTGGAGATGGGTCCCACGCCCAAAGAGCCAGCAGGGAAAACTATGCCTTGTTCTAAAGCTCTTTGGGAACCGCTTACGTAGCCCCACAGACCTGGGGGCTGCGGGCTTTCCTGCTGCCTTCAGCCTCGACACCACCCTTTCCCACATGGATCCGCGCCAGGCACAAAAATGGCCATATTGCTGGAGATGGGTCCCCCGCCCAAGGAGCCAGCAGGGAAAACTATGCCTTGTTCTAAAGCTCTTTGGGAACCGCTTGCGTAGCCCCACAGACCTGGGGGCTGCAGGCTTTCATGCTGCCTTCAGCCTCAAAACCACCCTTTCCCACTTGGCACCGCGCCAGGCACAAAAATGGCCATACGGCTGGAGATGGGTCCCAGGCCCAAAGAGCCAGCAGGGAAAACTATGCCTTGTTCTAAAGCTCTTTGGGAACCGCATACGTAGCCCCACAGACCTGGTGCCTGCGACATTTGCTGCTGCCTTCACCCTTGACACCACCCTTTCCCACATGGCCCCGCGCCAGGCACAAAAATGGCCATATGGCTGGACATGAGTCCCACGCCCAAAGAGCCAGCAGGGAAAACTATGCCTTCTTCAAAAGATCTTTCGGAACCACTTGCGTAGCCCCACAGACCTGGGGGCTGCGGGCTTTCCTGCTGCCTTCAGCCTCGACACCACCCTTTCCCTCTTGGAGCCGCGCCAGGCACAAAAATGGCCATACGGCTGGAGATGAGTCCCCCGCCCAAGGAGCCAGCAAGAAAAACTATGCCTTGTTCTAAAGCTCTTTGGGAACCGCTTCCGTAGCCCCACAGACCTGGGGGCTGCGGGCTTTCCTGCTGCTTTCAGCCTCGACACCACCCTTTCCCACTTGGCGCCGCGCCAGGCACAAAAATGGCCATACGGCTGGAGATGGGTCCCACGCCCAAAGAGCCAGCAGGGAAAACTATGCCTTGTTCTAAAGCTCTTTGGGAACCGCTTACGTAGCCCCACAGACCTAGGGGCTGCAGGCTTTCCTGCTGCCTTCAGCCTCGACACCACCCTTTCCCACATGGACCCGCGCCAGGCACAAAAATGGCCATACGGCTGGAGATGGGTCCCACGCCCAAAGAGCAAGCAGGGAAAACTATGCCTTGTTCTAAAGCTCTTTGGGAACAGCTTGCGTAGCCCCACAGACCTGGTGCCTGCGACCTTTGCTGCTGCCTTCACCCTCGACACCACCCTTTCCCACTTGGCCCCGCGCCAGGCACAAAAATGGCCATATGGCTGGACATGGGTCCCACGCCCAAAGAGCCAGCAGGGAAAACTATGCCTTGTTCTAAAGCTCTTTGGGAACCTCTTGCGTAGCCCCACAGACCTGGGGGCTGCGGGCTTTCCTGCTGCCTTCAGCCTCAGAAAACCACCCTTTCCTTCTTGGTGCCGTTGCAGGCACAAAAATGGCCATACGGCTGGAGATGAGTCCCCCGCCCAAGGAGCCAGCAGGGAAAACTATGCCTTGTTCTAAAGCTCTTTGGGAACCGCTTGCGTAGCCCCACAGACCTGCGGGCTGCGGGCTTTCCTGCTGCCTTCAGCCTCAAAACCACCCTTTCCCACTTGGCGCCGCGCCAGGCACAAAAATGGCCATATGGCTGGAGATGGGTCCCACGCCCAAGCGGCTGGCAGGGAAAACTATGCCTTGTTCTAAAGCTCTTTGGGAACCGCTTACGTAGCCCCACAGACCTGGGGGCTGCGGGCTTTCCTGCTGCCTTCAGCCTCGACACCACCCTTTCCCACATGGAGCCGCGCCAGGCACAAAAATGGCCATACGGCTGGAGATGGGTCCCCCGCCCAAGGAGCCAGCAGGGAAAACTATGCCTTGTTCTAAAGCTCTTTGGGAACCGCTTCCGTAGCCCCACAGACCTGGGGGCTGCAGGCTTTCCTGCTGCCTTCAGCCTCAGAAAACCACCCTTTCCCTCTTGGCGCCGCGCTAGGCACAAAAATGGCCCTATGGCTGGAGATGGATCCCCCGCCCAAAGAGCCAGCAGGGAAAATTATGCCTTGTTCTAAAGCTCTTTGGGAACAGCTTGCGTAGCCCCACAGACCTGGGGGCTGCAGGCTTTCCGGCTGTCTTCAGCCTCGACACCACCCTTTCCCACTTGGCGTCGCGCCAGGCACAAAAATGGCCATATGGCTGGAGATGGGTCCCACGCCCAAAGAGCCAGCAGGGAAAACTATGCCTTGTTCTAAAGCTCTTTGGGAACCGCATACGTAGCCCCACAGACCTGGTGCCTGCGACCTTTGCTGCTGCCTTCACCCTCGACACCACCCTTTCCCACATGGCCCCGCGCCAGGCACAAAAATGGCCATATGGATGGAAATGTGTCCCACGCCCAAGGAGCCAGCAGGGAAAACTATGCCTTCTTCAAAAGCTCTTTGGGAACCACTTGCGTAGCCCCACAGACCTGGGGGCTGCGGGCTTTCCTGCTGCGTTCAGCCTCGACACCACCGTTTCCCTCTTGGAGCCGTTGCAGGCACAAAAATGGCCATACGGCTGGAGATGAGTCCCCCGCCCAAGGAGCCAGCAGGGAAAACTATGCCTTGTTCTAAAGCTCTTTGGGAAGCGCTTGCGTAGCCCCACAGACCTGCGGACTGCGGGCTTTCCTGCTGCCTTCAGCCTCAAAACCGCCCTTTCCCACTTGGCGCCGCGCCAGGCACAAAAATGGCCATATGGCTGGAGATGGGTCCCACGCCCAAAGAGCCAGCAGGGAAAACTATGCCTTGTTCTAAAGCTCTTTGGGAACCGCTTACGTAGCCCCACAGACCTGGGGGCTGCGGGCTTTCCTGCTGCCTTCAGCCTCGACACCACCCTTTCCCACATGGATCCGCGCCAGGCACAAAAATGGCCATATTGCTGGAGATGGGTCCCCCGCCCAAGGAGCCAGCAGGGAAAACTATGCCTTGTTCTAAAGCTCTTTGGGAACCGCTTGCGTAGCCCCACAGACCTGGGGGCTGCAGGCTTTCATGCTGCCTTCAGCCTCAAAACCACCCTTTCCCACTTGGCGCCGCGCCAGGCACAAAAATGGCCATACGGCTGGAGATGGGTCCCAGGCCCAAGGAGCCAGCAGGGAAAACTATGCCTTGTTCTAAAGCTCTTTGGGAACCGCATACGTAGCCCCACAGACCTGGTGCCTGCGACATTTGCTGCTGCCTTCACCCTTGACACCACCCTTTCCCACATGGCCCCGCGCCAGGCACAAAAATGGCCATATGGCTGGACATGAGTCCCACGCCCAAAGAGCCAGCAGGGAAAACTATGCCTTCTTCAAAAGATCTTTCGGAACCACTTGCGTAGCCCCACAGACCTGGGGGCTGCGGGCTTTCCTGCTGCCTTCAGCCTCGACACCACCCTTTCCCTCTTGGAGCCGCGCCAGGCACAAAAATGGCCATACGGCTGGAGATGAGTCCCCCGCCCAAGGAGCCAGCAAGAAAAACTATGCCTTGTTCTAAAGCTCTTTGGGAACCGCTTCCGTAGCCCCACAGACCTGGGGGCTGCGGGCTTTCCTGCTGCTTTCAGCCTCGACACCACCCTTTCCCACTTGGCGCCGCGCCAGGCACAAAAATGGCCATACGGCTGGAGATGGGTCCCACGCCCAAAGAGCCAGCAGGGAAAACTATGCCTTGTTCTAAAGCTCTTTGGGAACCGCTTGCGTAGCCCCACAGACCTAGGGGCTGCAGGCTTTCCTGCTGCCTTCAGCCTCGACACCACCCTTTCCCACATGGACCCGCGCCAGGCACAAAAATGGCCATACGGCTGGAGATGGGTCCCACGCCCAAAGAGCAAGCAGGGAAAACTATGCCTTGTTCTAAAGCTCTTTGGGAACAGCTTGCGTAGCCCCACAGACCTGGTGCCTGCGACCTTTGCTGCTGCCTTCACCCTCGACACCACCCTTTCCCACTTGGCCCCGCGCCAGGCACAAAAATGGCCATATGGCTGGACATGGGTCCCACGCCCAAAGAGCCAGCAGGGAAAACTATGCCTTGTTCTAAAGCTCTTTGGGAACCTCTTGCGTAGCCCCACAGACCTGGGGGCTGCGGGCTTTCCTGCTGCCTTCAGCCTCAGAAAACCACCCTTTCCTTCTTGGTGCCGTTGCAGGCACAAAAATGGCCATACGGCTGGAGATGAGTCCCCCGCCCAAGGAGCCAGCAGGGAAAACTATGCCTTGTTCTAAAGCTCTTTGGGAACCGCTTGCGTAGCCCCACAGACCTGCGGGCTGCGGGCTTTCCTGCTGCCTTCAGCCTCAAAACCACCCTTTCCCACTTGGCGCCGCGCCAGGCACAAAAATGGCCATATGGCTGGAGATGGGTCCCACGCCCAAGCGGCTGGCAGGGAAAACTATGCCTTGTTCTAAAGCTCTTTGGGAACCGCTTACGTAGCCCCACAGACCTGGGGGCTGCGGGCTTTCCTGCTGCCTTCAGCCTCGACACCACCCTTTCCCACATGGAGCCGCGCCAGGCACAAAAATGGCCATACGGCTGGAGATGGGTCCCCCGCCCAAGGAGCCAGCAGGGAAAACTATGCCTTGTTCTAAAGCTCTTTGGGAACCGCTTCCGTAGCCCCACAGACCTGGGGGCTGCAGGCTTTCCTGCTGCCTTCAGCCTCAGAAAACCACCCTTTCCCTCTTGGCGCCGCGCTAGGCACAAAAATGGCCCTATGGCTGGAGATGGATCCCCCGCCCAAAGAGCCAGCAGGGAAAATTATGCCTTGTTCTAAAGCTCTTTGGGAACAGCTTGCGTAGCCCCACAGACCTGGGGGCTGCGGGCTTTCCGGCTGTCTTCAGCCTCGACACCACCCTTTCCCACTTGGCGTCGCGCCAGGCACAAAAATGGCCATATGGCTGGAGATGGGTCCCACGCCCAAAGAGCCAGCAGGGAAAACTATGCCTTGTTCTAAAGCTCTTTGGGAACCGCTTGCGTTGACCCACAGACCTGGGGGCTGCAGGCTTTCCTGCTGCCTTCAGCCTCAGAAAACCACCCTTTCCCACTTGGCGCCGCGCCAGGCACAAAAATGCCCTATGGCTGCAGACGGGTCCCACGCCCAAAGAGCAAGCAGGGAAAACACTGCCTTGTTCTAAAGCTCTTTGGGAACCTCTTGCGTAGCCCCACAGACCTGGGGGCTGCAGGCTTTCCTGCTGCCTTCAGCCTCAGAAACCCACCCTTTCCCACTTGGCGCCGTGCCAGGCACAAAAATGGCCATACGGCTGGAGATGGGTCCCACGCCCAAAGAGCCAGCAGGGAAAACTATGCCTTGTTCTAAAGCTCTTTGGGAACCGCTTGCGGAGCCCCACAGACCTGGGGGCTGCAGGCTTTCCTGCTCCTTTCAGCCTCAAAACCACCCTTTCCCACTTGCAGCCGTTGCAGGCACAAAAATGGCCATATGGCTGGAGATGGTTCCACGCCCAAAGAGCCAGCAGGGAAAATTATGCCTTGTTCTAAAGCTCTTTGGGAAGCGCTTGCGTAGCCCCACAGACCTGGGGGCTGCAGGCTTTCCTGCTGCCTTCAGCCTCGACACCACCCTTTCCCACTTGGCGCCGCGCCAGCAACAAAAATGGCCATACGGCTGGAGATGGGTCCCACGCCCAAAGAGCCAGCAGGGAAAACTATGCCTTGTTCAAAATGTCTTTGGGAACCGCTTGCGTTGACCCACAGACCTGGGGGCTGCAGGCTTTCCTGCTGCCTTCAGCCTCGGAAAACCACCCTTTCCCACTTGGCGCCGCGCCAGGCACAAAAATGCCCTATGGATGCAGATGGGTCCCACGCCCAAAGAGCAAGCAGGGAAAACTATGCCTTGTTCTAAAGCTCTTTGGGGACAGCTTGCGTAGCCCCACAGACCTGGGGGCTGCGACCTTTGCTGCTGCCTTCACCCTCGACACCACCCTTTCCCACTTGGCCCCTCGCCAGGCACAAAAATGGCCATATGGCTGGAGATGGGTCCCACGCCCAAAGAGCCAGCAGGGAAAAATATGCCTTGTTCTAAATCTCTGTGGGAACCACTTTCACAGCCCTACAGACCTGGGGGCAGCGGGCTTTCCTGCTACCTTCAGCCTCGACACCACCCTTTCCCACTTGGCGCCGCGCCAGCAACAAAAATGGCCATACGGCTGGAGATGTGTCCCACGCCCAAGGAGCTGGCAGGGAAAATTATGCCTTGTTTTAAAGCTCTTTGGGAACAGCTTGCGTAGCCCCGCAGACCTGGGGGCTGCAGGCTTTCCTGCTGCCTTCAGCCTCAAAACCACCCTTTCCCACTTGGCGCCGCGCCAGGCACAAAAATGGCCATATGGCTGGAGATGGGTCCCCCGCCCAAAAGAGCCAGCAGGGAAAACTATGCCTTGTTCTAAAGCTCTTTGGGAAACGCTTGCATAGCTCCACAGACCTCGGGGCTGCAGGCTTTCCTGCTGCTTTCAGCCTCAAAACCACCCTTTCCCACTTGTAGCCGTTGCAGGCACCAAAATGGCCATACGGCTGGTGATGAGTCCCACGCCCAAAGAGCCAGCAGGGAAAAATATGCCTTGTTCTAAAGCTCTTTGGGAACCGCTTGCGTAGCCCCACAGACCTGGGGGCTGCAGGCTTTCCTGCTGCCTTCAGCCTCAGAAAACCACCCTTTCCCACTTGGTGCCGCGCCAGGCACAAAAATGGCCATATGGCTGCAGATGGGTCCCACGCCCAAAGAGCAAGGAGGGAAAACTATGCCTTGTTCTAAAGCTCTTTGGGAACCTCTTGCGTAGCCCCACAGACCTGGGGGCTGCAGGCTTTTCTGCTGCCTTCAGCCTCAGAAAACCACCCTTTCCCACTTGGCGCTGCGCCAGCCACAAAAATGGCCATATGGCTGGAGATGGGTCCCACGCCCAAAGAGCCAGCAGGGAAAATTATGCCTTGTTCTAAAGCTCTTTGGGAACCGCTTGCGTAGCCCCACAGACCTGGGGGCTGCAGGCTTTCCTGCTGCCTTCAGCCTCAGAAAACCACCCCTTCCCACTTGGCGCCGCGCCAGGCACAAAAATGGCCATATGGCTGGAGATGGTTCCACGCCCAAAGAGCCAGCAGGGAAAATTATGCCTTGTTCTAAAGCTCTTTGGGAACCGCTTCCGTAGCCCCACAGACCTGGGGGCTGCAGGCTTTCCTGCTGCCTTCAGCCTCGACACCAGCCTTTCCCACTTGGCGCCGCGCCAGCAACAAAAATGGCCATACGGCTGGAGATGGGTCCCCGGCCCAAAGAGCCAGCAGGGAAAACTATGCCTTGTTCAAAAGGTCTTTGGGAACCGCTTGCGTTGACCCACAGACCTGGGGGCTGCAGGCTTTCCTGCTGCCTTCAGCCTCAGAAAACCACTCTTTCCCACTTGGCGCCGCGCCAGGCACAAAAATGCCCTATGGCTGCAGATGGGTCCCACGCTCAAAGAGCAAGCAGGGAAAACTATGCCTTGTTCTAAAGCTCTTTGGGAACCTCTTGCGTAGCCCCACAGACCTGGGGGCTGCAGGCTTTCATGCTGCTTTCAGCCTCAAAACCACCCTTTCCCACATGGAGCCGTTGCAGGCACAAAAATGGCCATACGGCTGGAGATGAGTCCCCCGCCCAAGGAGCCAGCAGGGAAAACTATGCCTTGTTCTAAAGCTCTTTGGGAAGCGCTTGCGTAGCCCCACAGACCTGCGGGCTGCGGGCTTTCCTGCTGCCTTCAGCCTCAAAACCACCCTTTCCCACTTGGCACCGCGCCAGGCACAAAAATGGCCATATGGCTGGAGATGGGTCCCACGCCCAAAGAGCCAGCAGGGAAAAATATGCCTTGTTCTAAAGCTCTGTGGGAACCGCTTGCGTAGCACGCACAGACCTGGGGGCTGCAGGCTTTCCTGCTGCCTTCAGCCTCAAAACCACCCTTTCCCACTTGGCGCCGCGCCAGGCACAAAAATGGCCATACGGCTGGAGATGGGTCCCACGCGCAAAGAGCCAGCACGGAAAACTCTGCCTTGTTCTAAAGCTCTTTGGGAACCGCTTGCGTAGCCCCACAGACCTGGGGGCTGCAGGCTTTCCTACTGCCTTCAGCCTCAGAAAACCACCCTTTCCCACTTGGCGCTGCGCCAGGCACAAAAATGGTCATACGGCTGGAGATGGGTCCCACGCCCAAAGAGCAAGCAGGGAAAACTATGCCTTGTTCTAAAGCTCTTTGGGAACAGCTTGCGTAGCCCCACAGACCTGGTGCCTGCGACCTTTGCTGCTGCCTTCACCCTCGACAACACCCTTTCCCACTTGCAGCCATTGCAGGCACAAAAATGGCCATACGGCTGGAGATGGATCCCACGCCCAAAGAGCCAGCAGGGAAAACTCTGCCTTGTTCTAAACCTCTTTGGGAACCGCTTGCGTAGCCCCACAGACCTGGGGGCTGCAGGCTTTCCTGCTGCCTTCAGCCTCAGAAAACCACCCTTTCCCACTTGGCGCCGCGCCAGGCACAAAAATGGTCATATGGCTGGAGATGGTTCCCCCGCCCAAAGAGCCAGCAGGGAAAATTATGCCTTCTTCTAAAGCTCTTTGGGAACCGCTTCCGTAGCCCCACAGACCTGGGGGCTGCAGGCTTTCCTGCTGCCTTCAGCCTCGACACCACCCTTTCCCACTTGGCGCCGCGCCAGCAACAAAAATGGCCATACGGCTGGAGATGGGTCCCCGGCCCAAAGAGCCAGCAGGGAAAACTATGCCTTGTTCAAAAGGTCTTTGGGAACAGCTTGCGTAGCCCCACAGACCTGGGGGCTGCAGGCTTTCCTGCTGCCTTCAGCCTCAGAAAACCACTCTTTCCCACTTGGCGCCGCGCCACGCACAAAAATGCCCTGTGGCTGCAGATGGGTCCCCCGCCCAAAGAGCCAGCAGGGAAAACTATGCCTTGTTCTAAAGCTCTTTGGGAACCTCTTGCGTAGCCCCACAGACCTGGGGGCTGCAGGCTTTCCTGCTGCCAGCAGCCTCTGAAAACCACCCATTCCCACTTGGCGCCGCGCCAGGCACAAAAATGGCCATACGGCTGGAGATGGAACCCCCGCCCAAAGAGCCAGCAAGGAAAACTATGCCTTGTTCTAAAGCTCTTTGGGAACCTCTTGCGTAGCCCCACAGACCTGGGGGCTGCGGGCTTTCCTGCTGCCTTCAGCCTCGACACCACCCTTTCCCTCTTGGAGCCGTTGCAGGCACAAAAATGGCCATACGGCTGGAGATGAGTCCCCCGCCCAAGGAGCCAGCAGGGAAAACTATGCCTTGTTCTAAAGCTCTTTGGGAAGCGCTTCCGTAGCCCCACAGACCTGGGGGCTGCGGGCTTTCCTGCTGCCTTCAGCCTCGACACAACCCTTTCCCTCTGGAGCCGTTGCAGGCACAAAAATGGCCATACGGCTGGAGATGAGTCCCCCGCCCAAGGAGCCAGCAGGGAAAACTATGCCTTGTTCTAAAGCTCTTTGGGAACTGCTTTCATAGCCCCACAGACCTGGGGGCTGCGGGCTTTCCTGCTGCCTTCAGCCTCAAAACCACCCTTTCCCACTTGGCACCGCGCCAGCAACAAAAATGGCCATACGGCTGGAGATGTGTCTCACGCCCAAGGAGCTGGCAGGGAAAATTATGCCTTGTTCTAAAGCTCTTTGGGAACCTCTTGCGTAGCCCCACAGACCTGGGGGCTGCGGGCTTTCCTGCTGCCTTCAGCCTCGACACCACCCTTTCCCTCTTGGAGCCGTTGCAGGCACAAAAATGGCCATACGGCTGGAGATGAGTCCCCCGCCCAAGGAGCCAGCAGGGAAAACTATGCCTTGTTCTAAAGCTCTTTGGGAAGCGCTTCCGTAGCCCCACAGACCTGGGGGCTGCGGGCTTTCCTGCTGCCTTCAGCCTCGACACAACCCTTTCCCTCTGGAGCCGTTGCAGGCACAAAAATGGCCATACGGCTGGAGATGAGTCCCCCGCCCAAGGAGCCAGCAGGGAAAACTATGCCTTGTTCTAAAGCTCTTTGGGAACTGCTTTCATAGCCCCACAGACCTGGGGGCTGCGGGCTTTCCTGCTGCCTTCAGCCTCAAAACCACCCTTTCCCACTTGGCACCGCGCCAGCAACAAAAATGGCCATACGGCTGGAGATGTGTCCCACGCCCAAGGAGCTGGCAGGGAAAATTATGCCTTGTTCTAAAGCTCTTTGGGAACCGCTTGCGTAGCACCCACACACCTGGGGGCTGCAGGCTTTCCTGCTGCCTTCAGCCTCAAAACCACCCTTTCCCACTTGCAGCCGTTGCAGGCACAAAAATGGCCATACGGCTGGATATGGGTCCCCCGCCCAAAGAGCAAGCAGGGAAAACTCTGCCTTGTTCTAAAGCTCTTTGGGAACCGCTTGCGTAGCCCCACAGACCTGGGGGCTGCGGGCTTTCCTGCTGCCTTCAGCCTCGACACCACCCTTTCCCACTTGGCCCCGCGCCAGGCACAAAAATGGCCATATGGCTGGACATGGGTCCCATGTCCAAAGAGCCAGCAGCAAAACTATGCCTTCTTCTAAAGCTCTGCGGGAACCACTTGCGTAGCCCCACAGACCTGGGGGCTGCGGGATTTCCTGCTGCCTTCAACCTCAAAACCACCCTTTCCCACTTGCAGCCGTTGCAGGCACCAAAATGGCCATACGGCTGGTGATGGGTCCCACGCCCAAAGAGCCAGCAGGGAAAAATATGCCTTGTTCTAAAGCTCTTTGGGAACCGCTTGCGTAGCCCCACAGACCTGGGGGCTGCAGGCTTTCCTGCTGCCTTCAGCCTCAGAAAACCACCCTTTCCCACTTGGTGACGCGCCAGGCACAAAAATGCCCTATGGCTGCAGATGGGTCCCACGCCCAAAGAGCAAGGAGGGAAAACTATGCCTTGTTCTAAAGCTCTTTGGGAACCTCTTGCGTAGCCCCACAGACCTGGGGGCTGCAGGCTTTCCTGCTGCCTTCAGCCTCAGAAAACCACCCTTTCCCACTTGGCGCTGCGCCAGCCACAAAAATGGCCATATGGCTGGAGATGGGTCCCACGCCCAAAGAGCCAGCAGGGAAAATTATGCCTTGTTCTAAAGCTCTTTGGGAACCGCTTCCGTAGCACCCACACACCTGGGGGCTGCAGGCTTTCCTGCTGCTTTCAGCCTCAAAACCACCCTTTCCAACTTGCAGCCGTTGCAGGCACAAAAATGGCCATATGGCTGGAGATGGCTCCCCCGCCCAAAGAGCCAGCAGGTAAAAATATGCCTTGTTCTAAAGCTCTTTGGGAACCGCTTGCGTAGCCCCACAGACCTGGGGGCTGCAGGCTTTCCTGCTGCCTTCAGCCTCAGAAAACCACCCTTTCCCACTTGGCGCCGCGCCAGGCACAAAAATGGCCATATGGCTGGAGATGGTTCCACGCCCAAAGAGCCAGCAGGGAAAAATATGCCTTGTTCTAAAGCTCTGTGGGAACCGCTTCCGTAGCACCCACACACCTGGGGGCTGCAGGCTTTCCTGCTGCTTTCAGCCTCAAAACCACCCTTTCCCACTTGCAGCCGTTGCAGGCACAAAAATGGCCATATGGCTGGAGATGGCTCCCCCGCCCAAAGAGCCAGCAGGTAAAAATATGCCTTGTTCTAAAGCTCTTTGGGAACCGCTTGCGTAGCCCCACAGACCTGGGGGCTGCAGGCTTTCCTGCTGCCTTCAGCCTCAGAAAACCACCCTTTCCCACTTGGCGCCGCGCCAGGCACAAAAATGGCCATATGGCTGGAGATGGTTCCACGCCCAAAGAGCCAGCAGGGAAAAATATGCCTTGTTCTAAAGCTCTGTGGGAACCGCTTGCGTAGCACGCACAGACCTGGGGGCTGCAGGCTTTCCTGCTGCTTTCAGCCTCAAAACCACCCTTTCCCACTTGGCGCCGCGCCAGGCACAAAAATGGCCATATGGCTGGAGATGGGTCCCACGCGCAAAGAGCCAGCACGGAAAACTCTGCCTTGTTCTAAAGCTCTTTGGGAACCGCTTCCGTAGCCCCACAGACCTGGGGGCTGCAGGCTTTCCTACTGCCTTCAGCCTCAGAAAACCACCCTTTCCCACTTGGCGCTGCGCCAGGCACAAAAATGGTCATACGGCTGGAGATGGGTCCCAGGCCCAAAGAGCAAGCAGGGAAAACTATGCCTTCTTCAAATGCTCTTTGGGAACAGCTTGCGTAGCCCCACACACCTGGTGCCTACGACCTTTGCTGCTGCCTTCAACCACGACACCACCCTTTCCCACTTGGCGCCGCGCCAGCAACAAAAAAGGCCATATGGCTGGACATGGGTCCCACGCCCAAAGAGCCAGCAGGGAAAACTATGCCTTGTTCTAAAGCTCTTTGGGAACCTCTTGCGTAGCCCCACAGACCTGGGGGCTGCAGGCTTTCCTGCTGCTTTCAGCCTCAAAACCACCCTTTCCCACTTGCAGCCGTTGCAGGCACAAAAATGGCCATACGGCTGGAGATGGGTCCCACGCCCAAAGAGCCAGCAGGGAAAACTCTGCCTTGTTCTAAAGCTCTTTGGGAACCTCTTGCGTAGCCCCACAGACCTGGGGGCTGCAGGCTTTCCTGCTGCCTTCAGCCTCAGAAAACCACCCATTCCCACTTGGCGCCGCGCCAGGCACAAAAATGGCCATACGGCTGGAGATGGAACCCCCGCCCAAAGAGCCAGCAAGGAAAACTATGCCTTGTTCTAAAGCTCTTTGGGAACCGCTTGCGTAGCCCCACAGACCTGGGGGCTGCAGGCTTTCCTGCTGCCTTCAGCCTCAAAACCACCCTTTCCCACTTGGCGCCGCGCCAGGCACAAAAATGGGCGTACGGCTTGAGATGGGTCCCCCGCCCAAAGAGCCAGTAGGGAAAAATTATGCCTTGTTCTAAAGCTCTTTGGGAACCGCTTCCGTAGCCCCACAGACCTGGGGGCTGCGGGCTTTCCTGCTGCCTTCAGCCTCAAAACCACCCTTTCCCACTTGGCGCCCGGCCAGGCACAAAAATGGCCATATGGCTGGAGATGGGTCCCACGCCCAAAGAACCAGCAGGGAAAACTATGCCTTGTTGTAAAGCTCTGCGGGAACCACTTGCGTAGCCCCACAGACCTGGGGGCAGCGGGCTTTCCTGCTACCTTCAGCCTCGACACCACCCTTTCCCACTTGGCGCCGCGCCAGGCACAAAAATGGCCCTATGGCTGGATATGGGTCCCAGGCCCAAAGAGCCAGCAGGGAAAACTATGCCTTGTTCTAAAGCTCTTTGGGAACCACTTGCATAGCCCCACAGATCTGGGGGCTGCGGGCTTTCCTGCTGCCTTCAGCCTCAAAACCACCCTTTCCCACTTGGCGCCGCGCCAGCCACAAAAATGGTCATATGGCTGGAGATGGGTCCCCCGCCCAAGGAGCCTGCAGGGAAAACTATGCCTTCTTCTAAAGCTCTTTGGGAACAGCTTGCGTAGCACCACAGACCTGGGGGCTGCAGGCTTTCCTGCTGACTTCAGCCTTGACAACACCCTTTCCCATTAGGTGCCACGCCAGGCACAAAAATGGCCATACGGCTGGAGATGGGTCCCACGGCCAAGGAGCTGGCAGGGAAAACTATGCCTTGTTCTAAAGCTCTTTGGGAACCGCTTGCGTAGCCCCACAGACCTGGGGGCTGCAGGCTTTCCTGCTGCCTTCAGTCTCAAAACCGCCCTTTCCCACTTGGCGCCGTGCCAGGCACAAAAATGGCCTTATGGCTGGAGATGGGTCCCACGCCCAAAGAGCCAGTAGGGTAAACTATGCCTTGTTCTAAAGCTCTTTGGGAACCGCTTGCGTAACCCCACAGACCTGGGGGCTGCAGGCTTTCCTGCTGCCTTCAGCCTCAAAACCACCCTTTCCCACTTGGCGCCGCGCCAGCCACAAAAATGGCCCTATGGCTGGATATGTGTCCCAGGCCAAAAGAGCAAGCAGGGAAAACTATGCCTTGTTCTAAAGCTCTTTGGGAACCGCTTGCGCAGCCCCACAGACCTGGGGGCTGCGGGCTTTCCTGCTGCCTTCAGCCTCAGAAAACCACCCTTTCCCACTTGGCGCCGCGCCAGGCACAAAAATGGCCATACGGCTGGAGATGGAACCCCCGCCCAAAGAGCCAGCAAGGAAAACTATGCCTTGTTCTAAAGCTCTTTAGGAACTGCTTGCGTAGACCCACAGACCTGGGGGCTGCGGGCTTTCCTGCTGCCTTCAGCCTCGACACAACCCTTTCCCTCTTGGAGCCGTTGCAGGCACAAAAATGGCCATACGGCTGGAGATGAGTCCCCAGCCCAAGGAGCCAGCAGGGAAAACTATGCCTTGTTCTAAAGCTCTTTGGGAAGCGCTTGCGTAGCCCCACAGACCTGCGGGCTGCGGGCTTTCCTGCTGCCTTCAGCCTCGACACAACCCTTTCCCTCTTGGAGCCGTTGCAGGCACAAAAATGGCCATATGGCTGGAGATGGCTCCCCCGCCCAAGGAGCCAGCAGGGAAAACTATGCCTTGTTCTAAAGCTCTTTGGGAACCGCTTGCATAGCCCCACAGACCTGGGGGCTGCGGGCTTTCCTGCTGCCTTCAGCCTCAAAACCACCCTTTCCCGCTTGGCACCGCGCCAGAAACAATAATGGCCATACGGCTGGAGATGTGTCCCACGCCCAAGGAGCTGGCAGGGAAAATTATGCCTTGTTCTAAAGCTCTTTGGGAACCGCTTGCGTAGCACCCACACACCTGGGGGCTGCAGGCTTTCCTGCTGCCTTCAGCCTCAAAACCACCCTTTCCCACTTGCAGCCGTTGCAGGCACAAAAATGGCCATATGGCTGGAGATGGGTCCCCCGCCCAAAGGGCCAGCAGGGAAAACTCTGCCTTGTTCTAAAGCTCTTTGGGAACCTCTTGCGTAGCCCCACAGACCTGGGGGCTGCAGGCTTTCATGCTGCCTTCAGCCTCAGAAAACCACCCTTTCACACTTGGCACCGCGCCAGCCACAAAAATGGCCATACGGCTGGAAATGGGTCCCACGCCCAAAGAGCCAGCAGGGAAAATTACGCCTTGTTCTAAAGCTCTTTGGGAACCGCTTGCGTAGCCCCACAGACCTGGGGGCTGCGGGCTTTCCTGCTGTCTTCAGCCTCGACACCACCCTTTCCCACTTGGCGTCGCGCCAGGCACAAAAATGGCCATACGGCTGGAGATGGTTCCCACGCCCAAAGAGCCAGCACGGAAAACTATGCCTTGTTCTAAAGCTCTTTGGGAACCGCTTGCATAGCCCCACAGACCTGGGGGCTGCAGGCTTTCATACTGCCTTTAGCCTCGACACCACCCTTTCCCACTTGGCGCCGCGCCAGGCACAAAAATGGCCATATGGCTGGATATGTGTCCCAGGCCCAAAGAGCAAGCAGGGAAAACTATGCCTTGTTCTAAAGCTCTTTGGGAACCGCATACGTAGCCCCACAGACCTGGTGCCTGCGACCTTTGCTGCTGCCTTCACCCTCGACAACACCCTTTCCCACTTGGCCCCGCGCCAGGCACAAAAATGGCCATATGGCTGGACATGTGTCCCACGCCCAAAGAGCCAGCAGGGAAAACTATGCCTTGTTCTAAAGCTCTGCGTGAACCACTTGCGTAGCCCTACAGACCTGGGGGCAGGGGGCTTTCCTGCTGCCTTCAGCCTCGACACCACCATTTCCCACTTGGCGCCGCGCCAGGCACAAAAATGGCCATATGGCTGGATATGGGTCCCAGGCCCAAAGGGCAAGCAGGGAAAACTATGCCTTGTTCTAAAGCTCTTTGGGAACCGCTTGCATAGCCCCACAGACCTGGGGGCTGCAGGCTTTCCTGCTGCCTTCAGCCTCGACACCACCCTTTCCCATTAGTTGCCGCGCCAGGCACAAAAATGGCCATATGGCTGGAGATGGGTCCCACGCCCAAGGAGCTGGCAGGGAAAACTATGCCTTGTTCTAAAGCTCTTTGGGAACCGCTTGCGTAGCCCCACAGACCTGGGGGCTGCAGGCTTTCCTGCTGCCTTCAGCCTCAAAACCACCCTTTCCCTCTTGGAGCCGTTGCAGGCACAAAAATGGCCATACGGCTGGAGATGAGTCCCCCGCCCAAAGAGCCAGCAGGGAAAACTATGCCTTGTTCTAAAGCTCTTTGGGAACCGCTTGCGTAGCCCCACAGACCTGCGGGCTGCGGGCTTTCCTGCTGCCTTCAGCCTCAAAATCACCCTTTCCCACTTGGCGCCGCGCCAGGCACAAAAATGGCCATATGGCTGGAGATGGGTCCCCCGCCCAAAGAACAAGCAGGGAAAACTATGCCTTGTTCTAAAGCTCTTTGGGAACCGCTTGCATAGCCCCTCAGATCTGGGGGCTGCGGGCTTTCCTGCTGCCTTCAGCCTCAAAACAACCCTTTCCCACTTGGAGCCGCGCCAGGCACAAAAATGGCCATATGGCTGGAGATGGGTCCCCCGCCCAAGGAGCCTGCAGGGAAAACTATGCCTTGTTCTAAAGCTCTTTGGGAACAGCTTGCGTAGCCCCACAGACCTGGGGGCTGCGGGCTTTCCTGCTGCCTTCAGCCTCAAAACCACCCTTTCCCATTAGGTGCCGTGCCAGGCAAAAAAATGGCCATACGGCTGGAGATGGGTCCCACGCCCAAGGAGCTGGCAGGGAAAACTATGCTTGTTCTAAAGCTCTTTGGGAAGCGCTTGTGTAGCCCCACAGACCTGGGGGCTGCGGGCTTTCCTGCTGCCTTCAGCCTCAAAACCGCCCTTTCCCACTTGGCGCCGCGCCTCGCACAAAAATGGCCTTATGGCTGGAGATGGTTCCCACGCCCAAAGAGCCAGTAGGGTAAACTATGCCTTGTTCTAAAGCTCTTTGGGAACCGCTTGCGTAGCCCCACAGACCTGGGGGCTGCGGGCTTTCCTGCTGCCTTCAGCCTCAAAACCACCCTTTCCCACTTGGCGCCGCGCCTGGCACAAAAATGGCCTTATGGCTGGAGATGGTTCCCACGCCCAAAGAGCCAGTAGGGTAAACTATGCCTTGTTCTAAAGCTCTTTGGGAACCGCTTGCGTAGCCCCACAGACCTGCGGGCTGCGGGCTTTCCTGCTGCCTTCAGCCTCAAAATCACCCTTTCCCACTTGGCGCCGCGCCAGCCACAAAAATGGCCCTATGGCTGGATATGTGTCCCAGGCCAAAAGAGCAAGCAGGGAAAACTATGCCTTGTTCTAAAGCTCTTTGGGAACCGCTTGCGTAGCCCCACAGACCTGGGGGCTGCGGGCTTTCCTGCTGACTTCAGCCTCAAAACCACCCTTTCCCACTTTGCGCCGCGCCACGCACAAAAATGGCCATATGGCTGGAGAAGAGCCCCCGCCCAAGGAGCCAGCAGGGAAAACTATGCCTTGTTCTAAAGCTCTTTGGGAACAGCTTGCGTAGCCCCACAGACCTGGGGGCTGCAGGCTTTCCTGCTGCCTTCAGCCTCAAAACCACCCTTTCCCACTTGGCGCCGCGCCAGGCACAAAAATGGCAGTACGGCTGGAGATGGGTCCCCCGCCCAAGGAGCTGGCAGGGAAAACTATGCCTTGTTCTAAAGCTCTTTGGGAACCGCTTGCGTAGCACCCACACACCTGGGGGCTGCAGGCTTTCCTGCTGCCTTCTTCCTCAAAACCACCCTTTCCCACTTGGCGCCGCGCCAGGCACAAAAATGGCCTTATGGCTGGAGATGGTTCCCACGCCCAAAGAGCCAGTAGGGTAAACTATGCCTTGTTCTAAAGCTCTTTGGGAACCGCTTGCGTAGCCCCACAGACCTGGGGGCTGCAGGCTTTCCTGCTGCCTTCAGCCTCAAAACCACCCTTTCCCACTTGGCGCCGCGCCAGACACAAAAATGGCCATATGGCTGGAGATGAGTCCCCCGCCCAAGGAGCCAGCAGGGAAAACTATGCCTTGTTCTAAAGCTCTTTGGGAACAGCTTGCGTAGCCCCACAGACCTGGGGGCTGCAGGCTTTCCTGCTGCCTTCAGCCTCAAAACCACCCTTTCCCACTTGGCGCCGCGCCAGGCACAAAAATGGCCATACGGCTGGAGATGGGTCCCCCGCCCAAAGAGCCAGCAGGGAAAAATTATGCCTTGTTCTAAAGCTCTTTGGGAACCGCTTGCATAGCCCCACAGACCTGGGGGCTGCGGGCTTTCCTGCTGCCTTCAGCCTCAAAACCACCCTTTCCCACTTGGCGCTGCGCCAGGCACAAAAATGGCCATACGGCTGGAGATGTCTCCCACGCCCAAGGAGCCGGCAGGGAAAATTTTGCCTTGTTCTAAAGCTCTTTGGGAACCGCTTACGTAGCCCCACAGACCTGGGGGCTGCAGGCTTTCCTGCTGCCTTCAGCCTCAAAACCACCCTTTCCCACTTGGCACCGCGCCAGGCACAAAAATGGCCATACGGCTGGAGATGGTTCCCACGCCCAAAGAGCCAGCAGGGAAAACTATGCCTTGTTCTAAAGCTCTTTGGGAACCTCTTGCGTAGCCCCACAGACCTGGGGGCTGCGGGCTTTCCTGCTGCCTTCAGCCTCGACACCACCCTTTCCCATTAGTTGCCGCGCCAGGCACAAAAATGGCCATATGGCTGGAGATGGGTCCCACGCCCAAGGAGCTGGCAGGGAAAACTATGCCTTGTTCTAAAGCTCTTTGGGAACCGCTTGCGTAGCCCCACAGACCTGGGGGCTGCAGGCTTTCCTGCTGCCTTCAGCCTCAAAACCACCCTTTCCCACTTGGCGCCGCGCCAGGCACAAAAATGGCCTTATGGTTGGAGATGGTTCCCACGCCCAAAGAGCCAGTAGGGTAAACTATGCCTTGTTCTAAAGCTCTTTGGGAACCGCTTGCGTAGCCCCACAGACCTGGGGGCTGCAGGCTTTCCTGCTGCCTTCAGCCTCAAAAGCACCCTTTCCCACTTGGCGCCGCGCCAGGCACAAAAATGGCCATATGGCTGGAGATGAGTCCCCCGCCCAAGGAGCCAGCAGGGAAAACTATGCCTTGTTCTAAAGCTCTTTGGGAACAGCTTCCGTAGCCCCACAGACCTGGGGGCTGCAGGCTTTCCTGCTGCCTTCAGCCTCAAAACCACCCTTTCCCACTTGGCGCCGCGCCAGGCACAAAAATGGCCATATGGCTGGAGATGGGTCCCACGCCCAAGGAGCTGGCAGGGAAAACTATGCCTTGTTCTAAAGCTCTTTGGGAACCGCTTGCGTAGCACCCACACACCTGGGGGCTGCAGGCTTTCCTGCTGCCTTCTTCCTCAAAACCACCCTTTCCCACTTGGCGCCGCGCCAGGCACAAAAATGGCCTTATGGCTGGAGATGGTTCCCACGCCCAAAGAGCCAGTAGGGTAAACTATGCCTTGTTCTAAAGCTCTTTGGGAACAGCTTGCGTAGCCCCACAGACCTGGGGGCTGCAGGCTTTCCTGCTGCCTTCAGCCTCAAAACCACCCTTTCCCACTTGGCGCCGCGCCAGACACAAAAATGGCCATATGGCTGGAGATGAGTCCCCCGCCCAAGGAGCCAGCAGGGAAAACTATGCCTTGTTCTAAAGCTCTTTGGGAACAGCTTGCGTAGCCCCACAGACCTGGGGGCTGCAGGCTTTCCTGCTGCCTTCAGCCTCAAAACCACCCTTTCCCACTTGGCGCCGCGCCAGGCACAAAAATGGCCATACGGCTGGAGATGGGTCCCCCGCCCAAAGAGCCAGGAGGGAAAAATTATGCCTTGTTCTAAAGCTCTTTGGGAACCGCTTGCATAGCCCCACAGACCTGGGGGCTGCGGGCTTTCCTGCTGCCTTCAGCCTCAAAACCACCCTTTCCCACTTGGCGCTGCGCCAGGCACAAAAATGGCCATACGGCTGGAGATGGGTCCCCCGCCCAATGAGCCAGCAGGGAAAATTTTGCCTTGTTCTAAAGCTCTTTGGGAACCGCTTACGTAGCCCCACAGACCTGGGGGCTGCAGGCTTTCCTGCTGCCTTCAGCCTCAAAACCACCCTTTCCCACTTGGTGCCGCGCCAGGCACAAAAATGGCCATACGGCTGGAGATGGTTCCCACGCCCAAAGAGCCAGCAGGGAAAACTATGCCTTGTTCTAAAGCTCTTTGGGAACCTCTTGCGTAGCCCCACAGACCTGGGGGCTGCAGGCTTTCCTGCTGCCTTCAGCCTCGACACAACCCTTTCCCTCTTGGAGCCGTTGCAGGCACAAAAATGGCCATACGGCTGGAGATGAGTCCCCCGCCCAAAGAGCCAGCAGGGAAAACTATGCCTTGTTCTAAAGCTCTTTGGGAACCGCTTGCGTAGCCCCACAGACCTAGGGGCTGCGGGCTTTCCTGCTGCCTTCAGCCTCAAAATCACCCTTTCCCACTTGGCGCCGCGCCAGGCACAAAAATGGCCATATGGCTGGATATGGGTCCCCCGCCCAAAGAGCAAGCAGGGAAAACTATGCCTTGTTCTAAAGCTCTTTGGGAACCGCTTGCATAGCCCCTCAGATCTGGGGGCTGCGGGCTTTCCTGCTGCCTTCAGCCTCAAAACAACCCTTTCCGACTTGGCGCCGCGCCAGGCACAAAAATGGCCATATGGCTGGAGATGGGTCCCCCGCCCAAGGAGCCAGCAGGGAAAACTATGCCTTGTTCTAAAGCTCTTTGGGAACAGCTTGCGTAGCCCCACAGACCTGCGGGCTGCGGGCTTTCCTGCTGCCTTCAGCCTCAAAACCGCCCTTTCCCACTTGGCGCCGCGCCAGGCACAAAAATGGCCATATGGCTGGAGATGGGTCCCACGCCCAAAGAGCCAGCAGGGAAAACTATGCCTTGTTCTAAAGCTCTTTGGGAACCTCTTGCGTAGCCCCACAGACCTGGGGTCTGCAGGCTTTCATGCTGCCTTCAGCCTCAAAACCACCCTTTCCCACTTGCAGCCGTTGCAGGCACAAAAATGGCCATATTGCTCGAGATGGGTCCCCCGCCCAAGGAGCCAGCAGGGAAAACTATGCCTTGTTCTAAAGCTCTTTGGGAACCGCTTGCGTAGCCCCACAGACCTGGGGGCTGCAGGCTTTCCTGCTGCCTTCAGCCTCAAAACCACCCTTCCCCACTTGGCGCCGCGCCAGGCACAAAAATGGCCATACGGCTGGAGATGGGTCCCAGGCCCAAAGAGCCAGCAGGGAAAACTATGCCTTGTTCTAAAGCTCTTTGGGAACCGCATACGTAGCCCCACAGACCTGGTGCCTGCGACATTTGCTGCTGCCTTCACCCTTGACACCACCCTTTCCCACATGGATCCGCGCCAGGCACAAAAATGGCCATATGGCTGGACATGAGTCCCACGCCCAAAGAGCCAGCAGGGAAAATTATGCCTTCTTCAAAAGATCTTTCGGAACCACTTGCGTAGCCCCACAGACCTGGGGGCTGCGGGCTTTCCTGCTGCCTTCAGCCTCGACACCACCCTTTCCCTCTTGGAGCCGCGCCAGGCACAAAAATGGCCATACGGCTGGAGATGAGTCCCCCGCCCAAGGAGCCAGCAAGAAAAACTATGCCTTGTTCTAAAGCTCTTTGGGAACCGCTTCCGTAGCCCCACAGACCTGGGGGCTGCGGGCTTTCCTGCTGCTTTCAGCCTCGACACCACCCTTTCCCACTTGGCGCCGCGCCAGGCACAAAAATGGCCATACGGCTGGAGATGGGTCCCACGCCCAAAGAGCCAGCAGGGAAAACTATGCCTTGTTCTAAAGCTCTTTGGGAACCGCTTGCGTAGCCCCACAGACCTAGGGGCTGCAGGCTTTCCTGCTGCCTTCAGCCTCGACACCACCCTTTCCCACATGGACCCGCGCCAGGCACAAAAATGGCCATACGGCTGGAGATGGGTCCCACGCCCAAAGAGCAAGCAGGGAAAACTATGCCTTGTTCTAAAGCTCTTTGGGAACAGCTTGCGTAGCCCCACAGACCTGGTGCCTGCGACCTTTGCTGCTGCCTTCACCCTCGACACCACCCTTTCCCACTTGGCCCCGCGCCAGGCACAAAAATGGCCATATGGCTGGACATGGGTCCCACGCCCAAAGAGCCAGCAGGGAAAACTATGCCTTGTTCTAAAGCTCTTTGGGAACCTCTTGCGTAGCCCCACAGACCTGGGGGCTGCGGGCTTTCCTGCTGCCTTCAGCCTCAGAAAACCACCCTTTCCTTCTTGGTGCCGTTGCAGGCACAAAAATGGCCATACGGCTGGAGATGAGTCCCCCGCCCAAGGAGCCAGCAGGGAAAACTATGCCTTGTTCTAAAGCTCTTTGGGAACCGCTTGCGTAGCCCCACAGACCTGCGGGCTGCGGGCTTTCCTGCTGCCTTCAGCCTCAAAACCACCCTTTCCCACTTGGCGCCGCGCCAGGCACAAAAATGGCCATATGGCTGGAGATGGGTCCCCCGCCCAAGGAGCCAGCAGGGAAAACTATGCCTTGTTCTAAAGCTCTTTGGGAACCGCTTCCGTAGCCCCACAGACCTGGGGGCTGCAGGCTTTCCTGCTGCCTTCAGCCTCAGAAAACCACCCTTTCCCACTTGGCGCCGCGCTAGGTACAAAAATGGCCCTATGGCTGGAGATGGATCCCCCGCCCAAAGAGCCAGCAGGGAAAATTATGCCTTGTTCTAAAGCTCTTTGGGAACAGCTTGCGTAGCCCCACAGACCTGGGGGCTGCGGGCTTTCCGGCTGTCTTCAGCCTCGACACCACCCTTTCCCACTTGGCGTCGCGCCAAGCACAAAAATGGACATACAGCTGGAGATGGGTCCCACGCCCAAAGAGCCAGCAGGGAAAACTATGCCTTGTTCTAAAGCTCTTTGGGAACCGCTTGCGTAGCCCCACAGACCTGGGGGCTGCAGGCTTTCATGCTGCCTTCAGCCTCGACACCACCCTTTCCCACTTGGCGCCGCGCCAGGCACAAAAATGGCCATATGGCTGGAGATGGGTCCCAGGCCCAAACAGCAAGCAGGGAAAACTATGCCTTGTTCTAAAGCTCTTTGGGAACCGCATACGTAGCCCCACAGACCTGGTGCCTGCGACCTTTGCTGCTGCCTTCACCCTCGACACCACCCTTTCCCACATGGCCCCGCGCCAGGCACACAAATGGCCATATGGATGGACATGTGTCCCACACCCAAGGAGCCAGCAGGGAAAACTATGCCTTCTTCAAAAGCTCTTTGGGAACCACTTGCGTAGCCCCACAGACCTGGGGGCTGCGGGCTTTCCTGCTGCCTTCAGCCTCGACACCACCGTTTCCCTCTTGGAGCCGTTGCAGGCACAAAAATGGCCATACGGCTGGAGATGAGTCCCCCGCCCAAGGAGCCAGCAGGGAAAACTATGCCTTGTTCTAAAGCTCTTTGGGAAGCGCTTGCGTAGCCCCACAGACCTGCGGGCTGCGGGCTTTCCTGCTGCCTTCAGCCTCAAAACCGCCCTTTCCCACTTGGCGCCGCGCCAGGCACAAAAATGGCCATATGGCTGGAGATGGGTCCCACGCCCAAAGAGCCAGCAGGGAAAACTATGCCTTGTTCTAAAGCTCTTTGGGAACCTCTTGCGTAGCCCCACAGACCTGGGGGCTGCAGGCTTTCCTGCTGCCTTCAGCCTCAAAACCACCCTTTCCCACTTGCAGCCGTTGCAGGCACAAAAATGGCCATATTGCTCGAGATGGGTCCCCCGCCCAAGGAGCCAGCAGGGAAAACTATGCCTTGTTCTAAAGCTCTTTGGGAACCGCTTGCGTAGCCCCACAGACCTGGGGGCTGCAGGCTTTCATGCTGCCTTCAGCCTCAAAACCACCCTTCCCCACTTGGCGCCGCGCCAGGCACAAAAATGGCCATACGGCTGGAGATGGGTCCCAGGCCCAAAGAGCAAGCAGGGAAAACTATGCCTTGTTCTAAAGCTCTTTGGGAACCGCATACGTAGCCCCACAGACCTGGTGCCTGCGACATTTGCTGCTGCCTTCACCCTTGACACCACCCTTTCCCACTTGGCCCCGCGCCAGGCACAAAAATGGCCATATGGCTGGACATGAGTCCCACGCCCAAAGAGCCAGCAGGGAAAATTATGCCTTCTTCAAAAGATCTTTCGGAACCACTTGCGTAGCCCCACAGACCTGGGGGCTGCGGGCTTTCCTGCTGCCTTCAGCCTCGACACCACCCTTTCCCTCTTGGAGCCGCGCCAGGCACAAAAATGGCCATACGGCTGGAGATGAGTCCCCCGCCCAAGGAGCCAGCAAGAAAAACTATGCCTTGTTCTAAAGCTCTTTGGGAACCGCTTCCGTAGCCCCACAGACCTGGGGGCTGCGGGCTTTCCTGCTGCTTTCAGCCTCGACACCACCCTTTCCCACTTGGCGCCGCGCCAGGCACAAAAATGGCCATACGGCTGGAGATGGGTCCCACGCCCAAAGAGCCAGCAGGGAAAACTATGCCTTGTTCTAAAGCTCTTTGGGAACCGCTTGCGTAGCCCCACAGACCTAGGGGCTGCAGGCTTTCCTGCTGCCTTCAGCCTCGACACCACCCTTTCCCACATGGACCCGCGCCAGGCACAAAAATGGCCATACGGCTGGAGATGGGTCCCACGCCCAAAGAGCAAGCAGGGAAAACTATGCCTTGTTCTAAAGCTCTTTGGGAACAGCTTGCGTAGCCCCACAGACCTGGGGGCTGCGACCTTTGCTGCTGCCTTCACCCTCGACACCACCCTTTCCCACTTGGCCCCGCGCCAGGCACAAAAATGGCCATATGGCTGGACATGGGTCCCACGCCCAAAGAGCCAGCAGGGAAAACTATGCCTTGTTCTAAAGCTCTTTGGGAACCTCTTGCGTAGCCCCACAGACCTGGGGGCTGCGGGCTTTCCTGCTGCCTTCAGCCTCAGAAAACCACCCTTTCCTTCTTGGTGCCGTTGCAGGCACAAAAATGGCCATACGGCTGGAGATGAGTCCCCCGCCCAAGGAGCCAGCAGGGAAAACTATGCCTTGTTCTAAAGCTCTTTGGGAACCGCTTGCGTAGCCCCACAGACCTGCGGGCTGCGGGCTTTCCTGCTGCCTTCAGCATCAAAACCACCCTTTCCCACTTGGCGCCGCGCCAGGCACAAAAATGGCCATATGGCTGGAGATGGGTCCCACGCCCAAGCAGCTGGCAGGGAAAACTATGCCTTGTTCTAAAGCTCTTTGGGAACCGCTTCCGTAGCCCCACAGACCTGGGGGCTGCGGGCTTTCCTGCTGCCTTCAGCCTCGACACCACCCTTTCCCACATGGAGCCGCGCCAGGCACAAAAATGGCCATACGGCTGGAGATGGGTCCCCCGCCCAAGGAGCCAGCAGGGAAAACTATGCCTTGTTCTAAAGCTCTTTGGGAACCGCTTCCATAGCCCCACAGACCTGGGGGCTGCAGGCTTTCCTGCTGCCTTCAGCCTCAGAAAACCACCCTTTCCCACTTGGCGCCGCGCTAGGCACAAAAATGGCCCTATGGCTGGAGATGGATCCCCCGCCCAAAGAGCCAGCAGGGAAAATTATGCCTTGTTCTAAAGCTCTTTGGGAACAGCTTGCGTAGCCCCACAGACCTGGGGGCTGCGGGCTTTCCGGCTGTCTTCAGCCTCGACACCACCCTTTCCCACTTGGCGTCTCGCCAAGCACAAAAATGGCCATACAGCTGGAGATGGGTCCCACGCCCAAAGAGCCAGCAGGGAAAACTATGCCTTGTTCTAAAGCTCTTTGGGAACCGCTTGCGTAGCCCCACAGACCTGGGGGCTGCAGGCTTTCATGCTGCCTTCAGCCTCGACACCACCCTTTCCCACTTGGCGCCGCGCCAGGCACAAAAATGGCCATATGGCTGGAGATGGGTCCCAGGCCCAAACAGCAAGCAGGGAAAACTATGCCTTGTTCTAAAGCTCTTTGGGAACCGCATACGTAGCCCCACAGACCTGGTGCCTGCGACCTTTGCTGCTGCCTTCACCCTCGACACCACAATTTCCCACATGGCCCCGTGCCAGGCACCAAAATGGCCATATGGCTGGACATGAGTCCCACGCCCAAAGAGCCAGCAGTTAAAACTATGCCTTGTTCAAAAGCTCTTTGGGAACCACTTGCGTAGCCCCACAGACCTGGTGGTTGCAAGCTTTCCTGCTGCCTTCAGCCTCAAAACCACCCTTTCACCTTGGTGCCGCGCCAGGCACAAAAATGGCCATATGGCTGGAGATGGGTCCCACGCCCAAAGAGCCAGCTGGGAAAACTATGCCTTGTTCTAAAGCTCTTTGGGAACCGCTTGCGTTGACCCACAGACCTGGGGGCTGCAGGCTTTCCTGCTGCCTTCAGCCTCAGAAAACCACCCTTTCCCACTTGGCGCCGCGCCAGGCACAAAAATGCCCTATGGCTGCAGACGGGTCCCACGCCCAAAGAGCAAGCAGGGAAAACTATGCCTTGTTCTAAAGCTCTTTGGGAACCTCTTGCGTAGCCCCACAGACCTGGGGGCTGCAGGCTTTCATGCTGCCTTCAGCCTCAGAAACCCACCCTTTCCCACTTGGCGCCGCGCCAGGCACAAAAATGGCCATACGGCTGGAGATGGGTCCCACGCCCAAAGAGCCAGCAGGGAAAACTATGCCTTGTTCTAAAGCTCTTTGGGAACCGCTTGCGGAGCCCCACAGACCTGGGTGCTCCAGGCTTTCCTGCTCCTTTCAGCCTCAAAACCACCCTTTCCCACTTGCAGCCGTTGCAGGCACAAAAATGGCCATATGGCTGGAGATGGGTCCCACGCCCAAGCAGCTGGCAGGGAAAATTATGCCTTGTTCTAAAGCTCTTTGGGAAGCGCTTGCGTAGCCCCACAGACCTGGGGGCTGCAGGCTTTCCTGCTGCCTTCAGCCTCGACACCACCCTTTCCCACTTGGCGCCGCGCCAGCAACAAAAATGGCCATACAGCTGGAGATGGGTCCCACGCCCAAAGAGCCAGCAGAGAAAACTATGCCTTGTTCAAAATGTCTTTGGGAACCGCTTGCGTTGACCCACAGACCTGGGGGCTGCAGGCTTTCCTGCTGCCTTCAGCCTCGGAAAACCACCCTTTCCCACTTGGCGCCGCGCCAGGCACAAAAATGCCCTATGGATGCAGATGGGTCCCACGCCCAAAGAGCAAGCAGGGAAAACTATGCCTTGTTCTAAAGCTCTTTCGGAACCACTTGCGTAGCCCCACAGACCTGGGGGTTGCGGGCTTTCCTGCTGCCTTCAGCCTCGACACCACCCTTTCCCTCTTGGAGCCGCGCCAGGCACAAAAATGGCCATACGGCTGGAGATGAGTCCCCCGCCCAAGGAGCCAGCAAGAAAAACTATGCCTTGTTCTAAAGCTCTTTGGGAACCGCTTCCGTAGCCCCACAGACCTGGGGGCTGCGGGCTTTCCTGCTGCTTTCAGCCTCGACACCACCCTTTCCCACTTGGCGCCGCGCCAGGCACAAAAATGGCCATACGGCTGGAGATGGGTCCCACGCCCAAAGAGCCAGCAGGGAAAACTATGCCTTGTTCTAAAGCTCTTTGGGAACCGCTTGCGTAGCCCCACAGACCTAGGGGCTGCAGGCTTTCCTGCTGCCTTCAGCCTCGACACCACCCTTTCCCACATGGACCCGCGCCAGGCACAAAAATGGCCATACGGCTGGAGATGGGTCCCACGCCCAAAGAGCAAGCAGGGAAAACTATGCCTTGTTCTAAAGCTCTTTGGGAACAGCTTGCGTAGCCCCACAGACCTGGTGCCTGCGACCTTTGCTGCTGCCTTCACCCTCGACACCACCCTTTCCCACTTGGCCCCGCGCCAGGCACAAAAATGGCCATATGGCTGGACATGGGTCCCACGCCCAAAGAGCCAGCAGGGAAAACTATGCCTTGTTCTAAAGCTCTTTGGGAACCTATTGCGTAGCCCCACAGACCTGGGGGCTGCGGGCTTTCCTGCTGCCTTCAGCCTCAGAAAACCACCCTTTCCTTCTTGGTGCCGTTGCAGGCACAAAAATGGCCATACGGCTGGAGATGAGTCCCCCGCCCAAGGAGCCAGCAGGGAAAACTATGCCTTGTTCTAAAGCTCTTTGGGAACCGCTTGCGTAGCCCCACAGACCTGCGGGCTGCGGGCTTTCCTGCTGCCTTCAGCCTCAAAACCACCCTTTCCCACTTGGCGCCGCGCCAGGCACAAAAATGGCCATATGGCTGGAGATGGGTCCCACGCCCAAGCAGCTGGCAGGGAAAACTATGCCTTGTTCTAAAGCTCTATGGGAACCGCTTACGTAGCCCCACAGACCTGGGGGCTGCGGGCTTTCCTGCTGCCTTCAGCCTCGACACCACCCTTTCCCACATGGAGCCGCGCCAGGCACAAAAATGGCCATACGGCTGGAGATGGGTCCCCCGCCCAAGGAGCCAGCAGGGAAAACTATGCCTTGTTCTAAAGCTCTTTGGGAACCGCTTCCGTAGCCCCACAGACCTGGGGGCTGCAGGCTTTCCTGCTGCCTTCAGCCTCAGAAAACCACCCTTTCCCACTTGGCGCCGCGCTAGGCACAAAAATGGCCCTATGGCTGGAGATGGATCCCCCGCCCAAAGAGCCAGCAGGGAAAATTATGCCTTGTTCTAAAGCTCTTTGGGAACAGCTTGCGTAGCCCCACAGACCTGGGGGCTGCGGGCTTTCCGGCTGTCTTCAGCCTCGACACCACCCTTTCCCACTTGGCGTCGCGCCAAGCACAAAAATGGCCATACAGCTGGAGATGGGTCCCACGCCCAAAGAGCCAGCAGGGAAAACTATGCCTTGTTCTAAAGCTCTTTGGGAACCGCTTGCGTAGCCCCACAGACCTGGGGGCTGCAGGCTTTCATGCTGCCTTCAGCCTCGACACCACCCTTTCCCACTTGCAGCCGTTGCAGGCACAAAAATGGCCCTATGGCTGGACATGGGTCCCAGGCCCAAAGAGCAAGCAGGGAAAACTATGCCTTGTTCTAAAGCTCTTTGGGAACCGCATACGTAGCCCCACAGACCTGGTGCCTGCGACCTTTGCTGCTGCCTTCACCCTCGACACCACAATTTCCCACATGGCCCCGTGCCAGGCACCAAAATGGCCATATGGCTGGACATGAGTCCCACGCCCAAAGAGCCAGCAGTTAAAACTATGCCTTGTTCAAAAGCTCTTTGGGAACCACTTGCGTAGCCCCACAGACCTGGTGGTTGCAAGCTTTCCTGCTGCCTTCAGCCTCAAAACCACCCTTTCACCTTGGTGCCGCGCCAGGCACAAAAATGGCCATATGGCTGGAGATGGGTCCCACGCCCAAAGAGCCAGCACGGAAAACTATGCCTTGTTCTAAAGCTCTTTGGGAACCGCTTGCGTAGCCCCACAGACCTGGGGGCTGCAGGCTTTCCTGCTGCCTTCAGCCTCAGAAAACCACCCTTTCCCACTTGGCGCCGCGCCAGGCACAAAAATGCCCTATGGCTGCAGACGGGTCCCACGCCCAAGGAGCCAGCAGGGAAAACTATGCCTTGTTCTAAAGCTCTTTGGGAACCTCTTGCGTAGCCCCACAGACCTGGGGGCTGCAGGCTTTCCTGCTGCCTTCAGCCTCAGAAACCCACCCTTTCCCACTTGGCGCCGCGCCAGGCACAAAAATGGCCATACGGCTGGAGATGGGTCCCACGCCCAAAGAGCCAGCAGGGAAAACTATGCCTTGTTCTAAAGCTCTTTGGGAACCGCTTGCGGAGCCCCACAGACCTGGGTGCTCCAGGCTTTCCTGCTCCTTTCAGCCTCAAAACCACCCTTTCCCACTTGCAGCCGTTGCAGGCACAAAAATGGCCATATGGCTGGAGATGGGTCCCACGCCCAAGCAGCTGGCAGGGAAAATTATGCCTTGTTCTAAAGCTCTTTGGGAAGCGCTTGCGTAGCCCCACAGACCTGGGGGCTGCAGGCTTTCCTGCTGCCTTCAGCCTCGACACCACCCTTTCCCACTTGGCGCCGCGCCAGCAACAAAAATGGCCATACAGCTGGAGATGGGTCCCACGCCCAAAGAGCCAGCAGAGAAAACTATGCCTTGTTCAAAATGTCTTTGGGAACCTCTTGCGTTGACCCACAGACCTGGGGGCTGCAGGCTTTCCTGCTGCCTTCAGCCTCGGAAAACCACCCTTTCCCACTTGGCGCCGCGCCAGCCACAAAAATGCCCTATGGATGCAGATGGGTCCCACGCCCAAAGAGCAAGCAGGGAAAACTATGCCTTGTTCTAAAGCTCTTTGGGAACAGCTTGCGTAGCCCCACAGACCTGGTGCCTGCGACCTTTGCTGCTGCCTTCACCCTCGACACCACCCTTTCCCAATTGGCCCCTCGCCAGGCACAAAAATGGCCATATGGCTGGAGATGGGTCCCACGCCCAAAGAGCCAGCAGGGAAAAATATGCCTTGTTCTAAATCTCTGTGGGAACCACTTTCACAGCCCTACAGACCTGGGGGCAGCGGGCTTTCCTGCTACCTTCAGCCTCGACACCACCCTTTCCCACTTGGCGCCGCGCCAGCAACAAAAATGGCCATACGGCTGGAGATGTGTCCCACGCCCAAGGAGCTGGCAGGGAAAATTATGCCTTGTTCTAAAGCTCTTTGGGAACAGCTTGCGTAGCACCCACACACCTGGGGGCTGCAGGCTTTCCTACTTCTTTCAGCCTCAAAACTACCCTTTCCCACTTGCAGCCGTTGCAGGCACAAAAATGGCCATACGGCTGGAGATGTGTCCCCCGCCCAAGGAGCCAGCAGGGAAAACTATGCCTTGTTCTAAAGCTCTTTGGGAACCGCTTGCGTAGCCCCGCAGACCTGGGGGCTGCAGGCTTTCCTGCTGCCTTCAGCCTCAAAACCACCCTTTCCCACTTGGCGCCGCGCCAGGCACAAAAATGGCCATATGGCTGGAGATGGGTCCCCCGCCCAAAAGAGCCAGCAGGGAAAACTATGCCTTGTTCTAAAGCTCTTTGGGAAACGCTTGCATAGCTCCACAGACCTCGGGGCTGCAGGCTTTCCTGCTGCTTTCAGCCTCAAAACCACCCTTTCCCACTTGCAGCCGTTGCAGGCACCAAAATGGCCATACGGCTGGTGATGAGTCCCACGCCCAAAGAGCCAGCAGGGAAAAATATGCCTTGTTCTAAAGCTCTTTGGGAACCGCTTGCGTAGCCCCACAGACCTGGGGGCTGCAGGCTTTCCTGCTGCCTTCAGCCTCAAAACCACCCTTTCCCACTTGGCGCCGCGCCAGCAACAAAAATGGCCATACGGCTGGAGATGGGTCCCCGGCCCAAAGAGCCAGCAGGGAAAACTATGCCTTGTTCAAAAGGTCTTTGGGAACCGCTTGCGTTGACCCACAGACCTGGGGGCTGCAGGCTTTCCTGCTGCCTTCAGCCTCAGAAAACCACTCTTTCCCACTTGGCGCCGCGCCAGGCACAAAAATGCCCTATGGCTGCAGATGGGTCCCACGCTCAAAGAGCAAGCAGGAAAAACTATGCCTTGTTCTAAAGCTCTTTGGGAACCTCTTGCGTAGCCCCACAGACCTGGGGGCTGCAGGCTTTCATGCTGCTTTCAGCCTCGACACCACCCTTTCCCTCTTGGAGCCGTTGCAGGCACAAAAATGGCCATACGGCTGGAGATGAGTCCCCCGCCCAAGGAGCCAGCAGGGAAAACTATGCCTTGTTCTAAAGCTCTTTGGGAAGCGCTTCCGTAGCCCCACAGATCTGGGGGCTGCGGGCTTTCCTGCTGCCTTCAGCCTCGACACAACCCTTTCCCTCTGGAGCCGTTGCAGGCACAAAAATGGCCATACGGCTGGAGATGAGTCCCCCGCCCAAGGAGCCAGCAGGGAAAACTATGCCTTGTTCTAAAGCTCTTTGGGAACTGCTTTCATAGCCCCACAGACCTGGGGGCTGCGGGCTTTCCTGCTGCCTTCAGCCTCAAAACCACCCTTTCCCACTTGGCACCGCGCCAGCAACAAAAATGGCCATACGGCTGGAGATGTGTCCCACGCCCAAGGAGCTGGCAGGGAAAATTATGCCTTGTTCTAAAGCTCTTTGGGAACCGCTTGCGTAGCACCCACACACCTGGGGGCTGCAGGCTTTCCTGCTGCCTTCAGCCTCAAAACCACCCTTTCTCACTTGCAGCCGTTGCAGGCACAAAAATGGCCATACGGCTGGATATGGGTCCCCCGCCCAAAGAGCCAGCAGGGAAAACTCTGCCTTGTTCTAAAGCTCTTTGGGAACCGCTTGCGTAGCCCCACAGACCTGGGGGCTGCGGGCTTTCCTGCTGCCTTCAGCCTCGACACCACCCTTTCCCACTTGGCCCCGCGCCAGGCACAAAAATGGCCATATGGCTGGACATGGGTCCCATGTCCAAAGAGCCAGCAGCAAAACTATGCCTTGTTCTAAAGCTCTGCGGGAACCACTTGCGTAGCCCCACAGACCTGGGGGCTGCGGGATTTCCTGCTGCCTTCAACCTCAAAACCACCCTTTCCCACTTGGCGCCGCGCCAGGCACAAAAATGGCCATATGGCTGGAGATGGGTCCCCCGCCCAAAAGAGCCAGCAGGGAAAACTATGCCTTGTTCTAAAGCTCTTTGGGAAACGCTTGCATAGCTCCACAGACCTCGGGGCTGCAGGCTTTCCTGCTGCTTTCAGCCTCAAAACCACCCTTTCCCACTTGCAGCCGTTGCAGGCACCAAAATGGCCATACGGCTGGTGATGGGTCCCACGCCCAAAGAGCCAGCAGGGAAAAATATGCCTTGTTCTAAAGCTCTTTGGGAACCGCTTGCGTAGCCCCACAGACCTGGGGGCTGCAGGCTTTCCTGCTGCCTTCAGCCTCAGAAAACCACCCTTTCCCACTTGGTGACGCGCCAGGCACAAAAATGCCCTATGGCTGCAGATGGGTCCCACGCCCAAAGAGCAAGGAGGGAAAACTATGCCTTGTTCTAAAGCTCTTTGGGAACCTCTTGCGTAGCCCCACAGACCTGGGGGCTGCAGGCTTTCCTGCTGCCTTCAGCCTCAGAAAACCACCCTTTCCCACTTGGCGCCGCGCCAGCCACAAAAATGGCCATATGGCTGGAGATGTGTCCCACGCCCAAGGAGCTGGCAGGGAAAATTATGCCTTGTTCTAAAGCTCTTTGGGAACAGCTTGCGTAGCACCCACACACCTGGGGGCTGCAGGCTTTCCTACTTCTTTCAGCCTCAAAACTACCCTTTCCCACTTGCAGCCGTTGCAGGCACAAAAATGGCCATACGGCTGGAGATGTGTCCCCCGCCCAAGGAGCCAGCAGGGAAAACTATGCCTTGTTCTAAAGCTCTTTGGGAACCGCTTGCGTAGCCCCGCAGACCTGGGGGCTGCAGGCTTTCCTGCTGCCTTCAGCCTCAAAACCACCCTTTCCCACTTGGCGCCGCGCCAGGCACAAAAATGGCCATATGGCTGGAGATGGGTCCCCCGCCCAAAAGAGCCAGCAGGGAAAACTATGCCTTGTTCTAAAGCTCTTTGGGAAACGCTTGCATAGCTCCACAGACCTCGGGGCTGCAGGCTTTCCTGCTGCTTTCAGCCTCAAAACCACCCTTTCCCACTTGCAGCCGTTGCAGGCACCAAAATGGCCATACGGCTGGTGATGAGTCCCACGCCCAAAGAGCCAGCAGGGAAAAATATGCCTTGTTCTAAAGCTCTTTGGGAACCGCTTGCGTAGCCCCACAGACCTGGGGGCTGCAGGCTTTCCTGCTGCCTTCAGCCTCAAAACCACCCTTTCCCACTTGGCGCCGCGCCAGCAACAAAAATGGCCATACGGCTGGAGATGGGTCCCCGGCCCAAAGAGCCAGCAGGGAAAACTATGCCTTGTTCAAAAGGTCTTTGGGAACCGCTTGCGTTGACCCACAGACCTGGGGGCTGCAGGCTTTCCTGCTGCCTTCAGCCTCAGAAAACCACTCTTTCCCACTTGGCGCCGCGCCAGGCACAAAAATGCCCTATGGCTGCAGATGGGTCCCACGCTCAAAGAGCAAGCAGGAAAAACTATGCCTTGTTCTAAAGCTCTTTGGGAACCTCTTGCGTAGCCCCACAGACCTGGGGGCTGCAGGCTTTCATGCTGCTTTCAGCCTCGACAC
The DNA here is from genome assembly GCF_964199755.1 of Larus michahellis. Lineage (NCBI taxonomy): Eukaryota > Metazoa > Chordata > Aves > Charadriiformes > Laridae > Larus > Larus michahellis. The sequence goes on from NW_027436004.1 coordinate 1,120,302, forward strand.
CACCCTTTCCCTCTTGGAGCCGTTGCAGGCACAAAAATGGCCATACGGCTGGAGATGAGTCCCCCGCCCAAGGAGCCAGCAGGGAAAACTATGCCTTGTTCTAAAGCTCTTTGGGAAGCGCTTCCGTAGCCCCACAGATCTGGGGGCTGCGGGCTTTCCTGCTGCCTTCAGCCTCGACACAACCCTTTCCCTCTGGAGCCGTTGCAGGCACAAAAATGGCCATACGGCTGGAGATGAGTCCCCCGCCCAAGGAGCCAGCAGGGAAAACTATGCCTTGTTCTAAAGCTCTTTGGGAACTGCTTTCATAGCCCCACAGACCTGGGGGCTGCGGGCTTTCCTGCTGCCTTCAGCCTCAAAACCACCCTTTCCCACTTGGCACCGCGCCAGCAACAAAAATGGCCATACGGCTGGAGATGTGTCCCACGCCCAAGGAGCTGGCAGGGAAAATTATGCCTTGTTCTAAAGCTCTTTGGGAACCGCTTGCGTAGCACCCACACACCTGGGGGCTGCAGGCTTTCCTGCTGCCTTCAGCCTCAAAACCACCCTTTCTCACTTGCAGCCGTTGCAGGCACAAAAATGGCCATACGGCTGGATATGAGTCCCCCGCCCAAAGAGCCAGCAGGGAAAACTCTGCCTTGTTCTAAAGCTCTTTGGGAACCGCTTGCGTAGCCCCACAGACCTGGGGGCTGCGGGCTTTCCTGCTGCCTTCAGCCTCGACACCACCCTTTCCCACTTGGCCCCGCGCCAGGCACAAAAATGGCCATATGGCTGGACATGGGTCCCATGTCCAAAGAGCCAGCAGCAAAACTATGCCTTGTTCTAAAGCTCTGCGGGAACCACTTGCGTAGCCCCACAGACCTGGGGGCTGCGGGATTTCCTGCTGCCTTCAACCTCAAAACCACCCTTTCCCACTTGGCGCCGCGCCAGGCACAAAAATGGCCATATGGCTGGAGATGGGTCCCCCGCCCAAAAGAGCCAGCAGGGAAAACTATGCCTTGTTCTAAAGCTCTTTGGGAAACGCTTGCATAGCTCCACAGACCTCGGGGCTGCAGGCTTTCCTGCTGCTTTCAGCCTCAAAACCACCCTTTCCCACTTGCAGCCGTTGCAGGCACCAAAATGGCCATACGGCTGGTGATGGGTCCCACGCCCAAAGAGCCAGCAGGGAAAAATATGCCTTGTTCTAAAGCTCTTTGGGAACCGCTTGCGTAGCCCCACAGACCTGGGGGCTGCAGGCTTTCCTGCTGCCTTCAGCCTCAGAAAACCACCCTTTCCCACTTGGTGACGCGCCAGGCACAAAAATGCCCTATGGCTGCAGATGGGTCCCACGCCCAAAGAGCAAGGAGGGAAAACTATGCCTTGTTCTAAAGCTCTTTGGGAACCTCTTGCGTAGCCCCACAGACCTGGGGGCTGCAGGCTTTCCTGCTGCCTTCAGCCTCAGAAAACCACCCTTTCCCACTTGGCGCCGCGCCAGCCACAAAAATGGCCATATGGCTGGAGATGGGTCCCACGCCCAAAGAGCCAGCAGGGAAAATTATGCCTTGTTCTAAAGCTCTTTGGGAACCGCTTCCGTAGCACCCACACACCTGGGGGCTGCAGGCTTTCCTGCTGCTTTCAGCCTCAAAACCACCCTTTCCCACTTGCAGCCGTTGCAGGCACAAAAATGGCCATATGGCTGGAGATGGCTCCCCCGCCCAAAGAGCCAGCAGGTAAAAATATGCCTTGTTCTAAAGCTCTTTGGGAACCGCTTGCGTAGCCCCACAGACCTGGGGGCTGCAGGCTTTCCTGCTGCCTTCAGCCTCAGAAAACCACCCTTTCCCACTTGGCGCCGCGCCAGGCACAAAAATGGCCATATGGCTGGAGATGGTTCCACGCCCAAAGAGCCAGCAGGGAAAAATATGCCTTGTTCTAAAGCTCTGTGGGAACCGCTTTCGTAGCACGCACAGACCTGGGGGCTGCAGGCTTTCCTGCTGCTTTCAGCCTCAAAACCACCCTTTCCCACTTGGCGCCGCGCCAGGCACAAAAATGGCCATATGGCTGGAGATGGGTCCCACGCGCAAAGAGCCAGCACGGAAAACTCTGCCTTGTTCTAAAGCTCTTTGGGAACCGCTTGCGTAGCCCCACAGACCTGGGGGCTGCAGGCTTTCCTACTGCCTTCAGCCTCAGAAAACCACCCTTTCCCACTTGGCGCTGCGCCAGGCACAAAAATGGTCATACGGCTGGAGATGGGTCCCAGGCCCAAAGAGCAAGCAGGGAAAACTATGCCTTCTTCAAAAGCTCTTTGGGAACAGCTTGCGTAGCCCCACACACCTGGTGCCTACGACATTTGCTGCTGCCTTCAACCACGACACCACCCTTTCCCACTTGGCGCCGCGCCAGCAACAAAAAAGGCCATATGGCTGGACATGGGTCCCACGCCCAAAGAGCCAGCAGGGAAAACTATGCCTTGTTCTAAAGCTCTTTGGGAACCTCTTGCGTAGCCCCACAGACCTGGGGGCTGCAGGCTTTCCTGCTGCTTTCAGCCTCAAAACCACCCTTTCCCTCTTGGAGCCGTTGCAGGCACAAAAATGGCCATACGGCTGGAGATGGGTCCCACGCCCAAAGAGCCAGCAGGGAAAACTCTGCCTTGTTCTAAAGCTCTTTGGGAACCTCTTGCGTAGCCCCACAGACCTGGGGGCTGCAGGCTTTCCTGCTGCCTTCAGCCTCAGAAAACCACCCATTCCCACTTGGCGCCGCGCCAGGCACAAAAATGGCCATACGGCTGGAGATGGAACCCCCGCCCAAAGAGCCAGCAAGGAAAACTATGCCTTGTTCTAAAGCTTTTTGGGAACCGCTTGCGTAGCCCCACAGACCTGGGGGCTGCAGGCCTTCCTGCTGCCTTCAGCCTCAAAACCACCCTTTCCCACTTGGCGCCGCGCCAGGCACAAAAATGGCCGTACGGCTGGAGATGGGTCCCCCGCCCAAAGAGCCAGTAGGGAAAAATTATGCCTTGTTCTAAAGCTCTTTGGGAACCGCTTCCGTAGCCCCACAGACCTGGGGGCTGCGGGCTTTCCTGCTGCCTTCAGCCTCAAAACCACCCTTTCCCACTTGGCGCCGCGCCAGGCACAAAAATGGCCATATGGCTGGAGATGGGTCCCACGCCCAAAGAACCAGCAGGGAAAACTATGCCTTGTTGTAAAGCTCTGCGGGAACCACTTGCGTAGCCCCACAGACCTGGGGGCAGCGGGCTTTCCTGCTACCTTCAGCCTCGACACCACCCTTTCCCACTTGGCGCCGTGCCAGGCACAAAAATGGCCCTATGGCTGGATATGGGTCCCAGGCCCAAAGAGCCAGCAGGGAAAACTATGCCTTGTTCTAAAGCTCTTTGGGAACCACTTGCATAGCCCCACAGATCTGGGGGCTGCGGGCTTTCCTGCTGCCTTCAGCCTCAAAACCACCCTTTCCCACTTGGCGCCGCGCCAGCCACAAAAATGGCCATATGGCTGGAGATGGGTCCCCCGCCCAAGGAGCCTGCAGGGAAAACTATGCCTTCTTCTAAAGCTCTTTGGGAACAGCTTGCGTAGCCCCACAGACCTGGCGGCTGCAGGCTTTCCTGCTGACTTCAGCCTTGACAACACCCTTTCCCATTAGGTGCCACGCCAGGCACAAAAATGGCCATACGGCTGGAGATGGGTCCCACGGCCAAGGAGCCAGCAGGGAAAACTCTGCCTTGTTCTAAAGCTCTTTGGGAACCGCTTGCGTAGCCCCACAGACCTGGGGGCTGCAGGCTTTCCTGCTGCCTTCAGTCTCAAAACCGCCCTTTCCCACTTGGCGCCGTGCCAGGCACAAAAATGGCCTTATGGCTGGAGATGGGTCCCACGCCCAAAGAGCCAGTAGGGTAAACTATGCCTTGTTCTAAAGCTCTTTGGGAACCGCTTGCGTAACCCCACAGACCTGGGGGCTGCAGGCTTTCCTGCTGCCTTCAGCCTCAAAACCACCCTTTCCCACTTGGCGCCGCGCCAGCCACAAAAATGGCCCTATGGCTGGATATGTGTCCCAGGCCAAAAGAGCAAGCAGGGAAAACTATGCCTTGTTCTAAAGCTCTTTGGGAACCGCTTGCGTAGCCCCACAGACCTGGGGGCTGCGGGCTTTCCTGCTGCCTTCTGCCTTGACACCACCCTTTCCCACTTAGCGCCGCGCCAGGCACAAAAATGGCCGTACCGCTGGAGATGGGTCCCCCGCCCAAAGAGCCAGCAGGGAAAAATAATGCCTTGTTCTAAAGCTCTTTGGGAACCGCTTCCGTAGCCCCACAGACCTGGGGGCTGCAGGCTTTCCTGCTGCCTTCAGCCTCAAAACCACCCTTTCCCACTTGGCGCCGCGCCAGGCACAAAAATGGCCATATGGCTGGAGATGGGTCCCATGTCCAAAGAGCCAGCAGGGAAAAATATGCCTTGTTCTAAAGCTCTGCGGGAACCACTTGCGTAGCCCTACAGACCTGGGGGCAGTGGGCTTTCCTGCTACCTTCAGCCTCGACACCACCCTTTCCCACTTGGCGCCGCGCCAGCCACAAAAATGGCCCTATGGCTGGATATGTGTCCCACGCCCAAAGAGCAAGGAGGGAAAACTATGCCTTGTTCTAAAGCTCTTTGGGAACCTCTTGCGTAGCCCCACAGACCTGGGGGCTGCAGGCTTTCCTGCTGCCTTCAGCCTCAGAAAACCACCCTTTCCCACTTGGCGCCGCGCCAGGCACAAAAATGGCCATACGGCTGGAGATGGAACCCCCGCCCAAAGAGCCAGCAAGGAAAACTATGCCTTGTTCTAAAGCTCTTTAGGAACTGCTTGCGTAGCCCCACAGACCTGGGGGCTGCGGGCTTTCCTGCTGCCTTCAGCCTCGACACAACCCTTTCCCTCTTGGAGCCGTTGCAGGCACAAAAATGGCCATACGGCTGGAGATGAGTCCCCCGCCCAAGGAGCCAGCAGGGAAAACTATGCCTTGTTCTAAAGCTCTTTGGGAACCGCTTGCGTAGCCCCACAGACCTGCGGGCTGCGGGCTTTCCTGCTGCCTTCAGCCTCGACAACCCTTTCCCTCTTGGAGCCGTTGCAGGCACAAAAATGGCCATATGGCTGGAGATGGCTCCCCCGCCCAAGGAGCCAGCAGGGAAAACTATGCCTTGTTCTAAAGCTCTTTGGGAACCGCTTGCATAGCCCCACAGACCTGGGGGCTGCGGGCTTTCCTGCTGCCTTCAGCCTCAAAACCACCCTTTCCCACTTGGCACCGCGCCAGGCACAAAAATGGCCATACGGCTGGAGATGTGTCCCACGCCCAAGGAGCTGGCAGGGAAAATTATGCCTTGTTCTAAAGCTCTTTGGGAACCGCTTGCGTAGCACCCACACACCTGGGGGCTGCAGGCTTTCCTGCTGCCTTCAGCCTCAAAACCACCCTTTCCCACTTGCAGCCGTTGCAGGCACAAAAATGGCCATATGGCTGGAGATGGGTCCCCCGCCCAAAGAGCCAGCAGGGAAAAATATGCCTTGTTCTAAAGCTCTGTGGGAACCGCTTGCGTAGCACGCACAGACCTGGGGGCTGCAGGCTTTCCTGCTGCTTTCAGCCTCAAAACCACCCTTTCCCACTTGGCGCCGCGCCAGGCACAAAAATGGCCATATGGCTGGAGATGGGTCCCACGCGCAAAGAGCCAGCACGGAAAACTCTGCCTTGTTCTAAAGCTCTTTGGGAACCGCTTCCGTAGCCCCACAGACCTGGGGGCTGCAGGCTTTCCTACTGCCTTCAGCCTCAGAAAACCACCCTTTCCCACTTGGCGCTGCGCCAGGCACAAAAATGGTCATACGGCTGGAGATGGGTCCCAGGCCCAAAGAGCAAGCAGGGAAAACTATGCCTTCTTCAAAAGCTCTTTGGGAACAGCTTGCGTAGCCCCACACACCTGGTGCCTACGACCTTTGCTGCTGCCTTCAACCACGACACCACCCTTTCCCACTTGGCGCCGCGCCAGCAACAAAAAAGGCCATATGGCTGGACATGGGTCCCACGCCCAAAGAGCCAGCAGGGAAAACTATGCCTTGTTCTAAAGCTCTTTGGGAACCGCTTCCGTAGCCCCACAGACCTGGGGGCTGCAGGCTTTCCTGCTGCCTTCAGCCTCAGAAAACCACCCATTCCCACTTGGCGCCGCGCCAGGCACAAAAATGGCCATACGGCTGGAGATGGAACCCCCGCCCAAAGAGCCAGCAAGGAAAACTATGCCTTGTTCTAAAGCTCTTTGGGAACCGCTTGCGTAGCCCCACAGACCTGGGGGCTGCAGGCCTTCCTGCTGCCTTCAGCCTCAAAACCACCCTTTCCCACTTGGCGCCGCGCCAGGCACAAAAATGGCCGTACGGCTGGAGATGGGTCCCCCGCCCAAAGAGCCAGTAGGGAAAAATTATGCCTTGTTCTAAAGCTCTTTGGGAACCGCTTCCGTAGCCCCACAGACCTGGGGGCTGCGGGCTTTCCTGCTGCCTTCAGCCTCAAAACCACCCTTTCCCACTTGGCGCCGGGCCAGGCACAAAAATGGCCATATGGCTGGAGATGGGTCCCACGCCCAAAGAACCAGCAGGGAAAACTATGCCTTGTTGTAAAGCTCTGCGGGAACCACTTGCGTAGCCCCACAGACCTGGGGGCAGCGGGCTTTCCTGCTACCTTCAGCCTCGACACCACCCTTTCCCACTTGGCGCCGTGCCAGGCACAAAAATGGCCCTATGGCTGGATATGGGTCCCAGGCCCAAAGAGCCAGCAGGGAAAACTATGCCTTGTTCTAAAGCTCTTTGGGAACCACTTGCATAGCCCCACAGATCTGGGGGCTGCGGGCTTTCCTGCTGCCTTCAGCCTCAAAACCACCCTTTCCCACTTGGCGCCGCGCCAGCCACAAAAATGGCCCTATGGCTGGAGATGGGTCCCCCGCCCAAGGAGCCTGCAGGGAAAACTATGCCTTCTTCTAAAGCTCTTTGGGAACAGCTTGCGTAGCCCCACAGACCTGGGGGCTGCAGGCTTTCCTGCTGACTTCAGCCTTGACAACACCCTTTCCCATTAGGTGCCACGCCAGGCACAAAAATGGCCATACGGCTGGAGATGGGTCCCACGGCCAAGGAGCCAGCAGGGAAAACTCTGCCTTGTTCTAAAGCTCTTTGGGAACCGCTTGCGTAGCCCCACAGACCTGGGGGCTGCAGGCTTTCCTGCTGCCTTCAGTCTCAAAACCGCCCTTTCCCACTTGGCGCCGTGCCAGGCACAAAAATGGCCTTATGGCTGGAGATGGGTCCCACGCCCAAAGAGCCAGTAGGGTAAACTATGCCTTGTTCTAAAGCTCTTTGGGAACCGCTTGCGTAACCCCACAGACCTGGGGGCTGCAGGCTTTCCTGCTGCCTTCAGCCTCAAAACCACCCTTTCCCACTTGGCGCCGCGCCAGCCACAAAAATGGCCCTATGGCTGGATATGTGTCCCAGGCCAAAAGAGCAAGCAGGGAAAACTATGCCTTGTTCTAAAGCTCTTTGGGAACCGCTTGCGTAGCCCCACAGACCTGGGGGCTGCGGGCTTTCCTGCTGCCTTCTGCCTTGACACCACCCTTTCCCACTTAGCGCCGCGCCAGGCACAAAAATGGCCGTACGGCTGGAGATGGGTCCCCCGCCCAAAGAGCCAGCAGGGAAAAATAATGCCTTGTTCTAAAGCTCTTTCGGAACCACTTGCGTAGCCCTACAGACCTGGGGGCAGTGGGCTTTCCTGCTACCTTCAGCCTCGACACCACCCTTTCCCACTTGGCGCCGCGCCAGCCACAAAAATGGCCCTATGGCTGGATATGGGTCCCAGGCCCAAAGAGCAAGCAGGGAAAACTATGCCTTGTTCTAAAGCTCTTTGGGAACCGCTTGCATAGCCCCACAGACCTGGGGGCTGCAGGCTTTCCTGCTGCCTTCAGCCTCGACACCACCCTTTCCCATTAGTTGCCGCGCCAGGCACAAAAATGGCCATATGGCTGGAGATGGGTCCCACGCCCAAGGAGCTGGCAGGGAAAATTATGCCTTGTTCTAAAGCTCTTTGGGAACCGCTTGCGTAGCACCCACACACCTGGGGGCTGCAGGCTTTCCTGCTGCCTTCAGCCTCAAAACCACCCTTTCCCACTTGCAGCCGTTGCAGGCACAAAAATGGCCATATGGCTGGAGATGGGTCCCACGCCCAAGGAGCTGGCAGGGAAAATTATGCCTTGTTCTAAAGCTCTTTGGGAACCGCTTGCGTAGCCCCACAGACCTGGGGGCTGCAGGCCTTCCTGCTGCCTTCAGCCTCAAAACCACCCTTTCCCACTTGGCGCCGCGCCAGGCACAAAAATGGCCGTACGGCTGGAGATGGGTCCCCCGCCCAAAGAGCCAGTAGGGAAAAATTATGCCTTGTTCTAAAGCTCTTTGGGAACCGCTTCCGTAGCCCCACAGACCTGGGGGCTGCGGGCTTTCCTGCTGCCTTCAGCCTCAAAACCACCCTTTCCCACTTGGCGCCGGGCCAGGCACAAAAATGGCCATATGGCTGGAGATGGGTCCCACGCCCAAAGAACCAGCAGGGAAAACTATGCCTTGTTGTAAAGCTCTGCGGGAACCACTTGCGTAGCCCCACAGACCTGGGGGCAGCGGGCTTTCCTGCTACCTTCAGCCTCGACACCACCCTTTCCCACTTGGCGCCGTGCCAGGCACAAAAATGGCCCTATGGCTGGATATGGGTCCCAGGCCCAAAGAGCCAGCAGGGAAAACTATGCCTTGTTCTAAAGCTCTTTGGGAACCACTTGCATAGCCCCACAGATCTGGGGGCTGCGGGCTTTCCTGCTGCCTTCAGCCTCAAAACCACCCTTTCCCACTTGGCGCCGCGCCAGCCACAAAAATGGCCCTATGGCTGGAGATGGGTCCCCCGCCCAAGGAGCCTGCAGGGAAAACTATGCCTTCTTCTAAAGCTCTTTGGGAACAGCTTGCGTAGCCCCACAGACCTGGGGGCTGCAGGCTTTCCTGCTGACTTCAGCCTTGACAACACCCTTTCCCATTAGGTGCCACGCCAGGCACAAAAATGGCCATACGGCTGGAGATGGGTCCCACGGCCAAGGAGCCAGCAGGGAAAACTCTGCCTTGTTCTAAAGCTCTTTGGGAACCGCTTGCGTAGCCCCACAGACCTGGGGGCTGCAGGCTTTCCTGCTGCCTTCAGTCTCAAAACCGCCCTTTCCCACTTGGCGCCGTGCCAGGCACAAAAATGGCCTTATGGCTGGAGATGGGTCCCACGCCCAAAGAGCCAGTAGGGTAAACTATGCCTTGTTCTAAAGCTCTTTGGGAACCGCTTGCGTAACCCCACAGACCTGGGGGCTGCAGGCTTTCCTGCTGCCTTCAGCCTCAAAACCACCCTTTCCCACTTGGCGCCGCGCCAGCCACAAAAATGGCCCTATGGCTGGATATGTGTCCCAGGCCAAAAGAGCAAGCAGGGAAAACTATGCCTTGTTCTAAAGCTCTTTGGGAACCGCTTGCGTAGCCCCACAGACCTGGGGGCTGCGGGCTTTCCTGCTGCCTTCTGCCTTGACACCACCCTTTCCCACTTAGCGCCGCGCCAGGCACAAAAATGGCCGTACGGCTGGAGATGGGTCCCCCGCCCAAAGAGCCAGCAGGGAAAAATAATGCCTTGTTCTAAAGCTCTTTCGGAACCACTTGCGTAGCCCTACAGACCTGGGGGCAGTGGGCTTTCCTGCTACCTTCAGCCTCGACACCACCCTTTCCCACTTGGCGCCGCGCCAGCCACAAAAATGGCCCTATGGCTGGATATGGGTCCCAGGCCCAAAGAGCAAGCAGGGAAAACTATGCCTTGTTCTAAAGCTCTTTGGGAACCGCTTGCATAGCCCCACAGACCTGGGGGCTGCAGGCTTTCCTGCTGCCTTCAGCCTCGACACCACCCTTTCCCATTAGTTGCCGCGCCAGGCACAAAAATGGCCATATGGCTGGAGATGGGTCCCACGCCCAAGGAGCTGGCAGGGAAAATTATGCCTTGTTCTAAAGCTCTTTGGGAACCGCTTGCGTAGCACCCACACACCTGGGGGCTGCAGGCTTTCCTGCTGCCTTCAGCCTCAAAACCACCCTTTCCCACTTGCAGCCGTTGCAGGCACAAAAATGGCCATATGGCTGGAGATGGGTCCCCCGCCCAAAGAGCCAGCAGGGAAAAATATGCCTTGTTCTAAAGCTCTGTGGGAACCGCTTGCGTAGCACGCACAGACCTGGGGGCTGCAGGCTTTCCTGCTGCTTTCAGCCTCAAAACCACCCTTTCCCACTTGGCGCCGCGCCAGGCACAAAAATGGCCATATGGCTGGAGATGGGTCCCACGCGCAAAGAGCCAGCACGGAAAACTCTGCCTTGTTCTAAAGCTCTTTGGGAACCGCTTCCGTAGCCCCACAGACCTGGGGGCTGCATGCTTTCCTACTGCCTTCAGCCTCAGAAAACCACCCTTTCCCACTTGGCGCTGCGCCAGGCACAAAAATGGTCATACGGCTGGAGATGGGTCCCAGGCCCAAAGAGCAAGCAGGGAAAACTATGCCTTCTTCAAAAGCTCTTTGGGAACAGCTTGCGTAGCCCCACACACCTGGTGCCTACGACCTTTGCTGCAGCCTTCAACCACGACACCACCCTTTCCCACTTGGCGCCGCGCCAGCAACAAAAAAGGCCATATGGCTGGACATGGGTCCCACGCCCAAAGAGCCAGCAGGGAAAACTATGCCTTGTTCTAAAGCTCTTTGGGAACCGCTTCCGTAGCCCCACAGACCTGGGGGCTGCAGGCTTTCCTGCTGCCTTCAGCCTCAGAAAACCACCCATTCCCACTTGGCGCCGCGCCAGGCACAAAAATGGCCATACGGCTGGAGATGGAACCCCCGCCCAAAGAGCCAGCAAGGAAAACTATGCCTTGTTCTAAAGCTCTTTGGGAACCGCTTGCGTAGCCCCACAGACCTGGGGGCTGCAGGCCTTCCTGCTGCCTTCAGCCTCAAAACCACCCTTTCCCACTTGGCGCCGCGCCAGGCACAAAAATGGCCGTACGGCTGGAGATGGGTCCCCCGCCCAAAGAGCCAGTAGGGAAAAATTATGCCTTGTTCTAAAGCTCTTTGGGAACCGCTTCCGTAGCCCCACAGACCTGGGGGCTGCGGGCTTTCCTGCTGCCTTCAGCCTCAAAACCACCCTTTCCCACTTGGCGCCGGGCCAGGCACAAAAATGGCCATATGGCTGGAGATGGGTCCCACGCCCAAAGAACCAGCAGGGAAAACTATGCCTTGTTGTAAAGCTCTGCGGGAACCACTTGCGTAGCCCCACAGACCTGGGGGCAGCGGGCTTTCCTGCTACCTTCAGCCTCGACACCACCCTTTCCCACTTGGCGCCGTGCCAGGCACAAAAATGGCCCTATGGCTGGATATGGGTCCCAGGCCCAAAGAGCCAGCAGGGAAAACTATGCCTTGTTCTAAAGCTCTTTGGGAACCACTTGCATAGCCCCACAGATCTGGGGGCTGCGGGCTTTCCTGCTGCCTTCAGCCTCAAAACCACCCTTTCCCACTTGGCGCCGCGCCAGCCACAAAAATGGCCCTATGGCTGGAGATGGGTCCCCCGCCCAAGGAGCCTGCAGGGAAAACTATGCCTTCTTCTAAAGCTCTTTGGGAACAGCTTGCGTAGCCCCACAGACCTGGGGGCTGCAGGCTTTCCTGCTGACTTCAGCCTTGACAACACCCTTTCCCATTAGGTGCCACGCCAGGCACAAAAATGGCCATACGGCTGGAGATGGGTCCCACGGCCAAGGAGCCAGCAGGGAAAACTCTGCCTTGTTCTAAAGCTCTTTGGGAACCGCTTGCGTAGCCCCACAGACCTGGGGGCTGCAGGCTTTCCTGCTGCCTTCAGTCTCAAAACCGCCCTTTCCCACTTGGCGCCGTGCCAGGCACAAAAATGGCCTTATGGCTGGAGATGGGTCCCACGCCCAAAGAGCCAGTAGGGTAAACTATGCCTTGTTCTAAAGCTCTTTGGGAACCGCTTGCGTAACCCCACAGACCTGGGGGCTGCAGGCTTTCCTGCTGCCTTCAGCCTCAAAACCACCCTTTCCCACTTGGCGCCGCGCCAGCCACAAAAATGGCCCTATGGCTGGATATGTGTCCCAGGCCAAAAGAGCAAGCAGGGAAAACTATGCCTTGTTCTAAAGCTCTTTGGGAACCGCTTGCGTAGCCCCACAGACCTGGGGGCTGCGGGCTTTCCTGCTGCCTTCTGCCTTGACACCACCCTTTCCCACTTAGCGCCGCGCCAGGCACAAAAATGGCCGTACGGCTGGAGATGGGTCCCCCGCCCAAAGAGCCAGCAGGGAAAAATAATGCCTTGTTCTAAAGCTCTTTCGGAACCACTTGCGTAGCCCTACAGACCTGGGGGCAGTGGGCTTTCCTGCTACCTTCAGCCTCGACACCACCCTTTCCCACTTGGCGCCGCGCCAGCCACAAAAATGGCCCTATGGCTGGATATGGGTCCCAGGCCCAAAGAGCAAGCAGGGAAAACTATGCCTTGTTCTAAAGCTCTTTGGGAACCGCTTGCATAGCCCCACAGACCTGGGGGCTGCAGGCTTTCCTGCTGCCTTCAGCCTCGACACCACCCTTTCCCATTAGTTGCCGCGCCAGGCACAAAAATGGCCATATGGCTGGAGATGGGTCCCACGCCCAAGGAGCTGGCAGGGAAAACTATGCCTTGTTCTAAAGCTCTTTGGGAACCGCTTGCGTAGCCCCACAGACCTGGGGGCTGCAGGCTTTCCTGCTGCCTTCAGCCTCAAAACCACCCTTTCCCACTTGGCGCCGCGCCAGGCACAAAAATGGCCATACGGCTGGAGATGGGTCCCACGCCCAATGAGCCAGCAGGGAAAATTTTTCCTTGTTCTAAAGCTCTTTGGGAACCGCTTACGTAGCCCCACAGACCTGGGGGCTGCAGGCTTTCCTGCTGCCTTCAGCCTCAAAACCACCCTTTCCCACTTGGCACCGCGCCAGGCACAAAAATGGCCATACGGCTGGAGATGGTTCCCACGCCCAAAGAGCCAGCAGGGAAAACTATGCCTTGTTCTAAAGCTCTTTGGGAACCTCTTGCGTAGCCCCACAGACCTGGGGGCTGCAGGCTTTCCTGCTGCCTTCAGCCTCGACACAACCCTTTCCCTCTTGGAGCCGTTGCAGGCACAAAAATGGCCATACGGCTGGAGATGAGTCCCCCGCCCAAAGAGCCAGCAGGGAAAACTATGCCTTGTTCTAAAGCTCTTTGGGAACCGCTTGCGTAGCCCCACAGACCTGCGGGCTGCGGGCTTTCCTGCTGCCTTCAGCCTCAAAATCACCCTTTCCCACTTGGCGCCGCGCCAGGCACAAAAATGGCCATATGGCTGGATATGGGTCCCCCGCCCAAAGAGCAAGCATGGAAAACTATGCCTTGTTCTAAAGCTCTTTGGGAACCGCTTGCATAGCCCCTCAGATCTGGGGGCTGCGGGCTTTCCTGCTGCCTTCAGCCTCAAAACCACCCTTTCCCATTAGGTGCCGTGCCAGGCACAAAAATGGCCATACGGCTGGAGATGGGTCCCACGCCCAAGGAGCTGGCAGGGAAAACTATGCTTGTTCTAAAGCTCTTTGGGAAGCGCTTGCGTAGCCCCACAGACCTGGGGGCTGCAGGCTTTCCTGCTGCCTTCAGCCTCAAAACCGCCCTTTCCCACTTGGCGCCGCGCCTGGCACAAAAATGGCCTTATGGCTGGAGATGGTTCCCACGCCCAAAGAGCCAGTAGGGTAAACTATGCCTTGTTCTAAAGCTCTTTGGGAACCGCTTGCGTAGCCCCACAGACCTGGGGGCTGCGGGCTTTCCTGCTGCCTTCAGCCTCAAAACCACCCTTTCCCACTTGGCGCCGCGCCTGGCACAAAAATGGCCTTATGGCTGGAGATGGTTCCCACGCCCAAAGAGCCAGTAGGGTAAACTATGCCTTGTTCTAAAGCTCTTTGGGAACCGCTTGCGTAGCCCCACAGACCTGGGGGCTGCGGGCTTTCCTGCTGACTTCAGCCTCAAAACCACCCTTTCCCACTTTGCGCCGCGCCACGCACAAAAATGGCCATATGGCTGGAGAAGAGCCCCCACCCAAGGAGCCAGCAGGGAAAACTATGCCTTGTTCTAAAGCTCTTTGGGAACAGCTTGCGTAGCCCCACAGACCTGGGGGCTGCAGGCTTTCCTGCTGCCTTCAGCCTCAAAACCACCCTTTCCCACTTGGCGCCGCGCCAGGCACAAAAATGGCAGTACGGCTGGAGATGGGTCCCCCGCCCAAAGAGCCAGCAGGGAAAAATTATGCCTTGTTCTAAAGCTCTTTGGGAACCGCTTGCGTAGACCCACAGACCTGGGGGCTGCGGGCTTTCCTGCTGCCTTCAGCCTCAAAACCACCCTTTCCCACTTGGCGCCGCGCCAGACACAAAAATGGCCCTATGGCTGGATATGTGTCCCAGGCCAAAAGAGCAAGCAGGGAAAACTATGCCTTGTTCTAAAGCTCTTTGGGAACCGCTTGCGTAGCCCCACAGACCTGGGGGCTGCGGGCTTTCCTGCTGCCTTCAGCCTCAAAACCACCCTTTCCCACTTGGCGCCGCGCCTGGCACAAAAATGGCCTTATGGCTGGAGATGGTTCCCACGCCCAAAGAGCCAGTAGGGTAAACTATGCCTTGTTCTAAAGCTCTTTGGGAACCGCTTGCGTAGCCCCACAGACCTGGGGGCTGCAGGCTTTCCTGCTGCCTTCAGCCTCAAAACCACCCTTTCCCACTTGGCGCCGCGCCTGGCACAAAAATGGCCTTATGGCTGGAGATGGTTCCCCCGCCCAAGGAGCCAGCAGGGAAAACTATGCCTTGTTCTAAAGCTCTTTGGGAACAGCTTGCGTAGCCCCACAGACCTGGGGGCTGCGGGCTTTCCTGCTGCCTTCAGCCTCAAAACCACCCTTTCCCACTTGGCGCCTCGCCAGGCACAAATATGGCCCTATGGCTGGATATGTGTCCCAGGCCAAAAGAGCCAGCAGGGAAAACTATGCCTTGTTCTAAAGCTCTTTGGGAACCGCTTGCGTAGCCCCACAGACCTGGGGGCTGCGGGCTTTCCTGCTGCCTTCAGCCTCAAAACCACCCTTTCCCACTTGGCGCCGCGCCAGCCACAAAAATGGCCATATGGCTGGAGATGAGCCCCCGCCCAAGGAGCCAGCAGGGAAAACTATGCCTTGTTCTAAAGCTCTTTGGGAACAGCTTGCGTAGCCCCACAGACCTGGGGGCTGCAGGCTTTCCTGCTGCCTTCAGCCTCAAAACCACCCTTCCCCACTTGGTGCCGCGCCAGGCACAAAAATGGCCGTATGGCTGGAGATGGGTCCCACGCCCAAAGAGCCAGCAGGGAAAACTTTGCCTTGTTCTAAAGCTCTTTGGCAACTGCTTGCGTAGCCCCACAGACCTGGGGGCTGCAGGCTTTCCTGCTGCCTCCAGCCTCAAAAGCACCCTTTCCCACTTGGCGCCGCGCCAGACACAAAAATGGCCATAAGGCTGGAAATGGGTCCCACGCCCAAGGAGCCAGCAGGGAAAATTATGCCTTGTTCTAAAGCTCTTTGGGAACCGCTTGCGTAGCCCCACAGACCTGGGGGCTGCGGGCTTTCCTGCTGCCTTCAGCCTCAAAACCGCCCTTTCCCACTTGGCGCCGCGCCAGCCACAAAAATGGCCCTATGGCTGGATATGTGTCCCGGGCCAAAAGAGCAAGCAGGGAAAACTATGCCTTGTTCTAAAGCTCTTTGGGAACCGCGTGCGTAGCCCCACAGACCTGGGGGCTGCGGGCTTTCCTGCTGCCTTCAGCCTCAAAAACACCCTTTCCCACTTGGCACCGCGCCAGCCACAAAAATGGCCATATGGCTGGAGATGATCCCCCGCCCAAGGAGCCAGCAGGGAAAATTATGCCTTGTTCTAAAGCTCTTTGGGAACAGCTTGCGTAGCCCCACAGACCTGGGGGCTGCAGGCTTTCCTGCTGCCTTCAGCCTCAAAACCACCCTTTCCCACTTGGTGCCGCGCCAGGCACAAAAATGGCCGTATGGCTGGAGATGGGTCCCACGCCCAAAGAGCCAGCAGGGAAAACTTTGCCTTGTTCTAAAGCTCTTTGGCAACTGCTTGCGTAGCCCCACAGACCTGGGGGCTGCAGGCTTTCCTGCTGCCTCCAGCCTCAAAAGCACCCTTTCCCACTTGGCGCCGCGCCAGACACAAAAATGGCCATACGGCTGGAAATGGGTCCCACGCCCAAGGAGCCAGCAGGGAAAATTATGCCTTGTTCTAAAGCTCTTTGGGAACCGCTTGCGTAGCCCCACAGACCTGGGGGCTGCGGGCTTTCCTGCTGCCTTCAGCCTCAAAATGACCCTTTCCCACTTGGCGCCGCGCCAGCCACAAAAATGGCCCTATGGCTGGATATGTGTCCCGGGCCAAAAGAGCAAGCAGGGAAAACTATGCCTTGTTCTAAAGCTCTTTGGGAACCGCGTGCGTAGCCCCACAGACCTGGGGGCTGCGGGCTTTCCTGCTGCCTTCAGCCTCAAAACCACCCTTTCCCACTTGGCGCCGCGCCAGACACAAAAATGGCCATATGGCTGGATATGATCCCCCGCCCAAGGAGCCAGCAGGGAAAATTATGCCTTGTTCTAAAGCTCTTTGGGAACAGCTTGCGTAGCCCCACAGACCTGGGGGCTGCAGGCTTTCCTGTTGCCTTCAGCCTCAAAACCACCCTTTCCCACTTGGCGCCGCGCCAGGCACAAAAATGGCCATACGGCTGGAAATGGGTCCCACGCCCGAGGAGCTAGCAGGGAAAATTATGCCTTGTTCTAAAGCTCTTTGGGAACCGCTTGCGTAGCCCCACAGACCTGGGGGCTGCGGGCTTTCCTGCTGCCTCCAGCCTCAAAAGCACCCTTTCCCACTTGGCGCCGCGCCAGACACAAAAATGGCCATACGGCTGGAGATGTCTCCCACGCCCAAGGAGCCAGCAGGGAAAATTATGCCTTGTTCTAAAGCTCTTTGGGAACCGCTTGCGTAGACCCACAGACCTGGGGGCTGCAGGCTTTCCTGCTGCCTTCAGCCTCAAAACCACCCTTTCCCACTTGGCGCTGCGCCAGCCACAAAAATGGCCATATGGCTGGAGATGGGTCCCATGTACAAAGAGCCAGCAGGGAAAAATATGCCTTGTTCTAAAGCTCTGCGGGAACCACTTGCGTAGCCCCACAGACCTGGGGGCAGCGGGCTTTCCTGCTACCTTCAGCCTCGACACCACCCTTTCCCACTTGGCGCCGCGCCAAGCACAAAAATGGCCATATGGCTGGAGATGGTTCCACGCCCAAAGAGCCAGCAGGGAAAACTATGCCTTGTTCTAAAGCTCTTTGGGAACCGCTTGCGTAGCCCCACAGACCTGGGGGCTGCAGGCTTTCCTGCTGCCTTCAGCCTCAAAACCACCCTTTCCCACTTGGCGCCGCGCCATACATAAAAATGGCCATATGGCTGGAGATGAGCCCCCGCCCAAGGAGCCAGCAGGGAAAACTATGCCTTGTTCTAAAGCTCTTTGGGAACAGCTTGCGTAGCCCCACAGACCTGGGGGCTGCAGGCTTTCCTGCTGCCTTCAGACTCAAAACCACCCTTTCCCACTTGGCGCCGCGCCAGCCACAAAAATGGCCATATGGCTGGAGATGGGTCCCCCGCCCAAAGAGCCAGGAGGGAAAAATTATGCCTTGTTCTAAAGCTCTGTGGGAACTGCTTGCGTAGCCCCACAGACCTGGGGGCTGCGGGCTTTCCTGCTGCCTTCAGCCTCAAAACCACCCATTCCCACTTGGCGACGCGCCAGGCACAAAAATGGGCATACGGCTGGAAATGGGTCCCACGCCCGAGGAGCTAGCAGGGAAAATTATGCCTTGTTCTAAAGCTCTTTGGGAACCGCTTGCGTAGACCCAAAAACCTGGGGGCTGCGGGCTTTCCTGCTGCCTTCAGCCTCAAAACCACCCTTTCCCACTTGGCGCTGCGCCAGGCACAAAAATGGCCATATGGCTGGAGATGGGTCCCACGCCCAAGGAGCCAGCAGGAAAAACTTTGCCTTGTTCTAAAGCTCTTTGGCAACTGCTTGCGTAGCCCCACAGACCTGGGGGCTGCAGGCTTTCCTGCTGCCTTCAGCCTCAAAACCACCCTTTCCCACTTGGCGCTGCGCCAGGCACAAAAACGGCCATATGGCTGGATATGGGTCCCACGCCCGAGGAGCCAGCAGGGAAAATTATGCCTTGTTCTAAAGCTCTTTGGGAACCGCTTCCGTAGCCCCACAGACCTGGGGGCTGCAGGCTTTCCTACTGCCTTCAGCCTCAGAAAACCACCCTTTCCCACTTGGCGCTGCGCCAGGCACAAAAATGGTCATACGGCTGGAGATGGGTCCCAGGCCCAAAGAGCAAGCAGGGAAAACTATGCCTTCTTCAAAAGCTCTTTGGGAACAGCTTGCGTAGCCCCACACACCTGGTGCCTACGACCTTTGCTGCTGCCTTCAACCACGACACCACCCTTTCCCACTTGGCGCCGCGCCAGCAACAAAAAAGGCCATATGGCTGGACATGGGTCCCACGCCCAAAGAGCCAGCAGGGAAAACTATGCCTTGTTCTAAAGCTCTTTGGGAACCGCTTCCGTAGCCCCACAGACCTGGGGGCTGCAGGCTTTCCTGCTGCCTTCAGCCTCAGAAAACCACCCATTCCCACTTGGCGCCGCGCCAGGCACAAAAATGGCCATACGGCTGGAGATGGAACCCCCGCCCAAAGAGCCAGCAAGGAAAACTATGCCTTGTTCTAAAGCTCTTTGGGAACCGCTTCCGTAGCCCCACAGACCTGGGGGCTGCAGGCCTTCCTGCTGCCTTCAGCCTCAAAACCACCCTTTCCCACTTGGCGCCGCGCCAGGCACAAAAATGGCCGTACGGCTGGAGATGGGTCCCCCGCCCAAAGAGCCAGTAGGGAAAAATTATGCCTTGTTCTAAAGCTCTTTGGGAACCGCTTCCGTAGCCCCACAGACCTGGGGGCTGCGGGCTTTCCTGCTGCCTTCAGCCTCAAAACCACCCTTTCCCACTTGGCGCCGGGCCAGGCACAAAAATGGCCATATGGCTGGAGATGGGTCCCACGCCCAAAGAACCAGCAGGGAAAACTATGCCTTGTTGTAAAGCTCTGCGGGAACCACTTGCGTAGCCCCACAGACCTGGGGGCAGCGGGCTTTCCTGCTACCTTCAGCCTCGACACCACCCTTTCCCACTTGGCGCCGTGCCAGGCACAAAAATGGCCCTATGGCTGGATATGGGTCCCAGGCCCAAAGAGCCAGCAGGGAAAACTATGCCTTGTTCTAAAGCTCTTTGGGAACCACTTGCATAGCCCCACAGATCTGGGGGCTGCGGGCTTTCCTGCTGCCTTCAGCCTCAAAACCACCCTTTCCCACTTGGCGCCGCGCCAGCCACAAAAATGGCCCTATGGCTGGAGATGGGTCCCCCGCCCAAGGAGCCTGCAGGGAAAACTATGCCTTCTTCTAAAGCTCTTTGGGAACAGCTTGCGTAGCCCCACAGACCTGGGGGCTGCAGGCTTTCCTGCTGACTTCAGCCTTGACAACACCCTTTCCCATTAGGTGCCACGCCAGGCACAAAAATGGCCATACGGCTGGAGATGGGTCCCACGGCCAAGGAGCCAGCAGGGAAAACTCTGCCTTGTTCTAAAGCTCTTTGGGAACCGCTTGCGTAGCCCCACAGACCTGGGGGCTGCAGGCTTTCCTGCTGCCTTCAGTCTCAAAACCGCCCTTTCCCACTTGGCGCCGTGCCAGGCACAAAAATGGCCTTATGGCTGGAGATGGGTCCCACGCCCAAAGAGCCAGTAGGGTAAACTATGCCTTGTTCTAAAGCTCTTTGGGAACCGCTTGCGTAACCCCACAGACCTGGGGGCTGCAGGCTTTCCTGCTGCCTTCAGCCTCAAAACCACCCTTTCCCACTTGGCGCCGCGCCAGCCACAAAAATGGCCCTATGGCTGGATATGTGTCCCAGGCCAAAAGAGCAAGCAGGGAAAACTATGCCTTGTTCTAAAGCTCTTTGGGAACCGCTTGCGTAGCCCCACAGACCTGGGGGCTGCGGGCTTTCCTGCTGCCTTCTGCCTTGACACCACCCTTTCCCACTTAGCGCCGCGCCAGGCACAAAAATGGCCGTACGGCTGGAGATGGGTCCCCCGCCCAAAGAGCCAGCAGGGAAAAATAATGCCTTGTTCTAAAGCTCTTTCGGAACCACTTGCGTAGCCCTACAGACCTGGGGGCAGTGGGCTTTCCTGCTACCTTCAGCCTCGACACCACCCTTTCCCACTTGGCGCCGCGCCAGCCACAAAAATGGCCCTATGGCTGGATATGGGTCCCAGGCCCAAAGAGCAAGCAGGGAAAACTATGCCTTGTTCTAAAGCTCTTTGGGAACCGCTTGCATAGCCCCACAGACCTGGGGGCTGCAGGCTTTCCTGCTGCCTTCAGCCTCGACACCACCCTTTCCCATTAGTTGCCGCGCCAGGCACAAAAATGGCCATATGGCTGGAGATGGGTCCCACGCCCAAGGAGCTGGCAGGGAAAACTATGCCTTGTTCTAAAGCTCTTTGGGAACCGCTTGCGTAGCCCCACAGACCTGGGGGCTGCAGGCTTTCCTGCTGCCTTCAGCCTCAAAACCACCCTTTCCCACTTGGCGCCGCGCCAGGCACAAAAATGGCCATACGGCTGGAGATGGGTCCCACGCCCAATGAGCCAGCAGGGAAAATTTTTCCTTGTTCTAAAGCTCTTTGGGAACCGCTTACGTAGCCCCACAGACCTGGGGGCTGCAGGCTTTCCTGCTGCCTTCAGCCTCAAAACCACCCTTTCCCACTTGGCACCGCGCCAGGCACAAAAATGGCCATACGGCTGGAGATGGTTCCCACGCCCAAAGAGCCAGCAGGGAAAACTATGCCTTGTTCTAAAGCTCTTTGGGAACCTCTTGCGTAGCCCCACAGACCTGGGGGCTGCAGGCTTTCCTGCTGCCTTCAGCCTCGACACAACCCTTTCCCTCTTGGTGCCGTTGCAGGCACAAAAATGGCCATACGGCTGGAGATGAGTCCCCCGCCCAAAGAGCCAGCAGGGAAAACTCTGCCTTGTTCTAAAGCTCTTTGGGAACCGCTTGCGTAGCCCCACAGACCTGCGGGCTGCGGGCTTTCCTGCTGCCTTCAGCCTCAAAATCACCCTTTCCCACTTGGCGCCGCGCCAGGCACAAAAATGGCCATATGGCTGGATATGGGTCCCCCGCCCAAAGAGCAAGCATGGAAAACTATGCCTTGTTCTAAAGCTCTTTGGGAACCGCTTGCATAGCCCCTCAGATCTGGGGGCTGCGGGCTTTCCTGCTGCCTTCAGCCTCAAAACCACCCTTTCCCATTAGGTGCCGTGCCAGGCACAAAAATGGCCATACGGCTGGAGATGGGTCCCACGCCCAAGGAGCTGGCAGGGAAAACTATGCTTGTTCTAAAGCTCTTTGGGAAGCGCTTGCGTAGCCCCACAGACCTGGGGGCTGCAGGCTTTCCTGCTGCCTTCAGCCTCAAAACCGCCCTTTCCCACTTGGCGCCGCGCCTGGCACAAAAATGGCCTTATGGCTGGAGATGGTTCCCACGCCCAAAGAGCCAGTAGGGTAAACTATGCCTTGTTCTAAAGCTCTTTGGGAACCGCTTGCGTAGCCCCACAGACCTGGGGGCTGCGGGCTTTCCTGCTGCCTTCAGCCTCAAAACCACCCTTTCCCACTTGGCGCCGCGCCTGGCACAAAAATGGCCTTATGGCTGGAGATGGTTCCCACGCCCAAAGAGCCAGTAGGGTAAACTATGCCTTGTTCTAAAGCTCTTTGGGAACCGCTTGCGTAGCCCCACAGACCTGCGGGCTGCGGGCTTTCCTGCTGCCTTCAGCCTCAAAATCACCCTTTCCCACTTGGCGCCGCGCCAGCCACAAAAATGGCCCTATGGCTGGATATGTGTCCCAGGCCAAAAGAGCAAGCAGGGAAAACTATGCCTTGTTCTAAAGCTCTTTGGGAACCGCTTGCGTAGCCCCACAGACCTGGGGGCTGCGGGCTTTCCTGCTGACTTCAGCCTCAAAACCACCCTTTCCCACTTTGCGCCGCGCCACGCACAAAAATGGCCATATGGCTGGAGAAGAGCCCCCACCCAAGGAGCCAGCAGGGAAAACTATGCCTTGTTCTAAAGCTCTTTGGGAACAGCTTGCGTAGCCCCACAGACCTGGGGGCTGCAGGCTTTCCTGCTGCCTTCAGCCTCAAAACCACCCTTTCCCACTTGGCGCCGCGCCAGGCACAAAAATGGCAGTACGGCTGGAGATGGGTCCCCCGCCCAAAGAGCCAGCAGGGAAAAATTATGCCTTGTTCTAAAGCTCTTTGGGAACCGCTTGCGTAGACCCACAGACCTGGGGGCTGCGGGCTTTCCTGCTGCCTTCAGCCTCAAAACCACCCTTTCCCACTTGGCGCCGCGCCAGACACAAAAATGGCCCTATGGCTGGATATGTGTCCCAGGCCAAAAGAGCAAGCAGGGAAAACTATGCCTTGTTCTAAAGCTCTTTGGGAACCGCTTGCGTAGCCCCACAGACCTGGGGGCTGCGGGCTTTCCTGCTGCCTTCAGCCTCAAAACCACCCTTTCCCACTTGGCGCCGCGCCTGGCACAAAAATGGCCTTATGGCTGGAGATGGTTCCCACGCCCAAAGAGCCAGTAGGGTAAACTATGCCTTGTTCTAAAGCTCTTTGGGAACCGCTTGCGTAGCCCCACAGACCTGGGGGCTGCAGGCTTTCCTGCTGCCTTCAGCCTCAAAACCACCCTTTCCCACTTGGCGCCGCGCCTGGCACAAAAATGGCCTTATGGCTGGAGATGGTTCCCCCGCCCAAGGAGCCAGCAGGGAAAACTATGCCTTGTTCTAAAGCTCTTTGGGAACAGCTTGCGTAGCCCCACAGACCTGGGGGCTGCGGGCTTTCCTGCTGCCTTCAGCCTCAAAACCACCCTTTCCCACTTGGCGCCTCGCCAGGCACAAATATGGCCCTATGGCTGGATATGTGTCCCAGGCCAAAAGAGCCAGCAGGGAAAACTATGCCTTGTTCTAAAGCTCTTTGGGAACCGCTTGCGTAGCCCCACAGACCTGGGGGCTGCGGGCTTTCCTGCTGCCTTCAGCCTCAAAACCACCCTTTCCCACTTGGCGCCGCGCCAGCCACAAAAATGGCCATATGGCTGGAGATGAGCCCCCGCCCAAGGAGCCAGCAGGGAAAACTATGCCTTGTTCTAAAGCTCTTTGGGAACAGCTTGCGTAGCCCCACAGACCTGGGGGCTGCAGGCTTTCCTGCTGCCTTCAGCCTCAAAACCACCCTTCCCCACTTGGTGCCGCGCCAGGCACAAAAATGGCCGTATGGCTGGAGATGGGTCCCACGCCCAAAGAGCCAGCAGGGAAAACTTTGCCTTGTTCTAAAGCTCTTTGGCAACTGCTTGCGTAGCCCCACAGACCTGGGGGCTGCAGGCTTTCCTGCTGCCTCCAGCCTCAAAAGCACCCTTTCCCACTTGGCGCCGCGCCAGACACAAAAATGGCCATAAGGCTGGAAATGGGTCCCACGCCCAAGGAGCCAGCAGGGAAAATTATGCCTTGTTCTAAAGCTCTTTGGGAACCGCTTGCGTAGCCCCACAGACCTGGGGGCTGCAGGCTTTCCTGCTGCCTTCAGCCTCAAAACCGCCCTTTCCCACTTGGCGCCGCGCCAGCCACAAAAATGGCCCTATGGCTGGATATGTGTCCCGGGCCAAAAGAGCAAGCAGGGAAAACTATGCCTTGTTCTAAAGCTCTTTGGGAACCGCGTGCGTAGCCCCACAGACCTGGGGGCTGCGGGCTTTCCTGCTGCCTTCAGCCTCAAAACCACCCTTTCCCACTTGGCGCCGCGCCAGCCACAAAAATGGCCATATGGCTGGAGATGATCCCCCGCCCAAGGAGCCAGCAGGGAAAATTATGCCTTGTTCTAAAGCTCTTTGGGAACAGCTTGCGTAGCCCCACAGACCTGGGGGCTGCAGGCTTTCCTGCTGCCTTCAGCCTCAAAACCACCCTTTCCCACTTGGTGCCGCGCCAGGCACAAAAATGGCCGTATGGCTGGAGATGGGTCCCACGCCCAAAGAGCCAGCAGGGAAAACTTTGCCTTGTTCTAAAGCTCTTTGGCAACTGCTTGCGTAGCCCCACAGACCTGGGGGCTGCAGGCTTTCCTGCTGCCTCCAGCCTCAAAAGCACCCTTTCCCACTTGGCGCCGCGCCAGACACAAAAATGGCCATACGGCTGGAAATGGGTCCCACGCCCAAGGAGCCAGCAGGGAAAATTATGCCTTGTTCTAAAGCTCTTTGGGAACCGCTTGCGTAGCCCCACAGACCTGGGGGCTGCGGGCTTTCCTGCTGCCTTCAGCCTCAAAATGACCCTTTCCCACTTGGCGCCGCGCCAGCCACAAAAATGGCCCTATGGCTGGATATGTGTCCCGGGCCAAAAGAGCAAGCAGGGAAAACTATGCCTTGTTCTAAAGCTCTTTGGGAACCGCGTGCGTAGCCCCACAGACCTGGGGGCTGCGGGCTTTCCTGCTGCCTTCAGCCTCAAAACCACCCTTTCCCACTTGGCGCCGCGCCAGACACAAAAATGGCCATATGGCTGGATATGATCCCCCGCCCAAGGAGCCAGCAGGGAAAATTATGCCTTGTTCTAAAGCTCTTTGGGAACAGCTTGCGTAGCCCCACAGACCTGGGGGCTGCAGGCTTTCCTGTTGCCTTCAGCCTCAAAACCACCCTTTCCCACTTGGCGCCGCGCCAGGCACAAAAATGGCCATACGGCTGGAAATGGGTCCCACGCCCGAGGAGCTAGCAGGGAAAATTATGCCTTGTTCTAAAGCTCTTTGGGAACCGCTTGCGTAGCCCCACAGACCTGGGGGCTGCGGGCTTTCCTGCTGCCTCCAGCCTCAAAAGCACCCTTTCCCACTTGGCGCCGCGCCAGACACAAAAATGGCCATACGGCTGGAGATGTCTCCCACGCCCAAGGAGCCAGCAGGGAAAATTATGCCTTGTTCTAAAGCTCTTTGGGAACCGCTTGCGTAGACCCACAGACCTGGGGGCTGCAGGCTTTCCTGCTGCCTTCAGCCTCAAAACCACCCTTTCCCACTTGGCGCTGCGCCAGCCACAAAAATGGCCATATGGCTGGAGATGGGTCCCATGTACAAAGAGCCAGCAGGGAAAAATATGCCTTGTTCTAAAGCTCTGCGGGAACCACTTGCGTAGCCCCACAGACCTGGGGGCAGCGGGCTTTCCTGCTACCTTCAGCCTCGACACCACCCTTTCCCACTTGGCGCCGCGCCAAGCACAAAAATGGCCATATGGCTGGAGATGGTTCCACGCCCAAAGAGCCAGCAGGGAAAACTATGCCTTGTTCTAAAGCTCTTTGGGAACCGCTTGCGTAGCCCCACAGACCTGGGGGCTGCAGGCTTTCCTGCTGCCTTCAGCCTCAAAACCACCCTTTCCCACTTGGCGCCGCGCCATACATAAAAATGGCCATATGGCTGGAGATGAGCCCCCGCCCAAGGAGCCAGCAGGGAAAACTATGCCTTGTTCTAAAGCTCTTTGGGAACAGCTTGCGTAGCCCCACAGACCTGGGGGCTGCAGGCTTTCCTGCTGCCTTCAGACTCAAAACCACCCTTTCCCACTTGGCGCCGCGCCAGCCACAAAAATGGCCATATGGCTGGAGATGGGTCCCCCGCCCAAAGAGCCAGGAGGGAAAAATTATGCCTTGTTCTAAAGCTCTGTGGGAACTGCTTGCGTAGCCCCACAGACCTGGGGGCTGCGGGCTTTCCTGCTGCCTTCAGCCTCAAAACCACCCATTCCCACTTGGCGACGCGCCAGGCACAAAAATGGGCATACGGCTGGAAATGGGTCCCACGCCCGAGGAGCTAGCAGGGAAAATTATGCCTTGTTCTAAAGCTCTTTGGGAACCGCTTGCGTAGACCCAAAAACCTGGGGGCTGCGGGCTTTCCTGCTGCCTTCAGCCTCAAAACCACCCTTTCCCACTTGGCGCTGCGCCAGGCACAAAAATGGCCATATGGCTGGAGATGGGTCCCACGCCCAAGGAGCCAGCAGGAAAAACTTTGCCTTGTTCTAAAGCTCTTTGGCAACTGCTTGCGTAGCCCCACAGACCTGGGGGCTGCAGGCTTTCCTGCTGCCTTCAGCCTCAAAACCACCCTTTCCCACTTGGCGCTGCGCCAGGCACAAAAACGGCCATATGGCTGGATATGGGTCCCACGCCCGAGGAGCCAGCAGGGAAAATTATGCCTTGTTCTAAAGCTCTTTGGGAACCGCTTCCGTAGCCCCACAGACCTGGGGGCTGCAGGCTTTCCTACTGCCTTCAGCCTCAGAAAACCACCCTTTCCCACTTGGCGCTGCGCCAGGCACAAAAATGGTCATACGGCTGGAGATGGGTCCCAGGCCCAAAGAGCAAGCAGGGAAAACTATGCCTTCTTCAAAAGCTCTTTGGGAACAGCTTGCGTAGCCCCACACACCTGGTGCCTACGACCTTTGCTGCTGCCTTCAACCACGACACCACCCTTTCCCACTTGGCGCCGCGCCAGCAACAAAAAAGGCCATATGGCTGGACATGGGTCCCACGCCCAAAGAGCCAGCAGGGAAAACTATGCCTTGTTCTAAAGCTCTTTGGGAACCGCTTCCGTAGCCCCACAGACCTGGGGGCTGCAGGCTTTCCTGCTGCCTTCAGCCTCAGAAAACCACCCATTCCCACTTGGCGCCGCGCCAGGCACAAAAATGGCCATACGGCTGGAGATGGAACCCCCGCCCAAAGAGCCAGCAAGGAAAACTATGCCTTGTTCTAAAGCTCTTTGGGAACCGCTTCCGTAGCCCCACAGACCTGGGGGCTGCAGGCCTTCCTGCTGCCTTCAGCCTCAAAACCACCCTTTCCCACTTGGCGCCGCGCCAGGCACAAAAATGGCCGTACGGCTGGAGATGGGTCCCCCGCCCAAAGAGCCAGTAGGGAAAAATTATGCCTTGTTCTAAAGCTCTTTGGGAACCGCTTCCGTAGCCCCACAGACCTGGGGGCTGCGGGCTTTCCTGCTGCCTTCAGCCTCAAAACCACCCTTTCCCACTTGGCGCCGGGCCAGGCACAAAAATGGCCATATGGCTGGAGATGGGTCCCACGCCCAAAGAACCAGCAGGGAAAACTATGCCTTGTTGTAAAGCTCTGCGGGAACCACTTGCGTAGCCCCACAGACCTGGGGGCAGCGGGCTTTCCTGCTACCTTCAGCCTCGACACCACCCTTTCCCACTTGGCGCCGTGCCAGGCACAAAAATGGCCCTATGGCTGGATATGGGTCCCAGGCCCAAAGAGCCAGCAGGGAAAACTATGCCTTGTTCTAAAGCTCTTTGGGAACCACTTGCATAGCCCCACAGATCTGGGGGCTGCGGGCTTTCCTGCTGCCTTCAGCCTCAAAACCACCCTTTCCCACTTGGCGCCGCGCCAGCCACAAAAATGGCCCTATGGCTGGAGATGGGTCCCCCGCCCAAGGAGCCTGCAGGGAAAACTATGCCTTCTTCTAAAGCTCTTTGGGAACAGCTTGCGTAGCCCCACAGACCTGGGGGCTGCAGGCTTTCCTGCTGACTTCAGCCTTGACAACACCCTTTCCCATTAGGTGCCACGCCAGGCACAAAAATGGCCATACGGCTGGAGATGGGTCCCACGGCCAAGGAGCCAGCAGGGAAAACTCTGCCTTGTTCTAAAGCTCTTTGGGAACCGCTTGCGTAGCCCCACAGACCTGGGGGCTGCAGGCTTTCCTGCTGCCTTCAGTCTCAAAACCGCCCTTTCCCACTTGGCGCCGTGCCAGGCACAAAAATGGCCTTATGGCTGGAGATGGGTCCCACGCCCAAAGAGCCAGTAGGGTAAACTATGCCTTGTTCTAAAGCTCTTTGGGAACCGCTTGCGTAACCCCACAGACCTGGGGGCTGCAGGCTTTCCTGCTGCCTTCAGCCTCAAAACCACCCTTTCCCACTTGGCGCCGCGCCAGCCACAAAAATGGCCCTATGGCTGGATATGTGTCCCAGGCCAAAAGAGCAAGCAGGGAAAACTATGCCTTGTTCTAAAGCTCTTTGGGAACCGCTTGCGTAGCCCCACAGACCTGGGGGCTGCGGGCTTTCCTGCTGCCTTCTGCCTTGACACCACCCTTTCCCACTTAGCGCCGCGCCAGGCACAAAAATGGCCGTACGGCTGGAGATGGGTCCCCCGCCCAAAGAGCCAGCAGGGAAAAATAATGCCTTGTTCTAAAGCTCTTTCGGAACCACTTGCGTAGCCCTACAGACCTGGGGGCAGTGGGCTTTCCTGCTACCTTCAGCCTCGACACCACCCTTTCCCACTTGGCGCCGCGCCAGCCACAAAAATGGCCCTATGGCTGGATATGGGTCCCAGGCCCAAAGAGCAAGCAGGGAAAACTATGCCTTGTTCTAAAGCTCTTTGGGAACCGCTTGCATAGCCCCACAGACCTGGGGGCTGCAGGCTTTCCTGCTGCCTTCAGCCTCGACACCACCCTTTCCCATTAGTTGCCGCGCCAGGCACAAAAATGGCCATATGGCTGGAGATGGGTCCCACGCCCAAGGAGCTGGCAGGGAAAACTATGCCTTGTTCTAAAGCTCTTTGGGAACCGCTTGCGTAGCCCCACAGACCTGGGGGCTGCAGGCTTTCCTGCTGCCTTCAGCCTCAAAACCACCCTTTCCCACTTGGCGCCGCGCCAGGCACAAAAATGGCCATACGGCTGGAGATGGGTCCCACGCCCAATGAGCCAGCAGGGAAAATTTTTCCTTGTTCTAAAGCTCTTTGGGAACCGCTTACGTAGCCCCACAGACCTGGGGGCTGCAGGCTTTCCTGCTGCCTTCAGCCTCAAAACCACCCTTTCCCACTTGGCACCGCGCCAGGCACAAAAATGGCCATACGGCTGGAGATGGTTCCCACGCCCAAAGAGCCAGCAGGGAAAACTATGCCTTGTTCTAAAGCTCTTTGGGAACCTCTTGCGTAGCCCCACAGACCTGGGGGCTGCAGGCTTTCCTGCTGCCTTCAGCCTCGACACAACCCTTTCCCTCTTGGTGCCGTTGCAGGCACAAAAATGGCCATACGGCTGGAGATGAGTCCCCCGCCCAAAGAGCCAGCAGGGAAAACTCTGCCTTGTTCTAAAGCTCTTTGGGAACCGCTTGCGTAGCCCCACAGACCTGCGGGCTGCGGGCTTTCCTGCTGCCTTCAGCCTCAAAATCACCCTTTCCCACTTGGCGCCGCGCCAGGCACAAAAATGGCCATATGGCTGGATATGGGTCCCCCGCCCAAAGAGCAAGCATGGAAAACTATGCCTTGTTCTAAAGCTCTTTGGGAACCGCTTGCATAGCCCCTCAGATCTGGGGGCTGCGGGCTTTCCTGCTGCCTTCAGCCTCAAAACCACCCTTTCCCATTAGGTGCCGTGCCAGGCACAAAAATGGCCATACGGCTGGAGATGGGTCCCACGCCCAAGGAGCTGGCAGGGAAAACTATGCTTGTTCTAAAGCTCTTTGGGAAGCGCTTGCGTAGCCCCACAGACCTGGGGGCTGCAGGCTTTCCTGCTGCCTTCAGCCTCAAAACCGCCCTTTCCCACTTGGCGCCGCGCCTGGCACAAAAATGGCCTTATGGCTGGAGATGGTTCCCACGCCCAAAGAGCCAGTAGGGTAAACTATGCCTTGTTCTAAAGCTCTTTGGGAACCGCTTGCGTAGCCCCACAGACCTGGGGGCTGCGGGCTTTCCTGCTGCCTTCAGCCTCAAAACCACCCTTTCCCACTTGGCGCCGCGCCTGGCACAAAAATGGCCTTATGGCTGGAGATGGTTCCCACGCCCAAAGAGCCAGTAGGGTAAACTATGCCTTGTTCTAAAGCTCTTTGGGAACCGCTTGCGTAGCCCCACAGACCTGCGGGCTGCGGGCTTTCCTGCTGCCTTCAGCCTCAAAATCACCCTTTCCCACTTGGCGCCGCGCCAGCCACAAAAATGGCCCTATGGCTGGATATGTGTCCCAGGCCAAAAGAGCAAGCAGGGAAAACTATGCCTTGTTCTAAAGCTCTTTGGGAACCGCTTGCGTAGCCCCACAGACCTGGGGGCTGCGGGCTTTCCTGCTGACTTCAGCCTCAAAACCACCCTTTCCCACTTTGCGCCGCGCCACGCACAAAAATGGCCATATGGCTGGAGAAGAGCCCCCACCCAAGGAGCCAGCAGGGAAAACTATGCCTTGTTCTAAAGCTCTTTGGGAACAGCTTGCGTAGCCCCACAGACCTGGGGGCTGCAGGCTTTCCTGCTGCCTTCAGCCTCAAAACCACCCTTTCCCACTTGGCGCCGCGCCAGGCACAAAAATGGCAGTACGGCTGGAGATGGGTCCCCCGCCCAAAGAGCCAGCAGGGAAAAATTATGCCTTGTTCTAAAGCTCTTTGGGAACCGCTTGCGTAGACCCACAGACCTGGGGGCTGCGGGCTTTCCTGCTGCCTTCAGCCTCAAAACCACCCTTTCCCACTTGGCGCCGCGCCAGCCACAAAAATGGCCATATGGCTGGAGATGAGCCCCCGCCCAAGGAGCCAGCAGGGAAAACTATGCCTTGTTCTAAAGCTCTTTGGGAACAGCTTGCGTAGCCCCACAGACCTGGGGGCTGCAGGCTTTCCTGCTGCCTTCAGCCTCAAAACCACCCTTCCCCACTTGGTGCCGCGCCAGGCACAAAAATGGCCGTATGGCTGGAGATGGGTCCCACGCCCAAAGAGCCAGCAGGGAAAACTTTGCCTTGTTCTAAAGCTCTTTGGCAACTGCTTGCGTAGCCCCACAGACCTGGGGGCTGCAGGCTTTCCTGCTGCCTCCAGCCTCAAAAGCACCCTTTCCCACTTGGCGCCGCGCCAGACACAAAAATGGCCATAAGGCTGGAAATGGGTCCCACGCCCAAGGAGCCAGCAGGGAAAATTATGCCTTGTTCTAAAGCTCTTTGGGAACCGCTTGCGTAGCCCCACAGACCTGGGGGCTGCGGGCTTTCCTGCTGCCTTCAGCCTCAAAACCGCCCTTTCCCACTTGGCGCCGCGCCAGCCACAAAAATGGCCCTATGGCTGGATATGTGTCCCGGGCCAAAAGAGCAAGCAGGGAAAACTATGCCTTGTTCTAAAGCTCTTTGGGAACCGCGTGCGTAGCCCCACAGACCTGGGGGCTGCGGGCTTTCCTGCTGCCTTCAGCCTCAAAACCACCCTTTCCCACTTGGCGCCGCGCCAGCCACAAAAATGGCCATATGGCTGGAGATGATCCCCCGCCCAAGGAGCCAGCAGGGAAAATTATGCCTTGTTCTAAAGCTCTTTGGGAACAGCTTGCGTAGCCCCACAGACCTGGGGGCTGCAGGCTTTCCTGCTGCCTTCAGCCTCAAAACCACCCTTTCCCACTTGGTGCCGCGCCAGGCACAAAAATGGCCGTATGGCTGGAGATGGGTCCCACGCCCAAAGAGCCAGCAGGGAAAACTTTGCCTTGTTCTAAAGCTCTTTGGCAACTGCTTGCGTAGCCCCACAGACCTGGGGGCTGCAGGCTTTCCTGCTGCCTCCAGCCTCAAAAGCACCCTTTCCCACTTGGCGCCGCGCCAGACACAAAAATGGCCATACGGCTGGAAATGGGTCCCACGCCCAAGGAGCCAGCAGGGAAAATTATGCCTTGTTCTAAAGCTCTTTGGGAACCGCTTGCGTAGCCCCACAGACCTGGGGGCTGCGGGCTTTCCTGCTGCCTTCAGCCTCAAAATGACCCTTTCCCACTTGGCGCCGCGCCAGCCACAAAAATGGCCCTATGGCTGGATATGTGTCCCGGGCCAAAAGAGCAAGCAGGGAAAACTATGCCTTGTTCTAAAGCTCTTTGGGAACCGCGTGCGTAGCCCCACAGACCTGGGGGCTGCAGGCTTTCCTGCTGCCTTCAGCCTCAAAACCACCCTTTCCCACTTGGCGCCGCGCCAGACACAAAAATGGCCATATGGCTGGATATGATCCCCCGCCCAAGGAGCCAGCAGGGAAAATTATGCCTTGTTCTAAAGCTCTTTGGGAACAGCTTGCGTAGCCCCACAGACCTGGGGGCTGCAGGCTTTCCTGTTGCCTTCAGCCTCAAAACCACCCTTTCCCACTTGGCGCCGCGCCAGGCACAAAAATGGCCATACGGCTGGAAATGGGTCCCACGCCCGAGGAGCTAGCAGGGAAAATTATGCCTTGTTCTAAAGCTCTTTGGGAACCGCTTGCGTAGCCCCACAGACCTGGGGGCTGCGGGCTTTCCTGCTGCCTCCAGCCTCAAAAGCACCCTTTCCCACTTGGCGCCGCGCCAGACACAAAAATGGCCATACGGCTGGAGATGTCTCCCACGCCCAAGGAGCCAGCAGGGAAAATTATGCCTTGTTCTAAAGCTCTTTGGGAACCGCTTGCGTAGACCCACAGACCTGGGGGCTGCAGGCTTTCCTGCTGCCTTCAGCCTCAAAACCACCCTTTCCCACTTGGCGCTGCGCCAGCCACAAAAATGGCCATATGGCTGGAGATGGGTCCCATGTACAAAGAGCCAGCAGGGAAAAATATGCCTTGTTCTAAAGCTCTGCGGGAACCACTTGCGTAGCCCCACAGACCTGGGGGCAGCGGGCTTTCCTGCTACCTTCAGCCTCGACACCACCCTTTCCCACTTGGCGCCGCGCCAAGCACAAAAATGGCCATATGGCTGGAGATGGTTCCACGCCCAAAGAGCCAGCAGGGAAAACTATGCCTTGTTCTAAAGCTCTTTGGGAACCGCTTGCGTAGCCCCACAGACCTGGGGGCTGCGGGCTTTCCTGCTGCCTTCAGCCTCAAAACCACCCTTTCCCACTTGGCGCCGCGCCATACATAAAAATGGCCATATGGCTGGAGATGAGCCCCCGCCCAAGGAGCCAGCAGGGAAAACTATGCCTTGTTCTAAAGCTCTTTGGGAACAGCTTGCGTAGCCCCACAGACCTGGGGGCTGCAGGCTTTCCTGCTGCCTTCAGACTCAAAACCACCCTTTCCCACTTGGCGCCGCGCCAGCCACAAAAATGGCCATATGGCTGGAGATGGGTCCCCCGCCCAAAGAGCCAGGAGGGAAAAATTATGCCTTGTTCTAAAGCTCTGTGGGAACTGCTTGCGTAGCCCCACAGACCTGGGGGCTGCGGGCTTTCCTGCTGCCTTCAGCCTCAAAACCACCCATTCCCACTTGGCGACGCGCCAGGCACAAAAATGGGCATACGGCTGGAAATGGGTCCCACGCCCGAGGAGCTAGCAGGGAAAATTATGCCTTGTTCTAAAGCTCTTTGGGAACCGCTTGCGTAGACCCAAAAACCTGGGGGCTGCGGGCTTTCCTGCTGCCTTCAGCCTCAAAACCACCCTTTCCCACTTGGCGCTGCGCCAGGCACAAAAATGGCCATATGGCTGGAGATGGGTCCCACGCCCAAGGAGCCAGCAGGAAAAACTTTGCCTTGTTCTAAAGCTCTTTGGCAACTGCTTGCGTAGCCCCACAGACCTGGGGGCTGCAGGCTTTCCTGCTGCCTTCAGCCTCAAAACCACCCTTTCCCACTTGGCGCTGCGCCAGGCACAAAAACGGCCATATGGCTGGATATGGGTCCCACGCCCGAGGAGCCAGCAGGGAAAATTATGCCTTGTTCTAAAGCTCTTTGGGAACCGCTTGCATAGACCCAAAAACCTGGGGGCTGCAGGCTTTCCTGCTGCCTTCAGCCTCAAAATCACCCTTTCCCACTTGGCGCCGCGCCAGCCACAAAAATGGCCCTATGGCTGGATATGTGTCCCAGGCCAAAAGAGCAAGCAGGGAAAACTATGCCTTGTTCTAAAGCTCTTTGGGAACCGCTTGCGTAGCCCCACAGACCTGGGGGCTGCGGGCTTTCCTGCTGCCTTCAGCCTCAAAACCACCCTTTCCCACTTGGCGCCGCGCCAGGCACAAAAATGGCCATATGGCTGGAGATGGGTCCCATGTCCAAAGAGCCAGCAGGGAAAACTATGCCTTGTTCTAAAGCTCTTTGGGAACCACTTGCGTAGCCCTACAGACCTGGGGGCAGCGGGCTTTCCTGCTACCTTCAGCCTCGACACCACCCTTTCCCACTTGGCGCCGCGCCATGCACAAAAATGGCCATATGGCTGGAGATGGTTCCACGCCCAAAGAGCCAGGAGGGAAAACTATGCCTTGTTCTAAAGCTCTTTGGGAACAGCTTGCGTAGCCCCACAGACCTGGGGGCTGCGGGATTTCCTGCTGCCTTCAGCCTCAAAACGACCCTTTCCCACTTGGCGCCGCGCCAGGCACAAAAACGGCCCTATGGCTGGATATGTGTCCCGGGCCAAAAGAGCAAGCAGGGAAAACTATGCCTTGTTCTAAAGCTCTTTGGGAACCGCTTGCGTAGCCCCACAGACCTGGGGGCTGCGGGCTTTCCTGCTGCCTTCAGCCTCAAAACCACCCTTTCCCACTTGGCGCCGCGCCATACATAAAAATGGCCATATGGCTGGAGATGAGCCCCCGCCCAAGGAGCCAGCAGGGAAAACTATGCCTTGTTCTAAAGCTCTTTGGGAACAGCTTGCGTAGCCCCACAGACCTGGGGGCTGCAGGCTTTCCTGCTGCCTTCAGCCTCAAAACCACCCTTTCCCACTTGGCGCTGCGCCAGTCACAAAAATGGCCATATGGCTGGATATGGGTCCCACGCCCGAGGAGCCAGCAGGGAAAATTATGCCTTGTTCTAAAGCTCTTTGGGAACCGCTTGCATAGACCCAAAAACCTGGGGGCTGCAGGCTTTCCTGCTGCCTTCAGCCTCAAAATCACCCTTTCCCACTTGGCGCCGCGCCAGCCACAAAAATGGCCCTATGGCTGGATATGTGTCCCAGGCCAAAAGAGCAAGCAGGGAAAACTATGCCTTGTTCTAAAGCTCTTTGGGAACCGCTTGCGTAGCCCCACAGACCTGGGGGCTGCGGGCTTTCCTGCTGCCTTCAGCCTCAAAACCACCCTTTCCCACTTGGCGCCGCGCCAGGCACAAAAATGGCCATATGGCTGGAGATGGGTCCCATGTCCAAAGAGCCAGCAGGGAAAACTATGCCTTGTTCTAAAGCTCTGCGGGAACCACTTGCGTATCCCTACAGACCTGGGGGCAGGAGGCTTTCCTGCTACCTTCAGCCTCGACACCACCCTTTCCTACTTGGCGCCGCGCCATGCACAATAATGGCCATATGGCTGGAGATGGTTCCACGCCCAAAGAGCCAGGAGGGAAAACTATGCCTTGTTCTAAAGATCCTTGGGAACAGCTTGCGTAGCCCCACAGACCTGGGGGCTGCGGGATTTCCTGCTGCCTTCAGCCTCAAAACGACCCTTTCCCACTTGGCGCCGCGCCAGGCACAAAAATGGCCATATGGCTGGAGATGAGCCCCCGCCCAAGGAGCCAGCAGGGAAAACTATGCCTTGTTCTAAAGCTCTTTGGGAACAGCTTGCGTAGCCCCACAGACCTGGGGGCTGCAGGCTTTCCTGCTGCCTTCAGCCTCGACACCACCCTTTCCCATTAGGTGCCACGCCAGGCACAAAAATGGCCATACGGCTGGAGATGGGTCCCATGGCCAAAGAGCTGGCAGGGAAAACTATGCCTTGTTCTAAAGCTCTTTGGGAACAGCTTGCGTAGACCCACAGACCTGGGGGCTGCAGGCTTTCCTGCTGCCTTCAGCCTCAAAACCACCCTTTCCCACTTGGCGCCGCGCCAGCCACAGAAATGGCCCTAAGGCTGGATATGTGTCCCAGGCCAAAAGAGCAAGCAGGGAAAACTATGCCTTGTTCTAAAGCTCTTTGGGAACCTCTTGCGTAGCCCCACAGACCTGGGGGCTGCAGGCTTTCCTGCTGCCTCCAGCCTCAAAAGCACCCTTTCCCACTTGGCGCCGCGCCAGACACAAAAATGGCCATACGGCTGGAAATGGGTCCCACGCCCAAGGAGCCAGCAGGGAAAATTATGCCTTGTTCTAAAGCTCTTTGGGAACAGCTTGCGTAGACCCACAGACCTGGGGGCTGCAGGCTTTCCTGCTGCCTTCAGCCTCAAAACCACCCTTTCCCACTTGGCGCTGCGCCAGCCACAAAAATGGCCATATGGCTGGATATGGGTCCCACGCCCGAGGAGCCAGCAGGGAAAATTATGCCTTGTTCTAAAGCTCTTTGGGAACCGCTTGCATAGACCCAAAAACCTGGGGGCTGCAGGCTTTCCTGCTGCCTTCAGCCTCAAAACCACCCTTTCCCACTTGGCGCCGCGCCAGCCACAAAAATGGCCCTATGGCTGGATATGTGTCCCAGGCCAAAAGAGCAAGCAGGGAAAACTATGCCTTGTTCTAAAGCTCTTTGGGAACCGCTTGCGTAGCCCCACAGACCTGGGGGCTGCGGGCTTTCCTGCTGCCTTCAGCCTCAAAACCACCCTTTCCCACTTTGCGCCGCGCCAGGCACAAAAGTGGCCATATGGCTGGAGATGGGTCCCATGTCCAAAGAGCCAGCAGGGAAAACTATGCCTTGTTCTAAAGCTCTGCGGGAACCACTTGCGTAGCCCTACAGACCTGGGGGCAGCGGGCTTTCCTGCTACCTTCAGCCTCGACACCACCCTTTCCCACTTGGCGCCGCGCCATGCACAAAAATGGCCATATGGCTGGAGATGGTTCCACGCCCAAAGAGCCAGCAGGGAAAACTATGCCTTGTTCTAAAGCTCCTTGGGAACAGCTTGCGTAGCCCCACAGACCTGGGGGCTGCGGGATTTCCTGCTGCCTTCAGCCTCAAAACGACACTTTCCCACTTGGCGCCGCGCCAGGCACAAAAATGGCCATATGGCTGGAGATGATCCCCCGCCCAAGGAGCCAGCAGGGAAAACTATGCCTTGTTCTAAAGCTCTTTGGGAACAGCTTGCGTAGCCCCACAGACCTGGGGGCTGCAGGCTTTCCTGCTGCCTTCAGCCTCGACACCACCCTTTCCCATTAGGTGCCACGCCAGGCACAAAAATGGCCATACGGCTGGAGATGGGTCCCACGGCCAAGGAGCTGGCAGGGAAAACTATGCCTTGTTCTAAAGCTCTTTGGGAACAGCTTGCGTAGACCCACAGACCTGGGGGCTGCAGGCTTTCCTGCTGCCTTCAGCCTCAAAACCACCCTTTCCCACTTGGCGCCGCGCCAGCCACAAAAATGGCCCTATGGCTGGATATGTGTCCCAGGCCAAAAGAGCAAGCAGGGAAAACTATGCCTTGTTCTAAAGCTCTTTGGGAACCGCTTGCATAGCCCCACAGACCTGGGGGCTGCGGGCTTTCCTGCTGCCTTCAGCCTCAAAACCACCCTTTCCGACTTGGCGCCGCGCCAGGCACAAAAATGCCCATATGGCTGGAGATGAGCCCCAGCCCAAGGAGCCAGCAGGGAAAATTATGCCTTGTTCTAAAGCTCTTTGGGAACCGCTTGCGTAGACCCAAAAACCTGGGGGCTGCGGGCTTTCCTGCTGCCTTCAGCCTCAAAACCACCCTTTCCCACTTGGCGCCGCGCCAGGCACAAAAATGGCCATATGGCTGGAGATGGGTCCCACGCCCAAGGAGCCAGCAGGAAAAACTTTGCCTTGTTCTAAAGCTCTTTGGCAACTGCTTGCGTAGCCCCACAGACCTGGGGGCTGCAGGCTTTCCTGCTGCCTCCAGCCTCAAGAGCACTCTTTCCCACTTGGCGCCGCGCCAGACACAAAAATGGCCATACGGCTGGAAATGGGTCCCACGCCCAAGGAGCCAGCAGGGAAAATTATGCCTTGTTCTAAAGCTCTTTGGGAACAGCTTGCGTAGCCCCACAGACCTGGGGGCTGCAGGCTTTCCTGCTGCCTTCAGCCTCAAAACCACCCTTTCCCACTTGGCGCTGCGCCAGCCACAAAACTGGCCATATGGCTGGATATGGGTCCCACGCCCGAGGAGCCAGCAGGGAAAATTATGCCTTGTTCTAAAGCTCTTTGGGAACCGCTTGCGTAGCCCCACAGACCTGGGGGCTGCAGGCTTTCCTGCTGCCTTCAGCCTCAAAACCACCCTTTCCCACTTGGCGCCGCGCCAGCCACTAAAATGGCCCTATGGCTGGATATGTGTCCCAGGCCAAAAGAGCCAGCAGGGAAAACTATGCCTTGTTCTAAAGCTCTTTGGGAACCGCTTGCGTAGCCCCACAGACCTGGGGGCTGCGGGCTTTCCTGCTGCCTTCAGCCTCAAAACCACCCTTTCCCACTTGGCGCCGCGCCAGGCACAAAAATGGCCATATGGCTGGAGATGGGTCCCATGTCCAAAGAGCCAGCAGGGAAAACTATGCCTTGTTCTAAAGCTCTTTGGGAACCACTTGCGTAGCCCTACAGACCTGGGGGCAGCGGGCTTTCCTGCTACCTTCAGCCTCAAAACCACCCTTTCCCACTTGGCGCCGCACCATGCACAAAAATGGCCATATGGCTGGAGATGGATCCCCCGCCCAAAGAGCCAGGATGGAAAACTATGCCTTGTTCTAAAGCTCCTTGGGAACAGCTTGCGTAGCCCCACAGACCTGGGGGCTGCGGGATTTCCTGCTGCCTTCAGCCTCAAAACCACCCTTTCCCACTTGGCGCCGCGCCAGCCACAAAAATGGCCATATGGCTGGAGATGAGCCTCCGCCCAAGGAGCCAGCAGGGAAAACTATGCCTTGTTCTAAAGCTCTTTGGGAACAGCTTGCGTAGCCCCACAGACGTGGGGGCTGCAGGCTTTCCTGCTGCCTTCAGCCTCGACACCACCCTTTCCCATTAGGTGCCGCGCGAGGCACAAAAATGGCCATACGGCTGGAGATGGTTCCCACGGCCAAGGAGCTGGCAGGGAAAACTATGCCTTGTTCTAAAGCTCTTTGGGAACCGCTTGCGTAGACCCACAGACCTGGGGGCTGCGGGCTTTCCTGCTGCCTTCAGCCTCAAAACCGCCCTTTCCCACTTGGCGCCGCGCCAGGCACAAAAATGGCCTTATGGCTGGAGATGGTTCCCACGCCCAAAGAGCCAGTAGGGTAAACTATGCCTTGTTCTAAAGCTCTTTGGGAACCGCTTGCGTAGCCCCACAGACCTGGGGGCTGCAGGCTTTCCTGCTGCCTTCAGCCTCAAAACCACCCTTTCCCACTTGGCGCCGCGCCAGCCACAAAAATGGCCCTATGGCTGGATATGTGTCCCAGGCCAAAAGAGCAAGCAGGGATAACTATGCCTTGTTCTAAAGCTCTTTGGGAACCGCTTGCATAGCCCCACAGACCTGGGGGCTGCGGGCTTTCCTGCTGCCTTCAGCCTCAAAACCACCCTTTCCCACTTGGCGCCGCGCCACGCACAAAAATGGCCATATGGCTGGAGATGAGCCCCCGCCCAAGGAGCCAGCAGGGAAAACTATGCCTTGTTCTAAAGCTCTTTGGGAACAGCTTGCGTAGCCCTACAGACCTGGGGGCTGCGGGCTTTCCTGCTGCCTTCAGCCTCAAAACCACCCTTTCCCACTTGGCGCCGCGCCACGCACAAAAATGGCCATACGGCTGGAGATGAGCCCCCGCCCAAGGAGCCTGCAGGGAAAACTATGCCTTGTTCTAAAGCTCTTTGGGAACAGCTTGCGTAGCCCCACAGACCTGGGGGCTGCAGGCTTTCCTGCTGCCTTCAGCCTTGACAACACCCTTTCCCATTAGGTGCCGCGCCAGGCACAAAAATGGCCATACGGCTGGAGATGGGTCCCATGTCCAAAGAGCCAGCAGGGAAAACTATGCCTTGTTCTAAAGCTCTTTGGGAACCGCTTGCGTAGCCCCACAGACCTGGGGGCTGCAGGCTTTCCTGCTGCCTTCAGTCTCAAAACCGCCCTTTCCCACTTGGCGCCGCGCCAGGCACAAAAATGGCCTTATGGCTGGAGATGGTTCCCACGCCCAAAGAGCCAGTAGGGTAAACTATGCCTTGTTCTAAAGCTCTTTGGGAACCGCTTGCTTAACCCCACAGACCTGGGGGCTGCAGGCTTTCCTGCTGCCTTCAGCCTCAAAACCACCCTTTCCCACTTGGCGCCGCGCCAGCCACAAAAATGGCCCTATGGCTGGATATGTGTCCCACGCCCAAGGAGCCAGCAGGGAAAACTATGCCTTGTTCTAAAGCTCTTTGGGAACCGCTTGCGTAGACCCACAGACCTGGGGGCTGCAGGCTTTCCTGCTGCCTTCAGCCTCAAAACCACCCTTTCCCACTTGGCGCTGCGCCAGCCACAAAAATGGCCATATGGCTGGAGAGGGGTTTCACACACAAGGAGCCAGCAGGGAAAATTATGCCTTGTTCTAAAGCTCTTTGGGAACCGCTTGCGTAGACCCAAAAACCTGGGGGCTGCAGGCTTTCCTGCTGCCTTCAGCCTCAAAACCACCCTTTCCTACTTGGCGCCGCGCCAGGCATAGAAATGGCCTTATGGCTGGAGATGGTTCCCACGGCCAAAAAGCCAGCAGGGTAAACTATGCCTTGTTCTAAAGCTCTTTGGGAACCGCTTGCGTAGCCCCACAGACCTGGGGGCTGCAGGCTTTCCTGCTGCCTTCAGTCTCAAAGCCACCCTTTCCCACTTGGCGCTGCGCCAGGCAGAAAAATGGCCATATGGCTGGAGATGGGTCCCACGCCCAAAGAGCCAGCAGGGAAAACTATGCCTTGTTCTAAAGCTCTTTGGGAACCGCTTGCGTAGCCCCACAGACCTGGGGGCTGCAGGCTTTCATGCTGCCTTCAGCCTCGACACCACCCTTTCCCACTTGGCGCCGTGCCAGGCACAAAAATGGCCATATGGCTGGAGAGGGTTTTCACGCCCAAGGAGCGGGTGGGTTCTGGCAGGGTGCTGCACTGAGCTGTCGTTTTTTTTTTTATGGGGCGGTTGTTGATGTGAGTGGCCCCTAGGCAGTAAATAACCGGGGGTACGTGGCCGTGCAGTCTGGTGAAGCGCTGTCACGTGCACTGCTACCTTTGTTGAATCCCTGTGTGTGTGTTTCTAAATGTTTCTCCCCTTCTCTCTTAGGAGTGAAGTGAATCGCTCTGCCTGCCACAACTGCCTATTGCCTTGTACTGTTCTTTACGGCATCACGTTTTGCATTGTAGTGCCCTGTAATCGCCCTGACTGCCATCTGATCTGTTCCGGCATTGCACTGGTGCGTATTGTGCGTTTTTCAGTCGGTTGTTCTTTATGTGAAGGCGTGTTGCTGCATATTGCCCTGTCTAGTGCTGTATCTTGCATTGTATTGCCCCATCATTCCGTTCACTGTTACTTTAGACGTTCTGGGATTGTAGCGATCTGTATTGTGCAGGTTTTATTGGTGGTTCTGTATTTGACCGTGTATTGCCTTGTTACCACCTTGTATTCTTGCATCTTGCATTGTATTGCCGTGTTATTGTTCTGAGTGCCATCTGATACATTTTGGTGTTGTACCACCCTGTGTTGTTATGTCGTCCATTGCATAGCTCTGTCGTTTCCTCGACTGCTGTCTGACGTATTTTGGCATTGCAGCGCACTGCATTGCGGGATACTTAATTGGTTGTTTATTTGACTCTGTATTTCACGGTACGCCCCTCTCTTTTGTTACTTCTTGCATTGTTTTGCTCTGTCTTGAGTGCCATCTCATTTATTTTTTGTGTTGTCCTGCACTGTATTGTGGTTTGTTTGTTTTAATGGGTTGTTATTTATTTGACTGCGTATTCCATTCTACTCTGTTGTGTACTGTTGCATCTCGGATTGTGTTGCCCCATAACTGTCTCGACCGCCACCTGAGACCGTGTGGGATTGTACAGCACCGTATTGTGGGGTTTTGATAGGTTGTTTTTTATATTGTTCTGTATTGCCTTGGAGTGCCCTGTATTGTGTTACATTGTGCGTTGTGTTGCCATGAAATTGTCTTAACTGTCCTTTTAGACTCTCTGGGATTGTACGGCACTCAACTGAGGGTGTTTTTGATCGGTTGTTCTATCTTTGACGACGTATTGCCTTGTACTGCCCTGTATTTTCCTAAAGTCTTGCGTTGTATTGCCCTCTCACCATGCCGCGAGCCATCTGATGTATTCTGGCATTGACAGGCACTGTATTGAGAGCTTCTTAGGCTGTTGTACTCTATTTGACCCTGTATTGCCTTGTACCGGCCTGTTTGGAGTTACGTCTTGAACTCTATTCCCCTGTAAGTGTCTTTACCGCCACCTGAGACTGTC
This sequence comes from Larus michahellis, assembly GCF_964199755.1. Taxonomy (NCBI): domain Eukaryota; kingdom Metazoa; phylum Chordata; class Aves; order Charadriiformes; family Laridae; genus Larus; species Larus michahellis. The sequence continues at coordinate 1,162,631 of NW_027436004.1, forward strand.
TGGGATTGTACAGCACTGTATTTTGAGTTTTGTAATTAGTTCTTTATTTGATTGTGTATTTGCTTGTACTGCCCTGTATTCTGTTACGTATTGTATTTTATTGCTGTATCATTTTCTTCATCTTTTGTGACATTCTGTCATAGTACTACACTGTATCATGAATTTTGCGATGGGTTGCTCCTTATTTGACTGTGTATTAGCCTTGTACTGCCCTGTATAATGTTACATCTTGCATGTGGTAAAGTGCCATCACGTGCACAGGTGCCCTTGTGGAATCACTGTGTTTATGTTTCTAAATGCGCTCTGTTCTCTAACCATCTGTTTTCAGTGACTGGGACTTCTTCCCTCCATGGACGTGGGATTTAAGACCTCCAGCCGTCTGAAAGCTAAGTTGAGCGGCCAGAGCTGGGGAGGGCTTGGGAGGAGGGGAGAAGTTTGGGAGTTGCAGGGAGGCGTCTTAAAGTTAGAAAAGGGCAGAGGGCTGGAGCAGTCCCCTTTGGGCAGGTAAAGGGAGCGGGTTAGTCTTCAGCACGATGCTAGCATGAGCCGGGCAGGGCGGTTCCAGCCTGTGTCCATCGTGTTGTTTGTGTGGTGTGTTTTCTGTCCTTCCTTGGGTCTTGATGTTCTCTTTCCACTTGAGGAGCGTGGTCTGTACTTCAGGCACCATCCCTAGAGCCTTGAATGCCTGTACACATTGGCATTGCCCCAGTCAGGTGCTGCTTTTCTTGCATCATAAGCTTAAAGCGCGGCTGGGTCTTTAGAAACTCAGAAGTTTCTGGACGGTCCTCATTTACAGTGTTGTTCCTGGCTGCGGGAGCAGCTCTGTTCTCTAGCCATCCATTTTCAGTGACTGGGACTTCTTCCATGCATCCTTAAGTTCTTAGGTCTTGAAGACCGGCTTCCTGCGCATACATCTTCTCAGTCTGAGAGTCGCTTGTTGTCCCGGGCCATTACGTTGTCCTCATTTCCTGGTCTTTCCCTAGAGGCTTCTCATGTCACCGTCATGGGCCCACAGGTCTTCTTGCCTGACAATCACTTACGTCGGAGTGTCATCCTTCTTGCTGAGAGTTTTCTCTGATCTGTGAGGTGCATTGTTTGTAGTGTTGTGTGTAGTATTGGTCTGTGCTTGTGTGTGGTGGGCTTGGAGCTGCTCTGCCCGGTCGCGTAGAGTCAGGGGTAGGGGGAAGAGCAGCAAGAGTCTATGGGTAATACGTTGATCTAATGATACTGTTGAGGCAAAGGTGGTACAGTCAACTCCCATCAAGTAGCCATCAGCAGGTGGTGTGGGCAGCTCTTTTATTAGGGTTTTTTTTTTTTTTGGGATGAGCAGAGCTGTTCAGCAGTAGTGAAGCAGACTGCATCTCAAACCTGTTAAGGCTGCTTTGTGTGGGGTGTAATGTTTGTGGGTTTGTGTTTTTTGCTTTTTGTTTCTTTTTTTAATGGCAGGTTGTAGTGTTGCTCTGGATGGTAGTTGTAAATCAAAACAAGACTTTGTTGTGGGGTGGACAGTGTGTGTCACATGGGGTTCCCCCTAAAAGTGGAGGGAGAGCATCTAGGAAGAAGATGCAGAGCTGGTGGTCGGGGAGAGGCTCAGGGGAGGGGGTGATGTGCTGTGGGGCTTTGGCAATGGCCCCTGTTCCCAATGGGCTCCAGCTGGGGCTGAGGCAGCCCAGGTGGGACCCATGAGGTGAGCATGGGCTGGGCCAAGGGCTTAAAAAGAAAGGCTGCCCTGGGGATGGGTCTGCTTTGCCAAGGGCCTCTAACTTCTAAGGGGGCTGCCTGGGCACAGCTGCCTGCCAGCGCTGGCTGAGGAGTCAAATGAAGGGGGTTCTGAAAGGCAGGTGCCTCCAGCCAGGAACGGACGGTCCCCGCAGCGAGGAAGGATCCCTCCCGGCCATCCCTGACCGAGGGCACCACCAGCACAGAGCGCCGTGAGCTTGCTGCCTTTGTCGGCTGCGCGTGTGAGCTTCATGGGACAAGAGCGTCGAGGCACCCCCTGCCCGCTCCTAGGTGGGCAAGGGTCGTCAGGCTGACCGCACCACCGAGGACAAAGGGGCAGAGAGAGAAGCCTGTGAGCAGCGAAGGTCTCCCACACGTGCCAGGAGCTGCGGTGAGTCATGTGCCCTCTTGTGCATGTCCAGGCCTTTCCCTGCCATGCCTCTTCTGATCTCTGCCTGCCGCCTTGCTTGTCCCGGCTTCTGGCTCCCCAAAGCTTTTTGCTCTTCTGCTTAATGCCAGCATGTTCTTTCTCCCCTTCTCCATTTCCTTTCTGTGCCTCTGCCTTCCCAGCTCCCCATCCGCTCTTATTTTATTCTTCCCCCGCTGCCTTCTTCGCTATTGCTTGTGAAAATTGCATTTGTAGGTCTCCCTCTACCCAGCAACCTGTCTCTAATTCCAGTGACTCCCTCTGCTCCACCCCGCATCCCTCTTCCAGTGTCCTGTGGCTGTTGGTCCGACTCCAGCTCCTGCTATTTAAATGGCTGCCTACCTGTATGGCCAGTACCCCGTTCCTTTCCAAATCTTCTTTCTGTGTCTCCATTTACCCAGATTCCTGTCTGTGTTTTTTAATTCTTTTTGCCTGTGCTCTACTTTGTTACTTTTCCAATTTTGTTTCATTGTCTTTATTTATTCAGTTGTTTGAGCCTATTTTTTTTTTGCTCCCTGTTTTCTTAATCTGTTTGTTTTTTAAATTTTCTATCAACTTTTATCCAGTTTGCCATTTTCACCTTTTAATTTTTCCTGTCTTTTACCCCCTCGCTTTAAAAATTCTGTGTCTACTTTTATGAAGCTGCTAATACCAATTTTTTGTTTGTTCTGTATTGGTCTTTTACTCCTTTGCGTTTACACTTTTGTGTTTATTTTGCTCTTGCTATGTTTTTAATTTTTTTTCTTTTCTTTCTGTCATCAGTCTTGCTTTTAAAAGGTTCTTTTTGTCCATTTTTATCTGGTGCACTGGGTATATTTTAAATTTTTTTCTTATTTCTTTAATGCAGAGGCTTTTTAAAATTTTCTTTCTACATCTCCGTTGCAGTTTGCTGTCCGTGTTTCCTAATTATTTTGTTTTGTTTCCCCAATCCCCATCACTTCTTAAGTTTTGGGGTTTTTTGTCTTGTTTGTTGTCTTTATGGCTTATCTTTTCATTGCATCATTTCCTGTCTTTCCTTTCTGCTGTTGCATTTAAAATTGTCTTTCTACATCTGTCTTTGTTTGCCATCCCTATTTTGTAATATTCCTCTTTATTTACTCTACTGGCTACCGCTTTTTCAGTGTTCTTGCTATGTATACTTTTGTTCTCTTTGCTGTCATTTTAAAATTTTTTATTGTCTTTCCTTAACACTGTTGCTTTTTAATTTTTGTTTCTACGTCTCCGATTTAGTTTGCCATTGTTATTCTGTAATTCGTTTCCTTGCGCCTTTAATCACGGACGCTTTTAAGATTTTCCGTTTACACTTATCTCCTTTGCTGTCTTTCTTTTTAATTGTTTCTTGTCTTTCCTTTGTGCCCTCTGTTTTTTGATTTTCTAAGTGTTTTGAGTTCGCCATTTCTATTCTTTAATTTTTTTTTCTTATTTTCTTAATTCCTGTGACTTATAAAATTTTATGTCTGAGCTCTTTCTCTCAGAAACCCGTCCTTGGCTGTGTTTGTGCCTCAGAGCCCTGTTATCACCCTCTGTGCCATCTAGGATGCTTCCATTTGGTCCCCAGCCTCCTGAGGACATCTGCACTCCGTTCCACCGCCCCCCTCCACTTTCCTCCTCGTGTCCCTGTACCTTCTTCCGTCCCTATGGCCCATTCAGGACCCTTCTCATCATGTCACAACAGCTATGGATGCCTCTGAGGTTACCCTTAGCACATATTCAGCTTTGTCGCGGACTTCGCGCACCCCTTTCCTTCCCTCGGAAGACTTCCCAAGTCCGTGTATGTGACGTAGTGTCACAGCCCAAAGTTTTGCTTAGCGTAAGTACTTAGACCTGTGGAGCCTTGGGCTGCAATATAGAGTCATAGAATCGCTGAGGTTGGAAGCGACCTTTAAGATCATCAAGTCCAACCATTAACCTACCCTGACCAAAACCACCTCTAAACCATGTCCCTAAGTGAGGAGAAATAACTGGACTCCAGATGATCCAATGTGAATCAACAGAAGCCGTTTATTAAGCACAGATCATCATCTTTTATACCCTGTGTTGTAGCCGTACATGCCACTTGCTTATTTCTGATTAGCTAGTTACACTGTCCACACGCTGTCCATGAAGTTCATTCACACATCAGATTGGTTACAAGAATTCACATAGTAAATTGCTTAGTCATTAGCACAACATGTTTTCTACCTTCTCAGTTCCCATTTTTCCCATGTACTAATTCCATCTTCTACCACCTGTTTTGCCCTTAATCTAATCTCTCACAGTAGGGAGGCTGGCTCACGTGACCATTTTCTCTCAGATACATTCCTACAATACCCCCTTTTTCTTCTTAAGGCAGCGAGACCTTATGCATGGCATTTTCTATCATGTCAGTCACTTTGCAGAGAACACACGAGGCTACCATAATCAATAATAATATAACCAACAGTAGCATGAGCCCTTGCTTTAGTAAGTCTGATAACCATCCCGTTATACCCCATGAGTTTAACCAATCATCGAAACCATTTTTGACCACGTTTAATTTGGACATGTTATCCTTCAGATCCCGTAACTGCTTATGAATGGATGATGAGTGGTCGGAAAGGTTCATACGATACATACCTTCAAAATCTTCACATCCATGACCCTGAGCTAACAGCAAAAAATCAATAGCCCCTCGATTTTGCAACACAGCATGCTGAATGCTATCAACATCAGTAAGCAAGCTAGATATTATTTCAGTTGTAAGGTTTATCTGTTTACTTGCCCAACGCCCTATCTTATTCAACATATTTAATGCCGTTGCTGTTCCTAGCGAGGGAAGAATACTTAGCCCTATTCTTTGTCCGAGATTCGAAAATGTTATATGATCGTCACAGGATGGAGTGAAGGTATGAACTGTTCTCTTGGCTCTGTGTTTACTGTGTGCTCTGCTCACTGTGTCTCTGGCCGTACGCAGGCCTCTGCTCGTAGATCTGCCATATCTCCCCCTTTTTTGTTTAATACCAGACCATTTATTAACAAGGTTGCCACGACTTGTGCTTCTACTCGTTGTGACGCTCCTAGCAGGTTATATACTAAACACAATTAAAAACAGAATCAAAAAGAACCCTGCTAAGGCAATAAATACCCAGATTCCTAAATTTAGCCCAGAAAGCCAGTTTCTTTGGATTTACCCATGAGAAATCCTTTTGTAATATTTCAAATACATTGCAGTTCATTAAGTCTTGAATCTTTAGTATTTGAGCTTTTAGCTGATCATGTAAAGGACGAATATTTTGTTGCAACGACATGTCAAAAGCACCTTGGAGATGGTGTTTAACCATTTCTCAGCCATGTAGCAACATATTCCAGGGGAGAGATGTAACACAAAGTCTGCGAGGGTTGTACTCCCAATCACAATACAGAGAAAGACATGTTTTTAATGCATTTTGCCAGTTCCCTATCCATATTACTGCTGTTTTATACCTTACTCGCGTTAAATTTACACAATAAGACTGATTATATTCTCGTATACTTGCATTTTGAGCCAAAGCAAACATACGGATGAGAAGTACAAATCATTACAGAATTGTCTTGCTCACAACTTCTATTTGTTGCAGTATTATCTGTGGTTAGCATGCACCCCAATTTAAGGTGCTTATAATACACCTTCGGTTGTTCAGGCCATTCAATAGTTCTTACAAAATGTCGATCTACTGCTGTGGATAACAAAGAAGACATGTTTAGAAAATTAAAAACATGAGTTTCTTTATACAGTCACTCTTGAGGTGTCATACCTATGGGATTCCCCCTTTTTTGTTTAGCAAGCATGGTTTTTAAAGTATGATGCATATGCTCCACAATTGCTTGCCCAGTCGGGGAATGAGGAATACTGGTGACATGTTTAATACCCCATATCTGTAAAAAAAAAAAAAAAAAAAAAGACCTGTACTGTAGCGGACACATAAGCTGGTTCATTATCAGTTTTTGTAGTTTTCGGTACTCCCATGACTGCAATGCATTGCAACCAATGTCGAATAACATCACAAGCCTTCTCTCCTGTATGAGCAGTAGCTACAATAAAGGGAGAAAACGAATCAACTGAAACATGTCCAAATTCCATAATGCGCATAACATCGGATTACCAAAGTTCATCAGGTGTAAACGGGTTAACCCCCCCAAATGATAACAGAGGACCCAGTTGCTGACAATTGGCAAAAATACCCACTCTAATGCAAATGCAGTCAGGCTCTTTGCGAGTGCATCATCCCACTGTCCTATCAGGGCATAAAGTTGAAATTCTCGTAGGAAGGTGTTCAATGCGTCTTGCAGCAGTAGTAGACTATATCTTATCTTGCAACATACTGTAATGCCTTCAGAGCTGTTGGGGTTAATGAACGTAGAACTTAGGGGGGGGGGGGGGGCAGACACAGTGCTTCAGGGTATCCCCTGTACCTTCAAAGTGTGCTCATGTCTCTCTCCCCCTCTCTGACCTGAGACAGCCTCCTTATATCCTGCACTGGATTGAGTGGAGAAGTACAGGCTAGAGTCGTTGCATGCATGGCCAGTGCACGCAGCGAGTCCCACCAGACTCTCCTGCGCTGGATCGAGTAGAAAAGTACAGGCCAGAGTCGCTGCACACGTGGCCAGTGTATGCAGCGAGTCTCACCAAACTCATGATCCAGCTTTGCTAACAGCAGCTGTCTGATACGTGACTACATTGTTGTAATCCCTTCTTGTTATCTTCTTCTGTGAAGGTCGGGTTCTCATGGATACACACATAGTTTTTAGAGCAACATATTCTACAACTCGTACAAGGGTATGATGCAAAGTGGCATTTACAGCTGATCGTATAATGCTTATTAAACACGGCAAACAGCATACTAAACATAACAGACAAATTCCTTCCACACAGGCGATGAGTATAATTTGCTTCAACCAACCCCATCCCCAAGTCCATCCAGCAAAGAGATTTCACCCAGTGGTCTCCACAAGTTGCTGGTTCGGTCGGTGCAGTTCCTGCAGCTGGGCATGGATGGATTTGGAGTGGTCACTTAGATTCATACAATACAATCCTTTAAAATCTTGACAACCATGTCTGTGAGCTGAAAGCAAAAAATCAGTAGCAGTTCTGTTTTGCAACATCGCATATCGAATACTATCTACATCTAGCAATAACTCAGAAATAGCGGTACAATAGCATTGTTAAACTTATCCTTGGCAGCAAGAGAGTCCTTGTTAGCAAGAATCCTTGGCAGCAAAAGAGTCCTTGTTAGCTAGAGAGCATGCGGACTCCCTGTTCTTGCTGGTACTGTGCTTTGATCTTCTTCCACAACAGGCCAAGATTCTCAAGCAGCTAGATAAGGTGTCTGTGAGTCCATTACAGGCTTATGTCATCCAAATGTTTTTCTTGCCAGCACCCGAGACTGAATAACAATTGGTGTGATATATGTGTTTTCCAGCACCCAGGTGCGAGTCCCTTGAGTGTATTTACAATCCTCCTCGCCGATTTTCCATTGCTTTCCCATATTCCACCCCCTTGCTCAAGAGACCGCTTCTGCTGGGGTTCATTTTAGTCTCGCAGGGTATAACACAGAGCAATCTACTAAGGCATGCAATAACATATACACATATAGGAAAAAACCAAAACCATATCTCTATGGTACTGCTTTGAATCAGGTGTCCTATTTCTCTTTTTCTGATGCTTTCTCGTAATGCTTATGGCATACTTTTGTGCTAACATGGCACATTTCCCATCTAATTGTTCCTGTTTGGTTTCTTTTTTTTTTTTTTTTCTCTTTTTCATTTTTTTCTTTTTTTTCTTTCTCTTTTTTTTTTTTTCATCACTTACGACTGACATAAAAGTCTGCCTTTGCAACAAGAGCTCAGTTTCTCATTTTTCCTTAAGTTTCTCATTTTCCTACAGAGCAATCTATAGATTTTGGCTCAACTCCTTTTCCCAATCAACCATGACCTTATAGACAAACAACAAACAACCAGCGATACGCCCTGCATGGACGAGCCGTTCCCGAGACCGTAAACGTGTCGGCTCGTGAAAACTCCCCCAATATTTCAGGACTTCCATCGGTTCTACAGCCCATCCTGGTGTATCTGCCTGGGGCGCGCTCGCCTTACGTCTAAACATTGTGTATACACAAACTTCTTCACTTGACAGAGTGTCAGCCCTAGTTGCATACGAGAACAGTACCACACCGGGCAGAACGCCTGCTCCAGTGGAGTCACCTAACGACACTGCACACAACAAAAAGCAAACAGTAGCACACATGCTGATCAGCAGGTATAAGCCGGCGCCCACACACACTTACACAGAGACATACAAAGACAGCACTTTTATCTCAGGGAGACGACTGGGGAGGGGAGGGGGCGAGGTGGGCAATGTCAGGAGCAAACAGCTCCGGCTCTGTCCTTCTCTGCTGACATTCTGCCTCCTCCATCGGCCTCAGGTGGAGCAGAGGGGATCAGCAGGGGATTGTCGCAGACCTTCGGACCTGGCCTGTTCGATCCCCCTCCCGTGGGTTGTAATGCTGCAAAAGCCCCGGCTGCTGTGGCTCGCATGGTAGCCTCGTGTGTTCTCCGCAAAGTGACTGACATGATAGAAAATGCCATGCATAAGGTCTGGCTGGCTCAAGAAGAAAAAGGGGGTATTGTAGGAATGTGTCTGAGAGAAAATGGTCACGTGAGCCAGCCTCCCTACTGTGAGAGATTAGATTAAGGGCAAAACAGGTGGTAGAAGATGGAATTAGTACATGGGGAAAAACGGGAACTGAGAAGGTAGAAAACATGTTGTGCTAATGACTAAGCAATTTACTATGCGAATTCTTGTAACCAATCTGATGTGTGAATGAACTGCATGGACAGTGCGTGAACAGAGACTGTAAGCCAATCCTATAGCTGCCGCTAGCGCGTGCTCTTATTGCCTGACTATATCTACTCTGTGAAAACTTGAATAAAGGGAGAACGATCATACTCATATTGAGATTCCATCGTTACTCCGGGTCCGTCTCCCACTCCGACATCCTCCGACAATGGCCATTTTCTCTCAGATACATTCCTACACCTAAGTACCACATCTACCCTTTTTTTTAAAACACCTCCAGGGATGGTGAATCCACCACCTCCCTGGCCAGCCTATTCCAATGTTTAATAACCCTTTTAGTGAAAAAATATTTCCTAATATGCAATCTAAACCTCCCCTGACATAACTTGAACCCGTTTCCTCTCATCCTATCACTTGTCACCAGGGAGAAGAGGTCAGCCCCCATCTCTCTACAACCTCCTTTCAGGTAGTTGTAGAGGGTGATAAGGTCTCCCCTCAGCCTCCTCTTCTCCAGGCTAAACAACCCCAGCTCCCTCAGTCGTTCCTCATAAGATTTGTCCTCCGGCCCCCTCACCAGCTTTGTAGCCCTTCTCTGGACACGCCCCAACACCTCACTGTCCTTCTTTTAGTGAGGGGCCCAAAACTGAAGGCAGTACTCGAGGTGGGGCCTCACCAGTGCCGACTAAATGGGGACGATCACTTCCCTAGTCTGGCTCACCACACTATTCCTGATACAGGCTAGGATGCTGTTGGCCTTCTTGGCCACCTGGGCACGCTGCTGGCTCATATTCAGCCGGCTGTCCACCAACACCCCCAGGTCCTTTTCTGCCGGGCAGCTTTCAAGCCACTCGGCCACAGTCCTGTAGCGCTGCATGGGGTTGTTGTGACCAAAGTGCAGGACCCGGCCCTTGGCCTTGTTGAACATCATACCACTGGCCTTAGCCCATCGGTCCAGCCTGTCCAGATCCCTCTGCAGAGCCAACCTACCCTCAAGCAGATCAACACACCCGCCTAGTTTAGTGTGTATGTAATCTAGCAGCATATCAGACTTTGGCTGAGCTCCTCCCTAGTCCAAGAAGGGTGCATAGTAGTTGTGTTTGAATTTGATATATTGGAACTTAACTAACACAATGAAACTGTATAAGTAATATTGATGAAGAGCATATGCTTAACGTTACAAATTTGAGTGACCGTTACGATCAAAGGAAAGGGAACTCTAATTCTCGGAAACGAAGAAAGGGACCTTACTCTCCTGAGTCAGCAGAAGGCTGAGATACAGCTGTGAGATGGGACAGAGATCAGAAAACCGAGTGAGAAGGTCAAAGCACTTGCATCAAAACTCCAGTCATCGAAGAGGACATGTAAGGGCTGAACAATTCAATTGGAGAAGAGACACGCGCTTGTCACGTGAACACGGGCAGGAATAGCTTATGTCATAGATGGTGAGGCTTCATAAAGCACAGGAAAAGCATCGAGGGGGTCCCTCAGCTCGAGCCGTATTAAAGCAAGTCTGTGACAGAATTTGTTGCCGAACTGTTCTTTACAGTCGGAGGCTAAGACTGGATCCAGCCGCACCTAGACTCCTCCCTGAGAAGGAGTTTCGGAAGCAAGGCCTTCCAGTCTGAATGTCACTGCTCGGCAGGAGGGTCTTCTCGGCTGTTCTTCAACACCCAACACTGTTCTTCTGTCCTCTCCTCCTTATAGCCGTGCAGCTATTAGTTCCCTGGCCTCCAAGGCAACGTTTACTCAGCCTGGATCCCCTCCAGATTTAATCATCACGTTCCCTGTCGCTTTTCTGTCTCTCTGGTTCCGTCGGGACTTTTCTTCTCCCAGTCACGATGCCCCTCAGGAGCTTCCCAGCAACTGGCATGCATCTCATAGCATTTTCGGTGGGTCCGTCTTTGAGATGTAGTGCACTCATTTGTTTCTCTGTGCTACCTAGGATTCCCGTATTTCGTCTCCAGCCACCCGGGAACATCTGTACTCCCCTCAGACGATCATCCAAGTTCCTCCTAGTCCTCCCCTCAGCCTTCTTTTGTCTATCAGCACCCCTCGATGCCCCTTTTTTCACCCTCACCAAGCCTCCCGAGACCTTTCTGGAACTCCACAGCTCCTCATAGCATTTTATCTCCCTTTCCGTCTCTCTTGTTCTATCAGAGCCTCCCGTGTTTCTTTGCTACGTGGCACCCCTTCATCTTTCTTTCCACCATCAAGGGCATCTCCACGGAGTACCGCTTCCACTCCTTCATCTGTAGTTTGTCCATACCCCTTCCTGAGGCTCCTAAAGCCTTGCTGCATGTCCGAGCCTTTTTTTCCTACCCTACCCCCTCAGAACGCCTCCGCTTTTTAAAGCCTTGTCTTCCGAGTCCTTTCTTATACCCCACAGCACTTCAGCTCCCTTTTGATTTTGTTCTTTTTGTGCTCTCCAGAGCACCCTTAACAACTTCTTTGATGTTTAGGATGCCTTTATTCTGTCCCCTGACGTCATCTGTACTTGGTCAAAATTCCCTTCGGAGTTCTGTCTTGTTATCTGTGAGGCTTATTCGGTCTCTCGGGTGGGGACTCGTCCGCTACCATCGCCGAGCTCTCGTAAGACATTCCTGTCCTGGTTTGAGGTAAAACAGAATCAATTTTCTGATTTGTAATTTTACTTTTTAGCTGGGCCTCTTCTAACTGACTGAAGTCTGAAATTGACAGAATATTGTTCAGCAACTGTTTACTCTCAGAGTGATAAGTCCCGATTGGGCTCCCCGGTTCAAGAGGGACAGGGAACTGCTGGAAAGGGTGCAGCAGAGAGCTACAAAGATGATTAGGGGACTGGAACACCTCTCTTATGAGGAAAGGCTGAGGGATTTGGGTCTCTTCAGTCTGGAAAAAAGACGTCTGAGGGGTGACCTTATCAACACTTATAAATACTTAAAGGGTGGGTGTCAGGAGGATGGGGCCAGGCTCTTTTCAGTGGTGCCCGGGGACAGGACAAGAGGCAATGGGCACAAACTTGAACATAGGAAGTTCCACCTAAACATGAGGAGGAACTTCTTTACCCTGAGGGTGGCAGAGCACTGCAACAGGCTGCCCAGAGAGGTGGTGGAGTCTCCAACTCTGGAGCCATTCAAAACCCACCTGGACGTGTTCCTGTGTAACCTGCTCTAGGTGACCCTGCTCTGGCAGGGGGGTTGGACTAGATGATCTCCAGAGGTCCCTTCCAACCCTATGATTCTATGATTATACCAAGGAATGGTATGCACAAAAGCTCTTGCTTAGACTTATTGCTGTAACAACCAAGGTCAGCTAACTCTGGTGTTTGCCCCATTAGAGGGTCAGAAGCAGAGAAGCGTAGAGGGGTCACACCTGCAGGGAGAAGCAGATGGGACAGGTGACCCAAAACTGACCAACAGAGTATTCCATCCCATCTGCATCACACTCAGTATAAAAGTTGAGGGATCAAAAGGGCAAGAGGGTTCTGGGTCGCTTTTTCTTTAATGGCTGACATCTGAAGAGGACACTGTTTGTCTGCCTTTGATCCCGATCCGAGCACTCCTGACTGTAGTTCTGGAATTCAGCTCCTGTCCGTCACTGACTCCAGTCTGGGACTTACCCTGTGTCTGCTGGTGACGTGATCGTCATCCTGGGAGCTGGATATGGTTTTATATATATACAATACTTTCTTCTTTAATGAAAATAATATTAAATAAGAGAATAGTAAATAATAACCGAACAATAAAAATTGAAGTAGTTTAGTTCTTTTTCTAAACTCATAAGTCTCCTAATTCTTCCTCTCCTTTCTGAGGAGGGGGGGGAAGGGCCATCTGTTGTTCTGATTGGCCAATCTGGACAAAATCGCGACAATCCCTTAAGCACTAGAACCTCATTTTAGCTCTGAAGCGCACTCTGCACCCCTTTTTTCCCCTTCAGAACCTTTCCCAAGTTTGCAACGGTTAACGCCATCAGTCTTCCTATTCTTTCTTGCTTTTGGTGCGCCTGAAGTCGGTCCCCTGAGGACAATCGTACTTTGCTCGATTCCCTGTTGATCTCATCGCATCCCAAGATATATTTAGTTTCTCTGGCTCCTTCAGGACCTCTCTAATCTATGCAATAACACATCTTTTTCTGTGAGAACCTTTTCCAAAGTCATCTATGTGGTCTAGAGCCTTGTGTTTGGTTTCTGTGTTATAATATTTTTCTACTTTGTATTGGGTTTCCTAAAAATGTCCACCATAGTCTCAGGTCTCCTCTTAGCCTTCATCTACTTCAATCCATATGTCCACTATGATGATTTTTGCTGCCTTTTACAATTTGTTTTTCTTCTAGCTACTTAGATGTTAATTAGGGTGTTTTATGCAGGTTCAGGAAATACATCACTTGTATTTCCATACTTTTTTGTTGCTTTCTGTATGTTGGGACTCAAGTAGCGCTGTTGAGTAAAAAGTCAAAAAGATCATCAACATGACTTGAAATTGCCAGCAATTTACAGTAAATACTTTATTTCACAGAGGAAAATGTTTTTGAGACGGTTTTCTTACAGAATCTGATTCTGTTACTCACTCCCATCCAAGAAGGGCTTGCTGGCAGAAGTTCAGTAGTGCACACAGTCTCGCTAGAAATAAGGAATGACCCCACAGTAATATATTGGTTTTGGGTTTGTATTTTTTCTCTTGAAGGACACTTAAGTATGTAAGTTTTAATAATAACGTTATCATTTCATTGAATAAGCTACTTTGCTATAGAGATTAGTCTGACATTTATTTTTTTTCTATCTACATTCCGTAAAAAAATAATTTAATTGCTTACCTGGACATATCATTGATGTAATAGATGTAGCTGCAGAGGACAAGCAGATAATGTTTTTTCTAGCAAGGGTTACTCTTCAGTACTTTGTAGTTCATAAACTTAAAGCAAATAACAACACCTACTGCACCTTCAGCTGCTTTTATGCTTCTGGGGGTTGGCCCCACCCTTTACCCAGGGGATTGTGGGAAAGATGGTGGGCGGGGCCTCAGGGCCGCAGGCGGGGCCCGGGGTATATGAGCCACAGCTTCAGGTCAGGAGCTCATTCTGGTGCTGGGCTTTTCCATGGTTAGAGCTCTGATGTTTCTTAAGTGTTGTTTTAGAGCTTGTGCAGCTGTTTGGGAAGGCTTGTTTTAGTGTTTAAACTAGTATAGGTAAGACGTCAGAGGTAAGATTTTTCAATGTAAGGGTGGTTGCCATAGAAAGTGGAGATGTATGTTTGTTTTTTTTTTTTTTCCCCATATATTTAGTTTTATAGGGAGCATTTAGTTTGTTTAAATGGTTTAATAGTATGTGTTCTTTTTTTGCTTATGGCAGGTGGTGTGTTTTATTGTAATTTCTGACTTCATTGAAGATAGAACTTTGTACTCTTTTCTAATTTTGATGTACACTATGTTAGTTGGTGTTTTTGTTAGTCTCAATCAGATGTGTTATGAGATATTGGAGCAGGATTTAGCGTGACTGTCTTGTATGTATCCATATATTGAGTTTATCTGTTTTGAGAAAGCAACAGGGTTATAACAGCAGGGATGGCTCACCATTTTCTTCCAGACCATGTAGGGTATCACAGTGGCCCTGAAGCTTTTGCGGTTTGCAGGCGGTTACTGGTAGGTTCTGTAACAGTTTTCCAGGTCTGTAGCAGAGCCCGGAGTCTCTGTGAAGGCAGAAGACAGGAGGTGTCTGCCAAACACAGGGTAGGGCTCAGAAGAGCAGGTCCTGAGGAGCAGTTGGAAAATAAGGGGCAGGAGTTGTGGGGGAGCAGTAAGCCTCCTTCCCTGATGGTTCAGGAGAAGGGGGGGAGTTTCTAAAGTTTTGGCATTAGGGGATGGCTAGGAAAGGGAGGTGGGTTCATGCATTTTTCTTGGACAAGTTTTGTCATTGGGTTTGGTTGTTGATGGTGTCTGGTCTGCTATAGGCTCTCGCATTTGAGGTGAGCTGGATAGTATCGAGGAGGAGCACAGGACTGGTGGTTTGGCAGAAGTGAAGTACAAATGTTGTGTTTCTTGGTTTCTTAGGTGCCGTGAATAACTGTCGCTGCAGCATCCGACTCTGGAATCAGTGCGGAGGAGGCAATCAGACTGCACCAGCGTTCAGGAGGCTCGAGGGGTTTTGTGGAGGAGGTCGTCGTCTCTTCTCAGGATGCTTATTGCTGGTGTTGTAGCTGCTTTTGGGATTATTTTTTTCTTTTCCTTTTGCAGAGGAAGAGGAGTAAGCCGGTGACCGCAAGAACGTATCGGATGGTTGTGTTTTGTGGACTACGTCAAGGATGGAATCAGATGGTAGCCCTCCAAAAGCTAAGTTGAGAGACCAGCACCGGAAAGGGGCGGAGGCTGACAATTGTGTAATGGGGTCTTTGACGTTAGCGTAGCGGGGAGGGCTGTCCCGGGGCACAGTCTCCTTTGGGCAGGTAAACGATGTACCTTACTGTCCAGTATTATATTAACACATCCTGGGCAGGGCAGTTCCAGCTTGTGTGTGTTGCCATGTCGATTGTGTTGTCTGTGTTTTACATTCTAGACCTTTTCTTGGGTCTCGAGATCATCTTTAAGCTCCAGGAGCATGGAATGTGCATCGGGTACCATCATTATGGTGTCAAACGCCTGCACCCATGGGCATAGCACCAACCGTCTGCCTCTCTTGTTGCATTAGAATCTTAAAGCGTGCATCGGTCTTGCATCTTGGAACTTTCCGGACGGTCCACTTTAGCAACTGGGGCTTCTTCCCTGTGTCGTTATGTTCTTAGGTCTTGAAGCTAGGCTTCCTGCATGTCCGTCTTGTCAGGCTCGACAGTCCCTTCTCAGGAACTGTGAAGTTCTACACTTCGTTTCAGGGGGTTCTGTGGAGCCTCTTCACATCGTCACCATCACAGTGCCACAGTTCGTCTTGCCCGACGGTGACTTTGGTCCCGGTGTCATCCTTCTTGCTGAGAGTTTTCTCTCATCCTTGAGGCGCGTCGTTTGTCGTGTTCTGTGTGGCGTCAGTCTGTGTGTGTTTGGCTCGGGGCTGCCCTGCCCGGGCGTGTAGTGTACAGGGTAGGCAGAATCACGATGAGAGTCTGTAGTGAATATGAGGATCTGCCTAGACCCAGGCAAAGGTTGCATAGTTATCTCTAATCGATTAGCTCTCGAGAGGCTGCGTGGACGGGTGTTTCATTAGCGGGCGCTGGCATAAGCAGAGCCAAGTCAGAGAGGGTGTTTGCGGCTAGTGAAATGGACAGTATCTCAAAGATGTTCAGGCTGCTTTGTGTGGGGTGTAATGTTTGCAGGCTTCTCTCTTTTGGATGACAGGCTGTAGTTGGACTTATGTGAACAGGGTTCCTAAGTAGAAAGGAGACCTTTGGAATAAAGCTACTGCTCTGCATCAGGGTAATGTTTGATGTTGGTGTGTTGTTTTTTTTTTTTTTTTTTCAGATGCGGAGAGATGAGATGGACAGGGATACGCAGGGGAGCCGACGGGAGCACAGGACAAAGGTAGCTTAGCCTGAGGTATTAAAGGGAAGATGTGACCGGCGGCTCCACGAATACATTTGGCCACTTTTTTTCATGTGAATGTGAGGTTACGTAGCCATGCGTGGAAGTGCTGGACTGAGGTTCAACAGAACCAGTGTTGTTTTCAGTCACTTTGCTTTGCAGGTAAGTCTCTTCCAATGAACTGAACTCTCTGAAAACAATAATGTATTTTTCAGGTAGTATCTGCCTTCAGAGCGCCAAGACCTTATATTTACACTTAATGCCAAGGGATGCCGTGCAGAGAGGCTCTTGCTTATACTTATTCCTATAACAGCACAGTGCAGCTAACTTTTATATATGCCCCGTCGGAAGCAGAAAAGCGTAGAGGGATCGCACCCACGGTGAAGAGAAGACAGGACCGGTGACCCGAACCTGACCGATGGGGTATTGCATCCCATCATCATCACGCTCTGTATAAAAGCAGTGGGATCGAAGGGGTCGGTACCTGTTGTCTGGCCTTTGAGGATTCCTCTGTCTGTTCATTGTCCTTTGACCCCCATCTGTGCATTTATGCAACCGGGTCTGGAATCCGGTTCCAGTCTGTCACCGAGTGCTGTCCCGGACTTTCCCCGTGCCTGCCAGTGAAGCAGTGGTCATCCTGGGAGTTACGTATCGGGTTGTGTATGTCCTGTATGCATTTAATTATTTTCTTGTTACTGTTGTCTTTTCTTGGTATTATTTTGCTGTTAAGATTTCATTACAGTTCAGTTTATCTTTCAGTCCCTAAGTCTCGCTCTCTTCTCTCCTGCATCAGGAGAGAAGTTAAAAGGGAGCACGTGTCACTTGTTTTACTGCGCGGCCTAAGGCACAACAGCAAGGACGGACAGGGCACGGGAGCAGACTCGGCCGAGGAGAGCGGCGGCCCCAAGCCTTGGTTCTTTCTCAGCCACTGCATTACAGACAGCGTACAAGCTCCTGCTTGCGCTCTGTCTGCCGGTCCGATCCAGAACACACTTCTGGCAGAAGTCAGGTTATGTGCGTTGTCTTGCTAGAAATGCTGTATGACTCGTTGTGGGGTTTCTTTTACGAGGAAACTAAAGGACATTGAGTCTTGATTTAAAAATATTGTTATTATGCTTAATGATCTTCTTGCCTATTTAGGTCAGGATGACGTCTTTCTCTTTATGTCTATGCCCTGCAAAAGATTAATTAAGTTTACTTACCTACTGGGCCCCATTGCTGACACAATTGATGTAGTTGTAATAAAAGAGGACGTATTGTCATTTCCTCTAAGGGTCGCTTTCTCCGTTTTGGTGTTTTGCATGCTGTACTTCTCAGGCCTGTGAGGAAAGGAGCAGCTGCTCCTGTGGCACGCTCTATGCCTTGTTGCCCCAGCCCCTTTACCAGGTGCTGGTGGGAAGGGCGGTGGGCAGGGCCCGGGGTATATAACCCAGAGCCTCTGCTGGGGCAGCTCATTCCGCTGCCAGGCATCTCCAGGGTCAGAGCTCTGCTGGTCCTTCAGTCGATTGCAGCTTTGGAGCTGGCTCAGTTCCTTGGGCGGAGATGTTAGCCCATTTAGAGAATAGCAGGTAGGAAGCTGGAGGTGGTAAGACCTTGAGGACCAGGTGAGGTCTGGCAGCATGTATAGTAGACAGCAGCCTCATGTGCTGGTTCTCTTCCTTGGGGTTTTTCAGGTCAGTCACGTTGTAATGAGCATTCGGGGGCGGTGAGATGGTTTAAGGGTACAGTTTTCTCTTTTCCAGGCACGGCGTATTTTCCTGGAATCCCTGAGTGTATTGAAGATGGAACTTTATTGTTTGTTTTTCCCCACTAGCTTTGCCGTATCCCAGGTAAGGTGCCAATAGAATTTGTCTCAATCGGGCAGATGATGAGATTACTTTGCAGGGCCTGGGTGAGCATCTTGTCTGCAGCCGTAGATGGAGTTCTCGCATTTCTCAGGAAAGCAGCAGGGACGTAAGGCATAACATATTGCAGGATGCGGGGTGCCTCGTCGCCTTCCCCCAGAGTGCGCAGGGTACCGCCGTGTCCCTGGAGCCTTTGTGGCTTGCGGCAGGCCCCTGTTGTAGGTCGGGTCAGGGCTTCGCTGACTCTGTGGGTCTGTAGCAGAGCCCGGAGTCCGTGGGAAGACAGAAGATAGGAGGTGGTGGCGGAACGCAGGGAGAGGCTGGGAAGAGTGGCTCCCGAGAAGTGTCCGACGCTGGGTGTTCAGGCTGGCAAATAAAGGGTAGGAGCTGTGGGGAAGAAGTGGGGCTCCTTCCCTGATGGGTCAGGGAGAAGAGAGGGGCTTGGCACTGGGGGAGGGCTAGAAAAGGGAGCTGGGTTCATGAGTCCTTCTGGGACAGGTATTGCAGTTGGGTTTGTGTGTTGCCGGAGCCTGGTGTGTTCTAGGCTCTCGCATTTGAGGTGAGCCGGATAGTATCGAGGAGGAGCACGGGACTGGTGGTTTGGCAGAAGCGCAGTGCTAATGTTGCATTTCTTGGTCTCTTAGGTGCTGTGAATAACTGTTGCCGCAGCGTCAGACTCTGGAATTGGCACGGAGCGGTCGAGCAGAATGTCTTGGCGTTCACGAGGCTGAGGATGTTGTGGAAGAGGTTGGTATCTCCTCTCAGGATGCTTATTGCTGGTGCTGTGGCTGCTTTTGGGGTAATGTTTTTTCCTTTTCTTTTGCAGAGGAAGAGGAGGAAGCTGGTGACCACAGGAATGTATTGGATGGCTGTTTTCTGTGGACTACCTCAAGGATGGATTTGGGCCCCTGGCCCTCCGAAAGCTAAGTTGAGAGACTAGCGCCCGAGAGGGGACAAGGTTGAGAATTGCAAAAAGGTGTCTTTGAAGTTGGCGTAGGGGAGAGGTTTGTCCTGGAGCGCAGACTCCTTTAGGCACGTAAGGGACGCGGCTTACTGTTTGGCATTCCCGGGCAGGGCGGTTCCAGCCTGTGTGTGTTGTCCTGTCTTTCGTGTGGCCTGTGTTCTGTGTCTTAGACCCTTCTCGGGTCTCAAGGTCATCTTTAAGCTCCAGGAGCACGGCATGGTGCCTCAGGCGCCATCCCTAGGGTCTGGAACACCCGCACCCATGGGCACAGCACCATTCGGCTGCTGGTCTTCTTGCGTTAGAAGCTTAAAGCATGCATCGTTCTTGCGTCTCGGAAGCTTCTGGACGGCCCGCTTCTGCAACTGGGACTTCTTCCCTATGTCATTATGTTCTTAGGTCTTGAAGCCAGGCTTCCTGCGCATACATCTTATTGGTCTCGACAGTCCCTTGTTATCACAGACGATGTTCTAAACTTCGTTTCAGGGGCTTCCGTAGAGCCTCTTCACATCACCACCACAGTCTCTAGGTCTTCTTCCCCAACGGTGACTTCAGTCCCAGTGTCATCCTTCTTGCTGAGAGTTTTCTCTCATCCTTGAAGCGCATTGTTTTTAGCGTTCTGTGTAGTGTTGGGCTGTGTGTGTGTGTGTGTGTGTGTGTGTCTGGCTTGGAGCCCCCCTGCCTGGGTGTGTAGAGTCCAGGGCAGGCAGAATAGTGATGAGAGTCTATAGTTAATATGTGGATCTGTCGAGACTGAGGCAAAAGTTGCATAGTCATCAGGAATTGACTTGCTCTCATTAGGTTGGGTGGATGGGTGTTTCATTAGTGGGTGTTGGCATAAGCAGAGCTACATCAGAGAGGCTGTTCACGGATAGCGAAGGAGATAATATCTCAAAGATGTTCAGGCTGCTTTGTGTGGGGTGTAATGTTTGTGGGCTGCTTTTTTTTTTTTGATGGCAGGCTGTAGTTGGATCTAATTGAACAGTATTCCAAAGTAGAAACAAGACCTTTGGAATTAAGCTCTGCATCAGGGTAATGTTTTTGATTTTTTTTCTTCTCTCTTTAGATGCAGAGAGATGAGATGTGCAGGGTGATGCAGGGGAGCCAAGAGGAGCGCTGTACAGAGGTGGCTCGGCAAGTGGTATTAGAGAGAAGATGTGACTGGCGCCTCTATGAAGATAGTTGGGTATTCTTTTTTTTTTTTCATGTGAATGTGAGGTTGCATAGCTATGTGTGAATGTGCTGGTCTGAGGTACAACAGAGCCAGTTTTCCTTTCAGTAATTTTACTTTTCAGGTAAATCCCTTCTAACTGAACTCTCTGAAGATAATGATGTATTTTTCAGGTAGTATCAGCTTCCAAAGTGCTAAGACCTTATATTTACACTTAATGCCCAGGGATGCTATGCGGAGAGGTTCTTGCTTATACTTATTGCTGTAACAACCTCTGTTAGGTAACTGTGCACACCATGTTGGAGGGTCGGAAGTGCAAGAGCGTAGAGGGGTTGCACCCATGCTGAAGAGCAGGCAGGACCGGTGACGCGAATCCGACTGACGGGGTATTCCATCCCATCCTCATCGTGCTCAGTATAAAAGCTAGAGGGATCGAAGGGGTTGGTACCTTTCCTTCAACGCCCGGCGTCCGAGGACTTCTCTGTCCATTTGTCATCCTTTCATCCCGATTCATGTGTTTGCGCCACCAGACCCGGACTCCAGTTTCCATCCGTTGCTGACTCCAGTCTTGGACTTTCCCTGTGCCTGCCAGTGAAGCGATGGTCACCCTGGGAGCTTGATACCGTGTTGTGTATATGTTGTATATATTTCCTTGTTTTCTTGTTACTGTTGTCTTTTGTTGGTATTATTTTTCTGTTAATATTTCCTTACAGCTTAGCTCCTTTTTCAATCGATAAATGCCTCTCATTCTTTCCTCCCTCAGGAGAGAAGTTAAAAGGGAGCATCTGTTGCTTGTTTTAATGCCCAACCTAAACTGCAACAGCAACGACGGTTAGGGTACCAGAGTGGACTCAGCCGAGGAGAGCGGCGGCCCAAAGCATCAGTTCTTTCTCAGCCGCTGTATTACAGGCAGCGTACAAGCCTCTGCTTGCAATCTGACTGTCGGTCCTATCCAGAATACAGTTCTGGCAGAAGTTGGGTAATATGCGTGGTCTCGTTAGAAGTGCTGTATGACCCACTGTGGGGTTTCTTTTACGAGTAATCTAAAGCATGTTGAGTCTTGATAAAAAATATTGTTATTGCGCTTAATGATCTACTTTCCTGTGTAGGTTAGCATGACATGTATCTCTATCTACGCCCTGCAAAAGTTTAATTAAGTTTACTTCTCTAGCCGGTCCCATTGCTGACACAAGTGATGTAGCTGTAGTAAAAGAGCATGTATTACCATTTCCTGTAAGGGCTGCTTTCTCCGTTTTGGTGTTTTGCATGCTGTAATCGTCAAGCACGTGAGAAAAGGAGCAGCCACTCCTCTGGCAGACTTTATGCCTTCTGGCGGTGGGCCTGACCCCTTTCCTCAGTGATGGTGGGAAGGGGGGTGGGCGGGGCCCAGGGTACAGGAACCAGGGCCTCTGCTGGGGAAGCTCATTCTGCCGCCGGGCTTCTCCAGGGTCAGAGCTATGCCGGTCCTTCCGTCGATTGCAGCTTTGGAGGCGGCTCAGCTCCTGGGGCGGAGATGTTATCCCATTTAGAGAATCGGAGGTATGAAGTTGGAGATGGTAAGACTTTCAGGACCAGGTGAGGTTTGGTAGTGTGTATAGTAGAGAGTGGTGTTGTATGCTGCTTCTCTTCCTTGTAGGTTTTCAGGTCAGTCACGTTGTAATGAGTGTTCAGAGGCGGTGGGATGGTTTAACAGTATGGCTTTCTTTATTCCAGATGCGGTGTATTTTCCTGGAATCCCTGACTGTATTGAAGACTGAACTTTATTTGGTTTCTCTTTTTCACTGGTTTTGCTGTATCCCAGGTAAGACGCCAATGGAATTTGTCTCAATCGGGCAGATGATGAGATCACTTTGCAGGGACTGGGTGAGAATCTTGTCTGCGGCCGTAGATGGAGTTTTCGGATTTCTCAGGAAAGGAAGAGGGACGTAAGGTATAATGTCTTTCAGGGTGTGGGACGGCTCGTCGCCTTTCCCCACAGGGTGCAGGGTACGGCATTCAGGAGGGTGACGGTGTTGTGGAGGAGGCATCTCCTGTCAGGCTGCGTATGGCTGGTGCTGTGGCTGCTTTTGGGATTATTTTTTTCTCTTCCTTTTGCAGAGGAAGAGGAGGAAGCTGGTGACCACAGGAGTGCATCGGGTGGCTGGTTTTTGTGGACTGCATCAAGGATGGATTTGGATGCCACCCGGGCCTCCAAAAGTTAAGTAGATAGTCAGGCGCCAGAGAGGGGCCGAGGTGGACAATTGCAAAATGGGGTCTTTGATGTTAGCGTAGTGGCGAGGGCTGTCCCGGGGCACAGTCTCCTTTGGGAAGGTGAAGCATGTGGCTTACTGTTCAGTGTGATGCTAGCACGTCCCGGGCAGGGCAGTTTCAGCCTGTGTGTGTTGTCGTGTCATTTGTGTGGTCTGTGTTCTGCATCTTAGCCCTTTCTCGGGTCTCGAGGTCATCTTTAAGCTCAACGAGCATGGCGTGAGGACTCGGGCATCGTCCTTAGGGTCTCGAATGCTCGGATCCGTGGGCATAGCACCATTCGGCTGCTGCTCTTCTTGCGTTAGAAGCTTTAGGCGTGCATCGGCCTTGTGTCTTGGAAGCTTCCGGATGGCCCACTTCCGCGACTGGGACTTCTTCCCTGCATCGTTACGTTCTTAGGTCTTGAAGCCAGGCTTCCTGCACATACATCTTGTCGGGCTCGACAATCCCTTCTCATCAGGGACTGTGAAGTTCTACGCTTTGTTTCAGGGGGTTCCGTAGAGCCTCTTCACGTCATCACCACCACAGTCCCGCAGGCCTTCTTGCCCGATGGTGACTTTGGTCCCGGTGTCATTCTTCTTCCTGAGAGTTTTCTCTCGTCTTTTCAGGCGTGTCTTTCATGGTGTTCTTAACAGTGTTGGTCGATGACTGTGTGTGTGTTTGGCTTGGGGTGGCCCTGCCCAGGTGCATAGTGTCCACGGTAGGCAGAATCAGGATGAGACTCTAGTGAATATGAGGATCTGTCTAGACCCAGGCAAAGTTTGCGTAGTCGTCTCGAATCGATTAACTCTCGGGAGGCTGTGTGGCTGGGTGTTTCATTAGTGGGTGCTGGCATAAGCGGAGCTAATTTGGAGAGGGTGTTCACGGTTAGCGAAGGAGACAGTATCTCAAAGACAGTAAGGCTGCTTTCTGTGGGGTGTAATTGTTGCGGGCTTACTTTTTTTTTTTGGATGGCACTTGGACTTAGGTGTACTTAGTTGGACTTAGGTGAACAGGGTTCCTAAGTAGAAACAAGACCTTTGGAATTAAGCTACTGCTCTGCGTCAGGGTAATGTTTGATATTATTGGTGGTTTTTTTCAGATGCAGAGAGATGAGATGGACAGGGCGATGCAGGGGAGCCGACCCAACAGGAGTGTGGTACAAAGGTGGCTTGGCACGAGGTAATAAAGGGAAGATGTGACCTGTGGCTCCATAAATACATTTGGCCACTTCTTTTTTAATGCGCATATGAGATTACGTAGCCATGTGTCGGTCTGAGGTACAAGAGAACCAGTGTTGTTTTCAGTCACTTTACTTTTCAGGTTAGTCTCTCCCAACGAACTGAACTCTATGAAGATAATGGCGTATTTTTCAGGTAGTATCTGCCTTCAGAGAGCCAAGACCTTGTATTTACACTTAATGCGAAGGGATGCTGTGCGGAGAGGCTCTTGCTTATAATTATTGCTGTAACAGTGCAGCTCAGCTCACTTTTATATATTCCCCGTTGGAGGGTCGGAAGCAGAAAAGCATAGAGGGGTCGCAGCCACAGTGAAGAGTAGATGGGACCGGTGACCCGAATCTGGCTGATGGGGTATTGCATCCCATCATTATCACGCTCAGTATAAAAGCAGAGGGATCGAAGGGGTCGGTACCTTTCCTTCAGCGGCTGGCGTCCGAGGACTCCTCTGTCTGACAGGGTTTGATCCCAATCCGTGCATTTATGCAACCAGATCCAGAATCCGGTTCCAATCCATTGCCGTGTCCAGTCTCGGACTTTGCCCATGCCTGCTGGTGAAGCGATGGTCATCCTGGGAACCTGATACCAGCTTGTGTGTATATTTTATCTATTTTATTTTTTCCTGTTATTGTTGTCTCTCCTCGGTAGAACTTTTCTGTTTATATTTCATTATGAAAGAGTTCAGTTTCTCTTTCAGTTCCTAAGTCTCCCTCACGTTCTTTCCTTCCTCAGGAGAGAAGGTAAAAGAGAGCATCTGTCACTTGGTTTAATGCCCAGCCTGAGCTACGACAGCAACGATGGTTAGGGCACCGGAGCGGACTCGGCCAAGGAGAACTGTAGCCTAGAGCATTGGCTTTCTCACCCGCTGTATTACAGGTGGTGCGCAAGCCTCTGCTTGCACTCTGTCCGTCAGTCCTGTTCAGAACGTGGTTCTGGCAGAAGTCGGGTAATATGCGGAGTCTTGCTAGAAGTGACGTGTGACCCCGCTAACATTGTGGGTTTTCTTTTACAAGGAATCGGAAGACATGGTGTTTTCTTTTAAAAACATGTTTATCGGGCTTAATGATCTACTTGCCTACGGAGGTTAGGCAGATGTCTTTCTCTTTCTTTCTATGTCCTGAAAAAGTTTAAGTTTACGTACCTACTGGGCCCCGTTGCTGACACAATTGACGTAGTGGTAATAAAAGAGCACGTGTTGTCACTTCCTTTAAGGGTCGCTTTCTCTGTTTTGGTGTTTTGCATGCTGTAATTTTCAGGCCTGTGAGAAAAGGCCGCTCCTCTGGCAGGCTCTATGCCTTGTGGAGGTCAGCCTGGCCCCTTTCCCAGGTGCTGGTGGGAAGGGTGCTGGGCGGGGCTTGGGGTATATAACCCACAGCTTCTGCTGGGGCAGCTTATTCTGCTGCCCAGTTTCTCCAGGGTCACAGCTCTGCCGGTCCTTCCGTCGCTCCTGTCTTTGGAGGCGGCTCAGCTACTGGGGCAGAGATAAGAAGTTGGAGGTGGTACTACCTGAAGGACCAGGTGAGGTTTGGTAGCATGTATAGTAGAGAGGGGTGTTGTATGCTGCTTCTCTTCCTTGTGTTTTTTCAGGTCAGTCCTGTTGTAATGAGTGTTTCAGGGGCAGCGAGATGGTTTAAGGGTATAGTTTTCTCTTTTCCAGGCACGGCGTATTTTCCTGGAATCCCTGAGTGTATTGAAGATGGACCTTCCTTGGGGAGGTTTTTTTTTTTCCACTGGCTTTGCGGTATCCCAGGTAAGACACCAATAGAATTTTTCTAAATTGGGTAGATGAGATTACTACGCAGGGACCAGGTGAGCATCTTGTCTGCAGTCGTAGATGGAGTTCTCACATTTCACAGGAAAGCAGCAGGTCCGTAAGGTATAACCTCTTTGAGGCTGTGGGGCGCCTGTTCACTTTCCCCCACAGTACACAGGGTACTGCCATGTCCCTGGAGCCTTTGCGGCTTGCAGCAGGCCCCTGGTGTAGGTCGGGTCAGGGCTTTTCTGACTCTTTGGGTCTGCAGCAGAGCCCGGAGTCCGTGGGAAGACAGAAGATAGGAGTTGATGGTGTGGCGGTTTGGCAGAAGCGAAGTGGTAATGTTGTGTTTCTTGGTCACTTAGGTGCTGTGAATAACTATCACTGCAGCCTCGGACTCCGGAATAGGCGCGGAGCGGGCAAGCAGAATGCCACGGCGTTCGTGAGGCAGAGCGTGTTGTGGAAGAGGTTGGCATCTCCTCTCAGGATGCTTATTGCTGGTACTGTGGCTGCCTCTGGGATTATTTTTTCTTTTCCTTTTGCAGAGGAAGAGGAGGAACCCGGTGACTGCGGAAATGTATCGGGTGGCTGGTTTTTGCGGACCGCATCGAAGAAGGATTCAGATGCCTGGCCCTCCAAAAGCTAAGTTGACAGTCAGGTGCCGGAGAGGGGCCGAGGTGGACAATTGAAAAATGGGGTCTTTAATGTTAGTGTAGTGGCGAGGGCTGTCGCGGGGCACAGTCGGGGCACATATTTGGGAAGGAAAAGGATGTTGCTTGCTGTTCAGTGTGACGCTAGCGCGTCCCGGGCAGGGCAGTTCTAGCCTGTGCATGTTGTCATGTCGTTCATGTGGTCTGTGTTGTGTATCTTAGCCCTTTCTTGGGTCTCGCGGTCATCTTTGAGCTCCAGGAGAATGATGTGGGGCCCCAGGCATCATCCTTAGGGTCTCAAACCCTCGGGCCTGTGGGCGTAGCATCATTCGGCTGCCGTTCTTCTTGCGTTAGCATCTTAAAGCGTGCATCGGTCTTGTCTCGGACGTTTCCAGACGGCCCACTTCCACGACTGGGACTCCTTCCCTGCGTCGTTACGTTCTTAGGTCTTGAAGGCAGGCTTCCTGCACGTCCATCTTAGCGGGCTCAACAGTCCATTCTTATTACGTACCATCACGTTCTACAGTTTGTTTCAGGGGGTTCCGTAGAGCGTCTTCATGTTGACATCATCATCACAATCCCACAGATTTTCTTGCACGATGGTGACTTTGGTCCCCATATCATCTTTCTTGCTGAGATTTTTCTCTCATCTTTGAGGCGCGTCGTTCGTAGCGTTCTGTGTAGTGTCTGTCTGTATCTGTGAGTGTTTGGCTCGGGGCCGCCCTGCCTGGGTGCGTAGCGTCCAGGGTGGGCGGAGTCATGTGGAGAGTCTATATGTAGTACATGAATCTATGTAGATCGGGGCAAAGGTGTTAGAGTCATCTCAGGGTAGCCATCGGGAGGCTGTGTAGATACCTCTTCTGTTTTCTTTGGAAAGAGCAGAGGCATGTTGGAAAGGCAATACAGCAGTAGTGAAGAAGAGTTCATGTGGAAGAGGGTATGGCTGGTTTTGGTGCGGATTTTTTTTTTGTAACTTTCTTTGTGTACGGTTGTATTTGGACCTTAGATGGTATTTGTGAAAAGGTGCAAGACTTTTTGTTGTTATGACTCTATTGCTCTGCCTCAGGGTGATTTCTCTAATGTCATTCTTACAGAAGCAACAGGACAAGCTTGGCAGGGCAGTGTAGAAGAGGAGAGCAATGTAAGAAGGTGAGTCAGCACATGGTATTAGAGAGAAGATGTGGCTTTGAGTACTGTATGTATTGGTTCTTTTCAATTTGAAGTTTTGAAGCAATGAATGACATGGGATGTGGGGATGGGGATGAGTCAGTCAAGGTCAGCAGCGGCAGGTGGGCTGAAGTATCACATCTTCCTCAGAGGGAGCAACTTTCAAGTTTTAAGCAACCCATGTCGGTTGGGTTTTACAGGCAGTTTGCAAGCCTTCAGGTTGCACGCCTCGGGGGGATGGGTGGGCAAGGTGAGGGAGCGGGAGATGGGAATTTGTAGGGTTTCAAGCGGTATCTCAGCGTGTGTTTCTTTGGTTGGTGTGACACGCAGGGTCAGAGGGGTGATGCTGCACGCCCACTGAGTAGTCCCAGCAAGTGAGGCGGTTGTGGACATGTTGGTGTCTAATAGCCCAGTACTACATTGCAGCTCAGTGGAGTGTTTGTCTTTGGTTTTGCAGGCGCCACAGGCATCCGGAGCCGGACGAGTGTTGGAGGTGAGCTGGGTAGTAGAGAGGTAGTGCATGGGGGTGGTGGTTTCCCGTAAGCTCAACAGTAATATTGTGTGTCTTAGGTGTTTTAGGTGCCAGAACCAGAGAGTGCCACAAAGTCCGAATCCGAATCCATGAGGAGCAGGTGAGCAGAAGGGTACGGCACATATGATGCGGGGGATATTGCAGTACAACTTAGTGTTGACGGATGCGATGGTGCCTGATGGCACCATTTTGTGCAAATTGGGGTTCCATTGTTTGTTTTTGCAGATGATGAAGAGGAAACCCAGT
This sequence comes from Larus michahellis, assembly GCF_964199755.1. Taxonomy (NCBI): domain Eukaryota; kingdom Metazoa; phylum Chordata; class Aves; order Charadriiformes; family Laridae; genus Larus; species Larus michahellis. Next base: position 1,190,836 of record NW_027436004.1, read on the forward strand.
GACTCCAGGATGAATCGATTTGATATATGGTAACTCTTTTTTTTTTTTTTTTTTTTTTTTTTGTTCAGCAGGGCTCCAGAGTCCTGGCCCTCAGCGAAGTTGAGGTACCAGCAGCGGAGCTTCCTTGGGGAGGGGACGGGACAGGGTTGGAAATAGCAGCAAGGCATTTAAAAGTTAGCGTAGCGCCCCAGGCTTTCCAGGAGCGGTGCCCTTTGAGCACGTAAGCGGAGCCGTAATTGTCCTGACCGTGTGTGACACTATCTCGCACTGCACTGCCTTGTATTGTGTTTAGCCTGGAATTGTATTGCTCTGTAGTGTTCTCGTCTGCAGTCTCAGACGGTCTAGCATGGTAACGCCTGTATTCCTTTATGTCTTGCGCTGTATTGCTCAGTCATCGTTTTGACAGCCATCTGAGACTGTCATGTTGTACCGTTTGCCATGTTGTTACTTTGATGGATTGTTCTGCATCTGACTGTATTGCGTTGCCGGGCTCTGTGTTGGTTTTGAGTTGCGTTGCTCTGTAACTGTCTTGACTGCTGTCTGAGACTGTCTTGCATTGTATGCTTATGTATTTTTTGCTTTGTGTTGTATTGTGTATTTGAAATAGTATTGCATTGCCTGGCTCTGTATCGGTCTTGCATTGTAGCGCCCCGTACTTGTCTTGACCGGCACGTCAGACTGCGTTGCATCGTATAGTTCTGTATTTTGCACGGCTTTCCATCAGTCTGTACTTTAAATTGTATCACTTTGGCTGCCTGTATATCGGTTTCGTGTCGTATCGCTTAGTCATTGTCTTGGCTGCCATCTGAGATGATCAGGCATGGTAGCCTTCCATATTTTGTTTTGAATCACACGGTTGTGTATTTGAACCTCTATTGCGTCGCCTGGCCGTGTTTTGGTTTTGCAGCCTACGGCTTTGTCATTGTCTTGACAGCTGTCCGATATATTCTGTCGTCATTCTGCATGGTACTAAGGATTTTTTTTTATTCGGTAGTTCTTCCTTTGACCATGTATTGCATTGTTCTGCCCTGTATCACGGTACGTCTCAAATCGTTTCCGTCTGTCACTGTTTTGACTGTCATGTGAGACACTCTGGCATTGTATCCTTAAGTATTTTGTTGTGTATTTGAAGGCTGGGTATTTGAAATTGTATTACATTGTTTGGTGCTATTTCAGTTTTGCATCACATCACTCTGTATTTTCCTTAATCGCCATCTGAAACCATCTCGCACGGTATTGTTCCGTATGTTGTTTCTTTAACGGATTGTTTTGTATGTGACCATATATTGTGTTGTCGGGCAGGGCATTGTTTTTGCATTATATCGCTCTGTAATTTCCCCGATGGCCGTCTGGGATGGTTTTGCAGGGTACTGCCCCGTATCGTGTTTCGTCTTGTGTTGTATTGCCCTGTAATCGTCTCGACTGCCATCTCAGGCCATCTGCCATTGTAATCTCTGTATTGCAGGTTTTTTGATTCATCGTTCTTAAGTTACCCTATGTATCTATCGTATTGCCTTGTATTGTGTTACGTCTTGCATGGTATTGCTCTGCATATATCTTGACTGCCATCTGAGACCGTGGAGTTGTACTGTTCGATATGTTGTTTCTGGAACGGATTGTTTTGTATCTGACCACGTATTGCATTGCCGGGCAACGTGTTGTTTTTGCATTACGTCGCTCAGTAATTTCCTCGACTGCCATTTGAGATGGTCTTGCGTCGTACGCTTAAGAATTCGGTTCTGTGTTATATTCTTGTATATTTGAAATAGTATTGCTCCGCCTGGCTCAGTATCGGTTTTGCATCGTGTTGCCCCGTCACGCTCTTGACTGCTATGTGATCTATTCTGGCATTGTACCACACCGCATTGTGTTTTTTTTTTTTTTAATCGGTTGTTCTTTGACTGTGTAATGCCTTGTACCGCCCTCTATTGTGTTACGTCTTGCATTGTATTGCCCCGTCATAGCCTTGACTGCCTTCTGATCTGTTTGGGCCTCGTACCACATTGTATTGCGGGTTTTTTAATTGGTTGTCCTTCATTTGGCTTTATAATGCCTTGTACCGCCCTGTGTTGTGTAACATCTAGCATTATATTGCCCCATTTTAGTCTCAACTGCATTCTGATCTACTCTGGCATCGCACCACACTGTGTTGTGTGTTTTTTAATCGGTTCTTCTTTATTTGACTGTGTAATGCCTTGTACTGCCCTGTATTGTGTTACTTCTCGCATTATTGTGTGCTGTCATTGTCTTGACTGCCTTCTGATCTTTTCTGGTATTACAGTTGAAGGTATGCTGGGTTTTTTAATCGGTTGTTCTTCATTTGGCTGCATGGTGCCTTGTTACCACCTGGTATGGTGCTGCATCTTGCATCGTATTGCCCTGTCATTGTCTCGATGGTCATTTTACACATTCTGTCCTAGGACCGCGCTGTATTGTGAATTCTTTCATGGGTTGTTGTTTCTTTGACTGTATCGCCTGGTAGGGCCCCATATCGCGTTACGTCTTGCCTTGTATTGCTCTGTCGTTGTGGTGACTGACATCTGATATATTCTACCATTGTATGGCACTGTACCGTCAATTCTTTCATTGTCTGTTCTGCATTTGATTGTATGTCACCTTGTACTGACCTGTGTAAGGTTCGATCTTGCATTGTATTGCCCTGTCATTGTCTTGCCAGTTATTTTAGACTGTCTGGCACTGTATTGTGCAACTTTTAACCGGTTGTTCTGTATTTGACCGCTGTTGCGATGTCACCCCCCTTTTTCGCCCAGGCTGCTGCTTAAGCTAAAACGACCAGCAGGAGTCGCTATGAGTGGCATTTGAACTTTTGGTGAGGGCTGGCAACAGAGTCAAAACACTGTAAGTCAGTTAGCTTACTGTATAACTAGCGGACAGACCAAGAGCCCTTTGAGCTTTCTTGCAAGGCAGCAGCCTGTTCGCCATCATTTCCCGGGGACACTCACTTAAGGTTCTGCTCTTCGAGGCTGAGACATGCCTTGCCGCAACAGATTCTGGGTCAGTGACTAGCATGCCAGACTTAGCAATCTTAGCTGAGCGATATAAAGGGTTTGATCACGCAGATATGATCCTTTAAGAGGTAAACCGTTGCCCAAGTCCGAGGCAAAGATCGGATCGAGCCGCAGTTAGACTCCTCTCGGAGAAGGAGTTTAGAAAGGAAGGGGGTCCTTTCCGAGCCTCGTGACTCAACGGGGAGGGTCTCCCTGACGGCTCGTCTGACCCTGGCCCATAGGCAGTAAATAATCTGGGGTATGTGGCGATGGAATCTGGCAAAGTGCCATCACATGCGCTGCTACCTTTGTTGAATCACTGCTGTTAACGTTTGTAAATGTTTCTCTACCTCTCTCTCAGGAGTGAATTTTATCACTGCGCCCGCCACAACTGCATATTGCCGGTGTTATGTGTTGCATTGTATTGCCTGTCATCTTGACGGTCACGTTAGAGAATCTGTCCTAGGACTGGACTGTATTGTGATGTCTTTCATGGATTGTTACGTGGCTGTGTATTGCCTCGTACTACCCCGTGTGGTGTTACGTCTTCCATTGTATCGCTCTGTTGTTGTCTTGATTGTCATCTGATGTATTCTGCCATTGTACGCCACCATATTGTCACTTCCTTCATCAGCTGTTTTTTATTTGACGGTGTATTGCATTGTACTGCCATGTGCGCTGTTACGTCTTGCATTGTATTGTCCTGTCACTGTCATGTTTGATTTTAGACGTTGCGTTAAAAATTTCAGTCCACTGCAGTCCTACAAGTGGCTGTTTTTTTATTTGACTGTGTATTCATTAAAAAGTTCACAACCCCGTGCAGTCCTATAACTGTTTGCTGTTTATTTGACCAGGTATTGGGTTGTACTGATGCGTACAATGTTATGTCTTGCGTTGCATCGCCCTGTCACTGTTTCGTTTGTGATTTTAGACGTTGCGTTAAAAAATTCGCAATACAGTGCCGTGCTATAATTTGCTGGTCTTTGACTGCATATTGCCTGGTTTTGCCCACTATACTGTTATGTCTTGCATTCTATTGACATGTTGTAGTCTGGATTGTCATTTTACAGATTGTATTAAAAGATTCACAATGCGGTGCAGTCCTATAATTGGTTGTTGTTTATATGGCCGCATATTGGATTGTACTGTCTGGTGTGGTGCTACGTCGCGCATTGTATAGCCCTGTCACTGTATTTATTGTCAGTTTAGAGATTGTGTTAAAAAAAATTCTCAGTACCGTGCAGTCCTACAATCAGTTGCTTTTATTTCACTGTGTATCAGATTGTACCGCCCGGTATATTGTTAGGTCTTGCATTGTATTGCTCTGGAACCGTCTTGATTGATATCTGAAATATTCTGTCATCGTAATGAACTGTACTGTCAGTTTCATAATCGGTTGTTCTCTATGTGATTGCCTATTGCATTATACTGCCCCCTATAATGTTAAGTCTTGGATTCTATCGCTCAGTTTTATCAACCGCCATCTGCGACCGGGATTGCAGCGCACTCGTCCGTGGGTTTTTGATCGGCGGTTCATTATTTGACTACATCTTGTGTCGTCTTGCCCGGTATCGTGTGTTGTCTTGAACTGTATTGCCCTGTAATCGCCCTGACTATCTGATCCGTTCTGGTATGTACTGCTCCATATTCCGTGTTTTTTTTTTTTCTAAAAGTTTGTTCCTGGTTTGGCTGTGTATTGCCTTGTAGTGCCCTGTATCATGCTGCATCTTGCATTGCGTTGCCCCGTCGTTCTCTTCACTGTCACTGTAGACGCTCTTGGACAGTAGCCATCTGTATCGTGGGGGTTTTACGGGGTGCTCTTTCTTTGACCACCGTGTATTGCCGTGTTACCGCCTTTGTGTTGGGTCTCGAATTGCATTGCCGCGTCATTGTTTTGACTGCCATCTGATGCGTCTGAGCATTAGACCGTCCTCCGTTGTCTTACGTTGTGCGCTGTATTGCTCTGTCGGTATCTTGCCTGCTGTCTGACATCTGTTGGCGCTGGAACGCGCGGTATTGTGGGTCCCTTCGTGGGTTGTTTATTTGACTGACTATTGCACTGTACTGCGCTGTGTAATGTTACGTCTCGGATTCTGTTGTCCTGTAACTGTCTCGACCGCCACGTGACGCCCTGTGGGATGGTACTGACGGGTATGTAGGGGTTTTGTCAGGTTGTTCTTTCTTTCGTTCTGTTTTGCATTGTGCTGCCCTGTCTTGTGTTACGTTTGGCATTGTATTGCCAGGTAATTGTCCTGAGTGATATATTCTGGCATGGTACTGCACTGTGTTGTGGGTTTTTTTTAAGGGGCGGTTGTTTACATGCCTGTGTTTTTTCCTTGTACTGCCCCATATCGTGTTTCGTCTTGCATTGTATTGCGCTGTCATTGTTTCAACAGTCATTTTATATGTTCTGTCACAGGACTGCACTGTATTGTGACTTCTTTAATAGGCGGTTGTTTCTTTGACCGTGCAGTGTCTTGTAGTGCCTTGTATCGTGTTATGCCTTGCGTCGTATTGCTCTGTTGTTGTCTCAACTGACATCTGATAGATACTCTGCCATTGTATGGCACTGTACCGTGAATTCTTTCATTTTGGTTCTTTATTTGTGTATGGCGCTGTACTGCCCTGGATAACTTTGTCTTGCATTGTATTGCCGTGACGATGTTGTCTTGCTTGTTATTTTAGCTTGTCTGGGATTGTACTGCACTGTATTGTGAGTTTCTGAATGAGTTCTTGGGTTGTGTGTTCCATCGTAGCGTCCTGTACTGCGTTATGCATTGCATTGCCCTGTCATTGTTTTGACGGTCACTTTAAACATTCTGTCATAGGACTGCACTGTATCGTGGGTGTGTTGATCGGTCGTTCTTAATTTGGCTGTGTATTGCCTTGTGCTGCCGTGTGTTGTGTTATGTCTTGCATTGTATTGGTCTGTCATTGTTTTGCCTGTTGTTTTAGACTGTCTGGGATTGTACTGCACTGTATTGTGAATTATTGAATCGGTTGTTCTTTGTTTGACCGTTGTAGCGGTGTGGTCCCCTCCCCCTCTCCCCCCGTCTCCCCTCCTCACAGGCGACAGAGTCAACGTGCCATCTGGAGTGGGGACCTAGCTATTTTGTTCCCAGGCTGATCTGACTAGAAGTCAATTAGCTGCCTCTACAAATAGTCAACAGGACAAGAGCCCTTGGAGCTCTCTTGCAAGGCAGCGGCCCGTTCACCAGCACCTCCCATTGTGCGGGGATGCTCATGTAAGGTTCTGTTCCTTAAGGCTGAGAGATGCCTTGCCGCAACAGATTCTCAGTAAGTGACTAATAACATGCTAAACTTAGCAGTCTCTAGCTGAGTGGTATAATGGGTTGATGGTGCAGATAGAATCCTTTAGAGGTAAACCGTTGACCAAGTCCAAGGCAAGGATGGGATCTAGCCGCAGCTAGACTCCTCTCGGAGAAGGAGTTTAGAAAGCAAGGGGGTCCTTTCCGAGCCTCGTGACTCAACGGGAGGGCCTCCCAGACAGCTTGTCTGACCCTGGCCCCTAGGCAGTAAATAATCCGGGGTGCGTGGCCATGGAATCTGGTAAAACGCCGTCACGTGCACTGCTACCTTTGTTGAATCACTGTGTTTATGTTACTATATGTTACACTACTTCTCTCTTAGGAGTGAAGTTAGTCGCTCTGACAGCCAGAACTGCGTATTTCCTCGTCCGTCCCTCTGTTGTGTCACGTTTTGCGTTGTATTGCCCCGTCACTGTTTTGATTGCCATTTGATCCATTCTGTCGTAGCGCACCGTATTGTGAATTTTTTAACTGCCTGTTAATAATTTGACTTTGAATTGCCTTGTGCTGGCCTGTATAATGTAATGTATTGCTCTGTCTTGCTCTGTCGTTGTCTCGATCGACATCTGAGACTGTCTGGCTTTTTAGTGCACCGTATTCTGGGTACCGTAACTGGCTGTTGTTTGACTGCACTATGGATTGTATTGCCCTGTAGACTGTAATGTCTTGCATTGTATTGCGCTGTCACTGTCTTGATTGTCATTTTAGAGATTGCGTTAAAAAAATCACCATACAGTGTAGTCCTGTAATGGGCTGTTTATTTGACTGTGAATTAACAGTATATGGAGCGGTACAAGGTACGTCCTGTGCTGCATTGCTGTGTCATTGCCTTGACTGTCGTTTAAGATACTGTGTTAAAAAATACACAGTGCAGTGCAGTCCTGTAATGGGCTGTCCTTTATTTGACTGCTGTGGTGTTGTCATCTCCTGTTTCCCGCGACACCACCCCCCGCCCCCGACTCCCTTGGTTTTCCCCTGGGCTGTGGCTCAAGCCGTAACCATCAGTGGGAGTTCTTATGAGCGACACATACTTTGGGGGATGGCTGGCAACAGAGTCAATACGCAGTCTGGAGTGGGGACCTAGATATTTTTTTTCCCAGGCTGTTATGGCTAAAAATCAATTAGCTGCCTCTATAAATCGTGGACAGCCAAAGAGCCTTTTGCGCTTTCCCACACAGAAGCAGCCTGTTCGCCAGCATCTCCCCTTGAGCGGGGAAGCTCACTTAAGGTTCTAGTCTTCGAGGTTGAGAGGTGCCTTGCCGCAACAGAGTCTCGGTAAGTGACTAATAGCACGCTAAACCTTGTAGTCTTAGCTCAGTGGTATAAAGGGTTGATGGCGCAGATAGAATCCTTTAGAGGGAAACCATTGCCCAAGTCCGGGGCTAGGAGTCGGATCCAGTCGCACCTAGACTCCTCTCTGAGAAAGAGCTTAGAAAGCAAGGGGGTCCTTTCCGAGCCCTGTGACTCAACGGGAGGGCCTCCCTGTCAGCTTCTCTGACCCTGGCCCCTAGGCAGTAAATAATCCGGGGTACGTGGCCATGGAATCTGGTAAAACGCCATCACGTGCACTGCTACCTTTGGAGAATCACTGTGTGTGTGTGTTTCTAAATGTTTCTCGACTTCTCTGTCAGGAGTGAAGTTAATCGCTCTGCCCGCAACAACTGCATATTGCCTTGTCTGTCCCCATATGGTGTTGCGTCTTGCCTTGTATTGCCCCGTCATCATCTTGATTGCCATCTGATCCATTGTGTCAAGTAGTGCACTGCATTGTGAATTTTTTAACTGTCTGTTCTTTATTTGGCAACATATTGCCTTGCGCCGGACTGTATTGTGTCACATCTTGCACCGTATTGCCCTGTAATTGTCTTGACCGCCATCTGAGAGTTTTTGAGATTGTACGGCAGCATAGTGTGGGTTTTCTGACTGGCTGTTCTTTATTTGACTGGGTATTGCCTTGGACTGCCCTGCACGGTGTTCCGTTTTGCATCGACATTGTCTTGACTGACACGTGGGATTTGCCATTGTACCGCAGTGTGTTTTGGGTATTGTAATTTACTGGTCTTTATTTGACTGTGTATTGCCTTGTACTGACCCGTATAACGTTATGTCTTGCACTGTATTGCCCTGTCATTGTCTTGACCGACATCTGAGACTGTCTGGCATTGTAGTGTACTGTATTGTGGGTCTTGTAATTGGCTGTCGCTTACTTGTCTGCGTATTGGGTTGTACTGCCCTGTATACCGTAACGTGTGGCATTGTATCGCCCTGTCATTGTCGTAACGGTCGCTTTGGAGATCGTCATAAGACTGCACTCTGTTGTGAATTTTTTTCAGTTGTTCTTTGTTTAGCTGCATATTGCCTTGTACTGCCCAGTATTGTGCTAGCCTTCTGTTGTGTCGCTCTGTCACTGTCTTGAATGACATCTGATGTTTTCTAACATTTGATGGCAATGTATTTTCAATTTTTCCATTGGCTGTTCTTTATTTGAGTGTGTAGTGCCGTGCACCTCTCTGTATAATGTTATTTCTTTGCACTGTATTGCCCTGTCGTTGTCCTGATTTACTTTAGAGTGTCTGGGATTGTATTGTACTGAATTGTGAGTTTCTTAATTTTTGTTTCTAAATTGGAGCGCTGTGGTGGTGTGATCCCTCCTTTTTTTTTCTCTCCCCACCCCCCAGCCCCCTTTTTTTTTTCCTCTCCTTCCCTGCCGCTGCCCCCTTTTTTTTTCCCCTCTCTTCCCTGCCGCTGCCCTCCGTGTTTTTCTCCTCTGCCCTTCTGCCCCCCTCTTATTTTCCTTTTTCTTCCCACAGCTGCCCCCTTTTTTTCTCTTCTGCCCTTCTACCCCCGCCAGACGCCCCCTTTTTTTCTCTTCTGCCCTTCTACCCCCACTGGCTGCCCCCATTATATTTTCCTCCTCTTCCCTGCCCCACGGCCGCCCCCATTATATTTTCCTCCTCTTCCCTGCCCCACGGCCGCCCCCATTATATTTTCCTCCTCTTCCCTGCCCCACGGCCGCCCCCATTATATTTTCCTCCTCTTCCCTGCCCCACGGCCGCCCCCATTATATTTTCCTCCTCTTCCCTGCCCCACGGCCGCCCCCATTATATTTTCCTCCTCTTCCCTGCCCCACGGCCGCCCCCATTATATTTTCCTCCTCTTCCCTGCCCCACGGCCGCCCCCATTATATTTTCCTCCTCTTCCCTGCCCCACGGCCGCCCATCCTTTATTTTCCTCTTCCTTCCCAGCCAACTTTTTTCTTCTCTTACCCCACTGCTGCCCCCCCTTTTATTTTCCTCTTCCGCCCTGCTGCCCCCCCTTTTATTTTCCTCTTCCGCCCTGCTGCCCCCCCTTTTATTTTCCTCTTCCGCCCTGCTGCCCCCCCTTTTATTTTCCTCTTCCGCCCTGCTGCCCCCCCTTTTATTTTCCTCTTCCGCCCTGCTGCCCCCCCTTTTATTTTCCTCTTCCGCCCTGCTGCCCCCCCTTTTTTACCCCTCTTCCGCCCTGCTGCCCCCCCTTTTTTACCTCTCTTCCGCCCTGCTGCCCCCCCTTTTTTACCTCTCTTCCGCCCTGCTGCCCCCCCTTTTTTACCTCTCTTCCGCCCTTCTGCCCCCCCTTTTTTACCTCTCTTCCGCCCTTCTGCCCCCCCTTTTTTTCCTCCTCTTCCGCCCCGAGTCGCCCCCCTTTTTTTCCTCCTCTTCCGCCCCGAGTCGCCCCCCTTTTTTTCCTCCTCTTCCGCCCCGAGTCGCCCCCCTTTTTTTCCTCCTCTTCCGCCCCGAGTCGCCCCCCTTTTGTTTCTTCCCTTCCCACAGCAGCCCCTTTTTTTCTCTTACCATCCCCACAGCCGCCTGTCTTCTTTTCCTCCTCTTCCTCCCCAACCCCCTTTTTTTCTCTTACCATCCCCACAGCCGCCTGTCTTCTTTTCCTCCTCTTCCTCCCCAACCCCCTTTTTTTCTCTTACCATCCCCACAGCCGCCTGTCTTCTTTTCCTCCTCTTCCTCCCCAACCCCCTTTTTTTCTCTTACCATCCCCACAGCCGCCTGTCTTCTTTTCCTCCTCTTCCTCCCCAACCCCCTTTTTTTCTCTTACCATCCCCACAGCCGCCTGTCTCTTTTTTTCTACTCTTCTCACAGCCGCCTGTCTCTTTTTTTCTACTCTTCTCACAGCCGCCTGTCTCTTTTTTTCTACTCTTCCCACAGCCGCCATTTTTTCCTTCTTTTCACCCCCTGCTCCCCTTGTTTCTTTTCTTCCCCCGCCACCCCCTTTTTTCCTCTTCTGCACAGCCACCCCTTTTTTCCTCTTCTCTTACAAACGGCTGCCCCTATTTTTTCCTCTTCCTTCCAAGCCCCCCTTTTTTCCTTCTCTCCCCACAGCCGCCCCTTTCACCCCCTTTTTTTTCTTTTTTTGCCCCTCTGCCCCCCCTTTTTTCTTCTCTCCCCACAGCCGCCCCCCTTTTTTCCTCTTCCGCTCCTCTGCCCCCCCTTTTTTCTTCTCTCCCGACAGCCGCCCCCCTCTTTTCCTCTTCCGCTCCTCTACCCCTTTCTTTATTCTCTTCCCACCGCCCCCATTTTTTCCTTCTTTTGGCCGCCCTGCTCCCCTTTTTTCCTCTCCTCTTCTGCACAGCCGCCCCCTTTTCCTCTCCTCTTCTGCACAGCCGCCCCCTTTTCCTCTCCTCTTCTGCACAGCCGCCCCCTTTTCCTCTCCTCTTCTGCACAGCCGCCCCCTTTTCCTCTCCTCTTCTGCACAGCCGCCCCCTTTTCCTCTCCTCTTCTGCACAGCCGCCCCCTTTTCCTCTCTTACCCCCTCTACCCCACACTATTTTCCTCTTCCACCTTTCTGTCCCCCATTTGTTTCTTCTTCCTTCCCACAGCCCCCCCTCTTTTCTACTATTCCTACAGCTGCCTGTCACTTTTTTCCTCCTCTTCCTCCCCAGCCCCCTTTTTTCTACTCTTCCCACTGCTGCCCCCTTCTTTTCCCATTCTGCCCCTTTTCCCCTCCCTTTTTTCCGTCTTCTGCCCCTTCCCCCTGTTCTTTCCTCTTCCACCCCTTTTTCCGTCCTCTTTTCTTCTTTTTCCGCAGCCACTCCCTTTTTTCCTCTTCTGCCCCCCTGGCCCCCTTTTTTTTTTCCTCTTCCGCCCCCCTGGCCCCCTTTTTTTTTCCTCTTCTGCCCCCCTGGCCCCCTTTTTTTTTTTCCCCTTCCGCCCCCCTGGCCCCCTTTTTTTTTTTCCCCTTCCGCCCCCCTGGCCCCCTTTTTTTTTTTCCCCTTCCGCCCCCCTGGCCCCCTTTTTTTTTTTCCCCTTCCGGCCCCCTTTTTTTTTTCCCCTTCCGCCCCCCTGGCCCCCTTTTTTTTTTCCCCTTCCGCCCCCCTGGCCCCTCTTTTTCTTTCTTTTCTCACAGCCACCCCCTTTTTTTTTCTCTCTCCCCACAGCAGCCCCCTTTTTTCCTCTTCTGCCCGTTCCCCCCCTCTTTTCTTCTCTCCCCAAGGCCGCCCCCCTTTTTTCCTCTTCTGCCCGTTCCCCCCCTCTTTTCTTCTCTCCCCAAGGCCGCCCCCCTTTTTTGTCCTGGCCGCCCCCCTTTTTTGTCCTGGCCGCCCCCCTTTTTTGTCCTGGCCGCCCCCCTTTTTTGTCCTTGCCGCCCCCCTTTTTTGTCCTTGCCGCCCCCCTTTTTTGTCCTTGCCGCCCCCCTTTTTTGTCCTTGCCGCCCCCCTTTTTTGTCCTTGCCGCCCCCCTTTTTTGTCCTTGCCGCCCCCCTTTTTTGTCCTTGCCGCCCCCCTTTTTTGTCCTTGCCGCCCCCCTTTTTTGTCCTTGCCGCCCCCCTTTTTTGTCCTTGCCGCCCCCCTTTTTTGTCCTTGCCGCCCCCCTTTTTTGTCCTTGCCGCCCCCCTTTTTTGTCCTTGCCGCCCCCCTTTTTTGTCCTTGCCGCCCCCCTTTTTTGTCCTTGCCGCCCCCCTTTTTTGTCCTTGCCGCCCCCCTTTTTTGTCCTTGCCGCCCCCCTTTTTTGTCCTTGCCGCCCCCCTTTTTTGTCCTTGCCGCCCCCCTTTTTTGTCCTTGCCGCCCCCCTTTTTTGTCCTTGCCGCCCCCCTTTTTTGTCCTTGCCGCCCCCCTTTTTTGTCCTTGCCGCCCCCCTTTTTTGTCCTTCTCTCCCCACAGCCGCCCCCTTTTTTGTCCTTCTCTCCCCACAGCCGCCCCCTTTTTTGTCCTTCTCTCCCCACAGCCGCCCCCTTTTTTGTCCTTCTCTCCCCACAGCCGCCCCCTTTTTTTGTCCTTCTCTCCCCACAGCCGCCCCCTTTTTTTGTCCTTCTCTCCCCACAGCCGCCCCCTTTTTTTGTCCTTCTCTCCCCACAGCCGCCCCCTTTTTTTGTCCTTCTCTCCCCACAGCCGCCCCCTTTTTTTGTCCTTCTCTCCCCACAGCCGCCCCCTTTTTTTTCCTTCTCTCCCCACAGCCGCCCCCTTTTTTTTCCTTCTCTCCCCACAGCCGCCCCCTTTTTCCCTCTTCTGCCCCTCTGCCCCCCTTTTTTTTCTACTCTTCCCACAGCTGCCCGTTGTTTTTTTTCTTCTCTTACTCCCCAGCCCCCTTTTTCTTCTCTTCCCACTGCTGCCCCCTTTTTTCCCTCTTCCGCCCCTTTCCCCCTCTCTTTTCTACTCTTCCCTCAGCCCCCCTTTTTTCTACTCTTCCCTCAGCCCCCCTTTTTTCTACTCTTCCCTCAGCCCCCCTTTTTTCTACTCTTCCCTCAGCCCCCCTTTTTTCTACTCTTCCCTCAGCCCCCCGTTGTTTTTTTCCTTCTCTTACTCCCCAGCCCGCTTTTTTCTCTTCCCACTGCTGCCCCTCCTTTTTCCTCCTCCGCCCCTTCCCCCCCTCCTTTTTCCTCCTCCGCCGACCCCGTTTTTGCTTCCCTCCCCCCTCCTTTCTTTTTCTCTTCCGCCCCTGCTCCCCTTTCTCTTTCTTCCTTTTATTCTCTCTGCCCTCTGTCCCCCTCTTTTCCTTCTTCCCGTCCCGCCCCCTCTTTTTCTTTTCTTCCCATCCCCACAGCCGACCCCTTTTCCCCGCTGTTTTTTTCCTCTTCCACCCCTTCCCCACCTTTTTTCTTCCCACCGCTGCCCCCTTTATTCCTTCTTTTTGCCCCCCTGCTCCCCTTTTACTTTTCTTCCCATCCAGCCCCCTTTTCTTCTCTTCCTCACAGCCACCCCTATATTTTTCCTCTTCCTTCGCAGCCCCCTTTTCCTTCTATTCCCACTGCCGCCCCCCTTTTTTCCTCTTCTGCCCTTCTGTCCCCCTTTTGTTTCTTCCTCATTCCCACAGCCCCCCAGTTTTTTCTCTCCCCTCCCCACAGCCGCCCCCCTGTTTTCTCCTCTCCCCACAGCCACCCCCCTGTCTTCTCTTCTGCCTCTTTCCCCTCCTTTTTTCCTCTTCTGCCCCTGCCCCTTTTTTCTTCCTTTCCACCCCCCCGCCCCCCTTTTTCTTCCTTTCCCCACATCCGCCCCCTTTTTTTTCTTCTCTCCCCATAGCCACCACCTTTTTTCCTCTCCTGCCCCTTTTCTCCCCTTTTTTATTCTCTTCCCACCACCCCCCTTTTTTTCTCTTCCCCTGCCGCTCCCCTTCTTTGCTTCTTTTTACCACCCTACTCCCCTTTTTCTTTTTTTCCCCCGCCACCCACTTTTCTTCTTCTTGTCCCCACGGCTGCCCCCTTTTCTTCTTCTTGTCCCCACGGCTGCCCCTATTTTTTTCCTCTTTCTTCCCAGCCCCTTTTTACTTGTCTTCCGAACGGCCGCCCCCCTTTTTCTCTTCCGCCCTTTTGTCCCCCTCTTGTTTCTCTCCCCTTCCCACAGGCCCCCCGGTGTTTTTTTCCTCTTCCTGTCCAGCCCACTTTTTTCTTCTTCCGCCCCTTTCCCCACGCTTTTTTCTTCTTTCCCCAAGGCCGCCCACTTTTTTCTTCCCTTCCCTTTCCCCCAGCCGCCCCCTTTTTTCCTCTTCTGCCCCTTCCCCCCATTTTTCCTGTTTTGTCCCTCTGCCCCCTTTTTTTCTACTCTTCCCACAGCCGCATGTTGTTTTTTTCCTCCTTCCTCCCCAGCCTTCTTTCCCTCTTCCACACTTTCCCCCCCCTTTTTCTTCTCTCCCCAAGGCCGCCCCCTTTTTTCCTCTTCTACCCCTCTGCCCTTTTTTTCTTCCTTTCCCCACAGCCACCCCCTTTTTTTCTTCTCTCCCCACAGCCGCTCCCCTTTTTTCCTCTTCTACCCTTTCCCTCCCTTTTTTCCTCTTTCGCCCCTCTGCCCCCTTTTTTTCTTCTCTCCCCACAGCCGCCCCCTTTTTTTCTCCTCTCCCCACAGCCGCCCCCATCTTTTTTCTCCTCTCCCCACAGCCGCCCCCATCTTTTTTCTCCTCTTCCCACAGCTGCCCGTTTTTTTTTCCTTCTCTTACTCCCCAGCCCCCTTCTCTTCCCACTGCTGCCTCCCCTCTTTTTCCTCTTCCGCCCCTTCCCCCCCTTTTTTTTCTACTCTTCCCACAGCTGCCCATTTTTTTTCCTTCTCTTACTCCCCAGCCCCGTTTCTTCTCTTCCCACTGCTGCCTCCCCTCTTTTTCCTCTTCCGCCCCTTTCACCCCCTGTTTTTTTCCTTCTCTCCCCACAGCTGCTTCCTATTTATTACTCTTCTGCTCCTCTGCCCTCCTTTTTTCTTCTCTTCCCACAGCAGCTCCCTTTTTTGCTTACCCCCCGCTGCCCGCCTTCTTTTTCCTCCACTTCCTCCCCAGCCCCCCTTTTTCGTCTTCCCAGTGCTGCCCACTTTTTTATCCTCTCCGCCCGTCTGCCCCCCTTTTTCTGTTCCCTTCCCTACAGCCGCCCCCTTTTTTCTTCTCTTACCCCCTCTGCCCCGCTTTTATTTTCATGTTCAGCCTGTCTGCCCCCCTTTTTTCCTCTTTTGCCCTTCTGCCCCCCTTTTTTCTTCTTCCCGCGCCAGCCGCCCCCTTTTTTCTTCTCTTCCCCCGCCAGCCGCCCCCGCTTTTTTCCTTCTTTCCCCCCGCCGCCCCCGCTTTTTTCCTTCTTTCCCCCCGCCGCCCCCGCTTTTTTCCTTCTTTCCCCCCGCCGCCCCCGCTTTTTTCCTTCTTTCCCCCCGCCGCCCCCCGTTTTTCCTTCTTTCCCCCCGCCGCCCCCCGTTTTTCCTTCTTTCCCCCCGCCGCCCCCCTTTTTGTTTTCCTTCCTCTCTGCCCCTCTGTTTTTTCCTCCTCTCCCCTATTTCCCTCTTTTTCTTGTCTTCCCCCCCGCTGCTTCCTTTTTTTCTCTTCCTCCCCAGCCTCCCTTTTTCTTCTTCTCTTTCCCGTCCCATCCACTTTTTTCCTCTTCCCCCTCCTGCCCCCTTTTTTTTCTCCTCCCCCTCTTCCCCTGTTTTTTCCTTCTCTTCCCCCGCCGCCACCTTTTTTCTTCTCTTCCGCCTCTCTGCCCCCCTCTTTTCTTCTCTTCCCCACAGCCGCCCCCTTTTCTTTCTTCTCTAGCCCCGCCAGCCCCCTTTTTTCCTTCTTTC
This sequence comes from Larus michahellis, assembly GCF_964199755.1. Lineage (NCBI taxonomy): Eukaryota > Metazoa > Chordata > Aves > Charadriiformes > Laridae > Larus > Larus michahellis. The sequence continues at coordinate 1,206,681 of NW_027436004.1, forward strand.
TCCCCCTTTGCTCCCATTTTTCTTCTTCTCTTTCCCCGCCAGCCCCTTTTTTGCTTCTTCCCGCCCCCCGCCAGCCCCTTTTTTGCTTCTTCCCGCCCCCCGCCAGCCCCTTTTTTGCTTCTTCCCGCCCCCCGCCAGCCCCTTTTTTGCTTCTTCCCGCCCCCCGCCAGCCCCTTTTTTGCTTCTTCCCGCCCCCCGCCAGCCCCTTTTTTGCTTCTTCCCGCCCCCCGCCAGCCCCTTTTTTGCTTCTTCCCGCCCCCCGCCAGCCCCTTTTTTGCTTCTTCCCGCCCCCCGCCAGCCCCTTTTTTGCTTCTTCCCGCCCCCCGCCAGCCCCTTTTTTGCTTCTTCCCGCCCCCCGCCAGCCCCTTTTTTGCTTCTTCCCGCCCCCCGCCAGCCCCTTTTTTGCTTCTTCCCGCCCCCCGCCAGCCCCTTTTTTGCTTCTTCCCGCCCCCCGCCAGCCCCTTTTTTCCTCTTCTGCCCCTTTTTTCTCTTCCCCTACTGCCCCCCTTCTTTCCTTCTTTTTGCCCCCCGCTCCCCTTTTTTCCTTCCCTTCCCCACAGCCGACCCCTTTTTTCCTCTTCCACCCCTCTCCCTCCTTTCTTTTTCTCTTCTGCCCTCCTGCTCCCCTTTTTTTTTCTTCCCGTCCAGCCCCCCCTTTTTTCTTCCCTTCCCCACGGCCGACCCCGTTTTTTCCTCTTCTGCCCCTTTCCCCCCCGTTTTTTTCCCCCACCGGTGCCCCTTTTTTCTCTTCCCCCGCCGCCCCCCTTCTTTCCTTCTTTTTGTCCCCCACTCCCCTTTTATTCTGTTCTTACCGCGCCGACCCCTTTTTTCGCTTCCCTTCCCCATAGCCGACCCCTTTTTTCGCTTCCCTTCCCCACAGCCGACCCCTTTTTTTCTCTTCCGCCCCTCCCCCCCGTCTTTTTCTCTTCCGCCCCTCCCCCCGTCTTTTTCTCTTCCGCCCCTCCCCCCGTCTTTTTCTCTTCCGCCCCTCCCCCCCGTCTTTTTCTCTTCCGCCCCTCCCCCCCGTCTTTTTCTCTTCCGCCCCTCCCCCCCGTCTTTTTCTCTTCCGCCCCTCCCCCCCGTCTTTTTCTCTTCCGCCCCTCCCCCCCGTCTTTTTCTCTTCCGCCCCTCCCCCTCCTGTCTTTTTCTCTTCCGCCCCTCTCCCTTCTGTCTTTTTCTCTTCCGCCCCTCTCCCTTCTTTCCTTCTTTTCACCCCCCTGCTCCCCTTTTTTTTTCTTCCCGTCCAGCCCCTCTTTTTTCTTTTCTTCCCCCGCCACTCCCTTTTCTTCTTCCCTTCCCCACAGTCGACCCCTTTTTTCCTCTTCCGCCCCTTTCTCCCCTCCCTTTTCTTCTCTTCCTCACAGCTGCCCCTATATTTTTCCTCTTCCTTCCCATACCCCTTTTTCTTCTCTTCCCACTGCCGCCCCCCTTTTTTCTCTTACCCCCTCTACCCCCCTTTTTTTCCTCTTCCGCCCTTCTGTCCCTGTTTTGTTTCTTCCTCCTTCCCACAGCCCCCCCTTTTTTCTACTCTTCCCACAGCCGCCCCCTTTTTCCCTACTATGCCTCCCCAGTCCCCTTTTTTCCCTCTTCTGCCCCTTTTCCCCCCCTCCCTTTTTATTCCCTTCCCCACGGCCGCCCCCTGCCTCCCTTTTTATTCCCTTCCCCACGGCCGCCCCCTGCCTCCCTTTTTATTCCCTTCCCCACGGCCGCCCCCTGCCTCCCTTTTTATTCCCTTCCCCACGGCCGCCCCCTGCCTCCCTTTTTATTCCCTTCCCCACGGCCGCCCCCTGCCTCCCTTTTTATTCCCTTCCCCACGGCCGCCCCCTGCCTCCCTTTTTATTCCCTTCCCCACGGCCGCCCCCTTTTTCTTCTCTCCCCATAGCCACCACCTTTTTTCCTCTCCTGCCCCTTTTCTCCCCTTTTTTTTCCTCTCTGCCCCCTCCCCTTTTTTATTCTCTTCCCACCACCCCCCCTTTTTTTCTCTTCCCCTGCCACTCCCCTTCTTTGCTTCTTTTTACCACCCTACTCCCCTTTTTCTTTTCTTCCTTTCAGCCACCCCCTTTTTTTCTTCTCTCCCCACAGCCGCCCCCTTTTTTCCTCTTCTGCCCCTCTGCCCCCCTTTTTTTTCTTCTCTTCCCACAGCCGCCACCTTTTCTTTCCCTCCTCTTCCGCCCCTTTTCAGCCCTTTTCTTCTCTCCCCAAGGCTGCCCCCTTTTTTCTTCCTTTCTGCCCCCTGCCCCTTTTTTCTTCCTTTCTGCCCCCTGCCCCTTTTTTCCTCTTCTGCCCCTTTTCCCCCCTTTTTTGTCATCTCTGCCCTCTGTCCCCCCTTTTTTTCTCTTCCCCTGCTGCCCCCCTTTTTTACTTCTTTTTGCCCTCCTGCTCCCCTTCTTTTCTTCCCATCCAGCCCCCTTTTTTTTTCTTTTCTTACCCTGCCGTCCCCTTTTCTTCTTCTTTTCCGATCGGCCGCCCCTATTTTTTTCCCCTTCCTTCTCAGCCCCCTTTTTTCTTCTCTTGTCATTACTGCCCCCCTTTTTTTCTCTTACCTCCTCTACCCCACTTTATTTTCCTCTTCCGCCCCTCTGTCCCCCTTTTTCTTTCTTCTTCCTTCCCAGCCGCCCCCTTTTTTCTCTTCTCTTCCTCACGGCCGTGCCCCTTTTTTTTTTCTCTTATCCCCTCTACCCCCCTATTTTTTCCTCTTCTGCCCTTCTGTCCCCCTTGTGTTTCTTCTTCCTTCCCAGATGCCCCCTTCTTTTTTCTCTACTCTTCCCACAGCCGCCCATCTTTTTTCTACTCTTCCCACAGCCGCCCATCTTTTTTCTACTCTTCCCACAGCCGCCCATCTTTTTTTCCTCCTCTTCCTCCCCAACCCACTTTTTTTTCTTCCTTTCCCCACAGCCGCCCGTCTTTTTTTTCCTCCTCTTCCTCCCCAACCCCCTTTTTCTACTCTTCCCACAGCCGCCTTTTTGTCTCCTCTTCCTCCACAACCCACTCTTATTCTCTTCCCTTCCCCACAGCCACCCGTCTTTTTTTCCTCCTCTTCCTCCACAACCCCCTTTTTTCTTCTGTTCTGCTCCTTTCCCCCCCTTTTTTCCTCTTCCGCCCCTCTGCCCCCCTTTTTCTTCCTTTCCCCACAGCCGCCCCCTTTTTTTTCTTCTCTCCCCCTGCCCCCTTTTTTCCTCTTCTGCCCCTTTCCCCCTTTTTTTCCCTCTTCTGCCCCTCTGCCCCCTTTTTTTCTACTCTTCCTACAGCCCCCCTTTTTTCTACTCCCACAGCTGCCCGTTGTTTTTTTCCTTCTCTTACTCCCCAGCCCCCTTTTTCTTCTCTTCCTACTGCTGCCCCCTCTTTTTCCTCTTCCGCCCCTTCCCCCCCTACCCTTTTTTCCTCTTCCGCCCCTTCCCCCCCTACCCTTTTTTCCTCTTCCGCCCCTTCCCCCCCTACCCTTTTTTCCTCTTCCGCCCCTTCCCCCCTACCCTTTTTTCCTCTTCTGCCCCTTTCACCCCCTGTTTTTCTTCTCTCCCCACAGCTGCTTCCTCATTTTTTTACTCTTCTGCTCCTCTGCCCTCCTTTTTTCTTCTCTTCCCACAGCAGCCCCTTTTTTCTTACCCCCGCTGCCTGTCTTTTTTTTCCTCCTCTTCCTCCCCAGCCCCCCTTTTTTCATCTTCCCACTGCCGCCCACTTTTTTATCCTCTCCACCCCTCTGCCCCCCTTTTTTCTCTTCCCTTCCCTATAGCTGCCCCCTTTTTTCTTCTCTTCCCACTGCCACCCCCTTTTGTCTTCTTAACCCCTGTGCCCCGCTTTTATTTTCCTGTTCAGCCTGTCTGCCCCCCTTTTTTCCTCTTTTGCCCTTCTGCCCCCCTTTTTTTCTTCTCTTCCCCCGCCAGCTGCCCCCCTTTTTTTCTTCTCTTCCCCTGCCATCTGCCCCCCTTTTTTCCTCTTTCCCCCCTGCTCCTTTTTTCTTGTCTTCCCGGCGTCCAGCCCCCCTTCTTTTTTCTTGTCTTCCCGGCGTCCAGCCCCCCTTCTTTTTTCTTGTCTTCCCGCCGTCCAGCCCCCCTTCTTTTTTCTTCTTTTCTTCCCACACAGTCCACTTTGTTCCTCTTCCTCCTTCTGCCCCCCTTCTTGTCTTCCCTCCTCTCTGCCCCTCTGTTTTTTCATCCTCCCCCCTATTCCCCTTTTTTCTTGTCTTCCCCCCCGCTGCTTCCTTTTTTTCTCTTCCTCCCCAGCCTCCCTTTTTCTTCTTCTTTCCCGTCCCATCCACTTTTTTCCTCTTCCCCCCTCCTGCCCCCCTTTTTATTGTCTTCCCTGCTCTCTGCCCCCTTTTTTCTCCTCCCCCTCTTCCCCTGTTTTTTCCTTCTCTTCCCCCCGCCACCGCTTCTTTTTCTTCTCTTCCGCCTTTCTGCCCCCTTTTTTTCTTCTCTTACCCACAGCCGCCCCCTTTTCGTTCTTCTCTAGCCCCGCCAGCCCCCTTTTTTCCTGCTTTCCCCCCCTTTGCTCCCGTTTTTCTTCTTTTCCTCGTCCTCCCCAACCCCCCTTTTTCTTCTTCTTTCCCCGCCAGTCCCCTTTTTTGCTTCTTTCCCTCCCCTGCTCCCCTTTTTCTTCTTTTTGCCCCCCCCGCTCCCCTTTTTTCTTTTCTTCCTGCCCAGCCCCTCTTTTCTTTTCTTCTCCCACTGCCCCCTTTTTTTTTTCTTCTCTGCCCACTGCCGCCCCCTTGGTTTTTTTCTCTTATTCCCTCTGCCCCTCTTTTTTTTTTCTTACTCGCTCTGCCCCCTTTTTTTTCCTTCTGCCCCGTTTTTTTCCTCTTTCACCTCTCTTCCCCCCCTTTTTTCTCTTCTCTTCTCCACAGCCGCCCCCTTTTATTTTTTCTTCTCTTCCGCTGTCCCCTTTTTTTTTTCCTCTCTTCCACGGCCTGCCCCCTTTTTTTCTCTTCTTCACCCCGTCCCCCTCCTCCCCCTGCCACCCTGTTTCTCTATTTTCTCTCCCTTTTGCTTTTACTTCTCTTTTTCTTCCCCAGGTTGCTGTTTGAGCTATAACCATCAGTGGAAGCTGTTATGAGTGGTAGTTCTACTTTGGGGGATGGCTCGCAATACAGGCCCGAGTCTGTCTCCAGTGGGGACCTACATATTTTCTTCCAATGCTAATGTGACTATAAGTTAATTAGCTTACTCTATCAATAATGGCCAGCCCAAGAGCCCTTTTCTGCTCCCCTGCATGGCAGTGGCCTGTATTGCCGTGTCATTCTCTTCACTGGCATTTTAGACATTCTGGGATTGTCCTCATATGTACTTGGGAAATTTTATCGGTTGCTCTTCTTGAGCATGCATTGCGTCGTTACCGCCTTGTGCTGTGTTTGTCTTGCATTGCATTGCCCTGTTGTCGTTCTGACTGCTATCTGATATATTTTGTCATTGCAGCGCCCTGTATTGTGTTACATTTTGTCTTGTACTGCTCTGTCATCCTCCTGGCTGCTGTCCTGCATATATTGGCATTGTCCTGCACTGTATTACGGGTTATTTAATAGGTTGTTTATTTTTGACTGAGTATTGTACTGCACCACCCTGTATTGTGTTATGTCTCACATCGTATTGCCCTGTCATAATCTGGACTGTCATCTCACTTATTTTTGTGTTGTCCCGCCACGGCGTTGTGGGTTTTTTTTATCGGTTGGTATTTGATTGCATACAGCATTATATGGCACTGTGTAATGTCGTGTCTTCAATTCTGCCACCCTGTAACTGTCTCGATTGCCACCCGAGGTTGTTTGGAATCGTACCGTTCTTTATTGTGGGGTTTCGATTGGTCGGTCCTTACTTTATTCTGTATTGCATTGTACCTCCCTGTATACTGTCACGTCTTGCATTTTATTACCCTGTCATTGTCTGCACTGTCATTTGAGACTCTCTGGGATTTTACGGCACTGCATTGTGGGCGGATTTGATCCGTTGCTCTATATTTAACTTTTTATTGCTTTGTCCTGCCCTTTATTTTCTGATATGTTGCATTGTATTTCCCTGTGACTGTCCCGAGAGCCATCCGATACATTCTAGCATTGACAGGCACCATATCGCGAGCTTCTTAATCAGTTGTACTTTGTGTGCCCGCGTACCGGCTTGGACTGGCCTGTATGGTGTTCTGTCTCAAATGTTACTCCTCTGTAACTGCCTTTCCTGCCACCTGAGACTGTGTTTGATTGTACAGTGCTGTATTGCATTGTGTATTCCCTTTTACTGTTCAGTATTGTGTTACGTATTCCTTTGTATAAGCGTGTCATGGTTTTGACTGTCTTTTGTGACATTCTGTCATAGTACTGCACTGTAATGTCAGTTTTTTGTTTGGTCATTCCTTATTTGATTGCGTATTGGCCTTGAACTGCCCTGTATAATGTTATGTCTTGCATTGCGTTGCTCCGTCATTGTCTTAACTGTCACTGTAGACATCGTGTCCTAGGACTGGAATGTATTGTGGGTATTTTAACAGGCTGTTATTTATTTGACTGTGTTATGGTGTTATGCCTGCTATTATGTCTAGCTTTGTATTGCCTGCTCATTGACTGTCACTTCAGACTGTCTGGGATTATATTGAACTGTATTCTTAATTTTTTCATCGGCTGTTTTGTATGTGACTTGGTATTACCCTGTACTGCCCTGTATACTGTTATGTGTTGCATTGTATTGCCCCGTCAGTGTCTCGATCGTCATTTTAGAGATTGTGTCATAGCAGTGCACTGTATTGCGGTTATTTTAATCGGCCATTCTTGATTTGACTGCATATTGACTTGTCCTGCCTGCTATACCGTTACGTCTTGCACTATATTGCTATGGTATTGTTTTTACTGTCGTCTTAGACATTGTGTCATAGGACTGCACCATATTGTGAATTTTTTCATCGGCTGTTTTTTTTTTAAACGACCGCGTATTGCTGTGTACTGCTCCTGTATAGCCTTACGTCTTGCGTTGTATCGCACTGTCATCGCGTGGACTGTCAATTCAGACCGTCTACGATTAACAAAATTCACAATGTAGTGCAGTACGTTGACTGTTAGTTATTTGACTGCGTATTGCCTTGTAGCGCCCTGTATACCGTGATATCTTGCATTCTGTCATTTTGTCATTGTCTTGACTGACCTTTTAGACATGGTGTCATAGCGCTGCATTCTATTGTGGGTATCGGCTGTTACTCATTTGGCCACGTATTGTCTCGTGCTGCCCTGTATTGTGGTATGTATAGCATCGTGTTGCTCTGTGATTGTCTTGACTGTCTTTTTAGACAATCCGTCATAGGACTGCACCATATTGTTAGTATTTTATGTGCTTGGTTTTTTGACCGCGTATTACCTTGTACCACTGTATAGCGCGATATCTGTATTGCAGTGCCTCATCATTGTATCGATCGTCATTTTAGACATTGTGTCATAGGACTGTGTTGCATTGTTGGTATTTTAATGGGTTGCTTTTCATTAAGCTGCGTATTGCCTTGTACTGCCCTGTGTCATGTCATGTCTTGTATCATATGGCCCTATCATTGTATCGATTGTCATTTCAGACCATCTGCAACTGTAGTGCCCTATACAGTTAAATTTTGAATCGGCTGTTATTTATTTGACTGTTTATTGCCTTCTGTTGCTCTGTATAATGCGATGTCTTGCATTGTAGTATTGTCCTGTCATTGTATCGATTTGTCATTTTAGATGTTGTGTCATAGGACTCAATTGTATTGTGGGTATTGTAATTGACTGTTATTTATTTGGACGTGTCTTGTCTTGTACTTCCCTGTATTGTGTTATGACTTGTCTTTCATTGCTCTGTCCTTGTTTTGACGGTCATTCTTGACGTTTTGTCATAGGACTGCAATGTATTGCGAATTTTTTAGTTTGTTTTTTTTTTATTTGACCGGGTATTGCCTTGCAGCGCCCCGTATACTGTCACGTCTTGCATTGTAATTCTTTGTCATTGTCTTGGCTTATTTCAGACCGCCTGGGATTGTACTTCACAGTCTTGTCAATTTACGAATCAGCTATTCTTTATTTGACCACGCATTGGCTTGTACCGCCCTGTATGCTGTAATGTCTTCTGTTGTATCGCCCTGTCATTTTCTTGACCGTCATTTCCGAGTTCCCGGGATTGTACTGGAGCGTATTGTCAATTTTTGAGTCCCATGTTATTTATTTGTCTGCATATCGCTTTGTGCCGCCCGGTATACCGTAATGCCTTGCATTGTATTGTCCTGTCATTGTCTCGATTGTAACTTTAGAGATCGTGTCATAGTGCTGCACTGTATTGTGTGTTTTAATTGTCTGTTCTTTGGCCGCATATTGCCTTGTGCTGCTCAATATACCGTTACATCTTGCATCGTATCGCCTTGTCACTGTCTCGATTTGTTATTTTAGACAATGTATCATAGGACTGCACTGTATTGTTACTATTTTATTTGGTGGCTGTTTTTTTGACCGTGTATTGTGCTGTACCGCTCCGTACAATGTGACGTCTTGCGTCGTATCACCATGTCATGGTCTCAATCATCCTTTTAGACCTCGTCTCATAGCGCTAGAGTGTTGTGTATTTGTTAGCATGCCATTCTTTATTTGATTGCATGTTGGCTTTTACTGCCCCATGTACTGTTACCTCTCGCATCGTATCGCCCTGTCATTTTCCTGACTGTCACTTCAGAGCGTCTGGGATCATACAGTAATGTACTGTTAATTTTGCAAACAATTGTTCTTTGTTTGCCCCAGTGATGGCTTTTACTACCTTGTATACTGGTAGGCCTTGCATTGTATCACAGTGTCACGGTCTTGACTGTAATTTTAAATATTGTGTCATTGTCCTGCACTGTTTTGTGGGCATTTTAATCGGCTCTAATTTATTTCGCTGCCTATCGCCTCGTACTGCCCTGTATTGTGGTACGTCTTACATTGTATTGCCCCGTGATTGTATCGGTTGTTATTTTAGGCACTCTGTCATAGGACTGCACCGTATCATGGCTATTTTACTTGGTTGTTGTTTATTTGGCCATGTATTGCCTTGTACTGCCCCGTATCATGTTACACCTAGCATTGTATTGCTCTGCCGTTGTCTTGACCGACATCTGATGTCTTCTGCCAGCATACGTCCCGGAGTCGTCAAATCTTTCATCGGCCACTCTTTATTGGACCGTGTGTAGCAGCGTACCGTCATGTACAGTGTTACGTCTTGCGTCGCATTGCTCTGCCTTTGTCTTGCTTGCCAGCGGAACCTGTCTGTGAATGTACTGCACCATATTGGGAATTTGTTAGTCGATTGTTAGTTATTTGACACTGTTGTGATGTGATGTCCCCTTGTCCCTAATACTTCTGACATTGAGGTCGTATGTGGAGTTGAGTCCTGCCTTACCAAAGGCACGCAGAGCCAAATGAAAGAATAAAAAAGCCCCAGCCGGGGGATTTTTTTTTCCCCTCCCCTGGCTGGGGGTTTTTTTCTTCCCCCGGCCCCTCCGCGAGGTGACAGTCGTCGCCAAAGTTTGGGCGGAGGTAGGGCTCTGGGCGGGGTTTTGTCAGGCAGGGGCATTTAGGAGCCCCCCGCGAGCAGCGCTCCTGGGGAGCGAAGTCCGCGGGGGGGGGACGGCATCTGGCAGTAGGTGGTCAGAGGCAGGCAGGAGCCGAGAGCGGTGGGTGTTTTGTGTGGTCGTTGAGAGAGCGGTGTGCGTGGCGCTTGTGTTTTGGTGGTGGTGTTGCCTCTCAGGTCATACGTGGAGTTGAGCCTTGCTTACCGAAGGCACGCAGAGCCAAATGAAAGAATAAAAAAGCCCCAGCCGGGGGATTTTTTTTTTTCCCCTCCCCTGGCTGGGGTTTTTTTCCCCCGGTCCCGGCCCCTCCGCGAGGCGACAGTCGTCGCCAAAGTTTGGGCGGAGGTAGGGCTCCGGGCGGGGTTTTGTCAGGCAGGGGCATTTAGGAGCCCCCCGCGAGCAGCGCTCCTGGGGAGCGAAGTCCGCGGGGGGGGGACGGCATCTGGCAGTAGGTGGTCAGAGGCAGGCAGGAGCCGAGAGCGGTGGGTGTTTTGTGTGGTCGTTGAGAGAGCGGTGTGCGTGGCGCTTGTGTTTTGGTGGTGGTGTTGCCTCTCAGGTCATACGTGGAGTTGAGCCTTGCTTACCGAAGGCACGCAGAGCCAAATGAAAGAATAAAAAAGCCCCAGCCGGGGGATTTTTTTTTTCCCCTCCCCTGGCTGGGGTTTTTTTCCCCCGGTCCCGGCCCCTCCGCGAGGCGACAGTCGTCGCCAAAGTTTGGGCGGAGGTAGGGCTCTGGGCGGGGTTTTGTCAGGCAGGGGCATTTAGGAGCCCCCCGCGAGCAGCGCTCCTGGGGAGCGAAGTCCGCGGGGGGGGACGGCATCTGGCAGTAGGTGGTCAGAGGCAGGCAGGAGCCGAGAGCGGTGGGTGTTTTGTGTGGTCGTTGAGAGAGCGGTGTGCGTGGCGCTTGTGTTTTGGTGGTGGTGTTGCCTCTCAGGTCATACGTGGAGTTGAGCCTTGCTTACCGAAGGCACGCAGAGCCAAATGAAAGAATAAAAAAGCCCCAGCCGGGGGATTTTTTTTTTCCCCTCCCCTGGCTGGGGTTTTTTTCCCCCGGTCCCGGCCCCTCCGCGAGGCGACAGTCGTCGCCAAAGTTTGGGCGGAGGTAGGGCTCCGGGCGGGGTTTTGTCAGGCAGGGGCATTTAGGAGCCCCCCGCGAGCAGCGCTCCTGGGGAGCGAAGTCCGCGGGGGGGGGGACGGCATCTGGCAGTAGGTGGTCAGAGGCAGGCAGGAGCCGAGAGCGGTGGGTGTTTTGTGTGGTCGTTGAGAGAGCGGTGTGCGTGGCGCTTGTGTTTTGGTGGTGGTGTTGCCTCTCAGGTCATACGTGGAGTTGAGCCTTGCTTACCGAAGGCACGCAGAGCCAAATGAAAGAATAAAAAAGCCCCAGCCGGGGGATTTTTTTTTTCCCCTCCCCTGGCTGGGGTTTTTTTCCCCCGGTCCCGGCCCCTCCGCGAGGCGACAGTCGTCGCCAAAGTTTGGGCGGAGGTAGGGCTCCGGGCGGGGTTTTGTCAGGCAGGGGCATTTAGGAGCCCCCCGCGAGCAGCGCTCCTGGGGAGCGAAGTCCGCGGGGGGGGGGACGGCATCTGGCAGTAGGTGGTCAGAGGCAGGCAGGAGCCGAGAGCGGTGGGTGTTTTGTGTGGTCGTTGAGAGAGCGGTGTGCGTGGCGCTTGTGTTTTGGTGGTGGTGTTGCCTCTCAGGTCATACGTGGAGTTGAGCCTTGCTTACCGAAGGCACGCAGAGCCAAATGAAAGAATAAAAAAGCCCCAGCCGGGGGATTTTTTTTTTTCCCCTCCCCTGGCTGGGGTTTTTTTCCCCCGGTCCCGGCCCCTCCGCGAGGCGACAGTCGTCGCCAAAGTTTGGGCGGAGGTAGGGCTCTGGGCGGGGTTTTGTCAGGCAGGGGCATTTAGGAGCCCCCCGCGAGCAGCGCTCCTGGGGAGCGAAGTCCGCGGGGGGGGACGGCATCTGGCAGTAGGTGGTCAGAGGCAGGCAGGAGCCGAGAGCGGTGGGTGTTTTGTGTGGTTGTTGAGAGAGCGGTGTGTTTGGAATGTGTGAAGGCTAGGATGCTTCTGGTTTGGTTCCACCAAAAAAAGAAAGAAGTAAGGTGTGATATCTTTTGATGAGATGATGGCTTATAGTGATATGTCAGTAGAATTTACAAGGGTAGCAGATAATTTTATTGTTGATGTGGAAACAGAGCTGATAATGGCGGGGTGGGGGGAAGGTAGAAGTAGTTGTGTCAAGAACAGTTCTCATTTGGAGCGTACAGGTACTTGTAGTAATTGTTGTAAATGATCAGGTAAGTTCCATCATGGTGTAGGAGGGAGCCTGGACAAGGTGTAGGTAAATGTAGCTGTGGATAGGTTCCAGGAAAGTCAGGGTTTTAGGTGTTAATAAGTAGTCAACCGGTAGATTTGGCTGTGCTGAGGTATTGGTGTTAAACTTACTCAAAGGTAATTACAGAAGCATAGACTGCTAATAGGACCCAATTAGTGTTGAACCTGAACATTGATTGCAATGAGCTAATAGGGGGAAGTGAAATATGTTTAGGCTGTATTCTGAGGGAAATATCACAGTAAGCCATAAAGCAGGGGAGCCGCTACACGTGCGGTGAAATTCTGTGTATGGGGGCAAGAGCTAGATCTGGTAGGTAAACTACACCTTAATAGAGTTGCGTTGTGGTTTGTGCAGGGCTTGCTAGCCAAATGAAGGAGAGAAGCTTTCTCTGGCCCTATATCTTCAGGGAGAGGGCAGAGATATTTTAGAGCTCAGGAGAAAAAGCTACAGTGTTGTAAGGGAAGAAATATGTATATAATGGAAGAATACCAAGGCAAGTAAGGAGATGTTTGCAATGCATGGCATTCTCTCTCAAGCTCCCAGGGCAACAACGGCATGGGCAACAGGCACGGGGGAAGCAGCAGGTAGGAGTCTGTGACTGACAGACTTTGGGACGTGTTTCTGGATTCACAAATGCAGTCATCAAGATTCAAGGTCTGCCTTTACCAACAGTGAAGTTTACGAACAGTAACTTCCATAAGGTTTAGGTGAGAGCAGGACTAGTTCCACTGTCTATAATAAAGCTACATCTTAATTCTCCATTATAAGTTTTGTATTGTTTGTCTGGTGTGTGTTTGAGTCAGACTGCATCAGAGTCTTAGCGTGCTTGTTGCTGAGTGTGGCTGTGTTGGAGTTTGAGGGTGTAATTTTTGCAGCGTGACCATGTGTGTGCATGAGTTGGATCTTGCTTGAGTCTGAGGCTGCATGTCCTGGAGTGTGCCTGTGTGATTGCCTGTGCTGGGTGGTGTCGGAGCCTGTGTTAGACTCGGATGTTGCTGGAGTCTGAGCCTGCACGTTCCGCAGTGTGCCTGTGAGGTTGTCTGTGTTTGACTTGGACACTGTTGGAGTCTGAGGGTGCAGGTTGTGCAGTGTGACCGTGTGTGTGGCAGAGTTGCATGGTGGCGGAGTCTGTGTTTGACTTGGATACTGTTGGACTCCGAAGGTCCACGTTGCAGAGTGTGACTGTGTGGCTCCCTGTGTTGGATGCTGTTGGAGTCTGAGGGTGCACGGTCTGGAGTGTGATCGGATGGCTGCCTGTGTGGGATGGTGGCAGAGCCTGAGTTTGACTTGGATGCTGTTGGAGTCACACAGTGGGGAGCGTGACTGTGTGTGTGGCCGAGTTGGGCTGTGGTGGCGGCAGACTTGGACTGTTACTATGTGTGTGTGACTTTGTGTATGGGTGAGCTGGAATCTGGGTGTGCATGTTCTAGAAGGCTCTGGACTCTGAGCATGCATGTGTTGGACTGTGCTTGAGTATGAGCAGTGCTGCTTTGGGTTGTGAATGTCTGTGTGTGTGCGTGTTTTGAATGGTGTGGGACTGTGAGCGTGTCAGAGCTGCATTGTGTCAGATAGTGAGCAGGCATCTCGGATAGGGTGGGAGTTGGCCTCCAGATATGTGCTTGTCTTTGGCCATGCCAGAGTCTGTACGTGACTCGGACTGGCTGGCAGCCTGCTTGCGTTCATCTGTGATCGAGGCTGAGTTTTTGGATGTCTGATGGTGGGTGTCAGTGTAGCATTGAGTGCGGTTGATTTTGAGAGAGCGTGTCTGAGAATTTGCTGGAGGGTGTTCAGTTGTCACTGTATGTCTGGTGCGACCAGCATTTTTTACACGTTGGTCATTGTAAGTAGACATATTTTGAATTGGTAAAAAGCAGCAGTAGGTTTTGGTACAGGGGCTGGTAGTCACTTCAAAAACAAATTAAAAAAAAAAAAAAAGTCACTCCCAGCCCCTGTGCCAAAACCTACTGCTGCACCAGTCTTATTATTTTTATTTCTTTTATTACTGTAGCATCACCCCTCTCTGCATACATAAATGAGCAGTATCCCAATCAGGAGTAATCTCTGAATAAAATAATCAGAACCACAGATTATTGTAACCACTCATTTCTCCCAATTAGAATACTAGTTATGCAAACAAACAGATAAGATATGCAAATTACCAATTAAATATGCAAATTAGGGGGCAAATTTTTCCTTCACATACCTCCACCAATCAAAACCCACAACCCACCAATTACAAACCACCCTTCGAACCATACAGTGACATCACAACATGAAAATCCTTGTTAGGGTTTATGAGTTGCATTAGGGTTTAGGGTCAGGGGTTGGGGGGTCAGGGGCGGGGGGCTGGGGGCTAGGGTGTCAGGGGCTAGGGTGTCAGGGGCTAGGAGTAGGGTTTAGGGGTTGGGGGGTTTGAGGGGTGGGGAGTTTGGGGGGTTTAGGGGGTTTGGGGGGTTTAGGGGGTAGGGGATTTAGGGGGTGTAGGGGGTAGGGGGGGTAGGGGGTTTAGGGGGTAGGGGGTAGGGGGGGTAGGGGGTTTGGGGGGTTTGGGGGGTAGGGGGTTTAGGGGGTTTGGGGGGTTTGGGGGGTAGGGGGTTTGGGGGTTTGGGGGGTTTGGGGGGTAGGGGGTTTGGGGGTTTAGGGGGTTTGGGGGTTTAGGGGGTTTAGGGGGTTTGGGGGTTTAGGGGGTTTGGGGGTTTGGGGGTTTAGGGGGTTTAGGGGGTTTGGGGGTTTAGGGGGTTTGGGGGTTTGGGGGGTTTAGGGGGGTTTAGGGGCAGGTTGGGGGGTTTGGGGGGTGTAGGGGTGTTGGGGGGTGTAGGGGGGTTGGGGTGTTGGGGGGTTAGGGGGGTTAGGGGTTAGGGGGTTAGGGTTAGGGGTTTAGGGGTAAGGGGTAAGGGTTTGGGGTTAGGGTTTGGGGTTAGGGTTTGGGGTTAGGGTTTAGGGGTTAGGGTTTGGGGTTAGGGTTTGGGGTTAGGGTTTTGGGGTTAGGGTTTTGGGGTTAGGGTTTTGGGGTTAGGGTTTAGGGTTTAGGGGTTAGGGTTTGGGGTTAGGGTTTAGGGGTTAGGGGTTAGGGGTTAGGGGTTAGGGGTTAGGGGTTAGGGTTAGGGGTTAGGGTTAGGGGTTAGGGTTAGGGGTTAGGGTTGGGGTTAGGGTTGGGGTTAGGGTTGGGGTTAGGGTTGGGGTTAGGGTTGGGGTTAGGGTTGGGGTTAGGGTTGGGGTTAGGGTTAGGGTTAGGGTTAGGGTTAGGGTTAGGGTTAGGGTTAGGGTTAGGGTTAGGGTTAGGGTTAGGGTTAGGGTTAGGGTTAGGGTTAGGGTTAGGGTTAGGGTTAGGGTTAGGGTTAGGGTTAGGGTTAGGGTTAGGGTTAGGGTTAGGGTTAGGGTTAGGGTTAGGGTTAGGGTTAGGGTTAGGGTTAGGGTTAGGGTTAGGGTTAGGGTTAGGGTTAGGGTTAGGGTTAGGGTTAGGGTTAGGGTTAGGGTTAGGGTTCGGGTTAGGGTTAGGGTTAGGGTTAGGGTTAGGGTTAGGGTTAGGGTTAGGGTTAGGGTTAGGGTTAGGGTTAGGGTTAGGGTTAGGGTTAGGGTTAGGGTTAGGGTTAGGGTTAGGGTTAGGGTTAGGGTTAGGGTTAGGGTTAGGGTTAGGGTTAGGGTTAGGGTTAGGGTTAGGGTTAGGGTTAGGGTTAGGGTTAGGGTTAGGGTTAGGGTTAGGGTTAGGGTTAGGGTTAGGGTTAGGGTTAGGGTTAGGGTTAGGGTTAGGGTTAGGGTTAGGGTTAGGGTTAGGGTTAGGGTTAGGGTTAGGGTTAGGGTTAGGGTTAGGGTTAGGGTTAGGGTTAGGGTTAGGGTTAGGGTTAGGGTTAGGGTTAGGGTTAGGGTTAGGGTTAGGGTTAGGGTTAGGGTTAGGGTTAGGGTTAGGGTTAGGGTTAGGGTTAGGGTTAGGGTTAGGGTTAGGGTTAGGGTTAGGGTTAGGGTTAGGGTTAGGGTTAGGGTTAGGGTTAGGGTTAGGGTTAGGGTTAGGGTTAGGGTTAGGGTTAGGGTTAGGGTTAGGGTTAGGGTTAGGGTTAGGGTTAGGGTTAGGGTTAGGGTTAGGGTTAGGGTTAGGGTTAGGGTTAGGGTTAGGGTTAGGGTTAGGGTTAGGGTTAGGGTTAGGGTTAGGGTTAGGGTTAGGGTTAGGGTTAGGGTTAGGGTTAGGGTTAGGGTTAGGGTTAGGGTTAGGGTTAGGGTTAGGGTTAGGGTTAGGGTTAGGGTTAGGGTTAGGGTTAGGGTTAGGGTTAGGGTTAGGGTTAGGGTTAGGGTTAGGGTTAGGGTTAGGGTTAGGGTTAGGGTTAGGGTTAGGGTTAGGGTTAGGGTTAGGGTTAGGGTTAGGGTTAGGGTTAGGGTTAGGGTTAGGGTTAGGGTTAGGGTTAGGGTTAGGGTTAGGGTTAGGGTTAGGGTTAGGGTTAGGGTTAGGGTTAGGGTTAGGGTTAGGGTTAGGGTTAGGGTTAGGGTTAGGGTTAGGGTTAGGGTTAGGGTTAGGGTTAGGGTTAGGGTTAGGGTTAGGGTTAGGGTTAGGGTTAGGGTTAGGGTTAGGGTTAGGGTTAGGGTTAGGGTTAGGGTTAGGGTTAGGGTTAGGGTTAGGGTTAGGGTTAGGGTTAGGGTTAGGGTTAGGGTTAGGGTTAGGGTTAGGGTTAGGGTTAGGGTTAGGGTTAGGGTTAGGGTTAGGGTTAGGGTTAGGGTTAGGGTTAGGGTTAGGGTTAGGGTTAGGGTTAGGGTTAGGGTTAGGGTTAGGGTTAGGGTTAGGGTTAGGGTTAGGGTTAGGGTTAGGGTTAGGGTTAGGGTTAGGGTTAGGGTTAGGGTTAGGGTTAGGGTTAGGGTTAGGGTTAGGGTTAGGGTTAGGGTTAGGGTTAGGGTTAGGGTTAGGGTTAGGGTTAGGGTTAGGGTTAGGGTTAGGGTTAGGGTTAGGGTTAGGGTTAGGGTTAGGGTTAGGGTTAGGGTTAGGGTTAGGGTTAGGGTTAGGGTTAGGGTTAGGGTTAGGGTTAGGGTTAGGGTTAGGGTTAGGGTTAGGGTTAGGGTTAGGGTTAGGGTTAGGGTTAGGGTTAGGGTTAGGGTTAGGGTTAGGGTTAGGGTTAGGGTTAGGGTTAGGGTTAGGGTTAGGGTTAGGGTTAGGGTTAGGGTTAGGGTTAGGGTTAGGGTTAGGGTTAGGGTTAGGGTTAGGGTTAGGGTTAGGGTTAGGGTTAGGGTTAGGGTTAGGGTTAGGGTTAGGGTTAGGGTTAGGGTTAGGGTTAGGGTTAGGGTTAGGGTTAGGGTTAGGGTTAGGGTTAGGGTTAGGGTTAGGGTTAGGGTTAGGGTTAGGGTTAGGGTTAGGGTTAGGGTTAGGGTTAGGGTTAGGGTTAGGGTTAGGGTTAGGGTTAGGGTTAGGGTTAGGGTTAGGGTTAGGGTTAGGGTTAGGGTTAGGGTTAGGGTTAGGGTTAGGGTTAGGGTTAGGGTTAGGGTTAGGGTTAGGGTTAGGGTTAGGGTTAGGGTTAGGGTTAGGGTTAGGGTTAGGGTTAGGGTTAGGGTTAGGGTTAGGGTTAGGGTTAGGGTTAGGGTTAGGGTTAGGGTTAGGGTTAGGGTTAGGGTTAGGGTTAGGGTTAGGGTTAGGGTTAGGGTTAGGGTTAGGGTTAGGGTTAGGGTTAGGGTTGGGTTAGGGTTAGGGTTAGGGTTAGGGTTAGGGTTAGGGTTAGGGTTAGGGTTAGGGTTAGGGTTAGGGTTAGGGTTAGGGTTAGGGTTAGGGTTAGGGTTAGGGTTAGGGTTAGGGTTAGGGTTAGGGTTAGGGTTAGGGTTAGGGTTAGGGTTAGGGTTAGGGTTAGGGTTAGGGTTAGGGTTAGGGTTAGGGTTAGGGTTAGGGTTAGGGTTAGGGTTAGGGTTAGGGTTAGGGTTAGGGTTAGGGTTAGGGTTAGGGTTAGGGTTAGGGTTAGGGTTAGGGTTAGGGTTAGGGTTAGGGTTAGGGTTAGGGTTAGGGTTAGGGTTAGGGTTAGGGTTAGGGTTAGGGTTAGGGTTAGGGTTAGGGTTAGGGTTAGGGTTAGGGTTAGGGTTAGGGTTAGGGTTAGGGTTAGGGTTAGGGTTAGGGTTAGGGTTAGGGTTAGGGTTAGGGTTAGGGTTAGGGTTAGGGTTAGGGTTAGGGTTAGGGTTAGGGTTAGGGTTAGGGTTAGGGTTAGGGTTAGGGTTAGGGTTAGGGTTAGGGTTAGGGTTAGGGTTAGGGTTAGGGTTAGGGTTAGGGTTAGGGTTAGGGTTAGGGTTAGGGTTAGGGTTAGGGTTAGGGTTAGGGTTAGGGTTAGGGTTAGGGTTAGGGTTAGGGTTAGGGTTAGGGTTAGGGTTAGGGTTAGGGTTAGGGTTAGGGTTAGGGTTAGGGTTAGGGTTAGGGTTAGGGTTAGGGTTAGGGTTAGGGTTAGGGTTAGGGTTAGGGTTAGGGTTAGGGTTAGGGTTAGGGTTAGGGTTAGGGTTAGGGTTAGGGTTAGGGTTAGGGTTAGGGTTAGGGTTAGGGTTAGGGTTAGGGTTAGGGTTAGGGTTAGGGTTAGGGTTAGGGTTAGGGTTAGGGTTAGGGTTAGGGTTAGGGTTAGGGTTAGGGTTAGGGTTAGGGTTAGGGTTAGGGTTAGGGTTAGGGTTAGGGTTAGGGTTAGGGTTAGGGTTAGGGTTAGGGTTAGGGTTAGGGTTAGGGTTAGGGTTAGGGTTAGGGTTAGGGTTAGGGTTAGGGTTAGGGTTAGGGTTAGGGTTAGGGTTAGGGTTAGGGTTAGGGTTAGGGTTAGGGTTAGGGTTAGGGTTAGGGTTAGGGTTAGGGTTAGGGTTAGGGTTAGGGTTAGGGTTAGGGTTAGGGTTAGGGTTAGGGTTAGGGTTAGGGTTAGGGTTAGGGTTAGGGTTAGGGTTAGGGTTAGGGTTAGGGTTAGGGTTAGGGTTAGGGTTAGGGTTAGGGTTAGGGTTAGGGTTAGGGTTAGGGTTAGGGTTAGGGTTAGGGTTAGGGTTAGGGTTAGGGTTAGGGTTAGGGTTAGGGTTAGGGTTAGGGTTAGGGTTAGGGTTAGGGTTAGGGTTAGGGTTAGGGTTAGGGTTAGGGTTAGGGTTAGGGTTAGGGTTAGGGTTAGGGTTAGGGTTAGGGTTAGGGTTAGGGTTAGGGTTAGGGTTAGGGTTAGGGTTAGGGTTAGGGTTAGGGTTAGGGTTAGGGTTAGGGTTAGGGTTAGGGTTAGGGTTAGGGTTAGGGTTAGGGTTAGGGTTAGGGTTAGGGTTAGGGTTAGGGTTAGGGTTAGGGTTAGGGTTAGGGTTAGGGTTAGGGTTAGGGTTAGGGTTAGGGTTAGGGTTAGGGTTAGGGTTAGGGTTAGGGTTAGGGTTAGGGTTAGGGTTAGGGTTAGGGTTAGGGTTAGGGTTAGGGTTAGGGTTAGGGTTAGGGTTAGGGTTAGGGTTAGGGTTAGGGTTAGGGTTAGGGTTAGGGTTAGGGTTAGGGTTAGGGTTAGGGTT